>NC_091832.1:58852385-60102385 GCF_037783145.1 Equus przewalskii | reverse complement strand
GACTAACAAGTCTTACACACATCCCTTGAAAGGAACAAGTAATTTAACTGAAATTACTTGTTCCTAAGCAATTTAACTGAATTTCAGAACAAAACTCAAGAATATTGAAAGGGGCCCTTGCTTTTTTTTTTGAGAAAGATTAGCCCTGAGCTAACATCTGCTGCCAATCCTCCTCTTTTTGCTGAGGAAGACTGGCCCTGAGCTAACATCTGTGCCCATCTTCCTCTACTTCATATGTGGGACGCCTGCCACAGCATGGCTTGCAAAGTGGTGCCATGTCTGCACCCGGGATCCGAACGGGTGAACCCTGGGTTGCCGAAGCAGAACTTGTGAACTTAACTGCTGCGCCATCAGGCCGGCCCCAAGAATACTGAAAGGAATACAAAAATATCCAGTACTTGAGAAGGTGAAATTCACAATATCTCTAAGCCAATTAAAACTTACCAAACGTGCAAAGAAGAAGGAAAATATGACCCATACTGAAGAGAACTATCAATCAATAGAAACAGACCAGAAATGCCAAAGGTGATAGAATTAGTAGACAAGGACACTAAAATAGTTATTGTAAGTATATTCCATACATTGAATAAGATAGAGAAAAGCATGAGCATGACATGCAAAATATAAAAAGAGATTCAAATATAACTTCTACAGATGGAAAAAACATCATCTGAGATAAAAATTAGGCTGAATGAGATTAACAACAGATTAAACATTGCAGAAGAAAATGTTAGTGAACTTGAAAAAATAGCAATAGAAACTATTCAGTATGAAACATAGAGAAAGACTGGAAAACCCCCGAGAACATCAGTGAGCTGTGGAACAAATTCAAGTGGCCTAATATACATATAATTGGAGTCCCTGAGGAGAGAAGGGACTTGTGCATGGAAGATGCTCAGCTGTTGAATAAGTACATGACCCCCTGTTGCTTTGTGGCCTTGAATCTTTATGTTTCTGTGATGTTGGGTCTCATAATGACAGTAATAATAATGCTGATAGTGATTCATTCGTTGATCACAGATGATGTGAGAACACTTAGAATCTTTTATTTTACCCTTGCAACAACCCTGTGAAATCTGTCATTATCCTCACATTACAGATGATGAAATAGGCATATGAAGTCTGTTTCTTCCAGGAAGGTGTACCGGGGACAAATATCTTGGGCGACCCAATTTGATTGTATAAATTCACATTATTCTGTGAGAAGCTAAGACCCTGGACCTTGGATGTGATTTGAGCCAGAAGATTGGTAATTAGGGAATGTCCCTGGTGTATCTCTGAATTAACTTGTGTACATGGCAAATCATTTTCCATCTCTGGCCATCATGTTTCCTTCCTATAATATGAGAAGGTTGGAACAAAGTGTTCTCTAAGAGCCCTCCCAGTGTGAACATCTGAACCATTTGTATTGGTTCCCATCACTTGTGTGTTCCTTTCCCCCAGGGCTCATATCACATGGGTGAGAGGTATCTCTTGAGTGGTGTGGAAATCAGGAGAACAGCCTCACTTTCCCAGCTGAGGCCACATGAGAATAGTCATTGTGTTGGAAAAATTTAATTTTGTCAAGTATCTATAGATACCTACCTTGCCAACCATTGAGACACTGGGTAATAATTCTCTTGGATAACTGTTAGGATGTGGGGGGAGACACACAGCCAGGTCAGGTGACAAATGACTGAAGAATTTTTGGCAGACATTTCACAGGAGACATGACCCTGGACTTAGGGTAGTTGAAGGGTTAATATGAAGAAGGAGGGTTAGATTTTGTAGGGTATGCATTTAAATCCTGTGAGATTGGAAGTCTGTTTTACTGCATATCTGGAACTGCGACCTTAGAAACAATGAGCAGCCCCCTTTCCCACCCCACCCTTCTTTGGGACACTGTAGCCCAGAAAGGTGCTTTTCTGTGAAAGAAGAGGGATTTGAACTCATCCAGAACAACTGGACGGTGAGATGGAGAGAGCCACAGGGCTTTTCTTGTGCTTGGCTTTGTTTTTTTCTCCATTTCTGTCCTGAGGTCCTGGGAGAGACTCTGTACCCTTGTCATAAATTCTCCTTATGCTTTAAGTGAACTTCAGCTGACTTCTGTAATGTGTAACCTAGCTTTATCAGGAGTCCAGCTGGGATTACAGGTGGCCATTGGGAGAAATGCATTGCACCATAACCTAGAGAAGAAGTGTTAAAGACAGCTTCTCAAATCTGGAAAGGACGGCTTTCAGAGGGGGCGATCCCTCATCATAGATGCATTGGGCATTTAGGAACGGTAGGATGGACACAAAAGCTTTTTCAGTAAAATGGGATAGATGGCATCCTATGTTCCCCCACTCCTTATTCTAAGAATAACGCAGATAATACACACATATATTCTTCGCAAGAAAAAT
This sequence comes from Equus przewalskii, assembly GCF_037783145.1. Classification (NCBI taxonomy): domain Eukaryota; kingdom Metazoa; phylum Chordata; class Mammalia; order Perissodactyla; family Equidae; genus Equus; species Equus przewalskii. The sequence goes on along the minus strand of NC_091832.1, from coordinate 60,100,004 downwards.
CTATTGCATTCCGTACATACAAGTTAGTTTCCAAACGTGTCTTTTAGTGGGTTCTTTTGGATGCTGACTAAATATACCTCTAGGGACTTGAGTAGTCATTAATAATTTTTGACGATGATAAAGAATATTTCTTTGTGCTTTCCCTGGTTTTCTTTGGACCCAAGAATTGTCGAGGTTTTTTTTCTTTTTTTTTTTGATTGGCTCCTGAGCTAACATCTGTTGCCAATCTTTTATTTATTTATTTATTTATTTATTTTCTTCTTCTTCTCCCCAAAACCACCCAGTACAGAGTTGTATATTCTAGTTGCAGGTCATTCTGGTTGTGCTATGTGGGACACCGCCTCAGCATGGCCTGAAGAGCAGTGCTGTGTCCGCACCCAGGATCCAAACCAGTGAAACCCTGGGCCGCTGAAATGGGGTGCGTGAACTTAACCACTTGGCCACGGGGCTAGCCCCCCTGAGTTTTTGAAATGTAGAAAAATAAAGAAGGTCTATTTTTTACTGCCTTGATTTATCCTGGGAATAAAGTCGTTCAGGCTATTCTATGACAATCACCTTTGGTTATGTGGCATTTCTTTGTACAGTACATCTTCATAGCACTAATATTCTGCTAAATGACACTCTTGGAAACACAACTTTAAAGAATGTTTCATGACCCTAAAACTGGCACATAGTTCCCCGGTTCCCTAAATAAAGGGTACTACATAGCTTTTTCCTGATGATAAGAGTCATCAGATAAGCACCATCTCTTGTACTTTACAATAACACACTGATGTCCTCCAAAACCATTAAGATGTGTACAGCTATTTGCCCTTAAACTAAATCACCACATTGTCTACTTTTCAAGGGTTAAGTTTTAGTAAGCTCACTTTTAGGCTGTCGGCCCTCAGTTTCTACTAATACTAGTGTGTTCCTCCCCTCCAGTTTGCTGTGCGCCAGACACGATGACAAGCACACATGCTTGTGCAAGCACACTTGCACACACACTCCCTCCCTCCATCATGACCACCTTTAGGTTGTAGAGTTGGTTTTGCGCCTGTGATCCTAACTGGACGGGTGTCATGTGAGCCCCGTGCAGGGGAGGACCACAGCGTACGTGCAGCATTGTTTCCGTGTGGGACCCGTCCCAGAGTCCTCCCTCCGGGCTCCTTGTCTTCGCTTCCCCACAGGCTGCTCAAGCTTCCCTTGGTTCTGGCTCTTGAGTTTCCAGCACAGCCCAGAACCTGGTTTTGATTCTTGAGTTGTTTTCTGGGAAAGGGGCTTTGGATCTACAAGCTCTTGGCCATTGCTAAGTTCCGTTTTCATTCATTCTCACAGTCATCTCTCAGGCATTTGATCTCCCCCCGACCCCCCACGACCTCTCAGATTCCCCTTTACTGCACACACAGTCCCTGACATCCAAGGGTCTCCCTTTGTCATTAACATAATTTTGACCGGACACACTGACTTCATGTTGCTGAGATGCTGAGAGCTATGCCACTGGTATTTCAAATACCAGCAGGGTCACACAGGGTAGGCAGATTTCATTGGAGTTTCTAGACTAAGACAGACTAGGAAGAAAGAGCTGGCCACCCACTTCCAAAAAATGATCATAAAAACCCTATGAACAGCAGTGGAGTGTTGTCTGATATATAACACTGGAAGATGAGAGCTTGGTGCAAAAAGACCAGGCAGGTTCCACTCTGCTGTACACAAGGTCACCAGGAGTCAGAATCTACTCAATGGCATTAACAGTAACAGACACTGACCTCACTGACACTGCCTTAGCTCTGGCTGCTAGAAGGGAACACCGTAGGCTGGGTGCCTTCAACAACAAACACGTATTTCTCACAGTTCTGGAGACTGGAAGTCTGAGATCAGGGTGCCAGCATGGTTGGGTTCCAGTGAGGCCCTATTTCTTGTCCCTCACATGGTGGAGGAAAATGGATCTTGTGTCTCTTCCTTTTCTTATAAGGACACTAATCCCACCATGAGGGCCCCACGCTCACGACCTCATCTAACCCTAATAACACCTACACACCTTTTTAGGATAGATTTATAAATGATTTGACCTGTTATACATAACAAACAACATGATATGAATCTATTATCAGCATAAACAACAGTTGTAATTACTTTCACAAGGTAATTGCTATCTCATAGTGTCTCTAGCTTGCAGTTTCTCATAACAGCATTTTTCCTTTCTAAACTGATGCTTATGCTGAAGTATTGTAAAGTGAACTACAGATACCATAAAACATTACCTCTAAGTATTTCAGATTGTATCTCTAAAAATTAAGATCATTTTCTTACACAGTCAAAATAACATTATAATACAAAAAAATTAATAATAATTACTTAGTATCCTCTAATACTTATTTTGGATTCAAATTTCTCCGGCTGTCCTGACTAGAATCTCATCTGTGATCATGCATTGTGCCTGGTTGTTATACCCCTTAGATCTCTTTTAATCCAGTGGCACTGACTTGCTGAAGAGACTGGAGCCAGTACTTGTGCACAACGTCCCACCTTCTGGATTTGTCTCATCACTCCCCCATGGTGTCTTTTAGCTTGTTGCTCTGTCTGCTGTTTATCCTAAAAGTGGGAAGTCCTGTGGCCCAAGGGCTCCAGATGCCTCCTCCCCTTACCCCGCAGACCTTGTGTTCTGATCTGTGGCTCGACACCTCCACGAAGGGCAAGAGAACCCTGGTGAGAAGCAGTCCCAGGGAGCAGAGGGAAGTCCACATGCCTTTCAACCTGCCTAATCTCCTACCTCAGGGATCCCTCCTGATTTCAGAAGATTTTCTCAGAGAAAGCAGGCAAATACTCATGGCTGAACTTGATCACTGACACTCTGGCTTCTGTTCCCGGCTCCACTCCATCCTCCCTGCCTGCTGGCCACCCCTCTTCCCAAGCATCCTGCAGTTTAGTTTGGTTCTGTTTGACAAAATGTATGGCGCTCCCACTCTGTGCCAGGCATGGTGCTAGGCGACAGGGTTACAAAGCCGTACAAAGCATATCCTAGCGCTTTAGCTCAGAGACTGGTGGGGAAGATGTGGCTATCATCAGAGAACATCAGTACAGTGCAGTCAATGTTTTTCATTTTTAGTTGTGGCAAAATAAATGTAACATAAAATTCGTCATCTCAACCCCTTAAGTGTACAGTACAGGAGTGTTAAGTGTACAGTACAGTGTGAGCGTTACTCACACTGTTGTGAGTAAGTGTTTCTGTGTGGGGGCCTCAGGGCTCAGAGGGGGGCACTTTGGCCAGGGGGGCTCAGAAAGCTTCCTGGAGGTGTTTCCTGTGGTGCATCTTGCAGGGCAGGCAGGCATTATCCAGGCAGAGGAGGGAGGGAAGGGCGTGCAGGCACAGCCGTTCCTTCAGGAAAACCACAGACTGGGTGTCTTACAAACCGCAGACATTGATTTCTCACGGTTCTGGAGACTGGGAAGTCCAAGATTTGGTGTCTGGTGAGGACTTGCCTCCTGGTTCTCAGACGGCTGTCTTCTTATCGTGTCCTCAAGTGGTGGAAAGGGCAAGGGAGCTCACTGGGGTCTCTTTTACAAGAGACCAATCCCATTCTTGAGGGCTCACCTTCATGACCTACTCACTGCCCAAAGGCCTCGCCTCCCAATACCATCACATTGGCAGTTACAGTTTCAACATATGAATTTCAGGGGGACACAAACAGTCAGACCATAGCACAGGGGGTGGAAACAGCCCAGGTAAAGGCATGGGGGCAGGGAACAGCATGACGGTCTTAGGGAACCATTAGCAGGTAACGATTACTATAGCATGGACTGTGAAGTGGAAGTGGGAGAGGTAAAGGCTGGAGAAGGAAGCAGGGGCCACATCATGGAGGAGGAGATATGTTCTACGAAAGAGCCTGGACTCTTTGTTGTTATTTTGTGGGCAATGGGGACTCACTGAAAGACTTCAAGAAGCGGCATGACATGGTCATGTGTGCATGTTAGGGAGCTCATGCTGGTGGAGTGAGTATGGGTGGGAAGGGGTGAGATGCGGCCTGAGCATCTAGGTGGGGGCTGGTGCAGAGCTGGTGAGAAATGCTGGGGCCTTGACTGAGGTTAGGCAGTGTGGGAGAAAAGGGGCAGAGACAGCCTGGGGGCAGGTCTGGAGGGACTCTGATTAGTAGAGGGTGGGACTAAGGGAGGGAGAAAAGGAGGACGTGGCAGGGACCAGATTCAACTCCACCTTAAATACTGGATCCTGGCCTGGATTGCTAGATGGATGTTAGCGCCCATTAATAGAGCAGGGGGAAAGGGTTTGAAGAAGACACATGGGTCAGGATTAGGAATGATGACTGTTCTTGGAGACATGGAATTGAAGGTGGCTGGAGTGCCTGCATTTTGCTCCATGCATTAGGAGCTGGTCAATCCAGATGGTGGAGCATGCGTGTCTGCAGCTCTGGGAAAGATCTGGGTGTTGGATGTGTTGTCAGCAAGTTAATGACAGTTAGAATCATGAGAACGAATGATACCACCCAGGTCACAGAGGGAAAAGTGCAGCAGGACACGGGTGGCAGAAGGGTCAGAGAAGGTGGGAAAAACAGTGAACATGGTGGGCATGAAGCAATAGGAGAGAGTTTTAAGAACAAAAGAGAGATTCATAGCACTACACACTAGAGGTCCAGTAAGACAAAGTCTGAAAAAAACGCCTTAAATTTGGGAATAGGAAAGCCATGGGGGTTCTTTGCCGAGGCAGTTTTAGCAGAGTAGAGAGATGCAGTGAGATAACTTTCCAAAAATGGAGAATTCTGACTCTAGGAGAGGGGCAGATGGGATCAAAATGAAATTGTCAAAATATTCCGAGTCAAAAAAGGTCAAATAGGTGAGGTCAATGTCACCTCTGTTCCAACCCAACCACCTGTCATCCTGGACTGAAATCAAAGCTTCTTATCCGGGCTTCAGTGGTCCCAGGAATTCCAGATAGACTTCCCTCTGCCTCCTCACAGGCCTCCATTCTAGCAGATCAGCCCTGAACACAGCAGGTTCTCCCTCCTCTGCACTTCTGCTCACGCTGTTCCTCAGCCAGGAACTCCTGCCCTGACTTCTCTGTCCCTCCAGGTCCTGCCTACAAGGCTCAGGCCCTGCCCAGCTTTCTTTGGGAAGACCTCCCTGTCCCCTCCAGCAAAAACCATCTTATCACCCCTGATGGGGAGGGTACATTCTGTTCCTCTCAGTAACTGAAGATCAAGTCTATTTTTTTATTGGTCAGTCTTCTCTCCCACACATTTGAGATGTCTTCCCGACCAAATTAACCCCTTTGGGGCTAGTTACTGGATCTTCTGCCTTTTTTTTTAACACCCTCCAAATTACTTAGTTCAGGACCTGGCACCTGCTGGGTGTTTAGCTGTGGAGGAAAATCTCAAAGCGAGACAGTAAGGCCATTGGGCTGGTTTCCTGGGCCTCGCACATGGATGAGTTTCCATAAAACACCACTTGCTGACTCTCCTTCCAGACCCGGACAGCAGGAGCTGTGGGCGGGGCCGGGCCCTGCCGTCAGCTGCGTGAGACCTTGCTGCACATACCGCGGGGCTCGCTTGGTCCGTCAGGCTTTACTGCCAACCTGAGAAAAGGGCACATGCTTCAAGAAGGAGCCTGGTTCTCTCCAGAGGGCGGGTCAGCAGAGGCTCCACCCAGGGAGACGCAGATGCTATGCTGGCGCTTTGTCCGTTTCATCTCCTTTATTGAAACCATCACTGCTCCCATCTGTGAATGCCTGCGGTGGCAGTGAACTCTCAGGAGTGGGTAGGCTCGTAGGTGCAGACCACAGAATCAGTATTAGTGAGCAGTTAAGGCAGGAGAGAATTTACTAAAGGGTGTAGGTGAGCTCCAGGCTCTAGGTTGATCTTACAGGAATGACTCCCAGAGGCGTGCAGAGCTGGCCAGTTTGGAGTCGCTGCTCAGTGGCCTCTGCTGCTCCTCATGGCCCATCGCACACCTCCACCCAGCTGCTTCCCTGCGAACAACTCGAAGTCTCAGGTGGGCACATAGCTCCGTGCATCTAAGTCACAGGCCTGCGCCCTCGCAGTAAGGGAGGCTGGGAAATAGCTTTGTTTTTTGTTTTGCTTTTTAATTCTATATCGGGAAAGCAGATTTACAATGTGGGGAACTGCGAAAATACAGAGAGGAGGCTCATGAGGGTTTGGGCAGTCACGTGTGATAGTGCTGCACATGTAACAACTCATGTAAATTCAGATCAGCTTCAGATTTGACAGCTGGGGACTGAGGTGTCGACCTGAGTCACACAGCTGGTGACAGGGCAGTAGTGGGGGTTCAGGACTGTCCTACATCACATCACATTCCACTCTTTCCCTGTGGCTTTGAGAATTAGACTCTCAAAGCAGGAAAGTGATGGCACCTCTGACAGCAACAGGGAAGCAGGAGAAGCTTCTGCGGGGGATGAAGATGGTTCGCAGTCAAAGATTTCAGAGAGGCTGAGGGGACTGCAGGCGGCCACATCCTGCAGGTGGAGGATGTGTATCTGCAGGCAGTTAGAGACTGAGAACTGGAGCCATTTTACCCTGTCTTCTCAGCCTCAGGAGGGTTCTGGACAAAACGTTTCTATAAAATCAGCCTTGCCACCAAAGCAGATAGCTCCTCTATGCCCTTCCCAGCACACACGCACACGCATACAGGCATACGTGTTAACTCATACACAAGACACATTGACACGCACACACATACACACATGCGCGCATGTTGGCATATGCATGCACATTGACACACAGACACACATGCTTCGACACACACGTGTGCACAAGCACAGGTAGCATCGGCAGCCTATGACTGCAGAAGCGCTTCTGAGTGCCTTTCTTTCTTGTCCTTGCCTGGTGTTTAGAGCACTTGGAAAATGTCAGCCGGGGGAGGCCTTTTAGTCTTGGGTTAGGTTGAAACTCCCTCTGCATATTTGGAGGGCGTCCAGGCCCTGCGAGTGCGCTCACGGAGCAGATAACAGTGACCTTGCTGGTGAGGGAGGACAGCCTAGCCGGGGCCAAGGAGCCATGCGGCCGAGCTGAGGTCACTTCCCCTCCCCCGCTGCACCTGGGTTGGCTCTGATGTCAAAGACCCGGTCCGGCATTGGGCAGGAACACAATGCCCGATTCTCAAGGAGGCGGCTGCGAGGGAGTGCTGGCCTTGCAGGTTCAGGGGGAGACAAGCCCATCTCCCCCCGGGGGCCCACAGGCTGATGGTCAAACTTCAACTTCATTCTCTTCCCAAAGGCACAAAGTCACCTCTCCAGAATGGTAGCAGGTTTCCCATCCTAGCTGGGGCTGCATCCTGATCCCCAGCAGCTCTGAGGCCCAGCCTGGCTGGGCCCTGACTGGGAAAGCTCAAGTCTGCACCACGACTGGTATGAGTATGTGGAGGCAGCCGCAAAGTCAAACTAACCCTTAGAGTCCTAGAGCTAGAAGACTATGGAGCTCATCTCACCCGAACAGGATCCCCTCTATTGCCACCTTCTTCAGGGGGCCTCTTGTCCCACTTAATGACCACAGGTGATGGAACTCGCTATCTCCAGGAGCAGCCAGGTGAGCCCCACCAGCTTCCTGCCTCTCCGTCGCTTCCACTCCCTGGTCCTGATTGTGCCTCTCTGAGCCACTCAGGTTAGGACCAACCCTTCTTCCCATGACAGCCTTTCAAATATTTGAAACCAGCTGGCATTCATACGTTTGTCAAATACTGATAGGTGCCCGCTAGGCACAAGGCCCAGTGCTGGGAGCTGGGGGCAGACACGTGCTTGGCCACGAGCAGCTGGTGGTCTAGTGGAGGCGGAAAATGGGACAGGAGAGCAGGCCCTGTAGGTGACGAGCCTTCGGTGCTGGGGGAGCATGTGGGAGCTGCACTGTGCAAAGGAGAGGACAGCAAGCCACGTGCTGGAGGTCACACAGAGGGTACTCAGATGGGGTGCCAGGGACTATAAGTGCTCCAGACAGAGGGAGCAGGACACGCAAAGGCATGGTCCCCAGCATAGCAACTGTGAACAGCAGCTAATTCAGAATGTGTGGGTCACGGACAGCTTCAGGACACGCTGGGCAATTGCAGGGGGAGTGGGTGGGGGCATACCTCAGAGTTTTAAGGGGCGAAAGATAGGATCAAGTGTGGATTTTAGTGAGGCCACTCTGGCTGCAAGGAGGAAGGCACTTCCCGGGCTGTCCTCCGGCTTAGGCAGAGTCCAGGAGGGGCTGCTGGAGGTGTGTAGGCCGGAGGCGATGGGTGCCTGGGTCAAGGTGGTGGCCACGGTGTGGAGCGCAGTGGGCTGAGTTGAGAGACAGAAACTAGGGTTCCAAGGGGAACTGACAAGCTTCTCCTCTGCACATGCATCTCCAGAGTCTGCTTGTACTTCTCATCAGACATAATTTTGAAGCTTCTCATGAGCCAGCTCACCCTCTGGGATTGGGTTCCCATTTACGATTAAAGAAAACTTCAAATGTGGTGCCCAGGTTAGAACACAGTATGTTAGACAATGTGGGGACGGTGTGAAATATCTTGGTTCTTTATCTCCTTCCTTTAGTCTTCTTTCTGTCAGCAAGGTTGACATCAGTGATCTGGTAGCCACAGCCCACAGTTGGCTCGTGGGAAACTCATACTGTCTTCTCAAACTCATGAACCTTCTCCACATTGGCTATCTCAAAGCTACACACACCTATTTAGAACTTGGGCAGTTGGTTTCTAGAACCTATTAACAGGAACTCACGCTTATTATTTTTATTTACATTTATTCCCAAGAAATTCAGTTTTCTTAGATTCAGCGCCCCTGCCTCCACCACATTGCCCCCACCCCACTGCCCTCATGAGGCAGGAGCCCTGGGTTACAAGCTGCAAGCTTTGGCCTCCAGGTAGTATGTGACTTTCCACTGTAGTTTCATCTGCTGTATAGAAGAACAAGTAATGTCCTTTTTCATTCCACAAGGTATGAAAGAAGAATTTTATGTTTTTTAAAAAAGTTTTCTCTAGAAGTTACTGCCTAGGATGTTTTGCTTTCCATCTTGAGGGGACAATGCATTGCTCTTTATATGGTACAAAGAGGCAGTGGGGCGGCTGGCTGGCTCCCTTCACCTTCTTGGAAGCCCACAGCTGGACTTTGGGCTGCCTCTGGTAGGCCCACCAGGCAAACTAGGGGAAGGGTACAGCGTCCAAGCCAGTCTGCTTTCCTGAAATAGCTCCACTGGGGCCTGGCACAGCTGCCAGCTGGGCTTGGACCTCCAAAAGACCAAATAAAAGTGCAGTGTGAGTGTGTGTGTGTGTGTGTGTGTGGGGGGGGGGGGTCAGGTTATTAGGGGTGGAGGGAAGGGAACTGTTTGATTAATGGGTGTCCTGTGAACCTGCACATTTGCCCAAGGCTGCATTCCTGGGCTTTCAAACCCAGGGCAGTTTGATAAGCTGAGACCAAAGTCCTCTTTCCTCCCAGCAAGGAGAACAAACAGGGCCACTTCTAATCCCAGCCCTGGCCTCTGGGGCCGTCTCTCAGCAACCAGTCCACCAAGTGGCCTTTCACAGGCCAATCAATGGGGCAGCCCTGGGACCTGTGGGAGGCCCCAAGCCAGCTTGCCTGAGCTGGGTGGAAGGGAGGCCAAGGCTTACCTACCCTCCAGCGTGTAGTCTGAAGGCCCATCCTTGGCCAGTGAGGCCCTCCATAATTACAGCACCTGCTGAGCTGGCCTTCTCTCCCTCTCCTTCCTGCCACCCCCTTGCCCTGCAACCATTCCCACCTGGGAAGCTTATCAGTAGGGCTTTCTCCATTCCTCCAGTGCCTGCCCAGAACATTCTTCCCAATCCCCACAGCCTTCAAACTCCTGCCCTGGTTCCTCCTCCTCCTGGAAGCTTTCCCTGATCACTCCAGCCTACATGGAATCTCTTCTGCGGATTCCTAGTGCCCTCAGTGTCATGACTCACAGCTTAGTAACTGACACTTCTCCAGTCAGCCTGTGTATGTTGGCTTGACATCACCAGCTAGATTGTCAGCACCCTGAGGGTAGGGCTTACACTTTGAGGACCCCTCCCACCTGCAGTGGAGGGCACACTGGTAGCTTTGGAAGGATCACATCAGTGGGCAGGGCTTGAGGGAACAGGGGATGGATCAGGGGAAGAGGTGGGCAGCTCTGAGGCTGAAGCACTCAATCCCAGGAAGATGTGAGGGCAGGCTCTTTCAGACGAAAGGCAGCCATAGGGTTGGGGGCAGAGAGGATGTTTATTTCTGGGGAGTCACAGTAGATACCTGGGGGGTGTCTGCCCAGCCTGTGGCCACCCTCCACCCTTCTCTGAGAACTGTTTCTTTTCTTGCGGGGGGCCGAGGCCACGGAGCTGCATCTGCCTTTGCAAAACTTGATCCCTCATTCCTGGCTGGAGAGGGTTAGGACTGCAAATCCTGGAGGGCCCTCCAGCTTCTCTTCTCCAGAGACTTGGGTTGAGGACTGTGCGAGATGCGTGTCTGTCTCTGGGGTGTTGACCCTGAAAAGATGTAACCCAGCTATGACTTGGCTCTATGCAAGGAGGAGCCATGGAAGCCAGTGTGGGAGAGAGAAGGAACCAGCCGCGTAGAGAGAGGCCAGGACTGGGAGCACGTAGCTCGCCTAACAGCTGCTCTTGCTGCCTGTACCATCTAAGTCAGTGCTTGCTGGACTCCTGAGAGCAGGGACCGTCACTATCCTCTCTGACTGATGGGGAAAATTGGGCTTGGAGAGACACAGTAGCTAGCCCAAACACACTGAGCCAGTAAGGGGCGGACTTGAACTCTGTCCTGCCGGATTACTGAGTCCAAATGTAACCCTCCGTCTGCCTTTGTTCTCAATGGCTTTGTAGATCCAGGCCCTGCCTTTTGTGAGACCCGGCTCTCCATCCCACACTGTGGTTCCAGGAGCTAAGGGAAGAAGGTGACCAAAACTGTGGCAAGGTTTTGCCCTATCATCTATTTATCTATCCATCCATTATCTATCTATCTATCAGTTATCTATCTACCTATTTATCTATCTACCTATCTATTATCTATCTATCTTCCTATCTACCTATCCATCCATCATCTATCAATCAACAATTGTTTATTGAGCCCCGCCATGAGCGAGGCACTGTGGCAGGTACTTAATGTGTTTCCGTCTTGGCAATTTGGCACGATGAGGGACAGTAGATGATCAGGTGTCAACCTGTGTGTGTCTCTTAAGATTCCCCTGTAGGGATCATTACAAATGTAGATTTGCTGGCTGCCCCATCTCAGGGAATCTGATTCAGAATGGGACAGAGGCTCAGGAATCTGCTTTTCCAAGTTCCCTGGAGAAGTCTGGTGTAGGGGACCCTCAGACCACAACCTGACAAACAGCTGTCTGGAGAGTGCTGTTCAGAGGAGGAGAGGGTCAGCGAGGCCTAAGATGGTGAGGGAAAGCATTGGGGGTCAAAGCTAGGCACTATGACATCCCCTGAAAGGCTGGGGAACCCTAGGAGAATGTGATGTGGCAGGGGGAGGATGACCCAGGGTGGCAGGCATCGTGGACAAGGGCCCAGCATCTTCCCATGATAGTGAGGGGCACGCCCATGGGGGCAGAGGGCTTTTCGTAGGAAGTAAGGTGGCAGGAAAAGTCGGTGGTTAGCTTTTGCTCAATAACAATAATGTTGCAATAGCAACTACAAAAAAGTTTCCTCTGCTTTGCATCAGCGGAAGGGGTAAGCTCCTGCATTCATTCCTAGGGGCTGAATGGATCTTCTGTGGCCAAGAGCGGGGAGGTGGTACCTAGTACCTGATCCAGGATAAAGAAACAAAAAAACCCAAGAGCAATTAGGACTGGGGTGGAGACGGGAACAATGAGAACCCGGGAGGTCCTGAGTTGAATGAGGACTGAGGGACATCACCATCATCAAACTAACATTATCTGTTGTTCACACTCGTGTGCTTTGAACAATGCCTTGTTCAATCCTCAAGCACCCCTAATTTATGGAGGGGAAGGCGGAACAGGCTGGGAGCCATCCAACAACCTGTTCGGATGGCAGGAAGTGGAGTGAAACCAGGCCCTTAGGCTGCCTCTGGTCTTGGCTTCTCCCTACAGACGGGGCAGCCTCGAAACACACCAGAGGGTACAAATTTGTCTTCTTCCCTAGCCTCGCCCACAACACAATGTCCTGGCCAACCCACCACTGAGACCACCATGAGAGACCAGATCCTGAGCTCACTCTCTTGGTCGGGGCTTCTGTCCCTGTCACTATTGCCAGCGCCAAGCAGCCTCCAAGCAGATAGTGTCCCTACCAACCCCCACCCTACCCAACTGTTTTCCCAGTTCAGGAGTCAGTGCTCACTCCTCCTCATCCACATCCCCCAGCCTCCCTCAGTCTTCAGCAAAAACCCAACGCCCTGCCTCAGCCTCCCCAGCCTGCCCTCGGGGTGTGGGGGGGGGGGGCACTTTCTCCCCCTCCTTCCTTATTAGCGTGTGTGAAAAGAAAAGGAATTTTCTTTTGCCATTTATCCTTGGAACAGCCTCCAAAATGAGTTGAAGGACACACTGCAAAGTGTGAAAAAAACAAGGCCTGAGCTTGCCAAGGGGGCCCAAGTGGTTATTTTAATCATGTGGAACAGCCCCCTTTTCATGGAAAATTTTCTACTCCAACACCTGTGGCCATTAAAGGAACCTTCACTCTTTTCTACCCTGGGGTCCCAGAGGTCACCCTCTAGCTGGGGCCGGCTGCCAGCGCGGGTAATTATTCCTGCTGCCCTTCCTCTCTGCCTTCCTCATCGTTTCCCAGCCCAGCCCTGCCTTCCCTCGGGCCTGCGGGGGGGGGGGGGGGGGGGGGGGGGGCGGCGGGGAGCAGTTCTGCCTGGCTTCTCTTCTGCCTGGCTTCTCTCCTCTGCAGTTTCTGGAGGGAATCAACAGGCAAGCCCAGGATCCCCTCCCCTAGCCTTCAGTGTCTCTCGGGGCTTCTTGGGTCAGATGTGTCTCTGTCCCTCTGTTGCCCCCTCCTCCTCCTCTGCCTGACTCTTCCTTCTGTGGACTCTCACCCACTTGACCCTGGAGGTAGTTCAGCCCCTTTTCTTCCCTAAAGTGCTCCATGCCCCTCTTAACTCAAATAAAACGGGGGGATCCCTGGAGAAAGGACACCATCTAACCCGCTTTTGATCCACTGTCCTTGGAAGTGCCCAGTTTTCTTTTTCATGTTATATATGCTGACTTTGGTTTGCAGAAGATTATCCATACCCTTAGAGACACAGTATAGTTCCCCTCCCTCGGCATCTTTGGGGAATAACAGATCCAGAGAGGTGAAGAGATTTCCCTAAAGTTGAACAGCACTCAGTGAAGATGGGGAAGAAGTGGGAACAGACTGTGTTTGGAAGCCAAACTTCCCAAAGGAGTTGCCTCGACTTTCTCCATTTCCTCACTTGCTCCACGGTCCACTTCAATCTTGCCTCCCCTCATCATACCACTGAAACAGCTCTTAAGGTCGCCAGTGACCTCAAGGTCACTAAATCCAACGGACATTTGATCTTGACCTCTCAGCAGCATTTGACCTTGTCAACAATTCCCTCCTTCACTTTGAAGCACTCTCTCTTTGCTTCTGTGCTTCCACATGCTCCTTCTTTTCCTGTGACTGCTCTGGTCAGGTCTTAGTCTCCGTTGCAGGAAACTTCCCTCCGGCATTTATAAAGCTGGCACTCCTCAAGGCTCAGGTCTAGGTTCCCTTCCCACTCTGTACTCTCTCCCCTTGCACTCTCGTCCAGACTCAGTGTTTCTACCACCACCTATGTGTCTCCAGCCTTGACCTCTTCTTTGTGCCCCATCTGCCTCCGTACTGATGTCATTTGACTGTCTCAGAGACATGTCCAACTTGTCTAAAACTGAACCTGTGATCTTCCCTAGGACTCCTGTGTTGTACAACTGTTCTAGGCACCATTGAGCAACGAGTGTCCTGCTCTTCTCCCCAAATCTGGTCCTCTTTGTGCTTCTGAACTCACTGAATAGGACGACCATATAGTGTTGCAGGACAGAAATCCAGGAGTCATTCTTGACACCTCTTTCTCCCTCTCCCCGCCACATGCAAGTCATCACCTGGTCTACTACCCTCGTGCAAGCTACCATCGCCTCTGCAGTAGCCTCCTAATGACCTATCCATGTTCCAATATTAGAAAATGAGAGAGAGGGCAGTTCAGGTAGGAATGGGGACAAGAGACAGACGTAGACTGACTACTGAGATGATGGCATGCCAGCACACATTCTCCCATATACCTGCAGGAAATTAATTCCATGAAACGACATCAAGTTAAGAAAGCCAACACGTGGTAGCAAGTGCACCCTGATTTCAGCCATGTAACAAACACTGTAGTAAATTGCTTGGTGTAGAAGGTGGCATCTAGGTGTATAAGTGGTTGACCTTTTATGCCCAGGGCTTTGATTTCCTCTAAGGCCATTTACATGTGCAGAAGCAATTTTAAAAATTGAAAGCATTACCCAAATCAATACAAAAAAAGCAGAAATTTTCAAAACAATTAAAATTCCCCTTGATATTATTCAAATGTGAAACTGATTACCAAAAGGTGGGACTCAAAAGTAACTTATCTTTGTATCACCCATAGTATTCAACACAATGCCTAGCACATAATAGTTCCCTAGAAACGTTTTTGAATAAACGATTGTGTGTTATTTAAAATATATGAGACTTCACTCTTTATTCATTAGTCAAGTGCTAGGAAACATCAAGCATAATTCAATGGCAGTTCGAGGAGGAACTAAAGGTGGCCCAATCTCTTACTTTCTCCCTGGCCCAGACTTCTCTCCTCTCTGCCAATCTAGTGCTTGCTAGAACAACACCTTCACTGAAGCCAGCTAGCTATAGATGTGGGATTTGTGGGAGGGGAGCTGTCTGATGGTTTCTTCTCGGGTACCTGGGACTGCAATCTGACGACTCCAAGCGTTTTTCAATATGGACTTATTTAAAAGCTTCAGGTCCTACTCCAAGAAAGAAATGTAAATTTGAGAGCCTTCATCTCCATTTTGCAGAAGAGTAAAGCAAGATCTAATGAGGAGATGTGGTTTGCAAAGGACATCTAGGGAGTTGGTGGCAAAGCTAGAACCAGAACCCAAGTGTCCAAGTTCTTTCTCCAAGGATCCTTCTACTATAACAAGTTGCCTCCTGGGGTGAGAGGATTGGTGAGTCTCACCAATCACAAGAGTCCTTCCTATAATTAAAATGAGTTAAGTCACCAAAACCATATTGAAACAGAAGAACAGAGTCGGAGGGCTCACACTTCCCAATTTGAAACTTACTCTAAACCTACAAATCAAATTGAATTCAACCAAAATAAGCCAGAAATAAATGCATACATCCATGGCCAACTGATTTTTGAGAAGGGTGCCAAGACGATTCAATGGGGGGAAGAACAGTCTCTTCAACAAATGGCGCTGAGACAACTGGATATCTACATGCCAAAGAATGCAGTTGGACCCTTCCTCACACCAATGACCAGTATATGAGAGCTAAAACTATAAAACTCTTAGAAGAAAAGATAGGGATAAATCATCATCAACTTGGCTTTGGCAATGTTGTCTTAGATATGACACCAAAAGTATGAGCAGCAAAAGAAAAAATAGATAAGTTGGACGTAACAAAATTAAAAACTTTTATGTATTAAGAAAGTGAAAAGACAACTTACAGAATGGTAGAAAATATTTGCAAACCATATACCTGATAAAATCTAATATCCAGAATATATAAAGAACTCTTATGATTCAACAGCAAAAGATAAAACCTCAATTTAAAAATGGACAGGGGCTGGCCCCATGGCATAGTGGTCAAGTTCCACGTGTTCTGCTTTGGTGGCCCAGGTTGGAGGGTTTGGATCTCAGGCACCGATCTACACCACTGGTCAGCCATGTTGTAGTGGTGACCCATGTACAAAATAGAAGAAGATTGGCACAGATGTTAGCTCAGGGCTGATTTTCCTCAAGCCAAAAAAAAAAAAACCAAAAAAAAAACCACGGAAGATTAGTAACAGACGTTAGCTCAGGGCAAATCTTCCTCAGCCAAAAAAAAAGGACGAAGGACATTTCTCCAAAGAAGATGTACAAATGACCAATGAGCACATGAAACGATGCTCTATATCATTAGTACTTAGGGAAATACAAATCAAAACCACAATGAGATATCACTTCACAGCTACTAGGTTGGCTATGATAAAAACAACTCTGAAACTAATAAGTGTTGAAAAAGATACGGAGAAACTGGATCCATTGTACATTGCTGGTGTGAATGTAAAATGGTTCAGCTACTGTGGAGTATGGCGGTTTCTCAAAAATTAAACAGACTTACCACAATGATCCAGAAATTCCACTTCTAGGTGTATACCCAAAATAATAGAAAACAGGTATGCAAACAACTACTTACACACGAATGTTCATAGCAGCACTATTCACAATAACCAAAAGGTAGGAACACCCCAAATGTCCACCAGCAGATGGAGGAATAAACAAAACGTGGTTTTACATACAATATTGAGTACTTTTCGGACATAAGAAGGAATGAAGTACTGATATATACTGCAACGTGGCCGAGCCTTGAAAACAGGTGAAACAAGCCAGACACAAAAGAGCACCTGTTGATTCCATTTATGTGAAAAGTCCAGAAGGTAGATCTGGAGACAGAAAGCAGGCTGCTGGTTGCCAGGGGCTTAGGCTGGGTGGGTAGGGAGTGAGGGCGTAACGGGTATGGAGTTTTCCTTTAGGTGAGGAGATGTTTTGGAGTTTGATAGTGGTGATTGTCGTGGTCGCACAACATTGTGAACATACTAAAGGTTAATGAATATATACCTTAAAATGGTTAATTTTATGTTATGTGAATTTCACCTCAATTTTAAAAAAAGAGTTAATTCACTCAGAGAGTCATTAAGAAAGGAAAATATTTAAGCCCACTGTATATTTCTTATGGAGCAAATAACTATTTGCTGACAACTTTTCACATTCTAGCCAGTGTGGGGGAAAAAAAAACCATGTGTATTTTCTGGAGCATGCAGAGTTGTAAAACACACGTACTGAATAAACTGAAATTACGAACTGATTGAACCCAAGAGGCCCATCTAGCTAGCCGGCTGAGACTCGCCCTTCTAACCAGATGTATCCCCGCCTCCAAGCAGCATTGTTCTTATCCATCTAGCTACGTCCACTTTCCCTCTTTTACAAAGGGTTCAACCTTTGTTGGGGAGTGTGGTGGGATGAAAAGGGAGGGATATCCTATGAGGGTGAGCTCCCACAGCAGGTTAGCTGTGATTGGAGAAATAGCTCTTGTTAACTGACTGAAGACCAGTTAGAAGTCCAGGGGTGAGAGGCTGAAGCATTTGGTAGAAAAGGCCCTTAAAACAAAGCCTAGGGACAAATATGACTTAAAGACCATCACCGCCTAGGTCCCTTAACAGAGCTCAGGCATCAGTAATAGAAATGTCTGTGATGATGGTTGTAGGAAGTAGGTGGCCACTGGATGGACTAGCCCGGTAGATTATAAAGGGAAGATTCAGGAGCCTGATGTGAACTGAGTGATTCAGGACAGGATGGTGAATGGAAGAAGAATGGGAGGTCGGACCTGAAAGAAAATAGCATCTTGGATGCCTGGAAGAAACTCAGAAAGTCATGCCAAGGCGTCTAGTAAGCTTTGAGTAAACATGGTAGATGCTCCCTTACCTTTAACCATCATACAATTAACCACCATGTTTATTAGATTATTCTTCTGCACTGGCTCCCACCCAAGGGTAACCCCTTGGATATGTCCCTTCTATGGCCTCTGGGAGCACTCTATGCCTTTAGGGTCCAACTGCATTCTACCATAGGTATTTATGTACGTAACCAAATCTCTTACTGACTCTAAGCCCCTTTTGGCCAGGATGAGTCTGACTAATCTTTGTTTTCCCCCACTAAGCCTAATGTAGTGCTTTATTCTGAGAGGGTGCCCATGAGATGTCTATTGTGGGATGACTATAGGGGAGAGGTTTTGTCTGCCAGCAAGGTTTCATTGGAGGAAACACAATATTAACCTCATATGCTTCTGATGGGGTGTCAAACACAGAGGCCTCAAGGATGGTATATGACCTAGGCTGGTCCAACTCTAATTGTTTACCCCCTCCTCATAGTGATTGGTTCAGATGTGGGCATGAGACCTGAGTAGAACCAATCAGAATCCTTCCATGAGATTTGACACATGGACTCCGGAAGAATGTTTCTTCCTTTTGGCTCATGAGCTGGGAGGACATGGGCCCAGAGCTTCCCATAGGCATATTTCTTATCATGTTGAGATTCTTTTATAAGAATTGAGACAACTGTATGAGGCGGGTCTGAGACAGACACACAAAAGGGAGTTCCTGAGTAACTACGTACGAAAGTAGGGGGTGTATGAGAGTCAAATATATAAAATTGAGGACCACCCAGCTTTAATTTACAGATTTATGTGAACATTTTCTTCTATTTCTTCACTTAAAAAAATCTGAGTAGATTATCCAAGGCTCTCCCTTGTGCAATTTGTGCAATTCACACTAAATGTCTTTATCCTATTGTGATCCATCAGTTGGGGTGGGTAGTGGAGAAACAGAAGAAGGCATAGAAAGTGATACACAGAGGGATGGAAGGGGGAAAGGAGACCAGGCCACCCATCAGCTGGGTGTTCTGTGGTGGAGGTGGATGTTGAGGTCATGGACCAGGCTTGTCCTGGTCCAGCGCTGCTCCCGCCTGCCATGAGGTCTAGGCCAAGTCATTTCTCACCGAGTTCATCTTTCCTCTCTGCTAAAGGAAGGGGTTCCATGAGGTCTCCAGCATAATTGTAGGGCTTGGCGTGTGGTAGGTGCTAAATAAAGTGCTTCCTGGGGCTGGCCTGGTGGTGCAGCAGTTGAGTTCACACATTCCGTTTCTCAGCGGCCTGGAGTTCCCTGCCCGGTTCGGATCCTGGGTGCGGACATGGCACTGCTTGGCATGCCATGCTGTGGTAGGCGTCCCACATATAAAGTGGAGGAAGATGGGCACGATGTTAGCTCAGGGCCAGGCTTCCTCAGCAAAAAGAGGAGGACTGGCAGTAGTTAGCTCAGGGCTAATCTTCCTCAAAAATATAAAACTAAATAAATAAAGTGTTTCCTGGTGGAACCTGAACTGGGGAGGCCCTGACTCAGGGGCATCTGGCAGAGTGGAGGGTGGGGCTGAGGCATGGCCCTGACCATGAGGATAAGGGGAAGTTGGCAAACTGAGTGCCCTCCCTTGCCTCAGTCCCAGAATGGAGGAGCCTCTTGTAGGTCCCTGAGACAGGATCTGGGGAAACTGGCTAGTCCAAGTAACTGACCAAGTTCTCCCCCTGGTCACCACCGTGCAGCCCCACAGGGCACAAGCCCCTCATGCAGAACTTCCAGTTAGCCTTTTAATGACACAGGCAAAAGATCACCAGTCATTTGAGGAAAATCTCCAACATCAAAGAGAGAGACGAAGACAGGTAGATAAAAGGATGCTGAAGGTAAAAAACATTGTGAGCAGCAGAAGAAAACTTAAAAAAAATCATAATTAATATATTTTGGATGATAAGATGTTGCCTTAATGAAATCAGATTAGAAGTTATGAAAAAGCAACAATCAGAAAACAAGAAAGATCTCTTGAAAATGAAAATACAGAAGGAAAAGAAAGGATTTTATAGGGGAGTATGAAGATAAAGTTGAGTAAATCTCCCCAAAAGTAGAGCAAAAAGACAAAGAAATAGAAAAGAGATAAAAGAGATTTAGACTATCAATTTAGGATGTCTAGGGGCAGCCCAGTGGCGCAGCGGTTAAGTTTGCACGTTCTGCTTCGGTGGCCCCGGGCTCGCTGGTTGAGATCCCTGGCGCGGATGTACGCACTGCTTGTCAAGCCATGCCGTGGCAGGCATCCTACATATAAAGTAGAGGGAAATGGGCACGATGTTAGCTCAGGGCCAGTCTTCCTCAGCAAAAAGAGGAGGCTTGGCAGCAGATGTTAGCTCAGGGTTAATCTTCCTCAAAAAAAAGGGATGTCTAATATCCAATTAATAGAAGGCCTAGACAGAAGGAAGAGAGAAGACGGCCAAGAGTAGAAATTAGCCAAGAAACTATACACAAATTTTTCCCAGAATTAAAGGAATTGAGTTTTCAGATTGACAGCTTATTGATTGATTGTCCAGGACAATGAATGAAAAGACACGTTAAGAAATATAGCCATGAAACGTTCCAACAACAGGAAGAGAGAGAAGTTCCTTAGAGCTCCCAGTGAAAAAACAAGACAAGGTTCCATACAAAGACTCTGGAATAGAAATGGTGTCTTGAGAAGTCTGACAGCTTCCACAAATTAGAAGACAAGGGAGCGATCCTTTTAAAATGATTTTTAACCTAGAATTCAATACCTTACCAAATTCAAAATGTACCCTTTCTCAGGAAGGTACTGAAGGAGGTGTTCCAGCAAGACAAAGAGGTAAATCAAGAAAGAGAGGACACAGGATCTAGGAGACAAGGTTACAGCAATATTTTTATTGTCAGAATACTACCTGATTATTGCTTTACTCAAATATAATTATATTGGAAGGATGAGAGAGGAAAAAAGTAAAAAGGGGAGCAGTGCGAAGTTGCTAAGTTCTCATTTGCCGTATGAAGAAGCCATCAGATGTCTAAAATGGATAAAGACATAGCAGCATAAGCACATTATTCAGAAAGAGAGGGCACTAGCACCTGACAGTGGTTATCGCCTCTGGGGAGCAGAAGCAGGCAGGGGGCAAGGATGGGAAGATGGATGGGGAGCAGGACAGCAGGAAATCAGTTTTGTTGCTGTTTTTAAACGTTCTTTTAAACAAATTGATTTAAAATATAAAAACTGTGCACATATTACTTTGATACAATTTTTTTAAAATTCTGAGACTCAATGAATCAAGTACACCTGTGAGCAATGACACAGTCAAGCAACACAGTCCCAAACGCTTGGACGGAAGTGTGCACGGCCTTCCATTTCTGCCTATGTCTCGGGTTTCCCTCGTGGCTGCAGGCCCAAGGCTCGCGAACAGCAGGTTCCACTTGTTGCAGCGTCGCCGGCTTCTAGGAACCTGAGGCAGGGCGGGGGAAACACTTAACCGCACGCACTCGGCAGGGGCAGAAGTGGGCCGTCTCTCGTCGCCACGCCCGGTTGCTGCTGAGATCGCAGAGCACCCTCTGCGTCCGGAGCCAGCGCCTCCCTCCCAGCCCTGTCCGCTCCCCCTCCCCTGCTCCCCTGCCCGTACCCCCTACCCCAGTCCCGTGGCGCCCTCCCCCAGCCCGACCGCGAGCCACCCCTCCCCCTGGCCGAGGCCTGTGGCCGCTGGAATCCCTGTCGCCCCGGGACTCAGCTGACAGCGGACAGACAATGGTATTTCCCATCAGCCTGGGTATCAGGAGCCGGCCTTATCCAGCGGTGTTTTTCTATTAGTCTAA
This sequence comes from Equus przewalskii, assembly GCF_037783145.1. Taxonomy (NCBI): domain Eukaryota; kingdom Metazoa; phylum Chordata; class Mammalia; order Perissodactyla; family Equidae; genus Equus; species Equus przewalskii. The sequence continues at coordinate 60,078,607 of NC_091832.1, read as the reverse complement.
CACCCCATTGTCCACCCCTTATCGCAGAAATGTTGATGTCATGCCTGGCTTGGAAGTGGTTTCTGCATCTCGGCGCTCGGACAGCTTCGCTTTAATTGGGGGAGGGGGAGGGGTGGAGGAGCCCATTTATCAGAATTCTCACGAGAATTCACCCCTTTCCTCCTTCCAGTGGGGCCGCGGAGGGCGCCGCGGTGGGGTGGGTTCCCAGCCACGGTTCCTGGCCTTTCTCTGTGTGCCTGGGGCTCGACCCTGCCGGCCTGCGTCAGAGCTGAAATGCTGAGGCGGGTGGTGAGGATGCTGTGGGCCACTCTTGTCCCTCTGGGCTCTGGGCTTTTTGGAGACCTGTGGTGTCCTCTGGCGGGCTCTGGGTGGGGAGGGGCCATGGCTGTCCGTTCTCTGAGTCTCCTGCAGCCCGTAAAGGCCTCGCCAGAGCCCCTTCGTGGGAGCTCGATAACTGCGGGATTAAAGCAAAGGGCAGCCTGCTGGGAAGGTCCCGTCTGAGAGCAGATAGTAAACTCCAGACGTGCTCATCCGTCCTCGTCCTACTAGGCCCCCAGCAACCGCCTCTCTGCTGGTTGTGCCCATCCTAAGGACAGTCTCAAAGATATGGTCTGTGCTTGCCCCTCTGTGCCGGGTCCTTCTCTGATACTGCGTATTCACAGTGGAGGGCTGAGCACAGGAGACGGGGTGCGTGAGTGTGTGCACGTGTGTTAGAGGGTGCCCTGCTGTAAAGCTCCTCGGGGAATCTGGTTAAGAGAGAAAGCAGTGCACTCTGGGATGGGGTGTGCCCCTCTGCAGGTTGCTTGGGCGAATTACTTACCCTTTCCTCGACTCAGCTTCTTCATCCATTAAATAGGTACAGCAAGGTAGCTTCTGGGGGGATTGTCCTGAGGCTGGAACTGAAATAAATAAGGTGCTTAGTGGGTGCCTGGCCCCTGGTGTGCACTCAGTAAAGGGTGGCTGTTATTAGGACAGCTATTTGTGGCCTTTGGCACAAAGCCTGGTTTGGGGACTGGTGAGCAAGGCAGAGGAGAGGTGCTAGTGGGGTTCGAGGTCATTCTCCTGGCCCCCCCCTTGGAGAGCTAGGGCAGAGAGGGGGAGGTGGGCCCCTGTGGGCTAGGCCAGCCTGTGTTGGGCTGCCGGAGGGGGAAATGAGCCCATCAGTCCTCAAGTTCTTGCCTCAACTTTACACAGAAAATAAATGAATACTATAAGCATTTGGAGACTTCTGTTCTCTGTGGAGTCAAATTTATATGTAATGGGTCTGTTTTGAAGGGCTCCTGAGGAAATTTAACCTAGAACACGGTTGGCTATCTCCACTTGAAGGTAGTTTTTACCTGTGCAAAGTGGATTCGACGTGTTCACCTAGCTTAACCCACACACAAGCCCTGCAGGCCAGTCCTGCTCTCTGCAAAGTGAGTGTGTCAAGGCCTGCTGGTGACACGCAGAAGGTAGTGGAGCTGCTGGGCCGCTGGGAGCCCAGCCTCCTCACTGCGCTTCACGAAGGAGCCTCTTCACACGGCTGTTGGAACACTTTTCGTCCATCCGCGCCCTTCCCCAGAGCTCCGGACCTTCAGGCTGATAACAAGCGCAGCCCCTCCAGGTCTGGGGGCGGTGCAGGAACACCAGACCCCGTGAAGCACACTTGGGGGAATCGCTGTACCTCTGTCGTACTGAGGAAGCTGGGCTCACACAGAGCTAGAGAGGCAACCAGGGTCTGTAAAGTCCACATCCAGGCCTTTTTCCATGACATCAAGTGACAGCAGATAAAACACTTGGCTTTGTCTCTTAAACACACATTCCTGGGATGAAAAGAGGCTTAGAAAACAGGGGCAGGGTCTGTCTGCTTTGTCATTGTGTTTACCGGGCCGTCCTCATTCATCAGGGGCGTGCCAGATTCTCATGCGCACTGCCATCCTTGCAGATCTTGGCCCAGAGACCAGGACTGAGGGGATCAGAAGTCCGCGATTGGGGTACACATCCTTGGCCCTAATTCCAGACCACATGGGCTCTACCTTCTCCCTCCTGATAGGACTGTTTTTTGGAAGTTCTGATGGTTGAAGACTGAAAAGGAGGAGGCAGAAATCACCTGCCACGTGTGTAGGACATGGTGTTGTCAAGGGCAGCCTTAAGTAAAAAGTAAATCCTATTACCCTGACGGATTTGAGGGGCTCTTATAGGACTTAAATCTCTCCTCCATGGACTGGGGAACATTCCACCAATGACCCTTCCATCCGTCTCATTTTAAGGTGCAAATGATTCCAGGGGGGCCAACACACAAAGTCATGAGCACCGCAGTGTGAATGAGTAACTCACATGCTTTCTTCTAAGAGTGCTGCATGCCGACTAAAAATACTGTAGGGAGAAAGGACCAGTAACAAGGGGAAAGGGGACTAGAAGCAGAAGACAAGCCATCTACTTGACAGTTTTTCCAGACCTGTCACTTTTCCTTTTTCTTTTTGCGTGGGGTGGGGTATTCTTTCCTTTCAAGGTTCCTGCTTGGAACACGTGTTCCTTCAGTTCCCTTGGTTAGAAGCAGCATTTCTTGGGTGTCCCTTTTGCTCAACCACCCACTTATGCTCCTTAAGCCTGGATGATTTTCAGGAAGTTAGAGGGTCTAGCTGGGTTTCTTGGGAAATTTTTACATACACTGAAGTGCCTCCTCCCTTCCCAGATAAACAGTTCGGTTTAGAGAGTTATCAGAGCTTTACAAATACTGTGTTAGCATACAACGCCCCGTTCAGCTCCTTACGCCAGTCCCCTTTCTCCTCTCTCCCTTCTGCCTCTGCCCTTCACCGGTCACCTTTCTCTCCTCTCTCCTTCATGGCAAGTTTTCTTGTGAAATAATGACTCACTCAAGAAGTCTGGGGCCTAGATGAGGAAATGTGATATTCTTCCTTGACTGCTCACCCGCTCCTCAATTTCATCTTTCACAGAACTTTTAATAGCACTTACTGTGCTTTGTAATTACCATTTGTTCATTTCTTGTCTCCACTTCTAGACTGCCAGCAACAGGGAGCGGGTTGCCCTTGCTCCTACTGTGTCCCCATGTCTCAGCACGGGGCTGTCACACAGAAGGCGCTCAATGAATACAGGCCGAGTGAATGAATGAACCGACGAAGACCCAGGTGCTGTGCAAAGACCGGTGATTCTGGGGAGGATGGACTGTGTCCTGAGCTCCTAAGATTTCGCAGAGGAGCAGTGACAGGGTCTGAATTTCGGCAGGAAGGCCGCTCTGGATCCAGGAAATGGGTTTGTGACGGCGAGGTGGCCACTCCGTTTCTTTCCCATATCTCAGCCTCCTAGATCAGGAGCCAGAAGAGATGTTGGAGACCATTAAGAAGAGAGCAGAAAGCTGAAGTTCAAAAGAGAAAATGATTTTCCAGGGTCATACACTGGGAGAGGGGCCAGGGCCCACTGGGGCTCTGCCTAACTCTGCTCTGTGCTGTCTCTGGGGTGCGTAGCTGAGGCCTCACTCAGCACCCAGCTGGCTGTGTGAGGAAGCGGTGGGGAGAGAGTGTCACACTCCATCGTGACCAGGTCAGAAAGCCCACACGTCTACACATTGCCTGGGCCCCGGATGGGTGGGCAGCACTCTCCTGTTTCTCAGAGGGAACGTAGAGAGGGGATGTAAGCACCTTACCACAACAGAGCACTGTTCACACAGAGACGCAGGCCTCCCAATTCACCCCAGATACCCAAGGCCAGAGGAGGCGCTGGTACCAAGGGGGCTACTGTCTAAGCTTCAGTCAAGGAGGAATGGAGCAGAGCACCTCCAGGCCTGCTCCAGGGACTGAGGGGGCACAGGCAGGAACTGGACCATCCCTGAAGCCACTTTCAGGAAAGAGAGGAAAAGGTCCTTTAACCGAGGGCCCACTTTGTACCAGCCACTTAACCTGCAGCAGCTCGACTCTCTTAGCAAATGCCCATGGAGGGAGCTAGATTTCTAATAACCCACCCTCACAGCCCCCATTTCTACTGCTGAGGAAGGGGGCATGCAGGATGGTTAGGGATTTGCTAGAGAAAATGGGACTCGCCCTGGGCCTGAGCTCAGGTCTGCTCCCCAGTCAAGGCCCCGCGAGTCTGGCAGCTTCTGGTCAGTCTTTCTTAGCGTCTTAGTGAGGCCTTTCCCCCCCTGCTTGCACGTCCGTCCTCCGTGCTTCCTCACCGTCTTCCTCATCCTTCCTCGTCCCTCCGCGCTCCTCCCTGGCTCCGCGGGTCTGCTGCCGGTGGCCGGCCTCCCCTTTATCTTGTCTCCCCGCTTCCACCGCTATCAGCCATTATCTGGCGCAATCCTGCCCTGGCAAGGCAGGGCAGGAAGCCGGCCTGTGACTCTCCTCTCTTTACTCTCCATCCTCTTCCTTCTCCAGAGACAAAAGCAAAAACAGCCTGTTAACAGATCTGCCATTTCCCTTGGCTCCTTGACTCCCATTTCCCACTCTCATTTTTTCACAGGCTCCACTTTTCCACCTCGGGCTGTCCTCAGGAGCTGCTGCGCCCCGAGGCCTGAAGTCCCAGGGCTGTCACTTCCTCTGGGCTTGTCTGCCAGGAGGCCTGAGCTCACAGCCAAGGCTGTCCCCTCCACAAAGCCTCTGGCTCCCTCTTATCCTCGTTGCGATCAGCCCGGCCTGAAATGGTCGTCTGGCTGTCTGCGCCAGGGATGGGGCGGGACAGTGCTCTGGCCTTCCTCATTAACGGGGTGGCTGTGGCTCTGATTATAGCCGTGGGAGGGTTTTTTTTGGTCAAAGAGCATCGTGCATCCATTTATTATGTCACCATTCACCCAGACGTTTACCGCGTCTTTCTACGCTGCTGCTGGAGACCCAGAGATGAGCAAAACACAACCTCTGTCCTCAATAATGTGTAATTTGTGGGGAGTCAGGAGGTCGCTGGACTGAGTTAAAGTACTCTATCTAATGTGTGGTAGAAATTGCTAAGTGCAAAAAGAGGGATGAACACCAAGTGCTCTGAGAGTTCAGAGGAGGGAGAGATGGATGCTAACAAGGGGAGCTGATGCTCATCAGCGCGTTCTCCGGCCAGGCACTCTGCTGAGCGCCTGCTGTAGTTGTCTCATTTCGTCCTCATGGCGAACTCATGGGGCAGGTGTGGTTTTCAGCCCCAATTCACAGATGAAGAGACTGAGGCTTCGGGAAGTGCAGCAATGGCTAGTGAGTGCTATACCCGGGTTCATACACAGAGCCCCATTTTCCTTGAAGGTCTGATTCAAATACCACCTTCATATCATCTTCATCCCAGCCTGTCAGGCCCCTTGGTCTGTAGAGCCTGTTGGGGCGAGAGTGAGCTCTGGAGAAATCTCTCGCTCAGGATGCTTAATTGCACTGAGTCTTAATTTTTCTCATCTGCAAGAGGGGGTGATAACAGTACCCATCTCCTAGGTTTGTTGAGGGTTTTAAAGGAACAGTGTATATGGTGTGCTTAGCACGGCCACTGGCACAGAGTATATACTGATACATATTCAGCACTGCGACTGGCACAGAGTGTATACTGATACATATTAGCCGTGATGATTTCATAATTATTATTTCTACAACAGGAAAGTTATGAGGAGGATAACTTTGTAGGAAGGTGGTTTGGGAAGCAGATTGTCAGGGTTGATATAAATTTTGTATCTGTTTTCCAAGGACCGAGCAACACTTGCCCCGGGCATCCCCATCTCAGGCTGCGAGGGTGTGGACAGGACACAGCCCTGGAGTTCGCGTTCCCATTTTTCTCTCAGGTTTTCCTAGGTCTCCCCAATGCTCAAACGATCTGTTAATTTCAAAGTCATCTGGGTCCTTAAGAAGGCTGAGTCCCTTCTCTTGTGATTATTGAGCTTCATTTTTTTCTTTTTTTTTAATTGTGGTAAAATATAGATAATGTAAGATTTACCGTTTTAATCATTTTTAAGTGTGCAGTTCAGTGGCGTTAAGTGCATTCGCATCACCGTTGTTCATCTCTGGAACGTTTTCATCGTCAACTGAAACTCCACCCGTTTAAGACTAACTCCCCATTCCCTCCTCCCTCAGCCCCTGGCAACCACCATTCTCCTTTCTGTCTCTATGAATTTGACAACTCTAAGTACCTCATATAAGTGGAATCATACAGTAGCTGTCCTTTTGTGACTGGCTTATTTTGTTTAGCGTGATGTCCTCAGGGTTCACCCATGTTGTAGCATGTGTCAGAATTTCCTTCTTTTTAAGGCTGAATAATATTCCATCGTATGTAAACACCACATTTTGTTTATACATCCATCCACCAATGGACATGGGGATTGTTTCCACTTTTTGGCTTTTGTGAGTAATGCTGCTGTGAACACGGTGTACAAATATCTGTTTGAGTCTCTGCTTTCAGTTCTTTTGTGCTTGTACCTAGAAGAGTGGAATTGCTGGATCAAATGGTGATTTTGTGTTTAATTTTTTGGGGAACTGCTGTGCTGTTTTCCATAGTGGCTGCACCATTTTACGTTCTACCAGCAACGCACAAGGGTTTCAGTTTTTCCACATTCTCTCCAGCTGCTTCAGGAAACAGTTTAGTCATTATGGGGTGGGGGAGGTGGAGAGGGGGAAAGGGAGGGTGCAAATCTGATTGTTGCAAAGTTCTTTGTATCCCAAGTTCAAGTCCTCGTGCATGCTTTACAGCTGGCCTGGCCCGGCCCTGGGAATTAGGCAGTCTAAGTCTGCTCCATCTTCCCCTGGGTGTCCCTTCTGCAGCCTGGAGCAGCCACCGTCCAAGAGGTCAGCACACTGACTCGCTCCCTGTGCTTGCCTGCTGGCTCCTGCCCTGCCCTGCAGGACACTAACCATGGGGTTTCCTGGCTGACTGCTCATGAGGCGCCTTCTGGCCCTGAGTGGGCACAGACGCCGACAGAATAGGGGGATGCCACTCCCTTTCTTGAGGAGGGTGAGTTATTGGAGGGAACGCTGGCTCCCTGAGGAGTTAAATCATCCCTTGACTCAGACAAGAGCCCTTTGCCCCATGGGAGAGCATTACTCATCCCAGCACCCGCGGGACCAGGCTCTATGTCAGGGGAAAGTGCGGCTCCCATTCCCCTCGCTCAGAAACTCATAAATCATCCCTATTAGAATTTCAGCTCTTCAGATAGACATGGAACAGCTGGCCAAGCCGGGCCCCCTGAGTGCTTCAAGTTTGTTCTGGGCAGTGTGAGGGGATGCTTTAGAGGACCCGGGGACCGCAGACGCCAGAACTCTGCTGGGACTTCCCTCGAGGCCAGCCAACTCTCCCACTACTGGTCCATGTGAGGCAGAAGGACTTCAGGTCTGGTGTCCCCCAGGAGGTGAATGGAGGGGGACCATGGAAAGCCCAAGTGTGGGCTGTGGCCGCCATATTCTGTTTGTGGTGGCTGCCCTCCCTAGGCCAGCACTTGGCCATGCCCAGGCTCTTGGACAAATGTTGTTGCAAAACTGCCCTGAAGTAGTGTGATTCTCTCTGTTCCTCAACTTCCTTATCTGTAAAACGGGAGAATGACTGGGCAATCTCTATGGCTACTTCCAGCTCTAGCATTCTCGGGCACTAACAGTCCAAAAGCTCCATGTGTATTGGCCACAAGTCAAAATCTGCTGGTGCTAAGGTTCATTTGGCTGTTTCAGTTGGAGCCATGGATTGGGTTGACCAAGCTGGAATGTGCCAACTGTGAAGATAGCACCAGGTGTGTGAATAATCGCTTTAAAGAATCAACCTGGCCTGTTTTCTTAGAAAGGCACAGCCAGATCCACAGACAGATGGGAACCCTTTCCTGACAGTGTGAGTGGATGTTGTGCCTGTTTGGTGTGCTTGTTTAGAGGCTCCAGAATTCCTGACGAGACATAGCTTAGTGTTTATGCTGTTGCTAGCTAGGAGAGTGAAAACAATCCTGCCCCCAGCAGACATCTCTGATGTGTGGGGAAGGTTAGCTAGAGTGGTTAGAGAGGGATGTTAAGGAGCCCCAGACTGTAGTTTTGGGCATGGTTGCAGATTGATCTCACCACAAATTCTGGTTGACTGGCCCCCAAATGTGAGCTGTGGGCCCTCACATTTCCTAAGGGATTGAAACAGCACAAATCCATTCCCATCACTGGGTAAATAAGGTCTACCAAGAGGTCTAGGAATGTGAGTTGATGGAGGGGAAAAAGTACTGGATTAGGAACTAGAACACGTGAGTGCTCAGCCCAGCAGTGCCACTAATTAGCGGGTGACTTGGCAAATAAGACAGATAGAGGAGGTGTTATTCTATGCCCAGCATCCTTCCCATGAAGTCCTGTATCACCCACCCCATTCACATGCTCAGCCAATCATTGAACTCTGTCCCTTGATACAGCAATTGGTACATGATGCAAATAGGACTATTTGCATACTTCCCTGGGATTTCTGTAGCCTATTGGGAGACAGAAGTTCTTACTGGGATTGCTAGACACTTCTATTGACAATAGAATTCTGGAGTTGTCATTAATCCTCTTTCCCCTCTGTATAGAGAAAGTATGCCAGCTATAGGAGACAGTGAGGCCAACACTCAAAAGAATGAGAGCTAAGAGATGGTGGAAGAGAGTGAGCCAGCTTTGATAACTTCCTTTGAGTCTCAGGATCCACCAGTGTCTGATGTCCCAAACATTGCACTTTGACTTAACCTGGTCTGAGTTGGATTTTGGTCACTTGTAACCACAGGAGTTGCAATACAGAAGGCCACTTCACCTCTAGGGCCTCATCACTCAGTTTATTCGTGAAAGTAAAGATGTGAAAATAGGTGATTGCTGAAGCTCTCCCAGCTCTGTGATTCCACTTTTGCCCATGAGAAGCGGGGAAACATGATCCAGCTCGCTTAGAAAGCTTACGATAATTAAAAAATTTTAAAAAATTAATAATAATTAAAAAAAAGAAAGCTTACAACAAAACCTAAAGGCTTCTTTTCCCCTCAAAATTTTGGTATTCACTTCTCTGGGAAGAAGGATAGGGAGTTAACAATTGTTGACCACTTACAATCTGCCAGAAACTGTAGATGTATTTTCTCATTGACCTTTCGCCATAGCTCTTTTAGGTAGGTGATGGCTCTCCATTTCACAGATAGGGAAATCGAGGCTCAATGAAGTTATGTAACTTGCCCAAGGCCACAGAGTTAGTGAGAGCCAGAGACAGGGTATGAATCCTGATCTGTCTGATTCTGGCTTGCTGGCTTCTGTTCCCGATAGGGGACAAGGTTTTTAGTCACAAATAATCCCACCAGCATTTTTATGTTGGTAAGAATTGGGTGCCGCACTGTATTGGCCTGATTCTGGGGGCAGAAAGTCTGGCCAGGCTGTAATGTCACTGAGTTCCTATTCAGCCATTCTCCAAGGCTGTGCAGCTGTTGCTTTCCACACTTGCTTTGTTTATTAGTGTATGAAGCAATTCCTAAGCAACCAAGTTCTTCTTCCACTGGCTTTTGAAATCCTATTCCAATCTCTTGGCTATTTGTTTCTATCATGTCTTAAGATTCTGCCTGGACTCAAGCTTCAAACTTGGGTGGGATGTGGCAGAGGATGAAAACTCTGGGGAGAAGGACAATGCCACTTCTGAGAGGTGTACATTAGACCCCCAGAGTGACACTAAGCAGGCCAGGGAGAGGCCTCAATCTTAGCAACAGTGATCATTCATGGAATCCCTGCTGCATAACAGGCACTTTGTGCAGCTTGACTAATCCTTACAATCATTCTGCAAGATGTTATTGCCCCTGCTTTACAGGTGGTAAAGTAGAGGCTCAAAGAAGCAAAATGACTTGCTTTGCTGCTAAATAATTCCAAAGTCCATGCTTATTCTGACACACCACAGGTGCACTGGCATGGCCGGGAGATGCATGGGAATTCCTGCATAGGTGAAGATTACCCCTGGCCCACGGCATAGCCAAGGTCCAATATCTGGAGCAGGCAAGCCGGCTGAGGGTGGGGTCTGCACGATTGGTGGTGGGAGATCTGGAACATAGTTAAGATCTCTCCTTTGACCACTGATCTGTCTCATGCTTCATTGTGGCTTTAACAACCATCAGTTGTGTCAACACACCTTAAACATGCTGAAAAAGCCACTACTTTTGGGAAATGTGTTTAGAGAGTAGTAGCCCTTCTCTTCCTCACAACGAAAGTGGTACAAATCATGCTTGTACAGGGTCCTTTAAATCTCAGAGCTCCCTCTGAGAGGTGGATCCAGTTGTTGACCCTTGAGACTTGGAGGCTGAAAGCTCAGTCATCCAACACCCCTCAGCAGAGCCTCCTGCGGAGCTATCCAAGGTCCTGCAAGTGCTTTGACCTGTGCTCTGTGTAATCAATTGACCCTCCATCTTTCTACCTGTGTCTTTGGCCTTCTGGCCTTTCCTGACTTTGGACCTCACCAAACCTTGCTTGTCTGACTTATAGTACTGTCCACTTTCACTTACTTTCTAGGTCCTACTGACCTGAGCTCACCTGACCCAGTCCACGATGGCCTTGAATCTCAGCCTCCAAGCTAGTCCAGGGCTCACTCTTAACTACAATTATCCCTGCTGATCAATCAGCTGATCCAAGAGTCCTGCACTGCATGTAATTCTGTCCCCCACCTCCTCCCATAGGCACCTGGTTTCTTGGGTGGTTATTCCTAAGAATCTGGTTAACTTCCACGTGACACCCAATTTATTGATTTTGCCCATTCTTCTTTCTTGGCCCCATAACCAGCCATTTATGAAGTGTTTCCTTGGGTTAGAGCAGTGGGGATATTCTTATTTAATAAGGCCCAGGACTTGAGGAGGCCTGTGTCTCTGTCCCATCATGTGGTCACATCTACTTTATGTGTCTTGATACAGCAAATTGATTTTTCTTTAAAGAGAATTGACTAGAAAATGACCTTCTATTGAAATGTGCCACCCTGCTTTCTCATGAGAACCAGAGCTCTGATGTTCTAGTTTTGGCACTGCCCCTGACCAGTCGTGTGACCTTGGGCAAGTCATTTAAGCCATACATCCCCTCAGACCTTCTGTCATTCATTTGTCTTCTCATCAAATATTTGTTGACCATATGTCTTGCATCATGCACTAGGCTAGGTTCTGGGGATGCTACAAGGAGAAAGATACAGCTTCTATCTTCAAGGAACTCACAGTGTTATCCAGGAGACCAATATGTATATGGCTAAAATAAAAGTAATGTGGTAAATTATTACAACGATAGGAATAAAGTGCCAAGGATACACAAAGGCCAGATCTGCCCTTGCTATTCCCTCGGCTTGGAAGGCTTTTCCACCCAGAAATTTCTATGATTCACATCCACACTTCTGCTGCTCCCAGTTAATGTCATGTTATCAGAGAGGCCTTTCCTGACCACCCTATTTGAGATAGGAACTCCACCCCTAGCCTGGCACCTCCCTGTGTCTCTCTTCTGCTTTACTTTTCTCCATAGCATCTGCCATCCCCTGGCAGGGAAGGATACTCTCATCTGTGAACCAGAGGACTGAGCTAATGATCCCTCTGGCCCCAAAAAGATATGTCCATGTCCTAGCCCCTGGAACCTGTGAATATGACCTTATTTGGAAAAAGGATCTTTGCAGGTGTACTTCAGTTCAGGATTGTGAGATGAGGTCATCCTAGATTACCTGAGTGGGCCGAAAACCTAATGACAAGTGTCCTTATAAGAGACAGAAGAAGAGAAGACAGAGACACACAGAGGAGAAAGCCACATGAAGACAGAGGCAGAGACTGGAGTGATGCAGACACAAGTCAAGGAATACCTTGAGCCACCAGAAGCTGGAAGAGGCTAGAACGGATTTTCTCCTAGAGTCTTCTGAGGGAGAATGGCCCTGCCAACATCTTGATGTCAGACTTCTGGCCTCTATAACTGGGAGAGAATAAGTTCCTGTTGTTTTAAAGCCACCAGGTTTGTGACCATCTGTGATGAGAGCCACAGAACATGAATGCAATCTCTATATTGTCACTATGGTCACCTTCAGGCCAAATGGTCTGAAACCTAAATAAGAATTAGGGCGGGGAATGCCATCCAACAATGCTAACCTTTCCAATGAGTTATCAGCTGCATTCAGGGAAGCTTGGGAAGGACATTGGGCTGTCACTCAACCTGCATAAGCCACACTGGGCATAGCAAGGGGTGGTCTCTTGCTGTTTCCAGGATGAAGAGAAAGATGTGTGGTTGTCTGGCCCCAATGGGGACTCGGACACCCACCAGCCTTGCCCACAAAACAAGAAAAAAGGGAGATATTTTAATTATAGCATGGTTTATAGTAGAAAAGAAATGAGAAAGAACCCAAATTTCTGTAAGCATAGTTCCATAAACCGTACTGCATCCTTATTTTAGAAACCCTCTGTAAAAGTCTCTGTTCTATTTCTAGAGTATGAGAACAGTATATTAGCATATCTGGTATGTTAGTATAGCATATGGGAAATATCGCTATTTCTGGATATATCCGTGTAGGCATGTATATCCATTGGAAAAAGCCTCTTAAGACACCCTCTTAGCTGGCATCATTGGTTACCCTTGGGGAGGGGACGGGGAGTGAGCAACATTCAAGGGGATTTTTCACTTCATCTACTTGTTTGCATCTTTTTACAATGACTTAAGCCATTAAAAAGTTTCTTTTCTTTCTATAAAAAAAGATGAGAAGACATGAGCTCAGCTGAGAATGTGGTATTATGATTACTTGCGGCCTTGTAGCCAGCTGGGAGTGAGGTGGGAGGTGGGAGTTACTGTTCTCTGATGCTCCAGGCTCATGAATGTTACTTCTATTGTGAATTCTTCTCTTTGGTTCCTTGTCGTTCTGACGGAGCCTTCATGTGAAACCTGTGAGCAGGCAGAGTCCTAGAACCTAGTGTTCCAGACAGAGAGGGCTGTCCTGGCAAACCAGCAGGATGCTTCCCCTTTATTGCTGCTCTTGCAGGCAACCCAGGGGGCTGATCTCTGCAGCAGCCCGGAGCGAGGCCTGCAGTGATGTTCCTCCACCCTGTTTATGAGGAACAGCCAGTAACAGACCCACCCCAGCCCACCCTACCTCTAAGGCCACCCAGATTCAGAGTGGAAGCATCTCATCCGACCCTGTGGTGTTGGATGTGGACCCGGGGACTACAGCGGAGGTCCTCGGAGAGAGTGGTTGCTACTGGGCATGTGCTCCCTTTGTCCCCCTTCCCTTCCCTGTCAGTTTCCAGGGCTCAGGAATGGAGACAGCCTTTTACTTCTCCAAGAGACAGGGGGCCTGAGGACTCCGGTGGTCCCAAGTGTACAGGAGACCTGGGATAAAGGAAGGGCTATTGGGAAGGGAAAAATGGCTCGAGCTGTCACATTGGGGGAGAATTCTAATTTTATTGCTAATTTACTAATATTAATTAGTTATTTACTAATATTAATTAGTTATCATTTTTTGTGCAAAGGATGAAATGAACTGAGACTATAACAAGCACAGGTTCTTTAGGGCTCCTTCAGTGAACAGATAAGTCTCATTTGTAACCAGTGTACGTTGTTGATAAGCCAAATGATACAATGCTGAAAAATATCATGTTTCTCAGAAAATCCTCCAACTTTCCCCCCACTTCCTACTTCTGTGCATTTGCACTTTTCCGAACAAATTCTTGAGAATGAAAGAATCAGGCCAGAACCCTCATAGCCAGGAGGAGCCTAAGGACATGGATGACTAAATGTAACGTGGTGTCCTGGAGGGGATCCTGGAACAGAAAAAGGACATTAGGTAAAATCTAAGGAAATCTGAATAAACTGTGGACTTAAGGGAATAATAATGTACCAGTTACAAGTCTCTGATGGTGCCAAGTGTATCATAGTAATGTAAGATGTTAACAATAGGGGAAACACCGGGGGAGGGGGCGGGGTGTATAAGTGAGCTCTCCGTATTCTCTTTGCAACTTTTCTGCGAATCCAAACCTATTCTAAAATTTTAAATTTTTTATTAAAAAAAATCAGGCTCGTCCTGGTTTAATTGATGCCCATGCCAAATGAAGGTACAGGTGGTGGTGGGGTGAATAGAATTCAAAACTGAGGGGGTTTATGATGAGTTTATCTGAAGTGAGATTTGTGAGGGCTTTGCCACAAACGTTCTCTCCCCATCGTTGCAGTTGAGCCTTACATCAATGGTATGAGAGATTATTATTCCCATTTCACAGATGGAGAAACCAAGCTCAGAGAGGTTACGTGGTTTCCCACCACCCACCCAGTTTGTGCTTAATTTGCTCCCATCATCGGGATGATTTCCTGAGCTTGCCATGTCTCCCTGTGCTTCAGTGTCTTTGCCAAGCACTCTTGCCCTCTTCTTCTCTTCCTGGTAAATTGTCTAGTCTTTTCCATCTTTTTAAAAGTTCCTCAGATTTCGCCTCCTATGAGAAGTCTTCCTTGACATTCCCACCTAATCAATCCTCCCATGCTCAGTGCTCCTTCTCTCCTAGAACTTATCTGGCCCCACACTGGACTGCGAGCAACTTCAGGGCCAGGACTGTCTCCTTCCTCTTTGAATCCACAGTCTGGCCTGCTGCCTGGAGAACAGCGGCTGGGCGATCTCTATCTGTTGAACTGACTTGAAGCTGATATGAAACCAATATTAGTCTGCTCAGGCTGCCATAGCAAAATACCATGACGAAATGCCATAACAGACTGGGCGGCTTAAGTAAGAGAAAAATTGTCTCACAGCTCTGGAGGCTAGAAGTCTGAGATCACGGTGTCGGCAGGGTTGATTTCTCGCTAGGCCTCTCTCTGTGGCTTGTAGAGGCCGTCTTCTCCCTGTGTCTTCGCATGGTCTTCCCTCTGTGTGTGTCTGTGTCCTACCCTCCTCTTCTTATAAGGACACTGGTCATATTGGATTAGGGCCCACCCTAATGATCTCATTTAAACATGATCACCTCTTTAAAGACTCTATCTCCAAACACAGCCACATTCTGAGGTCCTGGGGGTTGGGATTTCAACACAGGAATTTGTAGGGGACACAATTCAGCCCATAACATAGCCAGGGGAGGCTGTGGGTTTGGAGGGTGGTGAGGAACAACTCCAAGGGTCCACCATTAAAAAGATGCAGGTGAGGTGTGGGCAAAGGCCTGAACATTTCCAGGCTGGAGTCACCAGGGCATGCTGCTCTTCCAGGACAAAGGATGGGAGCGGAAGAGGGACTTGTATTTGGAAAACGATCTGAGGTTGTCAGACGAAGGAGCTACGGAAAAGGCTGGTTTTTATTTCTCACCACTAACAACTGCTTCCTCCAGAGGAGGGATGCTGAAAGGCTCTGGTCTGTGCCGTGCTTTCTGGCCTTGACCCCCGCTATCTCTCGCTGTGCTCAGTCTCCCTCTCTTGCTCCTCTTTCTCTTGCACTGTTCCTTTCGCCTGATCCAGCCCACACAGCGTGCAACATCTTCAAGGCCTTGTGTTCAGGGGCAGGGGGAGGCCCCCGAATGGAATTTCAGACTAAACTTGCACAGGCAAGCTACCTTCTCAAGGGCAGAGAGATGTCTCAGCAGCAGCTGCAGCTGCCTGGAAAGGCCCTGAAAGTTCTAGTTGCTTATGGTGCCCTGAAGAGGATGGTCTTGACAAACAATACAGTCTGGGTGAAGGCAGCTGAGAGCCCCATTCTCAGGGAACAGGGAGTTGTGCCCTTCCCTGAGGGCACAATTGTCTAGGACCCTGGGAATGCACAAGGCCGTTTGCAGGACCAGGGGCAGCTGGCAACATTTTATTACTGCTGGTTTTGTGCCATCAACATTGCTACTTTGGGAATAAGGGTTTGTTTTGTCAGGCTGTGGCTGTTTATCAAGCATGTGGCAAATACCATCTGCAGGGTGCTTAATAGTCTATAGAACTGGCATCTCTCCATTTGATTTGTACAGTAAAGAGTGAGACAGATTTGACTGTCCATATCCGCATCTTGCAGGTGAATAAACTGAGGCTTAGTAAGGTGGAATGACTTGTGCAGGGCTGTTCAGCTGGTAGGTGGTGGGATTTGCTTCTGGGAACAAGCCTCTGGCTTCTGAGATTGTGCTCTTTGTTTGCATGAACTCGTCTGATGCCCTCAACAACTCCGACGGGAGGGTCTGGTGCTTTCCATTTCTCAGGTGAAGCTGATGGTTGGGGGTTCTGTGAGTGCCGCAGATCACACAGCCAGTTGGTGGCAGAGATGACTTCAATCAACTCTCCTGACTTTTGATCTCAGGCATGTTTTCCTCCACCACACTACCATACCTGGGACAGGGGGACCCAGTAGGCTTGGGACCAAGCCTTGCCCTCAATGGGCTTACGTATGGCTACTTGAGAGGAATGGTGGCTGGAAGGATGAGGAGTCCAGGAGGGAGTGGACACACTGGCTCAGGCACTAGGTCATCCATCTCTGCCCAGGTGCCATGTCTCTTTGATGAGCCAGGGGCTGTGCTGGCAGCAGCTCTCGGGCCCACAAACATAGGAGCATCTTACCTTTCACCAACACCTTCCACTGATAGTGACTAGTCCAGAGAAGGAGGCACGAGGTCTTTGAAAAAGAGAACATGGGCTCATGAGTCAGACAGATCTGACTTCAAATGCTGATGCTGCCACGGATGAGCTGCGTGACCTTGTGTGTGTTATTTTCTCTGAGCTCAATTTTTCCACGTGTAAACTAAAGGCCAGGACCCCTACTTTGTAGGACTGCTTTGGGGATGAAAATGAGACAACGTATTTCCGGTATCTGGCACTGTGCCTGAAGTGTAGTAGATGCTTAGTAAACGGCAGCTAATGGAATGATGAGCAGCATGGTGGGGCTGAGCGCCCAACATACAGTCCGGAGAAAACGTCTTGGTGTCTGTGGCTCAGGACAAGCTCTCGGGGTGACCTGGGTGCCTTTCTGCACACCCAGCCTCCCTACTTGCCCACTGAGAGCCAAAGGCTGTGCAAGCACTAAAGTTGCTAGTTGTGGGATCGTGGGCAAGTTACGTCACCTCTCTAAGTCTCCTTTTCCACTTCTGTGAGATGGGAGTGATGAAAGCACCCTCCTCACGGGATTTTGAGAGTCAAAAGAGGCCATGCATATGAAGACCTGACACAGAGCAAGCTTCCAATGTATATGTGAATCATCATTATTGTTTCATGTGCCAGCTCTCCAGTCTGTGCCTGGAGATCCACGTGGAAAGGACTGGAGGCCTTGTCTTAGTTCAGCAGGGAGAGCACCAAAACTAATCAGTGATGTGTGCTAAACATGGATTAGGAGCATAAAATCCATGAGCTTTCCCATCTTGAAGTAGATGACCTCTAGGATCCTATTCATTTAAAATATGATTCTTTCCTACTTTGAGTCTCAGCTGTCTTCTCTATTGATGAGGGAGTTGGGCTGGCTGGTCTCTGAATTCCTTTTAAGCTCCATCATTCTGGGACCCCAAGGACTCCGTGCTTTGGCTGAGCCGAACATTACCCGGAATGCTCCTCTCCAGAAAGTTTGCTGCAGCTGGGAACAGGAAGGAAGTCAGCTCCCGCCTGGCCCCTGTCTCCCGGGCCCTCTGGGAAGCAGCTCCACGACTCAGCAGGCGCTTCTGACTGTCAGCAGGGCGCCCTTCCAGCCTGCAAACACAAGACCTGAGCTGAGCCTTACCTCTGGTCCGGGGTCCCAGCTGGGTGGGGAGAACAGGGTCCAGCATCTCCGCTGTGCTTTCCATCCCTGAAGTGGCGCGAGTCTGTTGTCTCTGTTGGTCTCGGGGTTGGCTGTTGAGTCTATTGGAGTGTCCCTGAAACAGGGCGCTCAGAGCTGTTCAGACTTAAGGAGCAATGGACCTTGGCCGTCAAAAGGGCCTGTGAACAGGCCTTTGTCATCTTCCCAGAGGAGATGAATATGCAAAATGAAACGTGGTCTGGAGAGGAGAATTAACATCTGCTGAGCTTTCACCCTGCTGGCTCTGTGCTGTTTCTCCGAATATGAAGAGGAAGAAGACAAGGAGTCTACTGTCTAAGAGACAGAGAAGTTGCTGATATTTTAGAATTTTTTTTGGTCTATTTCCTCCAACTTGCATATAAGCCACGAGAAAGCAGGAATTTCCTTCATCCTGTTCATCACGGTATTCCTCAGAACTGGCGGTGTGCCTTATATGCGGTAGACAGTAAATATTCATTAACAAAATGGAGCAACTACAATATTACAAAGTAAGAATGGACATGTGATCAAGGTGTTATGAGAATGGTGGAGAAAGTAAAAGCCAGAGGGGGACAACGGGACTGGGTTTTGAAGGATGCATAGGAGTCCATCAGAGAGTGATGGTAACAAAGTGCTTTTTTTCCCCTCTTCAGTGAGATTTCAGGATGAAATTTCTATGGATGATACTTATGAGACCCTTCAATAAGTTGTGATAGGAGGTGAGGGTGTGAGCAATAGAGAAATTAGAATAAATAAATGTCTTGAGGTTGCCACAATAGGGAAAGGAATTGATGGACGTTAATAGCAAGCCCTGTGTGTACCCAGTACTGTGCCAAGCAGTTAATGCATGATATCTTATTATTCCTTCTAGCCCTCCTGTGAGATAGGCATTCGACAAATGTGAATGCCAGCTCAGACGGCTTCAGTGTCTTGCTCTGGGTCCCCGAGCTCGTCGGGGCTGGAGGCTAGGTTAGACCCAGGGCTTTCCACCTCCAGAGCCGCTGTGCTTTCCTGGGCAGCCTTGCCCTCCTTCAAGGTAGGGGACCTGATCATCTTAACCACGGAGTAAATGAATGAAATACAGAAATACAGAAATACAGCCTTCTGTTAAAGCTTTGGGCCCCAGGCCAGAGCTTAAAAATAAGCTCCAAGATTTTTAGTTTAAAAAAAGAATCTTTTGAGCCTGTGGCCTTTATGCTTCACTTTCTCCCAGTCCACTCCTGTGGTCCCAGTGTCCTGCCACCAGCCCAAGGTCTCAGGGACACTCAGAAGATCCAAGAGGAGACACAAGAAGCTTGAAAGGCCCCAGGGAAGGCTTGGGGGTTGGGAGAGAGAATCAGGGAGCCTAGTTGTTCCAGAGGGGCATCACAGGCCTGAGGTCTCCAGCCCCATTTCCCTGGAGGGCAGGGCATAAACTGTGGGGGTGGAAAGGGAGAGCGGCAGAGGAGGAGGGAAGATAAGCTCGCAGTCATTTGTCTTTTTAATTGGCTCAAATGCTCGGAGGAGAGCTGCGTTATCCTGGCTCTGGGGCTGGATGGGGTCCAAGCACCGGGCCTCGGGCGGCCGGCGGGCCAGAGCGGGGCTGCAGAGGGAGGCCCCGGTCTGCCCTTTACCCAGGAGCGAGACAGGGTGGGAGGAAGCAACACGTGGTCAGAGGCGGCTTTTACTTCTCCGGCATTTCAGAAATTTAAAACAGTAACCCAGTGACTGAAATAGATGTATTTTAAAGTATCTGTGGCATCTGAAGGCCCCTCCTAATTCATTCCGCTGCCTGTACACAGAGCCTGTCAACCCACTAGGCCTAAAGGTGAACCCAGGGAGAGAGAGTTTTGGAGTTTTGTCTGGAACTTAGAACTTTCCTTTCCTAACAATATAGGCACTGTTAAGGTACCCTGGATAATTACAGTGTTCCCCTAGATTTGCCAGCTGATTTGTCATCTGCAATGCCCTGTTACATTTTTTTCCCACTTGGGTCTTTGAAACAATCTGGTGAGAAAGACAGGACAGGTACACCTTTCCCATGTCACAGACGAGGAAACTTCAGCTCCCAGAGGCGAGGTGACCTGTGCAAGGACACTCACCATCGTAGCCGGGACTCAGATGCAGGTCTTCTAATTATGCATCCGTGAGCTGCCCCCACAGAGGAGCTACACAGGTGGCTGCCTCGTGTGGTGCGGTGGTCGCCAACGATGGCTGTTAGCACAGCTTCTAGGGGACAGATGGCTCAGTTCAAGTTCCCGCTTGGCGCACATCTCACCCCGGCGAGCCATCGTGGTGGGAGGAAGGATGCTCTGGATGCAGGGAGGGAAGAGGGTTCCTAGGAACACGATTGGTCCAGAGAGGCAACAATGAGGGCAGTGAGGGGAGGGGGCAGAGGGGTGGTTCCAGTTAGTATTGGGGTGTTCAGGCAGCCAAGAGAGCAGATTCAGCTGGGCCTGAGTGGGTGTCTGTGGGCAGGGTCCTCTGGAAGCTGGAGACGGCCTGCCATACTTGGTCCTCCAAGATGCGCCTTCAAGGAGACTCTACCCAATCTCTCTGTATGTGGAGGCCCAAAGTGCCCAATTTAAGTCTCTGAACCCAAAGCAAAGGAAGACACTTTCACTTGGTTTCCTTGAAGCTCCCAGGCCCTTGTGAGGAGGGAGCGCAGCTTCAGAATCCTCCAGTGGTAAGCGGCAGCTGCTGGCCGGCAGGGAGGCCCCGGCCTTGCCCTCTGCTCCCAGGCTGGATTTGCCCGCCCTCACCCCAGCTGCTCCCTAGAGTTCCCCAAAGTTTCTCCTACAAGCACAGCTCAAATGCCGGCACCTGGACCATGGGTTAACCTTTTGAAACTCCTCCTGACATCCGTTCCCTTACTGGTCAGCTGGCTTTCCTCTCCTGCACCTGACCCTCCAGAACACCCTGCCCAGGGAAAGGGGCGGCGGATGCCCAAGGGGATTGTCCTGGGCAAGCAGAGAGGAAGCAAGTGCCCTTTGCTTCCAGGCTCCCGGAGGACTGAAGAAGGAGGGAGAGAAGTGGGAGGAAGCGAGTGGTAAGATGGCGTGTCCCAGCCTCTTCTCACTGAGGCTTCTCCTGGAGAGGATGGGGCAGGTTGAGGGGAATAGAGAAGTCATAAGGGTCTTCACTCTGCCTTCTTGTGGTGCTGTGGGAGGGACCGCCACTCAGGTGACCCAGGAGCCAGCACGGGAAGCCCCATCAGAGAAAAGCCAGCAGGGGGCATGGTTACCCGGAGAGAGCTCTGGGTTGGTTCTGTGTGGTATGGAAAGCACCCGGGGGCAGGGGGTGAGCTGGGAGTCCTGCTGGCTGAGTGTGTCAGGGAGGTGGCCAGACTGAGGCTTAGGGTGAAGTGACTCATAGGGCGGGTCACCTTGGCCGGACTAAATGGGAGTCAGACTCCCAGCAAGGGCTGAGGTGGGGCTGCATCAGGCTCTGACCAAGCCCAAGGATTGACCTTAAGTTGGGCAGCCCCGACCAGCACAGGGGTTGGACCAAGCTCACCCGATCTCACCTTCGTGGTCCCCAGTCCAGGGGCAGACCCGACTAGTGCAGACCAGTGTGGAGACAGAGGACCTAGAGGATTCCAGCCCCCACTGCAGGTTTGAGGGCTCTTTCCCACACACAAGATACTTCCCCTTGTCCCTCCACACTTCTCTCCCCTCCACCTGGCTCGCCCCTGAGCTGACCTGGCGGACGTCGGGCGGCCTCCCATGCCCTCAGGCTTCTGGCTGGTTAGGGCTACAAGGGAGAGTTGCTCATGTTAGGCCAAGTCGTTTTAGAGTTAAACACCTGGGAAGTGTGTGAATGGACTGCATTTCAGCCTGGCTTAAGTCCTGTCACTCTCAGATCCGTGCCTTTGCTTTCTCTGGACAGGCCCACCCTAGTTCCCATTTCCTCTGGATCTTTCTGGTTCCTGGACTTCAGGAACACTGCCTCCTCCTCGTCCCCCCAGCGCCAGGGTGGCGTCTTCCTGCCACTGCTCATCTCTAGGGGCCTCACTGCCCTTTGTCTGGCATCTCAGCAATGCCGTCATCTGAATAACCAGTTCCTCAGTTTAAAATCCCACTGCTTTAAACCTCGGAGCGATGTCTTTCTCCTGGTTGGACCCAACTGATGCGCTTCCCGGGGGGCAGTAATATGAACCCCATTTTACAGATGAGATTAACCAAAACTGAGGAGTGGAGTGACCTGATCAAGGTCACACAACCAGCGGTGGAGAGGTTGGGATTTGAACCTGGATCTGGTTGAGTCTGCAGCCCAAGTCCTTTTTGTCACAGCCGTCAGCAACAGTCACCACAACTGCCTCATGCTCCAGTGGTCTGTGAAGCACTGTGACAGCGGCTTCCGTTTGCTCCTCACAGACCCTTTACGAGAGAGGCGGGGCTGGGATCAGCTTCGTCACACTCTCCCCAGGAGGAGACTGAGCCTTAGAGACGGGCAGAGACATTCCCTGGACAACGATTGTCCTAAGAAATTCAAACTCCACTCCCAGTCCTGGGTAGAGACCTCCTGCCTTCGTCCTGCTGTCCCACTTCCTGGAATGCTGTGCCTGCCAGGTTCCAATCTCCAACTATACCTATCTTTTAAAAAAATTATGGAAAAATATATAAAACGTAAAATTTACCACTTTGACTTTTTTTGAATATACAATTCAGTGGCATCATAAGTATATTCACAATGTTGTGCAACCATGGCCACCATCCCTCCACTGAACTTTCCCGTCATCCTATAACGGAAACTCAGCATCCATTGAACAATAGTTCCCCCTTCCCCCTCCCCTAGCCCCTGGCGACTCCATTCCACTTTCTGTCTCTATGAATTGGACTACTTAGTTACCTCATATAAGCGGAATCATACAGTATTTGTCCTTTTGTGACACATACTTTCACTTAGGATAACGTCCTCAAGGTTATTCCATGTTGTAGCTAGCGTGTGTCAGAATTTGCTTCCTTTTTAAGGCTGAATCATATTCCATTGTGTGGAGAGACCACTTTTTGTTTATCCATTCATCTGTCCATAGGAACGTAGGTTGTTTTCACCTTTCCAAATCTGCCTACCTTTTAAGGCCACCTCAGGTGTCACCTCCCCCATGAAACTGCACTGTACACAGTTGCAGAGGACATCCAGGAATGGAAGGTGAGACTCGCCTGGGAAGCCACTTTGGGGAGGCAGCCCCTCTCCCACGCCAGTGTCCTCAGGTGGCTTAAACAGGATAGAGAGCACAGGTCTGCATGTTCCCCAAAGCCTGTCCCAGACTGGGGCTTGGTATTGTGTTCCTGGCACTGAAAGTCACTTGATGGAAATAACTGAGTAAATGAGGCTGAAAGAGTGGCCTTTTCTCCTATGAAGGAAATGTCTGTGTCAAGTTCAAGTCAGATGGGGCCCCAGCTTAGCCCTCAGACCTGAGGGAGTGAGGGTGCCTGGGCTCCACTCTCCTGAGAGCGCCTGGTGGCTCAGGCTGGAGCATTGTAAAGCTGGTTTAGTCTTCAGTGGGGGTCCACAGCCCATTACCTCAGACCCTCTCCATCCACTCTGGAAGGAGGCAGGGGGATTGGGGTCCTGGCAATGAGGCACCAGCACAGGAAAGAAGTGAAAGAAGGCGACAAGGAAAGGAGGAGAGGCAGGCATGGAGGCAAAAGCATCGGGAAAAGTCAGACACTCTCTGAAGTTTCGGAGAAGCATTGTTCTAGATGTTTAAGAAATTTTTGTTTGTTCTTTAAAAATAAATTTAAAAAAAAAATCACTTTGGCTTTAAATTGCACTTCACCGACACCCTTCCAATGTCGAGACTTCTGAGCTTCCCTTCTTCTCACGTCCCACGGTGAATGGAAAGAAATGGAGAACCACAGTGCTGGGGGCTGGAGGACCAGAGACCCCAGGGAGGGGTTCAATCTGTGCACAGCACAGGAGCATTGTGGCAATTTTCCAGCAGGTGGCGGTAGCGTGTCTTGGGGAAAGATAATTTTTTCTAATTCAAACAAAGGCCCTGTATGGGTTAGTGGGTGGCCTGGGATCCAGCGAGGCGCATGACTTAGACATTACTTAATTTTCCTTTGCCATTGGACACGTGTGGAGTATGACCTGCCAGTGGGTTAGAGACGAGTCCACACAGGATGTGGGGAGGTAGGTTACAGCAGTTCTACTTGGCTCCAGAGACAAGGAGTGAGACCAAGGGGTAGATGCTATGGGAAAGCAAATTTTGGTCTGACACAGGAAGAGTTTTACAATAATCAAAGGTGTCAAAGATTTATGGTAGTGAGATGCCCATCAACAGAAGTATTCAAGCTTGGGCAGATAATTCTTTCTAAGCAATATTGTAGGAAGTCCCCAAACACCAGATGAGGCTGGGTTAGATGGTCTTTCAGCATCTTCCAACCCAGAAAGCCTATACAGTTATTTTACTACAAGGAAAATGACGACAAGATCTTGAGTTCACTGAAGGAAAGAGTATGCCTTATTTGCCAATGACTCACCTGTCCGTAGAACATATGGGCTCATATGATAAACCCATCAGTAGATGGATTAGCCTTTGTCAACAATTGGGGGTCAGAGACTGGGGATCAGTGGTGTGGTTTGCTCACCTGAGCAACTTATCAGGCCCCCCCCTCACCTGGCTGATGGTTAATGAGGCCCCTTCCCACCTCCCTGGTGGTGACCTTCCTCCCAGTCTCTCTGCTGGTTACCCCACCTACGCTGCCATCTTGAAACTTTGGGTGTGCATTCCAAGAGCCCCCACCCCCCAACACTGGCTGTCAGATGGACACGTCTGTGTCCACTGGACACAGATGGTAAGGACAACGGTCCCCAAACTCTCTTTGTTCTTCCTTTCTCTCTCAGGAGATGGAGCAAGGCAGGAGTGACATTGCGGCTTTGTAACAGTCTAGAGAGCTGGCCTGAGTTCTGCCGAGGACTCCAAGTGTCCTAAAAATACCAGTCCTCACCCCAGTGTCCTACGCCAGCCCCTGAGTCCAGAAATCCCTGACAGTAACCATATGCCACCATCGAGTCAGTCAAAGCACCCTTGGCAAATGTCAGCCACAGTTGCTTATAATCTTTGGTGCCAGAAGTGACCGGTTTCTTTATCCACATCACTCAGATATAAACAATATCGGGAATCATGACAGGGAGATCCTTCTAGGTCAGTCTCCCTGAGCCATTTCTCTCTGAGTGAAGTTACCCTCAAGCTCAGGGCCCTAATGCCTCCTGGGATTGTAGCTTATTACTCTTATCTGCTGGAGGCAAAAGCACCTCAGTGAGAGACATTTTTGGTGCCCTGTTCTGGATGTCTCGGTAATCCTCTCATTTATGTATGCAGACAAGGAGATCAAAGCCCCCCTGGGATGCATAAAGCATGTCAGGGCTGGGAGTGGTACATCCATTACAGCTGACAAATGCTTGTCCAGCTGATGGGCAGCCAGATAGCCACCCTGCCGGACGGGAGAGCTGCAGGGAGTGACGCGGAGGAGGCGGTCTGGGCGCAGGGATGGGAGAGGCCGGGGCTGAGGAGAACCAGAGCCGGGCCACACCGGGGTGAGCGTGGGGGCCCAGGCCCCCCAACTGCCATCGGCACCCCCCCCAGTCTTTGATATGGACAATCGATGTTTTCTCAGTCTTATGAAAAGTGCTGTGCAGAAAAGCAGGTTCAAGATGCCCTTCCAAGAACCCCGAGGCCATTCTAGGTGGACATTCTGCAATCAACAGGCACGGAACAAGAATGGGGAATCCTGAGAGAAAGGAGGGTAGAGAAAGGGAACAAGAAAGAAAGTGGCAAGAAGAGAAACTTCACGTCATTGATACTCTGTTTTAAGAATCAGAGGACCATAGAGTTTGCCTGTAACCTGGCCTGCTACCATCGGCTGCCATCACGTGGTCCACTTCTTCCATGGGGCAAGAGTGAGCTCTCTGGAATCCTGCTGAGGGGAAGGCCTTCCAGGAGTTTCTGCTCAAGTGAAATTCGCCACTCTCCCTCAGCTTTCTGGGGGGGGGGGGTCTCTACAAATGGAGGAGCAAGGTGTCCCCGAGGGGGCTTGAAACTCTCCTGGCTTGTGGGAGAACACAGGCCACCGTTCATCCCCAAATAAGGAGAGGTCTTAGGTGAGACTGTGTGTGTGTGCATGTGTGTGTGTGTGTGTGTGTATGTGTGAGAGAGAGACAGTGACAGACATAGAGACAGAGACAGAGAGGCAGAGACTGGCACCCAGGAGCATTGCCTGCTCTTGCTCTCCCAGGACCAGTAGCGCAGGAAGCATCCTTCATAGGTTTAGGAACCTGAAGTCCAAGCTGCTGAGCTGAGCTGGTGCCTGCAAATATTCTTCTGGCTTCCTAACTTGTGTGCACTCCCGGGGAGCCTCCTGTGATGGCACCAGCGGCCCCTACTCACAGATGGCTCCTTTGGAAATACTATCACTCGTCCCTGTGCAAACACTGTAATACTTCCAATCCTCCAGCTCCCAACTCTACTTAAACCCATTGCCTAAAATACCATATATTTGCAATGAGAAGTGAATGATGTTGCCAACTGATAATTTAAATAAACGAAATCACAAATTTGATAAAGCAATCATTTTCCTTCCCCAGATGCTAAGTGTTCAGGAGAGACAGGTGTAAGCAGAAGAAGGTGGAGAGACAGGTGGAGACTTTTGCCTTCATCCGACGGGGGCTCCTGAGGGCCCGTGAGTGCTGTGTTGTGGAGATTGATGACATCGTTCTGGTTTTTAAAATTGTGCTTAGCTTCAAACCTGATACATTCTCCTCTAATCAACACAGATCCTTTGCTACCTTTTACCAATTAAGATTGGGGTCATTTAAGAAAATCTCCCCCATCCCAAAACAAAATGCAGACCAGGACAAGAGAAAGCGAAATAGAAAGAGGAGAGCTTTCCTCTGAGAGAACTGGGCGACAGCTCAGGGAGAGACGCAGGGGTTAAGAGAGGAGGTGTGTATATGGGAGCACATGTCTGATCTGGAGTGAACAGAGAACCACAGAACGTTGTAAAGAGATGAGGGCAGAGTGTATGTAATTCATTCAAAAGAGAAATGGGAGATGGCCAGCCTGGAGAGCTGGGGCTCCCTGTGTTTACTGCCTGCCGCCAGATGGCAGCACTAGACCAGCACAGTTCTGTTGCTCTCTGGAGTGAGTCCCTGGGTAGGCGAGACCTTGTCAGGACCTGCTTGGTCTCCAGCTTTCATGAAGCTCCTCTACCTGAGAGCTAAGGCCGCTTAATCGCCACCCTCACTCCCAGCTCTGAAACCAACCTTGATCTCAGTCGCCAGAGTTTTTTAAAATTTTTCCTTCTTCTCCCCAAAGCCCCCTAGTATATAGTTGTATATTCTGGTTGTGGGTCCTTCTAGTTGTGGCGTGTGGGACGCTGCTTCAGCATGGCTTGATGAGCGGTGCCAGGTCCGTACCCAGGATCTGAACCTGCGAAACCCTGGGTTGCTGAAGCAGAGCACGCGAACTTAACGGCTTGGCCACAGGGCTGGCACCAGTTGCCAGAGTTTTAAGGAGGAGCTCTGGTTTTCATATTTAGCTTGTGATCTTATTCCTGTGTCACCAAAACTTTTGATTTTTGTCCTTGAAACCAAGTTCTCACTTGTACCCCGATTCCCACTACCACCTTTTACCTCTTAACCATTGCTTAGTCTTTCAAAAAAATGCTTCTCTGGATTACTCTTGTATCTCAATCTCCTCTCTCCTCCTCGCCCCCAGGATTGGAGTCTTCTCCCCCAGGTTCACACCAGAGGCCTCAGGGGCCTCCACTGCTCACTCTGTAGAGAATGATGGCTGCTGTGGGATATCCCATGGTTGACTTCTCTGATAAAAACTGCTTGCCTGGATGCTGCTTTTGCCCGCAAGGGTAGGTCCTATCGGAAGTCTCTCCCGTCGCCTGTGCTGGGGTTGTCTCTTCAGCACCTGCTCTTCCTGAGCTGTCCTCGTGCTATTGTAGTTAAACCTCTTGTGCCCACAACATCATGACGTGTGACATCATCGCCTGCTTAGATCCTCCACTGGTGCCACCCTGCCTTTGGGATGAAGGCACACTCCTTAAGGTGGTAGATTCCATGAACTTTCCTCCCCCCGTTGCTTTATGCACATCCTTTTCTCTAGTCACAGAGAAGCCTCTTTCCATCCCCTGTATAGGCTCTTTTTGCTCGTGTTTCTGAGTCCCTCATAAGTTTGTCCTTCTTTCTAGGACATCCTTCTCCCAATACGAGCCTGGATACTTCCTCTACTTGCTTTCAAATCTCAGTTAAGCAGCACATCTAATGGGAAGCCCTCCCTGATTGCCTAACCTGGGGTAGGTGTTCTCTCCTGTGCATCTCTAGCACCCCATGCTTTCCTCCGTTCCAACTCCCATTCAATCCTTCTGTGGAATTACACAGCCCCCACTAGGCCAATTGCCCATAACGTCCCCTACATGGTGTGAGTTTCTGGTGGACAAGGACTGCGTCTCATGCATTTCTGCATTCCTAGTGCCTAGGCAATGTGGCCAGTCTTTACGAATGAACATCAACTGTTTAAGGAATCATGGGATGAGTCAAAGGTATTTGAAGGATATACTTAAGGCTTTTCCTAAATGTGTTTTGAGAAATTCTATTTTCACAGAATGATAGATATCGGTGGAAACAGGTTTTTGTAGAAAACTAATTTAGAGGAATGCTAGAGATTAAGCAAGGCAGAACAGACTTCTTTGTTGAATATTTTTCACATCTTTTAATATGCTAGTATGTGTTACTATCTCAAGGAGGCTGTGATTACACAGGGCTCTGGGGAACACCCTTTGGGAAACTCTGATAGAATTCCTTCATCAATTCTCTCATGAAGCACACTAACTGGAAAACAGCAGTGCGACCACTCATGTGGGAATAAGTCACCATGGCCATAGTGACATATAGTCTCCTTATATATTTAATTAACCACTCATCCATGACACTTACTGTCTTCTTATACAAATAATACTAGTTATTCGTAATCTTTAAGATCTGTGGAAAACTGATGGAACTTCATATGAGGCGACAGAACGTTGGGAGATAAGGTCACCTCTTCATTTCTTTATATTCTCAATCCGGGCATTCTCTTAGTCAGGGACCTTCTTCTTCTTCTTACCAGATAGAATTCATTTGCCTAATTTGTGAGTCATGTGTTCACATTTGGTGGCATGATTATTTCTCTGGGTTTTCAGTGAAACGCAGCAATCACTAACTGGCCACCCTTCACCTCTTAGAAACACGCTTGTCAGAGAGAGACTCCAAAATGGCGGCTCCCACAGCCTAGGCTCCTTAGAGCCATCCTCATTTCGCCTCACGGACTCTGAGAATTCCAAGACTTGGTAAGGGACTTCCTGAAGGCATATAATCCATCTCTAGCCCCAGGAGAGGCCTCATTAATCCTCATAACATCCTGTCTGGGCTGACAGTATGTAAGAGGTGGCTGAGTCCTATTCTTATCCACTCCCCGCCTCCCTCAGCCCCGAGCGGCATCTCCCCTGTCTCTCAGAGCTCCCTCTCACATTACTCAGGGGAAAAGAATTGGGTGAGTGGGTGTGGGAGGTTTAAATCAGAGCAGAAAAGACATGGAAGAATGTCCCATCGATCACAGAACGTTAAAAACAAGACCCAAGGGGATCGGAGAGACCTCTTCTTTGGCAGCCTTTAAGAATATAGACATTGATTTCCTGGAACATTTATTCCTAGGGAAGGAGCATAAACAAAATAACTCTTGAAGGTCCCTTCCACATGGGGCATCACAACTGAGTTGGTTGACCACTGCTCTCTCACGAGGATGGGGAAGGGAAGATGGTGGGTGGAGGTAGGATTGAGGACAAGCAGCATTTCCACAATGGCCTTGTCGATTCATTCATTCCCTAGATAGTCACTGAGTGCCTGCCACGTCCAGGCACTGCTTAAGGCCCAGGGGATGCAGCAGGGAGCAAGGTGGCTGGCTCTCTCCAAGCATCTGTAGGGTTGTCCCAAATTCTGAAACAAAGATAGCTTGTTCAACAAACCATTTTTAGGGCTACTATTTGCCATGTTAGGTGCTAACTTTAATTTTCTTTTAGTTTTTTTGTTGTGGTAAAATATACAGAACAAAACAGTTGCCGTCGTAACCACCGTTAAGTGTACAGTTCGGTGGCGTTAAGTGCATTCATAGTGTTGTGCACCATCATCATCATCCATCTCTAGAACTTTTCCTCTCTCCAAACTGAAACTCTGTACCCTTTAAACACTAATTCCCCATTCCCTCTTTCCCTAGAAATCCCTATTCTGCTTTCTGTCTCTCTGAATTTGGCTACATGTGGACTCACATGGTATTTGTCCTTTTGTGACTGGCTTATTTCACGTAGCGTGATGTCCTCAATGTTCATCCATGCTGTAGCCTGTATCAGAATTTCCTTCCTTTTTAAGGCTGAATAATAAGCCGTTGTATGGATAGACCACATTTTGTTTATCCACTCTTCCACTGATGGACACTCGCATTGTTTCCACCTTTTGGCTATTGTGTCTAATGCTGCTGTGAACATGGGTACAGCCAACTTTAATTTTACTTTCGTGGTGTGGGCATGCAGCACGTCCAGGAGGAGAAGAGAGGGGAGGCAGCACCCCCGAATCGCACCAGGCAAAGTTGCCTGACTGCAGAAGTGTTTTGTAGCTGCAGCCTTATTCCAGCAGATCTGAGAGGCGGGAAATGGAAGGTAAGAGACTCCATGGCAGATCCTGGACTCATCTGAGGTGGGTCTTGCAAGTTCAGGGGAAGAGGCGACCTATGGAAGGAAATCTGGAGCAGGACATGAAGTGACCTGGGGCTCCACCTCCCCTCCTCGTGGCTGAGGCTGGGTGAGCAGAGAAAGAAAGTGAGCTGAAGGGCAGGTGCAGACCTAGAGACCACTCTGTAAGTGGACAGACAGGCTGGTGGAATGGAAATGCTGAGTCTCACCTGCTTCCAGAATTCCCACAAACTACAGTCTGCAAACCCACTAGACTGGCTGTGGGAGTCCTCGTTGTTAGTTGGGGATTTTCCAGACCCCTCGTTTTCCCATCCAGGCATCTCTTGCCACCTCTTCTTTACTGCTTCCTCTAAGACACGTGCAGAGGAAAAGAAATGAGAGGAAATGTAAATCTTTTAACAGAAATTCTTATGAATGGTCCTGACCAAGGAGAGGAGATCAAAATCAAAGTGTTTTAAGCATCCAAAGATTTCAATTTATTAATCAATCACTAGGCAATTATTTCCTGACTCTACAACCCTCACAAGCAGCTGGAGGCTGGGGTAACGGGCCTGGGATCCTGGGTCTGGTCCAGGGGGAGGTTCAAGGTGAGGGGCGGGCCCAGCTGCGGCAGTTTGAAGAACACTGGGAAAACAGATGGGGTGATGGGAGAGAGGAGAAAGGCCTCGAGCCAAAGGACCCAGAACAAACATGGCCACAGGAAGACAGGCACAAAGAACTACAAGTTTATTCACTTAACAATTATTTGCTGAGCACTTACCATATGCCAAGCCCTGTTCTAGGCCCAGGGACACAGCAGGGAAGGGAAGCCACTGCTCTCGGGGAACTCACAATCAGGCGCTTTGCAAATGTTGAGTGAATGTGGGTGATTTCTAGGATTTCTGGGTTCCCTCAGACCTAGTGGGTCAGAATCTTTCCTTTCCTCTCTCTCTCTTTTTCTTCTCTTTTATGTGTTAATTAATTAATCAACTAATCGATTGTGGGACTGTTAAGTAGGAGAGCAGGGGGGTGTTGTAGACATGGTGTCGCCCTTGATATCATTGACTTCGTGTGGGAATTGGAGGGAGAGGCTAGGAATCGCGCTGGCATCATCCTTGGTGGCAGAGCGCTGCCCCAGCGGCTGTGAGTTGAGCGTCTTTGTGGATGCCACGACTCTGATCTGGGTCACCTGGGGCCTGGCTGACACAGGAGCTCAGAGGCTGGCACAATTGTCCAGAAGAAAACCAAAGCAGCCCTCGCCCAAAAGACTGCTCCCTGTTAGGGGAAAAGACGTACCCAAAATGGCTTGAAAAGGAAACAGGGCATTATTTTACAGGGGGAAGAAGGAACGAGTCCAATTTTTAGAATTACAAGAAGTTGGAAAATGTGCATGGAATAGGGGCTTAACCCACAGGACTAAGGAGGTAGTGAGAGTATTTAGAAAGAGTAGTAGGAAGAAAGGCAAGAATTTTGGTGTCAGAAAGACCCAAGCTGTGGTCCAATCACAGCTGATTGTTTTGCTAATTAGTCCTCAGTTTCCTCATCTATCAAATGGGACTAAGAATAGGACCCACTTCGTAATTAAGTCGTAGGCAGAATTAAGTAGCAGGATCAACCTGGCGTGTGCTGCCCACAGGAAGACTGAAGAGGGAAGTCAGGGATCTGGACCGTGGGGATGCTGGGAGGAGGGCTGACGAGCCTGGCGTGTGGAGGGCCTGGCACACAGTAAGTAAGTGGTCCTCGAGCATCATCGATTAGCATTGAATTAGGACTCACATGTTGGAGGCTGGCTCCATCCCCGGGGCGCGTGGCCCAGACGCCCAGACTGGTCACCTCATCCCTTCTGTGGACAGGGAAGGGAGGACGGAGGGGGGTCAGGCCGGGTGAGACTGACCCAGGGCTCAGTTGCGGAAACGCTTGGCTACTTGAGCTTCTGAAAACAATGCAAATAACTCGTGAGAACTTTAAATTGATGAAGCGTTTACTTGTCCCTCATCTCATTTATGTGAGATTGGCGGAGCAGACATTGCTGTGATCCCCATGCTGGGACCAGGATGCTGAGGCTCAGGGAGGTTGAGGGCCTGCTCGAGGTCCACACAGCTTGTGAGTGGGTCTCTGACCTGAGCCAGTGAACCACAAGCTCCGCAGCCTTCGGGAAGTAGAGAATGTTACTGGGCCGCACATCTCTGCAGGAGCCGTTCAGCTTCAAAGTCCTGTAACTGCATCACAGCATTCTCTCCACTGAAGGTACCACAGACCCGGCTGCCTCTGTGGCCCATCCGAGGGGCCTTAGCATCTTGGGAAAGGACTTTTGGAACGGGCAGAATTCATAGTGGGAAAGTGCTGCCTAGTACTGAGTGCTTTTCTGTGCCCGGGCACTGCGCTGGGCACCAGACAGTGCAATGCTCACAACCATTCCAGGCTAAGTAGAGAGGAGGTATTATCCTCAATTTGCAGAAGAGGAGACTGAAGTTCACAGTGGCCCCATGGAATTCAAAGGAGTATTTAGGGGAATACCAGGAGTAAGTAAACCAGAGGGGCAGTAATCTGGGAAAGGAGGCCTCAGAGAACATCCCTTAACCCACCATATGCACCATATGCCTTGGGCATACCTGTGGCATGCTGGGTCCTTGGGTCAGGCCCTCCTGTGCTGTGATGCTGCCATCCTCGGCCAGGATCGAGCCCCCGCCCCAGGCCTGCGGCTCCCGGTAGAAGGAGAGGTGCTTCCTGGCTCATGCAGATTTGCTGCGGATGCTGTCGTGTCCTTCTCGGTTGTGTCCATCTCAGTGTTTACACCATTGTCTCTGAGATGAGAGCCTCGAGCTTCCAACACAGCCCCCATCAGCAGGGGGTGAGGAGAGATCGCGGATGCCTGACCAGCTGCTGGCCCCAGACTGACCCCCGTGACCCCACAGTTATCACAGGGAGACAGTCCTGCGGTGGGCCCAGGACCACCAACGATGCAACCAAGACAAGGATGGGGGTGGAGCAAAGCGGGAAACTAGGGGAGGGTCCCTCAGGCCCCCGGACCTGTCCTGGTTCCACACGAGAGTGTAATAAATGCCCCGTGCTTGAATGGACAGTAATCCAAACACAGGCTAACATCCACCGAGGCTTCACACACATCACCCCACTTATCCTCACAGCAGCCCTTGAGGGAGGTACCGTGATTATCCAGGGTCTGTAGCAGAGGAAACAGATGTACGTGGCAGAGAGAGGGTTAATACCTTGCCTGGGGTCACTCCCCACCTGGGAAGTGACAGCAATGAGATTGTAATCCAGGTGTGTTGGTCTCCAGAGCCCCTCAGAGCCCTTACCTCACTCTACTCCCCTGGACAGAAGCCCACTCGAATTCCCGACAAGGCTTCCCATCAGAGTCTGGGGTCAGGAATCCTTGTGGATCGTAAGGAGCTCAGACAGATGGGGGAGGAGAGGGTTGAGCACTTTCAGGGTCAGTGGGTAGATCGCCCAGTGCCACTCCCACCCCAGCTCCACTCCCAATGGGACGCCACCCTCGACCCACAGCACGTTAGCGTCAGCACTCGTCCAGCCAAGGGGAATGGAACTTGTCCAAGACCATGTGTCCCCTCCTCTGGGTGGGGTGGTGGTAGTGGTAGTTGTAGCATCTCTTGGGTCTCAGCCATTGTCCCAGTAAGGCTGATCCCAGTTGCAATTAAACTCAAGGGACAAATCATAGAATCCTTGGACCAGAAAGGGGTCATTTCCTCCAGCCTCCTGTCTCCATCTAGTTTTTTAAAAAGGTTTCTCCAAATACTACTAGGTTGAACCATAAGAAATTGCTAATATTCAAATATTTTTCACCAACAAAAATGGTGGTTTCATATGGTCCAACCTAATACTTGAGAGTGTCACACTGACCCAATAGAATTTGCTGAAAAGCCCCTGGTTGGAACTCTGAAATCATACTTTACTCCAAATCCTTTCTCACCAGCTGACTGTTCCTGGCATGGTGTTCTCCAGAGCCAACTGTGTTGTGAGAAGCTGGGTCCCAGTCCTGCCAACCTCTCCAACTACAGAATAGTTTAAAGGGTACTAGACTGGAAGTCTAAAGCCACGTGACTTTGGGCAATTCACCCACCTTCATTGAGGCTAGTTTCTTCATCTGTGTCTTCCTGCAGGGTTTTTTTTCTTTTACCATTAAGCCAAATGGTGTATGGTCCATGAGAATTATCTAGCTCCAAGCCAGGCACTCAATTGGTGCTCATTAAGTGTGTGTTGGGTGAATCTGAGTCACCAAGAACAATGTTCAGCTCAGAAAGAGTCTCCACAAAGGTGGATGTCCCAGAATCGACACTTGGGTACCAACCACTCCCGCCCCAGCTCCATGGCTGGAGGACACCCTGCAGGAGCCTGAAGCCATTGGTGGCTACCACTTGTGTCTGCTTTGGCCTCTCCATCCATCTCCTTTGCTCCACCTCTTCGACCAGCCTGCCTGGATGTTGTTTGCCAGAGGCCTCACAAATGTGTTTGAACCTGCTGGTGGGGGCTCTGGGTTGAGGAGATTGGTGCCCTATACTCTAGTCATATCCCTTTAAGACACACCCCCACAACCCACCCGCCCCTCCCTAAAGCCCACATCCCCACACTATGGCACACTCACCCCAACATGCCCCATCCTTCCTTGAGATACCCACTGCATGGTTACAACCACCTCCACAACACACCAATCCCTCCATGACACCCCACTCTCCCATAGCCCACTGCTCTTTGATTTTTTTTCTGGACCCCTGGGGAGGGGTCCCCGCACTTTCAACCACCTGGGAAAGGATCCCGGTGGAGTGGAGCAGAGTCACACGGGTCTCTGGGAGAACTAACAAGTTGGTGACATTTCCCCAAATCAGTTCCTCTAAGTCTTGGTCGTCATCTCCAAGAGCTGGGGGATGCTGGATGAGGGTTCTAAGCGCCAGCCCTGCTCTCGGTATTCTCAACAACCCTAGAAGACGGAACTACTACAATTTTCACGAGTAAACTGAGGCACAAAGAATTTAGGTAACTTGCCAGAAGCCACACAGAGATTGGGCCCAGGTCGAAGAGATGAGGGGAACTCTGAGGGGTCTAAGGGTCCTTTCTATGCTGAAGCCTGGAACAGCTTCCTCCACTCACAAATGGCGTGAGGACCCGGGAGGGAGCTGTAGTTTCATAAGCAAGAAAGGATGGAGCTAGAGCAAGTGCCAAGTCTCTGAAAATCCAGGTGGCTTCTCCAAAGATCAGAGGTTCCTGCTCCCTAAACTCAGGAAGGGCTTTCGTCCAGAATTTTCCAAAGCTCCCCCAATCCTGGGCTCCCTCACACTTCTCTGAGATGCCATACAACAGGATCCTCCTTCCGTTCAGCCGTGCCGACTATTTCGAGTGGGGCAGAGACAAGCCTGACTCATGGGAGCTGTGTGTTGGAACCTTGGAGATTTTAAAACTAAGACTGTCCTGATACCTCAAGGGATATGACGTTGCTCGAGGTCGGCTGATGGAACTGCCAGTGAATTACTTTCAAAGAGTAGAAGATTCACAGTGGGCACGTTCTGAAGGTCTCCGGAGGTTCTTGGAAGCCTTGGTGAGTTGTCTCTCCCACTGGGGTGAAGTCTGTCCCCTGCAGTCTCACTGACGCTTGTTTGGCCAATCCCAGCTCCTCAAGGAGGGTACCAAGGACACCCCACCTGGGCTAGTCAGGATTCTAGATAGTGTTGGAAGAAACCTAAAAGATCATCTAAACTTTCCTCTTAATTTTACAAATGAGGCGCAGAGATTGACACAAATGATGATGAAGATGATGACACCACAGCTCCTGACACCCATTTACTTGACACCCAAGGACATGACATACATTGACACCTCCTTTACTCCCACAGGTGTTTTTACTATACCTATTTTACAGATGAGAAAAGTGGGGCTGGCAAGTGGCACAACTGAGATTCAGAGAGGCCTGTGGTACCATGAAGCCCTGTCAGGTCCTTGTTCCCGTGAAGTGCTCTTTCCACCCCACCCACTCCCTCAAAAAGGCAGGAGACACAAATTCTCAATGAGTGGGGTGCAAGTTTAACGGCATTTATGTGAGCCACTCCCAATGGAGAGGGTCCCTCACCCACTGCCAAGCATAAGGCGGCAGAATGAGTCACCGCTGGGGTGAGGGCCACCTGGGAGACCCAGGGATGGAGCTGATGAGGTCCTCTGGGACCCCCTGCTTTCCATGGCAGAAGTCCATGCAGGAGCCCAGGTCCAAATCCTGGTCCTACCACATATATGCTGGCACTCCAGTACGTACCTGTTAGGATGGTGTAAAGATTAAGAAGAAAAAAGAACAGGCCCCCTGCCTAGCCCAGTGGCTGGCCCATAGTAGGCATGCAATGAATGCTAGGCACCATTACTGTTACAATAGGAAGAGAGGGCAGTCTGAAGAATGTCACCGGATGTCACAGTACTGAAGGGAGGAGATGCTGGTGGTAGGAAGTTACCCCCCACCCCCACTCCATTAGCATGCTTGCCTGGGCTGAAGGGAGGGGGCTAGGTCACCACTGACCAGCGCCAGTCCCCACAGCTTGTGATGCGTGGTCCCCCAACCTCCCACCGGCCTCCCTCGGTGCAAGGATGATAAGCTCGGTGATGGCACATTAAAGGCGTGGCGCAGGGCTGGGAGGCCGCTGATAACCTGGTGGGCGGCACTATCTGGAGAGGAAATGGGCTGGAACTGGGGGGTAGTAGATGAGGCCTGAGTCAGGAGGCCACTTAGAGCCCCAGGGCGGGACCCAACCCTGGGGGTCACGTCATCCATTCTCCGCCACCAGGCACAATTGCACCCAGCAATCCATCACTGACCCCTGCCTGGCTTTTTTCTTCTCCAAATGCATTAATGCATTCTCATTCTAAAAGACTCGAGCAATGTGGAAAGACAGCATAAAATGTGAGTGCCCTCCCTTATCGACCTTTGTCCCATTAGCCGCCTGCCCCCCACGCCCAGAGGTCACACAGGCTCTCTTTGGTGGGTATCACTTGGGTCCCTTTGCTGCACATGTACATACATAAGTGTGTGTGCGCGTGCGCACGCGTATGTGTAGATTCATGCTGTATGTGTTTTCCTGCACCTTCCCCCCACTTGACATGTCTTGGGTATGCTTCCATGTCAGTACCTATAGAAGTGCCTCATTCATTTCGATGACAGAATAGTAGTCCATAAGACAAATGTGCCATAATTTACTTATATCTTTCCCACTGTTGTACTTTTAAGCTGTTTTCAATGTTTGTTGTTTGCTATAACAAACATGTTGCTGTGAAAGGTATTGTACACATATCTCTGAGAACAAGGACATGTTTTAGTGTGGGATAACATTCTGGAAGTGCAACTGCTCCATTACTAACTATATGCATCCCAGATTTTGAGGTGTACTGCCAAAAATGCTCCCCAAAAAGGCTTCATCAAATTACACTCCCATCAACACTTGATGACAGTAAAAATTTTACCACATCATCACCAATAGTGTTACATATGAGTAGCACTGCCATTTCGCCATTCTGATGACAAAAAATAGTGTGTTGCTATTTAATGTGCATTTTTCCATTTACTGCTGTGGCTGGGCGCCTTTCCCCAGGTCTATTAGCTGTTTGTAGTTCTGTTTCTGTGCGGTGCCCACGTCTTACCATCTGTCCATTTGTGTTTGGGTGTTTAGGAACAGGAAGGACTCCCTAAGTTTTCTTTGCAGGAATCCTTTGTTATACAGGTGCTGCAAATATTTTCTCCCCGTCTGACACTTCCTCTTAACTTGTTCACATGTCCTTCATGAGGTTCTTGTCTGTAGGATCTTATCCTATGCTTCTGGATGTTTAACCCACATTTCCCCCAGGAAATCTAGTAAAAGCATTAACAGTTACGCTTCCATTGAATGTCTGTGGCACGCCAGGCTTTCTGCAGGGGACTGGAGAGGCACCTTCTTGTCCACTCCAGGCAAGGCCTCTGATGAATGGACGCACTTGACGAGTAAGGAATCAGGCTCAAGGAGTTGGCTGAATTACAGGCCACACAGCTGAGCAGTTGGTAAGTCCTCAGAGCCTTGACCACCTTGCTCTTTACTTCCTGGTCTCAGCCCTCTTTTCCCAGGTGGCTCAAACCATCCTTGCCTAAGCCCTGATTGAGCATGTTGCTTTGACTTGATATATTACGATCTATGGGAGGTGGGAAAAGAGCAAAATAGTGACTTGTCCTCATTCATTCATGTTTGCAACAAATATCCATTGAGCACTTTCTATGTTCCTGGCCCTGTTCCAAGGTCTGGGGACATTGGAAAAACACACAGCCCAGCGCAACAGAGGGGACAGTCTAGCCAAACCATTCCTCGCTTTGCTTTGTCATTTGCTCACTCATTTAATAAATATTGGTGGATAACCCAGGATTCAGGAGGCACTGCACATTTTTCTTAATCTCAGGTGTGGGGCACGGGGGCAGGGTGGGCCTGCTGTTTAATGCTAGGGGCTAGAAACGAGTATGTTGATGTCATCAGACGTCCCATGGGAGCCTTCCAGGCAAGGAAGAAACAACACAATCAAGGAATAATGCCAACGATGAAAAACTTGCAAGATTCTATGATTCAGTCTCCTCCTGGGTGCCCTGGTCTGGTTAGCTGTGTGTGCAGGCATGCTCACCCATGCATGCACATGTGCACACTCACATGCACACGCCCCAACCCTCTTGTCCAGCCTCCAGGATGGAGAACATGTGTTCTATTTGCTCTCTGGAGAGCAGAGAGCACACAACCCAGCCACTGTCTGTGCAAAGCCATGTCCTGGTGGTTCACGGGAAAGGCTACTCAGTCCAGAGCAATGAGCAGGAGGCTAATTTTAACCAAGAGCCACAGAGTGACCTTGGCACAGAAGGAAAGGCTCCAACAGAGATGCCCCCAGATGGTACCCTCGCCCTTCCAGAAGACTTCAGGCCGAGATTAGGGGACCCCCCTTGCCCTCCTGGCCCGCTTCCTCCCAGGCGATGCTTTCAGCCCACAGGTGGCAGTCCCTGTTCACCTCATCCGTCCTCAGTAATCTGCCTTCAGACCCCTTGGGACTGGCTCCCATCAGCCCCTGTCAGTCTCTGCTGCCCACAGCGACCTGGTGGCCCAGGGGCCAAGCTGCTGATTGGAAATAGAAGCGGATGGGATGGGAGTGGACAGGCCCAGCTCCCACACTGACTCTCAGGTGACCCCAGGAAAGAGGCTGTCTGGCTCAGGCCTCGACAGGGGAGCGGAGCATGCGTGTATTGACATCATACCGGGTGCACAACTCTGTACCTGAAGCCTTACGTACATTATCTCAGTTCGTCCCCAGCTTTCCTCTGAGCTAGGTACGCTCACGTCCGTTTTAAAGATGACGAAACTGACACACAGAGAGTTTAAATGACTTGCCAGGGATTCCACAGCCAGTAATAGGCAGAGCCTAGAGGTGAAGTGAACACAGTCTGATTCCAAAGCCTGCTCTTCCACAACACCATCTGCACTGGGAAAGGGGGAGGCCAGAGGGGTATGGGCAAAGTCCCCGCCGGAGTCCCGCAGCAGCTGCAGCTCTGCCTCCAGCTTGCCATGTGGCCGGCAGCCTCAGTCTTAGCTCCCTCCCTCTCCCGGGGAACTCTGGCTGGCAGAGGCTCTGCACGGAGACTGACCTGGGTTTGTGTCCCAGCTGTATGAGCTTGCAGGTGACCTCACCACTCAGCGCCTTGGGTTTCTCATCCACAAAATGGGACTAGTAACAGAATCGACTGAGGGTGGCCACGAGGGCCAAATGGAGCTGTGTGGAGCAGAAGCACAGTACCTGGTGCCTCACAAAGGGAGGTGGCCCTGCCCCCAGCATCCTGGATTGTGAGCACTGAGGTGAGAGCTGCTCCCACGTGTGAGGGTGTATTCAAGGGCTCTTTGGGAGAAGGTTCTTGTCTTACTCATCGCTGTATCCCTTCGGGGTCAAACGAGGACCTGAGAGGTCACAAAGTCCCTACAGATGTCAGTTAGACATTTTCCCTGCATACCAGCATTCTGCCCCTAAAATTGTAGCTTTTCCCCGTTATCTCCTGGACATTCCCTGATGGCTATTTTTAGGTCTTTGGCTGACGTCAGGCAGAGTTGTTACTCTGTGGATCCTCAACAGCGTCCCTGACCTCACCCCGGGGGACTCTGGCCACTTCACCTCTCCAGGGACTGCGGTTACTGTCTCATGTACAAGAATCCCTGATGCCCGGTGGCCCCCATCAGCACCAGATGTTTCTCTTCCTTGCTTCTTTTCCACCTGGCGTTCACAAACCTTCCTGTCATTCTTGCGGAATGGTTTGCTTAACCTTATTAAAAGGATTGCTCCACGAGGGCCACTCAGCAGGCCCTGTGTGGGTTGTGTCCACCCTGTTCCTCACTTCTCAAAGCACTTTTAATCTCAGTGCCATTTGCTGGGTCCCTCACATGCTGGGCACAGAGCCAGGAGCTGAGCATTGGCATCGGGCCCCTTCCCCTCTCTAGTGATGCGATGTGAGCGACTGGCTCAGCATCTCTGCCTGCCTCCTGTCCAGAAGGAAGAGAAATGAAGTCGGCCACACATCTGAGAGGTTGCTGGGACGAGCACCCAGGTGACACAAAGCAGGGGAAACCCCTTTGTAAACTGTTGAGTGCTGTGCCTTTGCATGTCCCTGTTCTTACGAGTAACTGTTTTCAAATCTCTACAGTCTGTTCCATTAAATAAATAGCTATTCTGGCATGGTTAAGCAATGCGGTTTTCCAAGGAATCAACTAATCTGATTAATATAAATATAAATAAATATAAAGATTTCTATTTTTGGAAAAATCTGGAGTAAACTAACATCTGCTCACTAGGAAACCCAAGTGAGTCAGGGCGGACAGAGAAAGGACATGGCCAAGCGCCTGGAGGGCTGGGCCCGGTGTGTGGACTCTGTGAGGCTGTGGGTCCTTATCCAGGCCTCAGTTTCCCATTTGTGAGGTGGGGAGGGTGGAGAGAGCATTAGACTAGAAGACTGATTTTCAAAACAATTTTAAAGCCATACTCTGTTCAAATAACCCTTGTGAGGCAGCTGAAGAAGTGAAACAGACGCGAGAGAGGCCACCGGGGTTTGAAGCAGGTGGGGACTTCTCCTGTCCTACCCCCATCCCACTGTGAGCTTCCTGTGCCTGAGACCCCATCGGAGAGGCCCAAGGCCCGGAGGAGCACAGTTTGAAACATCTGGACCAGAATCTCTCTGGAAGAATAATCAAGAATGGTGAGTCCTCACTCTCCCACTTACCGGCTGTGTGGCCTTGGGCCAGTTACCCACTCTGTGCCCCAGTCTCCTCATCTGTAAGATGAGGATCGTGGGACTACCTCTCTGGGCGGTTGTTGGCACTTTATACTCACTGAATGCTGACTGATCATGAAAGTCCCGTTCAGCCCTCTAGGATTCTAAACATGCTATCAAGTTTGGCTCTTTCTTTAACCCAGAAGAATTTAGGAGCTCAGCTTGGCTGTGGGGCGCCGACAAGCCTATGTCAGAGGTCTGCTGCTGTCTCTGATCTGCCTGTGGGTCACAGTGGCCGCTGCCTTCTGCTCTCTCTTTGTCACCTCTATGGCCGAGTGCTCCAAAGTGGACACCGTTCTTTCCTGTGATGACTGAGATGCTATGTGTCAAGCAAATCTTTGGGAACATTTTGAGACCGAGGTCTGAGCACCTGATCTCCAGGACGCAGACCCACCTGGTGACATCTTTTGAGAGTCTTGGGCAAGTTCCAGGACACACTGAGCAGCGCCGGGGCATACTCACCCAGGGGGAAAACGGAAAGGCTTCTGCCCAGGGTGGAGTTCTGCCCCCGCCCCAGGCACCTCCAGCCAGCAGGGCCCTCTCAGCCAGGCCTGTGAAGCCCCTTACCCCAGTGTCCAGTGGGAAAGAGCGGAACTGCAGAGGCATCCATCAAGAGAGGGTTGTCATGAGCACTGATGGGACAAAAACCCTGGAAAATTAGACTCACCTGAAGGTATTTCAAAGAAGGCTGTGGCCCTGTTAGCCCAAAGTTGAAGAAATGTGGGTTATTACTATTAAAAGGACACTATACCTCACACTCATTAGGATGGCTACTATCCAAAACATAGGCGACATCAGGTGTTGGCGAGCATGTGGAGGAATCAGAGCCCTTGTGCACGGTCGGTGGGAACGTAAAATAGTGCAGTTGCTCTGGAAAACAGTATGGCAGCTCCCTAAAAACGTAAAACTATAATACTATATGATTCAGCAACAGGTCTTGAAGAGATATTTGTACACTCATGTTCACAGCAGCATTATTCCCAACAGCCAAAAGATGGGAACATCCCAAATGTCCATCGACAGATGAATGGATAAACGAAACGTGATATATAAAATAAAAAATGGAATATCATTCAGCCTTAAAAAGGAAGGAAATTCTGACACGTGTTACAACATAGATGAACCTTGAAGACATCGTGCTAAGTAAAACAAGCCAGTCACCAAAGGACAAATAGTGTACGATTCCACTTACATGAGGTTCCCAGAGTAGTCAGATTCACAGGGACAGAAAGGAGGGTGGGGGTTGCCAGGGGCTGGGGGCAGAGGGCACCAGGGAACTGTTTAATGGGCCAGAGCTTCAGTTTGGGGAGATGAAAAAGTCCTGCACATGGATGGTAGTAACGGTTGCACAACAATGTGAATGTCCTTGACACTACTGAACACTTAAAAAGTGCCTAAGATGGTAAATTTTATGCTATGCATATTTTACCACAATTTAAAAAAAACAACAGCATGAAGCCCGGGGAAACTTGAATACTACTTTTAAAGAACCTGAAGGATTATGTGGCAGGGCCTTTTATAAAACAAATTATTAGAGACAGTTTTGTCTTTTGTGTAAATCTGGATTTTCCCACGTAAGTGTGCTTAAAGCTGGTCCACTGGTGTTCCAGCTCAGTTCTGCATCATTCTTATTTGTAGATGGGAAGTTTATTCACATCAAGTTTTCTTGTTTTTGAAACAAGAATGTACTGACCCCTGCCGTGTGCCTAGCACTGGGCAGGTACAGTGGAAGATACAGAAGAAGAAATAATTATCACGTTTAGGTGTTACTATTTGTCACGGGTTGAATTGCCTCTCCCCCAAATTCCTCTGTTGCAACTGAGAAAATTGAGGCTCAGAGGACTTAAGTTACTTACCCAAGGTCACACAGCTGAGAAGTGCTGGGGGAACCTGGGTCCTTGACTTCAAACCCCATGTGTTCTTTTGGCAGTTCTGCCCCCAGGGAGGAGGCAGTAAGAAAGTAGACAAAGAAAACTCACAGCCACAAATACAGAACAAACGCTGAGCGGACAACTAGAAACCCAAGCAGAAGACACAGCACAGAGGACACGGGAAACCCAGGTAAGAGTGTTGGAGGCTAGAGATCGGGGTCTTTGAAGGCCTTTCTTTGGGGGCTGTAATAACAATAATAAGAGCTGACACTTCTGAGCATTCACCGTAAGACAGGCGCTGTGAGAAACGCCTCACATGTACTCTTTTTCTAAACCTTGAAACAA
Source organism: Equus przewalskii (assembly GCF_037783145.1). Classification (NCBI taxonomy): domain Eukaryota; kingdom Metazoa; phylum Chordata; class Mammalia; order Perissodactyla; family Equidae; genus Equus; species Equus przewalskii. The sequence continues at coordinate 60,034,799 of NC_091832.1, read as the reverse complement.
GCCTGTCATGTAGGTGTCATTAGTATGCCCATTTTACAGATGAAGAAACTGAGGCTCAGAGAAGTCAAGCAAAGTGTTCAAGGTCAAACATTCCGGAGAGGAACTGCTTAAATTCAAACCCAGGTCTATCTGACTCCAAAGATCTTGCTGTTACTCATTTTAGAGTAACACTGCAAATGTGTTCTGGCTGTGGGGAGGGAGAGCGAAGGGACAGCAGAATCGCCCTCGCAGGCAGGCGGGCAACTGGAGTCCGAGGCTGGGTGCCTGCCTCACCAGGGTTCTGGGTGAGGGGGCAGCAATTGTAGCTCCAGGGGTCTCAGGCCTGGACCACCCTTCCAGCATCCTCACACGGGCAGATTCTGGTCAGGAGAACATGCCCTCCACAGCCCTGAATAACCTCCCCTCCCACTTGGGAGACAAATGTTGCTTTTGCCCATTCATACTCTCTGTCTCTGTTTTTCTCTGTCTCTATCCCTGTGTCTCTCTGTGTCTCTGCATATCTGTGTGTCTCTGTATATCTGTCTGTCTTGCTGCGTCTCTGTCTCCATGTCGTCTCACACTTCGCTTTCTGGCTGGGAACTGGAAGGCTCCTGTCCTTTATAAACTTTACTGGCAGCAGGACCCTCCCGCTCAGCTCTGGGCACCGCTAAGGCAAGTGCGCCTCCTCGTGGGGAAAAGCCTCACTCACGGGGCCGTCAAGCTTTGGCTCCAGCCTCACCTTCCCCGGGAAACCTCCAGGGGGAGCCGGAGGTGGAGAAGGGAAAGTGCCTGCCTTCCCTGACAATGTTCCTCCGAGTATGCCGGGTCTGGTGGGTTTCTTTTCTAGTTCCCCCAGTTGTCAGTTGCATGTCAGAACCGGCAAAGCTACAGGCATGAGCTGGTTCTGCAATTCCAGGACCTGTGTATCAGACTGGCCCCCAGGTGACTTGCGGCCAGCCTTCCTGGGAAGGGTACTTCTGAACCCCACAGAGCCTGGCGAGGAGTTCCCAGTCCTGGCTGGGGACATTTACAATGTGCTGAATTCCAGGGCCCACCTGAAATCCTGGTGCAGGTATTTTTAAACGTGCTCCCACCCCGTCATCTCTCCACTTCCATCCCACCGTGATTCCAATGTGCATCCGGGGTTGAGAACCACGAGTATCACTTAGGATGCTGACAAAAGATGAAGTTTCCAGATCCTGCCTTAGACCTGTTGCATCAGAATCTCAGAGGGAGAGGTCTACAAACCTGTGTTTTAAAACCAGGAGCAGAGGTGATTTTCATGAATAGTGAGGTTGGTGAAGCACTGGGTGAGCCCTTTATCTTTACGGGAAGGCAGTGGGGTCCAGGGAAGTGATGAGCCAGCCCAGGTCTTGCAGCTCATGGGCAGCCAGGGCCCAAGTCCTGGAAACCACCTCAGAGGGGTTGTGGGAGGCGGGAGGTGGTGGCCAGGCCGGGAGTCAGGTGGCTGAGCCGGAAGGAGGCACTCATTCCTCATCCTACTGACAGCAGCTCCCTCCCCAGCCCCACCTCCACAGGCACCCTCAGGTGGTCTCAGGGCCCTTCTCAGCCATGGGCCCCACAGGCTCAGATTTGTCTCTGCCTGCTTTTCCTGGCATGGGTTTTCCAGCTTAGTTCCCATCAGCAGTGCCCCTCACCCCAGATTCTGAGCCAGGCAGCTCCAATTCCCGGAGATGTCTTTCTTCCAGCATCTGGTCTGACCAGGAGATGGGAGGAGACTGGGGGGATGGGGTGGGGGCACTAAGACCCTGGGGCAGGGGGGGAGGCGGCTGAGCTGCGTTTTTTTGCCTGAGACACTCAGCAGCTGGCTCCTCCAAAGAGCCCTGAGTCCCTGGGGGAGGTCAGAGGCAACACTCTGGAGGCTCCTTGCTCGGATGGACCCGGTTCCCTGCCCAGGGGGCCCTCCACCCCTGCATCCTGGACCACAGGGTGGGGAGGAGATCTGCTCAAGCCCCAACTTGACCACATGCCCCCAACCCCCCGCACCCCCAGGTTCCACCGGCGAGCCCGCCTGGCCTCACCGTGCAGACACCCCCTGCTCCTGAGAGAGCTCTGCTCCCCATGCAGCACTTATGGCAAGGGGCTGGGGTTAAGGAGCCAGCTCAAAGCCCAGGTCCAGAACTGGCCAGTTAAGAGCTTCTGGAGAAGCCTGGGGGTCTGCAATCTGCAGGTTTCCTCATTCGTGGAAAAGAACGTAGGCATGAAAATAATGGCGACGCCTCCCTCCCTCCCACGGCTGTCTGAGAGCCCGAAGTACTGAATGTGCTCTGGAAACAGCAAGTGCCTACAGACCTGCGTCCCTCTCTGTCAGTCATCTCAGTTCCCCTGCGGAGACCGCTCCTCTATGAGGTTCTCCCAGCCCAGACCCCTTTCCGTGCTGCCACAGTCCGGCAGCTCTGCTGGGCCCACACCTCCATCCCCATCCTTAGAAGCAGGGAGACCTCGGGAACACCACAGAAGCCCTCTGTGCCCCGGTTTCTTCCTCGGTTCCTGGGGTGGTCCTATTCCTACCTCCTTGGGTCATCACAAGATCAGAGTCAAAACATGGCAAGTTGGTGGCCAGAGGTTGAGAGAGAGGGAAGGAAGGATGGCCAGGTGGAGCACAGGGGATTTTTCGGGCACTGACACTGTTCTGCACGACATTGTAATGGTGGACACACGTCATTACACATTTGTCCAAACCCACAGAATGTACCACACAAAGGGTGAATCCTAATGTAAACTACGGGCTTCAGTTAACAATAATGTGTCCACAGTGGCTCATGAATTGTAATAAATGTGCACTATTGCAAGATGTTAATAATAGGGGAAATGGGGGGGGACAGGAGTGAGGAGTAAACGGGGATTCTCTGTACCCTCCGCTTATTTTTCTGTAAACCTTACTGCTCAAAAATTTAAAATCTATTATAAACAAAACAAAACAAAAAACATGACAATTGGTGTTACCATCCCGTGGTCCTCCGCTCACTGTTGGTGTGCCGGGTCCCCGGACACGGCGCCCAGGACGCTGTCCCTCTTCCTGCACCTGCGCCCAGCAGGCCCTCCAACATGGTCCGCTCAGGCGCCCGGTGAGCGAAGGACCCCCAGGCTCGGACCCGAGGCCGAGGATGTCTGAGGGCAGGGCGCCACCTGCTGGCCCTGCTGGAGCCTCCCCGGAAAGGTCTGCGCAGTGCCCCGGGGCTGGGGGCTTGGTCTCCCCGGGAAACCCGGTGCCATCCCCGAGTCCCTGGCGGCGCCACTCAGGCAACCGCGTACGTCAGGGATGCGATGTCCAGCCTTGTCACCAGTAACGACGCGGAAAACTCAGATCTCGTGACTTTATTACGGAAGAGTCCCAAAGTGCTGGAGCGCAGTCTAGGTCTGGGCCCCGCCCAGAGCGTCTCTGCGCGGCCGTCTCGGGGGACCCGGGCCCGCCTCGGGGGACGCGGCCCGCGCAGGTGGGAGCCGCGGGACCCCGGGCCCCTGCGGCCGACCTCTCGCTTTTGGCGCCAGCATAGGGAAGCCTTATATGATGACAAACACTTAAGAGTGTCTCTTATTTGGAACACTCTGAACATCTTACGCGGGTTAACTAATGTAATCTTCATGAAAAACATCCGAGGTAAGTACTGTGATGGCTCCTCCCTGTCGTACAGATGAGGAAGCGGAGGCACAGAGAGGCGAAGTAACTTGCCCAAGGGTACACAGCAGAGAAGAGTGGGACTGCGATTGAATCCGCTCTGGGGTCCGTGCTGTGACCAACCGGCCAGGCTGCCTCTATCTCTAGTTTTCTCATCTGAGAAATGGGCGTCCCTGTCCCTCCCTGCCTGGAACAACACCCGCGAGGTGGACATCCCTCGTGGGTTCTAAGGTCGGGCCACAGGAGTGAGCCGTCCCCGGCCGCGAGGCTTGGCCGGCTGAGCCCCGGGCGACGGAGCGCGTCCCCGAGGGGCCCTAGGGCTGCGGCTCGTACTGCCGCTCGGTGGCCGTGTAGAAGTCCCCCAGCACCGACTGCAGGAAGTCGAAGGTGGGCCGCTCCTCGGGCCGACTGCGCCAGCACTCGGCGATGACGCCGCGGTACAGCTCCGGCGGGCACGAGTCGGGCCGCGGCATGCGGTAGCCGCGCTCCAGGCTGCGCACGACCTCGGGGTTGCTCATTCCTGGGGAAGGGGGGAGGGACGCAGGGCGCGGCTGAGGGGCGCAGATCCCGGAGGCACAGAACACTATCTCCTCTCTGGCGGACGCCCTGCCCGCCCGGGCCACCTTTAAACACCCCGCGATTTGCTTTTCATTGCTCAGTGATCGGCTGTGAACGAGGCTGCAGATTTTCGCCTTAGGGCGGGGCCGTCCCTCCGTGGCTGGGACTCGATCTCGCTTACCTGTGGCTGCGGGGCGTGCATCCCTGACTGGGCAGGTGCTCCGTGAAGAGGCACCAGCCCGCGGAGAGAGACCGCTAAACTGCCCAAGCCCCTTCTGACACGGTGTGGGGGGCGGGGGGGAGATTACCATCAGATCGGGCTCTCCCGAGGTGTAAGGCCAAGGGAGGGACAGCCTGGCCTCAGCTGAGAACAAACCAGTTGGGAGTAAACTTGAGTTCAGACCCGGACCTTTTCTTAATTCGAGGTTTGGGGGCTCACTGATCTCTGCTGGATAAAGGGGACACAGCCTGTTGCCAAGAGCAATGTTGAGAGGGGAGGTAGAACCCCCCTGCCCCCAGAGTGGCATGCCTGCTCTCTGTCCCCACCGTGGGGGCTCCATTCTGCCACTATGCAGGCAGCGCAGGCACCGAGGATGGGATATCTGCCACCACAGCCATCTCAGGACAGCAGGGAGCCTGAGAGCCACTGCAGGACGAAGCCACCTACCTGGGTAGGGGACACGCCCATAAGTGACGATTTCCATCAGCAGGATTCCAAATGACCACACATCTGCTTTGATAGTGAACACTCCAAAATGGATGGCCTCGGGGGCAGTCCACTTGATGGGGAACTTGGCCCCTGTGAGACAAGTCCAGAGCAGCTTTGTGAGGCCATGACTGACTGCCCCTACACCCCCCACTCCCTGCTTCCAGCTCCCTGCCCCCTTTCCCTACTTGGCAGGACTTGGCGAGATGTGTCCAGGGAGTCACTAAGACCCACTAGGACACCAGACCAGGCATGTGCAGACTCTGGGGGTCCGCAGCACGAAAGAAAGGACAGTATGGACACAAATACCACGCCCGTCACCCTTTCTGGGGCTTTGCCCAGTGGGCTCCCTGGGCAACCAGCATGTGCTTCCATCTGGGGGAGAGTCCTTTCCACCTCCCAGGGGCCTCGGTTACTAACAGGAACCCATGGCCTGGGCAGTCACTCTCGCTTGTCCCTGCCTCACTTAAACCCTTCCTGCAAGAAGGAAATGATGATGCATGACTTCTGTACCTCCTAGGGTCACAGTGAGGAAGGAGTCAGACCCTGCTGCCCCCAAAGCCCTGAGGGTGGCTGCAGCCCTGCTCGGCAGACGGAGGGAGTAAAGCTCAGCCCTGGCTGACCTGCCTTGCCTGACTTTCTCAGTCTCCCCAGCCAGCCTGGAGTTCCCTCAGGGAACCGGCTGCACTGATCCTTCGGTTGTATCAATGGACTAGTGGGCTCAGCTAACACTGCTTGCCAGCTTGCTTGATAATGCACCTGTGCACTTCCAGTCCTCTTGTGAAGAGGGTTTCCACCTCGGTTATACTAACAAAGTAAAGCAGAGCAGAAGCGCTATGGAAACCCTAATTCAGGTATAACGTTTTGCTGCTCACGCTTTAGAACAGTATTTTCCAAAGTTTGTTCTGTGCAACTCCAGCTTGGGAGGTTAATAGAAGCTAAGTGGGAAAAGTATTTGGGGTCAAATTAGTTTGGGAGACGCCAGGTGAAGTCAATTGTACACTGTTTCTTTGCTGCAGGACTTCTCAGTGCCTTTAACGTGCTGGTGTGCATTGGGAATCTCCAAGGGGGCCTGGATGGACTATGCAGTATCTCTAAACCTACTTCATCACAAAGCCATTCCTCATGAGGCACCAGTGCTCTGCAGAGCACATTTAGGCAAATGCTGATAGAGCAGAGGGTGAGGCCGGAATTGCGGAAATCACACAGCTCCCCATCTCTTCACGCATGGCTCTGCTAGGTAGTGACAAGGGGAAGTCCGAGGGGGTTGGGGAGTAGGGGAAGGTAAGGCCCATGGTCTCCCTTGTGGTTGGGGGCTCTGCTCACCCTCCTGGGCAGTGTATTCATTGTCGATGATCCGGGCCAAGCCGAAGTCAGCGATTTTGCAGCACAAGGTCTCAGAAACCAGGATGTTGGCCGCCCTCAGGTCGCGGTGGATGGAATTCATTTGCTCGATATACGCCATTCCTTCGGCAATCTGAAGGGACAGACCACACAGAGAAGGACAGCACGGGGACCTCCATGCAAGGTTTGAGCCCGCCCAGCATGCCCTGCACAGCCCCTATGCAGGAGAGGAGAGCCCTGCCTGCCCTGACTGCCAGCCTGCTGTGGACCCAGCCTTCCTCCTCTCCCAGCCTGGAGGGAACGCTCTCGGGGGGTTGCTTTGTGTTTCTTTTGGTAGGTGCATGGGGGTGGGGCGGTGCTGCCGGGGAAGGAGCAGATTCTCGGGTGGAGCGGAGGGATGCTTCAGCTGCTCCTCACCTGAATAAGCTCTAAACCCCATAGAGTACTCTAAGAGCCCAGAAAGGCAGAGACACTGTCATGAGAGCCGGGGCCACCCGTTCCCCTCACCCACCCCTCCTCTCCTCCGAGTGTCCCAGGGGAGGAAGACAGCAGAAGGAAGGCAGGAGAAAAGCAAGTCTCTCAAGAGGGGAGGAAAGGCTTTCACATCCTTGGCAAGTTGGAAGCATTGCTCCTGGAGCAGGAAGCCCTGGATTGACAGCGCTGGCCCCTGGCATGTTGTTCAAGCTCCCTGAGGGGTCACTGTCCTGACCAGGAGCATGAGGGAAGGGGTCCCCAGGGCACGGAGTTGAGGGGAGCCTTAGATGAGACATGTGGCCAAGGGCCTAAGCCAGCACGGCCGCATGGCGGGTGCTCAGGGAGTGTGCACAGAATCCCCATGGAACAGAGGTGGTAAAAGAAGAGGAGACCTCATTTCTGTCCCCAGTCATCAGCTCTGGGCCAGGAATAGCTGTTTGTGCTGTTCTCATGCCTTTTAGCAGAGGAAAATAACCCAGGCTTTCTTCGCTGCACTCCCAGTTAATGGATGAAGAAACTGAGGCAGAGAATAGAAAGCCAGTTTACCTCCTCAGACCTGTTACGGCAAGAAGCCAGGACCGGAACTGATACTACGTCTCCTTATGTTTCCATCCTTTGGTTAATTCATGAATCCATTCACTCGTTCACTCATTTTATTTACTCATTCGCTAAGTCATTCCATCAATATACATTTATTGGTCTGGTACTGTGGGGACTATAAAGCCGAATACCAAATATCTTATATCTGCACAGCATTTAGCCGTACTCATCCTGTTAACAAATATGTAGCAAGCAGTACTAGAAATACAGGGAAAAAAAAATGTTGAGTAGGACCCAGATCTGCTTTCAGGAAGAACCTATGGCACACAATGCTAATGAGGACACACGGGCCAAGTGCTCTCAAGCACTTTCCTGTCTAGGGAAAATTTAATAGAAATGACGCTTGTCTGGGGTCAGGGACGTTGATTAGGACTCTCCCAGGTGAGAAGAGAGTCCAAGGCAGACGGGACAGCCAGGCAAAGGCTCCTAGGTGTGCAGGACATTGGAGAGCTGCAGTGTGGCTGCAGAGTAGGGCACATGGGGCTGTGGTTGGAGCGGAGCTTTGCATTTCATCCTGAGAGCAGGACGAGGGGCTCCCAGAAGGACGCTGAGAGTGTGTGCGTCGTGTGTGGGTGTGTGACTGTGCATGCAGCGAGTTGTTAGCTTGATCAGCATGTGCTTTAGAGCTGTTCACCTGGGAGGTTCTGATTTTCCCGTTTCCTAATCCTCAGATTCTCGACCGTAATACCTAGATATAAACTCAGGTGATTTTTCACATCCTTTGCTCCTGGGTGACCCAAGATTTCTCAAGAGATTGAATAAGAGACAGAGAAGAGGGAGAGAGGGAAAAGAAAGCAAGGAAGAAAAGCAGTGGGCAGGCTCATCACTGTCAGGTGGTTTGAAACCGGTCACAGCGTTAATTTTCCGAGACCACCTCACCAGCCTGGTCTGTGCTCACCTCAGTGGAAAAAAGTCGTCAGGACAGAGTTCCTGCACTGATACTAAGAGCAGATACGCTGGCCGAGGCGGGCAGGGGGTGTGCGGGGCGTGGGGAGGCTTCCTCTCTGCGGCCGGATGTGTGTGTGTTCCTGTGTCTCACAGGCTGACCACAAACCAGAGCTTTTCTGCTGAGAGTTCCAATTTTAACAGATATGTGTTCTTGGGGCCACCAGACATGTTTTCCTGCCAGTTAGAGCCCTCAGCTCAAATCCCTGGGGAGGAAAGCTCCCTCCTCTCCATTTTGCTCTTCGCCTCACGATGTCTCATGAGTCACCTGCTCCAGAAGGCATTTGTGGGCACCATCTGAGGAAGAGATGAGGTTGCCACAGAGCACTTGCCTACGTGTTAAATGGAATTCGTGCGAACCCTCTGGTTTTCCTGCCCCATCCTGTCTCCTTCTTAGTCTGTAATAGAACCTACCTAGTGCCATCATGGCTGCTCAGAAGAAAGACTACATTTCCCAAGATCCCCTGCAGCTAGGTGTGGTCAGGTGACATGATGGCTGAGGGTGTGGGGATGTAAGAGCAAGTGTGGTGGATGATTTCAGGGACAGGTCTCTAAAGAGGGGAAGGTGGGCTTTCGTCCCGCCTTACTTCTTCCTGCTGGCTGAGAAGAGGACACGGTGGTAAAGTGTGAGGAGCCATCTTGGTCAATAAGATGACATGCTAAGAGACCCTGCAAATGGCAGAAACCTGGGTGCCTGTGACTCTGAGCGGCAGACCCACCTACAGGCCCCAGACTGCCCACCTCTGGATGTTTGCACAGTGAGGCCATTATTACTTTGGGTTTTCTGTTCTTCACAGCCCAGCCTAAATCTAACGGATACCACTGCTAAATAGTTGATTCTGGTAAGCCGCAGGGCATGGACGAGAGGGCCTGGGGGCCGGGGCCTGCAGGATGGCATGGAAACTCTCGAGCCCCGTGCACTTGGCAGCTCACAAACCTGGGCCGACATGTCGATCAGTCGTGGGAGGGACAATTTGCTACCTTCGTCTGTCTTCAAGAAATCCAGCAAGCATCCTAAGGAAAGAGAAGTTGCAACTGCACTTCTGCAAAGTGACCGGACCCTGGCCTGGCAAGCTTCTCCCAAGTGTGGCTGCTCCCCACCTAGGGGCAGGGAGGAGGTGGCGCTCTCTGGTGCACAGAGAAGAACCCTGCCCCCAACTGCAGAGCCTGCTGCTTTACAGATATCCCCTTCTCAGTCCTCACGGCACCCCAGGAGGCAGCTAATCTGCTCCCAGCTGTTCAGAGGAAGTAAAGTTTCAGCCAGGGTCCGAGGTCGCACAGCCAGGGAGCGGGGAGCAGATCTGCTCCTCTGATGCTAAGTTGAGTGCTGTTCCAGCACGACGTTCCAGAGTGTCCTCTTGCCCCTTCACCCTCTGTTGTTCTGCCTCGGGGGACCAAGGGTGCAGGAAAGTACCAGAATGGAGGGACTCATCCCCTAGGGTTTGATGCAGGGGACAAATGCAGCTCCTCCGTGGCATCTAAGAGCTGGGGGGGACACTCACGTAAGGTGTGGCTAAGAGGTGAGCAGGGGAGCCGTTGTGCCCCGCTTCAAGGTGGGGCCCTCTTCATGGCGACTTTTAAGGAACTAAATTAGTATGGCACATTAGGATCCTGCAGGAAGCAGGGTCACAGGAAGAGTGAGGGGGTCAAAGGCTGAGGCCCAACCCCAGACCACACCATGGACCTCAGAGGCTACCTTGCCCAACATCTCTTTTCCTCCATGTTGTAAATATTCAGACGGCTGTGAAAGGTCTTGTGGCTTGTAAGTGGGAGAACTGGGACTGGACCCCATCTCTGGGTGCCCAGCCTACTGCTCTTTCGACTTTGCAATGCTCTGTCCTCCCCAGGGGCCCTCAAACTGTGCTGGACACAGAAGATGCACTCCAAAAATGTTGGTTGCAATGCTCCTGAACTGAAGACACAGCCCTACAAGAACCATCTACCTGTCTTGTTTCTCACCATCCTTCCCTCCTGCCCCCTGTGCACATGGAACACCCTAGATCTGCAGGATGTCGGCTAACGGCTCCAGCCCACGGCTCAGTGACCCCCTGCCAGGCAAACCCACTGCAGCAGATGAGCTTCCTCAGCCTCCTAAACCTGGACCCCCCCCCCCCGTCCCCTTCTGTCTGAGGGACCAGCCCCGCGCAGGGTACCACCTCTGGCCATGTACTCCGTCACAATGTAGATGGGCTCCTTGGTGACCACGGCGTAGAGACGGACCAGCCTCTCATGCTGCAGAGTTTTCATCAGGTTGGCCTCGCCCAGGAAGGCCTCCGGAGACATGGTTCCCTCCTTCAAGGTCTTGATGGCCACTTTCACGTTGTTTTTGTAATAACCTGAGCCCAGGGTGAGGGGGAGAAAATGAAGAAGCCATTCGGAAGACCCAGAGGCTGTGGGAGGTGATCTCTTAACCAGAATCTACATAAGCTTCCAGGAGCCTCTAGGATCCCAGAATCTCTATTCTGTAGGTGGGCCTAGGAAATGGCCCTGGGCTGCAATGGACAGCTCCTGAGGGGGGTGGACATGCCTGCTTATCTTGCAGGATGCCAGCCTGTCTCAGCCTACCCGCTAGCCCAGAGCCTCAGGCAGCTGGGAAGGGTCCATTTCACCTCCCTGCCCCCACATTCGGGGGCTGGGTTGCATCCCTTTGTCCTTCATATAGCCTGCCTCCTCTCCCTACATGAGTCTCTTCTACCCCATGGCAGCTTCAGTATGGAAATGAGCATCACAGCCTGTGGCAAAATGGTAGAAGAGGTAGAGGTGCTCGGGGGCCTCTTACCCTCCTTTCTACGCCCTGTGATGTTCTCTTCCCAGTCCTTAAGCACCTGTGCCTCCACACTCTCCCCTGGCTCCATTAGGCCCCCCATTCACACTGAAGGGTAAAAACGAACAATAACTCAGACTCGTCCTTCTCAGGGGAGCTGAGCAGGGACCTCAGGTATCAGCCCTGGGCCCCGGGGGATTCGGGAGGCAGCAGGATGCCACCTTGAAATCATGCCGCAGAGACATGGATCATTCCAGGGATAAAATGAAGCACCATCTTCTATTCTGATAGTGCCTGGTAAGCAGGGGAGTGGTCACCAACTGCAATTGAAAGGGAAGGACAGGGAAGTTAAGTGACTTAGGCAGAGTCACACAGCTGCAAGCAGTGGCCTTGGTCTGTCATCAGGCTCCTGGAGCTCCTGGTTCATCACTCACCATACTGTTTCCATCTGGTGAGCCAAAGCTAAGGAAAATTAGCAAGATGTTCAAGATCACACCTGAGTCAGTGGCAAAGCCAGCACTGGGCAAGAACGAAGGAGAGAACCGAATAAGGGTGGGGAGAGCTGGATTCTATTCCTTTCCACCACCATGATGTCATAACAACAGAGGGCAAGTCACTTCAATGTTCTGTGTCTCCACTACCTCATCTGTAAAATGAGTGAATAGCCTCTGTCCCTTCTCCCTCACTAGCCTATATGGGGAAGCATGAGGCACTGTGCAGATCCTGAGCTTCTGTGCTCCAGGACGCAGGGCAGGGAGAGAGGGGCTCCCAGCATGCCTCATACTCACCCATCCAGACTTCGCCAAACTGTCCAGACCCGAGTTTCCTGACCAACTTGAGAGACTGCCGGGGGATTTCCCATTCATCCTGGGCCCAGGGGTTCTGAGGAGCCAGGCTCACAGAGGGTTGGGTCAGCCTCTGGCATAAACCATCCCCTTTCTCTGCATTAGGGAAGAAGAGATGGGGCTGGAGGTTACCAGAGCAGCTAGACTCGCCTCTCTCCCTTGGGAGCTGCAATAATGCCCCGCTGTGGCCCCCTCCCCTTCTTGCCAGGCTCACTCCCAGCCCCAAATGCATATGTGCGAGTGCACACATACACTACACACACACACTCAGCTCTTTGCATTTGTTTTGCATAAAGCAAGGCATGCTATCATTAATCTGCTTTCTCTAAGACTGAAAATACTTGTTCCTCTCCAAGTGGTCGCATGCCGAGCCAGTGGAGAGGATCAGGGACACAGACTTTGAATCGTTATGTTGACAATTGTCAACTCCTTAGGTCTAGCCTTTGGATAATTCCCCCACTTCGCCCTGCAAGATGGCAGCAACGATTCACACAATCTTGAGATCTCAGCAATAGAGAGATACAAGGGTTCCTCTGGCCCAAGAGCCCACCCCTCATTGGACACCCCTCTTACTAGAATAGTGCTGCACCAGCGCCTGGAGAGTGGGGAAGGTGATGCGGGGGGTGATATAGTAGCCTCCTTCGTCCAGGGAACGGATCTTATAGTGTTTGATCACCTCCCCTTGGGCGGTCACATCCTTCACAGACAGGGAGAGGGTACCTAGAGGTTCATAGAGACACAGGCAGGAGAAGTGAGGCAAACAGAGGGAAAATCAGGAGTGGATTTGGGCTTCATTTCAATGCCTTGCAAAAAAGTTCCCCAAATTCTGCTATTTTGACCACTTCCATCGTAAGTTACCTTTTCCTTCATCTCAACCTCAAGCCTCCTGGAAGCCTTCTCTATCAGCTCCTTCTGACTTGGTCCTTGATGTTCTTCCCCAGATCTACCGAAACTCAGCCAGGGAATCCCAGAACTCTGGAGCAGCTGGACGTCCTCTTAGCAGTCTCACTGTCCCCCCACTCGGAACCTGGTCACTCCATTCATCATTCTGGCTGAAAGGCTGGACCTACCCACAGGCAATAGCTAATTGCAACCTCAAGCACTCCTGTCCCTGGAGGAGAACATCATAAGCCATTTCCCAGGGGTTCTGTTCAAATTCATGCACACATATATGTATTTTGTCATCTATGTTAATATCTGCAGACAAGCGGTAGCAGATGCTAAGGGTTAAGAGCTATTTAGCAGACAAGAGTTTCCAGCTGAGAAACTTCTTTCTATAAACTTGATGTTTTTATAAAACGCCTCTGTCCAGCTCTCTGGGTACCATGCCCCCACTCGTTTTTGAAAGATGAGGAAGCTGAGGCCCAGAATGGAGATGTCGCTTGCCCTAGGTCAGCCCGCTAATACAGCCGCAGGCTTGGGGGCTCCGGGGTCCTCCCTGAGGCTGTGCCTACCGGGAGCAGAACCATCCTCCCCCACCAGGTGTCAGGCTCGCACCTCTTTTTCTGGATGTGGAAGCTTGATTTTCCTCGTGCTGTTTGTCTTCAGGCCTCTTTCCTCTCCTGTCAGACCGTCACCCCATCTTACCCCTCTTCTCTCCTCCTATCTCCCTTAGCCACTGTGCCTCTCTCATGACCCAATTGCAAAAGGATCCTGAGAGGCCGTGCACCCAGCTGGCGCGCCTTCCGCAGCCACAGCCCCAGCTGCAGCCTCCCCCGCCTCGCCCCGAGTAGGTGCCCCTGTGCTCCAGTATCTAAGGAACCGGAGAGTGGCTCTAGGGAGTTCATTCATCCTCACACCACTGTAGTGAGGAGAAGGGCTTTTCTCCCTATTTCCTTGGCTGTACCCTGCATAGGGTGCCTTGCAATAAGCCAGGGAGACCCTGCTCTCCACGCAGCGCTGCTGCGGAATCTCAAGATTTAGGGTCCCTCGCTTGCCGGGGCTCAACTAACAGCCTATCCTTGATATCTTCTTACAATTTGGTATTCTTCTTAAAGGGGACCTCCAAATCTTATCTGCTTCAGGTTCACAAAACCTGGATCCGCTGCCCTACTGCGCACACAGGGCTGGGCTCCCAGAGATGGAGATTTCTTAACACCGGAGGGACCACCTGCCTTCAACTGTGAAACTAGTCAGCTGTCACATAGATGCCAACAAACTGAGGCTTAGACATTCAAGAATGTTCTGGAGGCCACATGGGGCTAGAGCTCGCTCCGCCTGCTTCGGAGGGCACCTTTCCTTGCCTGCCTTGTGTCCACTGGCCGTGGCTTCCAGCTGCAGACCAAGGGGTCTTTCTTTTGAGTTCAGAGGATCACGTGTGCAGGTGTGGATACTGTGTATACATATATGTGAGGGGGTGATGATGATGACAGTCCTGCAGCCCCACCTCCATCTGGCCAATTCCCAGCTCGGACTAGCTTCCCAGGGTGGGCAAGGACAGGAGGAGACACCTCCACCCCTAGAGAACCCCTACCTCCTCCCCACTGAGGTCGGGGTCCCTTTCCATCCAGAGGGCACCTTAGCAATAGGTGATGATTAAAACATCATTTCTGGGGTGAAATGACCTGATATCTGGGATTTGCTTCGAAATAATAGGAGTGGGCCGGGATATACATGAAACAAGATTGGCTGAGTTGATCATTGTTGAAGCTGGGTGTTGGGTATGAGACGTTCCGTTATATGATTCTCTGTACTTCAGAAGTACAACAACAAGAAAACTGTTGTCATCAGTGATTCCCACATTGTGTCTTGGACATAGGTAATCTGCTGTTAAAATGGAATAATGGCAATATCCCAATATGTGTGTATATATATATAATTTAATGCATCCATTGGTGCATTTCAGGAAATTCTGCACAGAGCCCCCCAACTTACCTATGCACCCCTCCGCCTCCCCAGCCTGGCCTTGCCCCTCTGAGGGGCCGTGAGGCCAAGGGTCTCCCCTGAGCCCCACAGTGTGTTATAAGCAGCTCTCTGTCCTGCTTCTGCTGCTCTGCTGTTTCTGCTCTCTGCAGTCCTCCAGCCGTGAATGGAGCTGAGGGACAAGCCCAGAGCGGTGATCTTACCAGGCAAAACCCGTCCATTCTCATTGTCTCAACCACAGGGAACCAAAGTCACAGTCCAGTCGCCCTCTCTCCTTCTCCTCCTCTGATGTCACTGTCACTACCTCCTCTCTAGTTAAAAATTGGCCACAAGGATATAACAGGTCCCTATGTACAGTGTCCTGATAAGCAAGGGCTTTCTCCACACTGCTTGGGAAATTCCCCTCCATCACCCCAGGTTAGGCCAGCCTGACACACTTTAGGGCTTATGAAGATATTTGGAGCCTCTTAGCTGATATGGGCTCTGACATTTGTTCACTGTTGGCCTCATATGACTCACTTCTTCCCTCAGGGGCTCAGTTTCCTCATCTTTCAAATGGGGGTATTGGCCCAGTATGTCAAAGATGGAAGACTAGTGGCAAATGTGTACCAGGACATGTATATAATAGGGTTTGTAGCAGTTCAAACATTCCCATGTCCACCAAGATTAGAATGGAGAAATAGCTTATTGATAGCTTCAGTATGTTCATATCCTGGGTTCTGGATAGCAATGAAACTGAACAGACTGTTGCCGTACTCGACAACATGAGCGAATCTGTTATGGGCTGACTTGTGTTCCCCTCCCCTCCAAATTCCTGTGTTGAAGTCCTAACCCTCAGTACATCAGAATGTGACTATATTTGGAGATAGGGGCTTTAAAGAGGTGATTACGTTAAAGTGAGGTCGTGGGGGTGGGTCCCAGTCCAACCTGACTGTGTCCTTATAAGAAAAAGAGATGAGGACACAGACACACAGAGGGAAGACCATGTGAGGACACAGGAGGAAGACGGCCGTCTACAAGCCAAGGAGAGAGGACTCTGGAGAAACCAACCCTGCCGACACCTTGATGTCAGACTTCTAACACCGAAAATGTGAGAAAATCCATTTCTGTTCTTTAAGGCCCCCTGGTCTGTGGCATTTTGTTACAGCAGGCCTAGCAAACCAATGCAGAATCTCACCAACAATGTTGAGTGAAAGGAACAAGACCCACGAAAAATAACAATAGTATGATTCCATTTGTATAAAGCTGAGAAACAGACAAAACGTGCCGGTAAAACTATAAAGAAAAACAAGAAAGGATTTCCCCAAAGTCAGGATGGCGGTGACCTCTCTGGGGGGTGGGGAGATTGAATCAGAGTGGGGCACAGGTGGAGGAGTGGGAAGGGCTCTGGACATCTGGAATGCTCTCTCTTGTGATTGCACAGGTGTTTACTTATTATTACTCTATATTTATAATTATGCACATTTATAATTTATGCAATTTTATATGTGTTTTAGATTTTATAACACAAAGAAGTTTAAGAAGGAAAGAAGAGAAAACTAAATAAAAGAGAAACAGAAACCCCAGTGGCCTGGGGGTGGCAGCAGAAATGTTTTGCTCAGTCGGTGGGTTTGAATCTGTGAGGCCCCTACTTCTCCATAGCTGGCACTGCTTCTTTTATATCCAGCCACAGGCCATCCCCCAGACTTCTGTTAGCTTCCAGGCTCCTGTAAGGGTCCGAGCTCACAGGCTCTGGCTGAGATTATCTCTAAGGATTCTTTCAGCTCCCAAATCCTTTGATTCTAAAATGTGGCTCTGGTCACACCCCCTCTTCTGACCCTGCCAGCCTCAGGGCTCCTGCTATCCTAGAGAGGATGCGTGGCCAGCCCTGGACAGCAACAGCTCTCCAACGGCCTCTCCTACCTGTGCTCTGGGCACATTTCCAGCCTGGGCCTTGGGACAACTGTTTGCACCTACAGCCTCAACCCCAACGTCTGGGCACTAGCCGGGCCGTCCAGGTCCAGCCTTAACTGGGAGGGAGGCCTGGGCCAGGAAGCTGCCAGGTTCTCCTCGATGGCGTTCCCCTCCCACTCCACCCCCAGAAGCGAGGCCTCAGGAGGGAGGGAGGTCAGGCCGCCCATGCTTACCTTTGCTGGTTTCGCTCTCTCTAATCAGAAAGGAGCCCACCTTATTGACTGGGGCCAGCAGCTGCCTCTCGGCATCTTTCCGGCTAATTGATCTAAAGAACCACCTGGAAAAGGGCAAAGGCAGGCAGACTTCAGAGAGTGGCCGGGCTCTTCGGATTATTCTTACCCAAACCTCCCTCCTGAGCTATACCTCCTTCCAAGAAATAAAATATCTCTTTCCAGTGCCCAACTCAACCCTGAGCAAACGGCCCTTACTTCCCAAAGAATGAAACGCCCCTCAGCCCCTATGCTTCCTTATTCCCACTTCCCACCAGCGGATGGACTTACTGTTTTCTTGGAATGAAACAAGAATATTATTTGGGTGCCCTTTGTTAATTTTGCTCTGGGAAAATGCACCCAACCACCTTCCCTTAAAGTACAGCCTCCTGGGGGTCAGGTTTCCGAATTAGACCAATTGCTGAGACGCTCAGAGGGCAGATTCCCACCATGTTCCCCTTGATCCTGGCTGGTCAGTGTGGAAGTGCCCCATGGTCCACATGCTGTTCCAGGGAAAGGCACAGAGCTGGGAGCGCCAGACAAGGAACCCTCCCAAGGGCGATCATCGCTGGATGAAGGACACCAGGTGAGGTCACTAACCTGGTTCCAGCACTTTGCTCATGGGTTTGACAGACTCTGAGCTCTTTCAGGGGAAGAGCCACGTCTTACTCAGTTTACATCTTCCCCAGTCCTTGGCAGAGCCCGGCTCTGGGTACCTTGTGCTCAATGCACACTGTGTGAGTGTGTTAAAGACTGAAGCCCTGCCTGGCCAAGGCAGACCTTCCTGGTGCTGTGTGGAAGTGGGTTATGAGGATGCCGGGGTGCTGCTCTCCTGTAAGCCACTTCTGAAGGAGACCACCGTCTTGTGAGTGCCCGCGAGGTCCGAGGTCCAAGCCCCTGGGTCCTGCCCACTGGGGGCACTAGAGGAGGGGAAGCTGATCATAGGGCCTCACTGTTAGCTCGCAAGGTCATATGGGGTTTGGGGGTGTTTCTATCCAGGTAAGCCATGAAAGGGATGGCTCTCAGTTCACAGATGGGAAGAGTGAGGTGAGCACGGAGCAGCGACCTCCTCAGTTGTCTGGGACGGTGGATAAGCCTTTCCCAGCAGTTGCAATTCCCTGCCCCTTCTCTGCTCCCTCCGTGCTGGCCTCACACGGGCACCCTTTTTACCCACTTTCTGGCTCCGCCCTGCACAGCAGCCCACCCAGCAGAAGCAGCGAGCTCGCCTCTGTTCTGAGGGCCCTTCCGTTCGTCTACCTACTTTTCCACTTCCACAGTCTCTACTCGGGCCACGAAGTTGCTGGGCACGTAGCCTTCTCTTCCTGTGACGAGAGACTTGGCCAGCCACCAGTCTCCAGCTCTAAGATGGAGAAGGGAAAAATAAAGATGGGATAGTGGCCTTTATGGGCCTCTCTCTGGGCGGCTCACAACCCTCTGCCACATGATCTCATCTGTGGGAGGCAGAGGGTTCATGGAGGCAGACAGTCTGGCAGATGAGAGGGAGCTTGTGCAAGGTGCTCAGTGATGCGGGGGCTCTCTGGGTTATTTCTCAGTCACCGAGCATCTGACAGGCCCAGGGTGCTCCTGGTCCAGGGGAGGGAGGGAGATGACACAGCCTCCGGGGGAAGAGTTTGTCCAGACAGCCTGATCAACCCACGAGGGCCCTGTCTTCTAGTGAGTAGCTTTCCTCTTGATTAATGGGACTCATTTAGAATTCAATGTGTGAGTTGGGACCGGACAGGAAAGACAAAAACAGGAGGAGGGCTGTTGACGAAAGAGGAACCGGGAAGCCCACCCACGGTCAACAGGTCAGGGCTTTCATACTTTTGCCTCAAGCCCATTGCAAAACTTCCAGAACAAAAGCAGGCCCTTGGGGCTCCACAGGACAAGCCAGAGGTTTGAGAGAGAGCAGACTTTGGAGGAGTTTCTGAGAAGGAACACTGGAAATAAACAAAAGCTGATTTCATGAGTAGAATCCCATGCAAGATCTTATCTGGCAAGGGAGACAAACAAGGACACAAGTGACTCCAATACAAGCTGTGATGGAGCGGTTGGTCAAGTGATGTGAGTGTCAGGAGGGCTACACGGAGGAGAGGACATTAGAGGTGGGTTTTGAAGAAATGGTAGGATTCTGACAGTGGAGCAGGAGGTAGTGAATGGGAACCACCTCACCAGAAAGAGTTTGGGAAGATAGGTGAAGGAAGATGATTGGGTCAAGTTTAAGAAAATGCTGGGTGACTAGGCTGGGGGGCAGGGCAAGGGAGAAGATATTCTGGAGGGAGCTATGGAGGGCATGGTGGGGGTGGGCCGAGGTAGATGGACGGATGGGTGGGAGTCCTGCTGTGACAGGGAGCCGTAGAGACCTCTGACCACGGATGTCATTCCAGAAACTTACTCCTTCAGGATCTGCAGCTTCTCCCCCTTCAGCATCTGCAGGTCCCGGTCGTTCCCTGCCGTGTAGTCATACAGGGCCACCACGAAATGCTCCTCTAGAGTGAACAAGGAAGAGATGGCCACTGCTCGGCCCACTACAGTGGTAGTAGGGGCTGGAATAAGTCTGTGCTACGAGCCGTCTTCTGGGTACTAAGAGGGTCAGGAAGGGGCAGGGACGGAGAAGAAGCCATAGTGAGCCATCTCACTCACCAGTGCGGAAGAGGAAATTCCTGTCTGGCAGACTGACCTCCCTATCTGCTGCCAGGAACAGGGACCGGCTGCCCCTCAGAGCTCATCTTGTCTTCCCTTCAGGACCCCACGTAGAAGCCCTAAGGCCTGGACAGGGCTATTGTGTAAGGGAATTGATAGCCTGAAGATCTAGGGAGATTGGCTGCATGGACTTGATGGCTGCAGACCCAAGTTTGGGAACCAGTGTTGGCTGATTCCTCATCACCTCGGAGGCGCACGAGCTTCTCCTTTTCTCTCCTTCCCCACCTGCACCTTCCTGCCTCTACTCCAAAGTGGCTAGAGGTCTTGAAACATGGCAGCTATAACTTTGACCTGTAACTGTGCCCAGGGCCCATCACAGTGCTTCTGGCTGGCAGTACCCCGAGTTGCTGGTGGTCCCTGGAACGGAGGTGGAGAGAGGGCTCCTGAGCTTGGCATATCGTCTTTCAAATGATCGCTGCTAGTGATGAGGGCTTTTTTGCACAGCTCGGGAGAGCCAAGACCAACCCCGAAAAAAATTACCTAGAGACCACTTCGGTTGCCCCGGTGTAGATGATTCATTCAGCTCTGTCACTAATGCATGGCGTGACCTTGAGCTGGTCACCTCCCCTTGGCAGGAAGAGGGGATTAGAATAGATGACAGTGGCCCCGTTCGTTTCTGATTCTGGTGTGAAGATAGTTTATTTCCTTCCCCTGGGCTTTCTTCCTGGAAATGTGAACCCCCTGGCAGGAAGTGAAGGACCACCCCTGATGGTAACTAATAGTGATCCCCAGCAAGATATGGAACACCAGGTGAGGTCACTAAACTGCTTCCAGCACTTTGCTCATGAGTGTGAAAGACTCTGAGCTCTTTCAAGGGAGGAGCCACATCTCACTATTTGCATCTTCCCCAGTCCTTGGATGGAGCCAGGCGCTGGGTCCTATTTGCTCAATGTGTACTGTGTGAGTGAATTAATGACTGAGGCCCTGGCTGGCCGAGGCACACCTTCCTGGGTGCTGTGGGGAAGTGGGTTATGAGGATGCTGGGGGATTAAAAGGCGGAGATTCTGCTCTCCTGTAAGCCAGTTCTGAATAAGGCTGCCATCCTGTGGGTCCCCCTCAAGCTCAGCCCCCAACCCAGGAAGGCCAAGGTCATTTGTTCTGTCACCTCCACAGTCCTGCCCATCAGAGTAAAATGGAGGCTGGGGCGAGGGAGGGTGGCGCGGGTGGTTAGACGTTGGCAGGGGGACTTTTGAAAGTGGGCTGGGAAAGAGGGAGATCAGATGGTGCTCCCACACGGAACAGACCGAGGGCTGGAGGGAAGACGCAGAGCCACCGGTCCTGCCCTTTGAGGTTGGCGGTTAGAATCTTTGAAAGCCTGGGTTTCATGATGCTATCTGTATTTACGGTAACTCTTGCCTTTTGGTGCTCATTTATAGTATGTAAAGTCATTTTTTTCTAAAATCCCACCCAGGCTCAGGGACACTAAGGGAGCTGGTGCTTGGTTCCTGGAGAGGCCCCCGATGGCAGGTGAAGCCTGGGACAGAGCTGGGCCACACGCCTCGCTGCTCCTCACTCAGCACCCCCAGCCTTCTGCTCTCCTGCCCTATCGGGCCTGCACCCCATCTTCTCCAGGGAGCTGCTCCTGACTGAGCCTCTGTTCTAACTGCGCAAAGTCGGGGCCTGGGGTAGAGGGCCATGGAGCCTCAGTTTCCAAAACAGCCCTTTCTTACCTTGGCCTGGGTGTGTGTCAGGAGGTGCAGGAGGCAGGTGGTTAAACACGACCTGGAGCAGAAACACATGCACTGTGTTAGTTCCGCACCCAGAGGCTGGGGCAGGACCAGCAGGATGTCCAAGGGCAGCTGCTCTGTGGGCACAGGTGTCGCACAGGGAGATTCTACACAAGCTGCTGCAACTTCCCGGGTACCAGCGCCACCTCGCACACCCCCGGGCCCACCTGCCGTCTTTGCCCTGCCCACACACACAGTTGGAGAAGGGCTATGTGGGGATGCCCCACCTTTGTAAAAGGCAGCTGTGCCATGCAGGGAATGCCAGGTCCCCCAGGTTACAATCCTGGCTCTGCTATTAAAAGATGAATTTGCAAAAGAGTATTTGTTCTCAAGAAAAATTATTTAAAAAGCGTATTTCCCTAAGACTCAGCAAATATATTCCTAAGCGTACACTCTGTAAAGAAACCTTTGCATATGTGTATCGGGAAACATGTACAAGAATGCTCCCAACAAAATTAATAAGAATCCATAAAAATTGTCACAGCATGGAAATCACCCTTATGACCAATGACAGAAGAATAGACAAACTGCGGCACAGCCATGCCGTGAAATCCTACACAACTGTGGGAGTCAGTGAGCTATGCATCGACGTGGATGAAGCTCACGGAAGGAGAGCAGGTCTGAACCCCAAGTCTCAGAGGAACATAAGCTGTTTGATCCCGGCCATCTGGCTGCTAAACATTGAACTATACTTCCATACCGACGTGAGTTGAGGGCAGGGAGAGGGGGCTTATTTGTCGGAGCCCTGAATTATCTAGAGATGGTGCTGGGGCTGGCTGGAGACACGCAGCAGCCCCCAGGGAGCCTCACGTGCTCTGTGCTTTTCCCCTCCCGGTCCCTCTCCAGCTGGGGGCAGCTCACTCACCAGGGGCGGCAGCGGTGGGGGATCTTTGCTCTGGGTGCTGGCCTTCACAGGGCTCCACTCGCCCTTCTCCTTCTCTTTCACCTGCTTTTTGCTGCTCACCACTCCCATCCTGTCGGAGAGCACACAGCAGACTGGCGATGTGAGTAGGTCTTCAGAGCTTCTGTGCAGAAGAGCTCCCCCAAACCCCTTCCGGGCAGCCGATTAGAAAGGTGGGGTGGAAGTTGGGGGGCAGTGAAGGTCAAAGTCAGAAGGGGGTTGGATGGGCTAAGCTTGTATCCATCTTTTTTCCCAGAGTAGGAAGAGGCAGCCCAGAATGAAGAAATGACTGGGTATAGGAGAGAAAGAGATCATCTGGCCTAAGGAAACCACCAGAAACTGGTGGGGTGGCTCCCAGTCGCCTGGAGACAGGAGCCCTGGCAGTGAGGCCACATGGTGTTCTAGAAAAAGTCTGACCAATGTATCTGGGTTTTAGTCTTCATTTAGTCACTGGGTGCGTCACTTGGGAAAGTTACATTTCCTCTCTCGGCCCATGCTAGAACATTCCGGGGTTTGTTCCAGCTCAGACTTGCAGGTAAGATGCTATAAATTTAGGGCACAAGATAGTACAGGCATCTAAGGCCAAGTGCAGCTTCCCAGGAATATTGGGGAATCTTTAGAGGGGACAGAAATATGGTCAAGATTTTTCTTGGGTACTGAATTTTGGGATGACAGATGTGGGAAAGACCCTGGAGACCACGGCCACCATCACCACCACCATCATTCCACAGGGCAGCTATTTAGAGAGGGCTTCCTCTTGACTGAGAGTTTCACAAACCCTATCTCGTATCACCCTTTCAGCTCTCTAAAGAAGTCTAAGTAGGTACCATCACTGCCCAGGACTGAGGTTTGAGACATTGAATGGCTGGTTCACGGTTAAACAACTAACCAGTGCAGAGACAACCCTGGAGCCCCAGCTGACGGAAGACCACCCCACATACCTCACACCTGGCCCATCCCCAAGAGGCACATGTTTAGAAGAAAGGGCTTGAGTTCCTGCACTCGTCTGATGATCCGTGGGGCTGGTGGAGAGTTCCTGATCGCGTTTGGATGTATGCACTGTATTTCATCGATTCTAAGATGTATCTTTTTTCACATTTCAATATCTCTGAGACTGGGATGTGTCTTACATTTGATGATGATTCATAGAGTAATTAGCAGCATCTTTTTTTCTTTTAGTGCTACATAAAATAAATGCTGGCCTTCCCCGCAGTGATGTCTTAGATTCAGTGAGACACAGTAATGCTTTTCTTCCAGAGAGTTGAAAGTACATGCCTCATATTATTTCTCCTTAAACTCACTTTGAAAAAAAGAAAAGACTATAATAATTTTGAATATGACAGAGTAACAAATAATCCACAAGTATTTTTTTGAATATGTCTTGCATACAGAACATGTAATACTTCACATTTGTAAAGAACAATACTTTTTGTATTTAAGTAGTTTCTTTATGTCAGTTCAGATCAACTTTAGCATCAAATGAATCATAATGCCAAAGTTACAGGCTAACATTTCAGTTTTCAGCGATTTTGGGGTATAAGAATTTTGGATAAAGGATTACAGTTTTGTATTAAGAATGGCTACTGAATTTTATCAGGTGCCTATTTACTATCTATTAACATAATAATTTTTCTTCTTTAATTTGTTGATGTACTATGTTGATAAATTTTCTGCTGTTGGGCCATCCTTGCATTCTGGCATAAAAGCTATTGGGTTACAGTGCGTTAGTCTTTTTTGTTACATGGATGGATCCTATTTGTTAATATTTTATTTAGAGCGAGAATCTACATTCCTAAGTGGAATTTGTCTATGAGGTGGTAGCATTGAGATGACGCTGGCTTCATAGCACATACCGGGGGGCTTCCCATCTTTTTTCCTATGTTCTTGAATAGTTTAATAACATTGGGACTATTTCTTCTTTAAAGACTAGATAGAACTCAGCCGTAAGACATCTGTTCCTTGGTCCCTTTTAAACAGTCGATCTTTAAGTACATCTCCAATTTCTTCTAGTGGAATTGGTCTGTCCCCATGTTTTCCTCCTCCTTGCGCCATTTTGGTGATTTATATGGTTTACAGGGGATCTTTGATTTACTCTATGTTTTCCAATTTGTTGCGAGAAAGTTTTACATTTTACTGTCTTGTAATTATTTTAATCTCTTCTCTTTCTTGATTATACTTCTTTCTTGTTCCTAATACAAATTGTGTGCTTTCAATAATAATTACAATTTTTATTAGATAAAATTATCTGAGTAAAGTTTTAACTCATCTTTAAAATTATGAAAAACAAGACTGCAATCAAAACAGCATGAAATTGGAATAGGAATAGACACGTAATCAATGGAGCAGAATGATAAGCATGCAAATAGATTCTGCTACATTTGGGAACTATGTATATGAAAAAGTTGGCATTTTAATTCAGTGGAGAACTGATGGTTTATTTTAATAAATGGTATTGGGAAAATGGCTATCTACCTAGAAGAAAATATTTTTCCCAGAAAAATTAGAACTCTACCTTACATCATATTAAAAAATAAATTCTAAGTATATTAAAAAATATTTTAAAAATTAATTGGAAAAGGATTAAGGAGACTATACAAATGGCCCAGAGTTTGGAGATAACAATTAACAAAGATAGAATAGCCAGAAGCTAAGAGGCCAAAAAGACAAATTCATAAACATTAAACGTATTTCATGGTAAAAGAAACCATCATGAATTCAACAGACAAGCAATAGATTGGGAGAAAGGATTTCAAAGCATACAACAGATAAATGCCTATTTATAATATACACAGAGTTCATGAAAATTGACAAGAAGTATGGGTCTAGCATGCAATCCACTTGATAGAAAAATGAGTAATAAATAAGCAAATCATCCAACACAAATCCAAATAGCTAAATAAACGTGAAAAATATTAAATTTACTTACAAATTGGAAAATGCAAATTAAGATAAAGCATCACATTACATCGATAAGATTGGGAGAAAAGAAAAGGAATGATATACCAATTGTTGATAGTAAAGCCAGGGAGAATTGCATCTTCACACTCTGGTGCAAAAGCATTTATTATAGTTATTATTTCATCTGCTCTTCCCCACTCCATTTCTAGGATGAAAGCCCTGTAAGGACTGGGATCTTCATTTTATTCATTGTTGAATCCAAATTGCTAAAACAGTGTCTGGCACGGAGTAAGTGCTTAATAAATATTTATTGAACAAATAAAATAGAAATATGACCAATCTTTTAGAAAGCAATCTTTCAAGTTCTATTAAAATTTAAAAATACACATACCTTTTGATTTACAATCCCACTTCTGGGACTCTCACGGAGTAATAAAACATCATTATATAGGAATTTGAGAGAGATAAAAATGTTTATTGCAGCAATAGTTGTAGCAACAAAAAACAAAACAAAATGAAAGTTTGTAACTGCCCACCGATTGGGGAATTGTTGAGTAAAGCTGCACTTTAAAATTCTCTAAAATACGAAGCTATTACAAAGAATGCGTTAGATGTTTACCAGTGAGGCTAAGAGGAATTTCTACAACATGCCATTAGGTGAGAAAAGCAAGAAGCAAAGAAGAGCATGAGGCCATCCTATATTTGGAAACACCAAAGAATGAGAAAGGAAACCCCCACGTAGGCACATGCATGTGAATTTCCATGGAGAGAGGTTGGGGAGGGTGGAGACCAAGTTGTTTACTTTGTTATTGGTGGGGGAAGAGAGACAGAAAAGAGAGGTGGAAGGTGAAAAATAAACAAAAGCAAATTAAAAATATTGTGTGTGGGTGGTGTTCATGCAAAGCAGTACCCCCAAAAGAAATTCCCTAAAATGTTAATATCGTTTCTCTCAGGTCATAGGACTTCATGTGACTTTTACCTTCTTCCTTATAATTTTATATATTCCTCGAATTCTTTCACAGTAAGCATATATTATTGGTACGAGCAGAAAACCAGAAAGAGAATGTGAATGACTTGCCCGGCAGCAGAGAGGGCATACGGCCTGGCGCCAGGGCCTGCTCTCGTTCTAGAAACTGAGTGGTCAGCCAGAGCTGCCTGAGTCTCAGGCCTTTCCTGACCTCTCCCAGCCTCATGGCTCAATGAAGAGTCAGCAGGCAGCAGCTTCTAGAATTTTCCCACTTGACATCTGCTTCTGTGCCTGCCCAAATGACCAGCCCTATCTGGTTGGCCATATTGCATCAATTTTAAACTTCCTGGGCAAACAGTTACGTCAACTTAAACAACATAATTAAACATTTCAATAACTTGACAGAAAGTAAAGTTCCTAAAATTAAATCACCCACTACTTACACTTCTTTGTCCTCAGACTCCTTAGCAGTGTGCGTGTATACAGATGATTTTCCATGGGTTTTATAAAAACATAGGCTCTCTATGGGTCCCTCCACCCCAAGGGCTCTGACTGGAGAGTAGAGTTACTCAGGAGGCCATGTGACCACCAGAGCAGCGGCTGGTGCTCGGGGGGCTGCCACCTGCTGTGATATTTTTGCAGTTTCAGGCTGGGTGGAGCCAGGAAATGCAGAAGTCCGTGCAAAAGCACAGTGCAACAAGTGCGTGTCCTGGGCGGCTCCCGCGGCTCTGCTGCACCAAGACGACACTGGCCTCCTTTCCAGTGGGGAAGGGTGGATGGGAGAACGGTGTGAGTTTGAGTGTGAGTGAGTGAGTGTGTGTGTGTGTGTGTGTGTGTGAGAGAGAGAGAGAGAGAGCACGCAAGCACATGTACCCATATGCTTATGTGTCTATGTGTATGTGTGTGTATGTACATGTGTGAGAGAGAGAGAGAGCAAGCACATGCACCCATATGCTTATGTGTGTATGTGTATGTGTCTGTGTGTGTGTGTGTATGTGTGTATGTGTACTGGGCGGGGCTAGCAAGAGGAGGAGAAGGTGGGGGAGGGACTTCTGTTTGTTTATTGGGAATGGATTAGACCCCACACAGACTTTGACCAGAGCCGAGAGGTCAATGTTTGCCCTGGGGGAGATGGTCAAAGCCTGAAGCAGCCTCAGCCTGGGAGGGGATGTGGTGGAGGCAGCAACTAAAAATAGAGAAACTAGAAAGCCTCTATTTACACTGGTCCAGCATTGCACAGGTTGAAAAGCACTTGACATATGTGATTTATTTGGTATTCATGATAGCATCGACAGGTTGGTTACAATTATCCTCACTTTACAGTTGACCACAGAGCAGTGAGGTGGCTTGCTAAGGTCACACTGCAGGTGGCAGAGCCAGGAGCTGGAGGGTGTTTTCTGCCCCAATCCTGCCCTGACCTAAGTGCCCAAAGCAGGTGCATGGGTGGTCCTGCCTGGGGCTCCATCCGTCTTGGCCCACAGTTCGGGTGCAGGTTCAGATACCCTGTCTTCCTTTGTAGGGGCTGGGGCCACCTCCCTCCACAGCCTGCCCATCCAGAGAAACCTCCAGGGGAGCCGCTGGAACAGAGGTCTGGGGGCTGGGTGTCACTCTGGAATTTCAGGCAGAGACTCAGACAGCCTGGCCCCTCCTTCCTGGTCCAACGGGGTGAGTGAGAGGTTCAAGGAACCCTGATTCGACAAGCTACCTATTGGCTGTGTGAACTTGAACTTGGGCAAAGCACTTAATCTTTCTGAGTCTCAGTTTCCTTATTTATAAAATGGGGAGGTATGAAACCATTCCTGGTTTCCTGCGTAAACGTTTCCTGAAAAAGCATGCTGCAAGATGAATGCTGAAAAAATGCTCAAACAACTTTCCTCTTTTGAGGAGGGGGCAGTTCTGTTTCTGCAGAATTAAACTGCGTTATGAAAAATTCAATTCCGTCTTGCCTATTTGGCAAATCTTCACAATCTCTTTTCAGTCTTTCACAGATGCCTTTTAATTATGCGCTTATCCAGGATTATGGGCATAACTCCAATGACTGTTTGACTATTCGTGTAAAATTTGGGAAAAATGCACAGAAATATTAGAACAATTGTGCAAACACTACTACCCAGATGAAATGGTTGTCCTGCCAAGATGGAGCTGCGAGCAGGCGGAGGGCAGCCCCCGTGATGGTCGGGAATGTTCCTTCACCAGCTGACGTGCTCAAGTCCAAATTCAACATATAGAAAATGTTTTGGGATATTGACACATAATGAGCAAATATGTAGGTTTTATAGAGATCAAGGACCAACAGACTGTACATAATCTACATGGTTGTCATGAGAACCAAACAAAATGAGGGTGAGAAAGAAATGAGAGCATGCAGAGTGCTAAATAAATATTAGCTAGAGGATGACTAGGGGAGCTTGGTTGACACCTTCCCTCTCTAGAGCTTGACGATGCTCAAGGTGGCCCTGGGATCCGGTGGGATTTCCTACCTTTCCTTTGAGGCTGAGGGCCTGGTGTTGGGAGCAATGGTGTTTGGTGGTGGTGGGTGGGGAGGCAAAGGCCAATGTGGATGGCGGGCTGCTGTGTGGCTCGAGAAGCGTCGATGGCTCTGAGTCCCTCCACCTCCTCTGGCTGCTCCAGAAGCCCAAACATGTCATTTCAGAGGCAGGGGATGATTTGGTTGAAAAACACGTCAGGTATGAAGTCAACCCTGGAATGCGTATGGCTTCTTGACAGAAAAATCAGTTCGACTCTGGTTTACGGTTTGTAATAGCAGGCATCATCATGTGTTAAGTATTTCCCATGTGCTGGACACTGAGCCAGACCCCTACGGACACTGTCCTGTTTGAGAGAGTCCACATAGCACCATAGAAAAGGATGCTGAAGTCTGAATCCTAGTTTCACTATTTTCTCCCTGTGTGTCCTCGGGTAAGTTGCTTATTAACATTTCTGTCTCTTAGACTCGGGATAATAACGCTTTCTAACTCCAAATGTTGTAAGGATTAAATTAATTATTACATGCTATTAGCACATCTTAGAACAGTGCATGGCCCTTGGTAAGTGCTTAATAAATATTTTACTATTATTCCATATATGCAAATAATAATAATTCCTTTAGTAACAGTCTGAGGTAGGCAGAATTACCTTCTCTCTACAGAGGGGAACAGACTTGAGACACGAAGCAATCCCCCAAGTCAAGCAGCTAGTAAGCTGTGGGGCTGGCCTGACATGCAGTTCTCACTGCTTCCTAATCTGTGATCCAGAAACCTCGCCATGTTATCAGCTGAAACCTTTCCTTTCTGACTTGATCTGCCAGACATGGGCGGGCAGCAAGGAGGTGGAACAGGTGAGCTTATCAGCAAAGCCGGGGTTCATCCTGGGTGTTGGCGGCCATGATGAGATGCCAGCTTCTCATTGGTGAGTTCCCTCTTCCCTCACGAACGTCTGCCAACATCCAGGCATTCCAAATCCTGCCCCTACGAATCCACTAATGCTGTGACCAATTCCTGGATGAGAAAAGTATAGCCATGGGCCTATGACTCTGAATTAAAGAAGAGGCCAAAGAACTTGAATAGAAACCCATTTTTAGAGTACCGACTTCAGGATAACTCACTTGAATGAGGCCACATCACATTTGCCCCCATATTGATGTCTCCGCTTGTGAACGTGAAATAGTCACAGTGTTGGCTGTGCTCTTTCAGTCACTGTCAACCATGGACTGTGTCAGGCATAGCAAAGACAGAGATGAAACAAGGAAGGGGTCTGCCCTCATGGTACGACGAAGAGGTGAGACGTATACCCAAATCATGACAGTTCAAGGTAGGCAGGACTACATATGAAAGAGAGGTTTTGTGAGCTCAGCAAGAATAAATCACTTCCACCTGGGAGAAAACACTAGCTGGATCTTAAACAATGGTTCACACATAATTTTTTAGATTAAAACTATTTTTAATGAAAATTTTCAAAATATAAAAAGATGAAGAGTGTAATGAACACCTAAAAATTCATCACTCAGATTCAGCAATTTCCTTTAAAAATTATTTTCTTGATTGAAGTATTTTAAGACAAATCGTTTTATAAATAAAGGATTGAAATTGAAATGGAATGAGACAAATGTCTTAAAACACACTATGCCACCTCCACATCTTTTGTGTGCATCTCTAAAATATGGCGACATTTTCTCACAGAACCCCAATGTCATTGTCACACCTAAGAAAATTAGCAATAATTCCACGGTGTTATCTAACATCCAACCCATAATCAAATTTCCCCAGTTGTCTCAAAAATGGCTTCTTACTGTTGGTTTGTCCTATTCAGGATTCAAACAAGCTTTAGACATTACATAGGATTGTTATGTCTCTTAAATCCCTTTTACTGGTGGTGCCCCTGCCCCCGACTTTGGTTTGTTTTATGCCATCGATTTGTGAAAATCAGGTTGGTGATGCTATAGAATGCTCTGCATTCTGCAGTTTGCTTCTTTGTGATGGCTCATAACTTGTGCCTCCATCTCCCTGGTTCTCGCACATGGAGTTAACTCTATAGACTCCGTTAGATTCAGGTTCACCTTTTCCCAGTAGGGAGGCCTTATTGGAGTGACACGTGCTGCTTGTCACATAATATCAGGAGGCTCACGCTGTCTGGCTGCATCACTCTAGTGATGCTAAGATAGATCTAGGTTCAGGTGATGCTGGTCTGATCACTCCGTTGGAAACCTCCTCATCAACATGGTTTCATTAGGGGTTACTAAATACTGATGCTCTCCTTCCATCATTGCTCCCACATTTGTTAGTTGGGAGTTGAGAGAGAGTAAAGGATGAGAATGAGAGAACAAAACAAAAAGTGCCGTGTGTGATTCCCCCAGGGTTGAAAAGTGTTTGGATATAGAGGAATAGCGCTTTCCCTAAGACATAGAGACAGGAACCTTGTTCAGAAAACTGAGTTTTTCCACTGGCTGGATTGTAGAGCGTATGATAAAATTATGCAAGAAACCGCAGTTTGTGCCTTTTGTGATACTTTTAAATACCAGTAGAATATCCGCCCAGGACTAGCATAGGACCTGATAAAGAGTTGTAATTCCTGGCTAAGTGCGTGAGGGCCGCTGTGTACCTGTGGCCACCCCCCACCAAGGGCTGAGCAGCGGTGACGACTTGTGACTTGTGTGTGCCTTTGGTCAGAGTGGCTGCCAGCTTAGGCACAGTGAGGAGGAGACACACATGTTGCTTTTTCAGTTTTGTAAAGTGAAAATATATCCGCAGTGGAAAGTCACTCCCGCAATGGTAAAGTGGACGGAAAAGATTTTCAGGGGGTAAAAAGTTTGAGGGAGTGGAGCAAAACTTGAGAAAGGAAGACAGCATTCCGGTGAAGCTGTGTTCAGTGAAAAACAGACACTTGTTTACTGAGTCACCTACATTTGATTCTGCTGACACGGAGAAGCTTGAAAGTTGTGAGGCAATTATGCAGAAAAGTGGCACCGTGTTGATATTTAAATTCTTGCGATAATTACTAGCCTGGGAATAAAATTACTTTATTGGGAGACATCATATAAATATATATGTATGGTTTTAAAACCCCACAACAGTGATAATTAAAACATGCTACTGAAATGTATTTTGTATTGATGGGTCTATGGACCTTAATCTGCTTTTCAGTTTCTAACAGCTCTCAAATCTCAGTTTGCATAATAACCAGCCGAGATCTGCAGATCCCTGAGGCCCAGCCCCAGCAGTTCTGAGGTCCGGGGTGGACCCCAAGATCTGCATTTGTAACAAGTGCCCTCGATGATGCTGGTGCAGACGGGTTCACCAACCCCACTTCACGAAGTCCGTTTCTTTTATTTGGCTGCGCTTCTGAAGTATAACTTGTAAAAAGGATTAAAAGACAGTCCTGCAGACATTGGGTGTTTCTTCATGTGAGTCCCTCATAAATAATGCTTGAGTTTCCCTGCTAGGGATTCTCTTGTCTTTAAATGAAATGAATTTTTTCTGTCCTCCATTTACACACTCCTTACATATTAACATATTTCTGCATGGTTTTGTTTTCTTTCCTTCATTATTTATTTTTAAATTTATTTTCGAAGAAGATTAGTCCTGAGCTGACATCTGTGCCCATCTTCCTCTACTTTATATGTGTGACATCTGCCACAGCATGGCTTGATAAGCGGTGCATAGGTCTGCGCCCAGGATCCAAACTGGCGAACCCCGGGCCACCGAAGCGGAGTGCGTGAACTGAACGGCTCAGCCACCAGGCCAGCCCTCCTGCATACTTTTTTGACACAGGGGAAATAACTTCCCTTTCTACAATAACAACGAGTACCTCTCTGATACTTGTCAATTCACAAAACATTTTCACACACTGCAGCTAGGGAGCCTCAAAATGACCCTGTGAACTAGACAGCGTGGTCATCAGCATCCTCATCCTCGGAGAGAACACTGAGGACAGAGAGGTGAAGAAACTGAAGTGAGGAACGGGGATTTCAGTCACATCTTCGACCTCAAAGCCTTGTTCTCTCACACTCAGGCTCACAGCTGTCTTCCCAGATAACACATCTGTTCACGACTTGAATTTCTTTAAAAAGAAATCCAGTCCTTTTGAGCCACCTCTCCAATGTTTATTAAGCACAACTCAGAGACAGAATTTGTAAACAAGGGGAGGCCGGTGCAGAGAAGCACCTCTGCCAGGCTTGAGGGGCCTGGGGACCATTTGGATGGAAAAAGCTGGCTCTACTTTATGCTTTCAAACACGAAGCTGTAAAAGGTTAAAGACAGGAAAAAAAAAAGGTCTTAGGCCCCTGACGTCATTCAGTTAACTGTGATTCTTGAGTGGATCTAGAGACAAGGATGTCCAGCTAGGGACACAGAGATTTAAGATTACCTTATAAAACCCTTTGTTGTAGGATTTGCCTCCTATCACGTGAAAACATAAACACTAATGATTGCTAGCTCAGCGCCTAGTACTCCTTCCTACTTGAGACCAGATGCTACGCTATGTGCTTTTCTAGCCCTGACAGCAGACATATTCCTTCCCGTTTTACAGATGAAGAAACTGAGGCTCAGTCAGGTTCAAGGACTTGCTCAAGACCATACCTGAGTCACAGACTGATATTTAAAAACCAATTCTATCTGGCTTCAAAGTCTGGCTCATTCCACTCTGTTCCAAAGTACGTGGGGTGATGAAAATAAAACCCTGGGGATGACATCTGTGAAGAATGTGAAACTGATCAGAAAATTATGTCTAAGTGATAAATAAGTAAAAATGGATTATAGCAGGATTTTAGAATAGGATGAAGGTCTTGGAGATTTTCAGGTGATTCAGTTATTTATAATTACTGCTGGAATTCTCATTCTGGACCAGTTTTTTTATCCCAGGTTCAGGCAAGCTCATCTAAGTGAGCCACCTTACCGAGTGGTGCGAAACAATAGACTAACCTCACATGGAGGAAGCCCCGTGCTGTGTGCTTTAGGGCTCTGCCTTCAACCTCTCTTAGTCAATATTTTATCAACAATTTGTACGTGAACATAAAAAATCTTGCTGGTTAGAATTTCAGAAGATTTAAAATGAGGGGAAACTAGTAGAGTCAGGATTAAAGAAAAAAAACTCCCTCAACTAACAAGTTCAATTAAAATAAGAGCAGAAAAGCTTGCAATTGAGGCTCAAAAAACCACAGTGAGGCCCCATAGCAGAGAGGTCGGACTCAACAGCGGCGTGTGAGAGTGCATCCATTACATGCATAGGTGCGATGGAGACAGTGCCTCTTGCCTTTGGGAGATCACAGAAATGGGCTGAATCTTGGCTGTGCTGTTTAATAGCTGTTCGACAAAGATAATGTGATTTATTCACTCCAACCTCTGTTTCCTCATCTGCATAACGGAAATAGAATGCTTACCCTGCATAATTGTTATAAGAAATAAAGATAGTGTATATAACAGGCCGGCATATAGTTTACGTTTTTTAAAAGTAGTAATTTTGTCTGGAAAAGACTTAGAAGCGCCAGTGCAGCCACTGTCTGTACAAATCTGGGCACAGCTACCATCACGAGCACCGTGGACAATCATGGCAGCGAACAAGACTATTGGTGGCAGGCACTACAAGTAGCATTATGCACTCTGTTTTGCTTTTTTAGAAAGCCAATCTTGTTACCTTCTGACCTCTTTCTCACACCTTCAGAAGAGCCCACACGTCTTACACAAGATGCACAGTCTGGGAGCCAGCCCGGTGGCGCCGCAGTTAAGTTCGCATGTTCCACCTCAGCAGCCCAGGGTTCGCCAGTTCAGATCCTGGGTACAGACCTATGCACCGCTTGTCAAGCCATGTTGTGGCATGCATCCCACATATAAGGTGGAGGAGGATGGAAATGGATGTTGGCTCAGGGCCAGTCTTCTGCAGTGAAAGGAGGAGGATTGGCAGCAGATGTTAGCTCAGGGCTAATCTTCCTCAAAAAAGAAAAAAAAAAAGAGCACAGTCTGTCCTTCCACTCAGGGAAGGGGCCTGTGGGGAAACAGTCTGCACAACTGCAGAGGAAATCTACAGCAGCTATCAATACAGAACAGTGTAGTCCTCTAGCTATGAATACAAACCGTCCAGCACGTGTCATAAGAAGCAGAAGAAAATGAGCAATATGAAAAACAGGATGAAAGATAAACAAACAGAATAATTCAGGAGGAAGCAGAGATAGAGCGCATAAAATAACTTTTAATAAAACCTCTAATTAGTGTCCTCAGAGAAATACTACGGGATATTATATAAATGTAAAAGGAACGGCTTGATGCGAAAAAAGAATAATCAGAAAAAAGGGAGTTCTTGTATGGGGAAGGAGGGTGAAAGGGGCGATGAGCACACGTGCACAGCGATGGATGGTGTTAGTCTTTGGTGGTGAACAGGACATATTCTACACAGAAATCGAAACATAATGATGTACACTTGAAATTTACATAATGTTATAAACTACCGTTACCTCAATAAAAATAAATAAATAAGTAGAACAAAAGGAATTCTTGTAAATTAAAAGTGTGATTGAAAAATGATAAGGTGGATGTGGCTGAAGTTCAAGCTCATGATCTGGAATATAAAGTCGAGAAATACCCTAGGAAATAGTATAAAAAGACTGAAATATAATATCAGGAGCAGGCAAGGATGTTTGCTGTTACCTCTCCTAATCAATGTACTGGAAGTCTTAGCTAATGCAAAAAAGACAAGAAAAGGAAACAAAACGTATACAGAATGGGAAGGAAGAAATAAAACCATCTTTGTTCACAGATGACATGATTGTCTACATAGAAAATCCCAGAGAATCAACAGAAAATCCTCCTGTAACTAATAAGTGGTTATAGCAGGGTTGCAGGATAAAAGGTTAATATACAGAACTCAATTGCTTTCTTATATACCAACAATAAACAATTGGAATTTAAAACACAGTATGATTGGCATTAGTACCAAACAAATGAAATACTAAGGTACAAATTGCACAAAATATGTACACGATCTATATGAGGAAATCTGCAAAACTTTGATGAAAGAAATTTTAAAAACCCTAAATTGAGAGATATTTCATGTATGTTGATAGGAAGACTCAACATTATTAAGATGTCAGTTCTTCCCAACTTGATCTACAGATTCAAAGCAATCTAAATCAAAATTCCAGCGGCTATTTTGTGGACATTGAGAAACCAGTCCTAAAATTTATTTAGAGAGGCAAAAGACCCAGGACAGCCAATGAAAAATTAAAGAAGTACAAAGTCAGAAGACTGACACTACTTGGCTGTATGACTTACTCTAAAGCTACAGTGATCAAGACTTTGTGGTATTAGTGCAAGAAGAGACAAAGAGATCCATGCAACAGAACAGAGAGCCCAGAAATAGATCCCCACAAATACAGTTAACCAATCTTTGACAAAGGAGCGAAGGCAGTTCAGTGAAGAAAGTATTGTCTCTTCAACAAACAGTGCTGGAACAGCTGGACATCTACATGCCAAAAAAAAAAAAAAAAAAGAATCTATACACAGACCTTACACTTTTCACAAAAATTTACTAAAAGTGGATCTTAGACCTAACTGTAAAACTCAAAACTATAAAACTCCTGGAAGATAATATAGGAGAAAATCTAGTTGATCTTGAGTTTGGTGATGACTTTTTTTCTGGTTCAAATTAATGTTTTTATTTCCATCTTTAATGCTAACAGAGGAGTCCAAAACAGACTGATGGATATGGATATAATTTAAATGAAACAAAAAAAATGGAACTATGTACACCAAAGAAGGAAAAGGGATTCTTTCATATCAACTTTTTCCTTTTTTGCAGTTTCTGAATAAGTAGAAAATGAACACACATTTTCCCCAACTTAATTTAGGGTGAAATAATACAACTTTTTTGATCAACTACTTAAGTTGTCTTTAAGCATAAAACTTAAGAGACTTTGAAATGGGAGTCACCATGTATTTTAGTCAACTGAACGAATGGTCTCCCTGGCTCTTGAAGTCTGAATATCATCACAATGTTCTTTTTTAAAGATTGGCCCTGAGCTAACATCTGTTGCCAATCTTCTTCTTCTTCTTTTTTTTTACTTCTTCTCCCCAAAGACCCCTAGTACATAGTTGTATATTCTAGTTGTAGGTCCTTCTGGTTCTTCTATGTGGGATGCTGCCTCAGCATGACCTGATGAGCAGTGCTATGTCCGTGCACAGGATACGAACTGGCAAAACCCCCAGCTGCCAAAGTGGAGCACGCAAACTTGACCACTAGGCCATGGGGCCAGCCTCTGTAAAGATCTCTTTAAGTCTTTCCGTAAAGCTCAGAAGGAACTTAATGGCAACGATGTCCATTTAGAGGGTGGACGTTCTACATATCACACTAATGAAATGAGATGCTTCTGTCCTCCTTGACACCAAGCAGAAAACTATTACTTTTATCCAAACTAACAGGAAGTGAGCCAAACAGTTTAAAAAGTCACAATGAAGAATACAATTACTCCCTTTTCACAAATAAGAGGGAACTCCTTCAGTCCCATTTAAAGTGAATTCTGTGCCGAGTCCCCGCTCCTTCAGAAGGATAAACTGAAGGTCGGTTATTGCCAGGAAAGCCAGAGGTGGCCCCTTTTCTTGAAGATGATTCACAGGAAAAATCTGTTGGTTTGACCTGAAGCCCTCTGAAGAGGCACCAGATTTTTAGATACAATACCAATAGCACAATCCATGAAAGAAAAAATTGATAAGTTGGGTTTCATTAAAATGAACAGTTTCTGCTCTGTGAAAGACACTGTTCAGAGAATGAAATGACAAGCCACATTCTGGAAGAAAATATTTGCAAAACATACTTGATAAAGAACTAGTATTCAAAGTACCCAAAGAACTCTGAAAACTCAACAATAAGAAAACAATCCAATTTAAAAATGGGCAAAATATCTGAACAGACACCTCACCAAAAAAGATATGCAGATGATAAAAAAGCTTATGAAAGGATGTTCAACATCATATGCTGTTAGGGGATTGCAAGTTAAAACAACAATGAGATACCACTACACACCTAATGTATGCCTAATGAATGGCTAAAATCCAGAACACTCGCAACACTAAATGCTGGTGAGGATGTGGAGCAAGAGGAACTCTCATTCATTGCTGGCGGGAATGCAGGTGGTACAGCCACTTTGGAAGACAGATTGGCAGTTTCTTAGAAAGCTAAAGACACTCTTACCATATGATCCAGCAAGTAAACTCTTTGGTATTTACTCAAGGGAATTAAAAACGTTTGTCCACAGAAAAACCTGCACATGCATGTTTATAACAGATTTATTCATAATTGCCCAAACTTGAAAGCAACCAAGATGTCCGTCAGTAGGTAAATGGATAAACAAACATCCAGACAATGGAATATTCAGCACTAAAAAGAAATGAGCTCTCAAGCCATGAAACGACATGGAGGAATCTTAAATGTATATTACCAAGTGAAAGAACTCAATCTGAAGGGCTACATACTGTATGATTCCAACTGTAAGATTCTTGAAAAGGCAAAACTATGGAGATAGTAAAAAGATCAGTGGTGGCCAGAGGTTCAGGAGCAGAAGGGAGGGATGAATAGGTGGAGTACAGAGCATTTTTAGGGCAGTGAAACTGTTATGTATGATATTATAATGATGCATACACATTATACATTTGTCAAAACCCATAGAAGCACGACACCAAGAGTGGACCCTAATGAAAACTATAGACTTTAGATAATAATAGCGTATCAATGTTGGGTCATCAAGTGTAACAAATGTATCACACTAAGGCAGGATGCTAATAATAAGGGAAAATGGGGAGAGTGAACTGTCTGTACTTTTTTTTTTGAGGAAGATTAGCCCTGAGCTAACATCCGCTGCCAACTCTCCTCTTTTTGCTGAGGAAGATTGGCTCTGAGCTAACATCTGTGCCCATCTTCCTCTATTTTATGTGTAGGACACCTGCTACAGCATGGCTTGATACATGGTGCGTAGGTCCCTGCCCGGGATCTGAACCGGTGAACCCTGGGCTGCTGAAGCAGAGCACACTAACCCAACCACTATGCTACCGGGCTGGCCCCAAGTCTCTGTACTTTCCATTCATCTTTCTGTAAACCTAAGTCTGCTCTTAAAAAAAAATCCAGTAATTAAAAAAGCTAATATATGATCACTTCATATAAGAGGAATTAAGAGATAATCATTAGGAAAATAGCACTAAGAGTTAACAGTCCATACAATGAGCATACCAGAAAAAGAAAATAAGGACCATAGAAAAAAAACCCCAATATTTTAAATAATATAAAAATTTTCCAAGAATTAAAAAAGTAAGTCTTAAAACCGAAAGTCTCTAATACCAGAACGGATTTTTAAAAAATATAAACATATTTAATAAAATTTCAGAGTTCCAAGAATACATAAGAAATCCTAAAATTTCCTATAGAAAAAAAAGTTTTCCAACAAGGGAATGTTCATTAAATGATCATTAGATTTGATGCTAGAGATGAAGCCATGTTTTAAAAGTTCCTAGTGGGTAGTATTTCAAACATAGAATTCCATAGCTAGTAAAATGATCAATCCAGTTTCAGGGGAAGGACGGTTTTGAATACACAAGAATTCAGAAAATTCACCAAGAATATGTTGCCTACCTTTTAAAAGATTTCAACCTCCATTTTTGAGTATTCAACTCTACGGGAAATGCCCTACTCACCAAAACAACCAGAAAATTGGACAGAAAACCATTTCCAGATATTGGACAACTGGCAGTACAGGACTATGATCCCTGGGAAAAGGCAAATGCATGAGATGAGCCTGTGTCACGGAAATGGCAACTGAAGTCATCATGAGATAGCCCTCCACAGACACTAGAAAAGGCTAAAATTAAAAGACTGATGATACCAAATGTTGACAAGGCTATGGAGAAACTGCAACTCTCATATAATGTAATGTTGATGGTGAGCTGAAATGGAACAGAAACTTTGGGAAACAATTTGGGAGCTTCTCATCCTATGACCCAGAGATTTCATTTCTAGTTATTTATCAAAGAGAAATAAGAACATATGGCCACAAAAAGACACATATGTACACATATGTACACATATATTCTTAGCAGCTTTACTCATCTTAGCTCCCAACTGGAAACAACCAAAACAGCCATTGACTGATGAATGGATAAAAGAATTGTGGTTGTAACAGACTACTGATATGTACAACAACATGGGTGAATCTCCAGAGCATTGTGCTAAGAGAAAGGAGCTACACGCAAAGAATACATATTGTACAATTCCATAGATATGAAATTCTGGATAAGGCAAAACCATAGTAACAGAAAGCAGGTCAGTGGTTCCCAGCAACTGGCGGATAAGGTGAGGGGATTGAATATAAAGGGCTTAAGGAAACCTTTGGGAGTGATGGAAATATTCTACATTTTGATGGTGGTGGAGGTTCATAGTGGAAATCAGTATAATTAGCCCAGAGATGTATCTAAAACAAAGGTATTTATCAAGATTGTAAAGGTAACAAAAAGGAGACTTAAAAACAAAAACTATTACCATTGCTTGCTTCTAGAAGAGGGGCTCAGGGGGTGGCAGGGGAGAGAAACTTTTATTTTTCAGTTTAGACCCTTTGGGGCTGCCCACATTTAAAAAAAAATATTCATAGATAACTTTTTTTGGGGGGGGGCAGGTGAGGAAATTGTCCCTGAGCTACCATCTGTTGCCAAACTCTCACTGTGCTTGGGGAAGATTGTCACTGACCTAACATCTGTGCCAATCCTGCTCTATTTTGTGTGTGGGACACTGCCACAGCATGGCTTGATGAGTGGTGTGTAGGTCTATGCCCAGGATCCAAACCCAAGAATCCAGGCTGCTGATGCAGAGCATGGGAACTTAGACTCTATGCCACTGGGCCAGCCTCTACAGATAATTTTTTAAATTAATTTTTGATTGAAGTAACATTGGTTTATAACATTATCTCAATTTCAGGTGTACATTATTATATTGTGATTTCTGTGTAGACTACATGGTGTTCACCACCCAAAGTCTAGTTTCCATCCATCACTGTTCACGTATGCCCCTTTACCTCTTTCGTCCTTCTGCCTCCCCCTTCCCTTCTGGTAACCACCAATGGATTCTCTGTGTCTATGTGTTTCTTCATTGTTGTTGTTTTTATCGTTTACACATGAGTGAAATCCCATGGTATTTGTCTTTCTCTGTCTGACTTATTTCACTTAGCATAATACCCTCAAGGTCCATCCACGTTGTTGCAAATGGCAAGATTTCATGTTTGCTTATGGTTGAGTAGTATTCTATTGTATACGTATATCAGATCTTCTTAACTTATATAACAATAAAATCTAACTCAGTAAATGAATGGGTGGATAAACAAATTAGTAAAAGAATAAAAGAGATCTGAACCGACAAAGAAAAAAGTCTGGAATATATTACCATGAAGTAGAAAGAGTAAATTGCAGAAAGCTTGTATAATATGATCCTTGTTGCGTAAAAGAAAAAAAAGGGGGGGCCGGCCCCGTGGCCCAGTGGTTAAGTTCACACGCTCTGCTTCGGCGGCCCAGGGTTCGGATCCTGGGCGCGGACATGGCACCGCTCATTAGGCCATGTTGAGGCGGCATCCCACATGCCATAACTAGAAGGATTCACAGCTAAAATATACAACTATGTACTGGGGGGAATTTGGAGAGAAAAAAGCAGGAAAAAAGAAGATTGGCAACAGTTGTTAGCTCAGGTGCCAATCTTTTAAAAAAAGAAAAGAAAAGAAAAGAAAGGAGTGTATAAATATATTTGCAAATCAAAAGAAAACGTCTGGAAGCCCTTAGTATAAATGAAGCTGCTTCCAGGGCCACTTCTGGAGAATGAAATTTGCAAGCGAATGGACTAGAGGACTTAAGATTTTTACTTTACACACTTCTGTGCAATTTGGATTATACACAAGGCAATACACTTAAATACGTAATACCCTTAAATACCATTTTCAAACATGAAGTTAAAAAAAAGAAAATTTTTTAAGGTAATTGTAGGTAATTACCTAAAAAAATATGGGAACGTGTGCCCCTGAGCAACATTAGAAAGGATGAATGGGGTGACAGAGTTCTCTCCTTTGTGTGTTCAGGCCGTGCTTGGAGGCCTCGGCCTCCTCTCAAGAAACACATTAAATATACTTTCCTCTTTACACAAGTAATTTGCTTTTGTTACAGGAAATTCAGAAAGTAGAGAGGGAGATAAAAATTACCTACAACCATCACCCAGAGATAACCACTGTTGACACTCTGGTATGTAATTTTCCATTGCCAGTTTTTAAAAAGCACAACTGGGATCCTTATCTACATCCTGTCTTGTGACCTGCTTTTAAAAGAGAGTGGCATGGCCCTCCTGTCCTGTCATTACCTGTTTGCCTGCAGCATCACACGGAAGGCCGCAGGGCATTTTATCGCAAGGTCGTACCACACTTATTTACCCATT
This sequence comes from Equus przewalskii, assembly GCF_037783145.1. Taxonomy (NCBI): domain Eukaryota; kingdom Metazoa; phylum Chordata; class Mammalia; order Perissodactyla; family Equidae; genus Equus; species Equus przewalskii. Next base: position 59,992,791 of record NC_091832.1, on the reverse strand, counting down.
CCTTTTGTTACACACCGAGCTTTTTAGTATCAGAAATAATGCTGCAAAGATGTCCTTTGCTCATGTACTTTACCCTTGTCCCCGTGGCCCATCAATCCAGAAGTGGAATTGCTGGGCCCAGGAGTATAACATGGGTAAGTCTTCCGATGCATTTTGCCAAATTGTTCTTGAGGCATTTCACACAGCATGAGGACAGGAGTACGTGAGGACATGTTTCCCCTCACTGTCTCTAATAAAGGGCATTATTCTTTGTATACTTACTAAGTTAACTTATTTAAAAAGTTCTCTCTTACTTTTTAACCTAATTTTTTGTTAAGCAAGAAATACACGCATGTTGAAAATCAGAAAATTTAGATATACGCAAAGAAAACAATAAAAATCGTTTGGAATCTCACCACACATGGAGAAACACTATGAACACTTCGGTGATGAATTTCCAGAGTTTTATATCTGCATATACACTTTAAAAAATGGGGCCAAAGTATTATACAGTGTCCTAATGTGGTTATTCCAGAAAACAGTACAGTATAAACCATATATAAGTAAATACAATTTTGGAACCAGTATTATTAACTGCATGCTATTGTACAGACTTAACATTAATTTATTTAACCACCATTGGACAAACATGTTATTTTCAAGAACTTGTAATAAACTTCCTTGTAAAATATGTATTTTAGTTGTTGGTCCAATATTTTTAAAGCTATATTTTTATAAGTGGAATTACTAAGTCAAGGATCTTGATCTCTGATGCTAAATTGATTTCTACGAAGGTCACACTGATTTACATTCTCACAGTGATGAAGAAGCGCATTTCCCTGCTCCTCATCAATGACTTTTATCAAGTTTTAAAAAAATCTTTGTCAATCTGCTAAATGAAAAGTGATAAACAGCATAGTTTTAATTTCATTTTCTATTAATATTTATTGTGTATTTATCAACCACTTGTGTTTCTCAAGTGATGAATTGATGGTGCATGTCGTCTACTCATTTTCAGTTTGAGGTGTTTATCATTTTCTTAATGATACATAGGACCTCTTTATATGACAGATATATTTAATTTATACATTAATTTGTCATATATGTCATAAATATTTTTCTCCATTTATCTTTTGCTTACTAATTTTGTTTATGGTATTTATCGTGCACAAAAGGTTATCATCTCTATCTAGCCAATTTATTAATCTTTCTTACCCATCTTTGCCTTGTGTTCACACTTAGAAATATCTTCCTCACCCCAAGATTATAGAAATATACAACTAGTTTAAAACTTTTTTCACTGTTAATTATGAATATATGTATAAAAAGCACAGAAATTAATGTAACAGCACTCATATCAAACAGATATTACTATTTTGTCACACAGTTCTCTTTCTCTTCCTTCCTCTCTCCCTTTTTATGTCACAGAAAAAACTAAATCTTGATCAGTGTTTTTTCCTCTTTTTGTTTCCCAAAGTGATCATTATTTTGAAGTTAGTGGGCGTTATTACCATGTATGATTTTGTACATTTATGACACATGTATAAGCAGCCACAAGAAATATGTACTTTTGCTTTGTATATTTTGCAAAAACGTCTTTATAATGCAAGTAATCTTTTTGCAATTTGCACGTTGTTTTTACCAGAAATTGTGTTTTCGAGATTTGTTCATTTTGCTACATAAATCTCTAGTTCTTCTGTTTTTTTGTTTTATCCTATTCCATTAAGTTATTCAACCTCATTTTGTTTATCCGTCTATTCATTTTTTTACTTAGGAGCAACTGTCTCCCCTTTTTCACAGTGACAAACTGCACCGTGATGAGCACCAATCCTTGTGCCCATATGTGAGAATATCTCTGAACCATGCAGCTTTACTTTAGTTTGTGGACCTACAGGGCAGTGGTGCGAGCTCCTTCAGCTCTGTTACCAATTCCCAAAATGGTCCAAAGTTACCAATTTATACTCCCACCGCAATACCTAAGAGTTCTCATTTTCCCCATATCCTCGCCAGATCTGGTGTTATCAGACATTACTTTTCACTAATTGGATGAGAGATAAATGGAATCTTTTTGTTTTAATTTATTTTTCCTTGATCACTTTTGAGATGTTTATTGGTTGTATGGGTTTTTCCCTCTGTGTATGGCCTATTCATATCCTTTGACCATTTAGAAAAATGTAGTTTTTTTAAAAAAGTACTCATTTCTAATACCAACTAAAAATAAAATTGCCTAGCAATATATCCTACAAAAATGTGTGAACTTGTATGAAGATATGAACTTTACTGAAAGACATAAAAGAAGTAGCTACACAAAAGGAGAAGCACACTGATCATGATTAGGACTCACGTCTTAAAGATGCATATTTTCCTCGCATCATTCAAAAACCAAATGTGCTTTCAATCAATATTCCAAGGGGTATTTTTGAGGAATTTTATAAGCTGGTTCTAAATTTTTACAGATGAGCAAAGGCCTAAGGACAGAAAAGATATCCCTGAAGAAAAAAATAAATAGAGGGGAGACCCCTACGAGATCCCGACATTTATTAAAAGCTGTAGCAATTATGAGTGGAGTCAGCAAAGGAATGCACAGATAGAACAGGGAATGGGATAGGGGGTACCGAAACAGACCCTCACACATGGAAAATGGAACATTCTAGGAGAGACCCTGAAGATCACCAGGGAAATGATGCTATTCAACACATGATGCTGGGACAACTGGTTTTCCACATGGAAAAAACACGAAACTGTACCCTTACCTCACAATCACTCTCAATTATCCAATCCAAATGGATTAAAGACTTAAAGGTCAAAGGCGAAATTTAAAACCTATTGAAAAAAGTGTAAAATACCTCTAGAATAAAGAGAAATATTTATTGAATTGACAAATCAAATATTATATAATAAAATTTTTCTAAAAACTCATCTTTCTCACTGATTTGAGATGCCTCGCTTATGACGTACTGAATTCCCACATATTCATGGGCCTATTTCTCAATTCTCTAATTGTTCCCGGATAGAACCACATATATTAATTACTCCAGTTTAATAACACAGTTTAATGTCTTCTTTTCAAGACTTTCGTTCTTATTCTCTCTCACTCATTTTTCTAACATAATTTAAGAATAATTTTGACGAGTTAAAAATAACTACTTTAATTTTTATTGGTATTGCACTTAGATCCATTTATTGCTTTTGGAAAATTGGTTTGCTAATGTTATTATTGGAAAAAGAAAGCTATTGTGTGTTGTATATTTGAGTTATTTTATTAGTTCTAATAGTTTTTCAGTTACTTGTCTTAGATTTCCCAGGAAGACAAATATATCATCTGTTATGTCTTTTCCTTAAATATGTAGAAGTTTTACGAATTCTTCTTGTTACATTATACTGGCTAAAATTTCTAAAACTAAGTCAAATAATATCAGTGTTAGCAGGCATGTCTGGCTTATTTTGAACTGGCTCTTGGTTTTGATAGATATCTGGAAAGTCTCCTTTTTCCTAGGTTACAAGAAGCTTTCATAAAAATGTTGTATTCTGTTGAATGTCTTTTAAACTACCTATCAGGACAGTCAACAATTACATTTCTACTTTGAGTTTCTGATGTGACAAATTGCACTAATATTTTTCTTAATTTGAATTCTTTTATGATGGAATAAACCCTACTTAGTTACAATATATTAACTACCATGTTTGACTCAAACTGCTTTTTTTTAAAAAAAAATTTTGCTTCTACATCAATAAGCCAAATTTATCTATAGTTTTGTGTGTGACAACTTATTTTTAATAAAACTCACAACTTTGTGTGAAAATAATATGTGCTCATATGGAAAAAAAATTAAATATAGGAGGTTATAAAGAAGAAGACTGCCCATGATCCCAACATCCAGCGGCAACCTCTGTTAATATTTTGGTGTATTTCTTCTTAGTCTTTTTTGGGGGCAGAATATGAACATTTAAAAAAGTTTTACAAAGCTGAAATCAGTCTGGAGCCTCGTTTAAAAGGGTCTTTGGAGTGAATTTAAATCCTGACTTTATGATTTATAAACTACACCACATTCGTCAACTTCCTTGACCTCTTGAAGTCTCATTTTTCCCAGTCAGTAAAATAGTAATAATTGCCTCGAGGGGTTGTTGAGAGAATTAGGAAGTGTACGCAGAGCCCTTGGCATGGTCCCCGGCACAGATAGCCTCTAAATACACATTAGCTGTTGTTACTCCATGTGTTCTCTTTAGTATTCCTCTCGTCACTTAATACTACATCATAGGCCTTTTCCATGTCATTCAGACTTATAATAAACATAATTCAAAAATTTTCCCCTACCATATGCATACACACACATACACTCGTAGCTTTATCTAATACTTGTGTATAAATTGCTACCTGCATTTCAGACTTTTTCCTCCTTTGTTTAGGCTCTCAGAAGGAAAACTGCTTAGGGCCAATATCATGGAACTGTTTCAGAATTCCTGATCCAAACTGTCAACTTGCTTCCAGAGAGGCTGTGACAGTGTGGGCTCTCGGCAGCTGCATGTGAGAACGAGTCCCAGCTGACGCAGTGTGGTCCTCTAGCACCCTGGACAGTCCAGAACAGTCTCATTCCTCCCTGTGAGGAGCTCATTCTCCCCTCATATGTGCCTTTGAGCACAGACCCTGGGCCAGGCTGTGGGTGGGTGCTGGGCATGCAGCGGGGAACGGGACAGATCGGGTTCCCCCTCTGCAGCTCGCCTGCCAGTGAAGGGGAAGCCGGAGGAGAGCAAATAAGCAAAGCAAATGGCCAAGGGTTTCCAGAAGGGGTGAGTGCTGTGAAGAAAGCAGAGGACAGTGTGAGAGAATTGCTGCAGAGGCACTGGGGTATTCGGATGACCTGGAAAGACCTCTCCCAGGCAGTGAGACTTTGAAGCTGGAGTCTGAATGACAAGGAGGCAGCTCTGCAGGTCTGGAAGGGCAGGGGGAACAGCAGGAGGGAAGGCCCCAAGGAGGGCATGCACTTGGCACATTCTAGGAGCAGGAGGGTCAGTGTGCTTGGAGCAGAGCGAGCAGGGAGGCGGGAGGAGCTGAGATCGAAGGAGGAGGGCAGGTGAAGGAGCTGGGCTTTTTTTCAAAACACAATGTTAAATTATGGGTTGGTTTTAGCAGGCTTCACTTACCTTCTAAAAAGATTACTGTAGCTGTTGTGTGGAGAGGATTGCGGGTGCGAGCCCGGAAGCAGGGTCACTAGGTAGAAGACCACTGCAGGAAGGATGGGGAGAGGTCGTGGGCCGAGGGGGTTCTGGGTGGAAATGGGGGAAGTGAGAGGAAATGGAGAGATGCCAACAACAAGCTGACGATGACCTTCAAACATGGGAGGGGCTGTCTGTGGAGGCGAAAGAGACACTCCTCAATCTCCCCGAAGAATTAGAATCTTCGGCCTGCACCCCTGACGCCCTGCTGTGGGGTGTCTGCATTCAGAACTAGAAAGTAGTAGTATTCCGTGTTACTGCCATGGGCTCCTTTGGGCAATGAGAACGCAGGGGCTGGAGCATGTCCCTGTTCCATGGGCATTCTTGGCGGCTCTGAGCAGAGCTCAGGTTACCACCTAGACACTGCTGTTCCTCTGCGCCTCCATGAACCTGCAGTGGAATTGTGAGCCCACCAAATGTTAGGGCTGGGGGCCACGTGGAGGTTATCCACCCAAGGCCCTCGAGACAGAGCAAAGAGGTGAAGTGACTTGCCTGAGACTGCACCACTCGAGAGGGAAGGAAGGAAGGAAAGAAGGAAGGAAGGAACAAGGATGGATGTGGTCCAGATTTCTCAGACTTGAAGATTTCATAAATATAATATAAACCCTTCGTAACCTCAGGAAGCTAAGAGGCTCATTGGAAGCCTTTTGAGGGCTTGAACAGGGTCTGGACATCTCAGGCCTGCTCTGCAGAAGTGACAGGGAAAAGCACTCCATGCTGCAGGGCCTTCGGGAGTGCACACTAGCTCTCCTCCGTGGGGAGGAGAAGTGGCTACGAACTGCCCTACAAGCCTGACCAACGGGAGACATTTTTTCTCTCTGACAGTTTTGGAGGGGAATCTATTGAAAGTGAAAGTATGGGGTGCGTGTCTAACAAAGCAGCTACCATTAGCACCTGGTCTGTAACTTCCCTACAGTGCTGCACACATAAGATGCCGTGAGCGCCTCACAGTGGCTCCCAGATGGGAAGAGGGGAGCTCAGCTAAGAAGAGGCAGAGCTATAACTTAAATGCATTCGTCGTGATTTAAAGTCCCGACTCTTCCTGTGATCCTGGCAAAAGCGCTAACAATTGTTCTGGGCCAGGAGGTGAAGTGAAAAAGGCAATGGACTAAAATGAGGGGGTGGGATCTTCATCCTGACACATTGTTTGACAACCCTGGAGCTCAGTACCCTCCCCTCCAAAACCTCTCAGAGCTGTTGCAAGGACCAAATTTGATGACACATCCAATTACCGCAATAGAAATGAGGATGGACACCATGTTAGAAGGGGCACCATCCATCCGTTCATCCAAAAATATTTGTGCACTTTTCCTAGAGGCACTAGAATTACCTCCACGGACAAAACAGAGGCCTATCCTCATGGGGCTTACCTTCCAGCCGGGTAAGACCTACTACACAAGTTAGTAAATGAATAGTGTCAGGTGGCGAGCAGGACAGTGAAGTGCCTGGGATGGGGGCATAGGGGCTGTGTTATTTTCAAAGGTCAGGGAAGGAACAATTCTCTGGTTTCTCTTCCCCTCTCAGTTCCCTCTCTGCCTTCATCACAGTCCATGAATCACCAGTCTTCATTTCTGCAGCTTTCAGCTCTATTCCCCTGCTTTTGTCATCTCCACCTCCCAGCCTATTGACACTCTCTCTGAGATTCAGGGTCCCGGTTCCTGAGCCAACCACACCGTGTCATCAGCAGCCGCAGCCAGGCCCAGGGTGTGGACGTGCCCTGGGACGCAGGCAGCTCTGATGACCTTCAACACCAGTGGCCAATCCAGGTGGTGGGCATGGAGGTGAGGCACTGGGTAAATTGTGATAAAGAATGAGAAAATAATTCTATCAAGGGCAAAAAATTTTGAGAGAATCTCGCTTCACCCTTTATCAATTAATTAATAATTAAATTAATTAATGAATGATTAATAATCTTTAAGAAAAGCAATTATGCTATGCTGCCCATAAAACCTTGAAAGCAAATAATCTGGACTCAACTATAAGAAGCAAGGGCAAAAAAAGCCAAAAATGCTTTTATTAAGCAAGTTCCTGAATGATTTTATGTTAAATAAGATAAAACATATAAAGTACTTAGAACAGTGCCCTAATATGTAGTAAATATTCAATACATGTCAGTTTTTATTATTATAGCATGGCACAATAATATATTATAGTAGTGACCCCAAAACAGCAAGAGACGATTATACTTATTTACTTAGAAGTCTGTGTGATTTGGGGCAAGATTTTTAAATTTCTCTGAGTCTCAATTGCCTTGTCTATAAAATGGGGTTAGGAATATATTTCCTGCTTGCCCAAAGGGTCAAAGGATGTCATTTAAGTAATTTGTAAACTATAAAGTGCCATATAACGAAGAACAAAATTATAAACCCAGAAGTGCAGAACCATTCGTCTTCCAGACCATCTACATCCCTGTCAGATAACTGATATGTCGTCAGCTGATTTCAGAGCAGTGTTTAGAACGAGAATTTTTCCATGTTAATGATGATATTGATTAGACTATGTTAATAAATGATAATAAGTTCCAGAAAAGAGCTAAAGAAACACCCAACAGGATTTTCTCGGGTGCCATTCCCTGGGTCTGATTGACGAACTAGTCTTCATTCAAGACACAGTCCAGGTATCGTCAGCTCAGGGAGCCTTTTGGGGCGCCCTGGATCTATTGAATCACCCCTCCTCTGTGCCCACAGCACCAGTCACAGTGCGTTGGGCCGTTTGTTTAATGTCTGCCTTCTCAAGCAGACTCCTCGTGAGTGCCTCAACTGAAGCGGCTATTTTTTATTTCAATTTTTGTATCTTCAGGGCCCATCTCAGCATTGGGAACATATCAGCTATGTAGTAAATCTTCCTCTTCTTTTGAATCAATCAATCAATCAATCCGTCAGGGAAAACCCAAACATAAGAAAATGCCTAATTATCCACCTCCCCCCAATACCCCACTGCCGAAAAGAGTAAACAGTTTAATTTACCAGGACAATGGCAGAAAGACGTCATTTATACCAAAGCCAGAGTTATTTTATATACTGATTTTTGATCATCAGTCAACACTTTGGGGCCAAGAAGGCACATGGATCTAACGTTTAACGTTGTATTTCATCTAAGGTGCCCAAGATAAAATTACAGTTTACTCTCTTTTATTGCATGATTATTTCTCATATTTCAGGAATTCTTTCCCCTTGAAGGGCTACCAATTTTGAGTAATAATAAGTGGTTAACTTAGCAGAGATTCCCAGAGGAAGCAAGGAGACATGAAATCGAATTATGCCCCATCTTCTTCACCTCCAGCTATGCACTTGAGTTTAGAGAGATTCAGGATGGGATTACTAAGAGAGAAAGGAAAGCAAAAACATTTAGGAAGCCAAAGTCGCTTACTGGTGCCAAATAGTTTGTTGTTAACAAAAACATCCATTCAAAAGGACACAAAATTCTTCAGGAAATCATGGGCTGAAGTCTCCCACCCATTGGGTCGAACTGTCAGGCTTGGTCTCTTTAATTTCAAAGTTTATTTGGCTCCATAAGCCTTGAGTGACAACATTTCAGTTTGATAAACACAGCTTACCTCCTGTGGTTCATGCTTGTAGCAGGAAAGAACGATTAACCAACCACAAATATTCCTGTGTCAGCCTGACTCCCTGGAGGGAAATGCAAGGCTTTAAACAAATGCCAAAGCATTTCCTTCAGTTAAGAACCATGGATGACCATAATCATGGCAGAATCCCTTACTTTAACACGTTAGCAATTAGCTTTGGTTAAAGAAGTAAAAATAGAGGCAACTCTCTTAACCATAAGGCACTTTAGTATAAAGGGTACGCGCACACAGACTTGGCAGCGAAACAGACCTGGGTTCAGTCCAGGGTTCCCCACATGCTGGCTGTGTGCCCTGAGAAGTACTTCTGAGCCTCAGTTTCTTCATTCTTAAAATGGGGATAATACGTTCCCCACCCCATGACTGGACGTCTATGTGTAGACACAGGTCTTTAGGATTCTTTCATTTAAATCTCAGACTCCCAGAAGGAGTGAGGGGAAGTGGATAGGAGAAAGAGAGAGAGATCAGTTGCTTTTTGAGGCCACAGCCTCCTGTGGGCCACAACACTATCCCCCATAAATATGCTTATGCACATACACGTCAAATTTTGTGCCCAGATTCAGGAACCCTCCCCTCCAAGCCCCTACAACAATTCTTGGACCTCTGATTAAGAACCTTGGTTTAGACTATGGGACAAATGAGGCCAAAGCCTTGGGTTTTGTTTCCTTATGAGTCACTACATTTCACAAGGAGGAAAATCTGTTCTCTGGCCAAAGACCACATCAGTAACTCTGGCCGGCAAATATAGCCGCTGACAACAAGGGAGCTAGATGAGAGAGGATGCAAACCTCAGGCCACTGTCACCATGGCTTAAAATGCATTTGAAGTCCACCCCACTCCACCCCCAAAATGAGCCTTTTGTCTCCCTATGTAATTGTCGTTCCTTGGAGGGAATAGGGAAGAACAGCCTTCAGCTGCGTGATGTACTTCTGAATGGCTTTGCAAGCGGCGTGTTATTTTGTTTTTAATCATAGCTCTCTATAATGCTAAAAAAAAAAAAAGGCACAAACTAGATGTCCGGTTGAAATGGTGAAATAGAGTTAACACAATGAAATATTATGCAGCCTCAAAAATGACCATTGTGAAGATGTAACCATGGAAAGATGCTTATGTTATGAAGAAAAAAAGCAGACCCCAGAGTGCTCTGTACCTTATGATTCCAGTGATGAAAATCTGCATCCTCTGAACCAAGACAAGTAGCTCTTGGGTAGAAATGTGAGGTAGGTGGAATTATTGATGGCTCATATCTGTTTTCAATTTTTTTTTGGTATTACATAATTTTTACAGTTTTAAAGAAAGGAAATAAATGACAAATCTGTACAAAATGAGCATGTCCTTCCAAATGGCTGGGGGCCTCTCCCGCTTCTAAGCAACCAGCTCTTTCTGTGATTTCCCTCCTGTGCAGGCTGAGAAGGCCGGCGGATGTCGCAGCCCGGGTCAGGGTTCCTGCAGACCCGGACAAGCGCTGAACGCAAGCCTGCGGCTGAAAGAGCAGTGAGAGTGCATCCATCACTCCCAGCGTCTGCCCTGGTCCCCAGCAGGCCCTGCATCCAAGTCTGGGCTGATGGGGAGACTGCTTCAAGCAAGCAGCGTGAGAGATTTTATGTCTAAATCTATGTGAGCCTCCGATTTTTAGATTCACACCATCCACAAGTAGGCCGAGCACAGAGCAGAAGTAAATGACTTCTCAAGGGTAAATGACTTATTCCTAGTGGGACAGCATGAGAGTCCCTCCCCGCCCAAGCCTGGGGCCTGGCCAGGCTTCCCGCTGCCATCTGCTGATGCTGGAGACACGGGGTCCCCACAGGGTCCCCACGTGTGCTGAGAGGTTAGCTACTCTCACAACAGCCACGAAGAGAAAATTACCGAAAAGCTTCCTCCAGTGCAACCTGCCAGCGGGGCTGCGGCTTCAGCAATCAGGGGGCTACTTGACCTTCTTAAGGGTCACGGTCAGTGCACTAGTCCTTAGCACAGAGCCTCCTAACAAAAAGCAGTGCCCACTGCAGCACAGCTCAGACCTCAAGGCCTGGCTCCTAACTGCCTCCCTCTCATCTGCGGCTGAGCCGGGGGATACAGCAGTGGGAGCAGCAATCGGTGGCACTCTGCTCTGGGGGCGTCTCCTTCCCGAAGCGCTCAGCCAAGGGCAGGGCTCCCCGAGCCCTGTGAAACCCCTCCTCCTGAAGCTCCTCCGTCAAGGCTCTTCTGGCCCCAGAGAAATGAGTGGCTGCCTCATCCGATGGCCCCAAACCACACGGCAAGACCTCAGTGACAGCCCCATCACACACAGACTGGGGTGGGAAGGATGGGTGTACCTGTGCAATTTAACAGACTCATTTCTGAGCCCTCGGGGCCTTGCACGAGTCTGGCTGACCACATGTCACAATGAATAACAACTGACCGCTGACAATTCCAACACTATAAGGCAGGGGGAATTCTGGGAGAGGAGTGATCCCGAAGGGTAGACAGATGTAGGGAGCAATTAGGAACGAAAGGTGCAGCAAGGAGGCTTGACCTGGTGGATAGGCAGGGGTGATGATCACCAAGAAAGGGCAAGGGAAGTTGCCAGGTACTGACCCAGCCCACAGGACATGAGAGGCACTCCCTGGAGGGCCATGTCTTCAGGCAAGCTTGTGCCAGGTGCCTCCTAGCAGAAGAGCAGCTTCCTCAGGCAGAGGTTTCCCAGATGCTATGTGAGCACCACCCTGAGTTCCCCCGTCCTCGGCTCTCCATTTCCACTCAGTTGCTGCATGTGGCTCTGCAAGCTTTAATTTCACAGCCTGTGTTCAGCCCTCGCCTGGGTGTGGGTGATAAGCTGCTCTTGCCTTACTGTAGTGTACACAGTAGACAGTTGGTAGACTGACTACAGGAGAGTTAAGAGCACTGTTTTTGGAGTCACGCAGATCTGAGTATGCACCTGGGCTCTGGCCTTCCAGCCCGGGGTCCTTGGCAGGTTCCTGATGACATCAGGGCTGTTGTGGGGATTAATTGAGCTCATGTGCACAAAGCACTTGGCACATTTCTTGGCACTCAAGGACTGGCAGCTCTTCCACATTTGACCAGAATGCATTACCTGCCAAATAGACCCATCAAAGGATTGACTGGAAGGAATACCCAGAGGCCGTTTAGTCCACACCCTTGTTTGGCAGAGTTGGAACCTGAAGCCCAGAGAGAGGAAGTCATCCAGTCAAGAGGGCAAGGCCAGCGCCCAGTTGTAGATATGCAGTCTTGGGAACAGAACTAGCTTGGCATGGGCTGGCACTCTTGGGCACTCTCTTCCAAGCTCTTCTGGTTTCAGGCTCCTCCTCTTGTCCCAATTTGAGGTCACCATCCTGACTTGCTAAAGCCACCTGCACCCCTATGTCTGGTTGATCTTTGGCACCCTCTCAGCTTTATCTCCACGTGGATGCTTTTATCCCCCAAGCCCAAGTCCATCCACTGGAATTCTCTGATTAGCCACTCCTGGATCCCAAGCACTTGCTGGCCTCCTGAGCTGGACCTTTTATCTTTACTGGGGTCACTAGGCTCTTGTCCTGTTAAAGTTCCTTAAGAGCATTGACTTCCTTTCCTCTGACAGCTCTCAGCAGCTGGGGTGATGTCTTCACTTCCAATCAGAGCAGCCTGCCCTCTTCAGAGGCAGTGACAGGCCCCCAGGCCCTGCAGGATACATTAGTGCCCACCCGCGTTTTGACATTCTCCCGGTGGTCCAGGTCAGACCCACCAGATCTGGGCTCATTCCGGGGGGCAGGGTCTATTGTAGGTAGGAAAGTGGAACATTCTGCTTTCTTCTTTCAAAATCCTTGTGTCCATCCTTCCCTCAACATGAACTAGTTGGTAAGCTGTCCTTCCTCCCTAATCCTGCCTCAAACCCCTTCCCCCTTCACTCTTCCCATTCCACGGCTGCTTACTCAGCTCCCCAACTTTGTCGACATAGTTCATAAACAAAGTTCACATTGGTACTCTATGTTAGAAAAAATATTAAAGCAACAAGCCCAATGTTGCTTAGACTCTGCTTCTGTCAGCAGGTGGAGCAGACACGTGTTTTTTGTGATGCTAATGGATGTTCTTTCTTCTACTGGTTTACCATTTTGCTCCTCACCCACATTCAAGCCATTGCCACAGGGAAGCAGAAAGTAGAAACAAGAGAACTTGCTTGGCTTAGACTAGATGACGTGGACTGACTGGGAGAAATGCTGTGAGTCAGTCTGGGTAGACGGGGGCTCAGGTGGTCTCATCGAGAGCCTGCAGCCCAGGGTGACCCCAAGGGAGTGCTGCATGATTCCTGTAGCCTGTGATGTGGCACAGAAGTCCTGAGAGAAGGCTTGACCTGGGTCAGAGGCTGGAACGAGACATCTTAGCAGCAGATTGATAATGAAGACCAGCTGGGCCACCCCCAAAGTCCTGAGCCCCATGAGCCCCCCCAGAACTTGGACCCAACCCTGGAGACAGGGAGAGAGTTCCGAGCTCACTGGGGTTATTTTCCACCACCCAGCAGAAATTAAGATGCTCAGACCAGGTGTTCTATTTTTGCACACAGTGTGCACTGAGATTCATCCTGACCCCACATAGACCTGCTCTGTCATGACCTCCCTGAGCCTGACAGACCTTCTTCCAGAGGTAGGAATGCCTTTGTAATTAACTTGCTCAACCCACTCTACCTTCTATGAAGCTGGTGTCATGTCAACAACTTCAAAGATTCCCCTTAGCATCATTCTTCCTGCAAACAGCACATTCTTTTGGAGCAGGGATGATAAATGAGCCAAATACGTGTTTCTGAGTGTCCCCGGGCTGTGTGACCTTAGGAAGGTAAAAGGGAATACAGCAAGGAGACAAATTCAGCACCGCGTTGTCCTCCCCTTCGGTTTGCATGTGGGACATGGGAGAGCTTCAAGGCAGTTTCAAGGATACCTTAGAGAGGAACCCCGTGGTGTGGCCAGACAGACTGAAGGGAGGAGTGTGGACCTCCAGCCCAAGGGCCAGACTGGTCACTAATTGTGTGACCTCATGCAAAGAACGCTGCTCTCTGGGTGTGCAAGTGGGGACTGGCAATACAACCAGGTTCTCTAAATGGGGAACCGGGATGGAGAGCTGTGTCCACCTGGAACAAAACCCAAGGCCCTTTCTGCTCCAGCTCCTTGCTGGGCCCAGGGGAAGAAGCCATTAGACCTGGTGGTGCCTGGGTCAGGGTGGAGAGGAAGGGCCATGAAGCCTCACGGAGGCTGAGACTTTAGGACTGGATGTTCAGGTATACACAGGAGCTCTCCTAAGGGAGATGGACACTTCAGACAGAAAGGAGGGCTCGGCAAAAGCTCTGAGATGTGATGGGCACCAGGGCATCCTCGAGGACAGGACCACTGGGCCCGGCATGCCTGGAGAAGGACGCCAGGAGAGAAGCTGGGAGAGGAGACCCAGACTGTCTGGTCTTGGGAGGCCTGGGCTCTGTTCTCAGGCACCGAGGAGTCAACAGAGATCTTACCCAGAGCATGACAGGGCCACAGCTGAGCTTTAGAAAGGTCTTGCCAGCCACGTGCAGGATGGATTAGAGTGGAAGAAGCTGAAGGCAGAGACGCGAGCTCGGAGGAAGTAGCAATCGTCTAGTCTACAGGTAGGGAGGACTTGGATCAAAGTGATGGGGAGCTGGGGACACATTTGAGAGAGGAGGGGACAGATGCTATCCCAGCATTGCCCTCATGCAGGGACACCTGTGAGCGTTCCAGCTGTCCCCTGGCCTTTGCTAAGGCTCCTGCTTCCCCAATTCAGGTTTCTTCTGCAGGGAACAAGCCTTCTCCCGGGGATGCCAGGGGAGTTAGTCTCCCTTGGCAGGAGGTCAAGGACAGGAAGGGACCCCGAAGGTTTCAGACCCACCTCTTCCATGCAGAGGCAGGAAAGGGATGCCAACCCCGGGGAGAGGGGCAGACCTGGCACCTCCTCCCTCTCCCTCGTCCACTGCTCTGTGGCCCCTCCTCTGACTCTGTCCCCACTCCCCCTGCCCTCGTGGGGACCATCACACCAGGCTGAGCTCTGTGCCGAGTGGAATAGGGGCTGGGTGCTCTCTGCCTTCTCAAGACCTGCTCAGAGTAGAAGACAGAGATTTCTTACCATTTGACATCAAAAAACTTTGTACGGTAGAAAGTACAAAGAATGAGAACTTTGGGGAGGATGGTGCTCCAGTGACTAGATTTTTACAAAACGGATGAGGTGTGGGAATCTCCTTATGGGGCAGAATTTCTTCATTCACTTTTGTTGCAATGGTGTTTGTTGTGGTGAGTGGTTTTGTTGTTGTTGTTTTTTGGTGAGGAAGATTGGCCCTGAGCTAACATCTGTGCCAATCTTCCTCTATTTTTTTGTATGTGTGATTCCGCCACAACATGGCTTGCTGAGCAGTGTTAGGTCCACACCTGGGATCCAAACCTGCAAACCCCGGGCCACCGTGGCAAAGCACGTGAACTTAACCATTATGCCACCAGGCTGGCCCCTGTTGCTGTTTTTGGTGAATATATGTGTGTGTCTGTATATCCATGTGTATGTATGAACCTGTGTGTCTGTGCACGTATGTTTCTGTGTGCGCTTATGTCTGTGTGTGTCCATGTGTGTGCGTGTGTGTGAGCTTATCCTCTATCAATAACCCCCTTGTCTGTAGAGATGTCCTCTTTTTTGTCTTTCTAGTTACAAAATCCTTAAAACAAAGTCCAAGATGGAGGCCTCACTCCAAACCTCGCATGCCAGAGAGCTCGGAGATACCCAGGGCTCAAACTCCAAGTGCTCCTTTCTCAGGTAATCTCATGGGGTGGGAGGTGGGGGCGCACTTGTCAGTCACTCAGGCCGACCTCGAACACGAAGACCCACGTCGGAAACACTTTTTGACCACCTGCTCGGTGGAGACTGGCTCGCAGCCACTCCCACCTGCAATGAACTAAAAGTATTTAACCATGAAGAGTCATAAAAGATCTTAGATATAAAACTTATGACAACATTACAGTAGCGCCCCCCCACCCCAGCCCCCTGTCCCTTATTCACGGTTTCACTTTCTGCGGTTTCAGCTAATCACGGCCAACCATGGTCCAAAAAATATTAAAGAGAAAATTCCAGAAATAAACAATACATAAATTTGAAATTGCACGCTGTTCTGATAGCATAATGAAATCTTGTGCTGCTCTGCTCTGCTCCACCTGCGATGCCACGTGGCCATCACCTCACTGCATCTCAGCGGGCAGGCGCTGTGTCACCTCACATCACCACAAGAAGAAGGGCGCGCACAGTGCAACAACATGCTTTGGGAGAGAGCAAGCCCACATTCACAGAACTTTTATTACAGTATGTTGTTATCATTGTTCTATTTTATTATTGTTGTTAACCTCTTACTGTGCCTAATTTATAAATTAAACTTTATCATAGATACGTATGTATAGGACAAAACATAGTATATAATGGGTTCAGTACTATCCTCAGTTTCAGATATCCGCTGGGGGTCTTGAAATGTATCCCCTGTGGGTACGGGGGACTGCTGTATACATGTGGACAAAACCAGCTCCTTAAGGCCCATATTTCGCCCCCATTCTTTTTTATGCTTTTTTCTTCACTCAGTTGTCAACGACTTTTCAATCAACAGGAAAAGAAAGACCAAACATGGAGATGTCCATTTTCTTACATACGGGCAGTCTCTCCATGGCAGTTTCGACAGGACACAGGTAAATGAGAGGAGGGGTCTGGGGAGGAGGGCAGAAGGCACGTCGTCAGAGAGCGGCTCTGTGCGCAGGCAGCCATCAGGGGAACCTGCTTTAACACAGAAGGCTCGGAGCACTGAGACTAATGCTGCAGAGTCATTTTGCACGCATGCAATGAATGCTGCGGGCACCCATGCAATCCATGCTCACCCTCATCAAGGGGCCTCATGGAGAAAGGTTTCAAACTCTTTTTTCTATGCCACAAAGGAGTGTGACCTTTCTGTGAGAAAACTATTATGCAAGCAAATGAGATCTTCCTAAGGGCCAGGACCCCAGCTGCGAGGGAGACATCAGTCACTGGGACTGTCCCCTGACCTCTGAGCTAGGAGCCCCTCTGGGGGTATTATTTTCGCTTCCCCTTTGCTAGTCCTCAGAGGGCACTTGTCTTGTTGACAATGGGGAGTGAAGGAGCCTGGGGAGATTCATTTGACCAGGAGGGGAGGGTGGGAGTTGGCCCCTGTCACTGAGGCGAGGCCCCTGCAGAAACATGGACCCAGTGACCCCCTTCCCTCCCCTGCACCTGTGATAGGACCACTGGGCCTGCTTGTCAAGAGAAACGCGAGCAGATCTCCCTGCCAATCAGCCTCAGACAGTTGCCAACAGGAGCGCTCTGTACTGCACTGAGCCCTGGTCCACTCGAGGAAACATCTCCGCCTCGTTCCTCCAGCTGACACGGGGGGCAAAGGCCTCCCAGGTGAGGGCTGCCCTGCGTGGTTCTTGGAGCAGGAAGAGAAGCCCACATTGACCCAGAAGCACAAGGAAAAGCCACCTTCTGCCCTCGGGGGTAAACCAGAGGCCAATCCTTCCCATGCCAGCGCCCCAGACCTCCCTCATTTGATGGCATCTGACCAAAGCCATAAATGTTCTTTCTGCAAAAGATTGCATGTAAGTTCAGGGATCTCAGAGCCTCCATGAAACTCATCAAAAGTCCATGGTCTCCAAAAGTTAGGTTGCCAGCTCAGCAACTGGTGCAGGGTCCCTGCGACAGTAGGAAGAAGATCTCTATCCAGGGCCGTGTATCCCCCCAATCTTTCCTGCCACCGAACACACAGCAGGACCACCTGGGTACCTGGGCCTCTTCTGCCAGACTCAGGACTCAGGGAAGCCCAGGAGGCAGGTTATTCTCCACTTATCCCTGCTCAGCAAAGCCAGATACAGACAGGATGTTGATCTGCAGATTGGCATTGAAATATTCTGGCTCTTAGCAGTGCACCAGGGGGGGCTTGTCCCAATTTGTAAGAGCCAGTTGTTAAATTGGGGGGAATTTTGTGAGCCATTTTCTAAGCACATCATTATTCAAAATTAAATCATATAAAATTAACATTAAATTATATAAAATATAATTAAATGAATTATATTGAAAACAAAGGGAATAAACACTCAAAACGTCACTTCCTGGTTACTTCCCTACATTTTCCTATCATCTCTGCTCTTGAGGTTACTTACATCAATTCCACGCACGTGGTGGAAACACTATGTAATGGTGCGCTGCTGTGGGTCTTTCCCCAGCCTCACGTTCAGCCAGTCGTGTCGGCAGCTTGACAGTGGCTGGGGTGGGAGTATATACACCACAGGAATAGGCAAGTGCCACAAAGCTGGGGTTGATCTGTTTTGTGGATTTTCCAGACTTAACACAGTGATGGGGAAAATGTTGATAATGTAGGTTAAACTTAAAAATGTGTCCTGCTTGCAGCTGTAAATAGCACCCAAAAAATTGAGGAAACTTTTTCTTGAGTAATTAAAAACTGTTATCCGATTTAGCAAAGAATTGGTCACACCACTGACTAATGAGTGCAGTGCCAACATGTCCTTGTTGTCTCACTTTGGTCTTACTTCTTAACATAAATGAAAGTATCAACGAACGTTCATGCCAACACCACGCTTGTGCATAGATTGCAACCCTAGCTTGACTACGGATACAAGAGTTTGGCAAAAGTCAGCAAAAGCATTCTATGGAGAATCAATTGGCTATATGGAATTTATAATACTGGACATCGTATACTTTGTTATTATTTGTAAATTATGTGTTACGTATCCTTTAAACCAGTAAACTCTATAATAAACTTACATATGTATATATGTGTACATTTATTTCTTGGAGAGCTGGTTGTGAAACATTTACCAGCACATCCCTGGTTTCATTAAGATACTTATCTATCTTAACCTAACACTTCCCCCACTGCACTGACAGGTGCCAGGAAGAACCTCAGACAGGCTGACAGATACCACAAAATGCAGAAGAGTGCTTTTCCATGTTAATGTGTAGGAAAAGGAGAGTTCAGTCTTTCCCATAAAGCCACCCAAGTAAAATCATGAAATGGGTTTACTACCTTTGTTTTTTTGCTGAGGAAGATTAGCCCTGAGCTAACGTCTGTACCAATCTTCCTCCACTTTATATGTGGGTTGCCACCACAGCATGGCTGGTGAGTGGCGTAGGTCTGTGCTCAGGATCCGAACCCATGAACCTGGGCCATGGAAGCGGAGTGTGCCAAACTTAACCTCTAAGGCATGGGGCTGGCCCCTGGGTTTATTACTTTTGACCCTATCTTCAAGTGAAATACTTAAAAAAAATAAATTTATTATTTATTTACTTATTTAAAAAATCCTATTGTACTATAGAAATGGCAGGGATAAAAGGAATCTTTATATGAAATAATTATATATAATCTTTGTAAAAATACAACATGAAATATCTGTAAAAATAGTTGAAACTTAGGCTATTTTATATAACTGCAACAGACTCACAGCTGAATCTTTCACCATAAATTGGCCCCCTTGGTCAAAAAATAATAATAATAAGGAATTCTATGTTTTGTACACAGAAAGGGAACAAATTCTTACTGGGCACCCACACCACGCATCAAGCTCTTTCAAAAATGCTGTCCTGTTTTTGTTTATTTGTTCATTTCCTGGTGTTTCCAAAAAGATTTGAGGCCACTTGTAAAGATAAATATGAAACAATAGGAGAGAAAAATAGACAAAGAAATCAGACCAAAGGGTAAGTGAGGGCAGCAAAGCAAATTTTGAGGGTACAGCTGGTACACAGAAATACAGACCATGAGATGGGGCTGCCCAGCTGCTGATGAATAGATGCAAATTTGGCTCTAAGGGTCCTGGAGTCCAGGGCAGCAGGGGCCCTGGAAGGCGTGCTCTCACGGAGAGAGCGTGCCCTCGCCTGATTCAGGGATGAGACTCCTGGACACGTCCAGCACCGAGGTCCAGACACGCAGCTCTCACACTGACTCGCGTGATACAAAAGAAGACCGAAAATATCTAGATTCACATTTTTCCATCTTATTAAACTCATTTCCTCTTTTGAGAAACATAAAATCGCGCTCTCCCTTTTCAAGATTTCAAAATAAATATTGTGCATAAAAATAAGTCCAAGAAGCTACAATGTGAAATGCGCCTTTTCACGGAGAACTGAGTGGAATCTAGACGGAAATATTGTGTACTCTTCAGTTTCAACTCACCTAAGAATTAGGGCTTGGAGGTTTAATTCTTCTGCCCCTGCGATGTGCTATTATCAACAAATAAAGCCATGAGACTTGGGGTAGAAGTAATCTACCTCAGGTAGGTGAGGCTGCCAGGACAGAGTGAGGTCAAACAATTGCTGTTTCATGAAGACATTTGGTGAGCTGCCCAAGGTGGCACAGCCAGGAAGTGGCAGGACGCAACCTTGAACTCAGGCCCTCTGGTCCACAAGGCCAGGTGTCCAACCTCCATGCCACGGGAGCTCTCAGCCACAGAAGCTGCTTTACTCCTATGTCCAGGTTCTTTCCACATCCTCATATCCACAACACGCTGAGAGATAAAATTAAATTATTCTTATTAAAAATTAGATCTGGTGATTCCAAATATTTGGGGCTTGGCAGATCCTTTGGGAATCCGATGAAAGCCATAAATGCTCTTTGCAGGAGAGTGCATATGTCCACAAAAGCTTGCATACAAGCTCAGGGAGCTCATAGGCCCCATGAAACTCCTCAGGGGCCCGTGGTTTCGGAGATCAGAACTCCTTACTTAATCTGTTCAGCACAAGATCATCTCATACCTCATACCCTTGCAGACACTACCTGAACGTACACAAACACTCCCTGCACTTAAGCAAACCTGAGAGTGAGGGCCTCCTTAAATTTTGCACCCCTGGTGCCTCACTTGCCTCACCCTGGTCCTGGCCCTGGCCCAGCAGCCCAGGAGATGTGTAAAGAAGCCAGCAGAGAGAGGGGATGATGAGGCACCCAAGAGAACTTCCTTCCACCACATGGTCTTGGAAGCATCAGCCTTTCGGTGAGGGACCACCCGTGAGCCACACAGTGGCCCATGGGGAGTAGGGGTCACCCAGGGGCAGCAGGGGCCACGGCAGAGCCTCTTCTACACCTCAAGATCCATGCTCCCATCGTCTTGTTCAATTTAGTTCTAACATCTGTGCTTGGAGCTGTGTGCACCTGTTCCCATTTTACAGAGAGCTCGGGCATCTGCTCACCTTCCCCCAGCTGGCAAGTGGCAGAGCCAGGTCCTAGTGCAGAACTGGCTGGCCCCAAGGCCCAGCACTGTCCCCTGGCCCACACCACCTTGCAGGGAGCAGAACATACCAGAGACCTAGTGACACCCATTTCCTTCTACAAGGAACCCTGTTAAAACCCCAGTGTGGTGATGGCACTGGAGCTCATTGTGGCTAAGGGTGATCTCTAAATCTTACATGCTTTTCCTTCCTCGAGCTTTCTTCCTCATGTCTTAATCTTCACTTGCATTCAAGAATTTGTCCTTATTTCTTTTACTCAAGAGCCATTTCTTAGGGTACCCACCCTGTTCCAGGCACTATTCCGGGTGCTGGGACCCAGAGGGGAAGGGAGGGAGGGCCTGGTCCCTGTCCTGAAGGAGCTCGGGTCCAGAGGGGCAGCAGACCTGCAAACAAATAGCCCTGAACACGTGCTGGAGGATCATGGGGACGGGGGGGGGGGGGGGGCGGAATTTGGGCACTGGTGACAGAAGAGAAGACATTAGCACTGGTCCTGAGAATTAGAACAAGGGGGATTTGCCTAGACGAGACAGTGGGGAGGGGATCCTGGCAAGAGGGACTGGCAGGAGCAGGGCCTGGTGCCTTCCAGGAGCAGTGCATGGCTGGAGTAGTCAAAGCGTGAGGGCCGGCAGAGGGGGGAGCAGGAGATGTGACAGGAAGGTACATTAGGCCCAGTGATAATCGCTGCTCTTTAGTTTTGATCTTCATCTAAACAGTGTGATGTTTATCAAAGAACTGTCTTCCTACGGCTTCATAATTCTTTCTTCTTTCTCACCTGCTTCTGAGCGTTTCTCTAATCTGGCTGAGACATCACCCTTGAACAAGCACACCTGCTTTTCGGGGCCTGTGGGGTGTGTGGTGGGGGTGGGGGGTGGATATCAAGCTTCTCCTGCCACCTATACCTCCCAAGCAAGGATGCTGGCCCCTGGTGGCCTCCTCTGGCTGTAGATTCTAGGGTAACAGAGTGGGCTCCTGGCAAGGTCGTTACTCAAGCAGGAGCTGGAGTCCCACTCTGCATCCCTCAGGCCGCAGCTTCACTCACAGGAAAGGATTTTCCGGCACAGCTCACAGCTGCTTGGCCAGCTGCCTGGCCGATTGGGGATGGTTGAGTCCAGAGGACGGCAGATTCCATCTGGTTATTCCAGGCAGGGTCTGGGTCCTCACTTGCCTCCATTCTTGGCCCTCTGCTTCCTGACCGGGGAGGGGTCAGGTTTGGGTAGCTGGGCATGCCCTTGAGGCCCAAGATCCTGAACCAGCACAGTGAGCTCTGCTGGGCAGACAGAGGGCGGGGTACTTAGCCTTAAATGCCCTGACACAGAGTAAGGGCTCAGAAAGTGCATGCTGAGTGAAAAAATAAACGAATGATGAGAAATACCATGAGCAGAGAGAAATATAGAGCTTCTCTATAAGCTGGGGGATAAGGTGGGGGTTGAGAGAGAGAATGGTAAAAAATGCAAAAGACCTGCTATGTTCCAGATTGTTCAGAGAGGGTGGGGACCACTGGGTCATGGATGCTAGCTGTCCCAAGCACACTCAGATTTTGACCACTTCTGCTGTAAGGTAGGATGAGTATAATTTTTTTAGCTCTTTATTTTGGAATAACTTTAGGTTTACAGGAAAATTATGCAGATAGTATACAGACTTTCCATATCCCCTCCCTCACCTTCCCCTAACGTTAACCTTACCTAATATGGTGCATTTGCCAGAACTGAGAAAATCATGTTTGTACAATGATGATAAACTCTAGACTTCATTTAGATTTCACCTATTTTTCACTAATGACTTTTTTTGGTTGTTGTTCTAGGATCCAATCCAGTCCAGGGTGTGAATTCTGGATTTAGTTGTCGTGTTTCCTTACTCTCCTCTGATGTGTGATAGTTTCCCCATCTTTCCTCGCTTTGCATATTCTGCAGACTGTCCCTCAGTTTGCGTTTGTCTGGTGACTAGCCTGGGTTATGGGTTGGGGGGAGACTAGCGCTGAGGTGAAGGGCTTTCCTCTTCGCACACTAATGAAGTTGCACAATCCTGCATGACTTACCCCTCCGGGAGTCGACCTGGTCGCCTGCTGCAGGTGGAGCCCGCTGGGATTCTCCACTGTGGACTCACCGTTTCTCCCTTTCCGTACACTAGCCTAAGGCCGCTCCTCACTCGAGGTGAGGGGGTGGGAGGCAAAGCTCCCTTCCAGGAGGGAGGAGCGTCTATGTGTATCACGCGGAATTCTTCCCTATAACTATGGAAGCAGCATGATAACAATCCTTTAGTTCCTTGGTAATGTGGACAGTTGAGGACGAAAGCAGTGCACAATTAGAAAATGACTAGAAAGTTGTCAAAACCCTAGAATTCAAAAAAATCTTCTCAAAATATATGATCAACTGTTCTTTCCTTTTCAAAGGTGGCCAAAATAGAGCTCTTAGCCAAAAAGATCATCGTTAAATCTATTCCGTCACCCCACCCCCAAACGTCTGAAAAATGAAAACACTTGTCCAAAAACACACAAAATAAAACAAAAGCAACACCAATCATTGAGCTTGAACCAGTCACTCCTCATCCATCCCTGCCAGCTCCACCAGCTCTGCACCACAGACGTCAGTACCCCAGCTTATGGAGAGGCTGAGGAACTTGACTGGAGCCCCACAGCTGCCACGTGTGTACCCACCCATCTCCCCACCGCACAGCCTTCTCCTGTCTTTTCTCTGTGGCACATTCACTGCCTTTTCCAGCTGAGAAAGTCCAAGAAGCAGAGTCTACCCTGGATGGATGAACTTTTATACACCAAAAATCTCTCTAAAATAGAAACAAAACAAACAACAGGACAATCTATGCACAGCTGTGGCTCAGATCATATTGTCTTCTCTCTCCGTCTATCCCATCCACGGCGATGTTCCTGTCCGCTCTCCCAACTACAGGCCTCAGAGCACTGTTGGCACAGTTTAAGGAAATGAGATGGTCAAGAAGGTGGAAGATGCAAAGTCTTACCTTGGCAATGCTCAGTGGCTTTTCACCATAGTTCTTCAAATCCCAGCACACCTGTGGTGAGGTGGCCTTCTAGCTATAACCAGCAACTTCTGATGTAACCTAAAGAAAAAGCCCATCCCAGTCGTCTCAATCAGTTCCCATAGCTCGTGGCTTCCTGCCGACAGCAAGCACCAGGCAGAGGTGGCAGGTTCCCCGGTTTGTGATCAGAGCCTCACCAGCCGCCCCCAAGGAGCCCCGCCCCTCCAGCCAAGCACTTCAAAAAGTTTCCAAGGGCTCACTGGGTCCAGTGGGCACTGCTGCCCCAGAAAAGCCCCTAAGGAAGGGCTCTGAGCAGTTGGTTTTTCTCCCACCCCGGGCCACGTTAGTCGTAATGCCCCTCTGCCACCAGAAAGTTTTCTCATGGGGTTTTGGTTTAACAACACAGGCGGTGTTTTTCTTGTACTGAGCCTGGCAGGGTTAGTAAACCTCCAAGCTAACTCTGCAAGGTATTTCGCTCTGCCTGGCAGCATCTGTCTGCAACATATGAAAGAGCTTGGGCTCTGCCACCTTGTGCCGTCTGCGGGAGCCAGGGCAGCCATTCCCTCAGCCTTGTTAGTTTTGTTTTGTCTTCCAAATAGTGCTGATAATACCTAGCCCATAAAATCCTATGAGTGCAAATGACAGAATGAGCATGAGGGACAGGCACAGAATTGGCTTTCAATAAATGAATACTAATTTCCTGTTGTTTTTTTAAGGCACTCTAGCCCACTGTTGCTTCTGATCTCAGAGCTTCTTTAATGGTGCTACTTTACTTGGCTATGAAAACTCAGAAGAACAGAGAACGATAGAGGAGATGAGGAGAGGACCCTAACATCTGGAGCAGTGAGATGCTGTCCTGCACTACACCAGCCAAGGGACCAACAGGACCAAGAAGGTTGCTGAGATGACCCCGGGAGACTTATTGGTCCACCCAGACATGATGAGCCACTGGTCACTTGCTTTCTGATCCATTGATCAAAGGGAGCCACTGGGTGGGCTCCTCACCTGCCTTTAGGTCTGGGAACCTTGGGAGGGCTGGAATTCAGACAGGCCTCTTCTGCTCCTAGCCTGGGACCACAGTCCAGAATCTCAGTTTCCTCATGGAGTTTCTTTCCTCAGATTTTAGGACTAAGACAATAATTTGCTGTCAGTTCCTGAGCTTTTCCCCAGATGTTCATGGCAACAGCAGCAGCAACATAGAGTTCTCGGGATCCAAGTCTCCTTGGAAACTATGTGCTTCATTTCCCCAAAAGGTTTCTGTGAGAATAAGTGGATTAACATACAAAAAGTATCTATTACAGTATTTAGCACATAGGAATGTCAAATAACTGGTAGCTGGTGTGAATATGTCTAATCTAAGTCCCAAATCTTATCTTTAAAATTGCTTGGTTGTCTTCTATCCTTGGTGGTAAAGGGCCCAGAACCCTGTTCAGAACCAGCTGTGCTCAGTGAATCATACTTATTATTAATTTATTATTATATACAACTCCTGACCCCTGAGAGTTGGATCTAAGCATTGAACACAAGTTGAAAAAAATCCCAAATTCCTTAAACTTACGATGTAAAAAGTTACTTATTTGAGATGAGGTTATTTTCTTGTTATTTCAGTTCAACTAACACAACAAACTTTTGGGAATGTTTGCTGTGTAGTAAGCAGGCACGAGAGGCTGGGGGTGGAGATAGAAATAGGCGTGACCCTCCTTTGAGGGTCATGCGAAGGGGTCTGGTAGACAGACAATTATAATGGGGTGCAGGGTACCGTCAGTGCAGCCATGTAAGCCTCAACAAGGCACAATACGGGAACAGAGGCAGGAGCAATAACTCCATCAGGGGTCATTGGGGGAAGTTACCAAGGAGACGGCTTTGACCATGATTTGTGACTAAGAATCCTACAGAATCTCAGAGGCAGATGCTTAGGTTGAAGCTTTTACTGAACAAGGATCCAGTGATGCTGTCTGAATTACGTCTAATGCCTTTATCAGTGGGGACCACATAAGTGACTTTTGAACAACTTTTATATTCTTGGACCTGAGGCTATAGAGAATATAGTCGGGAACAGGAAATCTTTCCTAGGGAGAAAGTCCATTTTCCTCTGACTCACCCATTCAAGGTTGGAGTGAGAGGGGACATGAGAGTTTGCAAGGAGGGGAGGTTCAGGGTAAGCTGGCCTTTGTGTGGTCTGGAAAAAAACGTCACCTCTCTGTCCGCCTCCAACAGACAGGGGTCGAAAAAACAAAAACAAAAATGGCTTCCAGCAGTTACTCAGAAAAGAACAAGGAAATGACCTTGCTCTTGGGTTTCAGATGTCTGAGCAGAAGTGAAAGTTAATTTCAGCCATTTTCACCTTCACAGAGTCATAGAATCCATGAGAAAGGCGGAGCGGAGGTGGGGGAAGGACCCAGGGGAGAAGATGAGAAGCAGCCAGACGTGTGAGGTGAGGCCAGGGGTGTCCTTTTCAGACACTTGTGTCAGAGAAGCTCAGCCAGGGCCCTCAGGGCTGCACCGAGACCAGACCCCAGCGCTGAAGTGCCCAGTTCACTGTTCAGCCTCACTGGCTGCCCCTTTTATTTTTGCACATTTGAGGTGACATGCAAAATTTGGAGCTCTCCTTCCGTTTGTCGACACCAGCCTCCTGACACCAGCACATTTCCGATCAAGATAAAAATCTGTGGGCAATAGGATTGCTTAAGTGGAAGAAACGTTAAAATAATCCAGTTCGAAACTCACTTCGGGAATGGTGGCATGAGAAGATGAGAAATTTCCCTCTGAAGAAAAAAAGTACAAAACTAGACAAAATTGTCAAAACCAACTATTTCAGGGGACTCAAAAGATGACCAAAGGCAGACAACAAATTAAGTGTTTAATCTTGAAAAACTGCTACTGCCTCCGAATGGCCATGAGTCTGTGCTCTTCTTGCTTGGAGGGTCTACATCCCCCCACCTCCACCCCTTAGCTTGGGTGATAAGAGTCACAGCTTTACCAGTGGGAATGGGGGGGCGTGGTTTGAGGGCTGATAGTGAAGACCAGCAGCTTTACCAGCCGGAAGTGACAGATTCCGTCTGGGATGGGGAGGTGAAAATCTGCAGTTTTATGGGTTAAAGTCATGGAATCAGACAAGAAGTGAAAAGCTGCAGCTTTACCAGCTTGAAGTTGTAACCTCTGTTCAGAGTGGGCAGAAGATCACCCAGAAATGTAATGGGAGAAATCCTGGAAGTAAGAGACCCATGAAACGCCTGAGATAATAAACTTCCCATGCATCCCTGACTGACTGCTAAAATATGCATGAGTCAGGGAGACCGGAGAGAGTGCAGCAAAAAGTGAAAGCCAGGGCAGATTGAGAACTTACTGTAGACGGGAATTTGTTCCTCCAACCACACACAGCTTGGGCAGCAGAAGGTGGAAGGTTTACAGGTTCGAAGTGTCTGAACATAAACTCTGTCCAAATAATTGCCTGATCTTCCCTTGGCAAAAAAACAAAACCAAACAAAAAACCAAAACAAAACAAAAAAAACTGCACAGTGATATCTGTGGCTGCACACCATGGAGGACACCAACTTCATGATTCAAAGTCCAATTTTCAACTAGAAATTCCTGGATATGCAAATAAAAATGAAACCATGACCACACACACACACAAATCAATAGACTCTGATTCCAAATGGGCCCAGATGTTGGATTTAGCAAAGACTTCAAAACAGCTGCTATAGTTATGTTCTAAGCACTAAAGGAAAATATGCTCAAAGAATTAAAGGAATTTGTGTTAACAATGAATCAATAAAAAGAGAGTATCAACAGAGAAATGGAAATTATAAAAAAGGATCAAATGGAATTTCTAGAGCTGAAAACTACAAGAAATAATATTGAAAATTCACTAGATGTGCTCAACAGCAGACCTGAGATGGCAGAAAAAAGAAGCAGTGAATTTGAAGATAGAGCAATAAAAGTTACCAAATCTGAAGAAAGAGAGCTGAAAGAATTAAGAAAAATGAACAGAGCCTTAGAGACCTGCCAGACAATGTAAAGTGTTCAAATATAAATGTAATAGGTGTCCGAAAAGGAGAGGAAAGATAAAAAGGCACAGAAAAATTATTTGAAGAAAAAATAGCTGAAAACTCCCCAAAGTTAGTAAATGACATTGACTTAAAGAATCAATATTATGGTCTGAATATATGCATCCCCCTAAAATTCACATGGTGAAATCTAATGCCCAATGTCATGGTATTAGGAGGTGTAGCCTTTGGGATACGATTAGGTCATAAAAGTGGAACCTCATGTAAGGTGTATAGAAACAAATTCTCTCAGTTTTATTTATCTGAAAAAGAAAGAGAATTAGTGTCCTTATAAAACAGGCCTGAGAGAGCTGCTTCTTCCCTTCTACCTTGTGAGTTTTCAGTGAAAAGATGGCCACGTATGAAGCGGGTCCTCACCAGACACCAAATCTGCTGGCACCTCAATCTGGGATGCCCAGGATTCAGAACAGTGGGAAATAAATTCCTGTTCTTCACAAGCCACTCACTGTATGGTATTTTGTTATAACAGCCCAAAGGGATTAGGATAGACAAGAAACTGAATGAACCCAACATAACATAAACACAAAGAGAATCACACCTAGACGTCATGGTCAAAACACTGAAAACCAAAGAAAACCGATAATCTTGCAACAGCAAGAGAAAAAAATGATGAATTGCATTTATGGTAACAACAATACAATCAATGTTTGACTTCTTATCAAAAACAAACGATGGCTGGAAGGCAGTGGAATGACATATTTAAAGTGCTAGAGGAAAAAAAGAACTGTCACCTAAGAATTCACTATCCAATAAAATTATCCTTCAAAAATGAAGGTGAAATAAATACTTTTTCAGATAAACAAAGCTGTGAGAATTTATCTCTATCTGCCTTACACTACAGGAAAAACTAAAGGAAGTCCTTCTGGCTGAAAGAAAATGATACCAGACAGTTACCAGTTCACAAAAAGGAATAAAAAGCACTGAGAATGGCAAGCATGTAGGTAAATAAAGCAATATATATTATAATATAAACATATATCGTCTTTTATTCTCTTAACTTTTTAAAAACACCTGTGTGTTTTCTGTTCAAAGCAGAAATTATAACATCATAGTGTGGGTTTATAACATATATAAATATATATGACGTTAATAGCACAGAGGAGGGAGCATGAGAAATGGAGCTATATCAGTGCAAAGTTTCTTTTTTCCACCAAAAATCAATATCAATTTAAAGCAGATTGTGATAAATTGAAGATGCACATTGTAATCCCTAGAGCAGACCCTAAGGAAAAAACTCAAAGAAATTTAGTTAAAAAGTAAAGGAGAGAGGTGATCTCAGCAAGTTAGCACAATAGGAGTCCCTTCCACAAAAAAACAACAACAGTAATGAATAAAGAACTACAAACAGATGAAAATAGCTCTGGGAGGGCTCTGGAATACAATGAAGAACTTGCAGCAACTTACTGGAGCCCAAAATCAGAGGATAGCTGCAAAGAAAACCACAGGAAGTATCTCACCTGGCTCACCCCGTCCCTCAGTCCAGCACAGCTCACTGCCGAGAGGGATTACCTTGGCATGACCTCCCGACAATTCCCATGGGGCAAAGGAAGATCAGATGGACCCCAGCAACCCTTGCCACTGCTGTGGACATCCAAAGTTTTCACACTGAAGACTCCCACAGTATTTGCTGATACTGACCCCAGCTGACAGAGCTGCCTGGAGTCCATGCTGCTGTGCCCTCCTAGAGAAGAAGCCACCGAGATGTCCCCTTCAACCCCAGGGAACCAATGCTGTGCTCCCTACCCTGAGAAGGAGCCACCACTGCACTCCCCCAGAGCCGGAGCTGCCATGCCCCCACTCTTTTCCCCACATTAACAATTGCATGAATGCCCTGGACCCTAGCTCAGCAGCTGTTCTCTGTACACTCATGCCTCAGACCCTGGCACCACCGCCACAGCAAGCATACCTGTTTCCTGGATCCCAGAGTCACAGTCACTCCACATGTGCCTACACCTTGGACACCAGTGCCATTGCCACAGCAAGTATTCCTGCACCCCAGACCCTGGAACTACGGTTGCCCTGCATATGCCTGCTCATCAGACCTGGCCCTATAACCACTCCACTGCATCTCAGACACTGGTGCCACCACTGTTGTGAGCACACCTGCATGCCAAACCCAGTAGCAAGAGGGACCTTCTTGGCCTTGACATCCCCCTGTGGGGAATAAAGAGAACAGAAGGACCCAACAGCTTTTGCTGACAAGGACTCCAACAGCCCTCACTGACACTGTGAACACCCACAGTCTTAGCCACCAAGGACCTCCGCAATCTTCGGTGATGCTGACTTCAGCTGATGGAGATGCACAGAGACCATGCCATTGTGCCCTCCTCAGAGCTGGAGTTGAAAGTGTGTCCCCCAGAGCTGGAGCAACAACACCTCACCAAGCCAGTGCCCTAGAATCCATCTCTAGGTGAAGCTCTTCTCCCATCCAAAGCCAGTTTGTAAAGTCTTGCAGAGGTTACTCCTCTCTCAAATGTGCAGACATCAACACAAGACTACATAGAAAATAAAACATTAAGGAAACATGATACCACCAAAGGAACAAAAAAATATTCCAATAACTGACCCCACAGAAATGGAGACCTATGAATTGCCAGTCAAAGAATTCAAAATAATTGTTTTTAAAAAGCTTAGCAAGCTACAAGAGAACACAAATAGACAACTCAGTGAAATAAGGAAAACAATATATGAATAAAATGAGAGGTTTAACAAAGAGATAGAAATATTAAAAAGAACCAAACAGCTGAAGAATGCAATCAATAAAATTAAAAAATGCAATAGAGAGCTTCAACAGCAAACTTGATCAAGCAGAAGAAAGAATCTGTAAACTCAAAGACTTGATGATTTGAAATTATCCAGTTAGAGGAGAAAAAAAGAAAGAAAAAGAGTGAAGAAAGCTTACAGGACTTGTGGAATAGCATCAAATAAACCAATATATACATTATGGGGTTTCTGGAAGGAGGAGAGAGAGAGAGAAAGAACTTATTTAAAAAAATAATGGCTGAAAACTTCCCAAATCTTGGGAGGAAAAAGGACATCCAGATTCATGAAGCTCAAATGTCCCTAAAAAAGTTGACATCAAGACATGTTATAATCAAATTGTCAAGAGTCAAGGGCAAACAGAATTTTGAAAGCAGAAAGAGAAAAAAAAGCATCATATATAAAGACATATCAGTGAATAAAGCTATCAGTGAATTTCACAGCAGAAACCTTACATCCAGAAGACAGTGGGACAATACATTTAGGATACTGAAAGAAAAATCTGCCAACCAGAAATACTATAACCAGCAAAATTGTTCATTAAAAGTGTAGGCAAGAGGGGCTGGCCCCGTGGCCAAGTGGTTGGGTTCGAGCGCTCCGCTGCAGGCGGCCCAGTGTTTCATTGGTTTGGATCCTAGGCGCAGACATGGCGCTGCTCATCAGGCCGCACTGAGGCGGCATCCCACGTGCCACAACTGGAAGGACCCACAACGAAGAATATATACAACTATGTACCAGGAGGCTTTGGGGAGAAAAAGGAAAAAAAATAAAATAAAATCTTTAAAAAAAAAACCCCAAAACTGTAGACAAGAGAAAGTTTTTCCCAGACAAACAAAAACTGAAACAATCTGTCGCCACTAGACATGCCTCACAAGAATGCTCAAGGGAGTTCTTCAGATCGAAACAAAACACGCTAAACAGCAACACAAAGCACATGAAAGCATAAATCTTACAGATGAAGGTAAAAACATAGCCACATACAGATTAACATAACACTACATTGGCGGTGCATAAATTACTTTTAACCATAATATAAAAGTTAAAAGTTAAAAATTTATGAATGAATATGCAATATAAAAAGAAGGGAACTCTGACTGCAAAAACACCAAGTGTGTGTGGGAGGGGAGTAAAAGTGTAGTGTTTTTGTATGGAATTGAAGTTAAGTTGTTATCAACTTAAACTAGAAGGTTGTAACTACCAAATATTTTATGCAAGCCTTGAACTAACTACAAAGAAAAAAAATCTATAATAGACATATGAAAAATAAAGAGAAAAGAAACAAAGCAAATCACTACAAAAAATCATCAAATAACAAAGGAAGACAGTAAGAGAAGAAGAGAGGAACAAAACAACCATAGAACAGACAGAAAATAATCAACAAAATAGCAAGAGTAAGTCCTCATCAATAATAACCCTAAAAGTAAATAGATTAAACTCACCAATTAAAAGGCATAGACAGGCTGAATAGATTAAAAAAACAAAATCCAATGATATGTGGCCTACAAGAGACATATGCTGGATTTAAAGACACACATAGGCTGAAAGTGAAGGAATAGGAAAAGATATTTCATGCAAATGGTAATCAAAAGAAAGCAGGAGTTGTTATATTTATATCAGACAAAATAGACCTTAATTCTAAAACTCTCTCTAGAGACAAAGAAGGATAATATATAATGATAAAAGGATCAATTCAGCAGGAAGATATAACAATTATACATATACATATGCAACCAACATCAGAGCACTTAAATACATAAAACAAACATTGACAGATCTGAAGGCAGAAATTGACAGCAACACAATAATAGTAAGGGACTTCAATACTTCACTGACAAAAGTGGATAGACTATCCTGACAGAAAATCAATAAAGAAACAGCTGACTTGAAAAACACTATAGACCAAATGGATCTAACAGACATTTCTGGAACTTGCACCCAATAGCTTCTCAAACACACACACACACACATTTTCCATGATAGATCACAAAATGAGTCTTAAAAAATTTAAGAAGATCATCCAAGCATCTTTTCTGACCACAATGGAATGAAACTAGAAATCAGTAACAGTGAGAAAACTGGAAAATTAACAAGTAAGTGAAAACTAAACAATGCATTCTTGAACAACATTGGGTGAAAGAGGAAACTGAAAGAGAATTTAAAAAGTATCTCAAGACAAGTGAAAATGAACACACAACGTATCAAAACCCATGGGACACAGCAAAAGCAGTACCAAGCAGGAAGTTTATAATGATAAATGCCTACATTAAAAAAGAAGAAAGATCTCAAATAACTTGACTTTACATCTCAAGGAATTAGAAAAAGAAAAATAAGCTCAAAGTTAGCAGAAGGAAGGAAATGATGAAGATTAGAGCAGAAATAAATCAAATAGAAAATAAAAACAACAGAAAAAAATCAACAAAACTAAGAGTTAGTTTTCTGAAACAACAAACAAAATTGACAAATCCTTAGCTACATTAAGAAAAAAGAAGATTCAAATAAATCAAACCAGAAATGAAAGAGAAGACATTACAAAGGATGCCTCAGAAATAAAAAAAAATCATATAATGAACAATTATACGCCAACAAACTGGATAACCTACAAGAAATGGATAAGTTCCTAGAAACAATCAAATCACCCAAACTGAATCAAGAAGAAAGAGAAAGCCTAAACAGACTACCACTAACTAAGGAAATCGAATTAGTAATCTTCCAAGAAAGAAAAGCCCAGGACCAGATGGCTTCACAGGTGAATTCTACCAAACATTCTAAGAAGAATTAACACAAATCTTTCTTAAATGCTTCAAGAAAATAGAAGAGAGAACACTTCTAAACTCATTTTATGAGGCCAACATTACCTTGATATCACCAGACAAGATGCTACAAGAAAAGAAACTACAGACCAATATCCCCGAAGAATACAGATGTAAAAATCCTCAATACAATACCACCAAACTGGATTCAAGAGCACATTAAAAGGATCATACAGCTCAGACTTATCCCTGGGATACAAGGATGGTTCAACATACGCAAATCAATCAATGATTGACACAACACATCGACAAAATGAAAGAAAAACACCACATGATCATCTCAATAGACAGAGAAAACGCATTTGACAAAGTTCAACATCCATTCATGATTAAAGCTCTCAACAAAATAGGTTATCAAAGGAACTCACTTTGACACAAGAAAGGCCAGATATGAAAAGCTCACAGCTGACATAATCAATGCGGAAAACTGAAAGCTTTCCCTCTAAGATCTGGTACAAAGTAAGGATGTTCAGCTTCACCCCTTCTTTTCAACATAGTACTGGAAGTCCTAGCCAGAGCAAGTAGACAAGAAAAAGAAATAAAGGCATAAAATTGGAAAGAAAGAAGTAAAATTATCTTTGCAGATGACATGATCATATCCATAGAAAACCCCAAAGACTCCACACAAAAAAACTGTGAGAGCTAATAAACAAATGCAGTAAAGCTGCAGGATACAAAATCGACATAGAAAAATCAACCACATTTCTATATGCAAACAACAAACTATCTGAAAAGGAACTTAAGAAAACAATACCATCTGTAATTGCAACAAAAAGAATGAGATACTCAGGGATAGATGTAACCAAAGAGATGAAAGACTTGTACACTGAAAATTACAAAACATTAACGAAGGAAATTAAAGATGACACAGATAAATGAAAAGACATCCTGTGTTCATGGATTGGAAAAATTAATATTATAAAATGTCCATACTATCCAAAGTGATCTACAGATTCAATGCAAGCCCTATCAAAATCCCAATGGCATTCTTTACAGGAACAGAAAAAAAATCCTAAAATTAACATGGAACCACAAAAGACCTCAAATAGCAAAAGCGATCTTGAGAAAGAAGAACAAAGCAGGAGACATTACATTTCCTGATGTCAAAATATATTACAAAGCTACAGGAATCAAAACAGTATAATATTGGCATAAAAACAGACATATAGACAAATGGAACAGAATAGAGAGCCCAGAAATAAATCTATGCATCTACAGTCAGCTGATCTTCAACAAGAATGTCAAGAACATGCAATGGGAAAGGACAGTCTTTTCAAAGAACAGTGTTGGGAAAACTGGATATTCACATGCAGAAGAACAAAATTGAACCTTTATCTCATACCATATACAATAATCAACTGAAAATGGATTAAAGAATTAAATGTAAGGCCTGAAAGCATAAAACTACTAGAAGAAACCATAACGGAAAAGTCTTTTTTTCTTTTTTTTTTTTGAGGACGGTTAGCCCTGAGCTAACTTCTGCCACCAGTCCTTCTCTTTTTGCTGAGGAAGACTGGCCCTGAGCTAATATCCATGCCCATCTTCCTCTATTTTATATGTGGGATACCTGCCACAGCATGGCTTGACAAGCGGTACATAGATTTGCACCCGGGATCTGAACCGGTGAACCTCAAGCCGCCAAAGCGGAATGTGTGAACCTAACCACTGCGCCACCAAGCTGGCCCCAGGGACAAGCTTCTTGACAATGATCTGTGCAATGAATTTTTGGATACAACACCAAAAGCTCAGGCAACAAAAGCAAAAATAGATAAAAGGGATTGCATCAAACTAAAAAGCTTATGTACAGCAAAGGAAAAAAGTCAACGGAGCAAAAAAGCAACCTATAGAATGGGAGAAAATATTTTTCCTCTACTTTATATGTGGCAGGTGTCCCACAAATAAAGTAGAGGAAGATGGGCATGGAAGTCAGCTCAGTGCCAGTCTTCCTCAGCAAAAAGAGGAGGATTGGCGGCAGATGGTAGCTCAGGGTTAATCTTCCTCAAAAACAAAAAAACCCAAAAAAACCCCCAGAAGTTTATCCCCTATGGTTTTTTTCTGGTAGTTTTATGCTTTCATATCTTATATTTAACCATGTGTCTGATAAGGTGCTAATATCCAAAATAGGTAAGGAACTTGTACAACTCAATCGCAAAAAAAAAAAAAAGCAAGAGAAGAGAAAAGCGATTGAAAAATGGGCAAAGACCTGAATAGACGTTTCACAAAAGAAGGCATACAAATGGCCAATAGGTATATGAAAAGATGCTCAACTTCATCAGGAAAATGCAAATCAAAACAGCAATGAAATATCACTTCACACCTCTTAAAATGGCTATTATCAGAAAGATAAAAAGTATTGGCAAGAATGTGGAGAAAAGGGAATCTTTGTACACTGTTGGTGAGAATGTAAACTGGTACGGCCATTATGGAAAATGGTCTGGAGGTTCCTCAAAAAATAAAAAATAAAACTACATTATAATCCCATTTCTGGGTATATAGCCAAAGGAAATGAAATCAGTATCTCAAAGCGATATCTGCACCCTCATGTTCATTTCATCATGATTCACAATAGCCATGACATGGAAACAACCTAAGTGTTTATCAAACAGATGAATTGATAAAGAAAAGAAAATATATATGTGTATACATTTATACATATATATGCATGTGTATATATACACACACACAAAATAGAATATTATTCAGCGTTTAAAAAGAAGAAAGTCCTGCCATTTGTGACAACATGGATGAACCTGGATGATATTACATTAAGTGAAACAAGCCAGATACAGAAAAACAAATACTGGGTGATCTAATTTATATGTGAAATCTAAAATATTCAAATTCATAGGAACAAAGAGTAGAACGATGGTACCAGGGGCTGGGGGAAGAGGGAAATGGAGAAACAGTGGTCAAGAGGTACAAAGTTTCTGTTATGCAAAAAGAATAAGTTCTGAAGAACAGGTGTACAGCAATGTGACTATAGTTGACAATATCATATTGTGTATTTTAATTTTGCTAAGAGGGTAGATCTTGGGTGTTCTCACCACAAAAAGGGAAAAAGAAGGAAATGGTAAACATGTGAAGTGATGGAAATGTTGATTGGCTTGTTGGTGGTCAATATTCCACAACGTATACATGTATCAAGTCATCACTTGTACAATGTAACTCTATACAATTTTTGGTAGTCAATTATACCTAAATAAAGCTGAGGGAAAGAAGTAAAGAGGAATTAAAATGGCATACTAAAAACAGTTTTTTAATACAAAATCAGGCAATAAAGGGGAACAGAAGAACAAAAAAGAGATGAGACAAGTAGAAAACAAATAGTAAAATGGTAGATCTAAATCCAAACGTAAATAATTACATAAATATAAATAGATTAAACACTCCAATCAAAAGGTAAAGATTGACAGACTGAAAAAAAAAGCAAGATCCAACCCTATATTGGCTAGAAAAGATGCACTTTAAATTCAGATTGACATTAACGCTAGACCAACAAATAGGTTGAAAGCAAAAGATAGGAAAAATATACATGATACATACAGTATAAATATAACTGGAGTGCCAACATTAACATCAGACAAAATAGACTTTAAGACAGGAAATATTACTGAGAAAAGAAGGTGATTTCATAATAACAAAAGGGTCAATAAAGCTAGAAGATGGAAAAAATTATAAATGTGTATGTACCTAAAAGAAAAAAACTTGAAACATATGAAGAAAAATTGACGAAATTAAAAGGTGAAATTTATAATCCAACAATTACAGTTGAAGATTTTGACACTCCTCTCTCTGGAATTGATAGAACAAGCAGAAAGAAAATCGGGAAGGATAAAGAACTGAAGAATGCTGTCAATTAATTTGATTTAACTGACGTGTATAAACACTCCACGTAGCAACATCAGAATACCCGTTCTTTTCAAGTCTGCATGGAACATTGACCAGGATAGACCCTATCTTAGGCCGTAAAACAAGTCTCGATTACTGTGAAAGGAACAAAATCACACAAAGTATATTCTCCAACCACGATGAATATTACATTAGAAATCAATAATAGAAATAAATCTGATAAATCTCCAAATATGTGGAAATTAAACGACACACCTCTAAACAACCTCAAAGATGAGGAGTTAGAAGGGAAATTAGGAAATATCTTGATGTAAATCAAAATTTAAAAAAGCATATTAAATTGTATGGTAACAGCAAAAGTAGTACTTGGAGGGGGATTTATAATTTTAAATACCAAGATTAGAAAACAAGAGAAGAAATATGTAAAATCAATGAAACAGAAGAGCAAATCAAATCTAATACAAGCAGAAGGGAGGAAATAGTAAAGATCAGAATAGGAATCAATGAAACAGAAGGCAAACAAACAAATAAAAGAGATAATCAATGAAACCAAAAGATGGTTTGATGAACCTCTAGCTAGACCAATCGATAAAGACTCAATTTCAGTAAGGACAAGAGAAGACCCCATTTTCATCACAGAATCTCCTGAAGGTTCAGGAATTAGAAATGAGGGAAAAGGTGCGTTAAAAACAAAATGATTGATGAAAGCTTACTTAGGAAGCAGTCAGACTCCACCCCCTTGCTTTTCCTCCCTACTCAGCACACCTTGCCCTTTGCCCCTCCACACCCCAGCAGAAGACTGGAGATTTGTTCTCTGTTGAGTCTATTGAGGTTACAACAGAGGGACTCTGAACTGGGAGACTCCAGGCACAATTGAGGACACAGCCACCATCCTGAAGTCAGAGGGAATAAGTGAAAATTTGCCTACTGAAGGTTGAGAACTGCCAACCGCAGCCTTCTTCCCCAATACGCATCCAAAACATAGGCATCCGGCCTTAGGCCTTCAAGCAGGAGGGTAGGAAAGTCTACTTTGGGGACTCTGACCAGCCCAGAGTCTAAAAATGCTAAGCGTTTCCATGGACACAGCCCAAGCTATATCACCCTACAGTGAGAACAGTTGACAATCCTCACCCATGGGCTCAGAATGTCCAAACAATCTTTTGAGTGCACCACTCTGAAATACGAACGACCAGTCAAGAATAAGTAAGCATTTAGCATCTGATATGTCAGATAGAGACAAAACACACAGGAGGAAAAAGGAAAAGTTCGGAGGAAACAGAGTCTGCGCAGGGAAAGGACAACTTCACAAAGACTATTATTGGTATTCTTACAGAGTTAGTAGATAATATTGAACCATGAAACAAGAAAAACAGGATGCTTAAAAAAGAAGAAACATTCAGAAACAACAAGAACAAGGAGCCTCAGGGATTAGTAGAAAAATGGAAAGGTTGAAAGATAAAAAGGAAGACATCTCAAAGAAATAGAGAAAAAGAGAAAGGAGACAGAAACAGAAGAGATAATTAAAGAACCATTACAGAAGGTCCAACTTTTAAATAACAAAAAATTCCACAAAGAGAGAAAAGAGAAAACAGAACAAAATTATCAAAGCACTAGTTAGGAAAATTTCTTGGAGTTGAAAGAGCTAAGTTTCCAGATTGAAAAGGTCCCTTGAATGTTTAGCACAATGGATAAAAACCAACCTATCCCAAGGCACTGCATCATCAGATTTCAGAACAATGAAGCAAAGAGAATATCCACAGGCTTCCAGAATGAAAACAGGGAACAGAGGACCAATGACCAAAATAGTTTTGAATTACTCAAAGTAACCCTGGAAGCCAGAAAATAATGGAACAATGTCTTCAAAATTCTAAGGGGATGTTATTTCCAACTTAGAATTCTATCTTGAGCCTAACGATTAATTGGGAGTGGGAGCAGAATAAAGACATTTTCGGGCATGCAAAGTCTCAAAACATTGATTCCATGCCCCCTTTCTAAAGAAGAGACTCAATGATGTACACTATAAAAATGAAGAACTAAACCAAGGAAGAAAAAAACCTGGGATCCAAGAAACAGAGCAGCCAATATGAGAGAGGTGAAAGAGATCCCCAAGAAGATGGTGAAGAGAAATCTCAAGAAAACAGCTGTGAAGTGGGACATTTTGGAGCAGGTCAGTGTCCCGGGGGATTTCTTCATTAAGGCGATATTACCGTATTGCCTGATGTGTTTGAATGTACTGAGAAGAGATTTACAAAACTAAGGACAACTACTTTGGCGGATTGAATTAATGACCAACACATAGATAATTAAGCAAATGAGAAATCAAGTCAATTACATCGAGGAAAAACTTAATATTGTGTTTGGAAAAAAATAAGCATAGTATAGTATATGGTTCAGCTGTGGGTAGAGTTTATATAATCATAACAGAAACACTGAATACTTAGCGAATAAAAATTAATATATAGCTATACTGGAAAGATGGGGAGATAAGAAGAGTATGTTGGAGAGACTGAAAAAGAGCTAAATTTATCTCATAGTAAGAAGTAAAAGGATCATGTCTAAAACTGAAATATCATGAAATGGCAATCTAAGCATGTTATTTGGTGAAATGGAGGTAAATGTCACAATCATCAGTTGAAAATGCTGAAAGTGTGCATTCTGGGGAGCAGAAAACAGTAGTTGGCAGAGGCAAAGGAGCCCACGGTTTTTTCATAGCAAGCCTCTCTGAGTCTCTAAACCACATACAGGTATGACCCTGATACACACTAAACTAGATTTAAAAAAAATCAAGAGAGAGAAGGAGATGACCAAGATTACGGAGAGTTGAGCTTCTGTACTCACAGGTAGAATATTGCCCGGAAACAAAGGGAGATTCTGGGACTGTGGCCCTGAGAAAAGTCTCAGAACACTGAACAGAAGAGGCAGCAACAAAATGTGATTCTTAGCAGCCATCCCAACGTTCACGAAATTGGAGGTCTTTTCTCTAATCCTTGGGAACTCCAATAGGAAATGGACTTGTTTTCTCAGAATAGCTCAGTTCAAAACTAGAGAGCATACAGGGCCTATCATTAGGGTTGTGGATATCACAAGCCCTGGACCCTAGAGGAGATGCTTGCAGACAAAGGACAGGAAAGCACAGAGCAGTGGCTTCCAATTTTTTTATTGTGACCCACAGTTTACATTACAACCCAGTATACACATGTGAATAACTAACACACAGTTTCACCAAAAAATACCTATCCTCACCTTTTATACATTCTGTTGTGTTTTACCCCTCTCTCTTCTCCTTTCTTCTGTGGGCTTTATTCATTTCAGTTCTATTTCATTTTTTAAATGCTGGTTTTGACCTACTAAATTGATTTTCACTACCACTCAGCCATCAAGCCCCACAGAGCCAAAAACCCTGGTGAGAAGCATCCCAAAGGGACTGCGGCGAGCCTGGGAAGCAGCTGGAACCAGTGGGAAGAGCGCGGGCTTTACCACCACGCAGCTCAGAGTTGAAATCCCACTTTCATAATCCCGCTTACTGGCTGTGAGATTCTGGCTGTGTTACCTAATCACCTCAACTTTCTTGTCTCTAAAACTAAGATAACAAAACCCAGCTCTTCAGATTCTTGAGACAGCAGGTCTGTAAAGTGCTTGGCTCTCAAAAGGCACTCAGAAAATGTTCATTACCATTTCTTTTAAGTTGAAGGCGGAAGCCCCAAAAATGTGGGTCCTTACAAGTGAGTCCGCATGTGTCCCTGAAGCAGTTTAGTGGTTAAGACCTTGGAGTCTGGAGCAAGACTGCCTGGGTCAAGCCCTGCCGCAGAACAGCCCTGAGGACTTGGGCAAGTTGCCCAACCTAGCTGGGGGTCTGTTTCCTTACCTTAGAGTGGGGATGATAATAATACCTGTCTCTCAGGGTTTTGTGAGGATTCAATGACATTTAGAACAGTTCCTGACACATGAATGTAGTGTAGACCTTTACCATCACCACTGTAATGACACGTGAATACCATGTAGTTTACCACTGTAATGACTCACAAACGCCGTGTAGACATTTACCAACATCACCGTAATCGTGTCGGCTGGACACGAAACAAGTGACAGTGAGGCAGGATCCAAGGCTCCCAGGGAAGGTAGGGAGCACTAAACATTTGGCCTGTCTACACTGGCACAGCTGCAGTGGTGATTTTCAGCCAGAGACTATGCTGACTTGTCAGTGTTAAACCTTTGGAACAGCACCATACTTGTACCTCATTTTCTTAGCATTGTCCCCGTGGCACCCTCCAACTGCCCCTCCCCCGCTGCTACCAAGGAGAGAGCTAAACACGAGGTAGAATCCAATTTGGAGTAATATGCAAAGGCAGGGTTGGGCAGCAGCCTCAATGTGGTTGTTTAGAATTTTCTGAGCACTTAGAATGTCCTAGGATCTGAACTGTAGTCTGGACCAACTCCCCCATCAGATTCAGGCAAGAATTGTGTGCGAGGTGTGGAGTGCATGCAAGAAACTCGTCAAAGACGTTTGCTAGGGAGAACCGAGAAGGGTTTGGAGCAAAGTTTGCCCTTGTACCTTCCTCACACCCAAGGGACAGGGATGAGGACTCCTACCCTTGCCTGACCACCAGGAGTGGGCAGCTGAGAGGGTTGGAAAATGTCATAGGATCTGTGGTTGCCTAGCTAAAATCCACTCCCCCTCCTCCTTCTAATAAAACTCAGATTTTCTTTTGGGGATGCTCTCCTCTCCCTCAAGTTCAAGTGGTTTGAGGCAATCTGGCCCAACCCTACTCCCATGAACCAATCAGCACATCCCATCCCTGAGACTGTAGTCATTGGTTCAAGGGTAGAAATTGTTCTAAGTGGGTCCAACCAGGGTAAATAAGATGGCTCTCACTTATTTTATAAGACAGGAAGGCTTGATTCAAACTTCTATTCTAATTCCCCTGTTTCTGCAATGTGGCCTGGGAGCTCTTCATAGCTACCAAGATCATACAGGAGCAGACTTAGGATGAAGCCAACACTGCAGATGGAAGAGCAGAGAAATGGAAAGGAACTAGTCCTTGGGGATGTTGTTGACCTGCTGGATTAAACTAATGCCGAAGTCTGCCCTACTTCTAGACTTTCCAATTATAGGAAACTATAAATTCCCTTCCAAGTTGGGTTTTCAGTTATGCAGCAGAAAGGGTCCTAATTGATGAACAAAACAAGCGTAAATGTTGGGATTGTTTGGGGAATAGAGCAGGGTAAAGATGGCTGGTAAATGTTCACATGTTCATATGATATTTATTGTGAAATATATATTTGGTCTTTGTCCAGTTTTCTGACACAGAGCTCCTAAAATACTTAGAATTTCCTAAGTGCTGAGAGCAATAATGGTGTCTTTTGTTGTGTTAATGAGGTGACTTTTGGAAAGCATCTGGGTAACCCAAGGATGAGGGCTGATTGCCAAGGGAACCAACCATGTGTTTAGAGGGTTGAAACTTTCAGTCCCACTTGACTTCAGGGAGGGGAGAGGGGATAAAGAATGAGTTAAATTACCAACAGTCAATGATTTAACCGGTCATGCCTATGTCATGTAGCCTCCATAAAAACTCAGAAGGATGGGGTTCAGTGAACACATAGACATTTGGGAGAGTGAGGCTCCTGGGAGGGCATGGGAGCTCCCAGCTCTTACCCCATACCTTGCCCTTGTCCTACGCTCTCTTCCATCTCGCTGTTCCTGAGTTATATCCTTTTATAATAAACCAGTGCCTAGTTAGTAAAATGTTTCTCTGAGTTTTGTGAGCTGCTGTAGCAAATTAATGGAACCCAAAGAGGGGGTCATGGGAATCTCCGATCTATGGGTCATCTGTCAGAAGCACAGGTGACAACCTGGACTTGTGATCTGAAGTGAGGGTGGGGCACAGGCTTGTAGGACCGAGCCCTTAACCTATGGGATCTCATGCTATCTCCAGGCAGATAGTGTCAAAATTGAGTCAAATTGTTGGACACCCAGCTTGTCTCAGAGAATTGTTTAAAGAATGGTAAAAACCCCACACACATTGTAATTGGTGTTCAGAAATGTACTTCCAAATTCCCAAATCCATGCCATTCTGGTGCTTTCTATGGTGGTCATCCACACTCTCAGGCAGCAGCCCTTAGATGTGCCCAATCCAGAGATCTCCAATTGTCAGCCCAGGACACAGACCCACAGAAGTCTCTCTTTTTCCCCTTTCCATGCAGCATTAGCCCATTTATGTTAGGTTTAAAGTTTGTTGACAGCAATTAGAAACCAGGAGATAGTATTTGAAATCCCATATTCCTGTCTTATTTCGAAAAGTCCTCAGGACAGCATTCCCACAGGGTCACGATCAGGTGAGCCGGGTGGTAGCTGCTCCTCAGCTGGAGCCGTGCCACCGTCTCCCACCACTCAAGGACTTTCAGTTGACATTTATCCCTGTGCTGTATTGCTGCTTTATTTGCTAGAGTTGGGCTAACAGAAAGGCAAGATTTGTCTTGTCCCCATCCTTCTATCACAAGTGTGACAGCGAATGACAGAGAGGCCATCGCTTTTGCTGGATCTGTCTCCCTCACTCAAGCCACCTTTGTGTTTTCCACTTCTTATCTAGTCCAGCCTCCTCCTGAGGAAAACTCAAGCCCAGAGAGGGAAAGAGGTTTACACAGGGTAACTCAGCACAATATGGAACCCCTAACTCCTAATTCCTCATCCACATTTTTGTCGTATCCAGTGCCTCCCAGATAAATATCATATGTCACAGGAAGCCTCTCTATGTACTTCTGAATACAGCCAGGAATCTGAGAGCATGTTGGCTTTTAAAGGTTCCATTCTTGGCTAAGGCCTTTCCCCAGATCCCTGGCCTCCACCCTGGTGGAGAGCAGAAAGAGCACGGGCTACGTCAGAAAAACTTAGCGTTGGCTCTACCACTCACTAGATGTGACCTTGGGCAAGTTACTCAAGTCCTCTGATTCTTAGGTTTCTCCTTTGCAAAATAGTGTAGCAACCTCCAGACTGAAGTAGAGCTGTTGTTAGGAATAAATGTGAACCTTTGTACGAGGGCTGGCGCACAGTCAGCAAGCCCACTCCCTCTCTGCATTCTGAGTAAGGAGCGCATTCAGAAACCAAGAGCCTCTATTATCACAACCCTCCCCTGCCTGTCCAAACGCTGAGGCATCCCTGGGTGCTGGCTTGGCTGTTTACGAAGCATGTTTGTGAGCGGGATCATACTTGGACTTCTTGACAGCCAGCCCAGTGCAAGAGGACTCCTCAGCCGCTCCTTACAGAAGAGGGCGGTGAGCGCCCCAAGCCGCACAGCTGAGCAGGGCAGCCCTGGGACTCTGACCACAGCTCTACGCTCACTTATTCTGTAACTCCAGAAAAGCGGCTCTAGGACTCTGGAAAAGTGGCTGCAGGACT
This sequence comes from Equus przewalskii, assembly GCF_037783145.1. Taxonomy (NCBI): domain Eukaryota; kingdom Metazoa; phylum Chordata; class Mammalia; order Perissodactyla; family Equidae; genus Equus; species Equus przewalskii. Next base: position 59,947,899 of record NC_091832.1, on the reverse strand, counting down.
CCCAGCTTCACCTATGAAATGCAGGGAATGGACTTGGTGGCTTCCGGAGTCCTCCCAAAGTCTCTGTGTTCTGTACGTCTCAGAATTCTGTGGCTGAATCATGTCCCCCCAAACTTTATATGTTGAAGCCCTAATGCCCCGTATCTCACAATGTGACTGGAGACAGGGCCTTTAAAGAGGGGAATAAGTTAAGGTGAGGCTTTCAGGGTGGGCCCTAGTCCAATACGACTGGTGTCCTCATAAGACGTGGAAATTTGGACACACAAAAGGGACACGAGACATGCACATGCACAGAAGAAAGCCCACATGAGGAAACAGGGGAAGGCAGCCACCTGCACACCAAGAAGAGAGGCCTTAGAAGGAACCAACCCCACTGACACCTTGATCTTGAACTTCCAACGTCCAGAACTTGAGAAAATAAATGTCCGTTGTTTAAGCTACCCAGTCTGTGGTCTTTCGTTAGGGCAGCCTGAGCAGGCTCGTCCAGAGTTCCATGTCATTCCACTATGAAGAGCCACAGGCTTGGTGCTGCTGAGGTACCCAGTGAAGTAGGATGCCACCCTCTCAGACAGTACACAAAATAGTTGGGGGCAATCTGAGGGAGATTTTGGAAGTAGTTGTTTTCAGTTTTGCTTTAGTTTTTGTTTTATCTTGTTGGCTTTTTCTATCTGCCTCTCCAAATTTCCCATCCCCCTTCCTCTGTTAAGAGATGTGCTCCCTGGTCACAGGGGAGGACGATGACCCAGGGCCTGACCAGCCATAATAGCCCACCTCTCTGACAACAGGGATTGGCCCATGGAGTGGTCTTGGACGTCAGCATGGCCCGCGAGAGCCCCTCCCGGGATTGCCACAAGGATTACAGTAACAACAGCTAACTTTGACTGCATCTTACTATGGCTGCCTCCTGTTTTAAGCCCTTCATAGGTATTATCTCCTTTAATTCTCAAGCAACTCCATGAGATGGTTTCTTTTGCTGGTTCCTGAGAGGTTAAGTGACTTGTCTAAAGTCACCAGGTTAGTGAAAGGCTAAGCCAGGATGGATACCCAGAAAGTCTGGCTCCAGCACCCATGCTTTCTGCTGAGGACACTAAGCTGGAGCTGCTGGTGGATGTTTTATCCACCACACAGAGGAGGCCTGTTTGTACTCTGAGATAAAGAGGCAGGTCACTCGGGGTGATAGTGCCCAAAGAACGAGGCAGCAGACGCGCCCTCCATGGGTTAACACCAGCATCCTCTACTCCCAACTGGCCTCCTTGGGCAGCACTGGGGTGGGGCTGGCCCCTGGGTCCCATCTCAGTCCCTGAGAATGAGCTGTTCTCTGCTGGACCCTAGGGAAGTTCAGAGCACACCCGTCCGCTGCAAAGATCCCAGGTCCTGTCCTGGGGCTGAGGTAAAGATCCCAACTTGGCCGACAGCCCCAGGCCCCTCCATAACCAGCCATCCTGCCCCTCAATTGCAAATGGAGATACTAATATTTACCAGACAGTGACTGTGGGCATTAACAATGAGCTGATATGGGAAAGGACCTCATATTGGGCAAGGAGCAGGTGCTCACTGGGGACCCTATCATTTTAGGACAACTTGGAGACAATGGAGCTCATCTCTAGAATTGCTAAGGTGGTTCTTTATCCTAGAGTTCACTGACCCTGGCTGCAATCACCAGAACACAAACCTATAATTTTCACTCCAGATGCAAAGGCAACAGCTGCCATGAGGGTCTTTGGGCACCGGTTTCCCAGGAGCCAGCATCCTCTTTGTCTTCTAAAGCTCCCTCAGGAAAATAGGGCTGCCCCTGCCCCAGGGAGCTCCTCACACCAAGATCCAAGCCCTCAAAGGGTTGTGAACTGCTCAAAGCCAGACCCAATCTGAACAGCCCAACAACTCCATCAATAAAGCCTTTGGATTGGGGCATTGTTCCTTTGCCCCTACACGACCTACACACCCAACTCCCATAAAAAGAGGGAAGAATACCCTACCAGTCAGAAAATAAGATGCCCAGTGTCACTGATCCCTCAGTGAAAGGTAGTCTTCAGTTGATTTCCTATTTGTCAGCTAACTGGGAGCCAGGCCTGTGAGCCCAGGATGTAACGGGTGTGGATTTCATGCTGAGAAGTGGTAACAGCTCCAGAGCCACCTGCAGGGGAAGTTTGGGGCCAGCACTGGGGTACTTGAGGCACTGGTGGTGGAGGGGGGCAGTGTGAGGGCACTTGAAAGGGGATAGGGCAGGTGAGAGAGGTGTAAAGAGCCCTAGAAACCTGCATCTACACCTCTGGGCCCTTCACTATGTGTGTGCCCTTCGTATCTGCTCTACAGCTCGGCACCATGCTCCAAAATGGGGTGCCTGACTGCCTTCATCTCATCCCTCTTTTGTGTCAACTTTAGGGTCTCAGAATTAACATGTCCAAGACCAATCTCTTGATTTTCCCTCCCAAACCCACTTTTTCCTTGATTCAATGAATCAACACCATCACCGACTCTGTTGTTCAATCCAAAATGCCTAGCAGTCATTGTCTCAGTCCCTTTCCCCCAGTCAGCAAATCCTAGGAGCTCTACCTCCAACATGATCTAGAATCTGCCCACTTATCTCCACCTGCATCGCTGTCACCCCAGTACAAGGCATCATTGGCCTCGACAACGGCTTTCTCTGGCCGCTTTTAATTCCCCTCTCCCCAGTATTCTCCCTTGTGTCATCTCGCTTTATTTTCTGGAGGTACTTATCAGTAGCTGAACTTACCTTGTTGGCCGGTTTATTTCATTGTTATGGCCTGTCTTCTTCGCTCACTAGAACACAGGTAAGCCACACAAGAAGGGGCCTTACTGTTCTTGTCCATCACTGTACCCCAGCCCCTTGCACAGCTCTTAGCACATCGGAGGTGGAGGTGCTCCATCACAGTTATTGAAAGATTGACGGAATCTTTATCTGGATCTTGTTGTCTCTGTCTTACAGGGTTAAGAGAAGGAAGGCGATTTGGTCAAGGCTGCAAGCTGGCGAGCAGTAACACCAGGACTGGATCCCAGGTCTCCTGACCACAGTCCAGTCCTCTCTTCTCTCCAGCACTTGGCCCCTTAGAAAATTCTTCCCAGACTTCCATTCCACAATCCCACTAATGACTGGTTTGAGTTGAGAGCAGATGTTCTGGGAGCTTCAAACCCTGAAGGCTGAGCTGCCACAAATCAGATTTTCTCAGTGGTTTAAAGAGAGGTCAGCAACGTCTGCAGCCTGGCAACTCTAGGCTCCCTGCCCTCCGGTCCCCTGAGGGGCCACCCCAGCCCGCTGGGGCCCACGCCTGGTGAGTCGTGGCTGAGTCAGCGGAAGTTCTTTCAGGGCTGAGTGCCCAGGAGGGTCCTGGCCTCAAGCAGGGCAGTAGCAGAAGTTGAGACCCAGCTGGGTCATTCAATGGAACACAGACCAAGCCCCAGGAGCATGAAGAGACAGGCCGGGGCTGGGGCTGCGGCTGAGGAAGCTCAGTGGCTGCAGAGGTTGGGATCAGGAGAATTCTCCCCAATGAGATGGAGAAGGCCCCCAGAAGCCCTTGGAACCTCCTAAGTAACTGGGATCAGGCCCCGAAGGGCTCCCACCTCTACCTGAAATACTTGACTTTAACTTTTCACTTATAGATCACCTTGTTACCTTGTTCCAAAAAGGACTGCAGTCTAACCAAAAAGATACACAACTACAATACACCAAAAGAAAACATTTTTAGAGTGGATAGGGAAAAATGAGTCAAAGGGGAGAATAAGAATAGAAAAGTAAGATGGAGCCGGGGATGGGGATAGTAGGCCCAAAGCCTGCTGTAAGGTCCTCTCCACTTACTAAGGAGGACACACACTTGGCTGAGTTTTCTAGAAGCCAGAGTGAAGAGCACAGCAGCACAGCTCAAGAATGGCAGCATCCAAAAGAGAAAAAAAACCCAGCTGCTCCAAGAAGCCCTGTTCTGAGGCTGACGTCACAAAAAAGAACATCCTGTGCTCAAGTTATCTGGTGGGCCCTCTTAGAGGGGATGCTGCATGATGCAGGACTCAACCTCCCCAACGCTCCTCACAAGAGCTCGGGGATGAGGCTCACTGTTGTGATCTGCAGTGCATCACGGTCGGTTAAGGTCACGCCAAAGGGGGGCCAGGCCTGGGGAACCCAGAGCAGGCAGAACCCCTTTGAAGCCCCTTTAGGCCTTGGGTAGTGGGTCAAACAGGCCGTGGACAAATCATTCTAACTCTCTGGGCTTCAGTTTCCTCATGTATAAAAAGGCAATAATTCTTACTCTCACAGAATTTCTATAAGGATTAGCAAAATTATATTTGCACTGTTATGGGCTAAATGTTTGTGTCCCCCCAAGATTCATATGTTGAAACCTAATCCTCAAAGTGATTGTATTAGGAGATGGGGCCTTTGGGAGGCGATTAGTCCTGAGGGTGGAGCCCTCACGAATGGGATTAGTGCCCTTGTAATAAGAAACACAGAGAGATGATTTCTCCCTCCACCACGTGAGGACACAACGAGAAGGTGGTTGTCTGCAAACCAGACAGATGTGGAGCACTTTGATCTTGGACCTCCCAGCCCCGAGAACTGTAAGAAATGAGTATTTGTTGTTTGAGCCACCCAGACTATGGTATTCTGTTACAGCAGCCCAAAATGACTAAGACAGGTACCAACATATTATAAAGCTATAGTAATTAAAACAGTGTGCTATTGATTGATTCAGGAATTGGCAACTAGATCAATAGACTTGAATAGAATGATCTGTGCATATACGAAAATAAACTGTGTTAAAATGGCATTTTAAGTCAGTGGAGAAAGGATAAATGAATCAATAAATGATACTGGAGTACTTGGGCAATCATATAGAAAAAAATAAATTACATACTCATCCTCAGTGGTAACCAGAGAAACGAAAAGTAACTGTGAGATATCATTCTCCTCCATCACACACACATAAAAAGTCGGACAATATCAGGAGGTGGCTTGGCTAATGGGTAAACGGTCCTACTGGCTGGGATGGAGATGTTTATACTGCAATATGGAGGGAAATCTGTCACTATCCAGCAAAAAGGAAAAGGCCCAGTCACCCACAATGTCACCTGCAGGAACGTACACTGGAGATGCACAGGTAGACGAGGATGGTACTGCACCACTGTGACAGGAACGATGGAAGCGTCCATGGGGAATGGAGTGGGTCAGTGAAGTGGCTCAGATCCACGTGTATCAACATCAAATGCCTACTGAGGAGGAAAAAGGCAAGTTGCGTAGCAATACTTACAGGATTATATCATTAGGAAAAAATACAAACAGACAAAATGAAACTGTGTTTGTGTTTGCGCTTTATATACGCGTGTGTATAAAAGTAAAGCCAAGAATAAGGAAAACGTCCCCCAAACTCATAGTGACGATTCTTTCTGGGAGGAGGAAAGAGAAGTCGTACAGGGAAGGGGCAGGCGGTAGGGGCTGGTCAGAGGGACTTAGCCTCACCTGTAATGCCCTCATGTTTTATAAAGAAGAATCACTTTCCTTACAACTAGTACACTTTTTAAGATAGCATACAGTATGGAAAAATAATATAGTATACCGTATAGAAGCTAATATGCTGAAATATTAATAATTGTTAACTATGGGTGGAAGGAATCTGAATGAATGTTCTTTTCTCTTCTTTTTGAACTTTTTGATTTTTCATTATTCTTCAAATTTCCCACCTCTGCAGAGAAAGGGGACCAAAACTAAAACTGAAGGCCCCCAAACCTTTGTCTCTGGACTACCCCAGGAAAAGGGCTCTATGGTGAGCAAATAGGCTGGGGTCTGGCAGGGCCAGGCCCAGAGTGAGCAGTGAGAAGACCCAGGCTGCCTTGGCCTCCTCTCAGGCCTCCAGGAGGCCGGTTGCCACTGCTTTGCCTCACAGCAGCCTCCCACTTGGCCCATTTCTTTCGGGCCTCGCCTCCACACTGGCCCCCATACTCCAGCCCAAAACAGTCTCCCAAATAGAACACACACGAGAGAGTTTCCAGTCTACACAGGGCCTAAATCCAATGGGGGCCTGAATTCTCCCTCCCTTGCTTCAGCCACCAGGAGGGACCACCCGTGACAGGAATGAATTCAAGGCCTAGAAATGCACTGAGGCCCTTCTTCCCCAGCTCTGCCCCCGCTGGGCTCACACACATTCCAGACATCCAGGTGCAAACACCTCAGCCGCCTGGGCCTTAGGGGAAGGTGGGGCAAGTTGTGGAATTTTCCCAAGTGATAACTACTGAATGGAAAACATTTTGATGAGTCTTGCTCCTGAGCTCAGGGCTGAAGGGGAGTGACAAGTCCCCAGCTAGCAGCCAGCTTCGCATGTGAGCTGTGGGAGCAAGCTGGGAAGTGAGCTCTCTCTAGTCTCAGCCTCTCCATCTGCAGAAAGGACATAGCAAAATTTGCCCCTTGCTGATTTACTGAAAAAGAGGACGGAATAATCTGCTACCCTCTTTTAGCTTCTTAGAAAAGAGGAGAAATCACACAGACCCATTAATAACAGGGGAGAGACCCCTTCCTGTCTTTCTGTAAGTCAGCGCTGGGGAGGCCAGTGTTGGCCAGACTACGTGTGAGGAGAACTCAGGGAGGCCCATCGAGCTTGTTGCTAGGATGGGAGAGGACAAATGGCCCAGTGCTCACACCACTCACCCCATCGCCAGCTGCCCATCCAGAACATTCCTGGTGATGTGGATTAAGGCTGCCCCAGGTAGAGAAGCCCAAGGTGACCTGGCCTACATGCCGATCTATATGACCTGGTGGATTTTTATGGTATGAATTAGGGCTGCCCCAGGGAGAGAAGCCCAGGGTATCCTCACCTACATGCCAATCTATATGACCAGATTCGTATCTAAAGTTATACGACCGCACAATAACCAGACCCTATCTGCACTGAAACCATTTAATGACTTTTTACCTCATCTTTTCTCTTTTCCAGTAAAAAGAAGTCACGTACCCGTGCCTTATAAATTTAGCTCTAACCCTCAACTCAGAGCAGCAGCAGGAGCTCTGACTGCCCATGGGTCCTGTCCCCATGCAGCAGCTCTTTACTGCCCATGGGTCCTGTCCCCATGCTATTCCATACTATTCTCTAAATAAAAGAGCACCACTGCCAGACCTTGAGAGTCCAAGAAACCTTTCTTTCGACTCTCCGGCTCACCATCCCCGCATCACTGGCACACTGGGCTTAGCTTGTTTCCCTCCCCTTCCTTCTTTAGCAGAGGGAACTACGCACAAGGGTTTATAAGAACGCATGCTCACCCATTCATTCATTTGTTCACGTACACGAGCATCACTGATCAGGTGCGCTCCATGTTGCAGCCCTGTGCTGGGCACTGGGAACACTTCTGGGAATGGAATGAGTAAGGCACCATCCCTGACCTCGAAGGCTTGGAATCTATTAGGAGAGACGGACAAGAGATCAGTGACCTCAGGGTGAACTGTTGGAGCGGCAGTTTGCCTGGGTGATAGGGAAGCATAGATGAAGGGCACCAGTTCAAGTCAGAGAAGTGGATACGGAGCGGGAGCGGGAGTGGGGGAGGAGCGGGGCGCGGGGGTGCGGCAGGGTGGGTTAGGGGGATAGAATCAATACATTTAGGGAAAGCTTAGAGAATCCATGTATTCTAGGACCTCCATATAGGTACATCAGACCAGATTTACTAAACATTTCTCTACTCCTTTCTAACGCTTAAGTCAGATCACAAAAATATAAGTATCCAGCCCAGAGCCTAGTATTCTGCGGGTACTGGATGTATTTGCATGGGCATGTTTGTATGTGAGCAGGTTTTAAAAATCTAATGGTTCTTCTGATGGCAAGAAATCTTTTGTAAGGACATACTTCAGAAGGACTATGATGTTTTAGAGTTTGGATCTTAACTATTTTAAACTTGCTTCTGTCTGATTTCTTTTTGGTTCCATCTGATGTCTTGTAGACTCTGAGATCCCACAGGCCTGATCTGTTTGCACGGCTGGACTTAGGAGCATGAAGAGCCGATGGGGAGTGGGGTGGGCACGGGCTGGTAGGATTTTATCCAGTCATTCTGAGGTGCTCTGCCTCCCAACTGCCAACAGGTCATTTTTCCCCCTTGGAAAATGTCAAAGATCATCCTACGCCTCAGTGCCATAAGCCCTGACTTGCAAGGATACAGAAATAAACTGGCCCAAAAAGCTGAGTTCAGGTCCAGGGAGAACAGAGTGGGTCTTACAGAGAGAAGGCATGATGAGGCTGCTCTGAGGTGGGGGTGCACCACGGGTAGGGCTCTGCTGCAGAACTCTCAGCCCAGGCCTGCAGGGACCAAGGCCTTCCTGAGTGGGGCCGGGGAGAGTCAGGCCATTAGTTCATTCTGGCAGCATCCTGTTCACTTAGGCAGGCTCCTGACTCCAGGCCACTGAGGAAGAAATGTATCCCACTGCCTTAGTCCCTTTGAGCTGCTCTAACAAAATACCACAGGTTGAGTGGCTTATAAACAACAGAAATTTGCTTCTCACAGTTCTGGAGGCTGGAAGTCCAAATCAGGGTGTTGGCCAATTCAGTATCTGGTGAGAGCCCGCTTCCTGGTTCATAGCGGGTACCTTCTCAATGGTCCTCACATGGCAGAAGCCGAGGGGAAGCTCCGTGGGTTCTCTTCATCAGGGCACTAATCCCATTCATGAGGGCTCCATTCTCATGACCTAATTACCTCCCAAAGGCCCCACCTTCTAATACCACCACCTTGAGGGTTAGGATTTCAACAGACGAATTTTGAGGGGACGCATTCAGACCTTAGCACCATTCTGAAAATTTCCCTTCCCTTCTCTTTTCCTTCTTTCCTCCTCCTCCTCTTCCTCCTTCTCTTCTTCTTCTTTCTCTTTCTCTCTCTCTCCCTCCTCCTTTTCTCTCGCTGTCTCTCTCTCCCTTTCTCTTTCCTTCTCATAAGCATCATCACAAACAACCATTTCCAAGGAGGGCTGATTCCTTTTGCTGAACATTTTGATCTGATCATGAAACATTAACCTGAAAGTGATTCATCAGGGGGTCCTGCAGAAGTGGTTTCTCTGTGTGTTCATCAGTCTGTCCTCTGTCCCTTGGTTTCTCTCCTCCTTGACCACAGTAAGTCAGTCCATCTCCGTGTGCCTGCATCTATTTTTCTCTCCCTGCCTGCTGCCAGTTCTCTCTGTGAACCAGCAACAGTCCTGGTCATAAGACATTAGTCAGTAGAATGGCAGCTGACCTTACTGAAGTGGCTTGCTGCCTCCCTGCCAGGAAGTGCTTGGAGTCTGTGCCTGAAAACTGTGGCTGAACCGCGGGGTATGTTTGTCTGCTCCATGCTCCACCCTGTTTTCCTGGTGTCAGATTCCAAACAGAGCTACCTCATGTTCTAAGAAGATGAACAGGACAGCTAAGATGTTCAGGAATCTCACCAGCTTGATTGTTTAATATTTGTTCATGCTGTGCATTAGACGAGAATGAGCAATGGGCACGGCCCTTTTCAGGTGGGGCACCATTGCGGAATCAGTTGGTGCACAGACATGATAAGAAACATCATTCATTGGATGCCTACTCTGTGCCAAACCTTATGTCAGGCATTTTATAGGCATTAATTCCAATCCTCACAACCACCCATAGTGGCAGATATTGTTAACTCGATGTGTAGATGAGGAAACTGAGGCTCAAAAGGGTTAGATATTTGCCCAAAGCACCCCATCAGCAAGTGACAGACCCAAGGTCCCCGAAGCCCAAACTGTGCACTACAATATACTTGCTCCCCACCTGGGTGGGCAGGATGGGGTGAGAGAGAAAGTGTGCATCCCATTCGTTTTAACATCTCGGGGGGAAGTTGGTTTGAGTTGGTTTTGGGAGAGTAGATAAATACAAGGGAGATTCTGTCCCCAGTTAGGGAGTTCCATACTCAGGGTGGAATTCCTGGAAAGGAGCTGAATAGGGAGATCCACAGACCAGCTTCCCACAGAATCTGTCCCCAGTGCTCTGCATGGCAGATGACAAGCACTCCATTATCTTTGGGGACCTGGTCTTGATCCTGCCTCCAAGGCTGGTGCTTGTGGTCTGGGTTTTCTCAGTGATAGAATGATTAAGTTCGACTTTATCTCTGTGTGGAACAACTCCTCCTTCTGACACCCGCTTCTGGCCTCCAGTACCATCAGAGATTGGCTGGCGGAAATGAAAAGAACAAACTCCTTAGCTGCAGCTGTTGGCTTGGCCACTAGGGGCGCGGTTGAGTACATGAAGCAATTGGGCACCTCTGGCCTTGCTTCCATAGGCACTGAGTTCTACTGCAGGCCCCACGCTTCCTCATCCTGCCTTCCAGTCTGGGACCACCTTCCCCCACCCCCGAGTTTAAAGTAGGGCAGAGAACAAGCAGGCTATCCCCAGAATTTGGGGGTGTGGCCTTGTTCATGAATGTCTCACCTGCCAGCTCTCATCCAGCCTCAGAGAAAGCCCACCTGCTCTTTCTCTCCATCTAGCTGGTGTCAACCTCTTGCTGGCCCAGACTTGTAGTATCTGCCAGACCTTCCCACTTTGCAGTTTCTGGTCCTCCCTCCTGCCACTGCCCGCCAAGATAGATCCTCTTCAGAGACTGCAGAGTATCCTGGAATTGTGAGTCAGAAGATGCCAGAGCTTGAACCCCTTGTTCCAGTAGGGAGGAAAACATCCAACGGGGGGAAAGTGATTTGACAAAGGTCTGATTAGTAACAGAGCCAGGACTGGAACCAGGATCTCCTCATACCTATCCAGGGCTCTTTCCATTGTTCAAAGGAGCCAGGCCCCTTGGATGAGATGAGGCATATAAGAATCTAGAAGGCTCTCCCCTGCCCATCAGGGCTGCTGCCCCACTGTCATTAGTGGCATCACTTCTGGTTTCCTTCAAATATTACACATGCCTGAGGAGGCCCTGGTTGTCATCCAAGTTGTCACTAGGATGTGCTGGTGCTGGGCCTGGAAACATTCTCTGCAGCATCTTCTAGATGGTGATTCTTACAAGTGTCCACAGGATAAAAGGGCCAACTCTGCAGGAGATGCTGAGATGCCAGGATGGAGAGGAGAGTGATCTTAAACAAACCACAAGCCAGGCCTGTAATCGGGCCCACCCCTAACATTTGAGAGGTCCAAAGCAAACGCATAAATGGAGGCCCACATGCCATGTGTCTAAGTATCTGAGTTATAAACCAAGTTAACAAACTGTTAGACAATGTTTGTTCTTTCCCCTTGCCTTGACAAATATATCCTTATAACAACCTCAAAGGCAAGTGCCAATTGCGCATCCTTGGACTTCTGGAACACTGAGGAGCAGGGGGAGTGAGGCCAGCGGGAGACACCCCAGCTTGAGAGTCTAGCCTTCACGCACACTCCACAGACGAGGAAAGAGGCCTGCATGGGCCCAAACATGGGCTATTTGGGCAGGAACTTCCTGAGTCCTGGATACTTAGAGCCCAGAGTAGAAGGGAAGGAATAGACTATGAGCGGGCACCTTACCTGGACGAGGCCCAGAGCAGGGCTCTTTAAAGCATGGGGTCCAAGGCAGGCCCCCTTCCCCATGTATAAGGACAGTGCTATTAAAATTATTTCCATTTCATGGATGAAGTAACTGCAGCTCAGAAGACTTGAGTGACTTCTTACAGGCACACGCCAGCATCAGAAGAGCCAGGACTTGACCTGAGTCTGCCTGCCTCCAGATCCCCCGCGCTTCCCCTTCACCATGCCGCTTCCCCACCGTCCATCATCACCTGGGAAATGCGGTGAGCCACTCCCCGCCGTGGGTATGGACTTCCATCGCCTCTCACCGTCAGCAAAATGGAAACAATCTCTTTATTGGTCTTGCCGCCTATTCTGTCCCCGCATCCTTCTAGTTTCTCTGAGATACAAAAGCCATGATACCCTCCCTTCTTAATCCCTCGACTTCAGGATAATGTCCAAAGACCTTACCCTGGCCCATCACGCCCTGTTGTATCCAGCCTCTTGAGTCTAGCTCCTAAATAGCCATCCAATCCTTCCACTTCTTGCCACGCCTCTGCCACTGCCCTGGCCATGCTGAATCCCTTTCGGTCCTGCACACACTCTTGCAAATTCTATCCCTCTCCTGCCTCAGGCCTCCCCACCACCTCCCCTAGCCAGCTCCCACCCCACCTCATCTGGACTTAGATGGCATCTGTCAGCTCCCCAACTCCAGTTCCAAGGGAAAGGTTTTGTTAATTATCTTCCTACACTAATAAGCTGTAGGCACTGTACCCCCATGCCTAGCACTGAGTGACACCGAGTGAGGCGCCCATAAATGCTCATTGAACTAATGGGTTCCTTATAAGATAGGAGGTTGGCCTCATCTCCCTTCTGTGCTTCAGCCTGAATCAACCCCTTCTGAGAGATACGGGCAGAGACGAGCCATTGCTGTTGCCAGCATCAAAGCCATATGACAAACACTTCCTGGATCCTCTTGAAACGCTGGGCCCTGGGTGGAAAAGCCCCTCCCAAAGGCAGATGGTAGAAGCTAGCCGACTGGGGCCCAAGGCTGCGAGATCTAATTGCTCCCTGGAGCAGGGGAGGATGTCACTACCCGTCATGTCCTCTGTGCAATAGAGCCAAACAGAAATTTCTTCCTTCCTTCTCTCATTCAACGAATAGAGACCAAATTGTAATCACCATAATGAATACACAGGAGCCTTAGACAATGGAATTTGTCTTTGTGTAGCTTAAAAACTCCTGTGGGAACAAGTGAGACTAATTGAGGGAATGCTTTGTGCTGGGGGAGTGCCAAGAAGGCAGAGACCCAACCCAGCTGTGCATTCTGTGCGTTTCCTTGGGGAAAAGGCAAGTCCTTACAATGGCCCGCCATGTCCACAGGATCTGCCCCAGCACCCCGCCCTGTCACCTCTCTGGCATCATCTCCCACAGCTCTCATCTCCCCCCTGCTTGCTGCACTCCAGTGTGAGGCCCCTTCGTTCTTCCTTGATTTTATCAGGTTTGTTTGCTCACCAGGTTCCTTTGCACTGGCTGTTTCTTCTGCCGGCAACACCCTTCCCACAGATACCTCATGACCAACTCCCTTATCTCCTTCAAATCTTTACTTGAAACTCACCTTATTAACGAGGTCATCCCTGCCCACCATGCATGGGTCAAGCATGTTGTGGTCACTGAGGCTGCCTTGCCCAAGGCTTGGAGGGACTGCAGGGTCAGTGTGGTGCAGTATGGAGTGTCCTAGACTCAGCGTCAGACAGTCCTAGGAGCCCTGCCACTACCAGGAGTATGACTTCGGGTGAGCCCCTCAACCTCGCCAAGTTTGATGTCTCTTAAGTAAGATAGGGAGAATATTTCTTGACTTCTCTATTTCACAGAATTTCTCTAGGATCAAAAGAGATTATGTCTCACTTATCTTGGGACCACCAGAAAGGAAACCACTCTGTAACCTGTAAAGTGGTGTGCTAACGTCAGTGAGGCTGCTGTTGGCCGACATATGCACTCACTAAGATGGTCCAGGTACCTGGGCCGGCCCTCTCACACATCAGTACATCTTGCCTCTTGAAAGTCAAACTAGATCGATAGGAATGATCCAACAGGCAGCTCTAGAATCAGGGTGCTGTCACCGAGTGCAGACTCATCCTCATGGACTCAGCCCAATGTTCTCTGGTCCAAAGGGCCAACTAGCAGGGAAGAGCCCTCAGGTGGCCCTGCTGCTCTGAGCCATGGGGACCCCCCTCCCCATTAGTGGGCTCCAGCCTAGCCTTACAGCATCTCATATAAAAGGCAGCTTCATCCAAAGCAGGAGGCATCAGGTACCCCAAGCACGGGGACGTCTGTTCTTTGTAGTAGTGTTTCCTGACATTGCTACTTACAAAAACCATGCATTGCAGAAAATTAATGCAAGCCTATAGAAAAAATGCTATATCCTCTGTTACCCTGCCACCGAGAAAAAAATCACAGTTAATATATGCATATACCCTCCCAATCTTTTTTTACACATATAAAAGAATTGGATATTAGATCCTAGAATTAAACGTTTCAAAATGTCTTATTTACTTAGACATTTGGTGTTCCAGTCTTGTTTACTTAGCATGAAATCATTAGCATTTTCCTATGTCATCAAATATATTTTGGAAATATTATTTGTGTGGCTACATACCATCCAGTGCTGGAGCTCTAACTATAACTCGTTTGACCACTGCATATGGTTAGACATTAACAACGAAACTGTTCCAACAGACACCTGGCTCTTCCTCCTCCTCTTCCCTCCCTCACTGACTCTCCTGGTCCTCGTCACTGACCACCCTCCTGTCCAGGCATACACCAGGCAGAATGGGAGGTGTAAGGGTGAGGCCCCCGTCCCTGCCCTGGACAGGCTGCCTGTCTATGAGAAGATAGAGGACAGTGTACCCACAAGAAAGCAGAAACAGGAGCCCCAGGCCAAATGAGGGGCTAAGAGATGGGAAAAAGCATTTCCAGATGAGGTAGGACAGCTCCAGCAAGAAGACAATGGAGCACTTACCACATGCTGAGGCTGGAATACACTGGTGAGCAGTGAGGGGGGCACTCAGTATTCAGTACCGGCGTGTGGCCAGGGACAGGCAACCAGAAGGATGCTGAGTCCCCGAATCCAGACTGAGTCTTCTGGCAGCAAACATGGTTCCTGCCCCTCAGAGCCTACAGCCTGAGAGGGAGACAGATACTAATCAAATAACCTCACAAATGAAGATAAAATTACAAGTGGTCCATGAAGGAGAAGTAGGTGAGGTTAGGAGGCTATGTAACCTGGGGTCCCCTCAGGAGGCAGAAGTGCTGTCAGCCCCGTAAGGGAGGAACAGGTGTGTAGACGGACCTGGAAGAGAGTCTGTCTGGAGAGCAGCGTATCAGTGCAAGGCGAGACCCAAAAGGTGGGCAGAGCCAGACCATGCAGGCCTGGTGGCCGTGCTGGGTTTTCATCCTGGGAGGACTGAGAGCTGTCGGAGGGCTTTAAAGCTGGGAGAAGCAAGGATCGGATTTCCATTCTGAAGAGTTTGCTCTCCCTGTGGAGGAATAACTTTCTCTGGGGGAGAGGGTCTGTTGGGGGCCAAGAGTGGGTGCAGGGCCATCAGTAAGAGGCTGTTGCTGGAGGGGAGCAAGCTGATGGTGACTTGAGCCAGGGTAGTGGCAGAGGCGATGGGAAGAAGTGGAAGGATTGGATGGATATTCAGGGGCTAGACTCAGGAGGTTGGGTTGATGCTGTGACTCCCCGGAAGACCCCTGTTCAAGTACACTTGCTGGCTTAGAAGCATTAACCCCTTAGCATGATGGGGTGCTCCCAGGAGCAGGATTTCTTCTTAGACAAAGTCCCTTAAGGGCATCCTAGAGAGAGGGGCAAGGAAGGAAGGGGGACAGGGCCCAGAGAGGGACTTTCGGTGAAGGACATGGCCAGCAGGGGGCAGCACAAAGGTCTTGGGCATCTGTGGGGCTGAGCAGCCATTGAAAACAAGGCCAGCTACTTGCCCGGAATGGAACTTGTGGCAGGTTACTTTGCAGCCCCGTGGCCTCAGTGTGTACATCTGTTCATGGAGATAACAACACCTGCCCAGCCCCCCCAGTGCTGTTGTGAGGATGGTAGATGAGATAAGTTCGAAGGACCCTGCCAACCCAAAATGTCTAGGAGGGGAACTTGGCCATGTCTCAGGCTGCCCTGAGAATGAGGTCAACGTTTAGGAATCAGCTCTGGGGTCAGGGGTCCCAGGAGGAGGTGGAGCCCCAGGATCTGGACTGGAGCCCCCTGTCTGCAGTGAGGGTTGGTCCTAAAGGCCAGAATGGGGCAGCCTTGGCTGCTGTCCTGTGTAATGCCTTAGGTGCCTGGAGCTCTAGGCTCTGGTGGAGCAGGGACTGGATCTTAGATCAGAACTATCTCTAGTGAGCGGTTGACACAGCACAGAGTATTATAGCCCAGGAGGCACCTTGTGGTTAGCGGGGAAACACCTGCGCAGGGGCAGGTCCACCTCGACTCCTCCCAGCTGGTCTGGGAGACAGACCTGGAAGAACACCTGTTTCTAGTTAACCTCTGGTTTCTACCTGGCCTCTCTGAGCCTCAGTTTCCTCATCTGAAAGAGGAGATACCCACGTCTGCCTTGCTGAGTCGCTGTTGGCACATGTTAGGCGCTGGGTGACGGGAGTTGCTGCTGGTCGTTTGAACTCAGCCTGCTTGTGGGTGGAGTGCAGGCTCTGGGCTTGCCGACGCTGGAAGGGGGTTCTCCTGCCCCCTCCACGCAGGCAAACTGCTGACAGTGGCAAAGCCACGTTGCCATGCTTGGGGGAAAACTGCCTGGGTTTCGGGTTTAATAAAAAAAAAAAAATGGGTATTTGGGTTTGGTTTCGTCTAGGGTTTGGCAAAAGCGTGTAGTTCGCTTCTGTTTGCGTCGGGGCGGCTGCTTGGGTTCAGGTCCTGGCCGGGAACGCGCAACTAGAAGGGCTTTAGGACCCGGCTGCGCGGCTCCCGGACCCTGCGCGTCCCAGGTCCCCAGCCTCGGGCGGAGCGGCATGAATGAGATGCTGGAGGGGATGGGACTCAAAGGGCTCGCGGTGGAATAGCTCTGTCGTCGCCAGGCAACCGCCCTGACGCAACGCAAAAAAAAAAAAAAGTCCCTTAAAAAAAGAATAGTGCTGAGAATTCACTGGAGCACGAGAGAAAGGGCGGCAGAAGCCGGCTCAGCCCCCGAGGCCGGGGCCAGAGGCTGCGGAGCCGGGAGCCCGCGTCGGGAGGAGGAGGCGGGGACCCTGCTGACACCCCTGGAAGGGGCCGCGGAGCGCCGGCGAAGGTGGGTTCGCGGAGGGGCGGGGACGTTCCCAGGGCTGGGGGCCGGGCTGGGGGTGATGTGGCTGGGGAAGGGACTCAGAGCGCCGCAGGTCCCCAGGGCAGACAGTGGCGGGGAGCAGCCCTGCCCGGGGCAGGGGGAGTATCGATTCCAAAGCGCCCTGGAGGGGGCACCCCGCGCCTGCCCGCGGGAGAGCGGGGTCCTGCCTCACCCGCTCCTGAGGGCTCACTTCCTGCAGGGGGAGTGGGACAGTGGTGGCTGGATTCCATCTCCCATCTCCCTCCTGGCCTCTTCCAGCCTTAATATCTAGGTGGAGATTTGGGGTTCGCGGTCTGAGAGGGAGGAGCCCCACTCAGTCTCTCCAGGTCTGCTCCCAAACCGCTGGTCATCTTCAAGCCCGCCGTATCCCCTCTGTCTACTTCAGGCTGGGTGACATGGAAGTTCCTGGCCCCAGCATGCAATCCCCAACTCAGGAGAAGTGACCCAGGGCACTTGGGCCCAAGGGTGCTCTGAAGGGCTGAAGCCAGTGTGGGCAGAGGGAACTGCCCAGCCCAAGGGCCCTCCAGGAATGAGCAGGGCAGCGTGAGGCTGGGCACCCCTGGTCACTGGGAGACAGCAGGAAGGTCTGTGGTTCCAGGCAACAGGGCGGGTGTCTCTTTCCACCAAGTCAGGTTGGATGTGTTCTGCTTTTTAAAAAATCTCTTTCCATCAACTTAGGTTGGATGTTCTGCTTTTTAAAAAATCTCTTACTGCCTGTGTCTGGTTTTCATTCTCCATGGTGTGTGGTTCCTCCTGAGAGGTCTGGAAGGTGGGATTGTCCTAAGTTGGTGGTCCACGGCTGCTGTCTTAAATCCACAGGCAGGTTGTCCCAAATTGTTTCCACCAACTCCCAGCCGTTCCTGGTGAGCGCCGGATGAGGGGAGCCCAGGTCCTCATCAACAGGGTGATCCCTAAAGTGCCCAAGGGAGACAAGGCTCTAAACCAGCTGCCCCTCTGATGCCCTGGAGACAGTCCTGCCGCCCACCAGGCAGGGGATGGAGTGTAGAAAGTGCTGGGCAAAGTGCTGAGAGAGCAGAGGTGGCCGAGGCGTGTCTAGCTGGACTGCATCCACAGGATGGGAGCTTCTGCCAGCGTGTGTTTAAGGGGCTTGGCAAAGCAGCCACAAACTGTATAGTGGATGAAGATGACAGCTCTTCCCTGAGCACATTTACCCATCAGGCACTGTGCGAGAAGCCTTCGCATCCACTGATCATTTTATCCTCACAATTGCCCTTTGAGGGGACATTACATCCCCATGTTGCCAACACAACTCCAAGAAATTCAGTAACTTGGTGCAGCTCACGTGGCTGGTGAAAGAGCGAGTCAGCCTCACGTGCCTGACTCCTAAGACAGTGCTCTCAAAGGAAGGCTGCTTTAGGAGATCCGAGGAGAGGGGCCCAGAGAGGGGGAAGAAGCAGTCACACCCAGATGAAATGAGAGCTGTGTGTCGGGGTCATCCTGTGACCTGGGAAGGTCCCTTGCCATCTCAAGGGACCCAGTGGAGCCAAGAAAGCCATTTCTTGCATCAGGAGCCTCAACGGCTCTGCAGTGGGGGATGGCTTGCTTCAACCCTGCTCCCTGGAAGCAGAGAGAAGGGTCCTCCCTTGCCTCTCTTTTCCTCCTTGCCCAAAGACCCCCAACTTCTCATGCACTTGTTCCCGTATTGTCCTCCCAATTACATGCATGGATTTCCACTAAATTAACAGTCTCACTTCCATATCTACCAGCTTGGCCTCCCTCCAAGAGGGACTCTGGCAGGCAAGTAAATTAAGGCAGTGCCTAACTATTTGCTGAGAGAGATCCACAGAGCCCCAGGCCAACAAGGGAGAACTGCTTGGCAGGCTCCTCACACGCTCGGGCGGTTTTCTCTAGGTAAATTTTGCTAGTGGAAATCTCCCTTGGCCCTGCAAGAGCGTCTGGAATTCCCAGAACCCTCTGGGAGCTGTGTTCTCTCTGGCAATGGCTCTCTGCTTGATTGGGGTGTTGAGCTACTTGCAAAGGTGGAAGATGAATGATAATCTGAGCAGTTTACTGCCTGGTTTACAGACTAGGGGTGGGGAAGTTCTCATTCACTAACTGGAAATCCTTTAGGATTAACCAGCATGGCTCTTAATGAGCAAAGGTACCCTGGGTTTGGATTGGGGTGAGGAGAAAGGAAGGAAAGGCAAATTCTCACGCAGACCTTGAAGGTCTGAGGGTGGGCTAAATAGAGAGCAGTGGGCTGTGGGAGCAGGAGGAGAGACTGGAGGTGAGAAAGTGTTTAGAAGGAACTCTGCAATCATCCTGTAGAGTTTGAGCTGCCACGGAGGGTCAAGTTGCCAACACGAGTTTGGAAGGCTGCAAATGTCAGCTTGTCTGCCGTCAGGACAGTCACCCTGGTGCGTGAAAGCCCAGCGCTTCCCCACTCTGACCCTCCCCGCCATTCTCTCTGGAGAGGTGTGGGAGAGGAAGGAAAGATAAAGAGAGAGAAGATGAGGGGCTGGCCCCGTGGCCGAGTGGTTGGGTTCGCGCGCTCCGCTGCAGGCGGCCCAGTGTTTCGTTGGTTCGAATCCTGGGCGCGGACATGGCACCGCTCATCGGACCACGCTGAGGCAGCGTCCCACATGCCACAACTAGAAGGACCCACAACGAAATATACAACTATGTACCAGGGGGCTTTGGGGAGAAAAAGGAGAAAAATAAAATCTTTAAAAAAAAAAATAAAAAAGAGAAGATGAGCAAGAGGAGAAGTTAGAGGCTTGTGCTGGCCCACACCCTTTCCTCTTAAACACTACCCCGGTACCCACCGCCACCCCACAGTGCTCGCCCATGACAAACTCCTCAGAGAAGGGAATGCAGAGAGCAGCAGCCCGTTTCCCCGCGGGTGGGCTCTTGTCTTTCGTGGGAGAGCGTAGTGAGCGCCCCAGTACCAAGGGCCTTCACACCAGCTCCCCTGCCCAGCAGCCTTTGCAGAGCCCCAGGAAGAGGTGGGGGGTTCAGCTTCTCCAGGGCACAGAGGCCCCCTTTCTTCAAGGTGATCTCTTTAGTACAGCCAGAAATTCCCCTCGGTGTCCTGATCCAAATGTAGGAGCTGGTAATGGGTCCCCAAAGACTTCCTCATAGGGCTTGTCCCTTGGGACCTCGAAGGGAAAGTCCAGCTGGTTTTCCAGGTATGTAATGGCCCGGACAGTGACCTTGGCCATGACCAAAGCTTATTGAGGGCTGAGCAGCATTTCCTCATTCCAGGAAGCCAGCAGAGCCTCTGCGGGTGCATTTACAGGTGTGAGGCACCGGGGACGCTGTGGTACTCTGAACTGACCTAAACTGGTTTGGGCATGACTCCCCGGTTTTGTTGTGTTGTGTTCTTTTGTATATTGTCTGACGGCAGCCACTGAAATAAAACTTTGAGGAAGGTGAAGGCAAACCTCATTGTCAGGTAGAATGAAAGCAAGCCTTACACCAAATTCTGCCGCATGTGTAGAGATTTTATGAACAACTATTTATTAGCAAACAGGTCCACCAGAGTCCATACCACCTGTTCTGGGGCTGGTTGAAGTCACGACCATCTGTCTCTTTAGGCGCCCTGACCACACCTCCCCCGAGATCTCACTAGATCCCTTCACCTTGCTCTTTCAAGAGTCAAGAGTGGTTCGGGGGCCACCCACGTAACCGAGTAGTTAAGTTTGCGCGCTTCGCTTCGGCAGCCCAGGGTTTTGCCAGTTCAGATCCTGGGCGCAGACGTGGCACCGTTCATCAAGCCATGCTGAGGAGGCGTCCCACATGCCACAACTAGAAGGACCCACAACTGAAAATATGCAACTATGTACTGGGGGGTGTTAGGGCGAAAAAGGAAAAATAAAATCTTTGGGGAAAAAAAAAAGAATGCCTCAAAGTTTGCCTGGCCGACCTATATATCTTGAATACCTCTGTTTTCACCAAGGAGAATGCATTTCTAATATTTACTCTACTAGTTATCAAATGCCTGGTGTTGAGCAGAGAGAAAGACAGCCAAAGCACTTGCCATAGCCCCTCTGGACTGCGGACCCCCTGCACGAGGGGGCCAGCCTGGGAGTGGGGAGTCCCGATTAGAATGCACCCTTGTTGAATGCAGCTGGTTGCAACTAGCCGGAAGATAGCACAGAGAACATCTCACCATCTCTGTGAAGGGTTTTAAGGTCAGTAATAGACATCCTACCAAGGAGGCATAAGACAAGGGTCCTGCCCTCAAGGAGTGTGGATCTGGTTAGGATTGCAGACGAGAGAAGACGATCTGTGCAGCCCAGATCCTGGGCTGACAGTAAAATGATCTTCTGCACATTCTGGAGCACACAGATACACAAGACCTATCTTTAATGGTTTGACAGCCATCCCCCCTTTCGATAGGCCAAGGAGAGGTCCAGCCGAGCACTGTCATGGGTGGAGGTGACAGTCCTGTTAGAGGCATAACTGAGAATTCACATACACTCGCTGGATCCTTCCAAGGCTTTGAGGTGGGTTCCGTTATGATCCCCATTTCATGGATGAGGCACCTGAGGCCTAGGGAGTTAAACTGATTACCCAAGTTCACAGAATTAACGTCAGGACTGGGCTATCCACCCGCGTCCACCAACACCCAGCCCTGAAACTACCAACCCGTCTCTCTCTCTTTCTCCTGCTCCCAATTCCTTCCCTCTGTGAGTTAGGAACTCAGGCAGCTCAGCAGCCCAGCCAAGCTAACAGTCAAGCTGACACAAGTGGGGAGCAGGGTCACACATCCCACTTTCTGTTCTGCCTATGCGGTGCCTGAGACAAATGTCCCCTCCAAGCCCCACTGTGGGTGCTGTGCTGCACCTTGGGTTAGCTGCAGGCAGAGCTGGACATGCTGGGAACCACCTCCTCCACCCGAGTCCTTGGGAAGCTCCCCCCACAAACACAGGGAAACGCTAAGACCCTTCCACCCTGAGAGGTCAGCACGCCCAGCCGGAATCTGAAGGTGGAGGGGCTTGCATAAACACGGAGCACACCATGAAACTTCTTAGGAAGTCCTTGCAAAACCAATGGGCTTTGGGACTTGCAAAGCAGAGTGAAATAGAAAGCAAAGCTTCAGAACAAATCCCATTCGAGTGGGACTTGGTTGATTCTATTTATTTGAAGTTGGAGCCAATTATCCTGTGGATTTGGATAGCCTTAAATCTGCTTTGTCTGGGCACTGAAACAAATGCCAGTTGGGGCATCCTTTGGTGGGCCACACCCTACGGGGGGAGGAGGTACCTCCCCAGTGTCCTTAGCTGTGAAACGGTACCCGGAGTTTCAGTCAGCTGTGAAATGTTGCCTGTTCTTGTAGCTGGAAAACCCAGTTGAACTGCGTTCTGCTTTGATCTCTGCAAATTGCTTTAAAGGCCATTCTGTGTCTGCTTTCTGCTGCCTAATCCCTGCTGCCATGGCCTTTGGCCAGAAAAATCCTGTGGTCACATGCAGCGGTCGGCAGGCTGCCTCAGCTCCCTCCTGGACATCTCTGCCTGGTCAGGCGTTTTCGTGGAAGGAGCCTCTGCTTCAGACTCTGCGTTTCCCATGGCTAATTCTGCCCTGCTTCCTCCCCCACTGCACTGCTGGATTCTCAGGCACCTTTCTCCCTGCCTGTCACAGCACAGCAGCCCTTTCCCAGGGCCTCGCAGCTCTGGAAGGGACACAGTGGTGGCAACTCTGGGTGGCCCAGCAGCAGTCCCGAGTTTTCACCTCTCTTTCGGTGAGGCAATAAATTAGATGGATGGCTCCCAGGAGCTAGGGCCTCTCCCCCCACCGACAGGCAAGCACAACTCTTTCTTGGCGATTTTCTCGGCAACTTCTTTCACCGGGCAAAATGATAAAGGTTTCCCCATTCCCAGCCTTACAGCAGGAGGCCTGTGTGTCTGATCTCAGCAGCCAGGAGCAGAGCCCATCAGTTATTCAGCATGGACTGAGCACTTTGAATGTGCAAAGGTCTTAACGAGAATTTTTATAGATTCTTGCCTCACAATATCCCAGGGAGGCAAAGCAAGGTTTCCTCATATTCTAAACAACGGAAGCTCAACTTGGAATCAGAAGATGTTGGTCCAAGCCCAGCCAGTCCCCCAAACAGTGCTGTGTGACCCTGGGCAAGTCTTGTGACTTCTCTGGTTTGTGGTTTCTCTGTGGTATAACTCTCGGAAAGGCCTCTCCAGCCCGGTCCATCGTGTGTGCGAAAAACATTTGTAAACCGCAGTGTGATTTCAAAATGTTTGTGATCGCTCTTGCTCTTCCAGGGGTGGAAACAGAAGCCTTGAATGATAAGTTGAGGTGCAATCATTAGCAGAGCACGTTGCAAACTGAGCTTCGCTGGGAAACACACCTGGAAGAACGCAGGTAAGTGGGTCTCTCTGCCCCCCACCCCCGTGGGTGCAGCTCCGGGACGTGGCGACAACCCCCCTGGCTGCTGTGGTCTAGACTCTGTGCGTGTTTGTCAGGGTAGAAGGAAGTGTGGAGGCCATTGCACTCAAACTGTGCATTTCTCAGGGGAGAAGCAGAAGCCCTGAGAGGGAAGTGAGGGGCCGCAGTCACTCAGGGTGGGATGGGCCCTGAGCTGACTCCCAGGCCAGGGGCTCTTTTCTCTCCCACCAGGGCCGGGTCTGTACAAAATGGTTGCCTCATACCCATCCCCAGCAGCAGTGCTGGGACCTCCCTTGGGGAGTGGCCTGAGGCTGCCTGGAGCAGGAAAGTGAAGGGGAGAGAGGATCGCAGCCCATCGAGGCTCCCTGCCCCTTCTGGGGTCCTGCACTGGGCCTCACACCCATCTGCCCATCCTCCACACTGGCAGCCTCAGGTCTAGGCATGAAGCTGCCCCTGGGACTGGCTTGGGAGCCCCCCACCCAACAGAAACACCATGGACAGATCAAATGAGGTCTGTCCCATGCCAAGCACGCCGCTCTAGTTCCAAGAAATCACATGACTTTTATGAGGAGGGGGTTCGCGTTGTGAATGGGGGAACCTTCCTTAGGCTCAGGTCTTCCTGCAGTCCGCTCCTGCCCTGAGAGAAAGGCTCCTGCCTCGGAGAGAAATCCTCACGCTGCAGTGGCTTCGCTCGCCAGTGTCAGCAGAGAGGGACTCCAGTCTAGGTGCTTGAGTCCCATTCTCCTCACCTGCCCAGATCAATTTTACAGGAAAACAAAGCATTGACATAAGAATATTTAAATGTTATTATTTGCCCCTGGGAGTTGTAAGAATGCTGGGCTTTAAGATATCGAAACACTGAAAGGACTTGTTCCCGTCACTTTTCTACTTATGAAGCCATTTGGGGACATGGTCACAATGGTGGAGTTGAGAAGACTGGGGCCAAAATGATGATTCCTTCACTTGCCTTCGTGTGACCTGTAAAGTCAGGATAATTCTAGTCCTATCTCAGGGTCATTTCAAGGGCTCAACTAGACATTTGCACAGTGCCTGGCACACAGTAGCCACTGGTTCTCGTCCCCTCTTCCTCTTGATTCTAAGAATTTTCATTTATCTCCATCTTCAGATAGAGAGAAAATGGCCATTTATATATTTCTTTTATTTATATAGAAAATATACATTAAAGTTGAGCTGGCTATACCAAGCAAATAGCTATGAGAAGTATGGGGAAGAACTGGAGACAGACTGCCTCCAGGACCTCACGATCCAGTGAAGCTGGGTTACACAGGCCTTTTTGATGGCAAAGGACAGAAGCCCAGCTTAAATCAGCTCAAGTGAAGGAGTGAAGGTGTTAGTGCATAGAATTGGGAAGTTTAGGTCTTTGGGCACGGCTGGGTCCAATGGATCAAAAGATGTTGTCAGGTCTCTCTCTCTTTCTTCTTCCCGAAGGCTTATTCCTTCTTCCTGCAAATGGGCTTTCTCCATGAGGCTGAGAAAAATGGACCCTGGAAACTCCAGGTTTCTATCCTCCCAGCTGAGCTGTTGCAGCTGAAAAGATACCCTATTTCTCCAAGTGTCTATATTTAAATCCCATGACAGTATTCAGATTGGCCTTGTGCATATCCATTGGACCAGTCACCATTGCCAGGGAAAGGGCTAACTGATGTCTAAGCCTGGATCATGTGAGCATTCCTAGGGGTGGGGGCGATGGGCAGAGACTGACTCACAGTCCCTTCAGAACCACCTGGAATGATGCAGGGGTGGTCCCCACAGAAGGGGGGGCTCAACTAAGACATATCTGTCCACCTAACAGGTTCATCAGAGATGTAACTAGATGATAGGATTCAAGGAGATAAATGGTCAGTCCATCAGACTGGTGCAGAAAAGTGCTAAAAAATATATTTGGAGAGGAAGTGCTCAGTTCCATTCAGAAAGAGCATAGAAGACTGGAGAATGAGCTGGTGTTTGAACTAGGGTGGAAGACTTAGTCAAAGGCAACTATGTGGTTATGGGGAAAGGATAAAACGTAAAGTTGAGATCAGCCTCCCAAACCACCCCTGCCCCCCGATTCAGACTCACTAGAAACATTCTGACCTTGAAAGCCTTACCCATGGCCCCTCAGGAGGTCTCCTGTAGACAGGAGACCATCTAGAGGTGGGAAAACTCTGGCTGGAATCTGTTCACTGATTCACAGCATCACCATCCTCAGCATTTATTGAGCATTTGCAGAGCCTTGTGCTCAGGACACACAGAGGAAGTAATCCCCTCCCCATGGAGGAGCTAGACATCTGGTCAGGGAGAGAGGACACTCCCACGGCTCCAGGTTGTACACTGTGCAGTGGGCGTGATGGAAGCCAGTGCTGGCGAGAACATTCAGAGAGGAATGGCCTGGAAGGTGGGGTGTCCTTGAGAGCTTTGGGGGCAGGCAGCCCTCAGCTGAGCTCTGAGCCAGAGCTGTAGACTCAGTGAGGAGGAGCAAGTTCCCAGGTGGGCCAGTGATGGACAAAGGGATAAAACAGACTACCCAGGAAGTCCTTCCCTCATTCATTCAATGAGTTGACTCAACACTTACTGTGTGTCGGGCACTGCTCTGAGTGCTAGAGTCACGGTTGTGAAGAAGAGAAAGTCACTGCCCTCAGGGGTGAGACACATGACAAACAAGTAAACAAATCTCTGTATAACATCATAGCTAAGAGTGATAAGAGCTATGAAGAAAAATGAAGCGGGGACATCTTGATAGGATGGTCTGAGCTGGTCTCTGTGTGGAGGTGACACCTGAGCAGACTTGAGTGACATGGGTGCATGAGAGCAGGGGGAAGTCAGTTGATGGAGCCGAGGCTCGAAGGCAAGGAGCACAGCCTCAGACTCTTAGAAGAAATGGCTGGATTCTTCACAATGGTTTGCTGCTTGGCAGAGTAATCCACGTAGCAAAGGGATGGCTTCCAGGAATTGGAAAATGGGGATTCTCCTGCGGTGCACTCTGCCCTGGGGTGTAGATCATGGGTGCATTTGAGGAAGACGCCACTGTCACGCACAACCCTGATACCTCCCCGCTTCCCTTACTAGCGTCCCCCACCACACATGCAGAGCACACATGCAACAATATAACCCACCCCTACACCCCCACACACATACACACATATATATAATGTCCCAACACAATTCGCCCCCACCATGCACACACAATTGGTGTCAAGGGTCCGGTCCCTGCATGATGTCATTCCCCCGTCTCAGGCACTTCCAACACCGGCTCCAACCAAGACCCAGACCTCGAATAAAGATGAGCCTGGAAAGATGATCTGTCTATCTGTGTAGGGCCAACCAGCGGGTGTCCCCTCCTGCTTCAGTCACCATGGCAACGTCTGACAGGAGGGAAAACACGCTCTCTGGCAGCTCCTCCCAGCTCCCTGGCTCCTGTGAGCAGCTGCTCTGTGGGGCACAGAGCTGTGTCCCCCAGCCTCTCAGTCCCAGTCATTAGTGCTCCCAAAAGTTTGCTGAGCACAGAAGGGATTCCACAGCTTCCATCGGCCACCGAAGGTCAGTCCTGAGTCCCCCCCTGGGCTCTCCGGTTAAGATAAGCATCGCGGTTTTATGATTAAACCCGGACGAAAGAGCCTGCCTTGTCACAGCTCTGCCTCTGCGCCCCAGACCTACTGACCCCTCACCCACCTGGAAAAAAAGGTATTAGCTGCTTTAGAAAAGGAAAGAAAAAGATTCAGGTGTGAGTTCTGGCCTGAGCCACGCTGAATTTTTTTTAAGTTTATAAAAAGCATTATAGTCTGCCAAGCCCTTTCCCCTCACTCTCGTTTCACCCTTGCTATGGCTTTGCAGAGTGGAACAAATGGAGGCTGGAATGAGCCCATTTTCAAAACAGGGGCCCGAGACCCAGGCAGGTGGGGCGAGGTGACTCTTCAAGTCTCACAGCTCCCGTGGGAGTTGGGCTCCGGCCTCAGAGTGCAGACCCACAGCCCGGGGAGCTGGGGCCCCCTGGGCCTTGCTTTCGCCTTGGGTAGAAGGTGGGGCTGTGTGGCTCTGCTGAGAGGTGGGAGGTGGACCTGACTTGGCTTCCAGTCACTGCTGTGCACACTGTCTGAGGCCCTGCCCACTGTCCAGGCTGGCCCTGGCCTCCAGCAGCAGAGCAGTGAGTAACAGACAGTTGCAGGGGTGGGTGGTGGTGTGAAGGCAGGAATGGACCCTTAAGACGTCCTGTCCCCCAAGACCTGCCTTGCTGAGGAAACTCAGATCCTGTTGGGGCCTAAGCCACGGTGTAGCCAATTCTTCATTGCAGAAATGTCCCCGCAGGAGACAGAGCACAGCAGTGGCGCCCACTGCCAGTCGCTCTGTGTCCCTCACTGTGTCTTCTGCCACCTCTCTGCTCATTCACCTCCTCCCTCCGGTGGCCGTCACGCTCCTGAGGCAGGCCAGGGGGTCACTCCCTGAAAGAGAGCGGCTCTGTTGAGTGTGCTGCATGTGTCACCAAGCCTAAAGCCAGAGCATGCCAATTTATGCACAAGGACCCGTGGGTGGCACTTCTGCTAGAAGGAGCAGTGTAAGTGTAAATTTACACATATGGAAAATTGTCACTACGTCCTCATCAGGTGTTGCCCATAATAGATGGTAAATTAGGAAACATATCAACTATGAAGGCAGATGGACTGTCAGTAAAACTTCTTTAAGAGGACAGTGGTCATCACCCTGTGGTTCTCAACTGGGGGTGACAAGGGACACATGAAAACATGGGGAGGGGAGCCTTTTTTCGTTGTCATACTATCTTATGACACTACTTAGCCCTCAGTTACGTATTTTGTCTTTCCAAATGAATTGTACGTCCACCCTCAGTTCGGTGAGGGTTCTTGGTTGTAAGCAACACAAAATGACCATATTGTACGGTGTTCACAGAAGTGGGAGGAGGTAAAGACCCAAGGGAGAAGACAGGCAGAACCCGGGGCACCTCCAAAAAACAGAGAGGTGGAAGGCCGAGTAAATTAAATGCTCTGAGACCAGCTCAGTGGAGTGCTAGGTTTTTACTCACACGACACTCTCAGAACACTTCTGACACCAAAGGTGTGAGTTTTCCACACGAAACGATTCTTCAGTTCTCTGCAGACACCAACTGGGTGTCCTACAATTTAAGGTAATTTTGACACTATCTACCTTAATTTAGTGTCGGATCTCACAAGTTAAGGGCTCAGTCCCACAGACTGCCCCACACCTGAGATGCCAATTGCTAATCCCAGGTTGTCATCTGTATTTCTGACCTACTGGCTATAAATTGGGACTTGCCCATAACCCCCTCCTCAGATTTAGTAATTTGCTAGCATGGCTCACAAAACTCAGGGAAACACTGACTTACATTTACTGGCCAGAGGGAAGAGGTGTCTATGGCAAGGTATGGGGACCGGGTGCAGACCCTCCATGCCCTCTCCAGGCCCCACCCTCCCAGCACCTCCACCTGTTCACCAACCTGGAAGCTCTCTGGACTCCTTCGGTTAGCGTTTTTATGGAGGTTTCATTATGTGGGCAAGATTAATTAAATCATTGGCCACTGGCAATTGATCTCAACTTCCAGGCCCTCTCCCCTCCCCAGAGGTCGGAGATGGGGCTGAAACTTCCAACCCTCTGATCACGGGGCTGGTTCCCCTGGCAACCAGCCCCCACCTTAGGGGCTTTCCAAAAGTCACCTCATTAACATAAACTCAGTGGGGTCGAAAGGGGCTTGTTATGAATAACAAAAGATGCCTCTTTCACCTTTGTTGCTCTGGAGCTGTTTCAAGGACTGGGGGAGAAAAACAGTATAATAAGAAACACTCCTATCCCTCTCATCAGTTAGGAAATTACAAGGGTTTTAGGAGCTCTGTGTTGAGAACTGGGGACAGAGACCAAATACATATTTCCTGTTATATCGCAATACCGTACCCTCCAACAGTCCTTAGCGACAGGATTTGGCTAAGATGCTGCTACCTCCCCTGCACTTCACATCTGCCTCCGAGGCTCGCCATGGCCGCAATGAACCCTGACCGGCCCTCCTTCCTGGCCCTACGCCTACCAGATTGAGGGGCCTGGCCCTGGGCATCTGATTGGCTAAACTCGAGTCACAAGCTCGCACCTGGTGGCCAGAGCACTACACAGCCAGGGAGGAGGGGGTCATGATCCTCTGGTTTCAGAGAAGAGGGGTGCCCAGCCTGTCCGCTGTCCGCACAAAATGAGGAGCTGCCTACAAACAGGATATGGAGAACAGACAAAAGACAAATATCAACAGATATCTGCCATGTTATTTTATATTCTTTGTCCAACGCCTGCTTATGTTGGTTACAAACGGCAGAAACCCAGTTCCAAGTGTAAGCGAGAGGAGACCATAGGCGATATAATCAAGGTCAGGTGACGTGGCTTCCAGTAGGGCCGAACTGAGGGCCTCAGACGATCTCATCTGCTGGGTTTCGTTCCTCAGGCACACCCTCTCCCTCTGGTGAGCAAGATGGCCCCCAGCAGCCCCGGCTGGCATGGAACACAGAGGGCTTCCGGATGGTTCTGGCACAGAAACCCAGGAGGTTTCTTGTTGGCTCAGCTTGCGTCATGTGACCACCCTGAGTCGAGAGAGGGAACGTCAGTCCCACAGGAAGCACACAGAGGGGCTCCCCACAAGAAAGATAAACGCTCTTTCCGGAGGAGGGAGGGGATTCTGGGTGGAAATTGCCTCACGATGCTGGACCCAGAGGAGGTGCTCGAGCTGGACCTGTGGTGCTGGTTGCCCTCTCCCAGTCCTGGTACCCAGTGCAGGGCAAGGCTATTCCTGTCTTCCCAGGGCCTGCTAGCCTGTGTCCAGGACTCTAAGGTCAGCGCAGGTCCCATGAGGACAGGTGGTGAGGGAGTCATCACAGGAACCCCTGGTCTCCTCTGCTTCTCTGAGTCTGTCCAGACCGGCTCAGACTTGAGCAGGTATAGGCCGCAGTGAGTGGGGCGGGGTGGGGGGAATCTGTTCCGTTTACTCATTCATTCCATGACCATTTAGGGTGAGCAGCACGCCGCTAAGTGCTGGAGTTTCCAGGGTACAAAGTCCGGTTCTCACCTTCACGAAGCTCGGAGTCTGGGCAGAGGAGACCATAATGAAAGTCCCCAATAGAAGTGCTATGGCTTGAAAGGGCTAGTAAGCCCAGTGGTTATGGGCCGGGCTGGAGCCAAGGGCTTCAGGTCCCAGCCTCCCCCCTTATTCTTCCTGTGACCTCGGGCAAGCTCCCTGACAGTCTGTGCTTCAGTTTCCTCATCTGTGCAATGGAGACAATGATAACGCTTGTCTCGTGGGCTTGGTCTGAGGATTCAATGCGTTCGTACATGTACAGCTCTTACAACAATGCCTGGCTCAGTGCGCTCTGAGTAAGCCTTAGCTCGTATTGTTGTGATGACATAATTGTTTGTCCCGTGTGCTCTCGTTGCATCCCAGGCACACACAGCTTGGACGAGTCAAGGAAAACTTCCTGAAGGGGAAAACCCCTGAGAACTGAGGTGTAGAAGGGAGGGAAGGGTGTTCCAGGCTGAGGGAACAGCTTGTGCAAAGTCACAGGGGGTGTGAAGAATGTGGAATTCAGTGGGATGGGTTGGTTGGAGAGACTGTGTGTTATGAAGAAGAAAGGAAAGGGTTCCAGGGAGGAACCCCAGACTGGAAGGAGCAGGCACGAGCCTGTGGGTCCAAACAGAGAGAGGTAGCTTTCGAGTATCTCAGGAGAACGTAGGGCAATAGGGAGGGAGGCAGCGCTGCCGGGCATGGCCTCCCACCTCCTTCCCCCTTGAGAGAGACAGAGAGAATGAGTCTCCTGCTCCCTGCCTCCTTCCCTGACTTAGGAGCCAATCCAGAAGGTGGGTTTGAAAGTTGTCCAAGTGAACAGATTAGGTCCTAATGAGACGAGTTGTTGGCTGAATGACTGAGCTGCACCCACCTGGCTCCCCAGGCAGCAGAGGAATTAGCTCATGGCTGGCACAGGCTCTGCTGTGGCAGCCACCGTGGGCCGGAGCGGGCCAGGCAGCATGTTTGAACAGCCGTCCCTCTGCGCAGCGTAGGTCCCCAGGCTCTGTCAGGTGACTGCTGCAAAAAGGCTGACAGGCTCTGGGGCTTGTCCTCTGCTGCGGGAATTTCGGGTTTCCCCTGCAGCCCAGGGGCCTGCCTGGTGGGACACCCCTGAACCTAGTGGGACTACAGGCTGATCTTGTTTTTCCTGAGGCTCCTCGTCCTCCCAGGTGTGGCAGGGTCCTTGGTTTTCCTCGTTGGGCTCTCCACATTTACAAAGCCCAGGGGGAGAGAATAAGTGATGCTCCGCAGCAGAAAGGATGTGGGTCAGATGTGAAGAAAGCCTGTTGGCCCAGGTGTTGCAGGGCTCTTCTTCCCACGGCCTGTGCCCTGAAGTCCCTTGTTTGTTCAGAGGAAGGGGAAGTCCCTCCTGCCCTTCCAGCCCAGGAAGCTGTCCAGTGCTGGCCTCTGCTCCCCTGCACCCAGCCAGCACCTCTCCACCACCTCAGTCTGGGTCCGGCTCTGTGCCCACTAAGTGCCCCCATCCCTGGGTAGCATTCTGGCTCAGCTCCCCGGCCCAGCTGGAGGGAAGGGAAGAACCCCATGGGGCCTCTCGGGCACAGAGGCATCCAGTGCTCTCTGGGACACGTGTGATAACCAGAACAGATCCTGTTTCAGCAAATCCTCGCCACCCGAGTGTGCTGGGGGCACCAGGAGGCAGTCTGGGGCTCGGTCCTGCCTGTCACTTGTGACTGTGCACCTTAAAGTGGTGAGTCCCTGACTCAGGACTCTCCATGTCCCACACATGCCTTGATGATAATAATCATCCTCAGGTGGGCACAGCTTTTTACAGTTTGCAGAGGGCTTTCACGTACGAGACTCCAGCTGGTCCTCGCAGCATCCTTATGAGGCAGATGGGGGTGGGGAGCACCATTGCACAGATTAGGAAACTGAGGCCAAGATGCTTGTGGGTAGCAGATCTGGGACCATAACCAAGATATTCAACCCCTGGCCCTTGATCTCACCGTATGGGTGTTACAGTGTCAAACCTGGGTCACCATGGGGGCCCTGAGCTGTGGGAAGGGGTGTTAAAATGTGAGCAGGGAGAGAAGAGATTGGGGTGTACAGTGGTGTTTTTGTAAACTGAGCCTTTTTCTCCTTCCTGTGGCAGACCTGCTGGTCCCACCACGGTGAAAATACAATTGAGATCTGAAAGTTTAGCGGGGAGTGGGGTCAACTGACTTCATCTCACTTGGCTTCCAGGGAAGGACAGAAGGGTACGGAGATTGGCACAGGCCACCCAGCAGGTGAGGGACCAATATGATGACTGCCCAGCACAGCCCACAGGGGTCCATCTGGTGACATGATTGACGTAGCCCTGACAGGTCTCGGCATCTCAAGAACAATGGGTTTTGAAGTGTAACTTTGTCTAGGACTTCCCGTACGCCAGACACCAGGGTACAGGCTCAGCATTTATGACTATCTAGTCTTCGCGATGACCTGTGAAGTCGATATTATTATCCCCAGGGCCGGCTTCATGAGCGAGGAAGCCAGGCAGTCCCACAGGGTCCTGCACTTGGTTAATGCACTGCTGTCCCCCGTCTTGAAATCCCTTAGTACTTTTTAACAAGGAGCTGTGCATTTTCATTTTGCACTGAGCCCAGCAAATTATGTGAGCGGTCCTGGTCATCCCCACTTCTCAGAAGAGGACACAGAAGCACAGAGTGGTCATGAAGCGACATACCCAAGATGGCAGAACTGGGTGCTTGGGTGGGGGGGGGGTCTCACCACAAGGCCCATGCCCTCTGGAGAAGAAAGAGGCTGACTCCAGGTCAGAGGACTCTGGGTCCAAGTCCCACTGCCCGCACCTGCCCGTGGCCAGGAGTGAGTCACGTCACCCCTCTTAGCCTCAATTTTATCATTTGTGAAGCAAGGTGATCCTGCATGCTCCTCAGGGCTCCTGTGAGGCTCACACGGGACACTGTGCACACAGGTGCTTTTATACCCTCCCTAAAGCTCAGCAGATCAAAGGATCATCATGAGCTGACTCACAGCGCGCTGATGCTCTTGTTAATGCCTCCAAGTCGTCCTGACACCTGATGTTTTCGCAGGCCTCTCTGAATTGATTTAGACACTGCTAATTAAAATAAACTCCCCCTACCCAGGGAGGCAGCCACACAAAGTCATCAAGTCGTGGCTGTTTCCCACCCCAATGGGAAGAAGACCCTTCCGTCTCAGGTTCTCCCTCCAGCCGTCGGTGGCCCTGCCCTCTGCAGTGAGTGCACAGCGGTGGGAGAGGAGGGGAGAGGAGACTTCCTATCCGATTCATCTGCTTACAGAACTATGGTCGAGAGGGTGCTGCTCATGGTTTTTCTGCAATTAGATCCTCTCCAAAAAGCTTCGCTGGAAATGATCAGAGCTCCCCTGTCGGTGGGAAGAAGCCCTAAGATAAAGCCGCCTCAAGGCACTCTCAAAACAGATTCTGGCACCTCAGCAGAGAGGCAGACGGCGCCTGGGAGGGGCCTCAGAAGGTGGCTAATGGGTCTTTAGATTTGGAGAGATGCTTAAGGAGCCTGTGTGATGGTGAGACTGCACAGAAAGGCCCCCAGGAGAACACCCCCACATTTGCAGAGCATGCTAAAGCTACAGAGAGTGCCTACAAACCTTAGTTCTGCCAATCCCCAAAGCCTAGGAGGTTGGTATTATCAACCCCATTTTACAGACAAGGAAACTGAGGCTGGGCAAGTCTGACAAAACCTACAGCTAGGCTATCTGACCCCAAGTCTAACCTTTCCGTCTCAAGACAGGGGTTCTCAGCCCTGGCCACTCACTGGGATCACCTGGGGAGCATTAAAAATATGCTGATGCCTGAGTCTCACCCCAGATCAGTCTATTCAGGACCACCTGGCAGTGGGGCCTGGGAATCCATGTTTGTCAAGGTTCCTTGGGGATTCTCACCTGCATAGCTCTGCTCGAGGTGAGGACTCAAGGTGAGAACTAGGTTTCTCTGCCATCACTTGGGGTGGAATATTCCTCCTCATTTCTCAGGGATGCCCCAAAGCAGGGGTCGGGCTCAGAGCGTGGGAAAGGTGGGGAGGGTGCAGAGGGCAGCTGGAGTTCTCTGGTCACATCCCATTGCAGGCGGGATTGTAGTAACCATCCGGAGCAGACAGAAAGCTCTGCTCTTCTTGGACCTCTCCCCACTCGGGTTGGATAGGACGGACGGTCCAGCCTGTGGGGTTTTTTCTCCCGCCTCCATTCTCTGCCCCTTCTTGTACCTGCCCATCATCACCCCATGCTCAGTTCTCATCACCCCAGACAAGCAATCACCACTCTTAGTTTCAGTTTCTCTCCTTGTAGAGGTGTTTTTAGGCACATACAAGTCAATAAAAACCTCTCTTCCGTCCCCTCCTTTTCTGCATCAAGTGTGGTGTCCTCTCCAGGCTGCAAATGTCTCGTTTTTTTCATATAAGCTTTATCTTGGACATCATTCCATAGCAATTCATTCGTTTTCACAGCTGCATGCCCTCAGCACAGATTTTTAAAACACCCTGAAAATCGAGGGCTTCTCTCCCCAGTCCAAGTCAAACGTCTCCTACCCTGACGTACCGTCTCCACTTGCCTGGACCCTGTGGGCACAGGGACATGGAGGCCTGATTCTAAGAGTTACTTCTCTTCCCTGCACTCCAACATCATGGTGTGGGAGCCTGGACTGACCCCTCTCTCCAGAGGTGGGAAAGCCAAATCTGATCAGAGAGCTGCAGCCCTCACCCCGGAGGCCCTGCTGTGTGGGCATTTTAGGTGAATGTGAGAACCGTCTTTCTAGAACGGTGAGTCACAAGCTTTGTGCGGGTTGACCATCCACCTTGAGTGCAGCCGGCTCTTCCTCTGCTGCCGTAGGTGCATGCACTTTCTCCTCTGAGGGGGGAGGTGAGGCGTTGTTCTTGGGGAGGAGGAAGCTGAGAGTGTGCAGTAAGACTTGCCTTGAAGGGCCAGTGCCTGAGGCGGGGCGGGGTCTGCATGGCGACCCGTGGGCAGCTGCGCTCAGAGGAGAGACCTGTGCCCTCAGAACCAGGCCACTGGGCCTTGTCCTTGCTAACCACTGAGAGCTCCTGGGTGAGTCATTTAACCTCTCCGAGACTCAGCTTCCTCAAGTGTAAAATGGGGACAGAAACAAGCACCTACAGACTTGCAGTAAGCATTAAATGAGATAATAGAGGTGGAATCATTTCATAAATGGTGAAACACTGTACAAAGTATTGATTTATTGTTAACTTCTCTGCATGGAGTTAAGGTGTTAAAATTGCCTCGCTTCTAGTCCTGAACTAGCAGTTAGCAGCCCCGTCACTGAGCCTCTCTGAGCCTCAGTTTTCCCTCGTGGGCAAGAGGAGGGATTAGTTCTGAAGTCATTTGCATCCTTCCTGCAGGGCCTCACACCAGCCAGCGGCTTCTCACCACCTGCCAACAGGAGAGAGCTCGCCCCGCTTCCCCGCCAGCCTCTGATCCGCCTGCACCTCCTCCAAGACTGATAGATCTTCTTGGCAAAGCTGCCCCCAAAGATTCCTGCTAACACTTGTCTGTTCCTGCCTCTTGCGAAGCATGGCACCCACAGGACTCTGGGAAGAATCTTAAACCTGAGCCTCCGCAGCTGCTCCAGAGGGCGCTCTGTGTGGCTCATTCACCGTCCCACTCGGCTCCAGGAGCTGCTCTCATCCTAGCGATGCCCTCGGGAGCCTTAGCCCCAGCTGGGTGAGACCATTCCAGAGCGGGACACAACCTTGCCACCGCCGAGACTCCCACACCGCCCCCACCACCTCCCATGCCTGGCTGCCCCGGCAGACTCTAGAATGTCCGTGCCCCAGATCCAAGTAGAAGAAGTGGTGGGTGAGGAAGATGGGCTGGCAGGAGCAGCCCCACCCCCCGATGACCACCTCCGGAGCCTGAAGGCCCTCACCGAGAAACTGAGGCTGGAGACCCGCAGGCCATCCTACCTGGAATGGCAGGCCAGACTGGAGGAGCAGACATGGCCCTTCCCGAGGCCGGCTGCTGAGCAGGGAGAGCGTGAGGAGGAAGAGCCCAGGCAGCATCCCCCACCTAACAGGAGGACCAGCAGGGACCCTGGCCCTGGGGCCACTGGCAAGCTGGAGGGCTTCGAGAGCGTTGATGAAGCCATAGCCTGGCTCAGGAAGGAACTGGTAAGTGGCAGCCCCTCCAAGGATCCCCAGAGACGATTCCATTCTCCTTCTGTGTGTCTCTCTCTGGCCCTACGTGTCTCGCCTCCATGTCTCTATCTTCCTCTCCCCTACCCCTCCCTCTCCCAACTGCACATCTGTTGTCTTCCTATTAAATCAAGGGTAGACCTCATGACTACATAGTTACCTGAGATCCACCTGCCAATCAGCAGCTAATCACAGGTACTTATGGAGGAAGGAAGTGTTGCCCATGAGAACCGGAGCCCATGTTCTGAAGGTGTCCCCACACTTCCCCAGTGGTCGCTCCCGGCATCAAAGTCTCACGCTTTCATTCCTGAGGACTGCTTAGGGGGCTCCTGGAGTGTGCCTACCCCTCCTTCTCTCCGTCATCCACCCAAGCTGCCAGCCGGCTCCTGTGACCACTTGTTCAGCAAGCGTGAGTGGCCACTCTCCTCCTGGCGCTGTGCTGTTCAGCAGGGCTGTGTGGGGCGAGCTGGGGACGGAGTTGTGTGGGGACAGAGCTGTGCAGGGACTGCTGTACGAAGCTGAGGCTCAGCCCTGCCGTGCTCTACTAATATTGAGCGATGTGCAAAGCGCTCCCCAGAGGGAGGCGTGGCTGACCAGGCCTAGGGTGAAGGCTTTGGGCTGGACCTCCGGAAACAGTAACAATCCGGCCTGAAGTCAGGCCTGGGGGGCATCCAGGAGGAATGAATGTGAGCAACTGGCATGCATTTGGGAGCTGGGGCTAGCAGCTTGAACTTTCTTCTGTCCATGGCATCTATCAGCCATAAGAAAGGGGGTGGGTGTGCAGAGCTGTGAGCTTGTTGCCCAGGGAGAATCACTGGTCCCAGGCATGGTGGCCTCTCAGCAGAGCCAGGCATGATGCTAACCCTCCCTGTGCTCTCGACTCTTGCCCTGCCCCATCACCTGTGGTCACACCTGCCCCGTCAGGCCACTCTGGCCACAGATGAGCCAGCAATCAAGGGCCAACTGCCTTCCGGAGTAACTAGTAACTCCTGGGTCAATAGGGTAGGCAGAGGTCGGCTTGGTTTGTTCTGCAGAGTCCTGAAAAATAACTGCACCAGGGCCTGAAATTCCTCTTGAGTTGAAATAAATATTTGGGGCTGGGGTGGTGGGCTCAGGCATCTGATTAACTGGAAATCTTTTTTGGTTTTAATCTTTGGTGTTAAGACTGCTTCTCAAAACACACTGTTCCGTTATATGTGTCTTGAGTAACTGGCGTGTAAGTTGGCTTGCGTGGAAGACAGGGCACCTGTGGATTCCTGGGGTGTCTCCACTGCTCCGTGGCTACTGGGTATTCGTGGGGGTGTAAGAGGTGAGGAAAGATGGACACAAGGGGGCCAGGGTGGACCCTGGAAGCTGCCTTAAATTCCTGAGGCCGAACTGCTTTGATTTGTTTTCATAAAGAGGGACAAAAAATATTCCCATTAATCCAGGATTCGATTTGTTGACTTGGGTTCACGTGAGGTTTTATTGCTTCTGGAGGCTTTTACTTTCTGAATAAGTTAGCCTTGCCCATTGGCCCCCTGTGGGGTGGGGATCAGAGAAGGGATTCCTGCATGCAAACAGTGGGAGATCTCTGGAGCTTGTCCTCCTCACCCTCGAGATGAGAAAGGTACCTCCCAACCCCGGCTGCAGATTAGAATCACCTGGAAGCCTTGATCCCTCCCAAATCCTGGACCACAATGCAGACCAATCTAATGAACGCCTGTGCTTGGGCCCAGGCTTCAGTAGTTTTTTAAAGCTCCCCAGGGGCTTCCAATGGGCAGCCTAGGTTAAAAGCCATTGCCATAGATCTGCAGACTCTGCTTGTTTTTCTTGCCAAGCCACTGCCAGCCAAGCAAGGGAGATGCCCTGGCCAGAGTATGGTGGCTGAGAGGAGGAAGGTGGGTCAGATCAGGGACAGCACTGGGTGATGTATAGAGTAATACTCTGTGGGCAGAGAGAGGAGCGGTAACTGTCAGGACTAACTTGGCTGCCAAAGGCTGTCTTAAGTAAGTATAGGGACTATCAGCATTATTAATAATGCTTTATATTTGTGTATTTGCTACCCTCCTCACCACTTCCCTGTGCTTCTAGGGGTATGTAATAATAATAATACTGGGATTTGTCACTAATTGAGTTTTTACTGTGTGCCGGCTACTTCGCATGCATTGCTTACCTCCTCTGATTGTTACATCACCTTCCTGTTACCCTCACTTTACAGATGAGAAAACTGAGGCTCAGAGAGGAACATGGCAATAAGTGAGAGAGTAGAAATTTGACCAGTGGCCTATCTGGTTGCATCGCCCATGCTCTTCTTAGCCACCATACTACGTGGTATCTTCTGGAGGCAGTTGATTTTGCCATGTGAATCCTAAAAGTGTAAATTCACAAAGATGTCATCAGTCAACAGAATGCATGAGGTTGGGGGCAGCGGGAGAAATAAGACTGAATGAGGGAGTCCCAGCCCTCACCTGACTATCTCTTTGATTCTTACAAGGGACCTGTGCAATTGCTAATCTCCATTTTACAGATGAGTAAACCAAGGCTCATAGTAGTCAGACAACCTGCCTAGGATTATTTGACTAGTAAGTGACAGAGCCAGAGCTTGAATTCAGCCTTCCCCTGGGATTACAGCAAGCTTTGGGGAGAGAGGCAGGAGACAAGGCAGGGGAGGCCCGGTCGGACATGCCTACTCCGTGCAGGGCAAGAATCTCTCAGAGCGGTGACTCTCACACTCTAATGTGCACGCACATCTCCCAGCTCTCCCGTTACAACGACGGTTCTGATCCTACAGGTCTAGGATGGGGGTCCACAACTCCAAATTTCCCATAAGCCCCAAAGCAATGCTCTATGCTGGTCTGTGGACCACACTTTAAGAATCACAGACTGGGGGCTGGCCCGGTGGCGCAGTGGTTAAGTGCGCATGTTCTGCTTAGGTGGCCTGGGGTTCGCCAGTTCGGATTCCAGGTGCAGACATGGCACCAATTGGCATGCCGTGCTGTGGTAGGCGCCCCACATATAAAGTAGAGGAAGATGGGCACGGATGTTAGCTCAGGGCCAATCTTCCTCAGCAGAAAGAGTATTGGCAACAGATGTTAGCTCAGGGCTAATCTTCCTCAAAAAAAAAAACTCACAGACTGAAAGGCAGGCAAGTGTGGGACCAGGAGACCAAGAAGGGGCCTTGGAGGGAAACCCGAGGCATACCCAAGCCTGTGCCCCAAGCCCTGTCCCTGAGCTCGGGGCTCAGCCAGTGAATACGCCTCTGAGAATGAAGTCAGAGCATCCTGCACTGAGTTGTCCAAGAAGCAGATTCCTTCCGAAGAGTGTATGTCTGAGATCAAAAGCAGCCCAAATACAGGCTGGCAGGCAGGCCAACTTGAACGTGCAGTTCTGCCCGCTTCGGAGATTAAACAAAGGTGACTTGGAAAATCTTTTGCTTGAATGGAAACGGAGACTTCAACATTTGAACAAACCCATTCTCACATTTTTAAGTGTCAATCAAAGAATTAAACTTCATGTCATGGTTTTTCTGATTCATAATCTGTGAACTCATTGAAGGAGTCATTAAAAATTAACCTATTTTTTTAACCCAATGAAAGAGGTTTTAGGTAACCTTTGTTTTATTTTAAGCCCCGAATCAAGATTTCTCTATACCTGGGCAGGCTCTCTCTGCTGATTTGTCAGGCTCATGGGCAAATTCGTCTTTTCTCTTGATGTGGCCAAGGAAACATTAACAATCTGCAATTCAGTCAGTCCTGTGGCCATGTTCCCTATACAATGCCAAAGTCTCCCATTTGGTAGAAGTTTGGGCTCAGTCGTGGGTTTGTGCCCAGCAGAGGGCAGGCCCTGAGCCGTTCCCTGACCATCGCAAGACTGTCTCAGGAGCCGTTCATGCCACCAGCAAGGCATTTGCTGCCAATGTTGGCCCTTTGAGAGGCAGGCGATGTGGGGTCTGGAAGGATGACTAGTCCACCACCTGCCTCCTAGGAGGCAAGCTTGAAGGCCGAGAGTGATCCCCTGAATCCAAGGCAAGAAAGGGTCCTAACAGCTCCAGCAGGCCTCCTCTCTGCCTCTCAGCTTTCACTGCAGGAAAGATGACGATCCCTCCTGTCACCTCCAGGGGCTTCCCAGGAGACTGGGTTCTCCGTCTTACACCTGCGTTGGGAAATACAGAAAAGGCGGAGATCCTCTAACCCTGTTGGCCTTACTCTGTGTCGCCATCTGGCTGTGGCAGGCAGGACTGCTGCCTCTGTGCTAGGCAGCTTCTGGCCACCTGACTCCTCCAGGCAGAGGTCCAGCCTGGCTGTTCTCAGGACCGACTCAGAGCCGGGTTAGTGGCCCTTGTGCCTCTCTGCTTGCTCCAGGCTGCTCATGTGGCCAGGAGGTCACAGCCTCCAGCTTTCCACCTTTGGGGCGGCCTCATTAGGTGGCCGAGTGGCCTGGGGTGGGTGGGGGCGTTGCTTCAGGAAGGGGTGAGCTAGCAGAAGCACGACCCTGAAGCTGTGGGACTCAGCCGTCTAGCTGAGTCTGGAATTCAGAACATTTTGCAAGCGCTGTGACCACGCTAGGTCCCAGAGCTCACAGCACAAGGGAAGAAGGACGCACCCTTCTGTCTTCTCCATTCAGTCCTGCTGGAGTGTTCCCCTTGCCAACCTGAAAGATAAAGGAAAGGGAGAAATCTTTTACTTGGCCTGTGTGGTGCCAAAACTAGAAACAAAACGAAACATTCCAGCTTCCTGAGGGTTGTCTTTGTGGCGAGAATCCTTTGGCGTCAACAGGTAATTTTCTTTTAGCCTCACACGGGTGTTTGATCCCTGCAGACAGAGCCCTCTAAAAGTGTTTATGGTTGTTAGAAAAAGAGAAAAGAAACCTGACAAGTTTTAATAATGCTAGGGCCTTCCGCGGCAGGAGGCCTGAGGACCTGGACCCAGCTGGCCCCTCTGTGGCCAGCAGCTTGACTTCAGCCTCTCCCGGTTAACCCTCCTGCCCTGGGCTGCCTGCTTGGCAAGCACATAACTAGTGTGTCCAGGCACAGCCCTCTGAGGCCAATGTTATCTATTTCTGCTGAATGGTATGGCTGAATGATAGTGCAAATCACTGAGCATCTTCTGATGGGGATGGAGGTGAGAAATGTGAAGGCGATCGCCATGTCACTACCTCCCATCTAGGGAGCAGTTTATGGTCCCCAAAGCACTTTTAAATACAGGAGCCTATGAGAAGGCTTGGAGGTATTTGCTGTTCTCATTTTACAGATGAGAAGATAGAGGCTCAGAAAGATAATGAGCCTGAGGGTCAGAGAGGTTGAGTGACTTGCCCAAGTTCACATGCAAGGATGTGGCTAAACCAAGACATTGACCCGCATCTCCTGACTCTGGATCCAGATCTCTAGCCTTTGTACTACGTATGCATACTCACCTCAAATGTTCAAGTCAGCGGGGCCATGAGTTGTCGGAAAGCTTGAGTTTAAAACCCTGATTTCAGAACGGACATGTGTGAAGAGTTACAGAGAGTTTTCGGCCATGCCTCGTAACAACCCTTTAGCAGTGACTGGGACAGCCATGCCTGTTCCATGATGAGGATGGTAACTTGCTCAGAGTGCCCCGGTTGGTGCTGGCTGAGCTGGAGTTTGAATCGCAAGAGTTTCTAGTCCAGGTGTCCCTTTGCCCGAGCTGTCATCTCCGTGTACCTGGGGGCCTTCAGCCTGTCCCCACCAGCCACCTGCAGGGGGCAGACTCTCTTCTATTAATCTGGTCAGATACTGGCCCTTTAGTGGTTGCTGAAGAATTTATAAGCAAAGGTACCAGCAAAGGAAATACTCCAAAGTGTCAGTGATCTTTATTTCTGGGTGCTAATATTACTCTTTGGACTTTTCGGTAGTTTCTGAAATTTCTAAAATAGGAATATATGTGATTAGGAAGAAAACGGATTATGCAAGACAAAAGAAAGAAAAGAACCAAGCTCCTCTCTGTCTTGCCAATGTAATTGCTACACGTTCCTCACCTAATGGTCCA
Source organism: Equus przewalskii (assembly GCF_037783145.1). Classification (NCBI taxonomy): domain Eukaryota; kingdom Metazoa; phylum Chordata; class Mammalia; order Perissodactyla; family Equidae; genus Equus; species Equus przewalskii. Next base: position 59,905,539 of record NC_091832.1, on the reverse strand, counting down.
CAGATTTAACAAAAAAAAAAAAAGGCTTGGAATCTTCTAGAATAAGATAAGAAAAATGAAGCCTGACATCCCCAGAAATTCCCCACCTGGAGTGAGGGCTGATGAGGTGGAGCCTGTTGACCAAGGAGACGAAGACAACTCCAGATCAGGCGTTCTTGACCCTTTCTTTTCTTGGCTGTCTTGCAGTGCAAAGGAGAAGGAGAGGGAAGGAGATGAGGCCTGACAGCCATACTTGACCAGAGTAACAGCACCAGGCAGACCTGGGGCTGTGGGGAGACAGGCCGGGGTCCTTTGATCCAACCCTCTGTTCATTCAATACAACCAGTGTTCAGCCAAGGTGAATGGGGCAGTGTTCTTGTCTTTATGGAGAGTCCCTTGTAGAGGAAACAGACGTAAACACAGTGACATGGCATGAGGAGAGCTATACCAGAGGTACAATAAATATAGTTCCAAAATGCTTTGGGGAGCTGAGGTCCGATGTGCCATGGTGAGTGGTCGCATGTGCCAGGCACGGTAGACAATGAAATTAACCAGAGAAGAAACACAAATTCCTCACTTCCTCAGCAACCAAATCCCTATCTTTAAGCGGGATTAACAGTAGGCTTCTCCTTACTTCCCTTTCACATTTCTCCTGTAATAGTTAAAACCCAATTCCTCTGATGGGTACCTCCCAGTTATAAGAGCTACACTCCACGCTCTCGTGTGTAGTGACTATTGAACGAGGCGCCTAGGGCATTTGTTAAAAATATAGATCCCTCCCGGGCCCTCTGTGGAAATTCAGATTCCTTAAATCTGGGGTGGTGTCAGGAATTTGACAAGTGCCTGCCAATGATTCTAACGCAATGGGCCCATTAACTTTGGTCACAGCTGGAGTGGGAAAAGCATAAGATGCGTAACTAGACTAGACTTCCAATCAAGTTCTACCTCATCCTAACTGCGTGACTTTAGGAAAACCAATTAACCATAGTCCTGGTTTTTGTAGCTCTAAAGTGGGGATAATAAATACCTTTCTGGCAGGATGTCATAAAGGGAGGATGAGGAGGGCAGGAGAAGAAGGCAGGGAGCACTTGCTGAGTCCCTGGAACAATCAGGTACTAGATTATGCATGATTGCATGCATCACTTCATTTCATACTCTCAGTGTTCTTTTAGGCTCGGCACTATTACCATCCCCATTTTACAGATGAGAAAATGGAGGTCAAGTAACCTGCCCAAGAGGAACCAGCAGAACCGGGATTTGAACCAAGATCTCCCCAACTGTAGAACCCTTGCTTTGAACGGCTGCTGACAGCCAGTTGCTCTCGCTATCCGATGAGCATGAATGCACTTTGTAGTTCATGAAGTTTTATGCTCATTCAACACACTCTCTCACTTCCTGGAACTTTGGTGTGTTATTCTCCAAAGAATAATTTACTCACCTTGCACTCTTTCCAAGAACTCCCCTGTCTCTGAGAAGGATGCTCATTATTCTAATACAAAGGCCAGGTGTGGTGGCACATAGGTTCAGAAGGGACTGTTCAAGCCCGAGGCGCGCCTCTGTGCTAGACAATGCCTTTCTGGGGGATGTGTTATTTTATAAGCTCCTGGACCCACCCCCTGTCCCCAGGCTGCTGCCAGGGGCTGAAAATCCAGGTACTGCCCACTGGCTGTTGGTCGTGTCCCTCGGCGCAGGCCTTAGCCAGACACAGCCAATGAGTAGCCAAAAGCCAGGGAAAGGTCAGAGAGAAGCTCATTCAAGGTGGTTAAGCTGTTGGCCATGTGGGGATGGTCTGCATCAAGTCTGCACCAAGGGCCTGGCACTCGGGAGCCATGGTTCTCAACCACCAGGCCAGGTTGGAGCCCACAGGCAGCTCAAGAGGCAGGGGAGAAGGATGGTCGCAGGTGGGTGAAGAAGCCTGACTTCTCTGCTTCCCACACAGCTCCCACCCAGGGCAGGGACTGTGACTGAGGAGGACAAAAGCTCCTCTTTCTAATGCTGCTAATTCTAATAGTGCTAGTTAGAATTTTGAATGAAATCATCAAATGCTAGAGCAGGAAGGAACCAAAGCAATGATCAACCATTACTTTTCAGTGAGAGAAGGAGATGTGTGGAGAGATTCCACGAGTGTCCATCAGACTGCTATTCACAGGCTCCAGCCCAGCCCTCTCCATCCCACACCCTTTCTCATCTCACACCCATGTCAGCAGCCCCACGGTCTGTGCTGGCCACATTTCACGGTACTCAACAGTTCCAGAGAGCTTCTTGAGCACCCAGGGTGTGTGTGTGGGGAGAGAGCCCATCTCTGACTCATCCCCTAACTCTGGAATGTGAGCGGGGACCGGAGTCACAGACACTCCACAGGCACAACAAATACTCCGCTGAGAAGGGTTCTTAGTTCACCACAGGACTGTAGGCTGCTGTGAGGCCCCTCCTGTAGCTGAAGCCCAAACCATCTGTTCTTCCTGAGGAGGCAGGTTCCAGGGTAATGGAGTGTGAAATGACTTTAGAGAGCAAAACGGCCTCAATCAATCCTGGAAGGTGGGGCAGAGAATAGATTTGCTTCACCTCCTTTTGGAAGCACAGGTGGGAATCTATATATAGAAACTACAGGTGCACAGGAGCCTTAATTACTCATGCAAGACCCACGTCCGCGGAGGACTCATCCCACCAGCAGCTCTTCCTCACTCTTGGTCAGCTAATGTTACTGGCTTGTTCTGGGCTCCCTCAGCATCAGATGTGAAACTCCCTCTCCATCAGTTTCTGGGCTGGGAAGCCCAGAACCCAAGAAAAGTCTAGAATTCCCAACATTGGTGCTCCAGGGGTCTTCTGAGGGCTCTGTAAGGATGCCAGGGCACCTCAGCACCTTTTGTTCACATTTAACAACTGCCCTGGTCAACTGATCTCAAGGCAATCACTTAAGGAAGTACAGTGAAGCCTGGGATGGTCAGTACTTCCTGCATGTGGAAGTTCAGAAGGCAATGCAAGGAGCTCACAGCAGAGCAGGCAGATGGTCTCTGCCAGGGATGTCTTCTCACTGTCCGCTCTTTTGCCCAGAGACACCCAGCAGGGTGGAGAGGTGAAGGAGCCAGACTTCCCTGCCATCTTGCTGGGGGCCCAGTGGTAATAGCCATGCGATGGGCCCCACTCCAGTAGCCTGGCATGAGCGGCACAGTCCCAGGACTGGCTGTTGGCCCAACAAGGCCCCCACTTTCTGTCCAGGGCAGTGGCAGGGAAGTTAGGGAAGGCCCTGGCCCCACCCTGGTGGGCCTGGACCTCATCATGTCCAAGCTAAAGACATCTATGCTTGGGAGGGTCCCCTGCCTCCATTTCAAATCCGTTACTAGCTCTGTGATGCTGGACCAGACACTTGATGATGGAGATGCTAACACTGCTCTACCAACCCCACTGGCAGTGCTTGGTAAAGAGTGAAGAGCGACACAGGTGTCAGGTGTCAGTAAGCATCCAGGAAGTGTTTGCAAAGCTTGGGTTGGTGACTAGCTCTACTCCGGGCACTGTTGGGGAGTCAGGAAGAATCAGGGCCTCCGCACGGAAGAACTCATATAATCTAGAAGAGATGGGAATGTCACATGGGAAGTAATAACAAAAATTGAATGCTTAGCTCTGTGGTTCTGATTATAAAGAAGGAAAAAGTAGAACTAAAATATATGGAACCCCATGTATGGTACCAAGTGTCTTAGATATGTTTTATTTATTTAGTTCCCAGACCGGGTATTATTACTATGCCCATTTCGCAAATGAGGAAATTGAGGCTCAGACAGCTTGAGCAACTTGCCCAGTCACCCCACCAGTGGGGGGTAGAGAGGGACTTTGAACCCACTACCTGATGCTTTGCTCATTCTACTCGCTGCCTCTCCACAGTGGTGGGGAGACAGATGATGAAACAAGCACAACGCCGTGTGTAGGTGCTGTGCAAGGAGACACTCTTGGTGGGGGTGTCACCCAACCTGCAGGGATCGGGGGCAAAGGCTAAGCTGAGCCTGAAGAATGATGGGGTGGGAAGAGTGGTTCTAGGGGAGGGGACAAAGACCCAATGTGGCTGCCATGGGGGCGAGAGGCTCAGAATGGGAGAGCAAGGGTGGGGAGAGCAGGAGCCAAGAGTTTCCTGTTGTGCCTTTGAAAGGTTTGAAGAAGGGGAGAGACCTGCCCATCGGCCTCTTGCATGTGGGACCAGGTGTAGAGTGGGAAGGGAGACAGGGAGGAGGCTGGCCAGGAGGCCAAGCTGTGGGGTGAGAGGTGACTTTGGGCATGCTAATCCAGGCCTGTCTTTCCAGGCCTGTCTCTTCTGCTCTTGGTTTCGGGCACAGAATTCCTTTCTCCCTTTCCTGAGTGTACAGTTTCCAAGCCCCACTCACATCTGGGATGCAGTTTATGAGGTGTGGGGGGTGATCAGCCTCCCCTTCCACAAAGTGCCCAGAGGCACTCATCTCTTCAGGGGCTGAACTGGAACTGCATCTTAGTCTGTCCAGGCTACGACAACAAAGTACCACAGCCTAGGTGGCCTAAACTATAGACATTTAATTCTTACAGTCTGGAGGCTAGAAGACTTGGTACGGGCATGGCCAGGAGAGGGCCCTCTTCCAGGTCACAGATTTCTCACTATGTCCTCACATGGTGGAAGGGACAAAGGAGCTCTCTGGGGTCTCTCTTATAAGAGCACAAATCCCATCACAAGGGCTCCTCCCTCATGACCTAATCACCTCCGGAAGGCCCACTTCCTAATACCATCATATTAGGGGTTAGGATTTCAAAATATGAATTTGCAGGGGGACACAAACATTCAGACCCCAGCAGGTTAGAACCCAGAGCCTCTGAGGACAGATCTGGGGGCCCTTCAGAATGCACCAGCTGGTCCTTCCCAAAGGCCAGCCTTCCCAGTGAAGATGGCAGTTGGGCCTAGGACCTTCCAAGTTTGAAAATCAAAGACTGTTTCATATATGTAGAACTTGACGCTTGCTGTAGAAGACGGATTGTCCCTGGCGGGGCCTGAAGTGCCTCCTCCTCTCTGCCCTAGCTCTGGGGCTCTACTCTGATTTTCCCTCCCAGCAGACGGGGGCTCCAAGGAGACCATAAGAGCCCCTTGGAGGAGCCCAGCCAGACAGACAAATCATCTCCTGCCCAGGGGATGGAAGCCATGGTGCCCTCTCACCCACCCACACGCCGGGCTGAGGGCATCCAAGAGAACCCTGAACCAGCCTGGCACCTGCACTGGCCCAAGGCTAGAGGCTGCAGAGCACATGACAGCCATGAATGTGGCCTCTGCTTTCCAGACGCACTGACCTGCTGCCTCCACAGTAGAGACCTCCAAGAAACATGTTCCAGCCTCATCTGAGTCGACAGCTTTCCCTGGAAATCAATTCACAAACACAGTTTGGTTTTAGGGGTGTTTGAAAAGATTTTTTAAAAATATTTTTCCCAGAATCTAAAGTTACCATCCAGCAGCACATTTCAATGACACCGCTCGCTTTCTTTCCTATCAGCATTTTTCTGGCTCTCTCTCAGAGGCCAAACCCAAGATCAAATAATGAATAGTATTTTATCCAGGCTTCTAATCAGTGTTATGTTCCTATACGACACTGATTAAAACAATAAGCTGGACCTTTCAGTTCAGTTGAATAAATCATGTGACATGTTACAAAAACTATTTCCAAGGTCCAAGGATTAAGTCTCACAGAGAACGGACCGTCTTCTGTCCCTTCACGCACGGCTGAGAAAATGGCCTGGATTGGGTACCCGGTCTCTCTCCAACGTCAGTCAGAGGTAATTGTAGTTGTTGGGCTGGGCTAGCTTCGAGACGAGCCTCAGAAATAGAGACGAGACAAAATGTCCTTGATCACCTTGGGATTTTTTCTGTCTGCCCTGATCTGTGCTGATGAGGACACTCTCCAATTCTGCTCCTTCGTTCCCCTCTGGTTGGTCCCTGGGCACTGGGATTTCTCTTCGGCAAGCTTTAAAGACACATTCGGAAATCTCTGCGGCACGTATGCTTTCAGATTTTCACAGGGTCATGTCTCAAGCCACTGTCACTGTCTTGTTTCTCCCAACTAAGAGAATAGACACTTTCACAGGCAGAATTCTCCAGAAAACGAAGAGCTAGAGAATAGAAGCAAAGCAGATCAGGAATTGGGCTCTGGGGAAGACTTTGGTGGGAAGAGAAGGGTCTGTGTGACAGCCCATGCGTCTGCGCTCAGCCTCGGAGGCAGAGGCTGCAGCGGGTAGAGGTGGCACCTGTGGAAGAGCTGCTCCTTGTGCTCCTGATGGTCTCATATTTATATGTCCTTCATTTTTTTTTAACTCCTAAAATCTTCAGGACATTTTTGACCCGTAGATATCAGACTCCAGAAAGTATTCCAGCAGATCCCATTGGCAGCTAGGAAGAAAGGCATTTGCCGCCCTGGAAAGCCAAGAGATCATTCGGTATCTCGGACGGAGCAGGTGAACACAGAGCATGAGGACAAAGGATGCTGAGGAAGGAAATCAAGTTCTCCAGGTTTCCACAGGAATGCTGCTTCTCCCAAATGCTGCAGGGGTTGTGGCAAAGGACACAGTGCTCGCTCTCCTTGGCAGTCGGTCTGAGCCCCTCCTTCTGTGGCCGCTGTTCCTCTAACCCTCCTTGGAGATGCCTTCAGCCTCCCAGACCACTCCGCCTCCTTCAGGATCTAGTCAGTTCCCAGTGCTACTCAAGTAAAGAACGTATCACACAGATCCCTGATGGTCTAGGATGGGTCCCCAGTCGCCAATGCCTGCAGCCACACTTGCTGCAGTAGGGTGACCAACCATCCCTGTTTGCCTGGGACTGAAGAGCTTTCCAGGATGTGGGACTTTGAGGGGTAAAACCAGGAAGGTCCTGGGCAAACCAGGTTTGGGTGATCACCCCAAATTTGCAGCTTTTGTTGTTGTTTTTAAATTGTGGTAAAATACACATATGATAAAATTTACCATTTTAGCCATTTTGAAGTGTATAATTCATTAAGTACATTCACGTTATTGTGCAACCATCACTGCCATCCATCTCCAGAACTTTCTCATCTTCCCAAACTGAAACTCTGTCCCCACACTCACTCCCCTCTCCCCCTCCCCCTGCCCCTGGCAACCACCATTCTACTTTCTGTCTCTATGAGTCGACCCCTCCAGGAGCCTCAAATACATGGAATCATACAGTATTTGTCCTTTTGAGACTGGCTTATTTCACTTAGCATAATGCACTCAAGGTTCATCCATGTTGTAGGATGTGTCAGAATTTCCTTCCTTTTTAAGGCTATAATAATATTGCATTGTGTGGATATACCACATTGTTTATCTATTCATCCATCAGCGGACGCTGGGGTTGCTTCCGCCTTTTGGCTGTTGTGAATACGGCTGCTATGAACAGGGGTGTGCAAGTATCTGTTCAGGTCCCTGACTACAATTCTTGTGGATATAGGCCCACAAATGGGATTGCTAGATCATATCGTAATTCTGTGTTTAATTTTTTGAGGAACCACCATACTGTCCTCCACATCATTTTACTGCAGCCTTGTTTTTATTCCACTCTGCCCAGAGGGAGGAGTCAGCCCCTTTTCCGGCTCCCCAGGAGATCTCTAGTGCCCCAGGAGACCCGGCTAAAGAGACCCCACAGCAAACCCCTGACACAGTCATAGTAACTATTTCTGTCCTCTGAATTTCCTCGGCTCTCCATCCTCCCGGGTTTCCTCCCTTGCCCTTCCCCCCCCCCCCCGGAGCCTCCTGTGTCCTCTCCCCCAGGGTCCTCACCACCCCCCATCTTGCCAAGCAAAGCTGAGGAAACCTCCTCCTCCTGCAGAGCAGTTTAATTACTTCCTTGAATTACTTAATCCCGCCCTTGGGGATTCACCTTCTACCTTAAGAAACAACCGGACTCTCCTAAGAGGCGTTCTTGTCTGATTCAACCAAACTCAAAGAAACAAACTACAGCCAAGCACAGACCACAAGCACAGCTACTGCAATGAGGCCCTGATGTCTGCTACCCCCTTCGTGTGCTCCTCACCCCGTGGGAACACGCCCTTCCCTACAATGCTGAGTCTCCCCCTTCACCAAACACTCTGCCCTAATTACAGGATTGCCGGAATTACAGGCCGCACCTCTGAGAACCTGCAAACGCTTTTATCCCACAAGGGCAACAGGCCACCCTGGGAGGGAGGATTGGGAATCCGCACGTCCTACATTTGAGCCTTTGCCAGGGGGAGCATTAAACTCCTGTTGATAGCTGAGTCCCTGGGCCAGGTTTTAGGGCCAGCGTCCCTGTCTCTTTAATAAAAGCTTAAAAGTGGGAGGACCTGGCCAGTTTCCCCACTCAGAACCCTGGCTTGAAGAGAAAGAACGTAAATGGTGAACTTCTTCCCTTTATTTGACCAGCATTGTTCAGCTTGTATGGCATATTACTTATTATCTAATTTGCTTCTCACAGTCCTTAGAATAGGCCTTTTCTGTGGAAGAAGAGACAGCAGTTCTAGGAGTGTGAGTGACTTGCCCAAAGCTGCACGCCTAGCAAGGAGTGGCGTTCGGCTTGAACTCACATTCTAACTCCAAAGCAGTGGCTTTCCCACTTCTGCTGCCTCGGGGACCCACCCCACTTCCGGGTAGATAGGAGCCATGGAGAAGCCACCAGCTCTGGGCTGTCAGACCCCAGGTGTGACCCAAGTGCCCCCAGCACAAGCTGGCTGATCCTGGGTAGTTCTTTAACTTCTCTGGGTCAGTTTCCTCATCCATAAAACAGATCAAGATACATATCATCTAGAGTTGTGGAAGATGCAGTGAAACATTGCATGTAAAGTGCATCTGAAGGGTGTGCCAGATGACAGGAGTGTGTTATCGTCTCCGCCCCAGTGTCCTCGTGGCAGAAAAAAGAGAAGAAGGAAGGAGGAACTCCCTGTCCAAGCGGGACTCTCCTCTCCTAACGGCATCACAGCCCTCTGCGGGAACCGCGTTTTTCTGACTTACTCTAAACACGCTCAGCAAAGACAGACCTTCATTCAAACTTCCCAAAAATGTTCCACTTATAAAAAGCCTCTTAGCTGTATGAACCTTGAGGACATTGTGCAAAGTGACATAAACCAGGCACAAAAAGACAAATATTGTATGATTCCACTTCGATGAGGTATCTAGAGTAGTCAGAGTCATAGAGGTGGAGTAGACTGGAGGTGGCCGGGGGCTCGGGGAGGAGGGAACAGGGAGCTGGTGTTCAATGGGGACAGCATTTCAGTTTGGGAAGATGCCTAAGTTCGGGGGATGGATGGTGGTGACGGTTGCGCAACAGTGTGATTGCGTTTAATGCCATTCAACTGTGCACTTCCAAATGGTTAAGATGGCAAATTTTAGGTTAAATGTGTTTTACCACAACTGAAAAAAAAATCTGTGAAAAAAAAGCCTCTTAGCCCTGCGCATTTTGCTCAGGTTTCTTTGGAGGCTGTGAGAACTCGTTCCTATATGGATTTGACTTAATTATAGCAGAGTTACCTATTAAGCAAGGACTCAAATTAAGGTTTAAGGTGTAAAGTCACCCTTGGAAATCCCTGTGTGGCCCACAGAGTAGGTGAGAATAGAGCCAACACCGCTGGTTTTCCTTGTAGCACTGTAACAAACACTGTTTTCTTTGAGCGTCAGATGAAGTAGTTGATTCAGGGCTCGGAACAAAATATATATTCCTAGGGAGTCCTAAGGCAGGATGCTCACACTATGAGATGCCCTCAGAGCCAAGGCCTTCTGAGGAAGCAGCGGGGTCCCAGCCCCCTGCTCATGTTCCTTTGGGGCAGGAACAAGTAGAATGACCAGCATCGCCATCCCTATGGAAAATGTGGTTTTACTTCTTTTGCAGAGTTGAATGCATCCAACAAGCAGTGTGAGAGGTGGCTCCACCGAGGTAGCCTGTGTCCAGTCAAAGGAAACTGGACATGGGCCTCACTCTCACCCCTTCCAGCTGGCTCTGACGGCCATCAAAGCCTAAATTGTTCTCTGACATTTGAGTGGGTCTATTGGCCATAGAAAAATAGCCCCCTCTCCACACCAAGTACCCACTGTAGGCTGCATCTCACAGATACTCCCAGACATCTTCTCAAACTTGCAATTCGCCAACTTTAAAGGACTTTCTTGAGACCTGAGATCCAATTCCTGAGGCCAAAGTTCAAATCTAAACCATAGGGTGACTAGCTTTCAAAGAGATCTATCTTCAAATTACAGAATACTCCAAAGGGAGGTAGTTTGAGCAAAACTCCCAGAAAACCATATTAAATAAAGCCGTGGGTGTGAGCTGCATTGCCTTTCAGACAAATTTGACCCTTATCTCCTTTAAAATGGCTTTGGCAGCACCCAGCTCAGTTCCAGGCATGACCAGGGGCTCCAAATAAATGAATGAATGACTAACTGCCCTGTGGCTAGCCTGCCATCATTAATTTGGTGCTATTCTCAATCAATAGAATTTCTGATTGTCAATAAAGTAACATTATGTCCAAGAGTTGAGAAGCAAACTAATGAACTCGAGGCTGTGAATTTTCATCCCAATTTTTCCCTTAAATACTTTGCTCATCCCCAAGCAAGACTTTCTATCATGATTTTTCTCATTTGTAAAATTGGGATAAAAGACATCTGTAGAAGCACATAAAAAATAAGAGAGGAAAAAAAGAACAACGAAATGCTTCCTAGTGAAGTTGCTTATTTCTCCACCCTGCAATGCACTCCATTCCATACCTGAATGGGGGGAGGGGAGCGGGGAGTGAGAACATTTGCATTAATTTTCATAACCACATGGAGGGGCCCTCTGGGATCTCATGGTTGACTTTTTCTAAATCAGTTTGGCTCCAAGCACCAGGTGAATGACACAGCTGAGCATGAAGACACAAAAATACTAAAACAATGACCACTTGCAAGCATCGGCAGAGTAAATGGCAAGGAGAAGTTGGATCTCGTGTCTGGTAGGGCCAGCTGGTGTCCTGTCTTAGTGACGAAGCATTGTTATTGGAAAATGCTCTGCATTAGGAGCCTGAAGAGATTCCGTGAGCTCTGAAGCCCATGTCTGCCACAGCAACTCGTTGAAACTCTTCCAGCTTGTAAAACATTCAACCAAACTGCCCTGCTGGTAACTCAGGGCGAGCTGTGCAGGTCTGACAAGGTTAACATGCAGATGGATTTTGGAAACTGTAAATGTTAGACCAGGTGAGGCATTATTACCACATCCCTTCTTCAACAGGAAACATTGAGGCACTAAAAGTATCATGAACCTTCTAGTAGGTCCCTGAGCACAGAACTAGCTCCATACCCCACATTCCAACTCTACCCAAAGAGGGAGAAGAACTTAGTTGTCAATAGTTTGGGTTCTGGAGTCTCATTTTCTGGGTTCCTAATCCCGGCTCTGCCATGCATTAGCTTTGTGACTTGACACAGTGACTTGCTTTGCTGTGTCTCCATCTCTTCATCTATAAATTGTGGATGATGGTAATGTTACTTCACAGAGTTGTAGCAGAGATTGACTGTTGCGTGTTAATATGGACTGAATGTTTGTGAAACCCTAACCCCCAATATGATGGTATTTGGAAGTGGGGTCTTTGGGAGGGGATTAGATTTTGAGGTCATGAGGGTTGGGCACCCATGATGCGATTAGTGTCCTTTTAAAAAGAGAGAGAGACCAGAGCTTTCTCTCTCTATCCTATGAGGACACAGTGAAAAGGTGGCTGTCTGCAAGTCAGAAAGAGGGAACTGAATCGGCCTTGATCTTGGACTTCCTAACCTCCAGAACTGTGAAAAATATCCCTTATTTAAGCCACCTTGTCTGCGGTATTTTGTGTGGCAACCCAAACCCCTTCCCCAATCACATTTCTTCCTTCCTGCACAGAGGTTTGGTATTTGTTTGGTATTTGGTATCTGAGTTTGGTATTTGTCATTCCCATGCATTCTTTATACTCTTACTCCATCTGTGCACAATGAGACTGAGCTGGAAATACCTGAGAGCCAGGACTGACTGCACCTCTTCCAGAGGATTTAGACAGTGTCCAGCCTAGCACAAAGTATAGTTTGGCAAGTACGTCCTCATTTGTCACCTCACTGTGTTTCTTTTCACCTCTTTGAGCTGGGAACCTGCTAATATCTCCAGGTGGGTCAATCGATGAGGCAAGCCATTAGTTAGGTCTCCTATTAACAGGTCTGTGCTTATCAGGGAGTATGGAGCTGCAGCCCCCCTCACCCAGCTTGGTGCTGATGCCTCCTCCTCCCTTCCAGACGGAGATGCGGCTGCAGGACCAGCAGCTGGCCAGACAGCTCATGCGCCTGCGCAGTGACATCAACAAGCTGAAGATCGAGCAGACGTGCGACCTCCACAGGAGGATGCTCAATGACGCCACCTACGAGCTGGAGGAGCGGGACGAGCTATCTGACCTCTTCTGCGACTCCCCACTTGCCTCCTCCTTCAGTCTCTCCACGCCACTCAAGCTCATTGGAGTCACCAAGATGAACATCAACTCCCGGAGGTTCTCTCTCTGCTGAGAAGCCCTAGAAGGGGCAGAGGAGCCAGAACAGAGGGTTTGGGAGGCGGGGAGGGGGCATGGGAAGGGTGTTGAGGCCAAGTTATCCCAAGTGGGTCTCCCCAGAGGCAGGGCTTCCCTGCAATGTGAACCGTGGGCCCCCAGGACCCGTCAGCAGGTGCTCTCTCAGGGGCCCCAGCTGTGGAGCTCGACGCCCCCATGACTGGCTCTTGCTTAATCCCCAAAGCGTTCTGCAGAAGGGCCACTCCACCCAGATGTTCGGTGAGGCCTGTGTTCCCAGCACAACACGTCGGTCCTCCCCTCAGTGATCCACATTCCTGTTTCCCGGAGTCACTGGTGCTATGAACTGGGATCCCACGGGGCCCCCACAAAAGCTGTGATTTTTGCAGAAGGCTTCCTTAAGGGCACTGAGCCCCCAGGAAGAGGTGATTAGATATGTCTGACAGGGACCCACCAGAAAAGGAATAACAAAGTGCAGCTTAGGGACACAGGCCCCACAGCTGGCAGGCAGTGCCCCGCTGAGTGGGAGGTCCGGGCTGCCATCAGTCTTTACCTTGGCACTACAGGTGCTGTGTAAATGGTTTCTGGCGTGTGCCAGGACACACCAGTGTAGCGTGGGTGGAGCAAGCACAGATGCGCTCTGTTGCCTGCCCTGGCCACATGCACCAGTCCAGTCTCCAAAGAGCCCCTCTGCCGCCACCCCAAAACCCCGGGGAGTGCCTAGGAGACCATGGGCGACTGAACGAGGCAGGTCGTCAGTAAGTTTCCCATGACAGGATGCCCCCAGGGGGCCAGCAGAGGCCTCCTGGTGGACTCCAACTGTGTCACCTACATCAACTTCTTGCCCTCCCCAGAAAGACTCCAGGGAGCCAAGATGCTGGCCCTGAGCCTCCTCTGAGATTCTGTGCCTGACTTCAAAGACTAATTTTAATTGAGTCAGACTGATACTAACCTGTTGCTAACTTGTTAATAACTTTGATTTTTGTCCGAATGGTGAACCAGTTGGGTAGGTCAAGTACAAAGGTTCAGGATTTGGTTTTAAAAGTTTCTTCCTAATGACAAGTGTGACATCAGCAAGGTGAGGACTGAGGCCTCCACAGCTTAGGGAGGTTAAACTGGTAGAAGGCTATGTGGAGGAGGATCCCCCGCCAGCTGGGGAGTTTGACCTTTGACGTCATCTACTCAAGCCTCCCATTCATAAAGGAGTAAAGTGAAGCCAGGGAAGGAGAGTGACTTCCCTCAGGTTACACAGCTCTTTAGTAGCTGTAGAAGATTGATGTGTGGAATCATTACTAATAATACCTAGACAGATCATGTATCAGTGAACTTGAACCCCAAAGATGGTCCTACTCTTTTGCCAAATCCACAAACTGCCAACCCCTCTTCTCTCCACTTCATTCAGCCCTTGTGCACACCTCCCACTTTGCAATTCAGAATATTGGGGCCAAACTCAGAGCAATGCCTGGCCAGCGGGCCCACAGCATGTGTATTGCCAATCACAAGCCTGTGGGGCAAGGAAGGCATCCTGCTGCTCTGCCTTTCATGGTTCATCTTCCTGTGTAACCTCAGTGGGGCCCACGCACACTCACATTCACACCATGACCCACCTTGGGAAACGTTGCTTTTCTTTTGTGGGCCGGAAGTGGGAGGATGCAAATGAATGGTCCCTCGTCAGACAGAAAAGAACTGGTCTCTCCCTTGTGATTTCAAAGAGCCAGGGGTTTATGCTTCCTTCAAAGGAAGTATAACCACATAGCCAAGATTTGTTTTCAGCCCGACTCTGACCAGTGACAGAAGTTTGAGGCCCACAGGACTCTTCCCCAGAGAAGAGCTCCGTGGAAGGCCAGGCCCCTCAGGCCTGTTCCCCCACAGGCAGGACAGGAGGGAGATTTTCTCTACCCCGTGACGTCCCTCCTCAGGGATTAGGTACAGCGCCGCCAAGTCCTGCAGAGGCTCCTTCCAGACGAGTCCTCGAGGCTGTGGGATATCAGGCTGCCCTACTACGCACGCTCACCACTCACTCTATAGAGACACATGCGTACACATACTCAAACCCTCACAGGAAAGCTCACTCCATGTTCTGACAGAGATGCCAAACTGATTTTTTTCTTTTCTAGAAATCAATTATTACAGTAACTGAAAAAGTTGGATTTACCTAAAGCTGAATGATTTAGTTGAATTTCATCAACCCAATTGAATTGGAGTCAACTGGGCGATTTAGTTGTTCAGTTAACCTAATGCTTCCTTCCTTTCTCTGTGTTCTGAAAGGAAAGTGAGGTCAAGACACACCTTTTTGGGCAGGTTAGATGTCTCAGCTATTTTGCTTAGTCCATCCTAAGAGAATTTTATTTGGGGATAAGGAAGGAGGAGAAAGAGGAGGGGATCCAAGAAGAGCATAGGAGGGGAGAGAGAGCTGTGTTTTCTTACTCGTCGTCTAGTGTCTGTTAGCTCCCTTGTCTCCACAGTGAACACAAACAACTAACCAAGTCGATTCAGCTTTGTGAAGTCCCTGCTTTGTGTGGGTCAAGAGATGTCTGTGAGTTGGCTGCAACCTAACCCTCCTTGCCAGCTCCCCAGGGCAACCTTCTGGCTTACCACATGTATACAATACTGTTTCCAGTTTTACTCATTATCTACCCCTCTCTCTGCCATCCCCAAGGTCCCCTGGGTGTAAAGCGTGAAGTCTCCATTGACACTGCTGCCGCGTAACGTCTGATGCCTTCGTGGGCTCGGCAGTGATCACAGAGGCCCGGAGAGCTGGGCAGGCTTCACACGGCCTGACCAACCCCTCGCCTCCTCCCTGTAGCAATACCAAGTGCTATTACATAATCGATAAACAGTTTATAATTTTATTTTTTATGATTATTTGTTTCTATATTGCTGTTAGAAAAAGTGAAATAAAAAATGTTTCAAAAGAAGATATCTATATAAAGAGAAGTTTATTTCCTTTTACCTTGTTCTTGTGACAGCTCACACAGGGCCAAGCACTTAATGGAAAGAAAGAGAGAGGGAAGGAGGGGAGGAGGGTGGGAGGAGAGGAAGAGAGAAGAGGATGGAAGGAAAGGAGGAAGGGAGGGAGGGAGAAAGACAGAAAGAAAAGGAAAGAAAGACTTGAGCAATCAACCCTCGAATGGAGGTGTGGGAGGAAGGCATGGACTCACTCTAGTCATGCTTCCTCCTTTATCGAGGCTTCCTCCAAGGAGGGCTGCTTGGTGGTGGCTGCCATCAGGAGCTTCCCAGCGTGGGCTAAGTGAGGTCAAGATGTGGAGTGAAGAGACACACAGCCATTATTCCTGTAAATCCATTCTCTCCTACAACAGCCCCTTCCAAAGGTGGCTCTGACTGGATTCAGGATATCTGGGCCCACCTCAAGCAACGCCTGGACAGTGGACCCACAGGACATGTCTGTCACGTCACAATTCCCTCGTGGAAGGATGGCGCTTAGCACTACCACGCTCTGAGCAGAGCTAGTGCCTTAAACTTTTTCAGCCTCAGCATCCAGTCTGCGTGAGAATCACCTGGGCGCCCATTGCAAGTGCATGTGCCCAGGAAAACCCCTGGGCTCCACCTCAGGGACTGGGTGTGTAGCTGTGACATGGGGCCCAGGAATCTACCCCGGGAGACTGACACGGTGGTTCCAGACACTTCCAGAAATCTTCAAGAGGACAAAGCGGGCAAGGGAAGGCATTGTTTTGAGCGCTTCTATCAGTGTTATCAGGAGAGGCCCATTCGGAGGATCAAAACACATGTTAGAAATCCCGTCTTGAGGAAGAACGGATGAAGAGGGGCTCTCTGGCAGTCCCTTGAGGTTATATCACCTGCCTACGCCCAGAGGATGAGTGACGAGGATCTGTTTCCTGCGAAGAGCCCATGGTGTAAACTGGCCACATGGAGTCTGTGTTATGAGGTGAGAGGTGAAGTGGGCACGTGGAAACCCGCCATCGCCATAGGCCGTGTGGTTCAGAGGGACTGAGGAAGCACGGGGCCTTCCCACCCCTGCAGATGGGACCACACAGACACTTTTTTAGCCCAAAGGGAAACTGCTCTAATTTGGCCTCCAAACAAATAATTTTAAGTGCCACAGAGAATATAAAATGTGACAACAGCCTAGTGTGTGGGAGGGGCTGCTTTTACCCCCGGTCAGGGAAGGCTCCTCTGAGAAGGTGCTATTTCAGCTGAAACTGCAGCCATGCAATCAGGAGAAAGTGTGTTCCGGATAGATAACCGAGGCCCCAGATTCTGAGGCAGGAAGGAGCATGATCTGCAGGGCAGCAGGAGGGCAGGGATGCGGTGGGAGGGGAGCTGCAGAGACGGGCCAATCATGTCAGCCTCGTGGGTCAGAGTAGGGAGTCTGGGTTTTATTTAGGTTGTGCACAAAGTGTCTTGAGCTTTTTGACCAGGGGAATGATATAGGATCTGATTTAAATGTTAGCAAGACCTATGTAGAAAGTACAGGGGAGTGGGGCGAGAGTGGGTGGAGTCCACAAGAGGAATTAGGAGGCCATTACAGTGGACATGGGAGTGATGTGGATGTGGATAGCAACTGTGGAGGGGGCAACAAATAGTCTGATTTGGGATTTACTTTGGGATGTACTTTGGAGGTCAAGCCAACAGGACACACTGATAGGTTGGATGTAGGGTGGGAAGGAAATGGAAGAATTAAGGATGGGCTTCTGGCCAGCAGCGGGATGGAGAGGGGACCATTTACTGAGATGGAGAGAGTTTGAGGGGAGCATGATTAGGGGCAGAGGGGCAGCATGAGCAGTTCTGTCTTAGCCATGTTACATTTAAACGTCTATTAGACATCCAAGTAGGGGTGAGTAGGTGCTTGGATAAAAGGACCTGGACTCCAGGGAAGGGCCGATGTTGGAGACATATATTTGGGTGTTTGGATGATATTAAAAGCACAGTACTTGGATAAACTCCTCTCGGAGTAGGGTGTAGACATAGAAGAGAAGGATGCTCCAACATCTGGAGGTTTGATAGAGAAGGAGGAACCGTCAGAGGAGACTGAGAAAGAACAGCTAGGAAAGCAGAAGGGAAACCAGATGAGGAGTGTCGGGGAGTCTTAAGAAAAGAGAGTCGTCAGTATCAAATGCTGCTGAGAAATCGAGGAGGAAACAGACAGGGAGATAATGGGCTTCAGCACGGTGGAGCTCATTCGGTCATTCCTTTCACTGTAATAGCCATTTCAGTCCAGAGGTGAGGACAGAAGGCCAGTTGTGTGGGTCAAGAGGAAAATGGAAGGTGAAGAAATGCAGGTGGCAAAGAGAGACCACTCTTTCAGGTCAGCTTGCCATAAAGGGAGCAGAGAAATAGGAGCTGGACAAAGACACAAAGTCGAGAAAATGATTTTTTGTTTTCTTGAAACAACATGTAATAAAATAAATGTATAATAAAGTAGCATTTATAGTAATAATGTTAATAATAAAAATATACAATAAAGGTATTGGCATCTAAGATATGCCAATGGGAGTGATCTGTTAGAGAGGGAGAATTTGACAGTGCAGGAGAGAGAAGAGCGTGATTCCAGTGAAGTTCTGGAGAAGGAGAGAGGGCACCGGAGCCAAACTGTAAGTGGAGAGGTTGGGCTGGGCAAGGAGCAAGGACCCTTCTTCCACCGAAGCAAGAGGGAAGGCAGGGGTTTGGCTGAAGATGCGTGAGTTAGGGCAATCTCTGGTGGGAAGAGGAGGAGAGTCCAAGTGGATGCTTCCTGTTTTTTCTATGAAATAGGAGAGTGACTTGGTGGGGGTGGAATATTGGAGGTTTGAGAAGAAAGAAGTTTTGAAATAATTATCTCAGAGAACGGGCATGTTAATTTATTAGCAAAGGGTAGTCGAATCTTCTGACGGTGTCGGTTGCCCATTTGAAGCTTGTGGGCATACATGTGAAGCGAATCTGGTGAATGCGATTGAGTGTCTTTTTTCCCCAGCAATGGTTGGCTGTCCCAGTGCAGACACAGGCCAGGCAGAGAGTGGAGAGGGCATGTGCCAGGCAGGGTCGCTGGAGGATGGGGAAGGCAAAAGTCAAAGTGTTTTGCAAAGGAGCAATCATAGTGTTGGACCAAGGAATCCAAGTGGAGTAACGAGGGAAGAGAGGACATAGGGAAATGGGGTTGGGGGTGACAGCAGTGTTAGAGTGGGGGGGGGGGGGGTCTGTGGCTGGAGTTAGTGCCATCTGGGAACTGCTGGGTGAGAGTCCAGAGGAAGAGAGAGTAAGTAGAAGGCGATGATCAGAGTTTGGGGGGAGTGGAAGTGACATTTTGAAGTCAGTGCAGGTTCTTTGTTCAGAGACACAGCCTGATGCTACATTCACTGCCTAGTGGCCCCAGCCAAGTGTGTGCCTCATGGACTGGTGACGTCAGTCACAACTGTGGTCTCCAGGGCCTCCCGCAGATCTTATCTATCTTATTTAGAAAGGGGTTTGAACTCAGTTGACTAGATTCCCTTTGGCTTCTCAGCAAGAGCAGAAGCATCTCCCCCTTCCTGATTCGTTCTGTCAGCTCCCCAAAGTCTGCGGTCTCGATGGTGGGGGAAGAAGGCTGTGGTGGGGGGAGCGGAGGAGAAAGATGACAGTGCGGCCGAAGGCGGCCCGGCCGGCACAAACAGTCCTAGCATAACTGCGAACCCTATCTGATGGGAACCGCTCAGACTTGGCTATTTTTAAATACCCTGTTCACAGGCTCAAAGCAAACAGTGATGGAGACAGCGAGGCGGTCTCCAAAGGAAATCGATTCAGGAAGAGAAGCCTCAGACGTTGGAGGGCTCTGGAAAGCAGTCATCCACCACTCACTGCCGGGAGATAAGCTCACTGGAGACATTTCCCCGACCGGCAGGGGTGGGCCAGGAGCGCGTGGAAACTCCCTGGAAAAGAACCTGGCGAGGCTGGTTCCGATTTGCAGGACCGTACTGTATTTCCTAAACCAGTTTGTTAAACTTGATCGCTCTTCTTCCTGCCCCCTTCTCCACGGAGGGACGACCGAGGGACTAAGAAAGGACGACTTGCCAAAGAACGTCTAGAGTCCCACGGGAAATCTGAGTTAGAAACCACAAGCCAACCTCCTGTCTCCCTCCAGGAGACTCAGCTCCCCAGGTGGCCGGCCCAGCCACGGAAGCGGGGGCTCCTACCCCCTGCACTGTCGGCCTCACCTGGAAGGGTGCTGCATTTGGGGTAGCACAAGGCTGGGGGAGGACAGATGCTCCCTCCCCTGTCCCAGCTGCACCAGGCAGGGTTTGGTGGGAAAGCGGAAGTAGTTCTCCGCATTCCAAGAGGGGAAAGAGCGGATACAGGGAATTAGGGGCCTACACAACCATTGGAGGAGCCAGGGAAGTGGCTGCTAGAAGAGAGATTCACAGAGCTCATCCTGAAACTGCGCTGGATTTCAGCAAGCTCGGCAGGCACCCTCTGGGGCTGCCGGCAGCACCTAAGTGGGCAATTCTCAAGAGGTCTTCCGTCTGCACCTCTGCCTGCCACTGCTGCCTGGAGATAACAGCTTCACGTGCTGTCACGGACTGAATTGTGTCCCCTCAACATTCAAATATTGAAGCCCAGCCCTCCGTACCTCAGAATGTGACTATATTTGGAGATAAGGCCTTGAAGAGGTGATTAAGGTAAAATGAGCTCATTGGGGTGGGCCCTAATCAATCTGACTGGTGTCCTTATAGGAAGATATTAGGACACACACACACAGAGACCACCTGAAGACACAGGGAGAAGACAGCCGTCTGCAAGACAAGGAGAGGGGCCCAGAAATCACCCCACTGCCACGTTGATCTCAGACCTCCAGCCTCCAGAGCTGTGAGAATATAATGCCTGTTTAAGCCTCTCAGTCCGTGGGACTTTATATGGCAGCCCAGGCCAACTGAGACACTTGCTTTTCCTCTTTGTCCCCCTCTTCTTCCACCCTGGCTCTTGGAGCATCCACTAGCAGTGCTCACGTCTCTTCTGCTCTCATTTCTTACATGGCCAAACTGAATATCCAGGTGTGAGGGCTTACCCTGTACCCACAAGCAGAGGAGATACTAATGACCACCCACCACTCTTCCCCTCCTCACTAGGGGGGCCTGCAAAACCCCATCGGCCTGTAGCCCCACGGATACCTGGGCCAGCAGACTCCAGGTGTGGTCCAGGCACCTGGGAGTGCCCACGTTGACGCAGTAGGGCCTGAGAAGAAAAGATGAGAACTTCCATTTATCTCTAATCTTGTCTCCTCTACTTTTAATACACTTTAAATGTGCATAATGTATTCGTTCAGTAATAGATTACATGAAGTATAAATCTGTGTGTGGGAGTCACGTGTAAACCTTTTTACAGATGGAGTACAACATCGAACAAGTGGGAGACCTGGCCTTTGCCTGCAGAGACATGGAAGGGACCCCTGCTGCCAGACCCCAGGAGGAGCCAGACGGACCACGAGATGGGTGCTTCTTTGTCCCGAGAGGTCACACAGGCACGTCCTGTGTCAAATGTCCCCCTGCCCCTCTGTGGCCACCAGAGGTCGGTCACTGCACTTTAGTCTTTCGGTTAAAGGCACAACATTCCGGCCAGTCTGCCCTGGGCTCTGCTCCCCTCGACCATGGAGCAGAAAACAGAAGGTAGGAGAGGGAGAGGGAGGAAGGGAGAGAGAAAAGGGGAGGAGCCTAAGAAAGAAAGACGACACAAGAAAAAGCAAAAGGGGGGAGGAGTGTTCAAGTGTGAGTTTGCACCAAGTTGGAGAACATGAAATAGACTCGCCTTCCTGCGCTGCAGCCCCCACTTTTTTTATAATGCCCTGGTCGATCCTTAAAACAGGGCCCAGAAATCATAGTTTCTGAGTCCGAGACTCAGAGAGCAGGAACGGGTCCAAGGCCCAGGAGGCAGGAGACCTGCTGGTCACCCCACAGCCCATCTGAGCCCACACCCTAGCTTGAGGAAAGCCTGCTGATCTTGTGCCCACCCATCCCTTCCACCCGCCTGTGGCAGGCCACCTCAGGGGGGCCTGCCAAATGACCAGAGCTCAGCCCACAGAGGGAGGGGCACATGGAAACCCCGGAGAGTCTGGAGGCTGGATGCAGGGAGGGAGGAGGTCCCCATTGCCTGCTTCTTGCAGGAGACAAAGGGACACAAAACGTCATCTCCTGTCCCCTGCTCCTGTTCCCCCCCAGCCTGAAGTTGCCTCCAAGCTCTGCTATCTTTAAGGAAAGACAAGGCTGAATGGAACATCAGAAAAATGTTGCAGGGGAGGAGGAACTGGATTTTCTGAAAGCAAGTTCCTGTTCAAAGTTTCCAGCCACTTCTATTTCTAGCAGCGGAGACAGTGAGTGTCCCTGAGAAAAACCGCCTGAGTGGTCCCTTTCAGGGAAGGAGATGAAGGTCAAGTCAGCAACCGATCCTCTGGGAGAGAGTGAGCCAGGACTGTTGGCCTCGGCAGACTGTCATCGCCTCGCCCCCTACATGGCCCGATTGCTAAGGAGGGGTGGACAAATTGCGTCAGGGCCAAGAAGCCTTGCGGAAGGACGGGATCTGGACTCCTTCACAGATTCAAAGCTATTGCAGCGTCTCTGAAGCACTCGTGGTGCTGGCCACCTGACTCCTTCAGGGGGAGGCTGGATGCGATCACAGACTGTGCAGAGACATGCGATCACAGACTGCAATCGAGACATGCGTGAATTTCATTACAGGGACTGTGACCCTGGGAGCCCAGACCCCAGAGGAGGTGACAGCCTCCACTTCAAGGGGCAAAGCAGAGCGCAAGGAGCAGCCCTGGGGAGTGATGAGTCTCACGGAAGAAGGGAGAGGAGAGGAATAGACTTGCCACGATGAAATGGGGCTCAGAATTACATCACATAAAATATTAAAGGAGCTGCCCATGTGGGACATATCATATGCTGTCAGTCAGAGGGCTTTACCAATTGGAGCACGATTTTTTCCTAAAACAGACAAAGCAGCAGGTCCAGGAGCTGGAGTGGCTGGCCAGGGTCACTGCCCAGTTGGTGCAGAGCTGGGTATGCCCCGGGTCTCTTAACTCTTCGTGCCAGCTCTTCCCAACACCCTGTCTTCACTGCAGCCCTTCCACCTGCGCCTTCTCCTCGCCGGAATCACACAGAGGAGGAGGTCTGAGAACAGGAATCCGTGAAGTTCTTCCCCTGGGAGGGTAAACAAATGGTTTTGTCAGATTTATAATTCAGACCCAGTGTGTAAGGGAAATCCTAAAGCGCCCCTTGCTGGAGAAACAGGGGAATCTCTTCACATATGGGTTTCTGTCAAAAAGTTCAGCAACACCAATAATTTACACCTTGATATTTGCTGGATTTCCTGGAGTTTGTGATTGTCATCACTTTCCATGTTTGCTGGAAAATTGAAAGTTCAGATGCTACTTCCACCACTCAAAACTGAAAATCTCTAGTTGGACTATTCTGTCACAATGTAGTTACGACCTACAAATGCTTTTTAATATTTAGTATGTGCCAAGCACTGTGCCATCTCTAGGAAAGCAAGATGACTAAAAACTGAAGATACACAACACTTTGGTTTCATTCATGCCAACTAAACAAATGCATGTTTTATCTCAGTTCTGGAAAGCAATCTTTTATAAAGAAAATAAAATGACCATTATCCTGAAAATAGTGTGCTAACTTTTTAATTTTATTGTTTAATCTGGTGCTTTCCTTTACATTTTGAAAAGCTACAATTCCTAATTAATGTCACTATTTTCTCATTACAACTGCAAATCGAGAAACTTCCATCTTTCTATCACTTGCTCTCTTGTGTCAGAACGTCTGGACTGCTCCAGATGTACCCCTCGTGGCTTCACTCACCTTCAGAGCTCTAGCGATCTTTCTCAGCTTTCAGCTAAAATCTCGCTTTCTCTTCCAGAGGGACAACTTTCTAGGACAGTGACTCAGGTAATTCAATTTACCTCTTCAAAGTCTCGCTGTCCATCTCTGTCTCTGAATTTCCTCCCATGAGTCAGAAACAAAAGGATGATATTTACAAAATGCTTCCTGTTCCTTGTAATATAAGCGTCCTCATGACTAATTGTCCTCAACTGGATGTGTTTCAATTCATTTTGTTCTTATGGTCTTGCTTGCATTTTTTTTTTTTTTTACCTTTAAGAGAAGATGCCTCTCTTTTTTTATTTTTTTTCTCCCCAAAGCCCCCCGGTACATAGCTGTATAGTCTTCGTTGTGGGTCCTTCTAGTTGTGGCATGTGGGACGCTGCCTCAGCGTGGTTTGATGAGCAGTGCCATGACTGCACCGAGGATTCGAACCAACGAAACACTGGGCCACCTGCAGCGGAGCGCGCGAACTTAACCACTCGGCCACGGGGCTAGCCCCGAGAAGATGCCTCTCTGAGCTGCTCCCCTCTCTCCAGAGGGCCACCCACCTTTCCAACAACCAGTATATCTTGGCCTTAACTTTTCCTGGCAGCATATTCAGATGTCAATTAGCATGGCAGCAAAGCGCATGAGATCATTACTAATAGAGTTTGTGGGGAAAAGAAGAAAAAAAGGTGGGAGGGCTTTCTTGAGCTTAATCTTAGCTTGAGTTCAAGAAACAATGCAATTTATACCTGTAATTTTTTCTCAAAACCTGAATGGAAAAATGATTGAAAGGAAAGAATGAACAACCAAAACCATCCCAACAACCTCTATCACCCCAGGAGTTGGATGTGTGATTCTCTATTTCTGGACCAGCCCAAATTCCAACTTGAAGTTTGTCACCAAAATTTAAATTGTTAAGTGTGAACATATTAAGCATCCAAACTATACAATAACCCATAACATCAGAATATTTCTGACCTACTGTTTAGGTCAATGATTTTTAAAAATGTGTATATATATGTGTGGCTGTGTGTATATGTATACATTTATATATATAATTTTGTCTCTGCCCTTTTGAGCATCTGGTCCTCTTTTCCTGCGTTTGTCCCAGCTCCACAATTAGCTTGTGAATTTCATCTTTAAACTGCTAGGACCTAACTCAATAACCAGAACAGTCAGGGTCCTCAATAAATATGAGGAAAATGAGTAGCTGCATAATTATTTTAAGAGTCTCATCTACCTCAAGTGTTTACAGAAAGTGACCCTTTGCATCCCGCGGAAGAACAGCACTGTTCCACAGTTGCAATTAAGCTGAGCCGGCCGTGGGCATTCTGGGGTTGGACAGCCACTTTCCACGGCCTGAGTAGGTGGCGCCCTCTGCTGGTGCTCCTTCCAATTGTCCATGAATCAGGCAAGTCACCTGCAAATCAAGACTGGGCCCTTCTGGGCATGGCCAACCCCAAAGTGTCCTTGGTACGAAGACATCACACCTGGATCTCAGAAAAAACTCAGGCTTAGAAAACATAAGTGACAGCAGAGGAAAGGAAAAGTCCAGAGCACCCCAAGTCCTAGAGGGGAGCCAGAGGCATGAGAGGCTCCCTTCTCTAGACTGAGTCCCTGAAAAATCCCCAAACAATTGGAAATTAAGCAACATACTGCTGAATAACCCATGAGCCAAAGAAGAAATAAGAAAGGAAATTAGAAAATGTTTTAAGCCAATTGAAATGGATACGTGATATATCAGATCAGAATATCAGATTTATGATATTCCAGTTAATGCAATGCTTAGAGGGAAATTTACTTTGAATATCTATATTAGAATGAAAGAAAAGTTTAAATGAAATTTTATAATCCTTCTACCTTAAGAACTTAGAAAAAAGTGCAAATTAAACCTGAAGTAGCAGAGGGAAGAAAACAATAAATATTAGCACAAAAATCGATTAAATAGAAACAGGAAAACAATAGAGAATACCAACGACACTGAAACTAGGTTAATTGAATCAATCAACAAAATTGATAAACCTCTAGATGGCCTGAAAAAGTAAAGAGAGAGAAGAGAATACACACATATTACCAATAGCAGGAGTGAAGAGGAACAGCACACAGATCCTATAGAAACAATGATAAAGGAATGTTATGAAAAATTTTATACCTAAATTTGACAATGCAGATGAAGTGAAAAAACTCCCTGAAACACACAGATCATCAAAACTGACTACAGTAAAAATAGAAAATCTAAGTAACTCCATAACTACTATAGAAATTGAATTATTAATTAAAAGCCATCCCACAAAGAAAGCTGCAGGCCCAACTGGTCTCACTGGTGAGTTCTATGAAATATTTAGGGAGAAAAAGAATACCAATCCAATGCAAACTCTTTCAGAAAATAAAGGAGGGGACATACATGGGGCTGGCCTGGTGGCACAGCAGTTAAGTTTGCGTGATCCACTTTGGCAGCCTGGGGTTCACCAGTTTGGATCCCAGATGTGGACTTTGGCAAGCCATACTGTCGCAGTCATCCCACATATAAAGTGAAGGAATATGGGCATGGATGTTAGTTCAGGGCCAGTCTTCCTCAGCAAAAAAAGGAGGATTGGCAGCAGATGTTAGCTCAGGGCTAAGCTTCCTCAAAAAAAAAATAATAATAATAATAAAAAAATAAAGGAGGGGGCACTTTCCCTCTCATTTTATGAAGTCTTCATTCCTATCATACCAAAACCTGATAAAGACATTATAAAAAAGAAATAAAAGTACAGATTAATATCTCTCAGGGAAAAAATACTAGCAAATTCTACTTAGCAATACATAGAAAGTAAGATTTATCCCAGCTATTCAAGGTTGGTTAAAATTAAAAAACCAATTAATGTAGGTCACCATAACAGAATAAATGGAAGAAAAAGATTATCTCCATAGATGTAGAAAAAAATATTTGAAAAGATTCTATCCTCATTGATTTTAAAAACTCTTGGCAAAATAAGAATAGAAGACAAGACTTCTCCACCTTGATAAAGAGATCTATGAAAAACCTAGAACTAACATCAAGTTTAATGGCAAAATACTGAACACCTTTCATCCTCAGTTTGGGAGCAAGGCAAATAGGTGAGTCAGTGGGAGCAAGTGGCAGTAACTCAGAGCCCCCATGTGATTGTTCCCACAGTTGGCGGGAGACCCCACAGGGCCACTACGATCCCAAGGAGTGGCCCAGGCTTGGTCAGGAACAGCTGATGGGGCTCCTGCTGGGCACAGATTACACAGCTCCTGCCCCCTCCCCTCAGTGGCAGCAAGTGGAAGCTGTAACCAAATCCTATCTCTATGTGGAGGAACAAATCCATGCCATCAAGCAATATGAAAAAATATATTAAATCTCCAGAACAGAAGGAAAATGACAAGTACCCAGAAATCGATCCTGAAGACACAGAAATCTATAACCTAAATGACAAAGAATTCAAAATAGCTATCATTAAAAAACTCAACGAGTTAAAAGAGAATACAGGTAGACAACTCAATGAGCTCAGGAGCTACGTCACAAAAGAGCTTGAAACAATAAAGAAGGGCCAATCAGAAATGTTGGAGATGAAAAACACTATGGATGAGATAAAGAAAATTCTGGACTCCCAAACAGTAGGGCTGATATCATGGAGGAGAGAATCAGCAGTCTGGAGGACAGGAATATAGAAATGATTCAGAGAGAGGAGGAGAGAGAACTAAGACTAAAAAGAAATGAAGAAACTCTCCAAGAAATATCTGACTCAATTAGGAAATGCAACATAAGGATTATAGGTATCCAAGAGAGAGAAGAGAAGGAGAATGGAGCAGAAAGCTTGTTCAAAGAAATAATAGCTGAGAACTTCCCAAACCTGGGGACAGAGCTGGAAATCCATGTGACAGAAGCCAATAGATCTCCAAACTTTATCAATGTAAAAAGACCAACTCCAAGGCATATAGTAGTAAAACTGGCAAAAGTAAACGACAAAGAAAAATATTAAGGGCAGCAGGGCAGAAGAAAATAACCTACAAAGGAACTCCTATCAGGCTGTCAACAGATTTCTCAGCAGAAACCTTACAGGCTAGGAGAGAGTGGAATGATATATTCAAAATCCTGAAAGAAAAACTTTCAGCCAAGCATACGCTATCCAGTGAAAATATCCTTCAGGTATGATGGAGAAATACAAACTTTCCCAGATAAACAAAAGTTAAGGGAGTTCATCACCACAAGATTCCCCCCTCCCCAACAAGAAATCCTCAGGAAGGCCTTCATACCTGAGAAAAAAAAGAAAGGAAAGGGGTTACAAAACTCTGAGCAAGGAGATAAGTAGATAGACAAAATCAGAAAATTGCAGCTCTCAATCAGAACAGGTTAGCAAATGCTTAATTATAACATTAAAGATAAAGGGAAGGAAACACCAAAAATAAACATAATCTTGTCATTTTAATCACAAACTCACAACACAAGATGAAATAAGATGTGACAATAACAATGTAGAAGGGGAAGAGGAAAGGGATGGAACTGGCTTAGTCTAAGGAAATAAGAGGCTATCAGAAAATGAGTTATCTTACCTATGAGATTTTTTAATACAAACCACAGGTAACCACTAAACAAATAATTAGAACAGAGACAAAAATTATAAATAAGGAGAAAACTAAGAAAACCAGCATAGAAAACTACCTGACTGAATTGGTAGTCTGAAATACATGGGACGAGAAACAAAGAAAATGCAGGAGAACTGGAAAACAAGGGATAAAATGGCAGCATTAGGCCCTCACATATCAATAATCACTCTAAAAGTAAATGGATTGAATTCTCCAATCAAAAGACAGAGTGGCTGGATGGATTGAAAAATAAGACCCAACAATATGCTACCTCCAGGAAACACATCTCAGCCCCAAAGACAAAGACTCAGACAGACCCAAAGACAGATGCAGAGTGAAGGGATGGCAGACGATACTCCAAGCTAATGGCATAGAAAAGAAGAAAAGAAAAACAAAAGAAAGCAGATGTCGCCATCCTTGTATCAGACAAAGTAGACTTCAAGACAAAACAGGTAAAGAGAGACAAAGGGGGGCATTATATAATGATAAAAGGGACACTCCACCAAGAAGACATAACACTTATAAACATATATGCACCCCACACAGGAGCACCAAAGTACATGAAGCAACGATTAACAAACCTAAAAGGAGATATCAACAACAATACGATAATAGTAGGGACCTCAACACCACACTTACACCAATGGATAGATCATCCAGACAGAAAGTCAACAGGGAAATTGTAGAATTAAATGAAAAACTAGACCAGATGGACTTAACAGATATATATATAACACTCCATCCAAAAACAGCAGGTTACACATTCTTCTCAAGTGCGCATGGAACAGTCTCAAGGATAGACCATATGTTGGGAAGCGAAGCAAGTCTCAATAAATTTAAGAGGATTTAAATAATATCAAGCATCTTTTCTGACCATAATGCTATGAAACTAGAAATCAATTAGAAGAAAAAAGCTGGGAAAGGGGCAAAGATGTGGAGATTAAACAACATGCTACTGAATGACCAATTGATCATTGAAGAAATCAAAGGAGAAATCAAATATTATCTGGAGACAAATAAAAATGAACACACACCAAACAAACTCATTTGGAATACAGCAAAAGCAGTCCTAAGAAGGAAATTCATTACAATACAGGCTTACCTCAACAAATAAGAAAAATCCCACATAAGCAATCTCAAACTACACCTAAAAGAATTAGAAAAAGAACAAACAAAGCCCAAAGTCAGTAGAAGGAGAGAAATAATGAAAATTAGAGCAGAAATAAATGAAATTGAAAGAAAAAAGACAGTGGAATGGATCAATAAAACAAAGAGCCGGTTCTTTGAGAAAATAAATAAAATTGACAAACCCTTAGCCAGGCTCACTAAGAAAAAAAGACAGAAGATTCAAATAAATAAAATTAGAAATGAAAGAGGATAAATTACAACAGATACCACAGAAATACAAAAGATTATTAGAGAATACTATGAAAAACTATATGCCAACAAACTGGACAACCTAGAAGAAATGGATAAATTCTTAGACTTTTACAACCCTCCAAAACTTAAGAAGAAATAAAGAATCTGAATAGATCACAAGTAAAGAGATTGAAAGAGTAATCAAAAACCTGCCCAAAAATAAAATTCCAGGCCCAGACATATTCTCTGGAGAATTCTACCAAACATTCAAAGAAGATTTAATACCTATCCTTCTCAAACTATTCCAGAAAATTGAGGAAGATGGAACACTTCTTAACTCATTCTATGAGGCCAACATCACCCTGATCCCAAGCCAGACAAGGACAACACAAAGAAGGAAAATTACAGGCCAATGTCGCTGATGAACATAGATGCAAAAATCCTCAACAAAATATTGGCTAACCGAACACATCAATACACTAAAAAGATCATACACCATGATGAAGTGGGATTTATACCAGCAACACAGGGAAGGTTCAACATCCACAAGTCAATCAATGTGATACACCACATTAACAAAATGAAGAACAAAAACCACCTCATCATCTCAATAGATGCAGAGAAAGCCTTCAACAAGATCCGACATCCATTTAAGATAAAAATGCTCAATAAAATGGATATAGAAGGAAACTACCTCCACATAATAAAGACCGTATATGACAACCCCACAGCCAACATCATACTCAAAGGGGATACACTGAAAGCCATCCTTCTGAAAACAGGAACAAGACAAGGATGCCCACTCTCACCACTTTTATTCAACATAGTACTAGAGGTCTTAGCCAGAGCAACTAGGCAAGAAAAAGAAATAAAAGGAATCCAAATAAGCAACGAAGAAGTGAAACTCTCTCTGTTTGCAGATGACATGATTTTATATATAGAAAATCCTTAAAAAATCCATTGAAAAGCTACTAGAAATAATCAACAATTACAGCAAAGTTTCAGGGTACAAAATCAACTTACATAAATCAATTGCATTCCCATACTCTAATAACAAAGAAACAGAAAGAGAACTCAAGAACACAATCCCATTCATAATTGCATCAGAAAGAATAAAATATCTTGGAATAAATTTAATCAAGGAAGTGAAAGACCTATAAAACGAAAACTACAAGATTTTTCTGAAAGAAATTGATGACAGCATAAAGAAATGGAAAGATATTCCATGCACGTGGATTGAAAGAATAAACATAGTTAAAATGTCCATAGTACCTAAAGCAATCTACAGACTCAATGCAATCCCAATCAGAATCCCAATGACATTCTTTACAGAAATAGAACAAAAAATCCTAAAATCCACTCATATGCAGAAGATAAGCAAACAAAGGGACAAAGAGAACTATTTAGCGGTTACCAGGGGGGCGAGGGGTGGGAGGTGGGCACAAAAGGTGAAGGGGTGCACCTATAAGATGACTGACAAATAGTAATGTGTGACTGAAATTTCACAATGTTGTAAACTATCATAACCTCAATTTTAAAAAAATCTCAAAAAAAATACAATCCCATTTACAATTACAACAAAAAGAATAAAATACCTAGGAATAAATTTAACCAAAGAGGTGAAAGACCTATACATTGAAATCTATAAAGCATTGTTGAAAGAAATCGAAGTGGACAAAAGAAATGGAAAAATATTCCATGCTCTTAGATTTGGAATAATTAACATAATTAAAATGTCCGTACTTCCTAAAGAAACCTATAGATTCAATGCAATCCCTATCAAAGTCCCAAGCACATTTTTCGCAGAAATAGAACAAAGAATCCTAAAATTTATATGGAACAAAAAAAGACCCCAAATAGCCACAGCAATCCTGAGAAAAAAGAACAAAGCTGGAGGTATCACACCCCTGTTTTCAAAACATGCTGCAAAGCCATAGTAACCAAAACAGCATGGTACTGGCACAAAAATAGACACACAGAGCAAGGGAACAGAATCGAGAGCCCAGAAATAAACCCACACATTTATGGACAGCTAATATTCAACATGGGAGCCAAGAACATACAATGGAGAAAGAAAAGTCTCTTCAATAAATCGTGTTGGGAAAACTGGACAGCCACATGCAAAAGAATGAAAGTAGACCATTATCTTTCACCATACACAAAAATTAATTCAAAATGGATTCAAAGTTTGAATGTAAGACCTGAAACCATAAAACTCCTAGAAGAAGACATAGCCAGCACATTCTTTGACATCAGTCTTAGCAGCATATTTTCAAATACCATGTCTGAATGGGAAAGGGAAACAACAGAAAAAATAAACAAATGGGATTACATCAAACTGAAAAGCTTGTGCACAGCAAAGGAAACCATCAACAAAACGAAAAGACAACCTAACAATTGGGAGAAGATATTTACAAACCATATATCTGGTAAGGGGTTAATGTCCAAAATATATAAAGAACTCATACATCTCAACAACAGAAAAACAACCCAATTAAAAAATGGGCAAAAGATCCAGCAACTGATGATTGGATAAAGAAGTTGTGGTATATATATACAATGGAATACTACTCAGCCATAAAAAAGGACAAAGTTGTCCCATTCAAACAACATGGATAGACCTTGAGAGTATTATGTTGAGTGAAATAAGCCAGACAGAGAAAGACAAACTCTGTATGACTCCACTCATAGGTGGTAGTTAACATATGGACAAAGAGAACTGATCGGTGGTTGCCAGGGGAAAGGGGGGTGGGGGGAGGGCACTAGGGGTGAAGTGGTGTACCTACAACATGACTAATAATAATGTACAACTGTAATTTCACAAGGATGTTAACTTTTATAACCTTAATATAAAAAATGGGCAAAAGAGGGGGCTGGCACAGTGGTGTAGCAGTTAAGTTCACGTGTTCTGCTTGGGTGGCCCAGTGTTCACTGGTTCGGATCCCAGGAGCAGGCATAGGCACCACTTATCAAGCCATGCTGTGGCAGGCATACTACACATAAAAAATGGAGGAAGATGGGCACAGATGTTAGCCCCGGGCCACTCTTCCTCAGCAAAAAGAGGATTGGCAGCGGATGTTAGCTCAGGGCTAATCCTCCTCAAAAAAAAAGAAAAAATGGGCAAAAGATCTCAACAGACATTTCTCCAAAGAAGATATACAGATGGCCAATAAGCACATGAAAAGATGTTAAACATCACTAATTATTAGAAATGCAAATCAAAACTACAATGCGATATCACCTCATGCCCACCAGAATGGCCATTATTAACAAGACAAGAAATGACAAGTGTTGGAGGGCATGTGGAGAGGAGGGAACTCTCATACACTGTTGATGGGAATGCAAACTGGTGCAGCCACTATGGAAAATAGTATGCAGAGTCCTCAAAAAAATAAGAATAGAACTACCATAAGATCCAGCTATTCCACTGCTGGGTATTTATCCAAAGAACATGAAAACATGAACATGTAAAGCTATATGCACTCCTGTATTCATTGCAGCATCATTCACAAAAGCCGGAGACTTGGTAACAACCTAAGTGCCCATCAAGGGATGAATGGATAAAGACGATGTGGCATGTAAACAAAGGAATACTACTCAGCCATAAAAAAGGATGAAATCTGGCCATTTGTGACAACATGGATAGGTCTTGAGGGTATTAGGCTAAGCGAAATAAGTCAGACGAAGAAACTCAAATATTGTATAATCTCCTCATAAATAGAAGATAAAAACAACAACAGCAAACACACACATAGATTAGATTGGTGGTTACCAGGGGAGAAGGGGAAGGGAGAAGGGTGAAAGGGGCGACAGGGCACATGTGTGTGGTGATGGATGGTAGTTAGTCTTTGGGTGGCGAGCATGATATAATCTACACAGAAATCAAAATACAATGATGTACACCTGAAATTTATATAATGTTATAAACCAGTGTTACCTCAATAAAAAAAAGAATTGGTAGTGTTACTTTAGAGTTTTGGGTTATTTTTTAAGAAAATTGCCAAACCTGATAAGTCAAGCAAGCACAAATTTTAAAACACCTCTTTTACATACACCACAAATCACAAAATTTCTCTGGGAAAGGAGGTGGTGTAGGGAGGGGCACTTTGTGCATCTCAGTCCTTTTTAAAGTTTTGACACATTCGCGTGTCATTCTCTAACGCCTTCACACATATTCATTCAAAGATAAAGTAAACTAACCCAATTTTTCTCATGACATAACATATAAAAGTAATAACTTTCATTGCAATTTGTTCGTGTGGAACAGAAAGGGTAACACAAACCTGCTTCGTGGCCCCCTCCAAAGGCAACCTTTTGCGAGGCACCCAGAATAACCTTTGCCTGCCCTCTTACAGCCAAGTTCAGCAAACACCAACCCATAAAATGCTCTCTCCCGTTGCGTCTATCTGGTCAATACTGGGCGCCCCCTGGTGGCAGAGATTTGTACAACTTTCAAAACCACAATTCTTCACTTTTAAGAAAATCACTCTGTACTT
This sequence comes from Equus przewalskii, assembly GCF_037783145.1. Classification (NCBI taxonomy): domain Eukaryota; kingdom Metazoa; phylum Chordata; class Mammalia; order Perissodactyla; family Equidae; genus Equus; species Equus przewalskii. The sequence continues at coordinate 59,871,807 of NC_091832.1, read as the reverse complement.
GATTATGTCTTCCTCCACGAAGTAAGGTCCATGAAAGACTGGATCTTTATCTTTTTAGCTCCCCAGCAGTTAAAACAGTGCCTAGCACACAGTAGGTTTCCTGTAAATATTTGTTGAATGAATGACAGAAATAACCGGGAAGCACTACCTGCCCACTCTTGGCTGTCTAGGGAGCCGTCTGTATCGGGCTCTTTCCTGTGTCTCGGCTCATGTTCACGTGCAATGTGTAGCTGAAGCCCCTTTCCCAACTTATCAATTGAAACTCACCTCCAGCCTCCGCTCCATGAAGTGAGCTCCCTGTGCGGTTGTGATCTGAAAATACTTAACAGTAGGAATGGTAATAGAAACTATATGCAAATTAAGTCGGCAATAATATATTCTATTTCATACCTAAATAAACTGAGTTTTATGGACACTGCAATGGCTTATCAAGTGATACAAATTATTGGGAAAATAAATGTCAAACCATTCTAGTAGTTTCCAAATCATGTACGGATTTTGGGAAGGTTTTGCAGTAATTCTTTTTTTTGTTTTAGCTAGCTCTCACCTGCTGGCTGATACCCTTGCCCGAGCCATAATCTGACTTAGGGAATCACGTCAAACTCTTTTCAACAACTTCCCCAATAGGCTGATATTTGGTAGGTGGCTTCTTGTCTTAATAAGTAAGTTTCTCTTCGCATCAACAATTTGGGTTTTGTTGCAAATCCTCTCTTGGCTTCTACCGAACTAACAGGAATTTCACTAAAGAATTTCTTAGCCCATATAATACTGTTGGATATTTCTATTTATTTAATATTTCTATTATCAATTAAATCATGAAAATGTTTATTGACATGTCATGTTAAAGAATTGGTTTAATTTGATCAACTTACGTTCGTCTACAATCCTTTGTGAATATCAGTCAGCCACATTGAAGGAACTTAAAATTCGTTATTCTTTCTACTTTCATCATTAAAGAAATGCATTTATATACAACTTATTTAAAAATTAATAATTTTTCTCTTGTGATTAGTTTATTTTAAAATGATATATTTCTTCTTTATTTCCTCATTTCTTAATATCTTCTGCTTCTCTTATTTTTCGTATTTAGACTTATAAGTTTAATGATTTTTATCCTTCACCAAAATAAGCTATCAGCTTTAATAACTGAAATATTTCTTTCTTGTAAAGCTAAACAAAGTTTTGAGGTCTCTTGGAAATTACTTACTTAAGCCAATCTCTAATTAAAAATTTTTCTCCGAAACATTTAACCACTTCCATTTCACAGTTTCTACGTAAGTGACTGTATGTAAGTCTTGGTCTGATTTCCAACCTGCTCTGCAACACCAGCAATTCAGGTTATCATTTACGGTTATTAAACATTTTTAATATCCCCTCTGCTTATATTCTTGGCGAATCTAAGCACATTATCTGTAGGTCCCTGCACTGGAAAAGATTTCTGCTCTATGAAAATTGTGTAAGTTTCACATTTAGATCTAAAGTCCTCAACTATTTAAACCAAAACCCCTTTCCTTCCATGGATCATCTAATCACCAAGCAATACTCAGAAACATGGGCTCAGGCCACTGTACCTTTTGCCCTTGCAGTGGGTGTCACAATAATGGACCAATGCTAGCTACCCAGTGCCTGGATGTGCCAGTCCTGGGCGTGGTTGCCCTCAGATCTGCTCCTCATCCTTTCCCTGTTCTGCTGTGTGCTAAAGGAGGATCCTGCAGCCTGCAAGCCCCCTTCTCAGCTGTCAGCTGAGTTCAGCCCAGTGGGAGGCACTGGCAGGGAGAAGTGAGAGAAGAGAAGCCAGGGTATTTCTCTCCCTCCCTCTCTGCCTCTGGCAGCATCTCCAGCAGCATCTAGATCTCATCAGTGGTTTCAGCCACAACTGTACATCCCCTCTCTGGCTCAGGTTCTTCCAGGGGACCCCAGCCCCTGACTCCAGTAACCACCATCACCTCCTCACTCTTCTCTCAGCCTAGGGGTGGCGTGCCTTTCTGCTGCTCCTCATCTTGCGTCGTCCCTGTTTGGTTCTGAGCCCCTCCATCACCTGCATAACCAATTCCCTGCGTTAAATTTGCTTTACTATAAATACATATTCCCTGGTTAATCTTTGGTGGATGTGTTGCAGTTTTAAAGCCAAATAATAACATCCCATGAGGAGGCTCTGCCCCCTCCCCCATTGGCCTCAGGATCTCCTTTCAAAACCTTCCACAGCCTTGGCTTTGCCCATCGCCATCTCTTCCTAACTCTGCTTTCAGCAACATCATGTTTGTGTCTGGAAATCACCCATTTACGTCATGGAAATCGGCAAACATTACAAACCAAGCCCACCCTGCCCACCCCCCACTCCACCAAGAGCCAGTTGTTAAACATTTACCAGCACAGCACTGGTCCAGATCTTGGTGAGTTGTGTAACGGACGTTTGTCCGTTTAACCACTGACGGAGCAAAGGGCTTCTCTGCGGAGTGGGTTTCTGGCTCGCCCCTAGTCTTAAAGGAGCACTGGTCCAGTGGGAAGACAATCGTCGGCCCTAGAGAGCCTCAGCTCACTGCTGTCTCTGGAGTAGGTCTGGTACTAGGGTGAGGTGAGAGAGGAACTCAACTCAGGGGCAAAATTTTAGGGGGCATCAAAAAACTCAGTGATCAAGATGACTAGTATTTTAATGGAATATTTTAAAAGATCAAAATTACTGCCTCCCAAACCCCACAATGAACAAAATATCAAAATTTTAAGTAAAGACAGGATTGGACAGGGCCGAGATTAGGGTGAGGTAAGAAGGTGAGTTGGGCCAAGTGCTGGTCGGATCCTGTCCCGGTTAGATTTTGATAGTTTGTTCATGCAGGGTTTTTTGCATTAATTTTGATTTTTTTAAAAAAGGCTGATGACTTTGCATTTGGCAATAATTTCTTGGCTTTGACACCAAAAGCCCAGAAAACAAAAGGAAAAAAGATAAATTAGATTTGATCTAAATGCAAAACTAGTGCATCAAAGGACACTGTCAACAGAGTAAAAAAGGCAAGGAAAAGGGGAGAGAATATTTTCAAATTACATATCTGATAGGAGATTAATATCCAGAATATATAAAGAGCTCCCAAAACTTAACAACAAGAGAACAAACAAGCAACAACTACAAAGGAGCAAAAGACTTGAATAGACTTTTCTCCAAAGAAGACATACAAATGGCTCATAAGATGATGAAAGATTTTCACATATTGAGGTATATGGGGTAACTATTCAGGTTCAAAGCCCATTGGCTTGAACTAAAAAGCCTGACTTATGGCCTATCAAACATACATTGTACATCTGCTTAACCATTAAAGTAAAGAATGCACTCGCTTAAGATAAGAATGCACTTTTCTCCTCCTACGCCCTATTGGTAACGCCTGGATTAGTCCCTTTGTCGACATCAGGGTCATGTTGACCTGGTAATTCACAAGTGAAAATGTCTCTCAGAAACTTTGAGGAAAATGTATCCTGGGTGTGTTTAATGTATGTTCTTTGTTCTAAAAAGATATAAGACTGCATGGAAAATCATGCTTCTCTGGAACGCTTTTGAAGGCCTTCCTGGGTCATCATCCTCACTGTGCCTCAAGTAAAACTCACCTTCCTTCTCTGATCTGTAGAATGGGTATCGGTTATTTTGCATTGACAAAGCACACGAAAAGATGCTCAACACCACTAATCATTAGGAAAATGCAACTCAAAACCACTATGAGATACCACCTCACACCTATTAGGACGGCTATTACCAAAAAACCAGAAAATAACAATTGTTGGAGAGAATGTGGAGAAAATGGAACTCACGCATTGCTGGTAGGAATGTGACATGGTGCAGCTGCTGTGGAAAACAGTATGGTGGTTCCCCCCAAAATTAACCGTGGAACGACAACACTACCATGTGATTCAGCAATTCCACTTCTGGGTATACAGCCAAAAGAAGTGAAAGCTGGGACTCAAACAGATATTTGTACATCCATGTTCACAGCAGCGTTAGTTACAATAGCCAAAAGGTGGAAACAACCCAAGTATCCATTGATGGATAGACGGAAAAACAAAAGGTGGTACATCCATACAAGTGAATATTATTCAGCTTTAAAGAGGAAGGGCATTCTGACACTTGCCACATGAAGGAACCTTGAGAACATTATGCTGAGTGAAATAAGCCAGTTGCAAAGAGAAAGTACTGTGTGATTTCACTTATACAAGGTTCCTAAAGTAGTCAAATTCTTGGACAGAAAGTAGAATAGTGGCTGCCAGGGAGTGGGGAGTTAATGCTTAATGGTGTCAACGCAAAATAACGGATAACCGTTCTACAGATCAGAGAAAGAAGGTGAGACTTCCTTGAGGCACAGTGAGGATGATGACCCGGAAAGGCCTTCGAAAGCGTTCCAGAGAAGCATGGTTTTCAGTGCAGTCTTATCTTTTTAGATGTAAGTCTGTTTTAGATATAGTCTTATCATTTAGTAGAGGATAGTCTTATATCTATCTTTTTAGAACAAAAATCATACATTAAACACACCCGGGATACATTTTCCTCAAAGCTTCGAAGAGACATTTTCAGTTGCAAATTAGCAGGTCAACATGACCCTGATGTCGACAAAGGGACTAATCCAGGTGTTACTAATAGGGTGTAGGAGGGGAGTCTGCATGCTTGTCTTAGGAGAGTGCGTTCTTTAATGCTTAAAGCAGATGGACAATGTGTGTTTGACAGGCCATAAGTCAGGCGTCTTTAGTTCAAGCCGAATCAGTTTTGAACCTGAATGATTACCCCATATACCTCAATATGTGAAAATCTTTTGTCAGTGGGCACAGAGTTTCAGTTTTGGAAGTTTTGCAGGTGGATGAGGATGATGCTTGCACAGCAATATGAATGTACTTAAAGCCACTGAACTTAAAAATGGCTAAAATGATAAATTTTATGTTATGTATGTTTTACCACAATTTCTAAATTCTGTATTAACATATTATTTATCTTGACTATTAAGTTTTCCTGGCACCTCCTTAAATTCTGCACCTGAGAACAGTGCCTCACTTGCCTCACCTTGGTCCCAGGCCTGCTCTGGAACATTCCTCAGGCAAATGTAAGCAACCTCCTGGTTTCCTTATCAGGAGAATGACACTTCTTCCCTACATGAGCATGGCCAGTGGCTGTTGGTGACCTTCCACCCCAGGGTCAGGCCGGTGGGCAGGTGAGGACCCGGTTTGGGGCAGGGGTAGGGAGGCAGAGAGCAGCTGACTGTTGATCTGGAATGCCGCAGTGATGAGCCAGCTACGGAGAGATCTTTGAGAAGAGATATAAGGTGCCAAGGAGAGAGTGGGTTTATGGGAAGTGGCCTGTTTACAAATAGCTGCAGAAAAGAGGTCTTCAAGGTGTAAGTGTGCTTGCCACACAGTGTGAGCAGGACTTTCTCTCAACTCCAACCTGCTCCAGGGGGGCTGGGAGAGACACCGGAGAGCTCATAGGATTGAAGGACGGGCTCGGGAACACGGCCTCAGGGACCGGGAAGGCCTGAGAGCTTCCAGGCGTCTCCCTCTCCATCCTCTCACCTCTGTCTGCATGGCTCAGTCCTGAGGATGGCTTCTCTTCCCACAACTGGGAGCGGAGCTTCCAGCACCCAATTCGCATTCTCCCAGCTCAGCAAGTTTGGCAACAAAGAGTTCCTTTTTTCCATTGTCCATTTGCCAATTCCAAAAAAGGACCCATATTAGTTAGCTCAGGCTGCTGTAACAAAGTCCCACAAACTGAGGGCCTGAAACCAGAGAAATGTATTCTCTCACAGTTCTGGAGGCCGGAAGTCCGAGATCAAAGTGTCGGCAGGGTCAGTTCCTTCTGAGGGTTGTGAGGGAAGGGTCTGCTCCAGGCCTGTCCCCCTGGCTTGTAGAGGCCATCTTCTCCCTGTGTCTTCATATTGTCTTCCCTCTATGAGTGTGTCTGTCCAAGCTTCCCCTTCTTATGAGGACATCAATCATGTTGGATTAAGCCCAGCCTGATGACCACATTTTGATTTGATTACCTCTAGAAAGACTCGATCTCTAAATAAGGTCACATTCTGAGGTCCTGGGGATTAGGACTTCAACACGTGAATTTGAGGGGCTGGGGGTGGCACAAAATTCAATCCATAACAGACCTTATTGGACACCACATTGCCAAGCAGACTGGACAGTGTGTTTGGCCACGTGGCAGTCCTACTAAGCAGGAGATGAGGTACCATGAGGATGTGCCCTCCCTGCCATGGGAGAGGACCTTTTCCCAAAGAAGGAATGTTGTGAAGATAATGAAAACTTGGGCCACTACATCGAATTATAGACCTTTTGAGCAAACCTTCCATCTATATTAAGTTAAGGAAATTTTGTGCTTTGATATCTATGGTACATTATGATACGAAATGCACGTAAATTCTGAGGGCTTGTTCAGTGTGAATTATTATGTGTGAATTTATAGCCACTTACGTCAACATCATTGTTGGGTGGATGTGCAAGGAGCAAAAGGGAACGCAGCTCTGAGGTGGGAACCGCATTCCAAATTTCCTCGTTTTCACTTATTCATAGACTGATAGTTCTGGGCCCTGAACTTGTGGACTAGTATTAATTTTGGTATCAAGAATGCTAGGAAAAAGTAATAGATTAGAAAAAGCACTGGTCTAGGAGTAGGAAGCCTGTCTGGAGACCCAGTTCCAGTTTCAACAAAATTCTCCTCTCTGGGACCCAGTTTTTTCATGTATAAAATGAGTCTTCTACCAGTTGGGAAATATCTCTAAGATACTGTTAAGTAAAAATAGCAGGGTTCCTGTATACCAAAAGACTTGAAAATAGGGACTCAGACAAATATTTGTACACCCGTGTTCACAGCAACGTTATTTATAATAGCCACAATGTGGAAGCAATTGCAGTGTCCATCAATGGAGGAATGGATAAACAAAACATGGCCTTTATATATAATAGAATATTATTTAGTCTTAAAAAGGAAGGAAATTCTGACAAATGCTACAACATGGATGAATCTTGAGGACATTATGCTAAGTGAAATAAGCCAGGCACAATAGGACAAATACAGTATGTTTCCACTGAACTGAGGTACCTAGAGTAGACAAACTCACAGAGACCAAGGAGAATGGTGGTGGCCACGGGTTGCGGGGAGAGAGGAACGGGGAGTTAGTGTTCAGTGGGGACAGAGTTTCAGTTCTGAAAGATGAAAAGAGCTAGGAAATGGATGGTGGTGATGATTGCACAACAATATAAATGTACCTAACGCTATTGAATTGTACACTTAGAAAATGGTTAAAATGGTACATTTTATGTTATGTGGATTTCACTAAAGTTTTTAAAAATTGGGGGAAAAAATCAAGGTGCAAACCATTATGTGTAATAGGCTGCTTTTATGTTAAAAGTTGGGCAGGAATAAGAATCTAGCATTTGATTTGCTTGGATATGCATTTTTAAAGCTCTGGAAAGGTGCCTAAGAAACTAAGAATAGCGTTTACCTGGGATGGGAGGGGTGGGAACTGGGCAGCTGAAGGACATGGGCGGGTGTGACACTTGTCAGATTTCCTTTATTAGATGTTCTAATTCCACATAAACAGGTTTCAGAAGTTCCCAGCTGCTTATGGAACAGCAGAGATGTCCCTATGTGGGGGAGTTACATGAGTCACGTGACTCCCTCAGAATGATGACTCTGTCTAGCAGGGTTTACCTTGACCTGCCATGGACCAGTGCCATTTTTCCTGTCTTATCTTGCTTGAGACCCAGCATGCACCCTCAGGCTAACCCAGCAGAGCATTTTCCTCTGCAAATAGTCTCACTCCCTGAGAGTGGTGGGCCCAGGGGGCACTGAGCTAGCTCAGCTGGGAACTTTCCCTCTGGGGGTGGTTCCATCTTTCTGCTTGGCTTTCTGCCATCTCCATGGACATTCTTTCACTCGGTGCTCCTGCAACTGGCCTGTTCCCAGACCTGCTAGCCAGGCTCTGTCTAATAGAAAGCTTCAAGTGCATCTTCTCCCAAGGCTTCCTGAGGGTTGACCACCCCTGGCACTGTCAGGCAGAGATGAGGAGAAGCCTGGGTGAGGCCAGACACCTTTGGGACATGCTCCCTCTTCACTCCAGAGTAACTGCTCTTCACCTCTCCTCTCATCCTTCCCTGCTCAGAAGAGTTAACCCAAGGCCCCAAGTCCGTTTCCTCCCTGCCCACCTCCTCTGGGGCCTGGCCCTCCAGTCTTGCCCTCCCCATCCTATGCAGGGGCCCCACCCCCTTAGCACCATCCTGCAGTCAGACACACATGGGTTTGAATTCTGGCTCTGCAGCTTAGGAGCTATGTGACCCTGGGAGAGAGAGTTAACCAACCTGAGTCTCAGCTTCCTCGTAGGTAAAATAGGGACATTAATAAAGTAATATGCATGTGCAATGTGCTGCAAGGGACTCCGTGCTCTGCACTTGCTTCTGGGCACTGGCAAGATTCTGTTTCTTGAGCTAGTTGGTGGCTACGCAAGACTTTGCTTTATAATTATCTGTTAAACTGTACATTTTTGTTTTACGTACTTTTCTAAATGTATACTGTATTATACAGTTTCCAAAGGAAAAAAAACAAACCTATAGAAGAAAATGTTAGATGCTGAATAAATGCTCATTTAGTTAACCCTCCATGATGCCATTGCAGTTCTCTCTCTTTCTTCAAAGTCCCTTTGATTCTCTGTCACAAACCTCTTTCTTTTCTCAGCCAAGCTCCTAAAATGGCTTGTCTAAACCCGCGCCTCCACTTCTCTCTCCCCTGTCCTTTTGGTGAGTATCCTGGGTGTTGGGTTGTGCCTTGGCAAATCTGATCTTCCGCCGTGTTCCTGAAGGGCTGGACCATTGCCCCCTGCCATGGCCGTGGGCCATCTCCTCTTCCCACCACAGGGCATTTCACCTTCCAACCTTAGTCAGCCTCTTCCCAGGCACCAGGGCGCTGTCCAGGCAAAATTCCAAGTAGCAGGTTCTGTAAATGACATGAAGCATTGTCACCTGCCCTTGCATCAGAATTACCTGGAAGCTTTTAAAGATGCCTATTCCTCAGCCCCATCCCTGAAGAATCAGCCAGGAAAGAGGCTCCAGAAACAGAATTGTCATCCACCAGGCACCTATGTGCACCAGGCACTTCCCATCCATCAGCCGATTTAGCTCTTCCCCTGGTCCCATGAGGTGGGTGCTGTGATTGTCCTCACTTTGCAGGTGAGGAAACTGAGGCTCAGAGAAGGTGAATAACTTGCAGGGGGTCACATGGGCAGGAGCAGTAGGATTGGAGTTTGAAACCACGACTGTGTGGTTCCCTCCACCACACTGTCCTGGTGTCTCTGCGTCCGGTAGAAGTCATCGGAAGAGCCTGGGGAGACTATGAACAGGCAAGTGTCACTGGAGGGACCCGAGCATCTTTAGGGTTTTAAGATGACCTGGAGATGGAGCTGAATTCTGAGCTGGTCTTCAGAGCACAAGCCCACGGTGTCACTGAGAGGGTGCCCTGCCTGCACTCACCCCACTCCTGGGGTGTAGCCTCTGACAGGGAATGGTGAGCTCTCCTCTTCTCTCTCTCTCTTTCTCTTTCTATGCCAGAATTGTTCATCACTCTGGCCTCTCCCTTCTACCCCGAACTGAGGCCTAGGAGAAAATTCTCTGCATTGATGCAACCTGCCATGAGATGCCACACTGCAATAGTGGGAGTTTTTGCCTCCAAGTCACAGGCAGCCTGTGTTTCTAAATCTTCCCCATGTGAACCAGGGTCTGCTGAATGCCGGGGGGTGAATCTCTGCTCATTTGTTCTGCTCGCAGGCACATTTGCAGGCACAGCCAACACAGAAGCAGCAGACTGGTTCAGAGTTTGGGCTGCTTTCTGACCAGAGGTGAGGACCTGCTGATCCAGCTCCCTGGGACTCTGCCTGTTCCATCTGACACCGAGGAGCTGAGTCACATCCATTGCACCTGCCCCCATCCAGTCTGAACCGGTGCCACCCATTCCAACCTGGTTATTTCATCTCGTTTCCCAAGAACAACCAGTGTGGCCTCCCTCTCTCCTTATGAAGTTAGCTTCACAAAGAATGAGAAGTCAGGGCTCTCTAAGTTCCTTAGGTATGATTTTGCCATAAATCACTCCTGTGATACTTGCCCATCCAACCTGATGTGGTGTTCAGAATGCATAGTGGACGCTTCTTGTCAGATGCCTTTCTAGTCTTAACCATATGCAGAACTTGCTTTTTCCTTCTGGTGATGTGTGGTAGCAACCCTGGTGTGGAATCCTTGCAACTCTCCATAGCCTGACTGGAGGCCTCTGTGACTTTGATGCCATGTGGAATTCCTGAGCCTGCAAATGCTCAGCTGATCGCCATTTCTTCCCCATCTCTCAGCCTACCCCTGTCACGATCCAGGAGCATTTGCCAACCATAGGTTCAAAGCTTCCTACCCAGGTGTTGATGCCTCGTTTCTGCGTGTGGCTCTGGTTTCTGGAAGCACAGGGCCGTGAGAAGGTTCCTGCCAGTAAGATGAAATGTCTGTGGGGGCAAGATCTGAACAACTGTGGATCTTACTTGACAGCAGATCCCAGAGAGCCCTAGACAGGGGCGAGATACTGCCCTTAGATCCACGGTCCCAAATAAGCACTGCGGGGCCTTGGGCAGAGGGAATACAAGGAGAGAAGCCAAGCAGCCTGTCAAGAAGAAGGCTGAACACACCTGCCACCTTAGGACAACGTGGCCTTCAACCTCCTCTCTAGGAGCCAATGCCAGATTCCTAGGCCCCTGCAGTGTGGACTCTGGCAGGAAGGGAGGATGCTATCAGCTCCCAAGGCCTGTGCTTCAAGGCAAGGACAGAGCAGGTGATAAGCTAAGTGGGGCCTGGGAACTGCTCCAGGCGCAGGCACACGACCTACCGAGCTGCTTTTCCCTGGCTGATCACAGCTGAGGCTACAGGGGATGGCCCAGCTCAGGCCTGGCACCCTGGGGAGAGGAAGGGAGGAGAAGACAGCCAGACCACGCCCCCAAACGTGAGCTGTCTGCATTTTCTTCCAAATGTGCTGGTGAAGATCCCCTAACACTGTGGTTCTTTACCTTTTGGAGTAAAGAGAATCTGACAGGCTAGCACCTTCTGTCCTGAAGAATGAGCATCTACTGTGCAGCTGAGAGTTTGGTTTTAGACCCGTCTGAGCCCTGGTTGATAACCAGACAGGATCAGAGGATGGGAAAGCTACTTGGGGCGAGAAGCTGGCAAAAGGCCTCTGGGGCCCTGGAGGAAGGGGAGTGGGACGGGGAGAAGTGTGAACTAAGGTTAAACCCTGAGGAGAAAGGAAAGACGGGAAGCACTATCTCTCAGAGTGGCCGAGGGAGTGAAGAAAGGATGCCAGATCCCAAAATGGTGGAGTCAGGTGTGAGCAGGGCATTTTCAGGTGGTCCTGACCTGATCACCTGGCCAGGGATGAGTTCAGCAGGAGATATAATTCATGAAAGGTTTTGGGAGTACCCTGGAAGTATCTCCTTACCCCCTTTTCTCTTTGGGTGTTAGCAAATAATTTTAACATGGCATGATGAATTCTGTGCTTGGCCTTCAGGGGGCTGGACAACTGCCAAATTTGGCCACTGTGATGGATGGACTCGAAGGTGACCCCACAGTCCCTGCCTTCTGCTGTTCATTTCTTTTTGGAACCCCCCTCACCTTAGCTGTTGCAAGAGAATTCCTTCCTAGAGGCAAGACTTGGCCTCTAACCAATAGAATATGGCGAAGGTGATGGAGTGTCACCTCCTCGATTAGGTGATGTTATATAAGACTCCATCTTGCTAGCAGACTCACTCCAGAGACTCTCCTTGCTGGCTGAATGGAATAAGTGGCCATGTTGGAAAAGCCTATGTGGCAAGAAACTTCCAGAGGCCTCTAGGAGCTGAGAGTGGCCTCTAGGAGCTGAGGATGACCTTTAGTCAACAGCTTGCAAAAAGCCAGGGTCCTCAGTGATATAATGACAAGGAAATGAATTCTGCCAGTGACCAGAATGAGCTTAGAAGCAGATTCTTCCCCAGTCAAGCTTCCAGATGAGAACCCAGCCCTGGATGACACCTTGATTGCAGCCTTTGGAGACCCTAAGCAGAACCGAGCTAAGCTGTACCTGGACTCCTGATCCACTGATACTGCGAGATAATTGATGTGTGTTGTTTTAAGCCACTAAGTTACACAGCAGTAGATAACTAACATGGCCATGGACCAGGAAAGTAGGTAAATGGCTTTCTGTACCTGTGTTGTGGTGGTTAGGAGTGTCCATATTAGTAGACAAAAGCAGAGAGATCCAGGACATGGATAATGTTCCCTCAATTGTGTCTCAGGAATCATTGTGCTTGCTTTGAGTTTAGCATTTATAAAGTCCTGGACGTTATGTTGGAAGAGAATTCTTTTTGTTCTGTGAATTCATTCTATATCTAAACCTTATCCTTGGAAACTGTTACTGTGAGCCACCACCTAGACTTTAGGGGACTCAAATTTGCTTCATCCTCAAAAGAACCCAAGATAGAGACAAGGAATGTGTGTTATTACCGATGGTTGCAAGAGCAGAGCTAGGAAAACCTGTCCAGGTGATTCAGTGATGTCTGAGTTGTCCAGGCTGAGTAACTCTACTCATTTGGAGAGCTGTCATATGACTTTAGATTACTTGTGTCAACCTGATTTTTGATTACCAAATCTTTCTCTGGTTTTGCAGTTCTCCACGTACTTTTGATGCGTGTCTTATTAATTGTTACATAATGCTAACGTTTGTATAATACTCGATGATATATTTTACTCTGCTATTCAACTAGGATTTATTAGGTGCCAACCGTAATGCCAGGGACCATGACAGTTGACAGATTATGAAAATGAGCTCAGGTTGGTTAAGCAACTTGCTCAGTAACGTAGGTCACAAATGTTGGGACCAAGACTGGAATCCTGTCTTCTGGCTGCAGAACGCTTTTGGCCATAATGTGATATTGCGGGAATCTCCCTAACCCCTTTACCTCAAGGCTATCCTTAATCTTTGAAAGAACATCTGTCCTTGCTCCTATTCAGTTTGGTCCAACATACACCCATTACACACCTACCATCACAGTCTCAGAGACAAATGCTGGGCTGGATGGACCATTTAAGGAATCTCTTAACCTGAACAGAAGGCTTTCAAAAGGCTCTAAAGATGACAAATGGGGGCTCATGTCCTTACCTATACCCTGTCTGGTCTTCAGGGCTATCTGTGGGAATGGGAGACCCCGTCCCTGGATGTCCTCAAGCTCTGTTGATCAAGATTATGTCTTCTATGACAAGTTCCTGAAAGCAAAGACCCTGTGATTGACCTGGTTTATACAAGAGCCATCCAAGGAGAGCTAGGACTCTGTGGCAGGCATCCCAGGACGTATTTCCTGGGCCCAGGGTAGGGCAGTGCGATACTGTGATACAATAAGAAATATATATTTTGACCTTCATCCTCAGCTCCTAGCTGGAGCTACTAAAATCTCTATAATTTCCTAAGTGATAAGAATGATAGGAGCATTTTTTTTGTTTATAATATTTGATTTTTGTCCCTAGCTCCTGAGACAGCTCTAGACTGATAAAGGTGAAAGGAGCATCTTTTGTTATACATAATAAGCCCCTTTCAACCCCACCTGAGTTTATGTTAATGAGGTGACTTGGAAAGCCCCTAAGGATGAGGGGCTGGTTGCCAAGGGGGCCAACTATGTGATCAGAGGGTTGGAACTTTCAGCCCCACCCTTGACCTCTGGGGAGAGGAGGGGCTGGAGGTTGAATGGATAACCAATGGTCAATGATTTAATCAATCACGCCTATGTAATGAGGCCTTCATAAAAACCCTAAGTGAATGGGTTTGGAGAGCTTCCAGGTTGGTGAACACAGAGAGGTGCTGGGAGGGTGGCACACCTAGAAAGGGCATAGAGGCTTGCACCCCTTCTGCATACCTTGCTTTATGTATCCCTTCCATTTAGCTGTGCCTGAGTCGTATCCTTTATCACAAATTGGTAACAGTAAATATAGCACTTTCTTGAGTTTTGTGAGCCATTCTAGCAGATATCAAACCTGAGGACGGGGTGTGGAAACCCCTGATTTAAAGCCTGTTGGCCAGAAGGACAGGAGGTCTGTACTTACAGTTGGCGTCTGAAGTGAGGGCAGTTTTGTAGGCGTGAGCCCTAACCTGTGAGCGCTAACTCTGTAGTTAGTGTCAGAATTGAATTAAATCCTGACACCTGATGTCTGCAGGGAACTGCAGAATTGCTTGGTGTAGAAAGCTCATGCATCTGGTATCAGAGAGTAAAGAAAACAATGTTTTCCTTTGTTGGATGTTTTTTCTTTTAGGCAGGCGTTCTTCCACCATCCCTACCCCGCCCAGGCCCAGCTTGCTCTCCTAGAGCTCAGTCCACCAGGGAACGCTGTCCACGACAGAGTGTCAGGGATCCTGAAGGGCTATTTGGGTTTGAGTCCCTGGGGCCACGTCTCCCTTCCCTGTTCCCCGAGCTCCCCCAAGTCCTCCCGAGTCTCCTTTCCTCTGTCTGCGCAGGCCCCTCTCCTCCTGCCTGGCTCCCAGCTCCTCCATGTCCATTCCTTGTGCCTCCTGATGCCAGTCCCCGCTTAGCAGCTCTCTCCTTTCTCTTTCCTCCATGAGCATGTTGTTGACAACAACAACATGCTCTTCTGAGCTGCTCTCCTTGACCATTTATCAGGTTGTTGCCTGCATCCCTCTTTCCTCCTGGACGGCTCCTAAAGAGACTTAGCACAGGTTCCAGATTCTGGGGACAGACCTGTAGGACTTCATCTGGGCGCTCTCTCCTTCTCCTGAATGTCCTCTTCCCTTCCCAGTGTTCCCCAATCCCCGCCCTCCGTCACCTGCCCCAGGGCTATCCCCAGTCCAGACAACCTAGACTAGGGATGGGTACTTCTAAGACCCACATTCACCTTCATATGGGATTCCTCAGCAGCATTTGCAGCCCAGGCCCTGCACATGCTGGCTGCTATGGGAGGTGGGAGCAAGTTTCTCCGCCTTTCTTAAGGGATCCTGGTGTCTTGATTCCTGTAGCGCTAAGTCAAGTCAGCTGTTCCTGAGTGACGGAGGTGGATAGAGCATCAGCATGTGGCCAAGGCTGAAAGCCCTCAGTGAGCTGGTACCCGGATGGACTTGTTTCCAGGGGATGGAGGCTTGCACTGATGAGAGTCTGACAACCTGTTCCCTGAGGTTGGACAGGAAGAAAGGCATCCAGTCTCTGCTGCATCTGCTCTAGGCAGGGCTGGCCCTCCAGGCCACTGAATGCATCCTTTTCAACCCAGCTGTATTAGGTTCCTTTGGAGGCAAAAGAGACATGCCACTTTTGGATCCTGCCCTCAGAGTTTTCCTGGCTTCACTGGGAGGCTGGTGAGCAACCAGACTTCAAAAGAGCCAACACTTACATGCATCCACTCTGTTCTAGGCACTGTGCTTTTGTGACACCATTTCATTTCTTTCTCACAGCAACCTTTTAAAAAGAAATCCTACACAATTTTCATATAGCATGCTTGTTTTCTGGGCACCTAGTCCAGTAATGAATAAATGTGTCTGGGGTAGAACTGAGCATGCTCAGCCATCAGAGAGCTCTCAGTTCAACAGAGGCACATGTGGAATGATGACCACACACTGATCTTCGAAGAAGGGCCCAGGGGAGTCCGGGTCCTTTGAGCATCGGAAGCTAAGATGGGATGAGATGTGTAGGAGACGTACTTGGGGAAAGTGCCTGTGAGGAAGACGGGGGCTCCTGCTTTCTGGTCTGCAGGACCTGCCGAAAAGTTTGAGAACCACTGCTTTAGGGAAAAAACAAAAGCCCAAGCGCGGTTGTATTTCTCTGTCACACTTTCTCCTCGGACAACCTCAACCATCATATTAATTGTATAACTTTAACTGAAGTGCCTTCTATTTAGAGAGAAAACTAGCAGGTGGACAAGGGAGAACTGTCTGTCTAACACAAGCATTTTAGCAGAATAGCAAAACTCACGACCACACACGATAACACAACGTTCTACAGCCACACACGTCCCTTTTACATCTTCTTAAAGTGGCAAAAATGAACACAAGCATTAATGTGACCCAAAGATATAGAGTCTATAGCATAAAAATAAGAAGCAATAGCATATAAACCTAAAATTATGTTAGTAATCAACGTTTTGGTATTTTATAGTGTTTAGACATTGTGTAAATATCCAATGATTATCTACTAACTAACTCAACAATATCAAGTTTTAGATCACCATAACATCTTGTAAGTTATCTTCCCGCTACAAAAACATAATTACTGGTACCAGCCCAGTGGTGTAGTGATTGGGTTCATGTGCTCAGCTTTGGCGGCCTAGGGTTCACAGGTTTGGATACTGGGTGCAGACCTACACATCACTCATCAAGCCATGCTATGGCAGCAGCCCAGGTACAAAATACAAGAAGATTGGCACAGATGTTAGCTCAGCAACAATCTTCCTCAAGCAAAAAGAGGAATGTTGGCAACAGATGTTAGCTCAGGGCCAATCTTGCTCACCAAAAGAAAGCCACAAAAAAACTGTTGAAAGAAAAAGTTTTTCAGAATAATGATTAAATTTAGTTAAACACAAACTTACATACGTAATAATCCTAAATATTATGTAACATTGTGTTAGCATTTTTTATTAGTAAGCCTGTCTACATTTGGGAAGGATAAAGTAAGTAAAATATATGCTTGTAAAATAATAAAATATATGCTTGTGTTATACACTGATAAGTGAAGTGACATGCTATGTTTTAAATCAAAATGATTAAACTAGTCTCATTTTCCAAAGACTAATTTTAATTATACAAACTCAGATTCTAAAAAAGTTTCTGAATTGGTATTAGATGTTTAATTTCCTTATTTTCTGGGATTGTAGGAATATTCAGTTTATATGGACACTTAATTATCTCTAAAGCCAATCAGAAGAGGGCTCTGAAGTAAGTGAAGGCACATGCTAATCTAGTGTATCAGTACCCTCAGAGACAGAGGAACATGTCACACTCATGCAGTGACAGACAGACAGATTATAGTTCTTTCTGTTTGCACAGTTTCAGCTATAAGTCAAGAACAAGTTGCAGAAACAAGAGTCATGAGTCAAACTTGCACAAGGTATTAAAGAGCTCTTCTTCCCAATGGTCTCAGAATTCTCACTTGATTTGAGCTAAAAATAGACAAATAGAAAAACAAAAAAAAGATGAACAAACCAGATTCCTGACTGTCTTTCACTCAACAGAGAATAGATTAAAAAACCCAGAAAACCAAATTGCCTCATTGCTGCTACCCTGGGAAGATTGACCATAGGCCACATGGGAGCCAGAAATAAAAACAAAACATAAAATCATTAGAGAGGGAAAAATTAAACCAGAGAAACGGAGAATCCACAAAGGTAATGTTCTATTGCTGCTTGGATTCTCTCTGGAAATCAAAAAAACAAAAAAAAAAGAAAGATGCGCCTGAGCTTATGTCAGAAGAGAGGCGCCCTTCGCCGCAACACAGTTGACCTGCTCCGTCAGGTGGGTTCACTGGACAGCTCAGTGCATGGCCTCCAATATCGTTAAAATTTTTTTTGAAAAAGTTTAAATCACGACTATCATACAAATATAAAATAAAGATCATGTTTAACTCATTAATGAATGAGGGAACCAGTAAAATGCTACAGTTAACTCAAATAAGAATTCAAAGAACACACACACACATATGCAATGAAGAACGCCAAAATGAATTTGTTAATAGATGCAAAACTGGCCTCTTGGAGATGGGGCTCAACTGTACCTCCACCAAATAAAATTCATTTACATTTATATGGACAAGAACCATCTGCATTAATTTCAGTTAATTTACAGTTTTGAAATAACTCAAAGATAATGAAAGGCACAGATAACCCAGAAGAGTGTGCTAATGATTTTTTTGCCCATTTCAAACTCTTTCACAAATTTTCCTGACAGGAGCAAGAGATCTACCGTGGACAAGTCAAGTGTGAGATACCATTTGTATGTATAGTTGCAGAATTAAAAAGTCAGCTGGTTGAACTCGTCTGGAGCACAGAAGGTCCGTGCTCAGGTTTCACTTCCTTATGAAAATGCTTCTGATCAACATCCCCCTGGATGCCGCCTCACCACAAGACTTTGCGCTTCTTCTCAGAAATCATATGCTAGCTTTTCTTTTTATTTAGCATCTACCACAGTGTATTATACTTGCCTTTTTACTTTTCTATTTCTCCCCCACTAAACTCTTAGCCACTGAGAGGTGGGTCTATTTCTTTTTTAGTATAGGATGGTCAGCACCCAGCAGAGACCCTTGCCAAGGGAAAAATTAGGATAGGTAGGGTTGCAACCACACCGTTCTACCATTCTGAGATCTGCCTGAGCGTTTGATAAAGAACTTGATAATCTCATACTGACATCATGGTCCTGTGCGTGATATGGTGGAAGCTGGAGAGGCAGGTTGGAATGATCCAAGGATCTAATGAACTGTATCCACCTCCAGTCATGAGTAAGATGAGTTAAATAATTAATTTAACTACATAAATTAATAAAGTTTAATTAATTAATTTCTTGGAAAATCAGTGAAGCATTTACCTAGAAGACTAAGCCGAAACTTTCAGAAGTAGGAATGTCAACGCAGGAAAAGATGCTTCAGGAAAAAGAGAAAGTAAATATAATGATTCGGAGACAAAAGAACAGGAAACATTTGGGGAACCACAAATTGGGCAGCGTTACTTGAGCCGAAAGCTAGGGAGCTGGTGGGAAGAAATGAGGCTGGAGAGTAAACAGGAACTGAAACATGGAGGGGTCTACAAGCCACGCAAAGGCTGTTAGATTTGATGCTGCAGCCAATGAGAAGTTAACTGAAGAATTCTGATCAGGAGTGTGGTACAGACTTAACATGCCTATCAGGGCAAAGAATTTATTAGAGAAATGTGAAACTAGGAACAGAATGACCAAGAAGACAACCTGATTAATCTCATTTCCTGCAACCTAGCTAAAATCACTTATTAGTGCTAATAGCTGTTTGGGGCATTCTATTCAATTTTTTACCAGCCTATCATGTTGTCTGCTACTAAAGACAATTTTATTTCTTCCTTTCCAATCTGAATATTTTTAATCCTTTTTCTTACTTTTATTGTACTGGCTAGAACTTCCAGTACAGTGTGAAATAGTAGTGGTGAGAGCAGACATCCTTGTCTTATTCCTGATCTTAGGAGGAAAGTTACCAGTCTTTCATCATTAAATATGATGTTAGCTGCAGATTTATTCTGTAGATGTTCTTTATCAGGTTGAGGAAGTTCCTACATATTCCTAATTATTGAGAACTTTTTTGAAGAGTGGATACTGCATTGAGTCAAATACTTTTTCTGCATCTCTTAAGATGCTATTGTAGTATAAATTGCATTTTGGACTGTTCATTGCTAGTGTGTAGAAAGGCAATTGATTCTTGTATATTGATCGTGTATCTTGTAACCTTCCTAAATTTCTTTCTTAGTGCTAAGAGGTTTTGTGTGTGGGTGTATATCACTCTTTTACTCTGATTTGTGTCCTTATATGTAAAATGTGTTTTTTTCTAGACCCAATTATAGTTGAGTCTTGCTGATCCATATTATTTTATTGGGTTTTTAAATACACATTAATTCATGTGTTGGGGGAAGGGAGGTGGAAGGCAATGGGTTTTTAATTTTTTAAAAAGCAATCCAAGACTTCCAGGAAAATCAAGTGGACTTACCTTTCTCCATTCCTCCCTCTAAATACAACTAAAAATGCTAGATATTACATATAAAACAAATATTAGAAGACATTAAAATGTGGAGAGAAGGCAGACTGGCTGAGGATCTTGGGACCTAAAGAAAAACCCAGTAATGAGTTCTCTGAGTTTTCTTTTTGCCTCATCTATCCCATAGTGAGTGCTGGAGAAGCTGGCAATCTGAAACTGACAGTGGGTACAGGAAAAAAAACCCCTCCAAATGTCGGGTCTCTCTAGACAACGAGTCAGGGAATAGGCAACCTAATAAGACAGAAAGTTTTAGGAAATACCCACTCTACTGCAACCAAACAGCAGGAAAAAACTGTGGACCCATGACACCCACACCAGCTAACATCAAGTGGGGAGCCCATACTTCCATCCTTGCCAGACTGTAAGGAGGTGCCCAACTACCCTGCTAGAGTGGCGTCAGAGAGGGTCAAATAGCAGAGGAGGTAGGAGATTGGTAAAAAGCAATTAAGTAAATACCCCTAAAGGGAAATTGAGTTTACTGTACATACTATGACTTGGACTACTTTTGTTTTTAATTTTTTATTTTGAAATAATTGTGATTCGCATGTTGTTGTCATAACAGAGAGGTCCCCTGAACCCTTTAGCCAGTTTCCCCAAAATTGTAACATCTTGTAAGACTATAGTCTAATGTCACAACCTCCATATTGACGTTGATACAGTCAGAACACATCCATCACAAGGATCCCACATGTTGTCCTTTATAGCCACATCTTTTTCCTCCCACGCTACCTTCCTGTCTTAACCTCCAGCAACTACTAATCTGTTCTCTATTACTATAAGTTTGTCATTTTCAAGAATATTACATAAATGAAATTATACAGTATGTAAACTTTTGGGTTTGGAAATTTTCACTCAACCTAATTGCCTGGAGACTCATCTAGGCTGTTACATGTATCAATAATTTGCTCCTTTTCATTCATGAGTAGTATTTCATGGTATGGTTGCACTGCAGTTTGTTTAACCATTCACCTGTTGAAGGACATCTGGGTTGTTTCCTGTTTGTGGTTATTACAAATAAAAACAGTATCAACATTCATGTACAGTTTTTTGTGGGGATGTAAGTTTTCATTTCTCAAGGATAAATGGCCAGGAGTGTGATTTCTGGGTTGTACAATAGTTGCTTATTTAGCTTTTTAAGAAACTGCCAAAGTGTATTCCAGAGTGACTGCACCCTTCTATACTCCCACTAGCAGGGTGTGAGTGATCTGGTTTCTATGTGTCCTCATGAGCATTTGGTGTTGTCACTATTTTTTTATTTTAGCCATTCTGATAGCTATGTAGTAATATCTCATTGTGGCTTCAATTTACATCTTCCTAATGGTTCAGGATGTTGAACGTCTCTTCAAGTGCTAAATTGCCATCTGTATATCTTCTCTGGTGAAACGCCTCTTCATGTCTTTTGCCTGCTTTCTCAATGAGTTGTTTTTATCCCTGTTGAGTTTGGAGAGTTCTTTATCTAGTCTAGATGTTGGTCTTTGGTCAAGTATGTGATTTGCAAATATTCTCTCCTGGTTTGTAGCTTATCTTTTCATCCTTATAATATGAGTCATTTGCAAAATAAGTATTTTTAATTTTGATGAAATCAAATTTATGAATTTGTCTTTTCACAGATCACACTTTTGGTGTCAAGTCTAAGAACTCTTTGCCTAGACCTGGATCCTGAAGATTTTCTCCTATTTTTTTCCTAAAAGTTTTATAGTTTTATATTTAAGTTCATGATTTATTATGAGTTAGTTTTTGTATAAGTTGTGAGACCCAGTTAGAAGTTCATTTCTTTTGCCCATCGGTGTCCAATTGCTCCAGCACCAATGGAGGGTATCTTGCCCCCATTGAACTGTGTTTTCATCTTTGTCAAAAATAATTGGGACTAAATGTGGGGGGTCTGTTTATAAGTTCTCTATCCTGTTTCCTTGATCTATGTGTCTATCCCTCTGCCGGTACTAAACAATCTTGATTCCTGCAGCCAGAGCAAGTCTTGAAATCAAGTAGACTGAATTTCTCCCACTTAACACTTCTTTTGCAAAATTGTTTTAGCTATTCTAGTTTCTGTGACTTTTCACATAATTTCCGAATAGTCTTGTCTTGATCTACAAAATATCTTACTGGAATTTTTAGAGAAATTGTGTTAAACCTGTATAGCAATTTGGGGAGAATTGACATTTTTACTATGTTGATTCTTCCAATCCACAAACACGGTATAGATTTCCTTTTATTTAGATGTTCTTCGATTTCTTTCATTATTTTGCAGTTTTCAGCATACAAATCCTGTACACATTTTGTTAAATGTACATCTAAGAACTTTTTGAGAATCATATATGATATTGCATTTTCAATTCCAATGTCCATGTGTTCATTGATAGTACATAGAAATACAATTTATTTTGCATATTTATCCCATATTCAGTAACCTTGATATAGTAACTTATTAGTTCTAAGAAGCTTGATGTGTGTTTATGTCATCTGTAAATAGAAAAGTTCTATTTCTTCCTTTTTGATCTGTATTTCCTTTCTTGCATTATTTTACTGGCTGGAATTGTGCTGAATAAGAGCAAACATCCTTGCCTTGTTCCTGATCTTAAGGAAGAAAGCATTCAGGTTTTCCCCAATAAGTATAATGTTAGCTGTAGAATTTTTGTAAACGCTCTGTGTCACATTGAGAAAGTTCTTCTCTATTCCTGTTTTTTTGGAGAGATTTTATCATGAATGGGTGTTGAATTTTGTCAAAGGCTTTTTTTGCATGGTGACTAAGTCTCCCTGAAGATTTTAACTCTCCGATTTGTCCATGCTGAGCCTACTGCAATTCGTCAATTACAGTTCAGGTTTCCCTATGTTGGCAGTAGTTCCCACAGAAGTTCACCCTCCTGGGTTTCTGCTCTCATAAGTTGTGATTCTCTACACAGTTATGTGTCACTTAATGATTGGGATACATTCTAAGAAATGCATCGTTAGGTGATTTAGTCATTGTGCAAACATCATAGAGTATACTTACACAAACCAAATGGTATAGCCTGCTGCCTAGGCCACATGGTACTAATCTTATGTGACCAGATCACAAAGAGTTTCAATTTGTAGCCTGCAACATTGCCCCCAAGCAAGACTGTTATTCTGTCTTTAAAAGCCATGAAATCTGGTATTGACTTGGCCTCTTTATGGGTGAAAGTCCTTTCAGGCATCTGTTTACAGAATAGGGAGTTTTCGTCTATATTGAATATTTGCTCTGGCAAGTAATTTTCCTCCACAATCAGCTTATCTAGAGTTTCAAAAGATTCTTCAGCTGCCTTCACCTCAACACATGCAGACTCACCACTCACTTTCACATTATGTAATGAGAGTAATGATTTTTGGATTGTTTAAACCACCCAGAGCTGGCAGTAAATTCAACATCATATTTGGGTCCAGACTTTTCTTTCAGCATTGCAAACGAACTTTTTGCTTTGGTGGTGATCATCATGGTGGTGAGAGGGATATGCTTCTGTGTCTGGTCTTCAATCCAGGTCATTAGAAGTTTCTCCAGGTCTGATATAGGACCTTCTAGAATTTTTGTTAGTCCTGTTGCTTTCAGTGAAGTAGACAGGAATTTTTCAGCTCCATTATACTCTTACAGGACCATAATCATATATGCAGTTTGTCGTTGAATGAAACGTTGTCATGCAGTGTGCGACTGTATTTACCTGTCAGTGCCTCCAGTTCTGAAGGCAACAATTTGCCCCATGACCTCACTTCTCTGACAGATCTATGAGGAGTTGTTGATTTTTCAGTTTGTTAAACTTTTTACTTGTTGTTAGGACAGGGTGATAACTTCCAGCTTCTTACATGTGGAACCAGAAACCAGAAGTCTTTATGGGAATTTTAAAATGATGCATTCAATTTCCTTAATGGTTATAAGGTTATTCAAATTATCTATTTCATGTTGCATGAAATGTCATAGTTTGTGTATTTCAAGAAATTAGTCCGTTTCATCTAATTTGCCAAATTTATGTTTGTAGAGCTGTTTCTAGTATTTCCTTATTATCCTTTTGATGTCTATAGGATCCATAGTGATGTCTCCTGCTTCATTCCCGATGTTGGCTATTTGTGTCTTCTCTCTCTCTTTAAATTTCTTAGTCTTCCTAGAGGGTTGTCAACTTTATTGATCTTTTCAAATAACCAGCCTTTAGTTTCATTTATTTTCTCTATTTTTTTCTGTTTTTGATTTCATTGATTCCTGCTCTTATTTATTTCCTTTCTTCTGCTGGCTTTGTGTTTATTTTGCTCTTCTTCTAGGTTCTTGAGGTGTTACCTTAGATTATTGATTTAAGACTTTTCTTCTTTTCTAATTACGCATTTAGTGCTATAAATCTCCCTCTCAGCACAGTTTTAGCTGTTTCCCACAAATTTTGAGATGTTGTATTTTCATTCAGTTAAATGCGTTTTTAAAATGTCTTTAGAAGCTCCTCTTTGATCCACAGATTTTTTTTATAATTGTGTTGTTTAGTTTCAAAGTGTTTAGACAGTTTCCTGTTATCTTTTTTTAAATTGATTCCTAGTTTGACTCTACTGTGGTTGGAGAACACATTTTGTGTGATTTTAATCTTTTCAAATTTGTTGAGGTTTGCTTTATGTCCCAGGGTATGGTCTATCATGCTATGGGTTCCATGGACATTTGAAAAAAAAGGTTTTCTGCTGGTGTTGGGTGGAGTGGAATGTTGTTCACTTCCCGTTGGTTAATCCTGTTGTTGAGCTCTTCAATATAGCCTGGCAAGTGTGGAAGTCTAGGTTCCACTTGATACTTGTTGGGATGGGTGCATGTGGGCCCACAATTTTATCTGTTTGCCTTCAGTAGAGTGATTATTTTCTAAAATTTTTCTGTCAAAAGAGGCAAATAGGTTGCTTCTCTCCTGGTTCTTTGGCTAGAGAGAGCAGACTTTTTTGGGGCCTGTTTTGTCTGTACCCATTGGCATTCCCAGGTTGCCAGCTTCTCTAGCACCCAGCCTAGGATATATGAGGAAAAAGAAAACCCAGGGAGATCACTGCCATGTCATTCCTTGGGTCCTGAGGTCCCTAGTCAATCTGGCTTCTCTATGTTTTTCAGAGTTGGCTTATGTTTGTTTTATATATAATGTCCAGGGATTTTAGTTGTACTAGCAGAAGGAATTGAGAAAAGTGTGTCTATTCCATCTCCTGGGAAACCAAAGTCCTCATATATTTTATTTTATTTTTTAGGAAGATTAGCCCTGAGCTAACATCCGCTGCCAATCCTCTTCTTTTTTTGCTGGGGATGACCAACCCTGAGCTAACATCCGTGCCATCTTCCTCTGTTTTATATGTGGGACACCTGCCACAGCATGGCTTGATAATCGATGCGAGGTCCATGCCTAGGGTCCAAACCAATGACCCTCAGGCTACCAAAGCAGAGTGTGTGAACTGAACCACTACGCCACCAGGCCAGCCTCCTTCATGTAATTTAATACCACTTTAACACAGTCGAGAAAATGACTGTTGAGGCGTTCCAATGCCATATATAAAGTACTGTCATATGACCTCTTGTTTTATTTGCCAATAACTCATACCTCACCTATTTCTATGAAAGAATTCTCTTAACTGCTATGTTGAAAGCTTCTAGTCACATCCATTAATATAGATCCAAAAGATCAATTGTATAATATTATAATAGGTACATTGTCTTTTATGATGATTCATATCTACTCTTACAGATATTGTCTGTTGAAGATGTCTCCACTGGATGGCCAATCCCATGAACTCGAAGACTGCCTACTAATCTGCCAACATATATTTTATCATCCTCTTTCCACAGTAGGCATAAAATAAATATTTAATAAGTTGAATTCACTCTTTTTGTACAACCACAAAATCTATGAACTTCAGAATTGTCCTATAATTCATTTATCTGAACTTCCAATGAGTTTCTCCCTTTGAGCTTTAATAAGAGAAAAACTGACTTCCTCTCAGAAAACAGTCTAACACATATTTAAAGGAGAAAGAAAATAAAATATTCTTTGGTTCAGTGATTAAAAGAATATTGAACTTACTTTTTAAAAATTAGCTTTCTGAGATCACAATAGTAAATTTGAATAATGTTCAAACCAAAGTATATAACTTCACCTTCCTCGAACCTAGCCCCATTTGTGATTCCCTTTTTTATTATGATCTAATACTACCTTAGTTCTAAGCAACAGAAATTAACTTTGGTTTACTTAAGCTGAAAAGAACTTATTAAAATAAGTTTGACCCACAAAGAAAACCTTGGGCCCAGATGGCTTCATTGCGAATTCCTCTAATATTTAAGAAAAAAAAATAACACCAGCCTTACGTAAACTCTTTCAGAGAATAGAAAAGTATCAAACATTCTTCAATTTATCTTGTGAGGCCAGCATAATTTTGATAACAAAACACAATTACATACAAAGAAAGAAAATTATAGACTAATGTCCCTCATCAACATGGATGAAAATATCCTAAATAAAATATTAGCAAAATCAAATCCAATTAATGTAGTAAAAACTAGTATCTCCAGGAATGCAAGTTGATTTAACATTCAAAAATTAATCAATGTAATTTGCCACATCAACAGAATAAATGAGAAAAATCATGCGATTATTTTAATAGATGCAGAAAAAGCACTTCATAAAATTCATGATAAAAACACTTCCAGCAAAATAAAAATAAGAAGGGACTTCCCTTAATCTAATAAAGGATATCTATAAGACACCTACAGCAATTGTTATGCACATATGTCCAAGAGATTGTGGATTCCGTTCGAGACCACTGCAATAAAGCGAGTCATATTAATTTCCTGCTTTCTCAGTGCATATAAAAGCTATGTTTTGACTATACTGCAGTCTATTAAGTGTGCAATAGCATTATGTCTAAAAAACAATGTGTATACCTTGGTTAAAAAATACTTTATTGCTAAAAAATACTAACCATCATCTGAGCCTTCAGCGAGTCATAGTCTTTTTGCTGGTGGAGGGTCTTGCCTCAATGTTGATGGCTGCCAATTGATCAGGGTGGTGGTTGATGAAGGTTGGGGTGACTGTGGCAATTTCTTAAAATAAGACAATAAAGTTTGCTGCATCGATTGACTCTTCCTTTTACGAATGATTTCTCTGTAGCATGCAATGCTGTTCGATAGTGTTTTACCCACAGTAGAACTTTTTTCAAAATTGGAGTCAATCCTCTCAAATCCTGCCTCTGCTTTATCAACTAAGTTTATGTCATATTCCGAATCCTTTGCTGTCATTTCAACAGTCTTCACAGCATCTTCGCCATGAGTAGATTCCATGTCAAGAAACCACTTTCTTTGCTCATCCATAAGAAGCAACTCCTCATCTGTTAAAGTTTATTGTGAGATGGCAGCCATTCAGTCACATCTTCAGGCTCCACTTCTAACTCCACTGCTCTTGCTGTTTCCAGCACATCTGTAGTTACTTCCTCCACTGAAGTCTTGAACCCCTCAAAGTCATCCATGAGAGCTGGAATCAACTTCTTCCAAACTCCTGTTAATGTTGACATTTTGAGCTTTTCCCATGAATCACAAATGTTCTTAATGGCATCTAGAATGGTGAATCCTTTACAGATGGTTTTCAATGGACTTGGCCCAGATCCATCAGAGGAATCACTATCCATGGCAGCTATAGCCTTATGAAATGTATTTGTCAAATAATAAGGCTTGAAAGTCAAAATTACTTTTTCATCCATAGGCTGCAGAATGGATGTTGTGTTATCAGGCATGAAAACAACATCTTAATCTTGTCAAACATCCCCATGAGAGTTCTTGGATGACCAGGTACATTGTCAATGAGCAGCAGTATTTGGAAAGAAATCTTTTTTTCTGAGCAGTAGATCTCAACAGTGGGCTTAAAATATTCAGTAAACCATGTTATAAACAGATGTGCTGTCATCCAGGCTTTGTTGTTCCATTTCTAGAGCACAGGCAGTGTAGATTTAACGTAATTCTTAAGGGCCCTAGGATTTTTGGAATGGTAAATGAGCATTGGCTTTGACTTAAAGTCGCCAGCTGCATTAACCCCTAACACGAGAGTCAGCCTGTCCTTTGAAGCTTTGAAGTCAGGCCTTGACGTCTCTCTAGCTATGAGAGTCCTAGATGACATCTTTTTTCAATATAAGGCTGCTCGTCTACATTAAAAAT
The DNA here is from genome assembly GCF_037783145.1 of Equus przewalskii. Taxonomy (NCBI): domain Eukaryota; kingdom Metazoa; phylum Chordata; class Mammalia; order Perissodactyla; family Equidae; genus Equus; species Equus przewalskii. Next base: position 59,843,883 of record NC_091832.1, on the reverse strand, counting down.
CTGTTGTTTAGTGTGGCCCCTTCATTAATGATCTCAGCTAGATTTCTGGAGAACTTGCTGCAGCTTCTCCATCAGCACTTGCTGCTTCACCTGGCACTTTTATGTTATGGAGACGGCTTCTTTTCTTAAACCTCAGGAACCGACCTCTGCCAGCTTCAAACTCTTCTTCTGCAGCTTCCTCCTCTCTCAGCCATCATAGAATTGAAAAGAGTTAGTGCCTTGTCCTGGATAAGCTTTGGCTTAAGGAAATGTTGTGGCTGGTTTGATCCTCTCCAGACCACTAAAATTTTCTTTATATCAGCAATAAGGCTGTTTCACTTTCTTATCATTTGTATGTTCACTGGAGTGGCACTTTTAATTTACTTCAAGGACCTTTCATTTGCATTCATAACTTAGCTAACTGATGCAAGAGGCCTAGCTTTTAGCCTCTCTTGGCTTTTGACATGCCTTCCTCACTAGGCTTAATCATTTCTAGCTTTTGATTTAAAATGAGAGACACGCTACTTTTTCTTTCACTTGAACACTAGAAGGCCATTGCTGCGTTATTAATTGGCCTAATTTCAATACTGTTGTGTCTCAGGGAATAGGAGACCTGAGGAGAGGGCAAGAGACAGGGAACAGGCAGTCAGGACAGTGAGGAGAGCAGTCAGAACACACACAACATTTATCAGTTAAGTTTGCTGTCTTATATGGGTGTGGTTCGTGGCATCCCAAAACAATTACAATAGTATCATCAAGGATCACTGATCACCGGTCACCATAACAAGTATAATAATAATAAAAAAGCTTGGAATATTGTGAGACTTACCAAAATGTGACACAGAGACATGAAGTGAGCAAATGCTGTTGTAAAATGGCACTGATAGACTGGCTCAAAGCAGAGTTGCCACAAGCCTTCAATTTGTAAAAAAAAATGCAATATCTGTGAAGCGCAATAAAGTGAAGCGCAATAAAATGAGGTCTGCCTTACTTAGTGGTGATGGACTGAAAGCCTTCCCACCAAGGTGAGAACAAGCAAAAATACTCACGAGGATCACTTCCATTCAGCCTCATGCTCAAAGTCCTACCCAGTGCTAAATTGCAAGCTAAAGAAATAGAAGAAATAGATGGGAAAGGAAGAGATAAAATTGTCAAGATTCACAGATGGCATGATTGTTTTATAGAAAATCCAAAAGAATCTAGAAGCAAACTCTGAAAATTAATAAGGAATTTAGGCAGACCAATGTACAAAAGTTAGCCGTATTTCCAGAACAAACAAAACAAAAAATTTTAGAGATACAATTTAAATAGCATTGAAAAAAACTAAATACCTGACTAAACCCAACAAGAGATATGCAAGTTTTCTCTGTGCAGAAAAGAAGAAGATATTACTGAGAAAATTTGCAGAAGATGTAAAGAAGTTGCGAGATGGGCCTTGATTGTGGATTTAAAGACTCAATTGTAAAGATGTCAATTCTCTCCAAATTGATCTGTAGACCCAATGCAATCCCAATAAAAATTCCAGCAGATATTTTGAAGAAACTGATCAGATGATTTTTTAAATGTTATGTAAATTCAAAGAGCCAAGAATAACCAAAGCATCTTTGAAGAGGAAATACAAAGTGGGAGGTTTTGCCTACAAGATATCAAGACTTCTTATAAAGCTAAAGTAAGATAGTGGCATTAGTGTAAGAATAGACAGACTAGTAAAACAAAATGCAGATTCCAGGAACAGATCCACACATAGACACTCACTTGATTTACGATCATAGTGACAGTGCAGTGTAGTGGGGAATGAGAGAACCTTCAGGAGGTGGTGTTGGGTCAATTGGAAACCCATACAGAACAAAAAGTGAGTGTTGAGTTCTACCTCACACCACTCACATCAATTCCAGGTAGATTGTAAATCTAAATGTGAAAGATGAAACACAAAGCTTGTAATAGATAACAGAGATTATCTTCATGACCTTGGAGTAGGTAGAGAATTTCTCAGAGGACACAATCAGCCTTAACCACAAAGGGGATGTTTGAAGAATTAGATTTCATTAAATTCAAGAACCTCTGCTAATCAAAAGATATCATCGAGAGTAAAAAGTCAATCCACAGAGTAGGGGAAGACACTTGAAATTCATATACCTGACAAAGGTCTTACATCCAGAATATCTAAATAGCTCCTAAAAATGATAAGAAAAACATAAACAACTCAATAAGAAAAAAGTGGGCAAATTGAACAGATATTTCACAAAAGAAGATATCTCAAAAGGCCAATAATCATATGAAAAATTGTTCCACTGCATCAGGGATATGAAAATTAAAATCACAATGCAGTACCAGTACATACCCACCAGAATGGCTAAAATGAAAAAAAAAAGAGGAAAACACCAAGCACTAGCAAAAATATGAAGCATCTGGAACTCTCAGACTCTGCTGATCAGAAGGTAAATTCATACAACCACTTTGGAAATTGGTTTGGCTCTATCTACTAAACCTAAACATATGCACTCCCCGTGTCCCAGTGATTCCACACAATACAGAGACATATAAATGCTCCCATGTGTGTATTAAAGGACACGACAAGGATGTTCATAGCAGTGTTATTCATAATGGCCCCAAACTGGAAAAAAACAAATGTCCGTCTAAAAGCAAATGGATTGTGATATATGCTTATAAGGCAATATTATTCAGCAATAAAAAAAGAGAACATTTTGTTGCACAAAAGAAGCCAGGTGCAAATTGTATGTATTGTATTATTCCATTTATGTGAAACTGAAAAACAGGCAAAACTAATCCACGATGATAAATCGCAGAATAGCGGAGTACCTTTGCGGGTGCGGGCAGAAGGGGTCTGCAGGGGTGCTGGGGATATTCTATATCTTGATCTGGGTGCTGGCTCAACAGGATATACGTATGTAAGATTTTATTAATTGATACGTTAGTCTTCACTAAAATCAAAAACTCTACTCTGCAAAAGACAATGTGAAGAGAATGAGAAGACAAGCCCCAGACTGGGAGACAGTATTCACAGAAGAAATACCTGAAAAGGATCATTATCCAAAATATATGAAAAAATGCCCACTTAAAACTCAACAATAAGAAAATTAAAAACCCAATTAAAAAATGGGCAAAAGACCAAAACAGGCATCTCATCAAAGAAGATACACAGATGGCAAATAAGGATCTGAAAAAGATGTTCAGCATCATATGTCATTAGGGAATTGGAAACTAAAACATAATACCCCCATACACTTCTTAGAATGGCCAATTCTCAAACACTGGCAACACCAAATGCTGGTGAGGATGTGGAGCAACAGGAACTCTCACTCAGCGCTGGTGGGATGCAAAATGGCACAGCCACTGTGGAAGACAGTTTGGCAGTTTCTTAAAAAACTAAACATACTCTTACCATATGATCCAGGAATCCCACTCCTTGCTATTTACCCAAAGGAGTTGAAAACTTATGTCCACACAAAAACCTGCACACGGATATTTATAGCATCTTTACTCATAATTGCCAAAGCTCGGAAGCAAGCAAGATGTCCTTCAGCAGGTGAATGGATAAACTGTGGTCCATCCAGACAATGGAAGATTATTTAGCACTAAAAAGAAATGAACTATCAAGCCGCGAAAAGACATGGAGGAAACTTAAGTGCATATTACTGCGTGAAAGAAGTGTCTGACAAGGCCACCTACTGTATGATTCCACCTATATGACATTCTGGGAAAGGCAAAACTGCAGAGACAGTAAAAAATCAGTGGTTGCCAGGAGGGAAGGAGGGCTGAACAAGTGGAGCACAGAGGATTTTTATGGAAGTGAAACTATTCTGTTGGGACTATAATGTCATATGCTTGTCATTATACATTTGTACAAACCCATAGAATGTACAACACTAGGACTGAACCCTAATATAAACTATGGACTTCGGGTGATTATGACTTGTCACTGTTGGTTCACCAACTGTAACATATGTACCACTCTGGTGGGAGATGTTGATAGTGGCGGAGGTTGTGCATGTGCGGGGGGAGGGGGTATATGGGAACTCAGTATTTTCTATTCCATTTTGCTGTGAACCTAAAACCGCTCTAAATAATAAATTCTATTAAAGTCTTAAAAAATTCTATTAAGCTAAAAAAAAATTTAGCCAAGCTCTGCCTGTGGGATTTGTGTACTCTTGTACATACATATCTCAATGGAACTTAAACAAAGAAATAAAAACCACAATGAGATCCTACTACTCACTCACCAGAATAACTGAAAGACCCTGATAATACCAAATGTTGGGAAAGACACGGAGCACTCGTGTACTGCTTGTGAAGAGCTGCTAGACAGGATATCCTAAAGCTGAACTCAGGCTATGACCCAGCGAATGCTATAGACCCTAGGTCTATCTATACTCACCAGAAACGCAAATCTTCATTCACCAAAACACACATAAGAGAAGGCTCGTGGCGCCCCTATTTATAGTAGCCCCTAACGGTAGCGGTTACATGGATGTGCATATCTATAAAAATGCACCCATCTGTACACATAAGATTTGTATGCCATATTATACTTTCATAAAAAATGTTTAAGAATATTGGGATCGAGTAAAGTTTCTTATGCATTCACCCGCACTAGAGTCAATAACAACATCTGGCATACAACTCAATAAAATGTAGAAAGTGAAATAAGATTGTAAATATGCATGCATCTTTTAAACGAAAAGGGGGAAAATACCAAAATCAGTGTTTTAAAATTTCTATTGGGGATAGGAGAGGTATAAGTGATGTATTTTTCAAATTATGAAGTCACTCTAGGTTCCCTGATACCTATTGTGAAAAATGATAGCAAAACAGAAGCACTTACTAAATTAAGTATTAAAACGTAATAAAATGAAAACCATTTTTTATTGGTGCAAAGGAGGCTTTCCAGGGAATCGTAAATTGTCCTTACTTAACGTAAGTGTTGAAAACAGTTTCCACACAATATGAACTACCACATGACCAAAATTCAATATTTAGGGATAGTTTTTGAATCTTTCATTAAAACAGAAAGATTCTTAAAAACCATTCATTTCTCCCCTTCAAACAGAATCCCATCTGTTTCAAGACTGAATGAATATGTCAGCACAGCAGTTCACTTCCAGAATTTAGCAAACATTGCAAAATTAGTTTCAAAGCATATGGCAGATATTTAGCAAAATTTTTTTGTTGAATGACTTTGTGACTTAAGGGGAAAACTAGGAATTTTCAAACTGTTGCCTCAGTGAGTCAAGGAGTTGCAGGCTCAGTGAGTCAAGGAGTTGAAAGTAGGATTTCTTGGACTCTCCGGGTCTGGTGGTAGTGCTCCTCTATTCAGAGAATAGCATGGAGCAGCATGGGGACAGGACCCAAGGCCAGTAAAAGCTGCAATGGGTGGAGGGCAGGGCTAAATTTATAAGGCATAGGTATGTGAGTTATCTCTTTACAAGAGAAAGGAAACATTATGTTCAAAAGTCATTAAAACGGTATCAGAGCATGTGGGGCCTGGTTATCGGGTGGTCCTATAGCTTTGGATACGAATCAGGTCGGATCAGGTCAGGACGTCCTATGCTTCCTGGAGGATGATATAGATCAGCATGTAGGGCAGGAGCCTTGGGCTTCTCTCCCTGGGCCAGCCTTGATCCTCATCGTTTATGTTCTCCTTATTTCACGGAATGGAAATCCCTAAGTCAGCCAATCTATATTCCTCAGCAAGACAACTGAATAATTTCGTGGCAGCTCCCCAAATAGTGGCAACTTCATTAATGGAAAATTGAAATTTTACCTGAAATTTTATGGAACAAAAGAGATGCATCACATCAGGGACCATGCCCGTACGGTGACTTAGACCCCATCGGATAATCTGTTCTTTTAGTGAAATTCTCTGCCGGCAGCTCACACCTCTTCCATGGGTTTACACATCTTGACATTTAGCTATTATCCTTAGCAACTCCCCTAGTGCCCATCTTATCTGTTAACCCTCCCAGCAACGTACACGACAGTATTAGCCCAACAGTGGCCCACTGTTGCAGAGTTTCCCTTTCATCTCCTCGGCCCTCAAGTGGTGGCCTGAGCAGGGTGGGGGCTGCCCTTGGACTCCAGTGGATACAAATGCAACCGTATCTAGCTATCTGTGCTAAGACACATTTTCTTCCACACTCTAACATGTTTGAAATCAGGCTGTACCTTACAATTGCTATTGACCAGGTGGTGATTGTAATAGTGCTGGCGTTGCCCACACAGTTACCATCAAAAGCACAGCACCAAAACCTGCAAGGTGGATGTCAGCTTTTTAACCCCTAGCAACCAAAGAGTTGCAGGTTTGGGGTAAGTCAGATCTATTTAGCCACAATCCAAACCAAGTATCAAAAGTAGATTAATTTGATATAACTGTAAAGCTGGTTTATAGCACCAATGATTTTTAGTTTTTATGAATTTTAAGAATTGCTCTGTTATCAACACTCTTATGGGCACAGAGAATAACACTGGGTGGAAAAAAAGAGACATCACCCCTGAGTCAAAAAATAAATCAGGAACGCCAGACCTGAACTTTTAGGTATAAAAATAGATAAAAATCTATGTCTAGTAAAGTCTAAAGGAGTCCTTCAGTAAGATATAAAATGAAAATTCTAAGTAATGTGAAAGAATTATCTGTTTAATTGAAAAGACTTTTTTTTCTTAATGGAACATAAAAATAATGGTGTATTTTACAAATAATGGTATATTCTAATGACATAGTTTTAAGCCATTTCTTAATGATATACTTTCTAGGTGCCTTAAATGTGAAAAAATGGGGAAAGCACATTGTTGGGGGAGGAGGGGCTTACTCTGGTTAATCCTTGCACACTACAAGTTATCTGGAAACTTCTCTAGATAATTTATATATTTTAGATTCCTGAAGTTACAGGAGAATTACACCTAAATTTAAAGAAAGAACTGGGCAAAGTGAAAATTTCAAATTGTCTCATTAACAAATCAAAAAAGAAAAAAAATTCTACAAAGACTGGGACTTCATCAGACTAAAGAGCTTCTGCAAGGCAAAGGAAACCAGGAACAAAATGAAAAGGCAACCCACCAACTGGGAGAACATATTTGCAAATCATATATCCAATAAGGGGTTAATCTCCAAAATATATAAAGAACTCATACAACTCAACAACAAAAAGACAAACACCCGATCAAAAGATGGGCAGAAGATACGAAGAGACATATTTCCAAAGAAGATACACAGATGGCCAACGGGCACATGAAAAGATACTTAATTTCACTAATCATCAGGGAAATGTAAATCAAAACTATACTAAGATACCACCTTACACCCGTTAGAATGCCTGTAATTACCAAGACAAAAAAATAACAAATGTTGGGGAGGATGTGGAGAAAAGGGAACGCTCATACAGTGCTGGTGAAAATGCAAACTGGGGTAGACACTATGGAAAACAGAATGGAGATTTTTCAAAAAATTAAAAATAGAAATACCATAGCACTCAGCTATCCCACTACTGGGTATTTATCCAAAGAACTTGAAATCAACAATTCAAAGAAACTCATGCACTCCTATGTTCACTGCAACATTATTCACTATAGCCAGGCAGTGGAAGCAACCCAAGTGCCCATCAACTGATGAATGGATGAAGAAGATGTGGTATATACAATGGAATACTACTCAGTCATAAAAAAGATAAAATCGTCCCATTTGCAACAACATGGAGGGACCTTGAGGGTATTATGTTAAGCGAAATAAGCCAGACAGAGAAAGACAAACACCATATGATTTCACTCATTTGTAGAAGAGAAACTAACACACAAAGAGAACAGTTTAGTGGTTACCAGGGGGAAGGGGGGTGGGGGGTGGGCACATGGGATAAAGGGGCACATTTACATGGTGACTGACAAATAACGTATAACTGAAATTTCACAATGTTATAAACTAATATGACCTCAATAAAAAAAAAAGAAAGCAATTTTCTTAAGGACTTACTTCAAACAAATGTATCAATAGGGAATATATCACACATGCCCCAACATGAGGCAAAATTTTCTTCCAAAACTATCCCTTAGGGAGGTTCACCTTACAGACGACACATCACCATCTTTTATAATACCTTAAGCACGGTCAACACCTGAACTGAACGCTGTTTGTGGAAACATATTATTAACCTCAGACAACCTTAAACAATGCTAATACTGGTGCTGGTAGAACAGACCGTAAAGAAGGAGGCAAATTAACAGATTTGCTAAAGCTCCCTGAGGTCATAAAGCTACGATTTCAAGCATTGGGTACCATTGTTTAAAAATCACTGAAAGCAATGCTGTAAGTGCTGGTGGGGCAACCACAGGATGGACTTTGAATGCTCTAGTATTAGGCACAGAGGTACTTGTGGTTTGGGATAAAATTCCCATTGACAGCATCATACGTGGTTTCAAAAAATGCTGCATCTCAAACAAATTGGAAGAAAAGATCATTTGGGTTTTTTTTTTTTTTAACATTTTGTTTTGTTCTGTTTTTTGGTGTGGAAGATCAGCCCTGAGCTAACATCCGTTACCAATCTTCTCAATCTTCCTTTTTGCTTGAGGACGATTGTCCCTGAGCTAACATCAGTGCTAATCGTCCTCTGTTTTCTATGTGGGATGCCACCATAGCATGGCTTCATGAGCCATATGTAGCGCTGTGCCTGGGAGCTGAACCTGCAAACCCTGTGCTGCTGAAGTGGAGCTCACGAACTTAACCACTGTACCACTGCCCGCCCAAGATCATGTGCTCTTATTGTGTTAGATGACTGCAAAAGTCCACGTCAAAAGTGAATTTGAAGTTTGAATAACATTCATGAAACGTGAAGGTAATGGAGGAAAGGCTCCTTTCTTGGCTAATAAGTGAACAAATTTAAAACAAGTAACTAATATTAAAGGTATACATTTTACCATCTCATCTACAACCCTAAAAGCTATATATTTAAGTTGGGCAGAAAGATTTTGGGTGGATCTTCACATTGGAAGAAGCATTGTCTGTTCAATTCAATCCCCTTATAGTCAAGCATACATGATATTAAAGTCATACAAATTGACATTAGATAATTCTATTGTCAAAAAACCAAGTACCCTAATTTATCTTAATGAACCGTGGTTAAAAAATAGGATTACTACCTCATGGGTGGCTTATGGAACTAATGTGCTGATTTAGAAGCAGTTACGATTATATTAGTCTGAGATCTAGTATTTTTTTCACGTTAGTTCAAATCTCTTTCAATTAGAATCTTAAGATTCTCCAGCAAAAATAAAAAAGTCTGTATTCCCAAAACCTTTTAAAGTACAAAACTTTTAAATAAATGCAAACCATATCTTGGTAAATAATATGTACTACGAAGAAGGAGTGTGGACGGTAGAGAAGACTTTCATCGTAAATTAATGCAATTCTTTTTCAGTAGAAATTTGACTATGTAAAATTAAGAGGCAAATATTTATACCCTTTGACCTTCTAATCATACTTCTGGGTTTTGAAGTAAAGCAATTAAATAGTGGAATGATTACATAATTATGATATTTCGTTCACTGATTATGCAGCTATTTTTAAAGGGTAAATATTGAAACAACATTTTTCTTTCCTTGAACTAACAACTGTTGCCAATCTTTCTTTTTTGTTTTTTTCTTTTTCTGCTTTATCTCCCCAAACCCCTGATACATAGTTGTATATCTTAGTTGCAGGTCCTCCTAGTTGTGGCACATGGGACACCCCCTCAATGTGGCCTGACGAGCCATGCCACGTCCCCACCCAGGATCCGAACCCGTGAAACCCTGGGCCACCCCAGCAGAGTGCACCAACCTAACCACTCGGCCACAGGGGTCGGCCCCTGAAACTACATTTAAGTTACTTGTAACACATATGACAGGACTAGATGGGAATATTAAAAAACAGCTAGTGTGTTGGGTGGCAAAAATTGCAAGTGTTTCTTTTTCAAAACTTTTGGCAATGTTGTCTTAGCACTACTTTGATAGTCTGAAAAAAAAGGTTTGACCATCTGATACTATTGTATAAGCATGGGGGGAAAGTACAGATATACACTAGACTGTTAAAATCAGTTACTGATTGGGTTTAAAGGAGAAAACTTTTCATTATATATCTTTCAATTGCTTGAATTCTTAATAGAAACATATTTTTAAATAAAAAAATTTTAAATGTTTTTTGAAAACACTCATGCCCTCACCATAAAATACAATAACAAATTGGCGATCTGGCCTGGGCGAGGTAGAAAATCCTATCAGCATCCACCACCTTCTACAGTAAGTGTCCAAAGCAGCACAAAGTATTCATTGCCCAGAGCCTGTTTCTCGATTTTAAACAGTGCACCTTGGTGGCAGCCATCAGGCTGTGCTGCATGTGGAAGGACACAATGGCACATGACGGCCACGCCACACAGAAACATGGTAGCAGGACTAACAACCACATTGGTGGTCTGTGGAAATCTTCAAGATGAAAAACATCAGAGCAAAGTTAACCTTTGTATTCCTTTTCTTATTTAAAATAAAAACACTACTTTTGTGTTAAACTCACGCTTTCCCCTTCCAAGTAGCTCTTCATATCATTCCCAAATTAGCCATAAAAACCCCTTTCTCCCAACAGAAAGAAAAGCTTTTTATAGTAAAACCTTGAGTCATTTCCTGGCATCCCAAGACGTGGGCCAGATACTGAATGTTTACAGAGAAAGGGTGACTCTAATTTTAGTCTTAATCGGAGTGCGAAGATGTCAGTGAATAACCATCCACGCAATTTGAAGCTTTCATTGTTCTTTTACGCTTCTTTGAGCTTCTCCCAGAGGTGCATTTATAGATTTAGAAAGATTAAGGGAAGCCATTCTAGAAGAAATCCCTCCAAAGGGCCCCAATTACAAGGTCATCTAAGAAACTTGGTGGAAACGCTGGACGACCAGGGTCTAAGGGACAAAGGGTCACTCAAATCAGTTGTGTCTCTCCTTCTCATTGAAGGAAAGAATTTCTGTTCCTTTAAGATAGCTGAGAAAAAATTAGGAGAGCTTAAGAACTGTTTTTCAGGGGCCAGCTTGGTGGCCCAGTGGCGTAGTGGTTAAGTTTGTGTGCTCCACTTCAGTGGCCCGGGGTCCACAGGTTCGGATCGCAGGCACAGACCTACAGACCGCTCATCAAGCCATGCCTTGGCAGCACCCTGCCTACAAAACAGAGGAAGATGGGCATAGATGTTAGCTCAGGCCCAATTTTCCTCATCCAAAAAAACAAACTGTTTTTCAAACTGTGAACAGTAAGAAACAAATGAGCTTGGAAACCCAATTATCTACACAAATATTCATAACACCATTATTCATAGTAACTAAAAAGTACAAACAACTTAAACAGCCCTCAACTGACGAACAGGCAAACAAAACGTGTTATATCCATGAACAGAAGACTGTTTAATGGTGAAATGAATGAAGTACTGACACATGCTGCGACATGGACCATCCTTGAAAACATTATGCTTAAAGAAGCCACTCACAGAAGACCACATACTGTATGCTTCCACTTAGGTGGAATGTCCAGAATAGTAAATCCATAGACACGGAAACTAGATAAGTGGTTGTCTGGGGTTAGGAGGGCTAATATGCGGTTTCTTCGTGAGATGTTGAAATGGGCTGAAATTAGATTATAGTGATGGCTGCACAACTCTGTGAATATACTGAGAAATCACTGAACAATAAACTTTAAATGAGTGAATTTTATGGTATGTGAAATATATCTCAGTAAACTTGTAAAAAAAGGAACTCATCACGAGCCGTTTGGTTTTAGAAAATAAAATGCACAAATGTAAGATTATTTCTACTAAGTAGGGAAAAAACAATATCAACATAACTATTGAACAATTCGATTATCAAAAGTTCTCCAGTTAAAAGTTAAACAGATTTTAAATCCAGTTACGTCTCCAAACATATTCACTTTTCTACCTAGCAGTTACAAATTCCAGGTGCATAACATTGTCATTAAGTGCATAGAATCAATAGGTTTTAACCCTTGACAGCTGTTGTCCAATAAACCCAGAGTTTCACTTTCTCGTGATTCCACACACAGCACCTCCTGAGGTAGCTAGGAAAAGTGACTCTGTACATATTTACGCAGTAATTGCTTGAGAGGATTTGGTGTCACTCTTCTGAAGGTTCAATCTAAGAGTGTACAAAAAAAAGCTATAACAAGAAAGTTCTCTCTAAAAAAATGTATTTGGAATTGGTCTAAACTAGGGGGCCATAGCTGGAATAGAATGACCGGTGACACTTCGAGATTCCCATTTCCATTTATTGTCAAAAGGGGTGGAGCCCAGAAGCCTAGATATTTGGACAAGCTCCTCTGGAAGACTGACAAGCTCACTAACAGTAATCAAAATAAGAGAGGTGCTCCCCTTTACTAGTTAGATCATCTCGGACATTCCTAATTTCCTACAGATATATCTTCTTACAGAAAAATAAATTAGAAGTGATCATTTTTGAAGAAGTGTTAAAATCTCTTGAACATTATGATCACGGGATTACTATATCAAGCATTTTCTTTTTTTTTAATTTATTTTTTATTTATTTTTTTTGAGGAAGATTAGCCCTGAGCTAACTACTGCCAGTCCTCCTCTTTTTTGCTGAGGAAGCCTGGCCCTGAGCTAACATCGTGCCCATCTTCCTCTACTTTATACATGGGACGCCTACTACAGCATGGCGTGCCAAGCGGTGCCATGTCCACACCCGGGATCCAAACCAGTGAACCCCGGGCCTCCAAGAGGCAGAACGTGTGTACTTACCGGCTGCGCCACTGGGCTGGCACCCCCTCCCCCCCCATATCAAGCATTTTCTATGTTCTGATGGGACAGTAAAAAATACTTTTAAATTAGGAGATCATCTTTTTTTTTTTTAAAGATTTTATTTTTTTCCTTTTTCTCCCCAAAGCCCCCCGGTACATAGTTGTATATTTTTCGTTGTGGGTCCTTCTAGTTGTGGCATGTGGGATGCTGCCTCAGCGTGGTTTGATGAGCAGTGCCATGTCCGCACCCAGGATTCGAACCAACGAAACATTGGGCCACCTACAGCGGAGCACGTGAACCCAACCACTTGACCACGGGGCCAGCTCCTAGGAGATCATCTTTGATAGTCTTCAAAACGTAATCTTTGGTCTCTAGTCAAGAGAATAACCGAGTCTTAAGGGTGTTATTTAAACTAATTTTAATTACATACAAACGTCACATACTTTCACCTTCCCAGAAATGGTGCCTTCATCTTAATTAAGGAAATGAAAACTATTATGACTTAAGTCTTCATTCTGTGATGCATGTGTTTAGACAAGTTTAGGCAAACAGCAAAGATTTAGAATTCCTACCACCGTGCCTACAGCATTTTGAAAATGCTAAAGCCAACTCAATTCTCCATGTGGCAGTTCAATATGGCTGCAAAAATTTAGTCCAATTAGTCCTTCAAGCCCAGATAACTGAGACTTCTTGGGGTATAAACCCTCGGGGTCGTTATGCTTTTCCCTTGACAGCTGTCCAGGATACACGAGCTCTTCCTCTGGTTCCTTCAGTTCGCTTGGGCAATTCTGGTATCAGAACCATGGAAGTTCAACATTGTCGTCACCAGCTCTGGAAGATCAAAATCATGTTTCCACTTCCAGTCCTTCCGAGCATTGCTGTCATCAAGGCTCACTGGCCAGCCATCCGCTAGGAAAAGATACGGAAGAGTAGCCTAAGTTAGTCAGGTTCTAGATTTGCAAAAAGGTCCAGAAGATTTTATATAAGGTCCATCATACAAGGTACCACAAAAGAAAGTCCCTCTTGGAATTGTCCCTCTGAGCAGACCAGAGCAGCTATTACGTGCACACACCCTCTTAGATTAGAAGACTATTACATGTCTACCATCAGGCACTCTGAATTGTCACATACTATTAAAATCTCACGCAAACTTCTAGGGTAGGAATCTTCTACCCAGATGGTGCTCAGGGCCACAGAGCGGCAGGCACAGTCACGGCATTTGAAAACCCAGAATTGTTTTCACATTCTGTTTGTTTTACGTTAAACTGTAAAATGGTGAAATGCTGACAACCTGTTTATTTGGAATGGAACTATTCCACCCACTTTAGATTTCATTTCCCAAAGTTGCAGCCTCTGCTGGCTTTGGCTCCACTACAGCTCCTTTGCCAGAACGTGCCAGGACCCTCGGGAAGGCGCTGCGCTCTCCTTATCTTCCATGGTTTAGGTCCTCAGGAGACTCATAGTGCAGACTGAAGCTTAATTTTCATTTTGAGGGGATTTGCAACCATGTACCAACCTATGGCCTGTCGAGCAGAATCCACGTTGTATGTGATCTGGAATTCTGGTATGTGCTTGTGAACCTCCTGGGCCAGCTCCTCTGGGGTGAAGCTCATGGCGTTGATGTTGTAGGTCCTCATGGAGAGGGACTCTGCTGGGGCCTCCATGACCTCCAGGGTGGCCCTGAGGCAGTCATCAATGTACATCATCGGGAGCCTCGTGCTGGGTTTCAGGTTGCACTCAAATTTGCCATTCTTTACAGCATCGTGGAAAATCTGGACTGCATAGTCTGAAAGAGAATCCTGCCTGTGAGTCTTCTTATCGCAAAATGATGAACGAGCCTCTTGGATGAAGGCAGCGGTTCTCAAACGCCTTGGTCTGAGAACCTCTGTATGCTCTTAAACAACACTGAGGACCCCGGAGGGGTTCTACTCGTGTCAGTTGTGTCAATATTTACTATATCAGAAACTGAGAATTTTAAAAAATGTTACTGCATTTTAAGATGATAATAAATCCATCACATATTTGTATGCATGATATTTTATATGAAAAAGAACATATTTTCCATACAAAAGAAAACTTAGTGAGAAGAATGGCATGTTTCACATTTTGAAAATCTCTTTACTGTCTGGCTTAACAGGGGGCAGCTGGAGTCTCCTGTGTGCTTCTGCATCCAGAAACACTCACCAGTCGTTCCTCCTCCAGGTTGGGAGTCAGCTGAAATGATTCCAGGATACCTCAGGCATCGGAAATCTAACCCATACCGGTGATGATAATACTACGGAAAAAGAAAACTTACTTTAAAAAGCATCTTTTAAATCAGAGCAGTGCCAAGAAATAACAGCTTTTTTTGGAGATATCATTCCATGCAATTAGATTAAAATATTCCTAAAGCAAATGAAGATGCTAGAATTTCTAAGTCACTCATTTTTCTTGAATAAATAATCCTTAAGTTTTTCTCTTCAAAGAATCATCATTCTGGGGATACATTAACACGGTAAATAATCAGCCCACAGTAGCATTTCCAACATTTCTTTGGAAGGGAGTCACTGCTCGTTGTCCCAAACAATTGTCCAGGAGCACGATCCTCCAGTGCAGCACCGGAGAGAGTAAGGGGAGGATGGAGGGAGATGAGAGAGCAACGACTGTGATATGATGCATCAGCTGGAAGGATCAGACAGCAGCTAAAACATGCCAGCACTATAAAGACAAAGAGCATCAAAAAACGCAAACCAAAAAGTCATTCGACGTTTCCCATAATAAGAAATTTTAAAATTCCCTCCGATAGCTCCCAATATTGGGAGTGTGAAAGAAAGGGCCAGTACAAATAAGATGGGCAGCAAATGAAGGAGGGGGTGCCATTTGGGGGGCCTCAGGAAGTGTTGAGTGTTATCATATGGCTGAGGAGTTCTTCTGGAGTTACCGGTCCTGCCACAGGGCAAACAACAAGTTTATGAGCATTTTGGGGGCTGGAATGAGGTGAAGGGGAAAGTCCCCTCCTAGGATGAATCAGCAGGTGTTTGACGAAGAAAGACCAGAAAAGGAAACAGTGAGTCAGCTTGCCAAGCAATGCTTACTTCTCCCATGAGCTCTGCGTGGACCTTGGACACCCCGTAGATAGTCCTGGGCCTCTGGACGCAGAGATCAGGGGTTGGGTCCCGGGGAGAAGTAGGTCCAAAGGCTCCGATCGTGCTGGGCACAAACAGTCGCAAACCGTGTTCCACTGCAACGTCTAGAACATTGTGCAATCCTGAAACAAACAGACCTCATCACAACCCGAAAAGTCTCTTACTGGAAAAACTGGCGCACAGAGCATTCTGGGCAAGATCCAGAGACCCACCAGTGATGTTTACGGCTTTGGCCAAGGAAACGTTCGCTTCCCCAACCGCACTGAGCAAAGCGCTGTAATGAAACAGCCAGGTGATGCCGTTGTTCACCACAATCTCCCGGAGATTCTTGTAATCCAGAATGTCCGAATAAATACACGGGCCTGCGAGAAACACGGTGAAAGCACAGAAGTGAAAGTGTTCGAGCAGTGAAACGCTAAAGGGACCTTCCCCTGTCCCCAAGTGACTTGTGAATTCCATCATATCAACTTGGAAACTAAACCATTTGGACACTATGCAGCATTTTTCTTATGGAAGAATAACAAACCCCAACCACCCCCACAGCTGATGCCTATATAGGACTTACACTTGCCAGGCACTGTCCTCTGGGCTAGCTGTATATTTAGCTCTCATACAGCCTTGGAGGCAGAGACATTTTACTGCACAGAGAGGTTAAGTAAGCTGCCAGGATCAAACAGAGAACAGTGGAAGAAGTGGGGTCACAACCAGGCAGCTGCCTGCAGGGTCGATGCTGTTAATGTCACTACATGCACCCAGTGATTTCACTCTGCTTAAAAGTTGCATATTTTAAAAGGAATAGAGAAGTGGGTTTTTAAAAAAGCCCCACAGCTTGGTATAGAAGAACCACAAAACATGAGTTCATCACACTCGGCTAGGCTGGAGGTAGAGCCGACGTTGCTCGATGCCAATTTTCCCTCTTAGAGCAAAGTACTGCTCTTCCCCACAGTGAGCAGCAAAAGGCTAACACTGAAGGCAGGAAGGCCCAGGAGACATTATAAAAACGTTTTTGAGGTAGAAGGAAACTCGACTAGAGGAGTTGGAGATTTGTGTGTGTGTGTGTGTGCGTGTGCACAACAGTTTAAGTGCAAGTCTGCACTGAAATATGAGGATTAATTTCTCCAAATTTTTAAAGCACCTTTTCCTCCACAAAACTTGATTTTCATTTGGAGCAAGCCAACAAGTGAACTAAAAACTCCAAAATACCGGAATCAAAGGTTTTATCCCAAAGAGACTACTCCAAATAATGTTCAAGGACATTATTCCAAAACTTTAAGTTCAGAAGAACTCGCCTGTTCTCGTGACATCAGAACAAGCAGCAGCATTACTGCAGACATTCTGCAGAACTACCGAGGACAAAATATGAAATATCTCTAAGTGACACAACGGTGCCTCAATAACTCCTTCCTCTAATTCACAAGCCTGGTGATGAGCTGTCGCACATATTGATTCCATGAGCTGCCTCTCCAATTACACTTTGAAAGTTAAAGATAAAAATACAAGAAGTCATATCGCTCTCTTACCACTCTGAAAGATGTGATCGGGGGGTTTCCTTATGTCGGACAAAATCACATTGTCCTTCCCAAATCGTTTTCTAAAGGGAAAATCAAAACACAGGAGTTGGTACATCTAGGATAGAAAATGTGTGAAAATACCCTTTCAAATACAAACTGTAATTTCCCGTCAGCCTCTGAATCCCTCTTTTTCACACCTTTCCTCTCTCTTCTTCCCAAACACACACACTATTCTCAGGCCTCCCGCTTGCTACTCACGGCCCCACCTTCTGTTTCTCTTCCACCCCCTAGCATCCCCATATTTATCACCAATTTCTTCCCAGGACCCTTATGTTTTTACATCTCCCTCCTCATTCTTCTCTTCTCTCTTCTTATCCTTTTATCCTGCTCTCTCCAAATCCCACACTGTTGCCTTTCAGTTTCTAGCTGTACTTCCCTCTGCCCCCAAACATCTAAAAACTCGAGTGAGTCATTTGGAGTGACGTGTTTTCTTTCACGTAACTTAGAAAAGAGAGAGGGCGAAGGGCCCGTGTGGGAGATGCTGAGTCAAAGAGCTGCGACAATGTCTATGCTATTAAGAGGCAAATGAAATGTATTCTAGACAGACACTTAGATACAATATCTTAAAAATCGTAAGGGGCAAGAGGGGAGAGAAAACATTAAATGGTATAAATGGTGCCAAAGGCAAGCTTCACAATCTGAAGAATTCAGATTTTATATTTCAACTTTTAGCGCTCTTACCTCAAAAAGTTGGCAAGTCCCACTCCAAGCTGGCCAAGACCCCCTAGATGAAGAAGGAAAAAGGGAAACTTTAATCCAAATCTAACCAACTCAATTATTCCCAGAATGTAATAATGGAATAAGACCATATTGACAGTCTGAGCTAATTAGGGAAAGCCCCAGGTCAGCCTGATGGAACTGAATTACCTCCTCCGAGCCAGGATAGAGATCAATGCAGGTGACACTAATTTCAGAGACAGCGCTCTCTCCAGCATGGAGTGGCTGAGGGGATGCAAGGGAGGAGGGAGAGAAAAATCACAAGAAAGCTGGACAACCTCCTGACTCCTTGGGCCAGGAATTCACTCTCAGCTCTGCCTCCGTTATATGATAGGCTCTGAAGCTGCCAAAACACCCAAAGCCAAATGTAATAGTTTGATATCAACCTCTGGTGGGATCATCCAGAACTCCATCCTCCATTAGAACTGGAATGGGATATGAAAGGAGAAAGAGGAGGGACAAACCAAGAATCCATCTGA
Organism: Equus przewalskii; assembly: GCF_037783145.1. NCBI lineage: Eukaryota > Metazoa > Chordata > Mammalia > Perissodactyla > Equidae > Equus > Equus przewalskii. The sequence goes on along the minus strand of NC_091832.1, from coordinate 59,825,231 downwards.
GAAAAGGGCTGATAACTGAATCGATAAGGAGCCACTAAGAAAATTTAAAACGAACATTAGAGCTTCCTGATTTGGAGGCTAAAAAATGCTATTGATAGGGGCCGGCCTGGTGGCATGGTGGTTAAATTCATATGCTCTGCTTTGGCAGCCCAGGGTCGCAGGTTTGGATCCTGTGTGTGGACCCACACACTGCTCATCAAGCCACACTGTGGCAGCGACCCATATACAAAGTGGAGGAAGACTGGCACAGATGTTAGCTTGGGGACAATCTTCCCCACCAAAAAAAAAAAAAAGCCATTGATAGAAATGGGAGAGCTGGGGGGCTGGGAGCATACTTGGGGGAATGCAACCATAAATTTCATTTGGGGAAATTAATGAGGTAGGAAGATACAGAAAGTGGGATTTCCTGTAAGCATCTGTTAACATGGGACTAAAACCATGCCCACTGAGATTCTAACATTGGGCCCTGGAAGATGCTTCATGAGTGGAGGTTGGGGGGAATAAAACCACACACAGACAACGAGCTGCGTGATCGGGGAGAAAGTGCAGAGGGAAACCAACCACACTTGAAACCCACTTCTAGCAGGAGAAGAGGAGGAGGCAGTGAAAGAAAGGTACACACACACAAACTGTCAGGAATGGAAGGAGGATGCCGACGGGAAACCAAGGGAAGAAAACCTGGCAAGAAGAAGAAGTAAATAAAACGTGTCAATCAAATCACAGATGGCTTGGGTTGGCTCGAAGTACATGCAGAGGAACAGAGAAGTTTGCAGAGAGGAGGGTACAGAATCAGGTGCGGGGTGTACACAAGGTGAGAAGGATGAGGGAGCAAGTCTGGGGACAATGAGCTCGACACCAACACGAGATGATGGCGATGAACTCGTCGGGGCAGGCCCCAATGCATCTTCTCTGCCTCCAACACACCAACATGCAATAACTGCTTGTGATGAACGACACCGAGTTAGGTTGAGGAGTTTGGCCAAGAAAAGATGTGTCTGGTTCCAGAATCCAAGCTCTCATCCCTGCACACCCTCTCCACGAGCCTTCGCTCCCCGGCGGCCCTAACAGGGAAGGCCAACTGAGTTCCATGGAGGCTTTTTGGCCCCCACGTTCCTAGGTCCTCCCTTCAGATGACAAAAAATTATGTCAGGGAAACCAAGTGCTAGCAAAAGTGACGAAATAAGGATTTGGGACTTGCAATATTCTGGAGGAAGCCAATAGTGGAAAAGGTAGTTTCTGATTAATAAATGTTAGCTGGTGTCATGTTAGACATTCCAAAAAGATACACAACCACACAGAGGCTGCACAGAAACGAAAATAATCAAGCCCTAAACGTGGAAAAAAGGAAAAAACCCAACCTGTAATTAAGACGCGTGGCCGGTCTGTTTCAGAGAAAGAGGCAGAGTGGAAGTTGGCATTGGCTGGAATTTGCCAAGGGGAGGCGCCCAGAGACCGGGCGGGCAGGGCAGACGTCCGACAGCCACAGGCTGGGCCCAGCAGCAGCTGGCCCACGACGTGCTGCAGCATCCTAACAGCCGGCATTTTCTCCTCAAATTCCCTGTAATAAAAGAGGAGCAGTGTTCATTATGTAATCTTTTATTCTCCCAATCCCCCAAACCATACACTCTCTAACCAAAAGTAACACTAAGATTGGTAGCTCATGAGCAAAGCCATGTTTTGGATTCATGAACTGAACAAGTGACTGCTGAGTGCATGGATAGGCAGCTACGGTGGGCTGGGCCGGGCCCTGTGAAAGCAGATCAAATGTCGCTCATGCAACGTGCAGGCGAACAAAGGTCAGAGGGAGATTTAGGGTCGGATTCGCACAGTGTTGACATCAACCAGATCTAACGTCACAGCGAAGGTCACTGCATACAGAGCCAGGATCACCACATCAACAGATGCTCGCGAAGACTGCACATCTTTACAACTGTCATCAATCTGTCCACGCACCATCGGAGGGCACCAACAGGTCCCAGGTTAAATAACGTAGTGCCCTGTAAATCTTGTGTTAACACTCAGATGTTTAGAATGAACCAGACTAGAAAAAAGGGCCCCCCAGCAATATTTAGTAAGCTGTGACTAATTTGTTTTATTGCCATCTCTTTAGCAAGGATCATTTAGAAAAGTCATTTCTCCTTTCTTCCCAGATCACGTATATTTTGTTTTCGCCTCGCCCCTCTTCCTTCCTTACTGGCTGACAGACCATGAAATCAGTTCTGGCCTCAAGAGGTCAAGATGGTCCAATTGCATATGGCTTGAAACTGGACACACACGCAGGGCCTCCATTTTCCCCATTCCATCCCTAAGACCCAGGCAAGCATGTCGCAACAGTCAATCAGAGCTGCCCAGCTTGCTCTGCTGGTTCTAACAGCAAACATCCCGCCATCTAAAGTCAGGCCTATCGACTGCACACAGCTCGTAGCTTCCACCTTTGTCAGTTGTTAAATTTCCAACAGAACTGGCGGATGAACCTTCAGACTCTGGTGCCCCACTCCCTCACAAAGAGATAATCAGATCTCAACCATCTTATATTTTGCATCATCAAAGGAGAAAAGGTACGCCACAGTTGAAGACCTCTCCAGTTTAAGATCTGCACTTCGCCTGTCATACTCAACTCAGTGCCTTGAGCAGATAATAGTAATTCTAAGTTAAAATGCCAGAGGTGCAGGAACTTTCCTACAATCCCTAAAGTCCAGATTAAGGAAAAGACAATTTTCGGAAAATATATGCTTTAACACTGTTTGATGAGCCATGGCAGTTTTGTTCTTTAGGACATAGAAATAAGGTGGGTGGAGCCCCCATGGCCTCTGTTGGGTCAGTGGCTTGGCCCACCAGGTCCACAGCATCAGGCACAGCCCTACAAAGCTCCGGAGGCCCCGTATCCTGGCTAACTTTCCCCAACAAGCAGAAGAGAGCCCTGGGCTGGCGCATCTCTGGCTTCGGGTTCAGGGTTAGGACTGGAAGGGGGCGTCCAGGGTGGGCTACGTTACAGGAAAGCCCCGAGCTTTTCGTCAAGTATCCCTCAGAGGAACTATGGGGAAATCATCCTTGCAGTCATTGTCGACACCTGAGACCAGGTATGAACTCTGATTCTCAAAGTCACTTATTTCAGCAAGTTCAGGGAGATGGTGAGGAAGCCAAGAAGCAGCGAGATTTACCAGAATATCTGAAACTCATAGACAATTCTCAATTCCCAAAAGCAAAATAATAGATGGGCACTGTTGAAAAAATAACTTTTTCTGTTAAAGGTTGATGGGACTGGAGTCAGGGAAAAGGCAAACCCTGAAGACAGGAAATAGATACAGCTCATCTTCTCTTCCCCCAAAAGGGGAAGGCACGAAGGGGACACAAATTCTTAATTGAATTAAAGCGTTTTAGTGTAACAGTGTTGACAGTTCATAACTGAGTTGGTTCTTCTTATGTCACTACTATTAACAGCTAACATTTGACGCTCACCACATGCCACAGGCCAGTGAGTACTACCAAACTTAACCATGGCCACCACCCCTCTGAACCCAGTTCTTTCTTTTTTTCTTGTTGAGGAATATTGTCCCTGAGCTAATATCTGTACCTGTCTCCCTCTATTTTATATGTGGGGTGCTGCCACAGCTTGAGGAGCAGTGTTTAGGTCTGTGCCCAGGATCCGAGCCCGTGAACCCCAGGATGCCGAAGCAGAGGGCACAAACTTAACCAATAGGCTACTGGACCAGCCCTGACCCCAGTTCTTAACCACCAAACAGCACTATTGTCCCCATTACAGGATTGCTTTGATTAACAATGCACAGACAAAAACAAAACAAAATTCTCCAGGGGCTGCCCGCTTAGGCAGCCCAGGTTCGTGGGTTTGGATCCTGGGCACGGACCTGCTCTACTCATCAGCCATGTTGTGGCAGTGACCCACATACAAAATAGCAGAAGACTGGCACCGATGTTAGCTCAGGGCTAATTTTCCTCAAGCAAAAAAAGAGGAAGACTGCAACGGATGTTAGCTCAGGGTGAATCTTCCTTGCCCACCCCCCCCCCCCAAAAAAAGTACACTTCTACTGCTAAGATACTAACTCAGTCTTCATATTTGCAGCTAAATGTTTAATTTGACAACTTTCTGTATTATTAGAAGGTGGCAGTGCCATGATTTCTTCCAATGCTTTTTCATCTGAAAAAGCTCTATTGTGTGTTTCTCCAGCCACTGCAGTTTGATAACTTATCCTGTTAGATGCTTCAATAGCTCGTCCATTTTTGGTTTGAAAAGCTGGAACAAATAATTTTTGGCTTTTAAAGAGTTCATCATATCTTCATTTAAGACATTCACTTCATTTTTCTGAAATGACTCTAAATGGTTGGTCCCAGAATAATGCCTCTGGTCCCATAATATTATTCAAAAAACTTCTGTAGCATAAGACACATAAGAGAAATTTCTAACATCTGTAAAGCTGAAGAAAGCTTTCATATTTTTAGGTTTTACTTAGTTTTGCCCGTTTCTTTGGAATAAATTCCTCTCTTCTGTTAAAAAACAAAATTCAACCGAGAAAATTTGAAGATCTAATTGGCTTTATTCAATGATTCATGAATGGGGCAGCATCCCATACAGCCAACAGAAAGGGGCTCTGAGGAGCTGTACAAAACGGAAGACTTTTATAGGCAGAATGGGGAGAAAAAAGGAAGATTCTAGCAAAGAGTGGATTGTTTCGGGCAAGGTCGCCCTTCTTTGGGGAAAGGCGGTGGTCCATCACGCAGATGACCCCTTTGGGGCTGACCAGGTAATTCCAGACTGACTGGTTAAAGGCCACATTCCTGGGAGAGGCTGAAAATGCAGTTGGGTTAGGTGTGCTGACATGGGGCTTAGCCCAAGTGACTCCATTTGGGGCCTGCTGTTTCTTTTTTAACATTTCCATGAGTCAGGGAACTCTGATATGTCATTTCATTTTTTTCAGCATTTATAAACACGTATGGTGTAGCTTTCAGTAAAAAAAAATCAAGTCTTCTAACATCCCCCTTTTAAAATTATAATCTATCCCTAAATATAAAAAATATAAAAATTAATATCCTTTTATTTTACAATAAAACATTACATTGGAAAGAATTTTTATACTATTTAAAAATTTAGGAAAGTTTTCAAATCAAGACTACAAAGTATACTTACTTTTTGTTGTTTTTCCATAACAGCAGAAGAACAACTTTGGGATTTCAAAGTAATGATTTATTAAAAGAAAATGAGGTCACAGAGATGATAATAGATATAACCGAAGGGGGCTAGTAAGTGCACAGAAGTACTAAGAACAAACTGAGCTCATCTCTGAAAAGGCACATATTTATACTCTAAGCCTACAACTCTTAGAAGATTCCAGAAACACAAGAATACACAAGCACACATTTCACTAGCCATCGGAGGAAAAGCTCATCGTAAGTCATGTAGCCTCTGGAAAACTCCACCAGACACTTGTGAGAGAAAAAATGAAAAGGGCAAATAGTATCTTCGTATTATTTAAAAATTGTTTTGACCTCACGGACCCTCAAAAAGGGCTCAGGGGAACCCAAGGGTTCCCCAGATCACACTTTGAGAACAGCTGTTCTAAAGTAACACTTGCTTTGCCAAGCCAGTGTAAATTTATATAGGGAAACCGTCAAAGAAGATTCTTAGTCCTCCTTCTTAAAGGTCGGATGAGAGGCCATTGACTTTCCCTCCCAAGCCCCTTGTTTCCTTTAACTACATGGCATGAAAAAGCAACAGGTCAGCAGACTTTCCTCCATAAATAACCGAGCACCTCCCCAACCCAGGCCTCTCTAGGTGGTTATGATACAACCTCTGCCACCTGCCGGCGTTATCTTATCTGCATTAACCACAGCAGAGCTCTGAGGCAGCAGGGGCTTCATGAAGTGGGTGGGGGTGATAAAGAGACAGACCCAGAGCTCAGCTGGCTTTAGAGATTGTTTGGCTGTGGGGGGATGGTAAAGGGCTCAGGAGAACAATACCGAGATCTCTCACTTGGGCTACTGCAAGAATGGTCTTCCGGGGGAAGAGGTCAGGTGAGAAGACGAATGAGCTGGGTTTTGGTCGTGTAGGTTTAGGTCCCAGGAGACAATATGACTGCATCTCCCACAAAGCTGTGAGGTCCACTGAGCAGCTCCTAGCAGCGCCCCATACATCTCAGTACTCACCAAACATGGCGTCGAACAGGCAGACAGGAAGGAGAAACCAAGACATGTCAGAGGGTTGCCCACACCACAACAAAAAGAGGGCCCCTGTTCTCAGAAAAAATTACTTGAGTTTCTTGGGGGAAAAAACTTAATTCAATCATGATTGCTCTGAAGGTAGATAATTCTATTTCAGGAATACTAGAAGCAATTCCAATTTGAAGACCAACAAAACAGGCCTTTCTCCTGAGAATACACCATCAATTTCCCTTAATGTTCTTGCTGTCTTCCCATCTCCCCAAATTTCCAGCTGTAACCATTCTCAGCCTTGGAGATAGTAAATAAGGATGTATGAAATAATGTCTCAGGCATATTAAGCATGAAGTTAAAAATATCCAGAGCCCAACAGATGAACAGATTTTAAAATTTGCTATATGTACAATGGACTATTATTCAGCCTTGAAAAAGGAGATCCTGTCACAGGGTACAACAAGGATGAACCTCATGGACAATATGCAAGTGAAATATGCCAGTCACAAAAGGCCAAATACAGTATGATTCCATTCATGAGTTATATGAGTTATGTAAACATATCAAAATCATAGAAACAGGAAGTAGAAAGGTAGTTGCCAAGGGGTAGGAGAAAGGGTAGGCGATGTTAGTGTTTGTTTAAGAGCCACAGAGTTTCAGTTTTGCAAGATGAAAAAGTTCTAGAGATCTGTTGTACGACACTGTGGATATACTTACCACTGCTGAACTATACACTTAAAAATGGTCAATTTTATGTTATGTGATTGAAACCACAATTTAAAATTAAAAAAATATCTATCTTGCTCCGAGAAATGGTCTGTGCATCCATATATTGCTGAGGAGCTGGAATCTAGGATTCTCCCAATGGAGATCCATGCTGCCCCCAGACACCTTTCCATTCAATTTGGTGCCTACTGAACCCCAGTTCCGTCCAAACCGCTAACCCTTGTGCCAATGAACCCCCTAAGTGGTTCTTTTCCCTCTGCTTATAGACCTGCTGAAGCCTACTGTTCTCTTACTGCCTTCACCTTTCCTTCCAGTCTCAGGGTCTCCAGTGTCCCTGCTGCCCCAAACCTTCGTTCCTCACCCCTCAGAGTGGGTTTTTTGCTCTGCGCTCAATGAAACGCTTTCACAAAAGCTCAGCCATTGCTGTTGACAACTTCCTGGGCCTGGCACCCTCTCCCACTGCTAAAGGACACTGCCGACCACACCCACCTTCACTTGCCCCTGGGTCTCCCACCTCTTATTCTGCCTTAAGGACCAAGAGAGCTTCTAAGACACATTTGAAAGGCAGTCAGCTTTAAATCCTCCAGTTCATTAAAATATAATAATAAATGTGTCCTCTTAATAGTAACGATCCAGGGAAAAATCAGGCACCTCATAACTACCGAGCGTTGACAAGCACCTGCTCTCCTGAACGCTTATTTAACCCTCACAGTAATCCTGAAGCTGGGATCTTCTCTCCCGTTTGCAGGATGAATTGACCCGCCCAAGGTCAGGCAGAGACTAATTACGAAGAAAAGGGGGGAGGAAACCAGGTCCGTCGATCTCAAACCCTCCTTCCACCACCTCCACTCTTCTCCCTCAAGAAAGGTGACATGATCAGGTACCTAAGGGAGAAGACCAATAGGAAACACGCCCGTGGTCGCGCAGGGGGCACCTCTCCGGCTCCCTCTCCTCCAGCGCGGCCGCCCTTCCTCGACCCTCCCCAGGAGGAGAGCACTGGACGAGCCTGGAGGGGAGGGGTGCAAGGCCAGACACCACCAATCCCTCGCTGTGTGAGCCGGCATACACTACCTTGCCAAACCTCAAGTTTTCTCATGCTTACAAAGGAGACGATGATAGGACCATCACATTAGACTGTCGAGAGGATTTAACTAAAGCAATCTGTGAGAAGTGCTTAGCAAGCTGCTCAATGTAAAGACTCCATCAACTAGCCGGGAAAGTCTAGACTTAACGTGGAGATGATCCAAAAGTCTGAATGGGTGGAGGGAAAAAAATTCTGGCGCCCTAAGCGTGAGCTACAGAGGGTCTCAGAGGGAGGTCTGGCTCTGCGGAGCGGGCATCCCCTTCCTTCCTCTGGTGCACACTAGCCCAGGAGAGGAAACCCAAGAGACGCGGGCGACTCGAGCTGCACAGGGGTCTCCAGCCTCAGCCTGGCTCCTTGTGGAAAGAGTGTGAGGTCTCACCCTCGGCGGGAAATGACTGGATAAACGGGTTTTATAAGAACAGCCGCGCCTATCCCTACTCCCTATCTCCCTATCGGAGAGGGGTGGGGAGGACGCCCTTCCGAAAAGTAACCGGGCCCGGTGTCGGGTCCTGCCGACCCCAGCAGCGCCCCGGCCCTCCTCCGGTCCCCGCGCTGACCTCCCAGCTCCGCGGTGACTACTGGGGACCTGAGAGCGCAGAATCAGCGGTGCCAGGCCGGGGTCACACTGATCCGGCCAGGGTCCCCGCGGGGTCGGCCTCCGTTCCCAAAGGGGGCTCAGCTCCCCAGGACAGCCGCCGGGGGAACGTCCATCCACCTCCGCACTTACCTTCCGACGCAGCCGCCCAGAGATGCTGCGCTGCGGCGCCGAGCCGGAGGAGCACGTGGCGGGAGCCGGAGCGCGTTGAGCCGAAACCCAGATGGTGCCGGACGCGCGGGGCTCTTATCCTCTCCAGCCCCAAACCCGCCCCTTGACGCACCAATCCCCTTCTTTGGCCGGGGCCGGCCAGGCGTCGGCACCAGGTCACCGGAGGGGGGAGGGCGCCGGTTGCCATGGCAACCCTCTCCCCGCGGGCCTGGGCCGCGTCCAGGGCAGAGCGCACCCCTCTCGCCGGCCTGTGCCTGGGGCCGACGGGGTGGAGAACCGGGGACCCGGAGCGGCGCGTTAGAGTCCCTGGCGCGCAGCGTCCCGGCTGCGGCGGTGCCAGCTGCCCATCTTCGCGTGCGCTCAGCACTAAGGGCTGCTCTGCAAGGGCCTCCACTAAAAGGAAGTCGGCCCCTCTGGACCTCCAGATAACCGGCTCATGCTGGCGTTCAGCGGCGCCGCAATGGACGTGGGAAACAATGCGGCACGCGGAAGAGAAAGCTGGAAAAATTGGCTGAGGACATAGCCCAGACCGGGAGTTAGGAGATCTGATATGCAGAGACCTCCAGGAGTCACTTCATGACCTCCAAGGCCACCGACCAGCAGAGTCAGTATCACCTGGGAGCTTGTTAGAAAAGATTTGTATGAGTTCTTTATATATTTCGGATATTAACCCCATATCAGATATATGATTTGCAAATATTGTCTCTCAATTGATAGGTTGTCTTTTTATTTTGTTGATGGTTTCCTGCACTGTGCAGAGGCTTTTTAGTTTGATGTAGTCTAATTTGTTTATTTTTTTGTTTCCCTTGCCTGGTGAGAAAGGTTATTCAAAAAGATGCTGCTAAGACCGATGTCAAAGAGCATATTGCGTAAGTTTTCTTCTAGAATTTTTATGGTTTCAGGTTTTACATTCAAGTCTTTAATCCATTTTGAGTTAATTTTTGTGTATGGTGGCAAGTAACAGTCTACTTTCATTCTTTTGCATGTGGCTGTGCAGTTTTCCCAACACCATTTATTGGAGAGACTGTCCTTTCTCTATTGTATGTTCTGGCAGTCACTATAGAGAACAATATGGAGAGTCCTCAAAAAATTAGCAATAGGACTACCATTTAATCCAGCTAGTCCATTTCTGGGTATTTGTCCAAAGAATACGAAAACGCCAATGTGTAAAGGTATTTGCACCCTGTGGTCATTGCAGCATTATTTGCAATAGCCAAGACGCAGAAACAATCTAAAGGCCCATCAATGGATGAATGTGATGGGGTTCAAGGCAGGCCACCCTCTGATATGCCACTCTGATATGCGGATTATTTCAAGCTAAAGACAACAGAGGCTCAGAAGACTCTGGAAGAACGTTTGGCCACCCTCCTCCCTCCTCCCCCCTCGCCCCCTCCACCCCCCCCCCCCCCCCCGGCAATTGCCTAGAAGAATTTAAGATAGAAGGACCTATAAGATATAGTTACCAGAAGATAACTATAGTATAGTGTAAAATAGGTGTGATAAGAAAGGCACCAACAAGCCCATTTTATCACACTTCTGCCTCTCAGGCCACATTCTCTACAGGTGGCTCAGCAAACAATTGTCTAACAAATGTGCTTTTCCATCTCCATGTGAATTGCCTTCCTCCCCTCTGAAGTCCCAACCCACTACCCCCAACATTCTCCTTTGTCTTTAGCTGAAGATGGTATTTAAGATGGTGACTTTGGCCATTGTGGCAAGTTGCTCAGTTTCCTTGGGTTTCTCACATGTATACATGCTATTAAAGTTTGTTCTGTTTTCTCCTACTAACCTGCCTTATGTTATTTAGTTATTTGACCATCCCTAAGAAGCTTAGGGAAAAGGGGAGGAGAATTCTCCCTTTTCCAGTGTAAATGGATAAAGAAGATGTGGTATAAATACACAATGGAATACCACTCAGCCATAAAAAAAAGGTGACATCTTTACATTTATGACAACATGGATGGACCTTGAGGTTATTACGCTAAGTGAAATAAGTCAGATGGAGAAAGTCAAATACCACATGATTTCACTTGTAAGTAGATGAGAAAAACAGCAAATAAACATATAGGTACAGAGATTAGATTGATGGTTACCAGAGGAGAAGGGGGCAGGGAGGAAAGAGAAAGGGGTGACAGGGCACATGTGGGTGGTGATGGATGGTAATTAGTCTTTGGGTGGTGAACATGATGTAATCTACACAGAAATTGAAATATGATGATGAACACTTGAAATTTATATAATGTTATAAACCAATGCTTCCTCAATTAAAAAAAAAAACAAAGGAGGAAAAGAAAGGCAGATTTGAGGCAGCGCCCCAGACCTGCTGAGTCAGAATCTCTGGGGGTGGGGCCTAGAGAGCTGTGGTTTAACAAGCCCTTGCGGGAGGATCGCTAGTTAGAAAAGGGCTGGTCTAGGACAGTGCTTCCCAGTCTTTGCCGAATATTAGAATCACTGGGGAGTTTTTGAGCCTCCCAATGCCCAAGACCAAATGAATCAATCTCCTTGGGGGACTGGGGCGGGAGGGGAGCCCAGGCGTAAGTACTGTATTTTTTTAAAGTTCTTCAAGCGATTCCGGTGTACTGTCAAGGCTGAGAACCGCCCATCTCCCCTAGAGGCTTGGTACTCAAAGTGTGGTCCCTGGACGAGGCAGCCCCCACCCAGATCTGCTGAATCACGGTCTACATTTCAACAAGGTACCCAGGTGATACTCTTGCACATTAGGGTTCTGGAAAACAGTTCTAAGGCCTTCTCTAATACTAAGAATCTGTGATTTTATGAAATAAGTCTAATTTTCTGTTTTACAGGCTCTTAGAAGGCCTCATTTCTTCAACAATTTCTCATATGACATGATCCTTATCCTGGGCCTTCCCTTCCTCTGGGGCACTTGAATTTTGAAATCTTAATTACAGACTTTCAGCCTCTCAAGAGACCTTAGAGATCATCAAGGCCACTATATACCCACTTCACAGTGGAAGAGATGAAGCCCCACCCAGAGAGGTGAAGACTTCCACTCAAGACCAAGGGCGATGCCGGCTCAGCGAGTTGAGGAGTTGAAAGAAAGATTTCTTGCGCACTCAAGGTCTGGTAGTAGTGCTCTTTAATTCAGAGAATAGCATGGGGACAGGATCCACAGGCAGTGAAGGGCTGTAATGTGTTGAGGGTTAGGGCTACATTTATAAGGCGTGGGTACATGACTTATTTTTACGAGACAAAGGGAAAGATGATGTAAAAAGTCATTAAATGGTATCAGTGCAGGTGGGGTCTGGTTACTGTGTGGTCGTATAACTTTAGATATGAATCAGGTCATGTAGATCGGCATGTAGGCCAGGACGCCTTGGGCTTCTCTCCCTGGGGCAGCCTTGATCCACATCAAGGGGACCAGAATGCTGATCCAGGTGACACCACGTCATGTCATGAGGAGTTATTTTTTGTTTTCCTCAAACCTTGGGGTAGGTTGGAGGTGACACTGAGCTTGCTTTGAATGGGGTTACAGGCTGGGATGTTGCAGAATGGAGCAACCCCCTGATGTTGCTGCTGGTCTGGATGGGGAGGGGCGTGGGGGGAAAGCATGGCTTCAACCTTTGTTCCTGAAAACAGGGAAAGGAGAAGGGTTGATCTCTAAGGGACTAAAAGGAAGGTGGTTTCTGGCCACCTAGTGTGTATTTCCTCTCTCCCTTATGGAAACAGTGTGGTATGAATGTTATCAGTACCACCCCCCCCCCCCGCCCCGCCCCAGCATCCCTCAGCCAAGGGACGTATGCTCCCTCCGGCTTCGAATCTGGATCAGAGTCACTGAGAGGCTGAAGACAGCAGGTGCTGTCCCCACCAGCAGAGGCCCTCTGAGAAGGTCAGTCCTGCTTGGGGCCACTGTCTGTGGGCTTCCTGGCTCTGGGATCACCTTGGGGTGGGGGGTTCCCGTCTCTTTCCAGGCTGGTTCTCTAGCCTTCCCAATGAGTCTGTGTCTTCTTCATATCCTTTGGCTTAAGTCAGCAAAGTAGGTTTCTGTTACCTTAACTTACTGATAATAAAAAGACTTTCCCTCCATTTTCAGGGTTGAGGTTTTGGCTCTCAGATCACAAAGCCAAATAATAAAAAATAAAATAAATATCCCTTAGTCCATATTGAGATATATATATATATATATATATATATAAGTGAATTAATGAATACGTAAATGAGGGAGAAGGGATAACTCTTTCTTACAGAGGAATTCTAAGTGATAAATGTGGAAGAATGAGAGAAATAGACATTCCCCATAAGAACACCCAGCAGTAATTGCTGCAGGCAAGATCCACAGACAGATGCTAAAGTTAGTGGGTGAACGCTTAAGGAGGTGCAGGATATTTGCATCATCTCAAGGTCTGTCTCCAAAAATAGATGTTTATTAATAACAAAGGGAAAAATAGTAACTTCACGCTGAAGAAAATTGGCAGTCACTACCTTCACCCCGTGACCAAGGTTTACACCATCAGAAACAAGACATGTTGATGTCACGTACCCCATGATGTGGCGCACTGGGAAGAGCGTATCAGACCTCTGTGGTCCTTCCCAGGACACATAACCTCAATGTAATCATGATAAAACATCAGACAATACAAACAGAGGAACATTTTACAAAATAACTGACTCTTTAAAAGTCTCAAAGTCATGAGACAGGAACTGTCAAAGATTAAAGGAGAATAAGGAGACGTGGTGGCTAAGTGTAAGGTGAGATCCTGCATTCGCTCCTGGAATAGGAAAAAACATTGGTGGAAGAACTGGTGAAACCCAGTGAAGTTTGAGTTTGGTTCATATTATTGTCTCAATGTTACTTCCTTAGTTTGGAGAGTCGTACTCTAGAGATATAAGATGCTAATATTGGGGGAAGCTGGGTGAACAGTATAAAGGAACCCTTTGTACTATTTTTGCTACTCTGTAAGTTTAAAATGATCTTAAAATAAAAAGGTTACTGCCTATATTTTCTTCTAGGTGTTTTATGGTTTCAGGTCTTACATTCAAGTATTTAATCCATTTTGAGTTAATTTCTGTGTGTTGTGTAAGATAATGGGCTACTTTCATTCTCTTGCATGTGGCTGTTCAGTTTCCCAACACCATTTACTGCAGAGACTTTCCTTTCTCCATTGTATTTTCTTGGCTCCTTTGTCAAATATTAGCTGTCTGTAGATGCGTGGGTTTATTTCCGTGCTTTCAATTCTGTTCCACTGATTTGTGTGTCTGTTTCTGCCAGTACCATACTGTTTTGATTACTGTAGCTTTGTAGTATATTTTGAAGTCAGGGATTGTGATGCCTCCAGCTTTGTTCTTTTTGCTCAGGATTCCTTTGGGTATTTGGGGTCTTTTTTTTTTTCCATACAAATTTTAGGATTCTTTGCTCTATTTCCATGAAGAATGTTATTGGGATTTGGATTCGGATTGCATTGAATCTGTAGAAAATATGGACATTTTAACTATGTTTATTTATTCTTGTAATCCATGAGCATGGAAGATCTTTCCATTTGGTTACATCTTCTTCAATTTCTTCCAATAATGTCTTATAGTTTTCAATGTATGAGTCTTTCACCTCCTTGGTTAAATTTATTCCTAGGTATTTTATTCTTTTCATTGTGATTGTAAATGGGATTATATTCTTGATTTCTTTTCCTGCTAGTCCATTGTTAGTGTATAGAAATGCAACTGATTTTTGTATGTTGATTTTGTACTCTGCTACTTTACTGTATTTGTTCATTATTTATAATAGCTTTTTGGTGGATTCTTTAGGGGTTTTTTATATAGAATCGAGTCATGCAAATAGTGACAGTTGTACTTCTTCCTTTCCTATTTGGATCTCTTTTATTTCTTTTTATTGCCTAATTGCTCTCGCTAAAACTTCCATTACTATGTTGAATAGGAGTGGCAAGAGTGGACATCCTTGTCTTGTTCCTCTTCTCAGAGGAATAGCTTTCAGTTTTTCACCATTGAATATGATTTTGGCTGTGAGTTTGTCATATATGGCCTTTATTATATTGAAGTACTTTCCTACTATACCCATTTTATTGAGGGTTTTTATCATAAATGGTAGTTGGATCTTGTCAAATGCTTTCTCTGCAGCTATGGAGATGATCATGCAATTTTTATTCTTTATTTTGTTAATGTGCTGTACCACATTGATTGATCTGTGGATGTTGAACCATCCCTTCATCCCTGGAATACATCACACTTGATCGTGGTGTATATTCCTTTTAATGTATTGTTGTACTCAATTTGCTAATATTTTGTTGAGGATTTTTGCATCTATGTTCAACAGCAACATTGGCCTGTCATTTTACTTTTTTGTGTTCTCCCTGTCTGGTTTTGGTATTAGGGTAATGTTGGCTTCATAAAATGAGTTAGGAAGAATCCCATCCTCTTCACTATTTCTGAATGGTTTGAGAAGGACAGGTATTAAATATTCTATGAATGTTTGTAAAATTCACCAGACAAGCCATCTGGTCCTGGACTTTTGTCTTTTGGGAGGTTTTTGATTACTGTTTCAATCTCTTTACTTGTGATAGATTTATTAACTTTCTCTATTTCTTCTTGATTCAGTTTTGGGAGGTTGTATGATTATAAGAATTTATCAATTTCTTCTAAGTTATCCAATTTGTTGGTATATAGCTGTTCCTAGTATTCTCTTATAATATTTGTATTTCTGAGGTGTCTGTTGTAATTTCTCCTCTTTCATTTCTGATTTTATTTATTTGAGTCTTCTCTCTTTTTTTCTTAGTAAGTCTGGCTAAGGGTTTGTTGATTTTGTTTATCTTCTCAAAGAACCAGCTCTTAGTTTCATTGATCCTTTCTATTGTTTTTTTAGTCTCTATTTCATTTATTTCTGATCTGATTTTTATTATTTCCCTCCTCCTACTTACTTTGGGCTTTATTTGTTCTTTTTCTGCTTCTTTTAGGTGTAGTGTTAGATTGTTTATTTGAGATTTTTCCTGTTTGTTGAGGTAGACTTCAATTGCTATAAATTTCCCTCTTAGTACTGCTTTTGCTGCATCTCATAAGAGTTCGTATGTTGTGTTTTCATTTTCATTTGTCTCCAGGTAGTTTTTGGTTTCTCCTTTGATTTCTTCATTGATCCAATGGTTGTTCAGTAGCATGCTGTTTAGTCTCCACATATTTGTAACTTTCCCAGCTTTTTCTTGTAGTTGATTTCTAGTTTCATATCACTGTGATCAGAAAAGATGCTTGATATTATTTCAATCTTCTTAAATTTATTGAGGCTTGCTTTGTTTTTCAATACATGATCTACCTTTGAGAATGTTCCATGTGCACTTGAGAAGAATGTGTATTCTGCTGCTTTTGGATGGAATGTTCTATATATATTTATTGAGTCCATTTGATCTAGGGTTTCATTTAAGTCCACTGTTTCCTGGTCGACTTTCTGTCTGGATGATATAGCCATTGACATAAGCGGGGTGTTAAGTTCCCCTACTATTATTGTGTTCCTGTCAGTTTCTCCTTTCAGGTCTGTTAAGAGTTGCTTCATATACTCTGGTGCTCCTGTTGACATCAGTCTTAGCAGTATCTTTTCAAATACTGTGTCTACTCAGGTGAGGGAAACAAAAGAAAAAATAAACAAATGGGACTACATCAGACTAAAAAGCTTCAGCAAGGCAAAGGAAACCAGCAACAAAACAAAAAGATAGCCCACCAACTGGGAGAAAATATTTGCAAGTCATATATCTGGTAAGGGGTTAATTTCCAAAATACATAAAGAATTCATACAACTCAACAACAAAAATATGAACAACCCAATAAAAAAAGTGGGAAGAGGATATGACCAGGCATTTTTCCAAAGAAGATATACAGATGGCCAACAGACACATGAAAAGATGTTCAACATCACTAATAGAAAAATGCAAATCAAAACTGCAATGTGATGTCACCTCACACCCATCAGAATGGCTATAATTAACAAGACAAAAAATAACAAGTGTTGGAGGGGATGTGAAGCAAAGGGAATCCTCATACACTGCTGGTGGGAATGCAAACTGGTGCAGCCACTATGGAAAACAGTATGGAAATTTATCAAAAAATTAAAAATAGAAATACTATATGATCCAGCTATTCCAGTACTGGATATTTTTCCAAAGAGCATCAAATCAATAATTCAAAAAGATATATGCACCCCTATGTTCATCGTAGCTTTATTCACAACAGCCAAGACATAGAAGCAATCTAGGTGCCCATCAATGGATGAATGGATAAAGATGGAATACTACTCAGCCATAAGAAAAGGTCCCATTTGCAGGAACATGGATGAACCTTGATGGTATTACTCTGGGCAAAATAAGTCAGGCAGAGAAAGACAAATAATGTATAATTTCACTCATATGTGTAAGATAAACAAAAAAACACAGTTACGGTGAGTTACAGTGAGTAGATTAGTGGTTCCCAGAGGAGAAGGGGGTAGAGGGAGGGCAAAAGGGGAAAAGGGGCACATATGTATGGTGACGGATAAAAACTGGACCGTTGGTGGTGAACATGATGCAGTCTATACAGAAACTGAAATATAGTGATGTCCACCTGAAATGTACACAATGTTCTAAGCCAATATGATCCCAAGAGAAAAATTTATTTAAAATTAGAAGTATTTTTAAAAGTAAAAAAAAAATTGCATGCAGGGGCTGGCCCTGTGGCCTAGTGGTTAAGTTCGATGTGGTGCACCTTGGTGGCCCTGTCACTTAATAAAAATGACTAAATATCTTCCTAACAAAATTCAAATATGTAAAATTTCACTTGGGAAAAAAAGGCTTTGTAGAAATAATAACCACAAAAGGAGATTCACAATGGGGGAAACTGTATCTATTTAAAATAACCAAGTGATGAATCAAATCTTTGTTGTAAAATCTAATGGAAGGTGTAATTCCAAATATAAGTCAGTCAAGTAAAGTTGAAAAGGAGGGAAAATGAAATCATTTATAGAAAACTGATTACAGGCTTATGTTGACTTAATGAAAGCATATTTTTCTTTCTGTGCCATTAGAGAATGTGAAAAAGTTTATGACCATAAATTCCTAAACAGAGCATGTCCAAAGGTAGTGTTTTTTTTGTTTGTTTAAGATATCTGCATATATAATTGAGGAAGAATGAACAACACATGCAAATTCCACTCTTTTGTTTCAGGATCCCCCAGGGCTTTCATGTGAAACATGAAGGGAGGGCGTTTATTTCTGTGTAAAGTCTAGTGGGATTACCTGGACAGGGACTTGTGCTCAGAGGGAATATTAGAATTAAGCCCCAGGGAACAAGTGACTAAATGACATCAGCAGGCGACAAGTCTTGCTCCCAGGTTTTGAAAAAAGCACCAGGGCTCCCCTTCTGGTTGCAGGAGATGGTCTAGAATACACTGTCCACAGCCACTGCCCACTGTGTGGCTACTCAGCACTTGCCATGTGACTAGTCGGAACTGAGATGTGCTGTAAGTATAAAGCACACATTTCGAAGATATAGTATGAAGAAAAGTCACTGGAAATAGTATGTCATTAATGAATTTTATATTCATTACATGTTACATGGATAATAGCTTGAATATGTTGGGTTGAATAAAACATATTACAATTAATTTCACCTGTTTCTTTTTGCTCTTTTGATTGTAGTTAGTAGAAACTTTTAAATTACACAGGTGGCTCATATTGGTGGCTCGTGTTATATTTCCATGGCACAGCCTAGAACAGTCTAGAACATGGAACATGGAACAGCCTAGAAGTTCCCAGAAAAGGCTCTGCAGGCCATAGGGACCCTCATTCTTTCTCTTTTGTAAAAGGCTCATGATTGCTTACACCTTTGAAGTTTTCCACCTTCCAGCAGAAGAGATGGAATCAATTGTGGTAATATCTAAAAAAGAAAAAGAAAAATCATCCAAGACATGTTCCATAATTCATAACCTCTTACTAGAAAGAAATTAGTATTTCTGAAAAAAATACTTAAGGAATTCTCTGATTAAGACTTGCTCTGACAAGCTAGTTACCCACCCACCTCCACCTGCCCATTCACTGTCTGCTGGCAGTCAAGAGGCTAGTGACGTTGAACCAGACTTTTTCTTTAAGCATCTAGTCTAACAATTATTATCAAATCCAGTGCTTCTCAAACTTTTGGGTGCGATAGAGTCATCTGGGGAACTTGTTAAAATGTGTATTTCTGGTCCCCATCCCAGGATTTCTGATTTAGTAGGAATGGGATCGGGTCTGAGAGTGTATTTCTAGCAAGCTCCAGGTGAGGCTCAGGCTGCTGGCCCAGGGACCACACTTTGGAGACCACTGCTCTAATAATTTACTTTTCCCGTAAAATGTCCCTATTTAGAGCGAATCTTTGAGTTGACCTGTTAGACACCTTTCCTCAGCATATGAGATTATAATTAAATGTTGACACATGCTCATGATCAAATTGACAAAATTCTTTAACATAAGTTGGTCTGGCCACAGCATTTAATAAGACACAGCCCAGTCTCTGTCTCTTGGTTGCTGAAATTTCTGTCTCATTGTCATTATGATGGTTAATTTTATTTGTCTACTTGACTGGTCCATGTGGTGCCCAGATATTTGATTAAACGTTATTCTGGGGTGTGTCTGTGAAGGTGTTTCTGGAGGAGATTAACAGTTGAATCAGCAGACCGAATAGAGCAGATTGCCCTTCCCAGTGTAGGTGGGGCTCATCCGATATGTTGGAGGCCTGAATAGAGCAAAAGTCTGAGTGAGGGAGAATTTGTTCTCTCTCTCTGGCAGTCTTCAAGCTGGGACACGGGTCTTCTCCTGCCTTTGGACTCAGACTTAGACTGGAGATTACACTATTAGCTCTCCTGGGTCTCCAGCTTGCAGATCTTGGAATTTCTCAGCCTTCATAACCGGTGAGACAATTTCTTGTAATAAATCAATAGATAGGTAGATAGATAGAGATAAAAATATTAAATTTTCAAATATTGAAGTATATGGGGAAGTCATTCTTGTTTAAATCTGATTTGGCCTAAAGCTTGTTTTTCCCAGAGCAGCCTGACTTATGGCCCACCAAGCATGCGTTGTCCATCTGCTTCAAACGTTTTCCCAAAGGAAAGAATGCACTCTTTAAAGATAGGGATGTGTGTCTGCATCTCTCTGATGCTGATGCCAGTACTTCTTTGAAGATAAGCTTTTCTTCCCAGAGAACTAAGGTAAAGTTGACCTGCTGTATATGTGCTAAACTCTGGCGAAACATCTCCTTGTGACTTGGGGAAAAAAATTTCACGCTTGATGGATGTTCTTTGTTCTCAAACGGCATATAACCATGCTGTAAACCACGCTTCCCCGAGTGCTTCTTTCCTTGTGAAAGAGAGTGCCTCTGGACTAGTCCTCACATTAGGCTCCATAAATCTCACTCTATCTTTCTTACCTATAGACTGGTTCTTGATTATTTGCATAGACAATAAATAGATAGATCGGCATAACCCCTTGGTCCTGTTTCTCTGGAGAACCCTGGCTAACACAGTCGTTATCAGATGGATCTGCAGTTCTGGCAGATAGGGAATCACCTTGATCTGAGGCAAATCTCAAAAAAGAGGTAGCACCAGAAAATACTTTCCCTATGAAAAAACTTAATATTTGCATGATTTTTATTGAAAATATTTGTATTTATGAATAGAGTCGAAACATCCATCAGGTCAAAGTATGGAACAAAGAGCCCTGGACCCACGCTTAACATCTTAGCCCTTTAGCTACTGTAGCACAGGAAGTCCCCTTTTTTATTAAGGGAAAGGATCTCTGTTGAGTGTGTGTGTCAGAACACAGTCTGTAAAAGAAATGAATCTTTGACATAGTTTATTTACACAGTAATTGTGAATACCGTGCACCTTTATGGAAATAAATTTAAGAATAATTTAGAATGAATCAAAACATAAAATTGTCATTTGGATAACTGCATTTAAAAAAGGTACAGCATGAACAAAGACTGGATAGGAACAGCAAAATAACTGTTGGAAACAATAAATGTTTATAAAAGTTTCCTCTGACTTTGTTTTGAACAACACGCAGCAATTTTAAAACATAAAGAGACTTTGGGGTAAATGTAGAGTATTGAAACAAAGCTTTGACTTCTACTCCCTACAAATTCTCTAAAATGACTGTAAAGGAATAAAAGGGGTATAAATAGATCATAATGAGAAGAGGAGAAGAGATTTGGGCAGACAAGAAAAAACAACATTTTGGAAACTGGATGCCCTGTTTATCAGACCGAAGACAACTTTCCCCAGGTCAGTCAGGCTCTGCTAAAACCCCAGCAGGTTAGGCTCTGCCCAAATAGTTTCTCCTTGTTAAGAAGAACAGAAAGCTCTGGCGTATTTCAAGTTGGTTCCTTTTCCCCTCTTTCTATCAGAAGCACGAGGGGATTTTTCTCCAATTGTTCACTGTGAGAACCCAGCCAAGCTCCTGGGTAAAATTTACGGAATCATGGGGGCCCCTGATGACCAAGTCTCACTGGAGTTTTTACCTCTCAGACTTGTCCCTGCTGAGCCTTTTAGTAATTCATCATTTACAGTCCAGGTTTCCCTACCTCGGCGCTAGTTCCCACAGATGTTTGTTCTCCTGGGTCTCTGCTCTGGTAATTTGTGGTTCTCTGTACACACTTTCACAACTACTCAACTCTGCATTATAGGGCAAAAGCAGCCATACACAATATATAAACAAAAGAGTGTAGCTGTTTTCCAATAAGACTTTATTTACAAAAACCAGCAGTGGCCCAAATTTGGCCAAATTTGGCCTTAATTTGCTGATCCCTGTTCTACACAATAGCCAAACCACCAAGGTCCCTTCAGGCTGTATTTTCCCAGAGAGTGAAAAATTAACATAGACCTGGGGCAAGATCATGAAAGAATGCTGCTAACTGTATCAAGGGAATGCAGACTGCTTCCTGCTCTCCTTCCTGAGAGGGACTAAAATGAGTAAATTTGCCAGGTAAATATTAGTACACCAATTGTCAGAGGCTGTATTGGTCTGTTCTGGTAAAGATACAACCTCTGGGTCTACCAGCTATGATTGGAGCTCCCACTTGGTTAAGTTGACTGACAATAATTCACCACCATCCACCATAACTCACCTGTATTTGTGGGGGTCAGACCCATGAATTAAATGGAAATATGAAGAGGATTGACACCTCTGAATCTTTTAGTCCTTGAGGTCTGTACTAATCTCTGCCATTATGACCTCATTTATCACCTGGACTCACATGACCTGACTCTAATAGGTCACGATGGTGTTGAGGATCCCATGATATCATTATCCATTCGGATGTTATATTTAACAGCCCTCAAAAGAGCAGGAGATGCCCTTTCCTCCAGCAGACAGTTGTTCTGGCAAATTGCCACATGTTCCTTTGGGAAAGGACTGAGGAAAATTGCTACTGTGTAAACTTGTCATGGTGTTGCAGAGTTATTCCTTAAGGGGAACCAGCCTCCCCTCGATTGAAAGACTCTGGGTGTTAGAATAGCTCAGATTTGAAAACTGAGCAAGGACATGTGATTTTCCATTGTGCCGGCTGACATCAGTCTTCAACACACCCATTATTGCTCCTATCTTTTATAGGGTTAAGCAGTACCCACACTGGCTACATATCTTCTCCACAGGAACACTATGGTCAATTAGCCATTGCCACAGATCCCTGTGAAAAAGGGCGCCCTGGTCACCATTCTAGCTTTGCCTCCCATTACAGTAATTATGTCTACCTTCCTACTGAAGATTAATTGTTGATATTTGTCCTCTGCTAGTCTGAAACTCTACCCTCCCCAGTGACACTATGGAGCCCAATTCCAAGAGCCACCTCCTTTATAATGAACCCTGACCTACAAAGGACAACCACCACTGAGCCTCCCAACAATGACAGTGCTACCTCTGTAGCACATTTCTTATTGCTTCTGTGAAGGGAGTGTCCCACCCAGTGAACAAAGTGAGCTGGTCCATATAATGAACTTACTCTGTCATGCCCACCTTGGTGTGGCATTATGAGTCATTCCTCAATGCTCTGCCAAGGAAGTTCTGGCATCCCCACTTCATTTACTAAAGGCCATCATTTTTTTAAGCATCAGCTTCAAATGTCCTTTCCAGGATGCTAAATTCTGAGTGATGAGAGTGTGTCCCTAGATCATTACTTCTCCTTACTCAATCTTGTCTTCCACAGCTCCCAGGACAGCAACCTCAAGATCCGTTCCCAGATGTGGTCTACCCAAACATATTAGCCAGGTCCTACAGGTCTTGTGGTGAATATTTCTAGCCATGCTGAGATTCAACCTTGTTTATATTCATTGTCTTAGAAGCCTTGAGGAAAGGTGGCAGCAAATCCTAGGAGGGCAACTATTATGAAGATTCAACCTCTAGAGTGACTTTAAGGAAAATGGCAGAATAGGAAGCTCCAGGAATCCATCTTTCCCCTTTTATTGTAGCAAATGAATTCATCCATTGCTTCCTAGAATACAACTATCAAGCTGATGAATTTTTTTTTTTTTTACTGCTCTGCACAAATTGCAAGGATCACCAGAAGTAGTTTGCTATTACCTAGCTGGCCCAAGAGCCCATTTTCACAGTCTTGCCTCAGAGATATGTCTACTCTCCTGCTTTCTGCCGTATATATTTGCCATATACACTTTTCAGAGACCTCGGTTTTTCGATGTTCTTACAATATTACAAGGTGACATCAGTATCATGGCAGAGTGAGTTGTGCCTTTTGTCTCTTCCCTCTAAGTTACAACCAGTAGGACATCCATAAATCAACAAAAGACTCTGCACAGCACACCGGAACACCTGAGATATCCATGCATCTATACTTCTGAAGGCAGGTGGATTGGACCTTCAGGAGGCAGTGGAACTAGAGGAGGAACCCCTGCCCTCTCCCCCAGTGGTGATGCAAAATGTGATTGCTCCTGGTAGTGGTGGTGGTGCCCTGACCTGAGGTTTCAAAAAGCACACTGGTGTGTGCCAGCAACCAGAGAGTGCTGGAGTAGCAATGGCACTTGCAGCTTAGCCCCTGTCCCTCCCCTAGAAATGACAGGTGGCACCTGAGACCTGAGGCTTCAAGAGCCACAGCAGAACCCATGACCCAACCCCCAGTGGCGGCACCCCCAACACCAGCTCTATCAGCAGCATACAAGACCTCATTCCTGGCAGTGAAAGTGACACCCAGGAAACCAGTGACCCTGGCAGCAGTGCTCCCTGCACCCCAAGATAGCCCAAGAGCAGCAATGCAGGTGGTGCATGGGGCAGCAGCACCTAAGCCCATGGAGAGCCAGTGGGGTAACATTCCAGGCAACCCTGGAAGTAATAGAACTGCTCACAATCTGATGACCCCAGTGGTGACACCTGAGACTGCAGCAACATTGTGTGCAGCAAGGCACTAGCAACCTTGGAGGCACAAGCAGCACAATGAGGGTACTGACGATGCCTCTGGCAGAGGCAGTGAAGAGCGGAAAGCAGTGAAGAGTGGAAAGCACAGGCTCTCAGATAGAACCAGAAGCAGCTCACAATCAAAGTAACCAAAGTGTTATCCAAATAAGAAAGGTGTTTCAAACGAATGCACTGGCAAAGGATCAACGCATCAAGCACCATGAAGAACTTCAGTAACATGGTAGAACAGAAAGAAAATGACAACTCTCCAGAAACCAAACTTGAAGTCACAGATTACAATCTAACTGACAGAGAATTCAAAATTGCTATCAGGAAGAAACTTAATGAATTACAAGAAAACTCAGAAAGACAGTTCAATAAACAAAGGAATGAAATTAATAAACAGAAGGAGTACTTCACCAAAGAGATTGAAACTCTAATAAGAAAAAAAAAAAACAGAAATTCTGGAGATGAAGAATACAATTAGTGAGATGAAAAATACAGTAGAAAGCATTGGATATAGAGCAGACCACATGGAAGAGAGAATTACTGAGCTCAAAGATAGAAATCCAGAAATGATTCAGGTGGAAGAGGAGAAAGACTGAAGATTTTTTAAAAATGGAGAAATTCTACAAGAAATTTCTGACTCAGTTTGGAAAAGCAACATAAGGATAATGGGCTTCCCAGAAATAGAAGAGAGGGAGAAAGGAGCAGAGAGCTTATTCAAAGAAATAATAGCTGAGAACTTCCCAAACCTGGGGAAAGACCTGGATATACAAATACATGAAGCTAATAGCTCTCCTAATTATCTCAATGCAAAAAGACCTTCTGCAAGGCATATTATATTAAAACTGTCAAAGGTCAATGACAGAGCCAGCCCTGATGGCCTAGAAGTTAAACTTTGGCATGCTCTGCTTCAGTGGCCCAGGTTCAGTTTCTGGGTGCAGAGGCATACCACTCATCTGTCAGTAGTCATGCTGTGGTGGTGGCTTACAAAGAAGACCTAGAAGGACTTACAACTAGAGTATACAACTATGTACTGGGGCTGTGGGGAAGGAACAAAAAATGGAGAGGAAGACTGGCCACAGATGTTAGCTCAGGGTGAATCTTTCCCAGTAAAAAAAAAAGAAATTCCCTTATTTAAAATAAAAAGGTCAATTTCAAAGACAGAAAATTAAGGGCAGCTAGAGAGAAGAAAATAAATTGCAAACGAACTCCCATCAGGCTATCAACAGATTTCTCAGCAGAAACTCTATGAGCTAGGAGAGAGTGGAATGATATAGTCAAAATATTAAAAGGCAAAAACTATCAGTCAAGAATACTCTATTCAGCAAAGTTATCTTTCAGATATGAAGGAGAAATAAAGCCTTTCCCACACAAACAAAAGCTGAGGGAGTTCATGGCCACTAGATCTGCCTCATAAGAGATGTTGAAGGGAGCCCTCCTACCTGAAACAAAAAAAAGCAAAGGTTTACAAAGCTTTGAGAAGGTGGTAAATAGACAGACAATATCAGAAAATTGCACTCTGTGTCAGAATAGGTTACTTAACAATTAATTATAATATAAAGGCTGAAAGGAAAGAAGGCATCAAAAATGACTATAACCACTTCAATTTGGTCACAAACTCATAACACAAAAAAGGATAATTTCTGACAACAGAAATATAGAAGGGGAAGAGGAAAAGGATGGAACCTGCATAGGCTAATAGAGATAAGATGCTATCCACAGAAAATGGACTACCACATCTATGAGATCTTTTATACAAACTTCATGGTAACCACAAAACAAAAAATCAGAGCAAAGTCCCAAATAATAAATAAAGAAGGAACTGAGAAAAGTATCACAGAAAACCACCCAACTGAAATGGTAGACAAAAATAAACAATGAAAATATAGATCAACCAAAAAAGAAAAGATAAAATGACAATATTCAGCCCTCATATATCAATAATCACTCTAAATATAAATGGATTGAATTCATCATTCAAGAAACAGAGTGGGTGGGTGGCTTAAAAAACAAGACCCAACAATATTCTTCCTCCAGGAGACCCATCTCAGCTCTAAAGACAAACCATAGGCTCAGAGTGAAGAGATGGAAGATGAAACTGTAAGCAAATAGCAACCAAAAGAAAGAGAATGTAGCCAAACTTATATCAGACAAAATAGACTTCAAGCCAAAAAAGATAACGAAACAAAGATGGACATTACATAATGATAAAAGGGACATTCCACCAAGAAGACATAACGCTTACTAATATATATGGACCTAACATAGGAGCACCAAAGTATATGAAGCAACTATTAACAAACCTAAAGGGAGAAATTGACAGCATCACAATAATAGTAGTGGACTTTTTAACACCTCCCTTACATCAATGAACAGATCATCCAAACAGAAAATCAACAAGGAAACATTGGCCTTAAATGAAACAATAGACTGGATGGACTTAAGAGATATATATAGAACATTCCATCCAAAAGCAGCAGAATTCACATTCTTCTCAAGTGCACATGGAACATTCTCAAAGATAGACTATATGGGAAAAAAGACAACCTGAATAAACTTAAGAAGATTGAAATCCCATCAAGAATCTTTTCAATAACAATAGTAGGAAACTAGAAATTGACTATGAGAAGAAAGCTGGGAAAGTCACAAATATGTAGAGACTAAACAACATGCTACTGAACAACTATTGGATCAATGAAGAAATCAAAAGAGGAATAAAAAAATATCGGAGATGAATGAAAATGAAAACACAACATACCAAAACTTATGGATGCAGTAAAAGCGGTACTAAGAGGGAAATTTATAGCAATACGGCCTTACCTCAACAAACAGGAAAAATCTCAAATAAACAATCTAACACTATACCTAAAAGAACTAGAAAAAATAAGAACAAACAAAGCCCAAAACTCAGTAGAAGGAAGGAAATAATAAATTTCAGAGCTGAAATAAATGAAATAGAGACTAAAAAGACAATAGAAAGGATCAATCAAAGTAAGAGCTGGTTCTTCAAAAAGATAAACAAAATTGAAAAATCCTTAACTAGACTCACTAAGAAAAAAAGACAGAAGGCTCAAATAAATAAAATCAGAAATGAAAGAGGAGAAATTATGATGGCTACCACAGAAATACAAAGGATTATAAGAGAATATTATGAAAATATATATGCAACAAATTGGATAATCTAGAAGACATGGATAAATTCTTAGAATCATACAACTTCCCAAAGCTGAACCGAGAAGAAATAGAGAATCTGAATAGACCAATCACAAGTACCGAGATAGGAACCATAATCAAAAGCCTCCCCAAAAACAAAATTCCAAGACCAGATGGCTTCTTGGGTGAATTTTACAAACATTCAAAGAGGATTTAATACCTATCCTTCTCAAACTCCTCCAAAAAATTGAAGAGGATGGGACACTCCTCCTGTAATGCAGACAACACACAAAAGGAAAATTACAGGCCAACATGACTGATGAAAATAGATGCAAAAATCCTCAACAAAAATATTAGCAAATCGAATATGACAATATATTAAAAGGCCCATAGACGATGATCAAGTGGGATTTATTCCAGGGATGCAGGAATGGTTTAACACCCACAAATCAATCAACGTGATACACCATTAACAAAATGAAGAATAACGATTACACAATCATCTCAATAGATGCAAAGAAAGCGTTTGACAAGATTCAACATCCATGGTCTGGAGCATGTCAGGATATCCCTCCAACGTGAAAGACAACTTACTAAACTTTGCACTTCCTACCATTAAAAAGAGGCACAATGCTTTGTGAGCCTTTTTGGATTTTGGAGACAACATATATCACATTTGAGTGTACTACTTAGACACATTTACTGTATAGTAACCCATCAGTCTGCTAGTCCCAAGTGGTTACCAGAACAAGAGAAGGCTCTGCAACAAGTCCAGGATGCAGTGCAAGCTGCACTGCCACTTAGAGATCTAGTGATACTTGAAGTGTCTATGGCAAACAGGAATGCAGTATGAAGTCTCTGACAAGTCTCAATAGGAGATCACAATCCATAACTCTAGAGTTTTGGGGCAAAGCAACGCCCTCTTCTTTAGACTACCATTCTCCCTTTGGGAAACAGCCTCTGGCTTGCTATTAAACTCTGGTCAAGATGAACCATGGACCATCAAGAACTCACGCAACCTGAGGTACCCATTATGCACTGGGAGTTATCTTCCTTACTACACTATAAGGTTGGGTGTGTATGGTAGTAATCCATCCTCAAGTGGAAGTGGTATTTGCGATGGAACCTGGGCAGGTTCAGAAGGCATTACAGAGTTGTGTGAGCAGGTGTTTCTGATCCCTTTGACACCTACTTCTGCTGCCTTGCCTTAGCTCTTCTATAGCCTACTGAGGAATTCCATATGACAAGTTAACAGAGGAGAAAAAATATTGGACCCATGGGGAGAAATTCTCCTAGGTTGCAGAACTTCAAAGATATATTTGCCTACTTTTCTGGAATTATAGATGGCCAGAAGCACAGATTTACATTTAATAATGGGCAGTGACTATTGATTTGGCTGGCTGGCTGGCTGGCAGGGAGTTGTAAATAATACAATCGAAAGACTGAGATCAAGGAAATCTAGGGAAGAAGTATTTAAATAGACTTCTGAGAACGTGCACAGACTGTGAGGATATTATTGTCCCACATGAATGTTCGCCAAAGGTCATCCATTGCAGAGCAGGTTTTCAATAATCAGGTGGACAAGTTGGCACATTCTATAGATCATAGAGTTTATGGATCAGTTAGCCTCTTTCTCCAGCAATCCTTGTTCTTGCCTAATGGAGGTAGACGCAAAGTAGCCATGGTGGCGCAGATGGAGGCTGTGCATAGGCTCAGCACCATGGACTTCCTCTGACCAAGGCCAATCTGGTACCTCCACTCTGACTACTAACCTGTCAACAGCAAAATCTTATGCAGATCTCTTGGTATGACATCAGCCAGCCACCTGGTAACAGGTTGATTACATTGGATCTCTTATCACGGAAGGGGAAGCAATTAGTCCTCACTGAAAAAGACGTATATTCTGTATATAAATTTGCCTTCCTTGCCTGTAATACTTCTGGCTATCTCTGGGTAGAATATATTATTCACTGTCACAGTATTGGTTGTGTGTTAAATTGCACCCCCTCTCCCCCAGGCCCAAATTCACAAGCTCTGGTCCCAACCCTTAGAACGTGACCTTATTTGGAAGTAGGATTATTGCAGATGTAATTGGGTAAGATGAGGTCAAAAGGGTGGAACCTAATCCAATATGACTGGTATCCTTATAAAAGGGGAAATCTGTAAACACACACACACACACACACACACACACACACACACGCTTCTCATCCTCACAATTCTGAGGTCTGTTCATCAGAGGTCTTATTTACCAAGGGAGGAATGCATCCACCGAAGGGCATAACAACGGCGTTTGATTTGGAAATGAAGGCTCCCACCTTCCCATTTCGGGCTCCTCACGCCACTAAACAGGCAAAGAGTATTTATTCCTCTATGGTTGAAATGACTGATCTTGATTACCAAGGTAAAACCGGTTATTGGGACACAGTGAGAAGAGAGAGGATTATGTCTGCAAACCAGGGGGTGCTCTGGGCCATCTCTTAGTCTGAGCACATCTAATAATACAGCTTATTGAAAATTGACAACAAGAGCAACAAAAAGGCCACAGACCTGATGACAGAACTTTCAGAAATGAAGGTTTGAGTCACGTCACCAGCTAAAGAAGCACAGTAGGGTGGTGCTTTGGTTGAAGGTAAGGAAAACATGAAATGGGCTGTGGAAGAAGGAATTAGAAATATCAACTGCAGCCTCATGACCAGTAATAAAAGTGAGGATTGTAGCAAGCATGCATATTTCCTTCATCAATGTGTGTGTGTATTCTCTCTCTTCCCCCTTTCCCCTTATTAGTTTATATAAGAATTGTTTATGGTGGTTAGATTTTCAATTTAGTTTTTAGGGTTATAGGTCAGACTATACTTAATTTTAAGGTTAATTAATATTTCTAAGAAATGAATACTATGGATGTTGCCCAGAGAGGGATACAATGACTATACAATGATTTTGTATCTCACCATTTTAGGCAGAAGCTAACAGCATCTTTGTCTGTTTGAAGAATAGTTAAATCTTGTTAGGTGAAAATGCAGAGTTGTTGTTATAGAATGGAAGGCCAACTACGTCTAGAAGGATGGACACAGATGCAGAACAGCCAAGGAGTGGACTGTGTTAATTTATAAGGTATTTGATATTTTCAGCTTTTAACCCCCTTGCGTTACCCAGGCTTCACCAGAGAAACAGAAAGAATGTTTATGAAGAGATTTATTGTAAGAAATTGGCTCACATGATTATGGAGGCTCAGAAGTCCTATGCTCGGTTATCTTTAAGCTGGAGACCCAAGAAAGCCAGGGATTAGTTCCAGTCTGAGCCTGAAGGCCTGAGAATGAGAGGAGCTGAAGGTGTAAGTTCCAGTGCGAGGCCTGGAGAAGACCGATGTCTTAGCTGAGGAAGTCAGGCAGAGAGAGTCAATTCTCCCTTCCCTCATCTTTTTGTTCCACTCAGGCCCTCAATGGGTTGGATGCTGTCCACCCACACTGGGAAGTCCAATCTGCTTTACTCAGTCTATTGACTCAAACACTAATCTCATCTGGAAACACCCTCGCAGACATACCCAGAAATATCTTTAACCAAATATCTGAGCACCCCATGGCCCTGTCGAGCTGACACATGAAACTAGCCATCACACACACACACACACACACACACACATCCTTATATATTCTGCTTTGTGATGTGGGAGATAAAACTCTTCAAACTATGTTTCTGTCGATGGACACTTAGGTTGTTTCCACCTTTGGCTATTGTGAATAACACTGCAATGAAGATTGGTGTGGAAGTATCTGAGTCCTCGCTTTCAATTCTTTTGGATATAAATCTAGGAGTGGAATTGCTGCATCATATGGTAGTTCTTCATTTAACTTATTTTGAAGATTAGCCCTGAGCTAACATCAGCTGCCCATCCTCCTATTTTTTGCTGAGGAAGAGTGGTCCTGAACTAACATCCATGCCCATCTTCCTCTGTTTTATATGTGGGACGCCTGCCACAGCATGGCGTAATAAGCAGTGTGTAGGTCCGCACCTGGGATCCAAACCGGCCAACCCCAGGCCATCAGAGGGGAGCACACAAATTTGACTGCTACACCACCGGTCAAGCCCCTTCACTTAACTTTTGAGAAACCTTCGAACTATTTTCCACAGGAGCAGCACCATTTTACATTCTAACCAGCAATGCACTAGGGTTTCAATTTCACCACACCTGTAATAACGCTTGTTATTTTGCATTTTTGCTTGTTGGTTTGGTTTGGTTTTTTACTATAGCCATGCTACGTGGATGTGAAATGGTATCTCATTGTAGTTTTAATTTGCATTTCTCTAATGACTAATGATTTTGAGCATCTTTCCATGTACTTGTTGGGCATTTGTATATCTTCTTTAGAGAAATGTCTATTCAAACCCTTTGCCCATATTTGAATCAGGTTGTTTGTTTTTTTGTTATTGAGTTGTCTAAGTTCTTTATGTATTCTGGATATTAAACTCATCAGATTTGCAGATATTTTTTCTCATTCTGTGGATTGTCTTTTCACTCTCTTGATAGTGTCTTTTGACTCACAAAAGTTTTTAATTTTGATGCAGTTCACTTTGTTCTTTCTTTTGTTGTCTGTTCTTTTGGTGTCATGTCCGAGAAATTATTGCCAAATCAAATGTTATGAAGATTTTCCCGTATGTTTTCTTTTAAGAGTTTTATAGTTTTAGCTCTTAAGTTCAGATTTGATCCATCAAAGATCTAATTTCTGTGTACGGAGGGTCAAATTGATTATTTTGTATGTGGATATTCAGTTTTTGCAGCACCATTTGCTGAAAAGACTGTCCTTTCCCCTCGCTGAATGGTCTTGGCACCCTTGTCAAAAACCATTTGCCATATTCGTGAGGCTTTATTTCTGGGCTCTGTATTCTGTTTGATTTGTCTGTCTATTTGTCTTTATGCCAGTATCATACTTTGTTGATTACTGCTATAGCTTTGTGATAATTTTTGAAATCTGGGAGTGTGAGTCCTCCATATTTGTTCTTTTTTAAGATTGTTTTTTCTATTTGGGGTCCCTTGAGATTCCGTATGAATTTTAAGATGGGTTTTTCTATTTCTGCAAAACCATGCCATTCAGATATTGATAGAATTACATTGAATCTGTAGATAGTTTGGACAGTGTTTTCATCTTAACAATAGCAGGCCTTCCAATTCATGAACACAGGATGTCTTTCCACTTATTTATGTCTTTAATTACTTTCAGCGATGTTTTGTAGTTTTCAGTGTACAAATCTTTAGGCCTCTTGGTCAAACTTACTCCTAACTATTTTATTCTGTTTTATGCCATTGTGAATGGAATTGTTTTAATTTCTTTTTCAAAATTGTTCATTGCCAGAAATGCAACTAATTTTGGTGTTATCCTACCACTTTGCTGAATTCTTTTATTAGCTCTAACCATCTTTTTTTGTGGAATCCTTCCAGTTTCTACATATTAGTTCATGTCATCTGCAAACAGAGATAACGTTACTTCTTTTCCAATCTGAGTGTCTTTTACTTATCTGCTTACCCAATTGCTGTGGCTGGAATTTCCAGTAAAATAGTGAATAGTAGTGGTTGAAGTGGGCATCCTTTTCTTGTTCCTGGTATTAGAGAGAAAGCTTTCAGTCTTTGACCATTAAGTATGTTAGCTGTGGGTTTTTCACAAATGCCCTGTTGAGGAAGTTCGCCTTATTTCTAACTTGCTGAATGTTTTTATCATGAAACTGTGTTGGCTTTTGTCAGATGTCTTTTCTGTGTCAATTGAGATGATCATGTAATTTTTTTCCTTTGTTCTATTGATATGATGTATTTCATTGATTGATTTTCTTATGTTGAACAACGCTTGCATTCCTGGGATAAATCCCACTTAGTTGTGATGTATAATCCTTTTAATATGCTGTTGGATTCAGTTTGTTAGTATTTTTTGAGGGTTTTTGCATCTATATTCATAGGGGATATTTGTCTATAATTTTATTTTCTCATTATAACTTTATCTGGCTTGGTTTTCAGGGTAATGCAGACCTCATAGAATGAGTTAGGAAGTATTCCTTCCTTTTCTATTTTTTGGAAGAGTTTGGAAAGGATTTGTGTTAATTCTTTAAATGTTTAGAAGAATTTAACAGGAAAGCCATCTGCTGTTGGGCTTTTCTTTTGTTGGATGGTTTTTTATTACTAATTCAATGTCTTTTCTAGTTATAAGTCTATTCAGATTTTTTTTATTTCTTCATGAATGTGTATTGATAGATCGTGTGTTTCTAAAAACTTGTCCATTTCATCTAGGTTATCCAATTTGTTGGTGTGATTATTTCTGTGACCCATTGGTTGTTTAAGGATGTGTTGTTTTATTTCTGAATATTTGTGAATTTTCCAGTTTTCCTTCTGTCATTGATTTCTGATTTTATTCCATTGTGATTGGAATAGATACTTGATATAATTTATAGCTTTTTAAATTTAAGACTTGCTTTGTGGCCTAACACATGGTCTATCCTGGAGAATGTTCCATGAGCACTTGAGAAGAATGTGTATTCTGCTGTCGTGGGGTAGAGTGTTCTGTTTATGTCTGTTGGGTATAAATGGTTTATCACGCTGTTCACATTCTCCATTTCCTTACTGATCTTCTGTCTGGTTGTTCTATTCATTATTGAAAGTGGGTTATTGAAGACTCCAAATATTATTGTCAATGTTTACATCATATTTTGAGGCTCTGTTGTTTGATGCATATATATTTATAATTGTTCTATCTTCTGCATAAATGTTATCAATACAAAATATCCTTATATGTCTTTCTTTACTTCTTTATTTTTATTGTGATAAGAACGCTTAATATGAGATTTACCCTCTTAACAAATTTTTAAGCACATGGTTTGGTATTGTTAACTATGACAAAATGTTGTACAGCAGATGTCCAGTAACAGTTTTGACTTAAAGTCTATTTTTTCTGATATTTTGGTTACAATTTGCATGGAATATCTTTTTCCACCCTTTTATCTTCTATGTATATGTGTCTTTAGATCTAAAGTGAGTCTCTTGTAGACAGCATATAGTTGGATCATGGTTTTCATTTTTTTATAATAGACTTTATGTTTTACAGCAGCTTTGAGTTCACAGCAAAATTGAGCAGAAAGTTCTCACATACTCCCTGCCCCCATACATGCACAACCTCCCCCACTATCAACATCCTGAACAACATTGGTACATTTGTTACAATCAATGAACCTACATTGATACATCATTATCACCCAAAGTCCTTAGATTACGTTAGGCTTCACTCTTGGTGTTGTACATTCTTTGGGTTTTGAGAAATGTATAGTGACATGTATTCATCATTATAGTATCATAGAGAATAATTTCACTTCTCTAAAAATCCTCTATGCTATTCCTATTCATCCCTCTCTCCCCCTCCAAACTTTGACTACTTCTGATCTTTTACTGTCTCTGTATTAGAGTTCTCCAGAGAAACAGAACGAATAGAAAAAAATAGATATATGATAGATAGACAGAGATTTTTTTTTTCTGCTTTATCTCCCCAAACCCCACCTTGTACGCAGTTGTATATCTTAGTTGCAGGTCCTTGTAGTTGTGGGATGTGGGACTCTGCCTCAACGTGGCCTGACGAGCGGTGCCATGTCCGTTCCCAGGATCCGAACTCTGGGCCACCGCAGCGGAGTATGCGAACTTAACCACTCGGCCACGGAGCCGGCCCTGATAGATAGAGATTTATTATGAGGAATTGGCTCACATAAGATTATGGAGCTGAGAAACCCCACAATCTGCCATCTACAAGCTGGAGACCCAGGAAAGTCTGTGGTGTAATTCCAGTGCAAGTCTGAAGGCCTTACAACCAGGGAAGCCAAGGGTGCTAATCCCAGTCCAAGAGCAAGACTGATGTCCCAGCTCAGGCATGCAGTCAGGAAGGGAACAATCCTCCCTTCCTCTGCTTTATGTTCTCTTAGCCCCGTCATGGATTGAATGATAACCTCTCACATCGGGGAGGGCCATCTACTTTACTAAGACCACTGATTCAAATGCTGATTTCATCTGGAAACATCCTCACAGACACATCCAAAAATAATGTTTAATCTTGGCACCCATGGCCCAGTGAAGCTGACACATAACATTAACCATCATAGTCTCCATAGTTTTGCCTTTCCCAGAATATCATACAGCTGGAATCCTACAGTATGTAGCCTTTTCATATTGGCTTCTTTCACTTAAGAATGTGCATTTAAAATCTCCTCTATGTCTCTTGGCAGTTTGATAGCTCTGAAGAACATTCTATTTCTTTTTAGAACAGAAAAATATTCCCTTGTCTGGATATACCACAGTTTATGTAACCATTCACCTACTGAAGGACCTCTCGTTTGCTTCCAAACTTTCTCAGTTACGAATAAAACTGCAATAAATATCCTTGTGCAAGTTTTCATGTAGACGTAAGTTTCCAATTCCTTTTGGGTAAATGCCAAGGAGCACAGTTGATGGATTGTATGATAAGAATATGTTTAGTTTTGTAAGAAACTCCCAAACTGTCTTCCAAAGTGGCTGTACCATTTTGCATTCCCACCAGCAGTGAATGAGAGTCTGTTGCTACACATCCTCACCAGCAATTGTCAGTGTTTTGGATTTTCACTATTCTAATAGGTACGTAGCGATAACTCACTGTTGTTTTAATTTGCAAATCCCTATTGACATAAGATTTTGAGCATCTTTTCACATGCTTATTTGGCATCTGTATATCTTCTTTGGTGTTGTATCTATATAGATCTTTTGCTTATCTTTAACTGGATTGTTCATTTCTTATTTTTGAGTTTTAAGAGTTCTTTGCATATTTTAAATAACAGTCCTTTATCAGAAACATCTTTTGCAAATAATTCCTCCCCATCTGTGTCTTGTCTTCTCATTCTCTTGAAAATGTCTTTTACAGAGTAGAACTTTTTAATTTTAATGAAGTCCAGCTTACCAATGGTTTTCTTCATGGATTGTGCCTTTGGTGTTATAACTAAAAAGTCATCACCATCTTCATGGTTATCTGGGTTTTCTCCTATGTTATCTTCTAGGATTTTTATAGTTTTGCATTTTACATTTAGGTCTATGATCCATTTTGAGTTAATTTTTGTGAAAGGTGTAGGTCTGTTCTAGATTATCTTTTTTTCTTTTTGAAAGTAGATGTCCAGTTGTTTCAGCACCGTTTATTGAAAAGACTATCTTTTCTTTATTGTGTTGCCTTTCCTCCTTTGTCAAAGATCAGTTGCCCACATTTGTATGAGTCTATTTCTGGGCTTTCTATTCTGTTCCATTGATCTATTTGTCTGTTCTTTCACCAGTACCAAATTGTCTTTATTGCTGTAGTTTTATAGTAAGTCTTGAAGTTGGGTAGCATCAGTTCTCTGACTTTGTTCTTCTCCTTTAATAATGTGCTGTCCATTCTGGTTATTTTGCCTCTCCAAATAAACTTTAGAATTATTTTGTTGATCTACAGAATAATTTGCTGGGATTTTGATTGGGATTGCATTGAATCTGTAGATCAATTTGGGGAGAACTGACATCCTGACAATATTGAATTTTCCTATCCGTTAACATGGAATCTATTTGCTTAGTTCTTCTTTGATTCCTTTCCTCAAAATTTTGTAGTTTTGTCATATAGATCTTGTACATATTTTGTTAAATTTATACCTAATTATTTCATTTTGGGGAGGTGCTAATGTAAATGGTATTGTGTTTTTAATTTCATATCTCGCTTGTTCATTACTGGCATATAGGAAAATGATTGACTTTTGTATATTAATCTTGTATCCTGCAATCTTGCTATAATTGCTTATAAGTTCCAGTTTTTTTGGTCAAATCTTTCCAATTTTCTCCATAGATTAACATGTCAGCTGCAAACAAAGACAGTTTTATTTCTTCCTTCTCAATATGTATACTTTTAATTTCATTTTCTTGTCTTATGGCATTAGCTAGGACTTCCACTACAATGTTGAAAAGGAGTGGTGAGAGGGAATATCCTTGCCTTGTTCCTGATCTTAGTGGGAGAACCAGTTTTTTTACCAATAAGAATAATGTTAGCTACAAGCTTTTTGTAGGTGTTCTTTATCAAATTGAGGAAGTTCTCCTCTGTTCTTAGTTTGCTGAGAGTTTTTATCATAAATTCAAGCTGGCTTTTGTTAAATGCTTTTTTGGAATCCATTGATACGATTGTGTGATTTTTCTCTTTTAGCCTGTGATGTGATAGATTACATTAATTAATTTTTGAATATTGAACAAACCTTACCTACCCAGGGGATCATGGTTTTTTTTTTTAATTGATTTGGCAATTACCTGCTTTTTATTGGAAAATGTAATCTATTTATGTGTAATTACTGATAAGGAAGGACTTACTTCTGCCATTTTGCTATTTGTTTTCTGTATGTCTTGTAGCTTTTTTTCCCCTCATGTTCTCCATTACTGCTGTTTTTTTGTGTTTAGTTGATTATCTGTAGTGACAATTTTTTATTTCCTTCTCATTTCCTTTTCTATGGATATTTTCTTTGTGGTTACTATAAGCATTACATATAGCAACCTAAAGTTATAACAATCTCATTTGAATTGCTATCAATAGCATACAAAATCTTAACTCCTATACAGCTCTGTCCCCCACCCTTTGTTATTGAGATCACAAATTACATCATTATACATTGTGTGCCAAATAACATAGATTTATAATTATTTTATGCTTTTGTCTTTTAAATCTTGTAGAAAATTAAAAGTGGAGATACAAATCAAAATTATAATAATATTGGTTTTTTATTTGCCCATTTTTTACATTTACCAGACATATTTATTTCTTCATATGAGTTTGAGTTATTTTCTAGTGTTCTTTCATTTCACCCTAAACAACTTTCTTTAGTATTTCTTGTAGACCAGGTCTATTAGTAACAAACCCCTTGAGCTTTTGTTTATCTGGGAATATCTTAATTTCTTCACTGTTTTTGGAGGACACTTTTTCTGGATATAGAATTCTCAGTTGACCTTTTTTTTTTTTTCTTCCAACATTTTAAATATATCATCCCACTGCCTTCTGGCCTCCTTGGATTCTGATGAGAGGTCAGTTGATAATCTCACTGAGGATCCCTTGTATGTGTTGATTCTCTCACTGTTTTCAAGATTTCCTCACTGTCTGTGACTTTCAATAATTTGATTATAATGTGTTTCAATGTGGATCTCTTTGAGTTTATACTATTTGAAGGTCATTGAGTTTCTTGGATTTGTAAATTCATGTCTTCTTTTCAAATTTGGAAGTTTTCAGCCCTTATTTCTTCAAACAATCTTTCTTCTCCTTTCTCCTTTTTCTCTTTCATTGACAACCGTATGTTGGTCCTCTTGATGGTGTCCCAAATTCTCTTAGGCTTATTGACTTCTCTTCATTCTTTTTCTTTCTGCTCCTCAGACTGGATAATTTCAATTTTCCTCTCTTCAAGTTTGCTGATTCTTTCTTCTGCCTGATCGAGTAATTTGTTGAACTCTTCTAGTGAATTTTTCATTTCAGTTGTTGCATTTTTAGCTCCAGAATTTGTTTCCTTTTAATAATTTTTTATTGATTATATTTGTTCATACATTTTTCTAATTTCCTTCAATTCTTTGTTTATATTTATCTTTAGCTCTTTATGCCCATTGAAGACAGTCATTTTAAACTCTTCTTCCAGTAAGTCTGACATCTGGAATTTCTCAGGGATAGTTTCTTTCAATTTATTTTGTTTGTTTGAATGGGCCATACTTTCCGTTTTTTTCCATGCCTTGTGATTTGTTGTTGAAAACTGGATATTTGAATATTATAATGTGTTACTACTGGAAATTAGATTCTCACTCTTCTTCACAGTTTGCTGGGGACTTTTTTGGTTTATTTGTTTATTATTTTTGAAGGCTATAGGAGTCCATTTGTTTAGTTACTTTTTAAAACTATTTTTGCAAAGATTATATTCCCTGTCATGTGTGGTCACTAAGGTCTCTGTTCCTTCAGGTTGTGTTCATCTTATGTTTTGGCAGAGATTTCTTTGAATACCAGAAGTTTAACAAAAATAACTAAAAATGCAAACAAAAAACACCTTTTCCAGTCTTTGCAGATCAGTTCTGTGTTGGGGTTCTCCTTCAACACTAGGCTTGCATTGACCCTGGGGATCACTCCTAAGTGAAAACTTAGGGTCTTCTCAACACTTTTCTAAGCATGCATCTTAACCTATGCATATTTGTGGCCCTCTAAATTACCCCATACACATGAGTTCTTTTGAATGTCTTAATTTCCCAAAGAATCTCCCCCAGCTTTTCCTCCCAGGCCTTAGGTATCTTGACTATTATATATCTTGACTATAGTGTTTTGCCCAGCTGTTTGTCGGTTGTTAGTTCTCCTTGAAATATTTGCAATCAAAGTCCACTGCCTTTTCAGCCTGATCTCTGAGTTAGGTGAAACAGAGATAAACACCTTCTGTCAGTCCTTTAGGTATTCCTTAGACAGGTTACAACAAACATAAGCAATAATTTTTGACTAAGGTCTGCTCCACTCCTTTCAGAACCTCACACCATGGGTCCACAATGGTAACACTGGCTGGCACTGTTTAAACACCGTGACTGTGCTGGAGAAGGGGTAGGACAAAATGCCACAGGTGAAATACAGGTAAAAATGCCACAACGTTTTCCTATGGTTTTCAAGTTGCCTTTCAATTTATTCAGCATTTGCTTGGTTGCTGTAAACTTTGACTGTTTTCCAGAGTTCTGACAAACTTGGTTCTGAAGTTTGTTTTTTGATGTTTCTGTGTGTGGATAAGAGGTTGGATCTGCCTTTTTTATCAGTTTGCTGATGTCACTGTATATGCTTTTTCAATGGCTTATTTTTTCCTGAACATTACAGTAGTATAAAAAATATTTAAAAATTGGAAAGTAGGTGTATTAAACTCACATTATTTTATAATTATTTTTAATAGTGATGAAAAACATAAAATTTACCATCTTAACCATTTTTAAGTGTACAGTTAAGTATATTTGCATTGTTGTGAATATACTTAACAATATTGAACTTTTTCAAAATCTTGCAAAACTGAAACTCTATAGCCATTTGAACAATAATTCCCTATTTTCCCCTCCCCCCAGCCTCTGGAAACCACCATTCTACATTCTGTTTTTACACATTTGACTGCTTTAGATAGCTTAGGTAAGTGAAATCACAGTGCTTGTCTTTTTGTGACTGGCTTATTTCACTTAGCATAATGTCTTCAAGGTTCATCCATGTTGTGGCATACGGCAGGAATTCCTCTTTTTTCAAGGCTGAATAATATTCCATTATATGTATATACCACATTTTGTTTATCCATTCATCCATTGGTGGGTATCTAGGTTGCTTGGCTATTGTGAATATTGCTGAAATGAATATGGGTGTGCAAATATCTTTTTGAGATCTTGCTTTCAATTCTTTTCAATAAATACCCAAAAGTGGGATTGCTGGATCACATGGTAATTCTATTTTTAATTTTTTGAGGAACTGCCATGCTGTTTTTCATAGTGGCTTCATCATTTTGCATTCCCACCAACCGTACATAAGGGTTCCAGTTTCTCCATATACTCAACACTTATTTTTTGTTTTTCTGATAGTGGCCATCTTAATGGGTGTGAGATGATATCTCACTGTGGTTTTGATTTGTATTTCCCTAATGATTAGTAGCATTAAATATCTTTTCATAGGCTTGTTAGCCATTTGTACATCTTCTTTGGAGAAATGTCTATTTAAGTCCTTTGCTCATTTTGAAATCTAGTTATTTGGATTTTTGTTGCTGAGTTGTAGGAGTTCTTTAAATATTCTGGATATTAACCCCTTGTTAAATATATCATTTACAAATCCTTTTTCTCATTGTGTACATTTCTGCTTCACTCTGTAGTTTCCTTTGATGTGCAGAAGTTTTTAAGTTTGATGTAATCTCGTTTGTCTCTTTTTGCTTTTGTTGCCTGTGCTTTTGGTGTGACATCCAAGAAATCATTGCCAAATCCGAGGTCAGGAAGATTTTCCTCTATGTTTTCTTCTATGAGTTTTATTATTTTAGGTCTTATGTTACATCTTTAATCCATTCTGAGTTAATTTTGTATAGGTATAAGGTAATGCTCCAACTTCATTCCTTCACATGCGGCTATCTAGTTTTCTCTATATCATTTTTTGAAGGGACTGTCCTTTCCCCATTCTGTGGTCTTGGCACCCTTCTTGAAGATCATTTGATGATATACACAAGGGTTTATTTCTGGGCTCTTTATTCTGTTCCATTGCTCTTTATGTCTGTGTTTATGCAAGTACTGCACTGCTTTGATTACTGTGGCTTTGTAATATATTAAACCCTGACTGGCACACTATTCTCTTTTTTTAACCTGAGTCACTTTGTTTTAATTTTCTCTGCAGTATACAGCATAGAGTTGAGTTTTGCTTTATAAGCCAATTTGAAGATCTTTCCTTTAAATAGATGAGTCAACCCCATTCATATTTATTGATATGTCTGATGTTTGGTTTCAACTGTCATAGTTTTATTTACTGTGTGTATTATATTTACTGTATTTCTTTATGTTGTTCCTTTGGAGTTTTTATTTCATTGGATATAAAAAGATTTGGATTTTTTTCTAGTGGCATCTTTACAACACTATTTATAAAGGTGAACATGGACACCTTTGTCCTCACTTAACATTCTATACAATTTGATTTATTAGGTTTAAATGATATCTTTGACTTGCATTACTTAAGTGACAGTCAATGAGCTATTCTTTTTTTCTCTTTTTAAAAATTACATTATGTCTACTTTGTCAAAATATGTAATTTCTACATAACTTTCTTCCACTCTTGTCTCTACCTTCATCTTAGTCTTGGATCTACAGTTAAATATATTCAGAGTCCTAAGCTATAGTTTTCCCCGTCATCTCTTAATTGGATGAAGCTCATCCTTTCACAGATTTCTCAGGAAGTGCTCTTGACTACAGCATTTGCTGAGTTCTTGCATGCTTAAAAACTTTTCACCAGCTTTGATTCCTAAAGTACGGGTTGGCTCAATATAAAATCCTTGACTCATACTTTTTTCTTTGTATTTCTTGAAAATGCTGTTCTCCTTATTCTTCCTTGGTTATGTCGTTGTTCAGAATTCTAATGGCGACCTGATTTTAAGTGATTCTTTTTACCTAGAGGCCCTGGGGACTTTTTTGCTTTTCATACTTAAAGTCTAGGATTTTATTAGGACATGTCTTGGAATTGACCGATCTTGATCCAATTCCACTCAGGCTTTTATTTGTGGAAACTTTTCTTGGATTATAGGTTTAAATGTTAGTTCTCTTCCATTACTTTGTTGTTCTTCTTCAGAGACTCAAATTACTCATACATTGGCTCTTTTTTGTGTGTTCCTGGTGTGGATAACTTTCTCTGTGACCCTTTTGGCTTATTATCTTTATTTCCAGTCTTAGCCTTTCATGCTTTTCTTCAACACTCTTTAATAAATTTTCTGTTGCACATGTTCTCCCTTGAGTATCTTGTAATTTTATTCTCAAGATGACTTTGTCTTTATTCCTTATATTCTTTCCTGAGTTCATTCAACTCTTTTCTACCTTCCTGTTTTATTTTTGGTCTATTTCTGTTGAGTTTTGTAATTTCTCATTTGAGATGTTTTTTTTTTTTTACATATCATTACCTGGAAGTTTTGTTTAAAGTTATTTATTCCTTTTGGAATGTTTGTTACAGTTTCTTCTGTTTAACGCTTCATTTATTGGGGGATAATTTTCATCAGCTGAAATATTTTGATTCTCATGTTAATTTTATAGCTTTGTATGGATGCCATCTGCTGTTTTCTGTTCACTTTGTGCTTTAAAAAATTTCCTGAGGGCCAGCCCCAGTTGCCTAGTGGTTAAGTTCAGCATGCTCCACTTCAGCAGCCTGGGTTGTTCCTGGGCGTGGACCTACACCACTTGTCTGTCAGTGGCCATGCTGTGGTGGCAGCTCACATACAAAAAGAGGAACATTGGCAATCAACATTAGCTCAGGGTGAATGTTCCTCAGCAAAAACAAATAAATAATTTCAAACCTAAAAAAGGTTGTCAGTCTTTCCTTTTCTTCTATAAGCTTCATTATTTCTCTAAAGAATACAGACCAGTTGTTTTGTAGACTGTCCCTCAATTTAAGTTTGCCAGATGCTTCCTTTAGATATAGGTTGTTTTTGCAAAAATGTTACAAAAGTGGCACTGTGTTCTCAGTGGATTATATCAGAAGGTACATGATGT
The DNA here is from genome assembly GCF_037783145.1 of Equus przewalskii. Lineage (NCBI taxonomy): Eukaryota > Metazoa > Chordata > Mammalia > Perissodactyla > Equidae > Equus > Equus przewalskii. The sequence goes on along the minus strand of NC_091832.1, from coordinate 59,781,720 downwards.
TGCTATGTCCCATTACTAGTCATGCTAATTACGCTTGGATAAGGTAGTATCTACCAGGTTCCTTCACTGTAAAGTTACTGTTTTCCCCTTTGTAACTAAGAAGTATTTTATGGACAGATACTTTGAGACTATATGCTTTTCCTTACAAACTTTCATGCTAGTTTTAGTATCTGATGATGATTTAGTAAGTGATGATGACTCCTGGATCAATTATTACTGCGATTATTGCCAAATAGTGACTTTCTAATTTCATCATTCTACATTTCATAGTTGGCAATCTACTCAAAAGAAGGGCTTTCCCTTTTCCTTCACTGATTTATTGATATCAATACATATTGAGTACACATTATGTATAATATATACTTGTAATTCTTGGGAGATACCTGTGAAATATTTAGGTGGAAAGTTTATGATGTCTGCAGCTTACCTCAAATGTTTCAGCAAAATAGCAGTAATAATACACACACACTCAAGAGTGTTAAGTTAAATGTGAAAAAATGTTAAGGATTACACAATCTAGGTGCACAGTATATAGGAGATCATTGCAGTATTTTGCAACTTTTTTGCTGACCTAAATTTATTCAAAATATATACAGCAGTTTTAATTGAGACACTGCCAAAACCTTCACAAATATTTGAAAAAATTAAAATCAGCCTACAGACTTACCAGCACTTGAATATATTCAAATTTTATTACCATTGTCTATAGAAATTTAACACTAGTATCTGTGCAACAGTCCTCTGAAGCAGAGGGGGAACACCACAGACAAATCTTACACACTAAGATAACAGTACCGCGTTCGAGATGACTGTTTCTTCATTCAGTAAACCAAGCTTGACAAAGCAGCCAACTCAAGATGAATGATTCCAGTTTTAGGACAGAGGTGAACTAACCACTTAGGGAACATTACAAATAATATTAAAATGTTACATAGACTTTAAAAAGTTCAGAATTTTTCCCTAAGACTATATACAGACAGGTTCACAACACAGAAACCTGTACTTCCAGCACTCTGAGGTTTCAGCAAAGCATACATCACAGACACATCTGCCATACAGTGCAATTTTATTGTGTAAGACATGAATAATAGTGCACTTAAATCCAAGAGTCACATTCAAATATATCAAGAGTACAATCCAAATACCCAGCTATTGAAGAAATACATATTCTTTTTTTTCTTATACAACTAAGTTGTGCAAGTACAACATTTTTAGTGTAGATGGTAATCGATCTAAGAGGATTCTGAAGGATGAAACTCAGGGTGTACTTGTGTAGAATAATCCTCTCCAAAGACATGTGCATTTTACAAGTGAAGCAAGTGTCCTGGGCAGACAGACACAGGCAGTGTTGCACAACTTGTTTTTATTACAAATCACAAATACAGTTAATCTGTGTATCCACAGATAGTTCAACAGAATGGTCTAAAAGTCAGTAAGCTCTTAGCAGGAATTATTTTTCAGGATAATGTAGTGTCTACAGTGAGCCCCACTATCTTTCAGTAAATTAAGCAGAAACTACACTTCTGCAGGGTAGCTCAAAAACAGGAAGTTGGGTTTCTTGAAGGGAATTTGGATAACAAGTTTAGACTTTCTGAAACCTAGTCCTAGAGTTTCAGAGGGTCTCCTCTGGGCTATTGGTTTAAAGGAAGAAGATGCTGTGGACACTAGATTACACAGACTGAGTGAAGGTAGAAGTAGTTTTATTCAAGAAAACAAAAATTAGAAAACTGATACTGCAAGAAAATTAGCATTTCATATCATCTGGAATAAACATTAATGGAGAAATCAGTCTTTTTAATGTTTTTTGTTAAGATGCTGAATTACATAAAAACACTATTTGATAATCACTTAAGATACCAGCTCTGGAGGGGGAAAAGATCTGACCCGTGTTAAAGAGCAAGCAATAAGGAATCTATGTTGTCTTGAGGTATAGCAGAAACCTGTATCAGACGTGCTGAATGACTTCATTCTCCGGTAGATTTCAAAGCTGCCAGAACAGGGGTCAACTATTCTAAAAAGTGCCCATTTTTTTTGTCCAGGAAATAACTTTCTGATAAAGAGTGCTCATAATATCCTCATGCAGTTTTCATTCATTAAAACTGGAGATGGGTAGATATCAAAACTTTTGCTTAGGTTAAAGTCTGATACTAAGTGACCCTGATGACCTAGTGAAGACTGACAATTCAAACAGCTAATCCTGAAACCAGATCACCTACAAGAGTCACACCTTTAAGCAGATTTCTTAAAATGCAGCAAAATGTTCCTCCTATTTTTCACTTCAAGAGACAACTACTGGTCAAATCTTTTCCATGATATTGATTTTTATTTACTATAAATTCTGACTGAATCAAAGACTAAAATCTCACTAAACTTCATCCTTTGAAATGAAAAGCAATGACATCACCTCTGTAAATCAGGCTTCAGAGTTCAAAGAAAGGTTTTTAAATTCCCCAGATAGGATCTGAAATGACTGTCTGTTGTCTTTCAAAGTTTTCCTGAAAATTGCTTTAAAATCTTGCTTCAAAGGCCTAATTTTTCTCAGAAATAAAATACATTTATAGGTTGTTTTACACCTATTAAATTTTAGAATTTCTGCTGTTTTATTCCCATTTAATGAAATCAAAATGAAAAATTTTGACCAATTAATTATTAAAAAGTATTACCACCCAAAAAGTTACAGCATTTTTATATAATCAACCAACTGTGTTCTTCTGATTCTTAAAAAATTATTAATTTAAATCTAAGGATCCTTGTATTGCTGATAGAGGACTGTAGTAATCCTTTTTATTTTTAAAATATTCTTTGTGGGGCCTACTTTTTGCATCCCAAAAGGTAAACCAGCCTTCACCATAAATGAATATGGAAGATGCCTAATATACATGAACTTGATTATTCTCACTTGATTATTATTGGCACCTATGGGGCAATTTACTTGCTCACTTTCTGCCACAATTTTCTTCATTAAAGTTTTTAAAGTCAATGGCAATTCTCCAAACGTAATGTTTAACAAGTATCTTCTCATGCGTACATCCACTGTATGTATTCTTCTCATCCAAGGGATGGGTAACTTAATAATATTAGTAAAAACCCTCTTCAAGTTATATTGATAGTGCACTTGTTTTTGACAGAGTTTTAGAGATTGGGAAGACCCTAATATTTGCATTAGATGACTCCTTTAAAAGTGCATTGATACCAAAGTTTGTTTTTACAATCTATAAACAGAACTGACGTTTGGACAATCTCTAATTATAAATTAATACTAAAATGCAAACTTGTCCAAATAGCTTAAGACTGCTGTCCCAATAAGAGAAAGAAAAGAAACTGAAACACTATGCTACTATTGTACTCTGGCTCGCACAGAAAATGTTCATCAGGAAGATGGGGATAAAGTGATGGCATAGAGTCTCTCCATGACCACACCTATGAAAACACCCTCCAAAGTTCCCACCCAGGGAGCCTACGGCCAACCAACACCACCAGCGAGAGTCACTTCTAAAGAACCACGAAAGAAATCTCTAGATGGTTTTCCTTATGGGTCTGTTAACTGAGAAGAAAAAAGCTCCTTCTTCCTATCTAGTCTTGAGACAAAAATAGGAGAAAATAAAAAGGTCAACTGCGTGAACAAATGCAGAACAATTTCGACAGGCCATAAAAAAGCTACAGTATTTCCCCTTTTAAAAAATTACTATAGATATTTCACACGACACAGAGATATCTATAGCAAGACAACGTCTCCTCTGCTCCTTGCTTACTAGCCTTCTGGTGAGGGCTTTAACGCCCTGAGATTCATAACCACAGTCAAGGCAAAAACCAAGCTTAGAGGAGAAGGCAGGCAAATGGACCAAAAGCGAGCTGACTGTGGATTGTTGTCTAGCCTTCTGCTACAAGTCTGAGGAAACAGAAAAAAGATAAAGCGTAGGCAACTAGAGACGGAAAGTATTTGCCACTTTCCAAGGCTTCTTAACGTGGTCATAAATTTTGCTAGAGTCAATTTTTAAAAATTATATTTTTAGCTCAATACATAGCTCTAAAGCAGGGTTCAGTTTTGGTGTGCTTCACTCTGAAATGGTTATGTACAGATGGGGGGGAATGGTATTAAAGATTACTCTTCAACTATCCTTTTAAAGGAAAACTAGAATTGATAGTATTTGTTAAAATGAGAAGTGTCACAAAACAGAAACATACATGAAAAGCACTCAACCGCAACCTTTCAGAGCTGTGGGCATAAACCAGCATAGCGTAAATATAGTCATCACTGTTTCTCTAACATCGAACCACTTCAAATCTGTTTCTGAAGTTTAAAACATAGCTGCATCATGTTCATAAACTTTCACCTCTGCTTAAATTATATTTGCCTAACATATAATAGACAAATCAGCAGAGTCAAGATAAATTTTCAAAAGGCTCAAGCCACCATGAAAGTTTTAACCTTAGTATTAGTAAACTCTTAGAATACTTAGAACACAGTATAACACACACATACTTACAGAAACCAGAGCAATAAGAACTTCAGACAAGGGGAGTGCATCTCTGGTTTAAGGAAACCATATTTATAGCTTAACTGTAACAAATTAACATCTATTGTAAATGATGGTTTAATGTTATATCCAGCATTTGATACACATTTAATAGTTATGGTCAAAAACCTGAAAAACCAATTCAACAGTAACGATATCATATCAGTAACAAATTCCTACTTGATTTCTATATTGCACATACTTTTAGTGTCTACTGTTAAAATAAATTTACCTCTTCTTAATGTAAATATCAGAAGACTATACCTGTTGCCCTTGTAAAAATAATTTACCTTGAATAAATATTCAGATTTTCCTTTCTTGACAAACCAGAATGAGAATGAATTCAGCTTCGTTAGTCCAAGACTATTTTAAAGAGAATGACTATTTTATGTGGCAAAGATACTGGAAATGACATGTTAAACAGGAAATTCTTGGTTTACCAACCATTTCAGGTTTGAAAAATATTTCTATATTCAGAATGGTTAAAAGTCTGATCGTGTTTTAACCAACAAATACTCCCTAAAGAGATTAATCATGTACCCTTGACTGGTGTGGAGCACTGTTTAGAAAGTGAACACAGAGAAAAGCTTATGATGAAATGGTGTATAACACGAATGGCATTAAACAGGTCATCTGTTTCACATAAAATAAAATGACTAGCACCTCCTTCCTGCTCCCAAAATGAAGAGGCCTAACAGGCCACGTGAAACATGAGTAATTACAGTAAGTTTCTTTCATAAAGTATTGAGAAATCCATTACACTAGAGGTTCCCACATCCAAAGCCTTACGTTCAAGGCTATTGTGTAAAAGTGAACTGAAGGGCAAAAGGAGAAAGAGGTGGGATACAGGTCCGGGAAGGTCCTTCTGAAGAGTGTCGGGGGGCGATCTTTCAGGGACTCTCCTGCATCCCATCCTCAGTTTCCAATTCTGCCAACTGCCTCCTAAGGATATTTACTTTTGCTTGTAATTCCTTGTTATATTCAATGATGTTAACCATTTCTTCATATGCTTCATCCAAATACTTGGAGGATCTGTTCCAACGTAAGAAAATACCTATTGAACCCAGGAAAGGAGAAGAGGAGGGAGAAAGATACATACAATGGATTAATATTATACTTGTGGATAATATATAATTCCATGCATTATACATTATTTTTTCTTTTGTTTCACAATGCACAATCTATGTTTTATTATGTGCTAAAATATATAGGAATCTTGAGGTACCAAAAGAGTGCAATTAAATACAGCATTCAGGGGACCAGCCCCAGTGGCCTAGTGGTTAAGTTTGGCAAGCTCTGCTTCAGCAGCCCGGGTCTGGTTCCTGGGCGCCAACTCACACCACTCATCTATCAGTGGCCACACTGTGGCGGTGGCTCACACACAAAATAGAGAAAGACTAACAGATGTTAGCTCAGGGTGAATCTTCTTCATCAAAAAGAGGAAGACTGGCAATAGATGTTAGCCCAGGGTGAACCTTCCTCAGCAAAACAAAACAAAACAAAAAACCAGTATTCAGTAAGTCCCTATTTCTATGTACATACTCATTAATTCTTTAAAAAACGCCACAAAATTATTAAATAGATCAAAACACTGTTCTGTGATATACTCAGGAAAACAAGCTAATTTATAATGCTAGTTTCACAATACATTTTTTTTCCACAATTATAGAACTTTAGCCAGATTGGTAAGACTTCCCACAGGTGTGAAATCATTTTCACTGGAAAAGTAACAGTGACTGTAAAAACAGAACCACATAAATTATTATGTAAAAGCCTAAACTTCAGCACTCTCCTCTCTCTTACTTAAGAGGCAGGCTTCCAATTCTCTAGGCAATTGCTTCTTTCCCCAAATAAAAACAATTATCCTTCTATGATGGACTAACAGAGACGTTTTCTCCTCTACACAGACCTGCATTAACTACATCATCCCAAAATAATTGCTTAAAGATATTCAAGTAAGGAAGTACAAAAACTTTTCAGGCTGCAACATGTCAGCAGCTGGCAAGTCCACAAAGGTTTTATGTTCATTAAAACACTTTCTAGAAACCAAACTGCCCTGGGCCCTAAAGAGTCCTTCTGTATACGCCCAAATGCTACTCTCTATCAGAAAAGGAAAACAGAAACATAAAGACTGACTGATCTGTGTTGATTTTGCTACTATGTGAACCTATTTTTAAAATCCTGTTCTTCAATACAAGAATTACCTAATATTAATGGTGAACTATGACGTAAATATGAACAGCAGAGAGACATTTTAAGCTAGAGAGTAGTATCACTGTGCAATCCATATACCTACGAGAATATTTTATCTAAGGTAGAATTTCTGCCAGTTCCAGTTCTCAGCTGAGGAGGCACTAAACAAACACGGACAGTCTATTCCCGAGGGAATGGCAGGGGTTCATTCATGTAACCACAAAGATTTCCTTCTACCACTTAATCCCTGAACTCTCAATGAGGTTTGGTAAAAACTAGTTAAATCAGCCTTCAGGCCATCGAGCTCCCAAATGGGGCTTTTCCCTCAAGTAGCGAGTCTCTCATTTCAGCTATTAAACATGACAGTGGCTTTTAAGTGAACTGTCCCATAAGTCTTAAACAAGAAGCATAGCCATAATCTCTCATTTAAGAGACCATTTATCCTGTGCCTATGATCATCTACAACAATCAAGAAAGCAAGCAAGGAGAAGTTCTAAGCAGCCCAAAATTCCCACAGCACTAACGTGCAGGCTCAGAGAACCTCCAGACCATCCAAGGCTATTTTATTTTCCCACAATTCTAATGAAGGGACATCTCAGAAGAGAAGATTAAAGCGTAACCTGAGGGAGAAGGAAGCAGCTAATGATAGATACACCAAGAGGAACAAGATGTGAGAGCTGACATCCAGAGAAGTGACAGAAACAGACTCAGTTTCAAACTGGGAAAGCAAAGCAATCTGAGACCCTTTTACACGTAAAGGGCAAACAGTTTTCCTCACGTGAGTTGCTCTTGAGGGATAACATATTAGAACACAGTACAATAACTGACATTTGTGCTAATTCAGTTCAATTTACCAAACAGCTACCATTCCTGTGTGGATACCTGACACTGTTTAATACAAAGATGAATAAAGATGTGCTGACTACCCTCAAAATGACTAAAATGAAATTAAATGATATTTATAGTCTTTGTTTAATGAATGGCTAGACTGTTTTAGATAGATTTTTGTTTTTCTTTTAAAAATCAAGCTTTGGGGGGCTGGCCCAGTGGCCGAGTGGTTAAGTTCGGGCGCTCCGTTGCAGGCGGCCCGGTGTTTCGTTGGTTCGAATCCTGGGCGCGGACATGGCACTGCTCATCAGACCACGCTGAGGCAGCGTCCCACATGCCACAACTAGAAGAACCCACAACGAAGAATAGACAACTATGTACCAGGGGGCTTTGGGGAGAAAAAGGAAAAAATAAAATCTTTGGGGAAAAAAAAAATCAAGCTTTGGTATTTAAGGAGATAAGCTTCAGGAGTGTGAAAATTTATTGCAGGTAAAACGCCTTCTTTAGAATAGATTTGAAAATTAAGCATGGATTATTGTTCCACATGAACAATGAGATATCTGCATCACTGCATTGATGGCTGGCATTTGCGCACATTTACAGAAGCTCACTAATGACTAGCTCATGTAATCCTTCAACAACATTTAACAGAAGAACTGATCCTAACGACCGTCTAGTAAAGGAAACAGATAAAAACCATCTCCTGGGAGCTTACAATTTATTCCTGTCCCAGGAACCTACCAACTTTCTCACACAAAAAGTAATGCACCTTCCCTCACACCCATTAAGACAGCCACTACCAAAGGGGAAAACCCAGAAATTAACAAGTGTCGGCAAGGACGTGGAGAAATTGAAACCCTGTGCACTGCTGATCGGATGGGAAAATGGTGCAACTGTTATGGAGAACAGCATGGAGGTTCCTCACAAAGTTAAACACAGAATTATCATATGACCCAGCAATCCCACTTCTGGGTACAGACCCAAAAGAATGAAAGACAGGATCTTGAAGAGATATTTGCACACCTATGTGCCAAAACGTAGAAGCAACCCAAGTGTACATCAGTGGATAAATGGGGAAACAAAACGTGCTATATCTATATAATGGAAAATCATTCAACCCTAAAAAGCAAGGAAATCCTGTCACATGCTACAATAGGAATAAACTCTGAGTACATTAAGAGATAGAAGCCAGTCACAAAATGACAAATACTATATGAGTCCACTCACATGAGGAACCTAGAGCAGTCAAACTCATAGAGGCAGAAAGCAGAATGTAGTTGCCCGGGGCTGGAGAGAGGAGCAATGGGAAGTTGCTTAACGAGTATACAGTTTCAGACTCACAGGATGAAAAGTTCTGGAGATCTGTTTCACAACACTGTGAACATACTTAACAATACTGAATTGTACACTTAAAAATGGTTAAGTTGGTAAGTTTTTTTTTAATTGCAATAAAAAAAAGTAATGTTCCTTCTTATCTTCCCTTAATAGGGAAAATATCCAATATGAACAGCAGTATCCACTAAATAAGCACTGTTAATTTGTCAAATGGGGACTGAAAAAAAAGTGACTGGATAACTGATATGAAAGAGAAAACCATGCCTATATTGAGAAAAAAATAATAATTACACCCAGGTCTGAGGGTCAGGTCCACCTCACTATCTTTAAATATCAACAGCAGCATGTACTCACGGGCAGTCGAGAGAGCATCCTTGACTATTAATAAAAAGTTTGCCAAGGAGGGCACGGCTTACCTTCCCACAGGTGAAGACTCTGTGGAGCAACTGACGGCCAGATGACAAGGTTGTTGGCTTCAAAGAGAGGACTGGTGAACTTCCTCAGCTCACTGGGCCGGTTGACCCAGGACCACAGAGACATCGTTTTCTGCTGTAGCTTCAACTTACATCTGATCAAGAAAGAAAACTGCCATTAAAGCATACAATTTATAATCGCCACTATTAAATGCCTCCTCCTATTAGGACAATTTCTTCTCTCAGTATGTTAGAAGGCACAATACAAGACTTTTAGTAGAGGAACAAAACATTGTAAAATAACAATATTTGTGGGGCCGGCCCACGGCCAAGTGGTTAAAGTTCCATGTGCTCCACTTTGGTGGCCTGGATTTCTGGGTTCGGATCCTGGGTGTGGACCTGCTCCACTCATCAGCCATGCTGTGGAGGCATCTCACACACAAAGTAGAGGAAGACTGGCACAGATGTTAGCTCAGGGCTACTCTTCTTCAAGCAAAAAAAAAAAGAGGAGGATTGGCAATGGATGTTAGCTCAGGGTAAATCTCCCTCACAAAAAAATACATATATTTGTCAGAAAATTCAATGTGTATTATATAACTCTCAACAACCACAAAACAAACACTATTTTACAGGCTTCCAAAGCCAACAATAAGGATAAAATCAGAATCTGGTCATGTCAGGTTCACTGTTAAATATTAACCCAGGGAAAGGTACTATATGCAAAAGTCCATTAATTTATCTGGGAGTGTATTTTAATTTAAAATAGCTAAATACTAAAAAAAGTTTCTAACTTTTTTGTTTTGGAGAAGACTAAAATGTAAAGACACAAAAATCATACATATCATACGGAGATTGAGCCAAATTTCAAACAAAACAAAATTTTTAGAGACAGCTTTTAGAAGAAATAAATTACATGTACATAAAATGGCTGTCAAAAATTAAAAATACGTATCTTGATGTAAATACAGATTTAATCTACATTTATATAAAATGAACGGTTCTCATTAATAATCATGAAATTCTGTAACACTTTATCATGGAATAAATTGGTGGAGATGGAAAGTGAAATGGCATTATTTTAGAAAAAATAAATTTTAACAAGGATTTAAAGGTAACTTGTGGTAAACCTTACATTAAACAAATAGATGACACATTCAATTTTCACAGGAGTATGTTTAAGTTGAAATTTTACTGTAAACTTGGTTTTCTCTGAAACTACTTGATTACTTATAAGCTTCATGCAAGTTAATTATGTGCATTCTTTTTATGCTAGCAGTAAACAGAAGGTACATAATCACAGAACCCATGCGGCACTAGAATTTAACTGCTAGGACAACAAGTCCCATACTGGGTCCCAGGAACCGGGCATGAAGACAAGAGACCACTGCACCCACTGCTCCTCCAGCCGCCTGCCCAACCCCATGGCCAGCCAATCACTGAAACTTTTCCCGCTGAGCCCGCCCCACACAGCTTCAGAATCTTTCTCAGTCAGTACTCCACCAAACAGGAGTCAGAATGTGAGATAAAATCTATTTGTGATCTCTTTACTGAAGGTTGGTTCTGAGGGATATGAACAGGAAATCACCAAAAAGAAGTCCATCGTCTAACGTAGCATTTAAATGCTGAGTTAAAGTGATACACGTTGCTTTATCAAAGGGTGTCTTAAAGCCTTTAATGATTGTTTCGTGACTCTCTGGGAGGGGACTATATTATGCCACATTCCCCAAATCTCCCTGACTATGTAAATCACCAGTTCCCCTCTCCCCCCATCAGAGCACAGTCCAGGGCTAAGTAGAATGTGCTTTAAGAAACGGTGGGATAGGATATTGGATTCCTGATCGATTCAAGTGCCATGAAAACAGCTGTCTCTGTGATGATTATTTGGATATAATCTTTGCTCTCCTAAAAAACAAACCAACCAACCCAAACCAAAATAAAAACAGTAAAGCCTCTTTTACACATACAACTTTGTTTTGTTCAGCATTTTAAAAGCATACCTGACCATGGAATCCTTTTTGGTGTAGTATCTTTTAACATCCCTTGGTACTAGTGTCTAACAAAGGAATGGTAAACAGGTTTCATCTCACATGCTGACTCCCACTTGCTAGAGGTTACCAATTATTTTTCCTTTTTTTGCATCAGATGACACAGAGCATGAATTACCTGCTGTCACATTCAGTAGAATCAAAGAGCCAGCCAGAGTAATTTTGTGGCTCTGAGTCAAAATGCCATCAGTGGTCTATTCTAGGCTGCTGGCTGAGCTGGTGACAGATTCAAGGAGGAATGGATGAATGAACCAACATTTTTTAAATGCCAATTAAGTGACAAGTATCAGGCTAGCAGTTTACACATGTTGATTTATTTGATCCTCACTAAAACCCAATATGGCAGATAGTAATTTTTGCCTTTAACATCAGAAGAAACAGATCCAGAGAAGTCACATGGCAACTAAGTGGCATAGTGGAGATTCAAACTCCAATATTCTAATTTCAGTCTTGAACTTCTTCCATTAAAGTACACTGGAGAGAATGAAAAAGGGCTGATGACAATGAAAAAAGAAAAGTGCCTAAAGTGTCTTGGGGCATAGTTTAAAATGTTGCATTTAGGAGTGGGACTTCAGGAGTGGCAGAAGAAGGACCTCCATATATCGTCTCCAAAAAGTAATGAAAACAGTGGCAAAAATAGTCAAAATAAATATTTTCACAACTGAAAATTAACAAAAGGCTTGCAAGCATCTGAGAAGCATTCACCCAAGAAAAACTACTGAATCTCTGGAAGAACAGCAGGATTTGCAGCATCGGTCTACTGCCAACACCCTTTCCCCAGCTCTACAGTATCACTGAAAAACAGCAGCCTTGCAGCCACTGGAGGGGCAGACCAGGTTTGGAGCTCCTCAAAAAGTACCACCCCAGAACACTGTCACTACTTGATATACGTCTTGCAAGGTCCCTGGCCAAGCCTCCTCCGCAGAGTGTAGTAGTTATTTGACTTGACTCAGAGTTCTCTCTGAAGGAAAAGTCCTACCACCCAAGGTATTTGTCAAAAACAATGAGCAGAAACTATGTAGTAACACAGCTGCCTGAGGCTGCCATATCAGTTGGGGCAAATAAGAGGCTGGCCAAAATCATAAAAGAAAGATTTAGGAATAAGATCTCCAAAGGGGGGCTTTGAAAAGCTCTGACATATGCCTGAGAATTTAAAGGGGTGTGCATGTGTGCATGGCTGTGCACATGCCCAGAAAACACTTGAGACTGCTCCAGTTTTTCTCCTCTAGCTGAACTTGAGGCCCTGTTCAAGCTGAAGGCTAAAGCAGAGTTGCAAACCACCCAAGTGTTGAAGTCATGCCCAACACACACACAGAGCCCCTCAGCAAAGGGTGAAAGACTCCTTCATTCAAGACATTTAAAGAGGGCTCTGACTAATTGTTAGCTGACCACTAAGCTAGCTACCTGAGCAGAGACTTCAGTGGCCGCACACTATAGGAGATATAAATTTTACAGAATTAGTCCAGGAAAGTGATTAAACAGAAAGACAGACAAAAAAAGAAAAAAAAACAAACAAAAATGCAGCAACAACAACAAACCCTTGCAGGATAGGGGGATCTAATTTCCAGATTCTCCATATTATATTATCTAAAATATCAGTTTTCAAAAAAATTACAAGACACACAATAGACAGAAATGTACAGCCTATACACAGGGGAAAAAAACAGTCAAAAGGAACTGTCCTCAGGAAAGAAGGAAGATATATTGGATGTACCAGACAAAGACTTTACATCAGCTATCACAAATATGTTCAAAGAACTAAAGAAATAGTACCTTAAAAATTAAAAGAAAGTATGACAACAATGCCACAACAAACAGACAATATCAATAAAGAGACAGAAATTATAAAAAAGAACCAAATAGAAATCCTGATTTGAAAAGTATAATAACTGAAATGAAAAATTACCAGAGGAGCTCAACAGTAGATTTGAGCTGGCAGAAGAATGAGTGAACTTGAAGACAGGTCAATTGAGATTACCAATTTCTGAGGAAAAGAAAAAAAAAGAATGAAGAAAATTGAAGAGAACTCCAGAAACTTGTGAGATACTATGAAGCATACAACACATGCAGGCACAATGGGAGTCCCAGAAGGAGAGAAGAGAAAGAAGCAGAACAAATGTTTGGAAAATAATGTTTCTAAACTTCTCAAATGTGATGAAAAACACTGATCTACACATCCTAGAAGCTCAAAGAACTCCAACTGAGACAAATTCAAAGTAGTCCACACTTAGATACATCAAAATCAAAGTGCTAAAAGCCAAACAAAAAGAGAATTGTAAAAACAGAGAGAGAAAAATGATTCCTTACAGACCAGGGATCCTCAATAAAAATAATTGTCAGAGAGCAATGGTTGGAGATATTCAAAGTGATGCAAGATAAAGACTGTTGACCAACATGTCAATATCCAGCAAATTATGCTTCAAAAATGAAGGAGAAGAGTGACACCAGCAAAAACAGCAGAGCAGGGAGCAAAAAAGGCCCATCCCTCCACAGAAACATTGAAAAATCAAGCAGAAACTATTAGAATGAATTTTGTCAGACCTCTGGGAAATGTCAAAAGCTTATAGCACACAGGTAAACACAGAATCAAGGAAATGGTAATTTAAAAACAACAGGAGAGCTTTATGGCATTTTCATTTGCTCTTGCCCCACCCACTGCCTAGCTCACGGAGGTCTTGAAGATGGCAGCCCATGTTCCCAGTATGGGACCCTGGTCCCTGGCTCCAGAGGGATGAGAGCAGTCCTCATTTACAAAGAATTGTGTCTGTCTGTTCTAATCTGTCCAGGGGCTACCTGAAGCACTTGTCTTTGTTACACCTAACTTGGAAATCACTCTGGGCAGAAAAGCCAGGCATTCCTAGAAAACATTATAATGCAAATGAACAACCTGCAGTCATGTGGAAGAAAAAACTATGGTCGAAGGATACAATAGGGCATCAAAAGCCTGGGGAAAAAGTTTGTTTGGGAAATCAGGGCACGCAAAGGTGCCTGTGTATACTGAGGAATTTAGAAAGCCACGTGCACTCCTAAGGCAGGAAACATACTCAGCAAAGACCTGAGAAGATCCCAAATTTTCAGCTCTGGCTGCTCTCTAGGCTTAGTGAGAGCAGGAAGTGAAGGCTAAGGCCTCACTAAGGACTGAAAGAATATTCCAGCACAAAGCCAATCTGTAAAGTCTGTGAGAGGACTTTTTTTCTTTGTCTTGAGTTGTTTTCCTTTTCTCTTTTCCCTCCCTCTTTTTCACACTCTTTCTCTTTTGGCTCCTGGAATTCAAGGAAATTGCTGTCAAGACACTAGCTGAACACAAACTAAAAGAAGAGATACTTCAGAGACCACACATGAGAAAGAAGACACATTTTACAAAAATAGTTTAGAAAATAAATAAACAAATAAACAGCTGCAGCCTACAGCAAGCAACAAAGACAAATTCCATGGAGTGGGAAGAATCTGATTTCTGGAGAACCACGTCATAATATTTTAAATGTCCAGATTTAAAATTACAAATGACGCAAAAAAAAAAAACTAGGAAGTATAAGCCTATTCATAGAAAAAAATTAACAGAAATTGTCCCTGAGAAACCACTGACTTTGGACTTAATGGACGAAGACATTAAATCAACTGTCTCAAGAAATGCTCAAAGAGCTAAAGAAACTATGAGCAAAGAACTAAAGGAAACCAGGAGAATAATGTTTCAAAAAAGAGAATATATCAACAGAGACAAAAATTCTAAAATGGAACCAAACAGAAATTCTGGAGCTAAAAAATACAATATCTGAAATAGAAAACTCACTGGACAGTTTCAATAGCAGATCTGAGCAAACAAAGATGAAGATTAGTCAATGGAAATTACCCACTCTGAGGAGAAGAATGAAAAAAGAATGAAGAAAAATGAACAGAACCTAAGACCCTGTGGTACCAACATATGTAGGAGTTACAGAAAGAGAGGAGAGCAAGGGGCAGAAAGAATATATAAAGATAATGACTGTTTGTCAATTATACCTCAATACAGATGCAAACAAACAAAAAGAACCACACACGAAAAAATTAAGAACCGAAAACTTCCTAAATTTGATAAAAGACATGAATCTACAGATTCAAGAAGTTCAATGAACTCCAAGAAGGATAAAGGCAAAGAGAGCCACACTGAGATACATGATAATCAAACTGTTTAAAGCCAAGGACAAAGAGAATCTTGAAAGCAGCAAAAGAGAAGCAACTCCTCATGTACAAGGGATCCTTGTTAAGATTAATAACAGATTTCTCATCAGGAATCATGGAGGCCAGAAGGAAAGCAAAGACATTTTTAAAGTGCTGAAAGAAAAAAACTACCTACCAAGAACTCCACATCCAGCAACATTATTCTTTAAAAATGCAGGAGAAATTAAGACATCCCCAGATAAATACAAACTGAGGGAGTTCATTGCTAGTATACTTGCTTTACAAGAGAAATGCAAAAGGGAGTCCTTGAAGTTGAAATGAAAGGACACTAGGCAGTAACTTGACGTGATATGAAGAAATGACTCCTGTAAAGATAACAACGTAGGAAGGTAAAAAAGTAAGTCATTATTGTATTTCTGGTTTGTAACTCTTTTTATTTCCTACATAATTTAAAAGACATGAATAAAAACAATTATAAACCTATGATAATGGGCCTACAATGTATAAGGATGTAATCTGTAGGTAGAGCATATGGGGGGCAGAACTATATAGGAGCAGTTTTGTATGCCACTGAAATTAAGTTTGTATTCAAACTAGATTGTTACAAATTTAGGATGTTAACTGAAATCTGCCTGGTAACCACTGAAAAAGATTTTTAAGATATATACAAAAAGAAATGAGAAGGGAATCAAGATAGTACACTATTAAAAAATCAATTAAACACAAAGGAAGGCAAGTAATGGAGGAAACGAAGAAGAAAAGAGGTACAAGACATATGGAAAACAAATAGTGAAATGGCAGAGATAAGTCCTTCCTTATTAGTAATCACTTTAAATATAAATGAAGTAAACTTTCAAATCAAAAGGCAGAGATTAGCAGAATGGATTAAAATACATGATCCAACTATATATTATTTACAAAAGATTCACTTTAGATTCAAAGACGCACAAGATTGAAACTGAAAGGATAGAAGATTTTCCATACAAACAGTAACCAAGAGAGAGCTGGGGTGGATATATTACATCAGACAAAATAAACTCTAAGAGAAAAACTCTTACAAGAGACAAAGAAAGACATTATATACTGAAAAAAAGGCCAATTCATCAAGAAGATATAATAAATTATATATGCTCCTTACACCAGAGCCACAAAAATATATGACGTGAAAACTGACATCACAGAATAGAGAGACAATTCTACAATATAGTTAAGAACATCAATATCTCACTTTTGATAATGTATAGAATAACCAGACAGATAAGGAAATAGAGGATTTGAACAAAATATAAGACAAATATAGAATACTCTACCCAACAGCAACAGAATACACATTCTTCTCAAAGGCACATGAAACACTCTCCAGAATAGACCACATTAGGCCACAAAACAAATCACACAAAGTATCTTCTCTAACCAAAACAGAATGAAATTAGAAATCAACAACAGAAGAAAGACTAGAAAATCCATAAATATGTGGAATTACATAACACACTTTTAAACAACCAATGGGTTAAAGGAGAAATTAGAAAATGCTTATAGATGAATGAAAAAAAAAAAACCCCACAACATGCTAATACAACTCATATGGATCTAGTAAAAGCAGTGCTAGGAGGAAAATTTATAGCAGTAAACACCAATATTAAGAAAGAACAAAGGTCTTAAATCATTAACCTAACTTTATGCCCTGAGGAACCAGAAAAAGAAGAGCAAACTAAACCAATGCTAGCAGAAGGAAGGAAAAAATAAGATCAGAGAGGACAGAGACAAAACAGAAAATAAAAAAACAACAGAGAGCATCAATGAAACCAAAAGTTGGTTCTTTGAAAAGACCAGCAAAAATTGTCCCTTTAGCAAGAATGACAAAAGGATTATAAGAGAATACTATGGATAATTGTACATCAACTAATTAGATAATCTAGATGAAACAGACAAATTCCCATAAATTACCTAAACTGACTCAAGAAATAGAAAATCTCAACAGACCTATAACAACAACAAAAAGAGACTGAATCAGTAATAAAAAATCTCTCAACAAGGAAAAATCCAGGAGCAACGGGCTTCACTGGTAAATTCTACCTAACATTAAAAAAAGAATGAACACCAATCCTTCTCAAACTCTCCAAAAAATAGAAAAGGAAGAATACTTCCTAACTCATTTTATGAAGCTATTATTACCCTGATGCCAAAGCCAGACAAAGACGTCACAAGGAAAGGAAACTACTATAGTACGATATCCCTTATAAATGAAGATGCAAAAATCCTCAACAAACTACTAGCAAACCAAATACAACAGCATATTAAAAAAGATTATACACCATGACCAAGTAGGATTTATCCCAGGTATGCAAGAGTGGTTCAACATAAGGAAATCAATGTAATACAACATATAAATAGAATGAAGGGAAAAAAACACGTGATCATTGCAATTAATGCAGAAAAGGCATTTGACAAAATCCATCTTTTCATGATAAAAACACTCAACAAATTAGGAATAGAAGGGAACTTCCTCAAACAATAAAGGGCATTTATGAAAACACCACAGTTAACATCATACTCATTGGTGAAAGACTGAAAGCTTTCTCTCTAAGATCAGGAACAAGACAAGAGTGCCTGCTTTCACAGTGCTGTTCAACATTGTACTGGAAGATTATCTGAAAAGAAAAAGAAAGAAAAGGCATCCAAATTGGAAAAGAAGAAGTACACCTATCTCTGTTTGTAGATACCATGATCCTATACATAGAAAATCCCACAGAATCCACACAAACTACTAGAGCTAATAAACAAATTTGGCAAAATTGCAGGGTACAAGATAGACACAGGAAAAACAGTCATGTTTCTATTCACCAGCAGTGAATACTCCAAAAAAGATAAGAAAACAATTCCATTATAATAGCATCCAAAATAATAAAATACCAAGAATAAGTTAACCACAAAAATGAAATATTTGTATACTAAAAACTATCAAATACTGCCAAAAGAAATTAAAGAGCTAAATAAAAGGAAAGACATCTGTGTTCACGGATTGGGAGACTTAGTATCACTAAGGCAACAATACTACCCAAAGCGATCTGCAGATTCAATGCAATCTCTATGAAAATTCTCTTACAACTCAACAATAAAAAGGCAAATAACCCAATTAAAAAACGGGCCAAGTATCTGAATAGATATTTTCCCAAAGAAGATACACAAATGGCCAACAAGCACATGCAAGACGATCCACATCATTAGTTGTTAAAGAAATGCAAATCAATATAATGAGATACCACTTTACACTCACTAGGATGACTAAACCAAAAAGGCAGACAATAAAAAACGGTGAAGATACAGAGAAACTGGAGCCCTCATACATTGCTAGTGGGAATGTAAAAGGGTGCTGCCACTTCGTTTCACAGTTCCTCAAAATGTTGGTTACTATATGACCCAGCAATTCCACTCCTAAGTTTACACCTAAGACAAATGAATACATCTTCACACAAAAACAAAACAAATGTTTGATGCATCATTATTTATGGTGGCCAAAAGGGGAAAACAACCCAAACGTGCATCAACTGATGAATGGATATATCTATACAATGGAGTATTTTTCAGTAATGGAAAGGAATGAAGTACTGATACATTCCACAACATGGATGAACCCTGGGACCGTTATACTCAGTGAAAGAAGCTAATCACAAAAGACCACATACTGCATGATTTCTTTTATATGAAATCTCCAAATAGGCAATGTATAGACAGCAGATTAGTGGTTACCAGGGGTTAGGAGGTAGAGGGAGGGAGAATGCATATGACTGCTAATGGATATGCGGTTTGTTTGGGGGGTGATGAAAATGTTCTAAAATTAGATTTGGTGACGGTTGCACAACTCTGAATACACTATGTACTAAAACCCACTGAACAACATACTTTAAATGAGTGAATATTATGGTAAGTGAATTATATCTCAATAAAACTGTGTAAAAAGGGTTGCATTTTTCCTTTTAGTTGAAGTCACCTTTCACCAAGAAGTTTCAGCAGTTTTTAAAGATTTTTTTTATAGGACCAGCTAATGTTCCAATGTCCCAAATTCAATAGGTTCAAGTAATTTTAGACTTTGTATTCATAAGAAACCTTAAAACTTCTATTCTTTCGGATATAATATTTAAAAGGAAAAAAGTATGGTCATTGCTTTCTCTTAGGTCATCTCTTCTAATTAAACTCTCTATTTTGACTAGCAAAATTCTCTATTTTAAAACAGAGGTGAACAGAACTATAAAGTCAGGAAGCATTAAACTTTCTACCTATTTTTAATAAGGAAGAAAATACAAAAAAAATTATTAGTAAGTTATGCTTTATTTGGATTAACTGTGGAGTTACAGAATAGTCTCTGGAGTGGGAAAGTGAAATATTTATGACATCTCTGAGACAACTCAAATCCTACTTTTTAGAAGTAGACCTGTTCTGTTGGCATAAGTACTGAATGCAAGTGTAATAACATAAGTATAATCATTACCAGAAACTCAACTTAAAATGACATCAAAACACCAGAAGTAAATTTCACTAAGAGAAAAAAATGTGGTACAATGTTCGAAGATTCATTTAAGCCTAAACTGTTAATAAACACCCAAGGGAAAACCCTACTACCAACCCATCCGGATGTTTTTTACAAGGTTCAATTTTATAATACCACTATCAGACATTTCAGCTTGAACATGCCTACAAACAAGTGAATCCTGTCCCCATTCCATACTATTATCAAGAAAAGCACTCACAGCAAGTACCCTTGGGGGTAAAGAAGAAACAGTATAGATTATAAACACATCCATTAAATTACCTTTCTAATCACACTGATCACAGGAATCACGTGTGGCTGCTGTAGCAGCTATAGCCAAAGCACAGTGAGAAAACTATGGTGACTGAGAACTTTCTAGAGCACTCAAATAGTTCTAAATTTCTTCCTACTTCTGAACACAGGATGCTGTAAGAGACTCTAATGTTCAAAAATTTGCCAATTCAGCTCTGAGCAAAAAACATATATTGCTCTAGGTGCTTAAATTTTCAATTGGTCAAGATGTAGTAATCCTATTTGTGAAAAACTGTTAATTGTTTAAATTTATTATTCAACTAAATGATGCCATCTACCAGCCAAGGAACAAATCCTGTCTCCCACCCAGAGGAAGCCTTTTGAGTGTACCCAAATGAGAAGACTACCAATTAAGTCCCTTTAAAGATCATTGGGATGTGAATCTTCTAAATAAACCTATAAACTTGGTGTCTGGGCTGTGAAGTGAAATTGTCGCTCTGGGCCTGAGGACAGTTTCTAGGTGTAACAGAGAAGGTTGGAACAGGATTAGGAAGACCTGTACTATAGCTATACTTTTGGTGACCAACTGGCTGTGTGTCCCTGGACAAGTCATTTAACTTCTCTGGATATTATCTTCCTAATCCATAAAACTAGGATGGAAAGTAGAGTTGGATTATATGTTATAGCTTCTTCCAGATGTTAGATACATGATCCTATATAAGAAAATTAACATTTAAAATGGTTGCCCAATTTACTCAAAGCTTTTTAATCAGTGTATGGACTAATTTTAATCTAACAGAACAAAGTCTAGGATATGCTCTCAGCTAGCTAGTGATAGGCTCATAACAGGAATACACTTCATGTAATTTAATTTATACTAACTGTAACCTCTAACATCTTGTAAATAACATTAATGTAGAACCAAATCCAGGTCTCTTGTAGGAAGTGACCAAAACAACTAAAAATGAAATGGCCCCACATGAGCAATGTACCCACCTTTCACTTTCATTGTTGCCCAGAAATGTTCCAAACTGTGAGGCGTAAGCGTGCTCAAAGAGCATGATGAGGAAATTCTCGTTAAATTCAAAAGAACAAGGGAACTGACGAAGTATCTGCCACACACAGTCCAAGAAGAGAAGGAATACAGGCGACTCCCACTTCTGCTTACTATTACAATAGGCTGACTGTGCACAGCGCTGCTGGAATGGGTGACCAGCCTACGAGAAAAGATGGAAATGTGACAGTCATATCCTAGTGGGATCACATTACAGCACATTCTATTAATAGCGTTTCACAAAATTACAACAAAAGTCATTAAATGAAACTGTGTAATTCAGGTGGCTTGCTGTTTAGGTTAATGATTTCTTGATTTAAAACAATATTTAGCGGGGCTGGCCCCGTGGCCGAGTGGTTGAGTTTGCGCGCTCCGCTGCAGGCGGCCCAGTGTTTCGTTGGTTCGGGTCCTGGGCGCGGACATGGCACCGCTCGTCGGGCCACGCTGAGGCAGCGTCCCACATGCCACACCTAGAAGGACCCACAGTGAAGAATATACAACTATGTACCTGGGGGCTTTGGGGAGAAAAAGGAAAAAAATAAAAACATAAACAAACAAACAAAAAAATATTTAGCAGCTAATAAGGAAAAAGACACAATTTTCAAATACTTAATAAGGCTATGCAGTTAAGACATAAACATAAGAACAGCAATTGTCCTTGAAATACCAAATGGAAGAATAATGAACTTCAGTAATGAAAAACATAAATCTTTCTAGGTCTGAAATTTGGAGCACAGGCAAAGGATATAAGCTCTTCAGGTATAAAACGAAAGACAGCTATCAGCTTCGATCCATCCAAAGCATCACTGATTGTTGTAAGCTACATAAGCCTCACCACTGCATAGAGATAAAGATGGGGCTCTCCCACACAAACTGTATAAGGTCACTCCTGATATTAAATCTTTAACTACATATGAAAAAAGTTACCATCATGAAGAGGTCTTTATGAATATTTTTAGATTAGAGATAAAGCTGTCCTTAGTTTCCATGTTTTCCCAAAAAGAACTGGAAGAGTCTGCCATCTACTGACCAAAGGAAATTTAAGAATCATTTGGCTCTCTGGCCTGCCCAGAACCTGAGTACTGACCTTATCCCAAACCTGCTTTATCTTTGGGTCCTCATAGTACTGTATCTGACAAAGATAATGCCATGAACATATTCCAGTGGCTAATGGGATTTTGATCCCCACTAAAATGGTAATATATAAATAAGTAAATCATACTCGTTTGTTTGTTTGCTATGCATCATGAGCAAATGTTTAGGACGGTCTCACTTGAACAGAGAGAAAGGTCAGCTGTCAGGCAGGGTAGACATGGCAAGCACAACAGCACTGACACATAACATATCTGAACTGTAACCAGAAGGGCCAGAAACGATTTTCCTCCAGAGATACTTCCACTTTCAAGATACATCTACACATTTATTTCCAATCACATTTATTTACTAAGTTACACACAGCATATAGACTCATAAATTAATCTCTGACTTGGAGGATTTCCATCTATTTTATGAGATCTTTATTTTAGTTGTCATTTGACATTAGGTCACAATACTGTGTTGTATCCTGGGGATAAACAGATGAATTGGACATGGTTCTCTGGCCTCAAAGAAGTCACTTTATTTGGGTCTAGTTCAGGAAACATGGCATGAAGAAAATGGATCAATTTCATCTGTGAAGGAGGTTAAGGTCCCAAAGACATCATGAAAGAAGTGACATTTAGCTGGATCTTAAGGGATGAGAAGGATTTCACCTGGCTCGGGAAGAGGACAAGAGGAAGCCAGACCAGCAAAAGGCAGAAAGCACTAAAGCATACGCTTTGTGTTACAAGTCTCTAAGTCCCCTCGCCCCCAGCTTGTGTCTGTCATCTCTAATAAGACTAAGCTCTGCAAGACAGGACTGTGTTTTCCCTCGTTCGTATTTGCCCTGTGGGTAACAAAATACAACTAGTAAGGGTCTGCTAAGGGAATGAAGTGCCAAATGAGTAATATAAGCAAAGAGACATCCAGAAATTGAGAGAGCAGTAAAGATTACAAACATTTATTGAGAGGAAGATGGATTAATTGTTCCCCAGAAAATTAAACACACAATTTAAACATTTTAATCGATTGAAATTTCATAGATTATATCTGCTCACACACACCAGAATCATAACATCAACTATTAGCAGTTGCTCTGCGCACCAAATAGCTTTTCTTACCTGCAGCCACTCTCTTTCTATCAGGGCCTCAAAACCACGGATGGTCCTGCTTCTTGGTTCCAAGATGATCTGGGCCAGGGAGGTGACCTGAAGTGTGGAATCCGTTCCTTCTGTTCCATGAATCAATATGGATGCTCCTTCCCTGACAGGAAAATCCAGAGTACAAATGAGATACTCCCAACATGGTCAATCAACTCTGTTAATAATAAACATTTACTGAGTACAATATTTCAAAGTCTTATGCATTCTGCACTGTCTAGTAAGGCTTAGAGTCTAAATAAGGCATATGAAGAAAGCTTCCCTTGGGAAAAAAATAAAACTATGAGTCCCAAATTTCACGTGGCAAGAACCCCTTAAGTTCTAACAAATTTCACAGAAACTGTTAGCTGAATTTTTTCTCCCTTTATAAAACTGAAAAGCAGTCCTTATCACATACAGTAGGTGCTTACCTCTTCTGCTTTAATAGTTGATTAAAGCCTTTCCTCATCAAACCTAGAAACATACACTTAAAGCTATTTTTCTCTATCTATCTGACCTTGATTCTACCTTTCCACCATCAGCTGACTGTAAGGACGCCTTCATAAACTGCAGTGGATCTAGGAAACAAGTCCCAAACCACTCTTCGAGAAACATGAAAAGAAGAAGCAGCAAAAAAAAAAAAAAAAACCCATAAAACTATTAATCTAGAAAGTCTGTGGCAATGATACCTCTATACCACAATACTTAGGAGCCATCTGAGACTACCTTATTCTAAAGAGAGTGAGAGAAAACACTAAAAACTAAATTAACTACATCTTCTCCCCTCCCCTTCTTCCACCTCTTTTTATTGAAATGACAGAGAAGAAAATTTTGCAAAAAAGGAAAATAAGCTCACCTCTTTCACATAAAAGTTTCATGTTTGGTTTCTACTATTAATTCTTTCCCCATGTATGTATATACTTTACATAGCTATAACAAAAGGTAGATTTCTTATTATTTCTACTTTTGTTATAAACATTTTCCCATGTTTCTATGTCATCTTTAGAAGTATTGTATTAATGGATATATAATATTCTATTAAGTGATAAACGACCATTTACTTAATCCTCTGGCTGGACATTTAGGTTATTGCCAATTTCTGTTACACTGTAGATAATGTACTTAGCTTTTCTGTCTTTTGCTGAATTATTTAAGAGTTCTTAATTTAAAAATAAGAATCCCTGATGTTCACCTATGGTTAGGTTAACAACCTCATTCTTAGGGTGAAATCTAATGATTAAGCTGAAGGGTATGAGCAAGTATTTTAAAGCTTCTGAATATACTGAATATGTATCTTAGTTATCTGTGATATATTCTGAATTCAATTCAATTAATTTAAGGTCTGTTTTTACATTTTGAGTAATTAATTTTAAGGGCAGACTTTTATGGAGGTATAAGTAATAAACTAATATGTATCAGAAAAGGGAACCCAAACATGGCAAAATAAACCAAAACCTTCAACTCTTCTAAGAGTGTGGAAGTCCCTGTTTCTTTAAGATGGCCAGCCCAAACTAAACAAAGGCAGAGATGGCAAACACTGTTCTGTACCTAAGGTTGCTTTGATCTGCATCATCTTGTTATTATGGCTGAAAACCATGACAACATGGTGTTAAGTGTCTATAACAATTCACGTTTTGTAAGAAAACAGAAGCCTCTGTACTCATCATGTAAGGGGAAACCTTTTTAACTTAGGTTAAAAAGAAACAAAACCTTTAATATTAACACCTCATCATTCTGTATTATTCTTTTCTCTACCACAGAACTTTGGTCTCTAGCTCCCATATTTTATTAGATAAACGAGCTTTGCCTAAAATAAAGGTTATTGACAGCCTCGGAATCCTGACACTAAGAGTCTCTACCCATTTTTGGTTCTGTCACTATCTCACCACAGGATCTTAAGCAATCCATTCTATTATCAATTTCTCACTAACCACAAAAAAATTACATATATATTTCCCCAATTTGGAAGCATCAATAAAACAAATTGAAGTCTCAAAGAAAAGTGCCATCCAACTAGGTAGTGGCAATACTTATACCTACCTATTGTTTCAGTGGGAATCCCCTTCTTAAAAAGGGCATTCTAAGCTTCTGCAACAACTTATACCAATCCTTCTGCCTCTGTTCAAGTCTTCTGCCTCAAGTCTCAAGGATTGGCAACCTTCAACTGAGTGAATAAACTAAAATCACTTCATATACTCCACATCACTGCCATCAGGTTTTCCCAACTCGAGATCCTGATATCACTGCACATATCAAGTAGTTTGTAATAAGATGTCTGAGAGATCAGAACCAGTTTACTGTGAAACAAAACTACATGTTTCCTTCCATTGGTATTTCAAAAGTAAGAAGGCAAGTTTGGCCCTCTGGGAAAAAATAGGAAAACTCCTTTTCATTCTTTTTCACGGTGTAAGAAAAGGAAAATTGGTAGATTCAATTTAATTTATAGAAAAAATAGGTCCTTTAGTACTTAAAATATTTGTGTCATTAAAGATATATATTTGCTACATGGTTCACATTCATTCAACAAACATTAACTATCAATTCAATGTCAGAATCTATGCACATACTTCACTGATAACTGAATGGCACTGACTATCTTACATAGTAATTTATAAAATGATCTGAACATAGGACATACAATAGGCACAAACTTTAACATAATATATAAACATATGTCTGGATAAAAGCAAAGTGTAGTTAGCAGTGCATGTCCCATTCCAGAATGCTGAAATGCACTTTACCTGTCGATACACTGAGCCGCTAGACAGGCTGTTGTAAGAATCTCTTTGATGTGAGTCAGCCAGTTCGAGGCTTCCAATTTACTGAGCCATCGGTCCATATTATGTGTTTGGTCATTACAAGCTTCCACGAGTTTGATTAAGCTCTCCTGAAGAATGTGATACCTTTAAAAAACAAGGAAAAGTAAAAAAGAAAACAGAAAATAGAATGATGAAGGAAGAAACCAAACCAAAAATTCAGCCTCCAATATATCAAAGAGCAAAAGTAGCTCAAAATACTATAAAAAGATTTACCTTGCTATACAATAACTTGAGGATTAAAGACTGAAAAATGACATTTAAACATGGTTGCAAAGATGCTTAAAATGCCTATCATGGTAAACTGTTCCTCATCTGATCAGATTAAACCCAGTTTGCATAGATGGATTATCTGACCGGGGAGACAGCCAGAGCACTGCATTGTATGACAGGCCACAAGACAGCACCACTGACATGTGCAATCCTGTTCCCACGGATCCAGCATGAGATACCTGGGACCGTTAGCACGATGCCCCAGGCCAGCTCAGACACCATTGTTTTATTAGCTCCAACTCCCACCTACCCACCCAGAAGCACGCCTAAGGCACCACTTGCAAGCATAGCCATGAGCTAATATAGGTGGAGGAAACAGGGTGTGAGAACAGGTAGGTATGTGGGAAACTGAAACTCTAAAGTCTTTTGACTTAGGAAAATCTAATTATCCTTAGCATACCTGTTCAGTAAGTTTGGTAACCACTGATCTACAAGTAGAGGAGCAGACCTTGTAGTGATGAAATTTCAGGGCTGACTTAGAGAAACAATGCTATTTGACTAAAACTCACCTGCATGCATCCAAGATGCCCATTAAGTTTTCTGCTTATCATTTAAAACATAATGACAGGATATGCAGCCAATTTTTGACTCTAAGTTAGTGCGTAGGTTAGTTTAAAAACCTGTGATTTTTGAACAGGCAAGGGCTCACCCACTCTAATGAGCTTCAAATAAGAATCCATCTCTGTCTCCAGAATCTTTACCTCTCAATGGACTTATGAATCCGCCTCCACTGGGGATAGTGAGCTTCTTGTTCAAAGCCGCCTCCTTTGGCTCTAGCTTGCTGAGCTACAGTTAGAGATCGAGTGTCAATGATGTAGCCACGTTTTCCTGCCCTGAGGGTAGCATTTATCAGCTTCTCATCTTCTTTGCACCGTCTGCCATTTGTGCCAGTGAGTGGCTGACCACTTCGCATAATTACCTAGAAGCGCAATGCAGTTTAAAATTTAATAGTAGCTGTTTTTAACGTCTCTGAAAACAGAAATGAATTAGCTAGATTAAGAGTATCTCAAAAACAACTGTGTGACACTTTGGAGATGGATTTGATGCCAAAACAAATAAATATTTCTATATGCTGACAATAGTTAATAATTGTAAAACAAAAATAAGCTTTGCATTTTTACACAATTTTTCTTCCTAACTCAAAATACTTTCACATGATAAATTATAGTTTCTCTTTAAGATCAAATGTTACAATTCATTTAGTCAGTGAATTGATTACCCAGTGGACCTGGCCTTGTAATGAAGATAATAATAATGGCCTGTGTGCCAGCAAACTTTTACTTCAACTACATAAACTTAGGGTTGGCAGATTTTATCAAGAATTATAAAGAGAAAAGGCACCAATGGCAAAATAAAAAAGCCTATGAAGTATTCTTCTTGTTTGGGGAATCATTTTCAATATCTTGAAAGTTGCTTATCTATTATTCATTCTCTGGTGGCCTCCTTCCATCTTTTTGCTATTCCAGGATTAACCACTTGTCTCCAAAGACTACCTATGTTTTCAAAGGTTTGCTTTTGAAACTTTTCCAAAGAAATCATTCTCTCTTATACGGATCTCTTCCCTGGGGAATAGTTCAGAGTTACTTCAATTTCACCCCACAATATACACTGTTATCTTTACCTTGAAATTTAACATGATCAAGAAAGGTCAACCAGAGGATGACAATGGCTAACTCTCCGACTGTGTTTACCATGTAAATGGACAGCATATTCAGTATCATTTGTTAAAATGCGTTATAATGAACCCTACTAAACAGAAATACTACTGAGCAAGCAGGACAGATGATCTGATGCCCAAGGAGCAAATTTTTAGAATCTTTTCATCCTAAATATCCATGTTTTACTTGTTACCAGGGTTCAAAAGAAAATAGAAGATGGCTATAACTTATCCACTAATATACTATGGGTTTCAATATGAGAAGCAGAGTTTATTGACTGAGAGAAAATAAGAGGAGAGAAACAGATTTAGAAAATATTTAGAAAACAAATACACAGTGAGCACTTGCCTATTCCACTCCTGACTCCCGTGTTTACTTAAGTTGTGACTAATGACATGTGTCACTCTTCTCCCTTTTGAAAATAAAAACGTTTGCTCAATTTACCTTTCAAAGGGAAATTTGGTGAGAATAATTAAAATAAAGTATCTTACCATTATTCTGGTCAGATAAATTTATTTTTCTACCTAAGAGTGTTACTTTAAGAATCAAATGAACATTAGTTCCCTTTGTACTGAGTCCTGAAGATAAACCTAGCTTGGGTTTTTCTAAGGTTGAGCAGCATCATAGAAAGAATTCAAAGTCATATCCTTATCACAGAAAACACTCTACTCCTGATTCCCTAAAGTTTAAACGAAGGAAGTCCTAGCAGGAGAGACCAATCACTTCAGCAACCAAGTACACAGAAAGGGGGAAGATTTCTAAGGAAAGGTTCTCAAACCTAGTCTTTCAGTAGCTCAAGCAGCAGTACAGTACACTTACCATTCCGTTTTTTTTATGATAATAGCTGAGTACTGGGAAGCGTCCTCCATGTCGAAATGTAGCTACTTTCCGAAGAGCTTCATCATCAATGGATTTGGGCACTATGACAATTGGCGGGTACGAGGGGCAAACAGCAAATTCCTTATTGACATAGCTTAACCTCCATTCACTGGTCTGAAAAACAGAAAAAAGTTCAAAGCTAAGGAAGTATCTCAATGTCACAAAATAATCTGAAAACTTTTGAAGGACCTTACAGATCAACTGTCACACAACGAAGACACCATCTCTCAGGAATTTAATAGATGAATATCTAGCCCATACTTAACTACTGCCAGAGAAAAGGAGCTCCATTCTTCAGAGTCAGCTTCCTGCAATGCTAGGTACCCCTAGTTCCTAGAAAGTTCTTCCTCATATTGAGCAAAATACGTTGCTCTGTAATTTCCTCTATTGGTTTTTACCATGTTTTCAGTACAAGTTCCCTATTTCACATGGCATCCTCTCAAACATGTGAAAGACAGTTGTTTCTCCCTTAGTCTTCTATTCTCCAAGTTAAATATATTAAGTATATCCTTGATTATCAGGGCCAACATCATCTCACTCATCCTTTTATGGGTACCATTTGTTAATGGTACTCTTCAAGTATAGCAACAGGAAAACTATAATATTCCAGAAATGCTTAACCAGAACAGATGAGAACAAAGCTACTACCTATTCTAAATCCCTTGTTCCTTTCTGTTACTTAAAAAGGAGAAAAATAAAGAAAGACTCGTAACATCTTAAAACAACAGCGACTTAATACTAACAAAAATCACACTCAGAAGTTAATGAAATAATTTCTAACTCAGTATGCTAAGGACTAAATTATACAATATAAAACTATCAAATGACAACTTATTTCAAACATCAAAAATGAAAACCACTTGAAGACTGTAAAAAGCTTTTTACAGTAAAAGAATAAATAAAATTATGTATATGTAAATTTCAATATATTCCTGTAAATCAGAGTTGGCCTAACATATTGGCCACCAGGAGGATAAAACTAGATGTACTGTAGGACAAAGTATTCTTTTAAAAAGCTCTTTTATACAAGATACAATATTGCATTTTTAAAAATTTTTTGAGTTTTCAAAATTATTCTTTATCGGAGCACGTCTAGGTGGGCTGCAACAGTAGGCACCAGCAGCCTGAAGCCCCCCCGTGATGGCCCTCACGGCAGAAGAGGGAATCCAAAGGACCACTGTGACTACAAGGAGGGGCCCAGGCCCAGTTAGCAACTGCAGACAGGGTTCCTGGTTGGTGCAGTATAAACAGCTGCTCCCCCACCACACCAGCAGAAACAAGTGGAAGGAGCAACTAATCTCTATCTCTATGCGGAGGCACAAATCTACAACATCAAGCAATATGAAAAAATATATTAAATCTCCAGAACAGAAGGAAAATAACAAATACACAGACAACAATCCCAAAGAAAATGAAATATATAACCTAAATGACGATGACTTCAAAACAGCCATCATTAAAATACTCAATGAGTTAAGAGAGAATTCAGATAGACAACTCAACGAGTTCAGGAGCTATGTCACAAAAGAGTTTGATACGATAAAGAAGAACCAAACAGAAATACTGGAAATGAAGAACACAACAGAGGAGATTAAGAAAAATCTAGATGCACTGAACAGTAGGGCCGATAATATGGAGGAAAGAATTAGCAATTTGGAAGATGGGAATATAGAAATGCTGCAGGCAGAGGAGGAGAGAGAACTAAGACTAAAAAGAAATGCAGAAACTCTCCGAGAATTATCCGACTCAATTAGGGGATGCAACATGAGGATTATAGGTATACCAGAGGGAGAAGAGAAGGAGAAGGGGGCAGAAAGCCTATTCAAAGAAATAATGGCTGAGAACTTCCCAAATCTGGTGAGAGAGATGGATCTTCAGGTGACAGAAGCCAATAGATCTCCAAACTTTATCAATGCAAGAAGACCAACCCCACGGCATATAGTAGTGAAGCTAGCAAAAGTCAATGACAAGGAGAAAATACTAAGGACAGCCAGGCAAAAGAAACTAACCTACAAAGGAACCCTCATCAGGCTATCAGCAGATTTCTCAGCAGAAACTTTACAGGCTAGAAGAGAGTGGAATGATATATTCAAAAATTTGAAGGACAAAAACCTACAGCCGAGAATTCTCTACCCAGCGAAAATATCCTTCAAATACGATGGAGAAATAAAAACTTTCCCAGATAAACAAAAATTAAGGGAGTTCATTGCCACAAAACGACCTCTTCAGGAAATCCTCAGGAAAACCCTCATTCCTGAAAAATCCAAAAAAGGAAAGGGGCTACAAAACCAAGAGCAGAGGAGATAAGTAGAAGGACAACAACAGAGAGTAGCAGCTCTTCTTCGGAACAGATTAAACCATGGGACGAGAAACAAAGGAAATTGAAGAAAACCGGAAAACAAGACATAAAATGGTAGTGGTAGGCCCCCACATCTCAATAATCACTCTAAATGTAAATGGATTGAACTCCCCAATCAAAAGACACAGAGTGGCAGGATGGATCAAAGAACAAGACCCAACAATATGCTGCCTCCAGGAAACATACCTCAGCCCCAAAGACAAACACAGACTCAGAGTGAAGGGATGGAGAACAATACTCAAAGCTAATAATGAACAAAAGAAAGTAGGTGTCGCTATACTAATATCAGACAAGGTAGACTTCAAAGCAAAACAGATAAAGAAAGACAAAGAGGGACAGTATATAATGATAAAAGGGACTCTCCACCAAGAAGACATAACACTTATAAATATATACGCACCCAACACAGGAGCACCAAAATTTGTAGTTCTTAACAGAACTAAAAGAAGACATCAACAACAATACAATAATAGTAGGGGACCTCAACACACCATTAACACCAATGGACAGAACATCCAGACAGAAAATCAACAAGGAAATAATAGAATTAAATGAAAAATTAGACCAGACGGACTTAATAGATACATATAGAACACTTCATCCAAAAACAGCAGGTTACACATTCTTCTCAAGTGCACATGGAACATTCTCAAGGATTGACCATATTTTGGGAAACAAAGCAAACATCAATAAATACAAGAGAGTTGAAATAATATCAAGCATCTTTTCTGATCATAATGCTATGAAACTAGAAATCAACTACAAGAAAAAAGCAGAGAAAGGTACAAAAATGTGGAGACTAAACAACACGCTTCTGAACAAACAATGGATTGTTGAAAAAATTAAAGAAGAAATCAAAATTATTATCAATTTTAAAAAGACAATTTCTAAAAGATTCATTATTTTAAAAAAAGAAGTTACCTGTTTCCTGATCACCCATTTCCTAATTCTCTTTCCCCAGAGGCAACCATTTTCAACTCTTTTGCTTTTTTCCCCCTTTTTGCTGTTTACTTCCAAATTTCTAAATAACATAATTATACTGCTATTTCTTGATTTTTCACCATTAGGTATTACTTATTGATTTCTTGCTCTAGAGAATAATATGCTTCTCTTTGATCTGCAATATCATTTCTGTCATATATTAAGTTTCCATACATATAAGGCTTTCTATTCTGTCCCACTGATCTACTTGCATTAAGTCCCATAGGTTTTAGAATAAGCTTGATATTTGGTAGGCTGTCTCCTCTCCCTCCTTTTTGTTCTTCAAGAGTACCTTGGCTCCTTTTGGTCCTTTGCTCCTTCATGTAACTTTTATCAAATTCTATGTAAAAACCCAATGGTTTTAATAAGATTGCACTGACTTCAGAGAATGATTTGGAGACAATTACCTCTTTATAATATTCAATCTCCCTGTCCATGAGCAAGTCTTAATCCACTTTTTTTAAAGCTTTCTTAATTTTTTCAATAACGTTTTATAATTCTCTCAATAAAGGTCTTGCATATCTTTTCTTAGATATGCAAGAAAGGCTTCTGTTCCTAGAAGCCTTAGATTCTTGTTGCATGTTGTCAAAATTGTGGTTGGTGTAGAGAAATGTCTACAATCTCAAGATCCTTTCAGTTTCCTATGTAGACAAGCATAGAATCAACAAATAATGACAAGTTTGCTTCTTTCACTTCAATTCTTATACTTTTTATTTTTCCTCCTTGTCTACCTGAGCTGGCTAGGAGTAGTGGTGATGGGCAGCCTTGTTTCCCTCTTGAACTCACAGGGAATGATAAAAGATTTGCTTTTGGTATGTTTTTGTTTTTGGTAGCTCCCCTTTATCAGATTAAATAAATTCCCTTCAAATCTAATTCTGCTAAGCATTTTTATTATGAATAAATGTTTAATTTTATCACATTGTTTTTTCTCTTCTAATTTTGTTATACCATGTATGTAATTTGTCTTTTCTCTCTGGCTAATTTTGTAATATTCTCTTTGCCTTACTGTTCAATAGTTGGACAACAACACATCTAAATGAAGATTTCTTTTTGATTATCCTGCTTGGTGTTTCCTGGGATACTTAATCTAAGAATTCGACTTTCACTGATTCTGGAGAATTCTCAGCCATTACCTATCTGAATACTGTCTTTCTTCCATTTTCTCTATTATCTTCTTCTTGAACTCCCATTTAATAAATATTGGATCTTCTTCCTTAATCATCCATGCATGTCTAATTTTTCAATCATTTTTTTCCATCTTCCTTATTTCTCCATTCTGTGTTCTGAGTAATTACTTCAGATCTATATTCCAGATCACTAATTCTCTTTTTCTCACCAGCTACATAACCTTTACATTACTGTATTTTCTCTTTTTAATCAACTTTATTGAGATTTTATTATTTATATGAAAAATAAACTAGATCCAATTAGAGAGCATGATTTCATGAATCTTGACAGTTGTATGCACCCATGAAACCACTGCCACAATCAAGATAACAAATATTTCAATCATCTCCCACAAAAACCCCTTGTCAGGGCCAGCCCTGTGGTGCAACAGTTAAGTTCGAATGTTGCACTTCAGCAGCCCAGAGTTCGCAGGTTCGGATCCCAGGTGCAGACATGGCACCGCTCGGCAAGCCATGCTGTGGTAGGCATCCCACATATAAAAGTGGAGGAAGATGGGAATGGATGGTAGCTCAGGGGCAGTCTTCCTCAGCAAAAAGAGGAGGATTGGCAGCAGATGTTAGCTCAGGGCTAAACTTCCTCAAAAAAAAAAAGAAAAAAATCCCTTGTGTATTTCTGCAGTCCATATTTCTCCCTCCACACCCAAGACTAGGAAATTATTAATCTGCTTTCTGTCACTTTGGTGTCATATCTAAGAAATCTTTGCCTAATCCAAGGTCATAAAGATTTTCTCCCGTATTTTCTTCAAGAAGTTTTATAGTTTTAGCTCTTATGTTTTGGTCTACTGTAGATTTTGAGTTAATTTTTGTGGATAGTATAAAGTAAAAATCTTAAGATTCATCTTCTTTAATATATGGTATCCAAGTGTTCCAATGCCATTAGTTGAAACAGCTATCCTTTCCCTATTGAATTTACTAGGCATCTCTAGCAAAAATTAATTGACCACAAATGGTAGGGTTTATTTCTGGATCCTCTATTCTGCTCCACTGATCTATATGTCTACCCTTATGCCAATACCAGACTCTCTTGATTACTGTAGCTTTATAATAAGTATTGAAATCAAGAAATATAAATCTTTAACCATTTTTTTTCAAAGTTGTTTTGGCTATTCTAGTAACTCTGCATTTCCATATAAATTTTAGGATAATCTTGTCAATTTCTACAAAAACATCTATTGGAATTTTGATAGGAATTGCAAGGAATTTATAAATCAATTTGAAGAGAACTGTCATCTTAATGAGAGGTCAGCAAACTATAGTCCACAAGCCAAACGCAGCCCATTGCCTGTTTTTGTAAATAAAGATTTGCTGGAACACCACCCATTCACTGATGTATCATCTATTGCCGTTTTCATGTTACAACAGTAGAATGGAATAGATCTAACAGAAACTGCATGATCCACAAAGCCTAAAATATTTACTGCCTGGTCCTTTACATAAGTCAGCCCACTACTGATGGTAACCAGTCATATGTTGCTTAACAATGAAGATGCATTCTGAGAAAGGTGTTGTTTGGCAATTTTGCCATTGTGCGAACATCATAGAGTGTACTGACACAAATCTAGATGGTACAGCCTACTACACATGTAGGCTCCATGGTACTAATCTTATGGGACCACTGTAATATACATAGTCTCTTGTTGACTGAAATGTTGTTACGTGGTGCATGACTGTATTGTCTTCCAACCCATGAACATGGTATATCTATCCATTTATTTAGATATTAGCTTCTCTCAGCAATGTTTTGTGTTTTTCAGAGTACATATCCTATACTTCTTTTGTTAAATTTGTTCCTAAATATTTTATTCATTTTCAGATTACTTGTTGCCCACAGTTTTTGTAAACTTATATCAAGCAATCTTGCTAAATTTATTAGTTCTAGTTATTCTATTGATTTCTGCTATTTGCATTTCATTCTTTCCAGTTACTCTGCTCCTTTTTTTCTAGCTTAAGTTGGAGCTTAAATTAGTGATTTTACACTTTTCTTTTTTAATTTAAGCATTTTAAAGCTATAAGTTTCTCTTTAAACATTGTTTGAGCTATATTCCACAAATTTTGATGTGTTTCATTTTCATTATCATTCAGTTCAAAATATTTTCTAATTTCCTTCATGATTTCATGTTTTCTTCTTTTGAAGATACAAGCTAGGTACCATTAGTTTTTTTTCTTTCTTTTTGTTGTTTTTTCTGCTGGGAAAGACTTGCCCTGAGCTAACATCTGTTGCCAATCTTCCTCTTTTTTTTCCCTCCCCAAAGCTCCAGTACATAATTGTATATTCTAGTTGTAGGTCCTTCTAGTTCTTCTATGTGAGCTGCCACCATAGCATGGCTACTGACAGATGAGTGGTGTGTTTCCACGCCCAAAACCAAACCCGGGCTGCTGAAGCAGAACGTGCAGAACTTTAACCACTAGGCCATCAGGGCTGGCTGCATGATTTCAGTTTTGACTCATAGACAAGTATTTTGTTTAATTTAGAAATACTCTAGGTACTCCTAAATACCTTAGTGTTGTTGATTTCTAATTTAATTCCTTTGTGGTCAGAAATTATACTTTGTACAGTTTCAATCCTTTTAAATTTATTAAGATGCATTTAACAGCTCAACATATGGTCTCTCTTGAGAAATATACCATGTGCTCATGAATACTGATCATTCTGCAGACGTTGGGAACAGCATTCTATAAATATCAGATAGTGTTGCTCAGATCCTCTGTCTCTCCTTGTTTTGTTCTCCTTGTTTGTCTCTCCTTGTCTAGTTGTTCTATTAACTGCTGAGAGGACAGTTTTAACAATCTCTGACCATGATCATAGAATTGCTTATTTCTTCCTTCATTTCCATCAATTTTTGCTATTAGGTATATATACTGTTATATCTTCCTGATAAATTTTATCATTATGAAATGAGCCTCTTTATTTGATATTTTGTGTCTTGAAGTCTTTTTTTAAAATCTGGAATTAATGCAGCTACTTCCGCTTTTTTATGTTTATTGTTTTCATCACATATTTTTTTCCACCCATATATTTTCAACCCATCTGTGTCTTTACCTTCAAAATGCATCTCCTGTACACAGCTTATATTCAGGTCTTGCTTTTTTTTTTAATTAATTCTGACCAATCTCCACCTTTAACTGGAGTGTTTAGCTCATCAATATTAAAATACTTATCAATATGGCTGTATTTTAGTCTAGCATTTATTTTCTGTTATCCCTTCAGTTTTTATTGCTATGTTTTATTTCCCATCTTCTTTTGGACTATTTAAATACTTTTTAGAATTGCATTCTAATATATGTATTAACTTTCTAATTATACCTCTTCACATTTCTTAAAAAGTGATTGCTCCAGGACAATGGTTCTCAACCAAGGGTGATTTTGCCCCCAGGGAACATTTGTCAATGCCTGGAGACAACTGAGGGTGGGGGAAGAAGAATGCTTCTGGCATCCAGTGGTGCCAGGGATGCTGCCAAACATTGTACAATGCACAGGACAGCTTTTGATAACAAAGAATTATCCGACCCAAATGTTAATAGTGCTAAGGTTGAGAAACCTGCTCTAGGGATTATAATATATATCCTAAAC
The DNA here is from genome assembly GCF_037783145.1 of Equus przewalskii. Lineage (NCBI taxonomy): Eukaryota > Metazoa > Chordata > Mammalia > Perissodactyla > Equidae > Equus > Equus przewalskii. The sequence goes on along the minus strand of NC_091832.1, from coordinate 59,744,457 downwards.
TTAAATATTAGCCCACATTATATAAAATGTAAAAACCTTAAAACTGTACAGGTTTGGAGGTGACCTGGTGGCGTAGTGGTTAAGTTTGTGTCCTCTTCTTCAGTGGCCCAGGGTTGGCAGGTTTGGATCCCGGGCGTGGACCCACGCACCGCTCATCAAGCCACGCTGTGGCAGCAACCCCACATAAAATAGAGGAAGACTGGCACAGATGTTAGCTCAGCAACAATCTTCCTCAAGCAAAATAGAGGAAGACTGGCAACAGATGTTAGATCAGGGCTAATCTTCCTCACACAAACAAAAGCAAAAACTGTACAGGTCTACTTATCAATTCAGATACCCCACACACAGTCGCCTTTAATGCTAGTTTCCGTATGTAATATGTCTGCATACACTATAAACAGCATAAAGGCAATGCTGATAGTTTTTGTTTTAAATACTCATACATATTTTAAAGACACTAAAAAGGAAAAAAATAGCCAGTTATATTTACCATTTCCAATGTTCTTCAATCATTCTGAATATTCAAGTTTCCCTCTGGTATTATCTCCCTTCAGTCTGAAGAACTTCCTTCAACATTTCTTATAGTGAAGGTCTCGGCGACACATTCTTAGTTTCCTTTTATCTGAAAATGCTGTCTGACATTCATTCTTTAAAGATGTTTTCCCCAGATATAGAATTCAGGATTGGCAGGTTTTGTTCCTTTCAGCACTTTAAAAGATTTCCCTTCTGGTCACCATAATTTCTGATGAACAGTTCATCATTTGAATTGCTGTCTCCATGTATGTAATGTGTTGTTTTTATCTGGCAGCCTTCAAGATTTTCTCCTTATCATTGCTCTTTGACAGTTTGACTATGATATGCCTAGGCATGGTTTTCTTCATATTTATCCTGTTTGGGGTGCTGAGCTTTCTAAATTTATACCATTCACCAAATTTGGAAAGTTTTTGATTATTATTTCTTGGAATATTTTTCCTACCTTATTCCCTCTATTCTCTCCTTCTACATCTCCAGCTGCACAAATACTAGACATTGTGATACTGTCCCACAGGTCCCTGAGGCTCTGCTTATTTTTCTGTAATTTCTCCCCTCCCCCTTCTTTCTACTGAATAATTTCTATTACCCTAATTCCAAGTTCACCGATTCTGTCCTCTGTTATCTCCTCTTTGCTATTTAGCCCATCCAGTGAATTTTTTATTTCAGATATAATTTTCAAAAAGTTCTAAAGAGTTCCATTTGATTCTTTTTAATATTTTCTATTTCTCTGCTGAGATTTCCTGTCTTTTCCTTGATTTTAAGCATATTTTCCTTTCTGGAAAATTAGGCAGTTTTAAGAGCTGCTTTAAAGTCGTTGTGTGATAATTTGAACATCTGAATCATCTCGGAGTTGGTATTTGTCAATTATCTTTTGTCTGGAGAATGGGTCACAATATCTTGGCTCAACTTTGGATTGTATCTTGGACACTGTGAATGTCATGTTGTGGAAAGTTTCTGTTCTGTTATACTCCTTTGAAGAGCTTAATGTTTTTGTTTTAGCAGGCAATTAACTTGGTTAGACTTGAACTGCAAACCCTGTAACACCTGTTGTGCACGGCAGCTCAGATCTTAGTTCTGACTGCTCTCAGTCTGCCCCAAGTAAGCACAGTTCAAGAGCCAGCCAGAGATTTGGGGTTGTATACGGAATGAAGGCGCCCCTTCTCTGGCTCTCTGGTTGCCTCAGGCCCTTCCCCCATCAGAGAGAAAGTGGGCTTTCTATTGGAATGTTAGCTGTTCCACACCATCAATGCCACAACTGTGGGCCCTCAAGACAAGGCCCCCAAGCAGGAAACTCACTCTGCCATACACTTTCTCTAAGTTTTGATCCCCTCCAAAATATGCTGCTTTCTGCTCACTTACCAAAGCTTTCAGGTAGTAGTTTTTTGTATTTTAATCACAGTTGGCCATTGATATCTGCAGGAGGGCTTGTCAGATAGAAGCTACTCGACCATCACCAGAAGGAGAACCTTATCATCTATTTTGTATATAATTTCTAAAGTGATTAGGGGAGTACAGACATACCATATATGTGTATTTCAGAAAAGTATCTGAAACAACCTTTCATGATATCCTAGAATAAAAGCATGCTAAAAGTGAGAGGAACTCTAAAGATCATTTTGCTCAATACTCTCATTTTGTAGACGTGGACACTGAGTCGCAGAAAGTCAAGCAGCCAGTAACATATCTGGAATGCAACACAAGATATCTTGATAGTTTTAGTACTCTGTCCTCTCAATACCACACCTCTTTTGGACATAACAGAGAAATGAAGACTGGCTAACATTATAACTAATAGTTTTTCAGATGGTCAAAAAACCTTACTCAAAGACTCAAAGAATATTGATTAAGTGATAGACGTCTACCTGGCAGGCGATTTCTAATGATACGTAGAAGGCCTTATTGTTCTTTTGTCCTATTCTGCATAAATGCACATTCCTACATTCATTCACTCAACAAATATTTACTGTTTGCCTATCATGTGCTAGGAATACAGTAGGGAACAAAAATGACAAGGTTCCTACCCTTGTAAAGTTTATATTCTAGCAGCTTATATTCTAGCCCAGGAGAGACACAATAAACAAACAACAAATAAGAAGCTTTCCACATTGCTGACACCCTCCTACTTAAAACTCACTCTTCCCTTGGCTTTGTCCTCCTCACCCCTTAAATGATTCAATCCTTGGCCCCCTTCTCACTTTAGCTGCTTTTCCTAGGCAATCTCAGTGTCTCCCCATGGTTTCCTCAATGTATATGTTGATTACTTTCAGCTTTTCACTTTTTTCACAGATCTCTCAAATAAGCTCTGAACTCTCTCTTGTACAATGACATGTACCATACGGGCCCTTCAAATTTGCCATCTCCAAGACTGAACTCAACTCATTCCCTGTCAAGCACATTTCTCTTTCTATCTTTCCCATCTCAGCGGTATCATCCTAGATGCCACTGCCTGTTTTACCTCTCACACCCAGTGAGTGGGTCACCAACTCCTTTTAATTCTACTTCCTGACTCTTTCTGCACTACAACCCCTCTGCTATTGATCCAACCATCTTCTTTATATTATTACGGTAGGTGCTTAGGCAGTTTTTCAGCATTTTGCATTAGAATTTATTTTCTATAACATAAATCTAATAATGTCATTTCCCCTGTGCTTTGTGGATATTTTTGTCAGAACCTATTTTATTGTACTCGATTACTTAATTATTAGACTTTGAACAAGTAGAAGGAAGGGACCATGCTTTACTCATCTTAAATTTCCATAATCAAGCAATAGTAAGTAAATGCTTCAAATCAAGGCATTAAAGATGTTCTCATTAAATCTGTGGATTATGAAATTGGCAGGAAAATAACACAACTTTGAATATATAAATTTCTTAATTAGCTAAACCAAAAAGAAAATGCCTACCAGGAAAAAAGTGTTGAATCTAAGTAAAAATAAAAAAATAAAATAAAAATGTAGGGAGGACACCTTAATAACACAAGTGAAAAGATGTAGGAATTTTAGTTTATTTCATTGGTAATTTAATTCTCAAAAAGCTAATGCAACTTTAGGTGGCCTTAAAAGTATCAGTAATAGTTCCAGTCTACACTAAATGTTATGGGTACCGAATTTTAAGAGAATCAATGACAAACTGAAGACCCTGCTGAGAAGAGCAACCAGGACAGTGTGGGGCCCTGAGGTCAGTGTTGTTAGAAAAGGTTGAAGTAAATACTGATGTTTACTCTAGAGAAAGGACAACAGTCAAGACATTTGTTGTTAGTGCTGTCCAGTAGATTCCACCTCCTAGCGACCCTGTGTACAACAGAGTGGGACCCTGCCCCATCTTTTTGCACCATCCTCTCATCTTCTGGTGCTATCTCAGACAATGCTCCACTGCTACTCATAGGGTTTTCATGGCCAATTTTTTCAGAAGTGCGTGGCCAGGTACTTCTTCTTAGTCTGTCTTAGTCTAGAAGCATTGCTGAAACCTGTCCACCATGGGTGACCCTGCTGGTAAATTTGAAATACTGGTGGCATAGCTTTCAACATCACAGTAACAAGCAGCCACCAGAGAATGACAATCGACAGATGGGTGGTGTGGTTCCCCAACCAGGAAATGAACCTGGACCATGGCGATGACAGCACCGAATCTTAACCACTAAACCACCAGGGCTGGCAATGGGGATGCAAAATTTCTTAATTTGAAGAAGAGTTCATGGTAGAGAATAAGACAATCTGAGTAACACATGGTAACATCAGAAACTTTGGGTCTAAGTACAGGGAGACAGACTCTCAGTATTAGAGCTGTGCCCAAATGGGACATTGCTGCGTGATTTTGTGAATTCTCCTGCACTAGAAATTTCAAGTAGAGGCTGGACAACCACATCATGAATATATTTAGCACAGGGGATTTCCGCACAGAATAGGAGACTGAGCTGAATGCTGACTTGCAGAATGTCGACTTAGCACCTAACTCCAAGATAGATCATGGGCAGGTCATTGGGACAGACATTTTTGGGTAACCAAGCAAATCGTCCAGACATCTCCCTTCCTGATCACATTCTGACTGCCATTTTCCACCTAGGAAATAACTCAGGATTCCTCTGAGGTAGCTGTCAGATGGCAGTTAATTGATACAAGAGAAAAGCATCACATATTTGAGAATGTTTACTAGGGAGTTTTTAATGCAATAAAGACATTGAATATAAATGTAAATATAGGTAGTCATCCATGAACTACATAAAAATGCTCCATATATAACCATGTAAAATTCCCTTTCCTTTCTCACTTTGCTGCTGTGGACATCTTTGTTCTCTAAATGACATGGTACCCTGGTCCCTACTTCTTGAACCCCTCAGGACCCATTTACAGAGGTATGATGGAAGAAGAAAGAAGTAAAATGGTGAATGAGCACGAAAATCTGGTTCTAGTAACCTGGTCTTAGCAACCCAAATTATAAAAACACAAAAATTATCCCACAGAAACAAATGTGATATATGTTTCTCTAGTGCTATCTTAGGGACACAGTGGGTTCAACAGACTTTTTTGGGATGGCTCAGAACCTAATCACTACATAGAAAGTTGCTTCCATGGAGACACTTTCAAAATACGCAACAATTAACTCAAAACATGTCAGGACTATCTTTATGAAAAGCTTAATGTTTTATCATGTCATTTTCAAAATTTAAAAAAGTAACATTTGGAACACAGCTAATCCACTAGAAGAAAAATCACTTGAGCTGCAGCACTGAGAACAAATCATGCAAATCTCTGAAGGGCAGAGGCTGCAGCACTAACAGCTAACAGATACTTCTTTCAGGGATGGATAAGTCAGCTGCACCTTATTACTCATCAAAAGGAAGTGATCATTTTCACAATAAAGTAAGGTGTTGGGTTATTTCTCATGACCCAGAGTTCTCTCAAAAGTTACTCACAGCTGAAGAGTAGAGTTCAAACTCCTGCTCCGGAAGGAAAGAATGCCAGCCGTCTTCTATCACTTCAAACATGGGCCGGTAAAAGAAAGGGTACATCAGAGTGATGGAGTCCAGAGTGGACAACGCCTGGGGGTAAAAGGAAATAAAGAAAGGAAAAAAGGAACATACCATAGTTTGAAACACTTTCTAACTGCCAAATTGTTACGGAACAAATATGGTCTAATAATGATGGGCACCCAATATATTTCTCTAACATTGTATTTCACTAGATACAACTATAGCTTATTGAAGCTCATTTCCATGCTTCCAGCATCTAACAAGCTATCTGGCACATAACATACACTCAATTAGCAATGTGCACCCCTATTCTAAGAGAAAAGTGAAATAACTCCTCGACACAATTTAATAAAACCTAATACAATGGTCCAAATATTTCTGGAAATCAGAGAACAAACACATTTTGGTTAGTCAATAAAGCCTTGGCTTAAAATCTGGTTATCAACTATATAAACATAGTAAATTATTTAAAATCAAAGTTTGTTAGTAACTACAAAAAAGGATGATATAGCTTAGTGGCCACAGAGTCAGACTGGAGTCATACTGCTGGACTCCAGGTCCCAGTGTAATTGTAGTTAAGGAATGCAATCACTCCATGCCTCAGTTTCCTCAGCTGTTTAATGGGGAAAGTAACAGTGCCTAACTCATGGGCTGTTAGAAGGCATTAAGAGAGATAATGTGTGTGACAGGACTAGAAGAGTACCTGGCACACAATAAACTCTAAAATAATTTTAGCTTTTATATGCTCCACATATTATACGCTCTACATATGCTCCATCAATGTTCATTTCCTCCCTTCCTAGAGTGATATGCCATTTGGTCAAGTATCCTCATATCTTTGTGCTACACTGACCCATTCTCAAGCCAGGGTAACAACTCTGTGGTCCCAAAATGAGCCTAAAATCATCTGGAGCCTTGAATTCTGGGTAACACCACCAGGAAAACCTGACTAGGTGAGAGGAACAGACAGATGGAACATCCTCCATCACCTGGCACTCTCATTCTTCTGACAAGGGAGTTATGGAAAGCATTTCTACGGCTGAAAAAAGGACACCAAAATCAACTAGCATAACTCAAACTGCAGTAATTATGGAGACACTCACCTGGGGCAGGGGGAGGATGCCCAACATCATGCTAGTACCCCAAAACTCTCAGAATAAAGCTACCTCCCTCCAAGTCACAGAAGAATCAGGCCCCCAAAAGTATGGGCCCATGACTTATTAAAAAACAGATGGACATGTACTTTAACAAAAACGTCACCATCTGAAGTTATTCTGCTATCTGTCCATAAATCATGAAGCTTTCCCCCAAAGTTCATAAAACAGACAATATGGGGAAGCACAGCTGTATAACCCATCATCCACGTCTGTATTGTCTTTGGCTGCCAGCCACAGCAAACAGAAGCAGAAAGGCCATGTCTAATCTAGGCCAGAGCTGTCAACAGTCAGTACAATCATTATTTTATTTAGTTTATTTTTAAGATATTCTTCGCAATTTTTCAGCTTTACTTTTTTTCCCACTTTTACTGAAAAGACAAATAAAACTGTTTAAGATATTTAAAGTGATGATTTGATATATGTACACACTGTGAAAGGATTCCCCTCATGGAGTTAATTAACATATCCATCACCTCGCATATTTACCTTTTGTTGCTGTTGCTGAGAATTTTTAAGTTCTATTCTCTTAGCAGATTTCAAGTATACAATACAGTGTTATCAACTACAGTCACCATGTTATACCCTAGATCCTTAGACCTTATTCATCTTATAACTGAGAGTTTGTAACTTTTACCAGCCTCTCCCTATTTCCCCCATCCCAAGCCTCTGGCAACCACTTTTCTAGTCTCTGTTTCTATGAATTTGACTTTTGTTTTAGATTCCACATATAAGTGATTCCATGCAGTATTTGTCTGTCTCTGTCTGCCTTATTTTACTTAACATAATGCCCTCCAAGTTCATCCATGTTATTGCAAATGGCAGGATTGCTTCCTTTTTTAATGCTGAATAATATTTCATTATTATTTTCTTTATCCCGTCCTCCATCGACAGACACTTAGGTTGTTTCCACACCTGGGCTATTATGAATAATGCTGCAACGGACATAGGAGTACAGATATCTCTGAGATAATGATTTTGTTTCTTTTGAATATACACCCAGAAGTCATATTGCTGGATGATATGGTAGTTCTATTTTTAATTTCTTGAGCAACATCCATACTGTTTTCCATACTGGCTGGTATAACCATGATTTTAAATACAAGTCAGCAACCACTCTGGCAATAAGCACTCATACTTTGCTGTGTCATGATTACATTTTATGTCACTAGAGATAGGACTTTTCATTTAAACACAGTAATGCTGAAAGAACTGAAACCCTTTCAACTCCAAAAGGCAGTTGAAACTACACAGAAGAAACCTTCATCAGACTTTCTGCTACAATTTAGAAAACTGGCCATTTGCCAGTTATTCTTCCAATGGAATTCTATTTGTGGCAGCAGAATATATTTGGATATATGGGTTCTTAATAATAAAGAATAGCTCAACTCTGCTATAGAAGAGATTCATTTATTACCCCCAAATTAGCAAGATATATAGAGGCAAGGGGGGAAATTGGACGCCAGGAAAGGGCTAGAAGCCAAGTCCCTACGTGTACTTACTATGCTATAAAAATGGTCAATAGAAGATTCACTTTCTGAGGTCAAATTACGAGAATGACTAATAATTTACAACTTCATTTCAGCCATCAGGACTTCTACATAAACAGTCAGTTTCTAATGAGCTTTAGGTAATACATATATGGTTAATTAAATAACTGATTAGTGTCAGATCCTAACAAAGGTAAGTAAATGCAATCAGAAAATGGGGTAACGTGCTCTGCCCTATTTCTTCATCACTGTGCTTCAGCATAGGCAACTTCACTAACGCCCACCAACCAGCTATCTCAGAAGTTATAAAAGGAATAAGGAGAAAAATATAGATGAGTCAGTGAAAACCCAACCCCACAACTGAAAACAACATGCTCAACTCTGAAGTGGGCCAGTGGCATTCCCCAGCCCAAATAGCAGGACACACTTCAATTTAACAGGGTAGAAGCCACAGTGCATTACTCACTTATGTTAGCAAATTTGGTCAAATCAGCACTACTATGTTACTTGCAAATGACAGATATGTAAAACAAACAGTTCAGCTCATCTCACTTCCTTAAGCAAAATTTAGCAAAAGCAGAAAGAAAAATGTTACATGCCATTTTCTCAGTACCACAACAGTTGTTCCTCTATTTCTCCATTCTGGTTTAAAAATCAAACAAAATCCTAGTTACATATTTTTAAGCCTTTCTGCCCTCTTAATAGTTAAGCCAGTAGCATTTATTTTGGACACAAAGCCCAAATTAGTCACTCAAAGACAGAAAAAAAAATCAGTGTGCCTCTATAATTATCTAGAAAATACCATAAACATAAAAGTTAATTGCTATAATTTAGTGGCAATGATTTAAAATAAGGCAATTTAAAATCTGAGTATATACCAAAATAGTTGGTTAGAACGGGGAAGAAAATAGTGTGAGCTCTTCAATTTAAATATTAACTTCCCTGAGTAAAATTTCTATTATTTGTAATCTGAACAGATATTCAATACTGTTTATACAAATAGAAAACAAACACACCCCGTCTTAAACAAACCTAACATATGGAAATCCAGATTTACTAAAAACAAACAAAAGACTACAATCATTGGAGATAATTACTTGCTTTATAAAAGAAGTAACTTTTTGTTGTTGTTATATTGGTACCTGAGCTAACATCTGTTGCCAATCACTTTTCTTTTCCCCTTCTTCTCCCGGAAGCCCCCCAGTACATAGCTGTAGATTCTAGTTGCAGGTCCCTCTGGTTGTGCTATGTCGGATGCTGCCTCAGCACGGCCTGATGAGCAATGCCATGTCCACGCCCAGGATCTGAAGTGGCGAAACCCGGGACCACTGAAGCGGAGCGCACAAACCCAACCACTCAGGCACCAGGCCAGCGCCTAAAAGAAGTAACTTTTTAAAAAAGCCTCACCCTATAGCTACACACAATGGAATATTACTCCGCCTTAAAAGAGAAGGGTATCCTGTCACATGCTACAACACGGATGAAGCTGGAAGAATAAGTAACACTAAAAACTGCTGAGTCAATAAAATCCTATCACATTCCTCTGACAACGAATCAGGGTAAGGTTTTCCTATCAGTCTTCAATATTTGAGCCACAGAACATGACTAAATAAGAGCTACACTGAGTCAGAATATAAGGTTCTCTTTTATCACTATTTATTTTCATCAGATTTTGTTTCCAAAATACTTACCTCAATGGAACTGGCTATATTCAAACATTCCTCCATTCCAGGGATATCCAGCTGAATAATTCGAAAATCTTTACATTTTATGATGATGGTACCCAGTGGTCCCACAAATCTGTAAAAAATTACAAAGTATGCTTAAGAACATGTACATTCCTAACTCTATGATTGTTTCATTGAAAAGAGAATGTAATTATAATGACCATCTATATTCAACTTTCTTCTCCCCAGTTCGTCTAATTAATGAAGAGTCAAGCCTGCATCACTGAAATGTAAGCCATAAATTATTTAAAATATATGTATTTAAAAATGTTTCAAATACATAAAGTAATTCAATCTATAGGCCAATTCATTTAATGGAGATTATTTGGGGCTTTACTTCAAAGAATAGTGAAAAAAAGATCTGTAATTAATGTGTTAAGTGTTTGTGCAGAGATTTCTGAAGCACAGGAAAACAGGTCATTTCAGATTTTATTTACTTCCAAGCTTGCAGCAGTTGATTTTAAATATAAGTACCTCTTTTTCAGTCTTTAAAAACTATTAACTTGCAATATCTATTCTAAATCAAGGAAAACTTCAGAGTAAATGCCACAACTTATCATAAATTTTGTATCAGTAAGTTTTATACAAATTTAATTTTACCTTAGTTGGGATTTTTGTCTTCCTTTTATTGCTATTGTCTGTACTTGCTAATAGCTCTAATTTTTCTTCTGCTTTGCCACTGATTGCCCCCAATTCTTTTCCATTAATATTTCAGAGCATTCTCTAAACTAGGAATTCTTAGATTGATCAAAAGCTGGTCATTTTACTTACACTTTTCCCAGTTTAGAAAGACAACTCCTACAGCTACTCTTCCTGAGTTTCCCCTCAATTGTAAGCACCCCATGCTTCACGTCACTGCACTGTTAATTTGGAAAGCAAACCTTATCAACATGGGTCAAATCCTAGTAAAGAAAGTTCCACCAGACATCCACAGATGATCAACACGGTGGAATGACTCTTATAAAATGTATTTTGAAAAATCATACTCTTGCATTTCAACTTCTGGCAAAGGCAGAATAACAGGGACTAGATTTACCCTTCCACCTGAAAGAACCAAAATAACTGGACAAAATACAAGGAAGTAGTTTCAACACACTGGACACAAGGCAAAGAAGAACAGGGATCCCTGGGAGATGGGAAACAAGGTGAGTCTTACGATTGCCCCAGTTTGCTGTTTTGAGAGTTTCTAGGCTATAGGTCAGGGAAAGGGAACCTGGGTGGGGCTGATAGTCTGAGGAGCCCACCTACACTAGAAAAGAAGGCAGGCCTCAAATTAGTGACTTCAGATTCCACTACACTAGAAAAAGAAGAGAGCAAATTAAATCAAAAGCAGAAGAAATTAAATAATAAAGATCAAGGCAAAAGTCAAAGAAACAGAAAAGATAAAATTATAGAGAAAAACAATAAAAGCAAAAATGATTGTTTGAAAAGATCAATAAAAGTGACAAACCTCTAGCCAGACTGATCAGGAAAAAGAAAAATAAAGTCAGTCACAATTTACCAATATAAGGAATGAAAGAGGTTGCAATCATTACAGATGCTACAGTAATTAAAAAGATAACAAGGAAAGATTAGGAACAATTTTATGCCAATAAATTCAACAAGGTAAATGATAGGGACAAATTCCTCAGAAGACACAAACTATTAAAGATCATTCATGAAGAAACAACCTGATCCGTTCTGTAGCTATTAAATAAACTGAAATTTTATTAAAATCTTCCCCACAAAGAAAACTCTAGGTCTGGGGGACTTCACTGATGATTTCTATAAAATACTTAAGGAAAAAATACTATCAATTCAAAGACAAATTCTTCCAGATAATTGAAGAAGAGGCAATTACTTCTCAACTCATTCCATGAGGCCAGCCTTACCCTAATACAAAAACCAGACAAAGACATTACAAGAAAAGAAAACTGCAGACCAATATCCCTCATGAACATAGATACAAAATATCTAAACAAAATATTAGCAAATGAAATCCAACAATATACAAAAAGCATAATACATCATCAGCAATTGGAGTTTATCCCAGGAACTCTAGGTTGGTTTAATATTTGAAAATCAAAGTAATTTCCATATTGACAAACTAAAAAAGGAAAACTATATGGTCATTTCAACAGATACAGAAAGAGCATTTGACAAAATCCAACATCTATGCCTCATTTTAAAACAAAACAAAAAAACCCAACTCTCAGCAAACTATGAACAGAAGGGAACTTCCTCAACCAATAAGAGCCATTTACAAAAAAACTCTACCACTAATAGCATACTTAATAGTGAAAGACTGAATGCTTTCTCACTAAGATCAGGAATAACGCAAGGATGTTCACTCTCACCACTTCCATTCAACAGTGTACTGACAGTTACAGCCAGCGCAATACGGCAAGAAAAAGAAATAAATGGCATACAGATTGAGATGGAAAAAATAAAACTGTCTTTAGTTACAGATGACATGATTTTCTATTTAGAGAAGCCAATGAAAACTACAAAAAAGCTATTAGATTTAATAAGTGAGTTTAGTAAAGCTTCAGGATACAAGGTCAGTATACAAAAATCAATAGTATTTCTCATACTATTGCAATGATGTTTAAAGTACCAAGGATTTTGTTTTCATTCAGGTATGGTGAAGCCAACATATCAGGAGATGACTGTCATTGAAAAGATGGTTTGTTACTCATATTTCCCAAAGTGGGGGGTGGGGGGGGACACCATGCCATGCAGGGCCACATGAGGAAGCATGAGGGTCAGTCAGGCGGCAGAAGGAGAAAGGGGAAAGCATGGGCCAGAACCTTAATTGTGATGTTTCAAGGAGGGCAATGGGCAAGGCAGGGCAGGAAGCTTAGGACTGGATAGTCTGAATAATTTTCTTGGGCTTTGGGCTAAATAGTGGTTCCCTAGTTGTCTAGTACCTGGCCCCAGGGTGATTTAGGGCACAGGAATAGTAGTCCTGATTGCAGAAGCCTGGTAAAAGGAGGCAGATAAGGGGTATGAACTCAGGACTGGTTGTTTTGCTTATCAAAGGTGTGCCTACAGGCAAGTTATTTGCTATCCCTTGGAATTAGCTAACCCTGAGAGGGGTAGTACCTCACCAAGTCTGCAAGGCCCTAAGATGTCAATGTATCATAAAACATAGACAGTAAAAAACATGATTAATACAACAATTAATAATACATGATTAAAACATGATTAATGGGCAACTGAAAACTGAAATTAAAAAATACACTTGCAATAGCATCAAAAAGTATAAAACCCAGGGCCAGCCTCATGGCGCAATGATTAAGTTCACATGTTCCACTTCAGTGGCCCAGTGTTCACGGGTTCAGATCCTGGGCACAGACCCAGACACCATTCATCAAGCCATGCTGTGGCAGCATCCCACATATAAAATAGAGGAAGACTGGCACAGATGTTGGCTCAGGGCCAGTCTTCCTCACTAAAAAAAAATATGAAACACATAGGGGAAAATCTGACAAAAGATGTGAAACGCCTATAAGTAAAAACTGTAACACATTGCTGAAAGAAATTAAAGACCTAAATAAAATAAACAGAGAAATATACTTTGTTCATGGGTCAGAAGACTCAATATTAAGATATTAGATGTCAATTCTCACCAAATTCATTTATCAATAGATTCAATACAATTTCAATCCAAATCACAGAGGCTTTTTTTTTTTTTAGAAATTCACAAGCTGATTCTGAAATTCATATGGAAATGCAAATAACTTCAAATAGCCAAAACAACTTTGAATAAGAACAAAGTTGGATAACTAACACTACATAATTTCAGGACTTGCTATATAAAGGTACTGTAATTAAGAGTGTGGTAATGGCATCAGGGTAAACAAGTAAATCAATGGAACAGAAAAGAGAGTCTAGAAATAGATCCACTTATACATGGACAAAAGTACAAAGACAATTCATTGAAGAAAGGACAGACTTTTCAAAAAATGGCTGTATATCTATATGCCAAAAGAAAAAGAAAAAGAATTTGGATCTGCACCATGAATCATATATAAAATCAACTCAAAATGGATCATACACCTAAATGTAAAAACTAAAACTATAAAACTTCTAGACAAAAACATGGAAGAAAACCTTTGTGACATTTGGTTAGGCAAAGACTTCTTATATAGGAAATCACAACTCCAATCTATAAAATAACTTATAAATTGGACTTCTTCAAAATTTAAAATGTTTGCTCTTTGAAAGACACTGTTAAGGAGAATGAAAAGACAACTCATCAACTAAGAGAAAATATTTGCAAACCTTCTATCTGATAAAGGACTTATACCTAGAATATATTTTTTTAAAAAAAGAATAACTCCCAAAACTCAGTAAGGGAAAGGATCTGGGAAGATAGTGGAGTAGGAAACACCAGGAATTTGTTTCTCCACTTAGACAGCAATTGCACTGGCAAAATCTGTTTGATGTACTATTTTGGAATTCCAGAGTCTATTAAAGGCTTGCAACTTCCAGGGGAAGACTTGGATGTCAAATTGCAGTTAATTTTGGATAAATTCATCTCTTAGCAAAATAGCAGCTACCCATCCCCCACCCATAGCCATGGGGCTGACAGCTGTGCACGTTCCTGGAGTAGCTTGCACACAGCTTATAGAGCCAGGGTGGGAAAAAGGACCCTGTCTTCCACATATCAGGGATCTGTGCTCTGATCACTGATTGCTGCTTCTGATCACAGAGGTGCAGCCGAAGGTGAGCAGCCACTGCTGTTGCACCTCCCTCCATTGTTGCAAGTCCCTCCCCAGCAAGTGACTTCTAGGGATTTTAAAGGGCTAGCTCCCTTCCCCTCACTTCAGTTTCACTTTTCCCTTTTGGAAGCCAAACATTAAAGACTAGGACATTCAAAAACAACTGCATATATGGAGAAAACTAAGAAGTGACTGTGCATGTCCAGGGACAGGCTCAGAAAAGACATAAGAAGACCTTAAATTTATACCTCAGGCTGATTTTTGGCAGAGACAGCCTACAACAATAAAAAATCAAAACCAAAAATATAAGGAAAAAATAACAAAAAAAATCATACCCCATGGAAGGGGAAGAATGTGATTTCTAGAGTTAGCACATTATTAGATCCAAATGTCCAATGTTCAACAAAAAAAATCACAAGGCATACAAATAAACAGGAAAGTATGGCCCATTCAAAGGGAAAAAAATAAATTAACAGAAACTGTCCCTGAAAAAGACCTGATAACAGATATACTAGACAAAGACTTCAAAACAATGATCTTAAAGATGCTCAAAGAACTGAAAGAAGGCATGAAGAATGTCAAGAACATGATGTGAACAAAATGAAAATATCAATACAGACATTAAAAACCTTAAAAAAACAAAAACAAAAAGAAATTCTGGGGCCGAAATGTACAAGAGGCGAAATGAAAAATTCACTAGAGGAATTCAAAGGCAGATCTGAGCAGGCAGAAGAAAGAATCAGCAAACTTGAAGATAGGACAATGAGTCTGAGGAACAGAAAGAAAAAAGATTAAGAAAAGTGAATGGAGCCTAAAAGGCCTGTGGGATACCAACAAGCTGACCAGCATACACATCATGGGAGTCCCAGAAAGAGAAGAGAGTGAAAAGGGCAGAGAGAATATTTGAAGAATTAAATTAATAGCTGAAAATTTCCCCAATTTGATGAAAGACACGAATACATACATTCAAGAAGCTTAACGAACTCCAAGAGACCCACCCAAAGACATATGATAATCAAACTTTCAAAAGACAAAGAGAGATTCTTAAAAGCAGCAAGAGAGAAGTGAACTGTCACATACAAGGGATCCACAATAATATAATAAGCAGATTTCTCATCAGAAACTTTGGAGGCCAGAAGACAGTGAGCTGATACATTCAAAGTGCTAAAAGAAAAAATTGTCAACTAAGAATCCAGCAAAACTATATCTGGTAAAACTGTCCTTCAAAAGTGAGGGAGAAATTAAGGCTTTCCTAGATAAGCAAAAGCTGAGGGAGTTTGTGACCACTAGACTGGCTCTGCAAGAAATGCTCAAGGGATCTCTGCAAGGTGGAAGGAAAGACAGCAGACAGCAACTCAAAGCTGTATGAAGAAATAAAGAACTCAATAAAGATAAACATATAGGCAATTATAAAAGCCAGTATTATTATAACAATGGTTTGTAACTCCACTTTTTGTTTTCTACGTGATTTAACAGACTAATACATTTAAAGAAAAAAACAATTGTTAGTGTAAAAGCTAATATTACTGTATACTATATTACTGTAACTTGGTTTGTAACTAGATTTTGTTTTCTACATAATTTAAGAGACTAATGCATTTACAAGAATTATTGGATTATGTTTTGGGGCATAAAATGTATAAAGATGTAATTTTGTGACATCAACAATGGAAAGGGGTGGGGATGGGCAGCAAAGGAGAAGAGCTTCTATATGTTATTGAATTTAAGCTGGTATAAATTCGAGTGTTATAACTTCAGGATGTTAAATGTAATCCCTGTTGTAACCACAAAAAAAATAGCTATAGAATATACACAAAAGAAAATGAGAAATTAATTTAAAGAGGAAATGAGAGACAAAAAAGCTTTAAGGAAAAAAAAGCATACAGAAAACAAACAGCACAATGACAGAAGTAAATCCCTCCTTAGCAATAACTGCTTTAAATGTAAATGGATTAAATTCTCCAATCAAAAGACAGAGACTGGCAGGATGGATAAAAACACATTATCCAACTATATGCTGTCTAACAAGAGACTCACTTCAGATCCAAAGACACAAACAGGTTGAAAATGAAAAGGATAAAAAAGATATTCCAGGCAAGTAGTAACAAAAACACAGCAGGAACAGCTAAACTAATATCAGACAAAATAGACTGCAAATCAAAAATGGTTACAAGAGACAAAGAAGGACCGTATCTATTAATAAAAGGTTTAACACAGCAAGAAGATATAACAATTATAAACATTTACACACCTAATGACAGACAATCAAAATATATGAAGCAAAAACTGACAGAATTGAAGGGAGAAATAGACAGTTCCACAATAATAGTTGGTGACTTTAATACCTCGCTCACAATAATGGATAGAACAACCAGACAGAAGTAAGGAAACAGAAGACATAACACAATGAACCAACTAGATCTAACAGACATATACACGCTATCCAACAACAGAAGACACATTCTTCTCAAGTGCACATAAGACATTTTCCGGGATAGACCATATGTTAGGCCACAAATCAAATCTCAAAAGATTTACAAAGATACATATCATACAAAGTATCTTCTCTGACCACAATGGGATAAAGTTAGAAATAAGTAACAAAAGAAAAACTGGAAAATGCACAAAATTGTGAAAAACAACACACTTTTAAACCACCAAAGGATCAAAGAAGAAATCACACAGGAAATTAGAAAATACTTAGAGACAAATGAAAATGAGAACGTACCACAACAAAACCTATGGGATACAGCAAAAGCTGTGTATATTATATATACATATACATAAAACCACTTGATAGATGACAAATCAGTCAAGGATGGCTTGTTAGATGATAGTATGAGGAAAACTGGCTTGCTACACAGACAAAAGCAAAATTTGATTCCTATCACACTTGAACAAAGACCTAAAAATAAGGGGTAAAACTATAAAGCTAAGATGGAAGAAACTGTAGGAGAACAGCCTAGTGATCTTGGGATAAGGAAGGACTTCTTAACCAAGACTTAAAAAGCACAAACCATAAAGTAAAAGACGAATCTTGCATTAAAATTAAGGACTTCTGTTTAACAAAGAGCACCACAGAAAAGTTAACAAATGGGTGAGAGACTAGCAGAAGATATTTGCAATGTCTAAGTGAAGAATTGATCCCTAGAGAGTATACAGGGAACTGGTGCAAATCCACACAAGAAAGACAACCACCCAAATTTAAAAAGTGGGCCAAGGAAATTCACAGGCAATTGACAGAAAGGAAAAAAATTTTAAACTGAATTGCTAAGAAGTATATAAAGAGATATTTAAACTCAACAGTAATTAGAGAAATACAAAATGAAACAATAAAACAAAGAGATACTATTTCACAATCATCAGACTGGCAAAAATTAGAAAGACAATAATACCAAATATTGGTAAGAATGATGGAAAAATATGCTTTCTAGCTCAATCCCATCCTAAGCACAATCTCAGAGAAGCATTTAGACAAGATTATAATGGGACCCGAATGAGTTCATTTATCAGAGATGTTTGTAACAGCAGGGAGCTGGAGGTATCTAAAGGGTCAGATAAGTAAAATGTTGCAGACACTTTGGAATTCTACCCTGCAGTGAAAAGCAGTGAAACGGATGTACATTCAGCAATATGAAGAGATCTTGAAAAAGAGTACTGAGTTAAAATGTTGAGAAACAGAACAAGATCTACAACATAATCCTACTCAGGTAAATTAAACTCACACATGCCTGTGTGCACACACCTATACACAACAGTGACATATACTTTACAGGGATATATCCAAGGACAAATAGCAACATTTAACACAGCGGCCTGAAGGAATTGAGGATGAGGTGGAAAATGGGAGTGAAAATTAGGGCTGAAAAAGAATAAAATAAAAAACCAAGAAAACCTTGTAAGGAATCAATCATGAAAATGATGAGTCATCCACTGAATAGGATTAACTCAACTTTCTACCTCTGGAGTCCATAAAAAGAAAAAAAAAAGTATAACTATAAAACTTGTGTACAACCTTGTCTGCTGAAAGGATCAAATTATGTATGCAGTGTATTGTATAAGCTAGTAAAGCATTACTCAAATATAAGTTACAACTAGACATGAGACGGGTGGTCTTCCTCTTACGGTGAAGTAGCTTGCCCAAGGGCATTTATCTAATAAGAGGCAGAACTGAAGGAGTCATCCTTAACACTGCTCTTCCTCTCACACCCCATCGACAACTCACCAGCAAGGCGGAGCAGCTCAACCTTCAAAATAGGTCCCACATCTGACTGCCTCTCACCACACTACTACTGCTTCCACTCTAGTCACCATCACCTGTACCTGAACTACTCAACAGCCTCCCAACCCCGCCTCTGCTCCTTCCACTCTTGCCCCTCTACAATCCATCTTCTGCCAGCGGCCAGAATCACCTTCTAAAAAGTCTATCAGACACTACTTCCTTGGTTTCAACTCTCCAAGGGCTTCCCATGAAAACCATCACAATGGCATATAAGGCCCTACACGATCTGGCCCCTGCTTACACCTCCAACCAGTTTCTGCCATCCCCCTAGCCCCTACCCCTCGCCCACTGGCATCTCTGTTCTTCTTTGTACATGACAGGCATGTTCCTGTCTCAGGTCTTTGCATTCACTGTTTCCTCTGGCTCTTTTCTCCAATATTCACGTTGCTAGCTTCCTCCCTTCATCTGGATGTCATTCATTCAAATGTCACTTGTCTTCTCTCAAATTCTTTGTAAATACACTGCCTCCTGACATTCTCTAGCCTCCCATCTTCCTCTATTATCCTTCCTGACACTTATTATCTGACATTGTTACATATTTGTTGATTTATCTGAATGTTCATCTCCTCCACTAGTACATAAGCTCCTAGTCTGTCTTAGTCACTATTGCATTTGCAGAGCCAAGACAGTGCTCAGCACGTAGAAGACACACAGAAGCAAATATCTCTTGAAAGCAACAATTAAACTCTGATCTGACCACCTAGCTTATGCTCTTTCCATTACACCATGCTGCTTCCCAGGAAAAAGGTAAACATGCCTAGAGTTTGTTACTTTCCCCCAACAGATTAAAAGGTCCATGCCTTATATACTCCCCAGCATGTAGTGAATGCTAGGGAAATATGATGAAATGAAAGAGTGAAAAGCAACCATAAAAAGAGGTAAATAAGAAGGAACAGAGAGTTGATGGCAGGCGGAAACCTAATTTGTATTCTATGGCCCCAATGACCATTCAGCGGTCAATTCTTCGTTTATTTCCGATGTGCCTATCCACCCAAGCCACAGTTAGGAGTTTTGAAGGAGATAAAAATTAACCAAATGCGAGTCCTGGCTTCAAGGAGCTAACACATATGCAACCATCAAAATACAAATTTTAATATACACCTATGAAAGAGGTGTAATTAAAGAGCTGGAGGGTTTCAATGTGAGGGAAATTACTTCTAGTTGTGGGATTAATAGAAGAATGTGTCATAGAGGTGGCAGCTGAAGTGGTTAAACTGAATATTGATAGACGAGCAACAGCTGGATAATAACCTATACACTCCTGAAAGACAAGAACTATATTTTATTCATTTTGCTGTCCTTGATGCCTCACAAAATGTCTGGACCATAACGATATTCAATAAATGTTTAACAAAGTTGGGAGGAGCAAGGCATTCCAGGCAGAAGGAAGAACGTCAGTAAAACACAGACACGAGAGAATGCACGATATGGATGAGCCAAAATAAAGAGTGAGGGCTGGCTAGTGAAAAGGGTTCATGAAAATGAATGGCAAGAACTAAGGTGGGAAAAGTAGATTAGGGCCAAAACATGGCACACCATGAATGACACACTAAGGGGTTTAAGACTTTATTATGCAGGCAGGGAGAGCCCACTGACAACTTTCACAAAGGAGAAGGAGATCTGAAGAAGACCGTAGCAGGAGCCCGCTGCTTGAAAAACAAAAAAACTCTCACCACTTCACCCTTACTTCAATTCTACCATTAGAAATTACTTTCTTTTAAGGCATAATCTCTCTAGGAATCTTCTAAATTTCAAATTCTCCTGAGATAATACAAAAGCTGTCGTCATTCATGTATACTTTAGTATAAATCGGATAATCTATTTACCTTCTGGCTAGGCTAAGCACCCAGAGCCATTGGGAGAACGGCAATTTTGACGGCAGACGGAAGTATAACTTTTTGACTGAGACACTACCTTGGAAAGACAGAGCTGGGGTGCAGGAAAAAAAAGAATTAATACCTTTGCATAAGACACCCAACTCTGTTCTTTCCAAAAGCAGAACTGAGTAAAGATAAATACATAAAAGACATTACAATCTCCAATAACGAAAACTATTAAAGTGATGATCCAGAAAGTAAGAAATAAGGAGAAATATGATAAACTGAACAATTTGGGGGGGGGGCGGTTTTGTGGAATTTAGACACTACATCCTCAGTTCTTTGAGTTTTCCTCAAAAGTGGCAAGTAAAGACTTTAAATCACATTCAATCACAACTTCATCAACTGTGATACACGATTAATAATAGTCAAGGAATGTGATGGTGCAAGGAGAAGAAATTTTAAAAGAAAAGATTAAAAATCCACCCAAATGGTGTATGCACCAAAAACGATAATCAGGATGACAATAAACATGTGATAAGCCTGGGAATTCCACCGAGATCTAATGGAAACCAGGGATCTCATTTGGATGGTTTCCTGCTTTCTAAACCTCAAATCCGCAATCCAGGCCGCCGAGGGCTCATTTTGCGGGCTGCAGGGGCACTGGGGCGCGTTTCCTCAGACGACCACCTAAGGACCCCAGGTTCCCCGCCCAAGAGCCGGTGGGACGGGCACTCACCGCTTGTCGATGGCGTCGATGTTTGAATGGAGGAGCCACAGCTCCTCCGTGTTGTCCTGCCGGGAGGACAGGATCAGGTGGTGGCCAGTCAGACACAAGGTCCCCTCGACGGCCGGGTAGAAAGGCCGGTGCAGCACCACATTGTCCACCCGCGGGGTCCTAATCAGCTCCGCAAACTCCATGTTTCCCAGCAGCCGAAGCCACGGGACGGCCGGGTCCCGGAGGAGCGAGGCGGCTACAGCGCCGCAGGGCTGAGGAGGAGAGTGACCCGGCGCTGGGCAGGCCCGAGGGGCGGGGAGGCCGGGCCCCGCCCCAGGCTGGAGTGGGCGCGGCGAGGCCTGCGGCCACGGTCACTGGCCGCGGGAAGCCGGGCTGGGGCTGGGCCAGGCCGGGGCGTTTCTCCGCACGCCCCGCTCCCCCTAGGCCCAGGGCTCGGCCAGAGAGAACGCCCCGCGACAGGCCCGGCAGCCGCCGCCGCCTCCTGGGGCCCCGGCCTCGGTGGGCAGGCTGGGGGGAGAAGGAGCAGGCCGCCTTAGGGCCAGTTTCCGAGTCCGAGCTGCTAGGGACTCCTGGCGGAAGAAGCTGCTCGCAGCCGGAGCCTAGGGCAACTTCGGGCGGAAGCGGCGGAGCTCAGAACTCGGAAGACGGGGAAGTCGGAGCCGGAAGTCCGTCTCCGCCTAGGTCCGGTGAGAACGCTTCCGGAAACGCCGCTAGAATCGAAGAGTTGGGTTCCTAGTGGGAAAAAGCTCTTCTTTGCCTGCGCGCCCACCGCCGCAGGTCACCCCCTCCAAACACCATTTCGTGTCACAAGAGGCCGGGGAGGATGGGACGACGACAAGAGGTCCCTGACCTGTCTTCCTCTGCTTGAGCAGGAGTCCCTCCAACAGCTCTTCCGAGGGCGGGGCTGCCGTAAATTGTAGCCATTTTCACCCATTCGCGGTGAAGAGATGGCACAAGCGGGATCGAATAAGTGATTGTGACTCCAGGGCCGCCAGGTGGAGGGGGTCACAGGCCGGGTGCCGCCGCCGGGGCGGTGACCGTGACCAGGAGAGGGGACACATCCAACCCCTGAGAGAGGCACCTGGGTGGATACAGACGGTGCACAGAAGAGGAGGTGGGGAAGATCCAGGGAGTGGCGGACGCGGTTCACCTGGAGCAGAGCCCGGACTTCACTCCAGGTCCAGGAAACCCAAGACACGGGGGTGCCGGTCCCCACCGCTCAGCCTCCTCGTTAAAGACAATCCAACTGGACTACCTAGACACCTAGTTTATGCCAGAAATTTGCTCAAATAATTGCTCCTCGCTTGGTGCCTTCCTCCCCTTTTAAACTGACATTTTCATTCTAAAATAGGGAATTAGAGGGAAAAGATGTAAATTTAGTCCCGGTCCACTGTCACTTCACTAACCTTTGAAATCCTCACCATCTAGTATCTATGAACAGCAATCAAAGACAAAATAACTTGCCTCAAGTCTCATCATCACTCAACACGTGTCCCTGCTTCTATCCTTGCCCTTCCTAAAATGTTCCCTTCTTAAAACAAAAGACTTTATAAGATTGTTACAGCCGAGGGTTCCGTTTTATTTATCTGCAAAAGAAAGACGGTAACCAACAGAGAAGGGAGAATGAAGGGAAACAATTTATAAAGCTGTTTTTTTAATTGGAATTTTTGTTGTCCTTCCACTATGTGGTTCATTATAACAATTACCAATTGTGGAAGGGAGAATTTACTTCCAGAATGAAGAATCAGGGACGGTTTTACAAAGAATGTCATGGAAGGATAAGTGAGATTTACACCCTGAATGGAGTATATCCAAAATAGATGTCCAGTTTAATGATATCTACTGGAGCTAGGGAAAAATTCTTCAGGAATTTCATGACTTTTCTCTTTTAGTTTTCCCAAAAAAAGAAAAAAAGCCTATGAAAGGACCATTGTATCATTAAATTTAAAAATGTTTAATGTTCCATAAAGGCATAAACTTTTTGCCCAGGGAGAAAATTGTCAGTATCATGTTGGGTTGTTACAACGAAACACCGTAAACTTTTAGAAAATTACATCTACTCTAGGATGAAGCTCAAAGCATAGAAAGCCATTGAGATATGAAGAAAGCATTCGA
Organism: Equus przewalskii; assembly: GCF_037783145.1. NCBI lineage: Eukaryota > Metazoa > Chordata > Mammalia > Perissodactyla > Equidae > Equus > Equus przewalskii. The sequence goes on along the minus strand of NC_091832.1, from coordinate 59,720,924 downwards.
TAGTGAAGAATGGAGTGGGGACCACAATATGTTAACTTACTACATGAACAGTAGGTGGCAGTAGAGTTCAATGTAATGAAGTAGGCTTCCATTCTATTAAAATAATTCAATGAAGCTGTAGTCATTATCCAAACTACCTGGATATAAAGGTCTCAGAGGATTCTGATAAACGAAAGAAGATGATGGCATTTATAATGCGTGTAAAACTCAATACCTTACAGATGTTATTTTTATCATCTTTTGTGAGATGATAAATGGCATTGATATGTAATCATCTAGATGTTATTCTATCAAATAGCTAACGTGTGTTAAGTGCCTCCTTGGTCATCAGCACCATGGGGAATGGAAACAATAGATCTGACACGGTCCTTGGCCTCAAAGAGCAACAGATAATTTGGGAAGGCCAATGCACCCCACACAACTAATGAACAAAATAAGAGAGTAAGTGCTAAATTTTAAAGTACAGATTTACTTTCCTAGTTTTGTGTTTCTCTACCAGGCCTTCAGTAGTTAGTAGAAATTGAGGCAGGTTGAAGGAAGTTTGAAGAAAGCAGGTCAACAATTCCCAAAAGTAGAAGGAGCATCTAAAATGGAGAAGATGCTGCCTATGTGCCACTGAGGAACAGCTATTCTCCACGCGCTTTGTAATTATGTGTTGACTGTAGGCAGCTGAAAGGAACCCGATAACCTCATGCCATGCCTTTCTTGTGTTCTCCATCTCTTTCATCCCCCAAGCAAATCAGTCACCAAATTGTTGATTGTATCTTCTAACAGCTCTTGAATTCAAGCATGTCTCTCCATCCCCAAGGCCACTGCCATAGTTCAGGCCACCATCGTTTCTCGTATAGTTACTTAACAGGAAAAGACTCTCAGTGGGTCTCCTTTCTTTTAGTGGGGTTCCCCATTCCAACCTATTTTTCCCTTTGGCAGCTAAAGCCCTCTTTGCTGTTCCAAATTTCTTCTTTTCTTAACTTGTAAGTCCCTTTGTGATTTAGCCCCTTAAGCAGTGATGAGCATTGCAGATCTATCTCCTATTCCCTCTCTAGCCAGCACAACAGCCCACAAACCCCATTCCTTGCAATTTTCATGCCAGCTATCCTTAAATAGTTCACAGTTTCCTCTTGAGGTTTTGCACCCCGTTAGAACATTTTTACCGAGTGGAAGTGTAGAAGAGGGAACCAGCATCATGAGCATTCCATGGGAACTTTGTTAGAAATGTTCCACTCCAGAGCTACTGAATCAGAATCTGCCCCTTAACAAGATTCTTAGGTGATTTTTATGCTCCTAAAAGTCTGAGAAAGCACTGTTTTAAATAATCTAGGTGTTCTTTCTGCCTGGTATGTTCTCACTTCACTCCCAATACCTTGTCCCTTGACCTGCTAATTCCCGTCATCCTTCAGATCTCATCTCAGATATCTCAGATGTCAGTGCCTCTGGGAAGCCTTCCTTGATTTACCCTTGAAAGTATGGGCTCAGGCCAGCCCTTGCAGCCTAGTGGTTAAGGTTGGCACACTACATTTTGGCGGTCCAGGTCTGGTTACCAGGCACGGACCTACAGCACTCATCTGTCAGTGGCCATGCTGTGGTGGCAGCTTACAAAAAGAGGAAGATTGGCAGTGGATGTTAGCTCAGAGTGCATCTTCCTCAACAACAACAGAAAAAAACTGTGGGCTCCCCATTACATAGGCTCCAGAGCACCACGTAATAATAATAATAGTTCACATTTTTGAGTGTTTACTGTGTGTTCCATACATCGTGCTAAATGCTTTACCTGTACTGACTCATGTATAGTCCTTCCACAATTCTCTAACGTTAGTTATTATTCTCCTTTTACTGATGAGGAAACTGAGCCATATCTTAATAACTTTTCCACGGTCAGACAGCAATAAGTGATGAAATCAGGATTCAGAACCATGCAATCGGGTGCAGACTCTGTGCTCTTCACTACCATGCTGCAGTGCCACCCAGGAGACCTGAGCCCACCTTGGTTACTCTCTCTGATTTCACCTCTTAGTAAACTGTATTGAAATAGACTCCTTCTGTGTCCATAACATTCCACTAGACAGCAAGCTCCTTGAGAGCAAGGACTATTTCTTTATTGCAGTGTGCCCGGCATCTAGTTTAGTGCCTCCACCTAGTGGCCACTATGTATATTTGTTGAATAGAGTCTCTGTTACTTAACGTATTCTGTCCTGGCCTGTACTCCCCCTACTCCAATCTGAGTGACTTTAAATGTTATTGCAGATGTTTATAGCAGCATTTTGATGAGAGTAGGAGGAAGGTGGTGTTATATTGTACCCACCTTAAAGATGAGGAAATTAAAGCAGGTGAATAACTTCTTAGTGATGATGACATTGCTACTCTCTTACATTTGGTCATTGTTTTACAATTCACAAAATGTTTTCAAATATACTATCACATATAGCTCTCTCAATGACCTGGTGAAGTAGATAGGAGAGGTATTCTTCCAACTCAGAGTGGAAGAACTGAGGCTCAAAGGGATGCTGGTGTCTTTTCAATGACAAAACCAAGCAGTGAGGCAGAAACCCAAAGGCAACACTTCCGAGTCCAAAACCTAGGCCCTTGCCATCACACTACTAATTTAAATTAGACTTACTTTGCACTGCTTTTTTCTGTTAAGGTTCTGAACTGTTGGTGTTGGGAGAAGACAGCCATTCTTAACTAAGCAAAGGAGGACTAAGTTCTCGGTGCACACAGCAGCAAAAGGAAAGCTTTAGTGACCATGATATGATCAATGGGTCTGTGTTCAGATATTTCATTCTAATAGCCACATTCCATGTGTCTGATTCCCGTGTCTTAATCACTGAGCTGCTTCATTTCTTGAAACCAATCAGAAGAACAGGAACCTACTACTTTAGAGGAAAGTGGCAAACTGGAAGGAAGAGGGACTGTTGCTACTACACCTAAAATAAATCAGTCCAAACATAATTGCTTAAAACGACCCCAGCAGTTGGTAGCTACATATGGCATGGTGGGAGGGGAGAAGCTGAAGCAGCTGTGGGGTGGTCGGGCATCTCTTTCTGAAGTCTTAGGGTCTCTCCCTGTGGTCTCCTTGCGAGTAATTTGGTATTCCTGCTAGTACAGTGGACTCAGGGCAGGTGGGCTACATACATGGCAGCCAAAGGCGTCAAGAATGAGGAGTCAAGAGCAAAGCAGACACTGTATCAACTTTTAGGACCTAACCTCAGATGCCCCATAATGTCACTTGCAGTGCACTCTATTGATCATAAACAGTCTCAAAAACCCACTCAGTTTCAAGGGGAGAGGACGTAGATCCCATCTCTCAATAGGAGCAGTGTCAAAGAATGTATGCCACAGGGACACAGTTGACAGTGGGAAACATACGTGCGTGAACTCAACTTCTCCTGTACACACCAGACCCTGGAAAGAGGGATAAAGAGAATATTAGGAAAGTCAGCACGCTGTTTTTGGCAAAGTGCTTTTCTGCTCGTAGCCATAGTGAAATGAACTAATAATATGCAATTACATGTGATTGGATCTAATTAAAATAAAGAGACACATCTAAAATAAAGGCATAATTAAGCACTAGGAAAATTTACTAGGTGGGAATGTCAACCATGTGATTCAGTGATTACTGTTGGAGTTTATTTTATTGTCACTGAACCAAAATCAGGGTCAGTGTCCAAAAGAAGAAGGGAAGCAACCTAAGTCTGCTCACAACTCTTTGATCACATCTCCCCAGCTCCCCATTTCTTTTTTCCCCACACGGTTTAGGGGAAGCTTTACACAGAGCTTCCTCAACTTATGATGGGCTTACATCTGGATAAACCCATGGTAAATTGAAAGTAGCACAAGTCAAAAATGCATTTAATACTCCTAACCTACCAAACATCATAGCTTAGCCTAGCCTACCTTAAACGTGCTCAGGACACTTACATTAGCCTACAGGTGGGCAAAATCCACTAACACAGAGTGTATTTTATAATGAAGTGTTAGATATCTCATGTAATTGATTGAATACTGCACTGAAAGTGACAAACAGAATGGCTGCGTGGGTCCAGGATGGTTGTAAGTGTATCAGCTGTTCACCCTTGTTCATGATCATGTGGTTGACTGGGAGCTGTGGCTTGTGGCCACTGACCAGCATCATGAGAGAAGATCATACTGCATATCGCCAGCCCAGTTTCTACTGAATGTATATTGCTTTCCCACCATCAAAAAGTCAAAAAATCATAAGTTGAACCATCGTAAATTGGGGACTGTCTGTATGTAATTTTAAATGTGACATATAGTTTTGTTTTCAATCCTTTAATCTGTTTAATAGATGATGACACTGTTCCAATTGCCCCTCTTATGCCTTCCCTTTTCTTCCTTTGGCTTTCTTCCACTGTCCTGTCCTTTCTCATCCTCTTCTGCTTTTCTCTCCCCCATCTTTTGTTCTCAGAGATGACCATCTCAAGCGGACAGATCTACAAGTATCATCCCACAGATAGCTAAGAGAAAAGCTTCTCTTCATAATGGAGAGAGCTGGTGATCGTCACTGTAACCAAGTGACCAACAGTGTGACCCCCAGCCATTCTGCACCTCCTGACGTGAGACAATGGTGGGTACGCAACATCACCGGGGAAGTACTCTAGCCAGACATGCTTAACTCCAATCTAAGCACTAGGAAACCATCAGACACATTCACAGAGTCGGATATTCTACAAAGCAACTGGCCTGGGCTCTCTTAAAAATTCAGTGCCGTGGAAAACAAGAGCCAAAGGCAAGAGGACCATCCCAAATTCAAAGAGGCTAAAGGGATGTAACAACCAAATGCCAGGCAGGAAACGTGATTAAATCCCCGATCAGAAAACAAAATTACTACAAAAGACATTTTGGGGGAAGTGTGAACATGGATTGTATACTAGATGATATTACTGAATTAATGTTAATTTTCTTAGATGGGATAATGATAGTGTAGTTATGTAGGAAAATGTCCTTTTTCTCAAAAGATGCATGCTGAAATATTTAAATATGAAGCATCACAAGGTCTGCGGCTTAATTTCAAATGTTTCAGAAAAAAAGTGCCTATGTAGTGATTATGTATGTATGTAGATGTATATACATATATACAAACACACATAGAGCACACACACATATAGTATTTATGTATGCACCTACTGAATAAAAATGTGGCAAATTATTGACAATAGGTTAATTTGGTAAAAGTTTAAGGATGTGTAATGTATTATTTTCCCATCTTTTCTGTATTCTGACTTTTTTCAAAATTAAGATTGAAAAAATCGAAATAAAAAAGACATAATAAGTATTTGATAAATACATCTGAATGAAATAGAATTCTCTAATCTAACCCTCTCATTTTACAGATGAGGAAACTCAGGCTCAGAGAAGTGAAGTGACTTACCTAAGATCACACAGCTAGTTAGTGGCAGATGGGGGACTAAAATCCATTTTCTTTTAACTTTCTGATCAATGGTCTTTCTATTACCACTGCTTCCTTCCCCATCACTTATTTAATCTAGTTTTGTTCTTATTTTTTGAGATAGGACAGGTGAGGAACAGGGAAGGAATGAAGAACCAGTTTGTCTACAAATACCAGCTAATGATGTTTGTCTCCCACATGCTGGCCTCTGGTCTCTGCTTCCTCCAACTCTTCGTCCCCAGAGGAGTGGAGGTGGATGTGACTAGATACCAGGGGGAAAGTAGTAGTTCTCTTCTCTGCTGGTTTTCTGCTGCATTTTTAGTCATTTCCTCCCTGGCAAAAAGTCTCTAGTCCCCTAATTCACTTTCACCTTTTCTCCTTGGTTTCAACGTATGTGTGTGTGTGTGTCCCAAGTTTTTCTTTTAAGGAGCAACGAAAATCTAGTTTTCACAACTTTGAATTTGAGAAAAATCCTGTGCTAAGACTTAAGAGGACATTCTGTCATGATCAGTGTCAAAAATAAACAAAGCCAGGCAGGTTAAGTGGTAAGAACAGAGTTTAATCGGCAATATACTACTGCAATAGGGAAGGGGGTCCAGAGTGAGCGGAACTCGACTTTGATGTGTTCAGAGGTGACAGGGCATTTCAAAGGGAGAATAAGGAAATTGGGAGGAGGCATGACAAGGGGTTTGTGCAGAGTTAGGGAAGTGAAAACATTACAAAGCCTTGGTCATTAGGCCAGCTGTGTCTGTTAGCTGGCAATTATGGAAGTTAGGATTCTATCCTCCTGGGAGGATATCTATCCCCGGGAGACAGGGGCCCTATCCTTCCTGAGGATTGTTTTTCAAAGAAATGGCTTTCAGGTCTTCCTGAGTTGTAGGAAATACATATACATCTCAAAGGGACAGAGGAAGGATTCCTAATTGTACGCCTTTTTAGTAAATGCTCTAAAAAGGAGCTCAGGGGCCTATCACCAGGTGTTGGCTAGAACAGACAGTAAATTCTTTTGGTAGCCCTGAGTTTTTTTGTTTTTTCAGGCAGGTGCTCTCAGGCAGCTACGATCATCCTAGAGATGTAGGCTTGAGCTCTTAGAAATCATATTAGTGTTTATTCAAGGCTTTTAATGTGTGTGTGGCATGGGGGCCAGGAGGGGGATGAACATTTGTACTAAGAGCCTACAGTTTTTGTAGGCAAGGGTTGAGATCTATTGGAGAGGGCCTGGCTGGAGTCTGGTCTACGAGAGAATCTTCATCATCACTACCAAGGGAACATAATTTTTAAACTGACCCTATTCATCATGTCATCAAATTTTAAATCTGAAAATTGAATTTGGTCATATATTTACTTGGTTCACACAATGTTCCTTTGCTCGTTCCCTTCTTTCCTTTGTAATATTCCTAGTCATATTAGTTTCTCACTAAGACCATATGCTCTTTAGAACAAAAGATCAAAATCCTCTTTATCTTGGGGCTCCTCACAGTGCTAGGCACGCAGAAGGCTATTTGGTGCCAGTCTCAGCAATAACCAGTGTGGTGGCGGGACCAGCCCTTGTGGTTCTTATTATGACTGCAAGATGCCCATTAGCAATGAACATCAGGAAACTTGAAAAAATAAAGGTTTATCACTTGCAGAACCTGGAAATGACACAGCACTCCTGGGGCCACACAGCGAGGTCGTGGGTAGAGACAGAGTGCACAGGCCTGGGGTTCTGCTTTTATTGGGGTTTAGGGTGGGGACCTAGAATTTCATGGGCTCACTCTTTATTGGTGAATTTCACACAAAAGAGCAAGAATTTTAGGCATGTGGAGAGAAAAAACAAGTGGCCCAAATTATCAGTTATTGAAATCAACCAAGATCTTTAAAATTAAGGAGTCTGGGGGGGAAGGGGACAGCCTGACTCTTTATTGAGTAACGTAGCTGGCAATGTGTTTATTCGAGGTAGCTGTCATTGAAGTGGAGGCCTCGGCAATCAAAGCTTAAGTCAGGCACTTGCATTACAAAAAAGAAAAAACAAACACCAACTGTCGTGGTTTACACTATGAAGGCACTCAGCACATGTCTGTTAATTAAATAAAGGAACAATCAAAAAAGGGTAGCCATGTCTGTCATCATGTCATACTTTCCGAAAGGCCAGAAAGTAAAGTTGGAGAAGCAACATGAGAGAAGTTCTGATACGCTGCTATTTAGAAAGGGTTTATTTTAGACTAATAATTTACTCATGGATCCTCCCCGCCAAAGATATAAATCTGCCTTTGTGGTCTAAAAACCAAAGAGAGTTCATTCTCAGATAGAAATTTAAAAAGCAGCATTATTACCTATCCTGGCCATTGATAGGTAGATTGATTCTATTTGGAGGGATTAAAAAGTGACAAGTAATAGGATATATTGGAGTATGAGGAAGCCATTTGGTATAAAACTAATTTGGCCTGACCCTGTTTTTCCAAAAGGGCCTGACGTGGCCTGTTGAGCACCATTGTACATCTGCTTTAAATATTTACTATGTCCCAAAGACAAGAATGATGCCCCTAAAGATAGGGATGTAACCTCCCCGATATCGGCATTTCCTTTAGGATAAGCATCTCTCCCTAAATTAAGGATTAATTACTGACCTGCTGTGTTCACCTTGTGACCGCTGACCTGCTGACCACCAATCTGCTGACAACTGATCTGCTGTGCCAGCTAAGCATCTTGTGACAATTGTAAAAGGGACATTCCTATCATATGTGATGTATGCTGTTTGTTCCAAGATGGTATATAACCACTCTGTACACCCCATGTCTTTGGTGCCCTTCCTTCCTTGGGGAAGGAAGGCCTCAGGCTAGTCCTCAGATCTGGTTCATAATAAACTCACCCCAATTTTGATTTATAGATTGGTTATGGATTATTTGCGTTGACAGGAGTAAGACCAACATTTTCTCCCATATGTATATTTAGTCTTGGGGGAATCCTAATGTCCTTTAGCTAATATCAAGCCACTGAGGACACCTTGGCAGATCATATTAACACATGCTACCATTAGTCATGTAGTCTTGGGATGGTGACTTCTACTCTCACTTTCTGCTCTTGTCTGACCTGCAAAATCAGGAGAGCAATACCAACATAACAAAGTTATGGTTTATGAAATAAAGCTGTAAGCAGCCATGGAAATATAAGATTAATATGATGTTTAGGTTCCTATTATAACTGAGTGTGTTGTCAGAATGATGGTTCTTTCAACCCAAGTGGCATCTTCCCTTTGTTCTAGTCATGCAGGAAAAGAGGCAGTAAAGGCACACATAAGACAAGGTAGCAGACGAAAATGGCGGGAAAGGGCCTAATGAAGCCAAGCTCTGATGGATCTGTGCTTTAACCACTATTTTCTCTTTTGAGGAAGAAAAAGTAAAGCTTGAATAGGACTGAAGGCAGATATGGGCTGAACTGTGTCCCCCCTCCAAATTCCTATGTTGAAGTTCTAATGTCCAGAACCTCAAAATGTGACTGTATTTGGGTGTAGGGTCTTTTAAGAGGTAATTAAGGTTAAATGAGGTTATTGGGGTGGACCCTAATCCAATCTGACTGCGTCCGTATAAGAAGAGGCAGTTAGGACACAGAGAAACACAGAGGGGAGACCATGTGAGGACACAGGGAGAAGATGGCCATCTACAAGCCAAGGAGAGAGGCCTCAGGAGAAACCAACTCAGTCTGTGTACTTTGTTATAGAAACTCTAGCAAACCAATACAGATGATCTTTCTTTAATTAAAAACAAAAACAGGGGCCAGTCCCGTTGCCGAGTGGTTAAGTTCACGTGCTCTGCTTCGGTGGCCCGGGGTTTCCCGGTTCAGATCCCGGGCGTGGATTGATGCACGGCTCATCAAGCCATACTGAGGTGGTGTCCCACATAGAAGAACTAGAAGGTCTTATAACTAGGATATACAACTATGTACTGGGGGGCTTTGGGGATAAAAAAAGAAAAAAGAGGATGATTGGCAACAGATGTTAGCTCAGGGCCAATCTTCCTCAATGCCAAAAAAAAACGAAAACAAGAAAACAAAAACAAAAAAACTGTGTAACACCAAAGAATAAGAAATGATTGACAAGAACAGCCTAGACAACTCTGGTCTCCCTCACTCCTCCATCCTGGTTCTCTGTGTGACGTGATTCTCATCTCTGTCATGCTTGGGCCACAGCTCATCGGCTTGTCTTCACAGCTTCCCACTCCAGCGGTAGCTCTTACCCTGGACACAGGCTTCCATGTCCATCCACTGTGGGAGAGGTGAATCAATGAAGGAACTTGGGGAATGCTGTGGACTACGCAGAGGCTGGACCCCTAAGTTCATGCCACTTCACCAGATGGCATTCCCTGGGGACAGCAGTTGCCAGCAGCAGAGAAATGCTGCTGGGTGGGTCAGGTTGTGCCCTGTGGCAGCCCAGAATTCTTCCACACGCAGTCAACTCACTCAAAGAATGTGGAGCCCTGCCACAGCACTTATCAACTGTGTGACCTCAGACGATTTACTGAACCTCTCTGAGCTTCAGTTTCCCCACCCGCAAAATTAAGATAACAGACCTCTCAGAGCTGTTGAGAGGATTAAATAAAATTACCTAATTATTTAAAATACATCAAGGGCCCAGTTCAAGCAGTGTTCCTAGCACACAGCCTGCTGGGTCTCAAATATTAACAAAATTGAAAACAAGGCACTATTGTTTGCGGTTCAGCTGGGCACCATCTCTTTGACTCCTAGGACTGTTCTTGTAAACTTTATGTGTGTGACAGTGAGAAATGTAGATTCCATCAGTCCTAGGAGGATTTACCAAAGCCTTTCCTGTGGTCATTTTCCTAGATTCCAGGAAAGGGCATTTTGATAGTCCGGCTTGTTCCAGGATGACCTAGACAGGTCCTCTAGAAAGGCAGGTCTAGAATGCAGGCGGATGCCCTTGCAAGGGGCGGAACCTGCTTTCAAGACTGTGTTTAAACTACTTTTGCTTGAGCCCCTCTTCCTGCTTGTCTTCATCCGCTTTGGGGTTACCTTGGCAGCGACATAAGATCATTATTGGCTGTAGGCAGTGTTTCTGAAACTGTGAAATGCAATCACGATTTCCTGGGGAGTGGTGAGGGAATATGCAGATTCCCAGGCTTCTCCTCAAACCTACTAAATCAGAATCTCTGGGAGCCTAAGCCTACAAGCTCCCCAGGTGATTCTAAAGCTGCAGGTGCCATCACACCTTGATACAGGCAGTGTTCAGCAGGTGGCGGCCAGCATATGTATATGATGGGGAAGGTGGGGCGCCCAAGAGTTACTGAATATTTACTGTGTGCCAGCCTCTTACATACTGTGTATGTTTCCTATGGCTGCTGTAACATATTACTACAAACTTAGTGGCCTAAAACAACACACACTTATGCTCTTACAGTTCTGGAAGTCAGAAGTCTGAAATCATTTTCACTGGGCTAAAATTAAGATATTTGTCGGCAGGGCCACACTCTCTCCAGAGGCTCTAGGGCAGGGTGGTTTCCTTGCCTTTTCCATTTTCTAGAGCTGCGTTGCTTGGCTTGTGGCCCCTGCCTCCATCTTCAAAGCATTCTGCTTCAGTAGCCACGTTGTCTTCTTCCTTCTGTAGTCAAGTCTCCCTCTGCCTTCTTCTTATAAGAATATTTATGGTTGAATTTAGGGCTGACCGGGATAATCTCCCCATCTCAAGATCTTTACATCACATCTGCCAAGTCTCTTTTGCCATATAAGATGACATTCACAGGCTCCGGGGATGGGGACCTGCATATCTGTGGGGCCATTATTCAGTCTACTACACATACATTATTGTATTTAATCCTCAAAACAGTATTATGAGGTGGTTAGTATTATCCCCCTTTTCAGATGAAGGAAGTGAGACTCAAAGAGGTGAAAATGACTTGCCATACACCACTCGGCTGGGGAGGAGTTAGGATTTGAACCCAAGACTTTGGTTCTAAGACCTGTGACCTTTTCTCTGCATCAGATTAAACTACAATGCCTGTCAAAGGAGTCCCACCACTCACAGCCTGTGATCTTGTAGGTGTCTGAGATGGCCACTGAAATGTCCCCGTGTGATCGCATTCTCGGTTCCAAGTGAGAAGTCCAGCTTCTGAACTTGAGTGGGTTATTTGGAAGAGAGTATACAGACAGAGATATGTCTGCTCCTTGCCAGATTCTTGGAGCAACTCAAGAAGACATAGATAATTGCCAAACAGCCCTCCAGGCCCACTCTTGAGATAAGAACAACTACTTAAATTTAGAGGCTTCATTGTGATTCTGCACGTTTTAAGTAAGAGATTATTTAGGAAAAACGTCTAGGCGAAGCCTTGAAGACAGCCTTAAAATGCCATCTCCTGGAGGTGTTAACTAACCTTATTGCAGTAATCATTTTGCAATATATACATGCATCAAATCATCACGTTGTACACCTCAAACTTATATATGTTATACGTCAATAATATCTCAATAAAGCTGTGGGGGGAAAGGCTAGCTCCCTCTTGTTAGATGACATCTCCAAAGTTTCTATTATTCTGGGTGTTCAGCCAAGCACAAAAACGGGCCATGGAGCAAATTGAAGAACTATTGTAATTGCGACCGTAAAAGCAGTCAGGACTATGTAGTCATTGAAACATCTGTAAGGTAGGGCCACAAAACACTATGGGAAATGCCCCATGAACATCAGCAAGGTGGGGACAAACAAACATGGCCCCTTCTGAGCAGAGAAGCAGAAAATAAGAACGGGGCTATCTAGGCTTCACTGCAGGAAAAATGTAAAAATAGAATATTGGAACTTTTATCATATAGATGTAACAATTATAATATTTAGGTTGTAATAAAATATAGTGTCCTCAAAAAGGAGAAAGAGCAAACTTTTCTATTCCAATCAAAACATAGGAAGAGCTTCCAAAGTTGGATATTTTAACCTTTAAATAGAAGATAATCTTCACTGAGTGTTCTCTCATTTCTAAAAAAGCTGTGTGATGTAATTTAAATCTCTCTATAACAAAATTGCCTTTAAGTTCTAGTCAATGGCTTCTTTATTTAGTACGTATTTGATAGATCAAAGAATTAGGACAGCTCTTGATTGCAATGGGATTTACCCTGGGTCTAAGTTTCTGTATTTAGATGGGGTTGAATTTACAGATCGACTATTCAACACTTACTCTCTCATCAGCATCCCCAGATTACCTTTATGTGGATTCACACTCAATCCAAAATCCTAACATCTGTCCACCGTCCTAATTGCTCATCTTTATTCATGCGCCACCTTACTGGTGGAGTCAGGTGTAAAATAATAAAGAGTAAATTGAAGATCTTCAAGGATAAAGCTCAACAGGAGAAAGCTAGCCTATGAGAGCAGAGGAAATGCAGTGAAGGAAGCATTATAAAAAAAGAACAAAGGTCATCTTGAACCTTTTGTATCAAAAGGAGTCAGAGTTGGGGTCGGTGCAGACATTAACCAAAGGTTTGAAGGCAATCTGTTTATTACTTGATATTTGCCTTTATATATCATTTTGCCCCTAAAGCTGGACTCACCAAAGTTCCTAACACACACCCATCCTGTGCCCGTGGCCCGTTGTACCTTTCCTTTTATGCTGTTTGACTATACAGAAGTGAAGTTTAGCCCTACCTTGAACGAATCACAAAAATAAGTTCTGGCTGAAATAAAATTCTAAGTGTAAAAAACCAAAACCATTGCCTTCCATTTTTAGCAATATGGCAGACTGGAAACTCTAATAACGCTTTTGGTATAAAACACCTATAATCATCTATTTTGAAAACAACAAATATTTTTAAAAGTTTTAAAAAACCAAATTACTAACTGCGTAGCTGGCCTGGCAAAAAGTAAAAGAAAATCCTCAAAGGCCAAAAATAATGGAAATTATGAATTCAGGGAAGTAAGCAAGGATATTAAAGCAGTTGCTGCTTAAGGAACATTAGGGGCCCGGAGTTTCCATTTAAATTGTTTGGTTGAGGGGGAAAGGAAGCAAAATCTGGTGCCTACACAGGGGGGAAGTCCACCTGGAGACCTTCCTTCATAAGTCTGGGAACCCGAAAGCCACACCTCATTGGGTAATCCAGCAAAAGAATCTGACCTCTCTTAAGGAGATAGTAAGGAAACTTGTCCATCTTGACCTTAGCTCTGAGTGAATAGGAGGCAACTATGTTTAAGAATTTGGTTTCACCCTCACGTAGGTTTAGGACTAGAATGAATACTATCTGAGAATCCTGGAAACACTGAACTGATAATTTAGTGTAAAGGCATCCTAAATTGCTAATAAATCAGGTGCCACCAAAAATAAATGTAATTATTTGCTCAAGGAATGCCCCTCAAACCTGTCAAAGAATTAATACAGATAGGTTCCATGGAACAGTCTCACAGTGAAATTATAAGACACAAAAGGAAATGTCACATGAGTGAGAGCCAGGAGAAATAAGAAACAGTAGAAACATATTCACAAAAGACTGAAGATACTAGGAAAGAAAGTTAAACAAATATTTTAATATGTTTATAGAAATAGAAGGGAGTGTTAGAAGTATGACTTCAGAACAAACGATTGAGATCTGTACTCAACTAATAGTACCCAGACAGAAAACTACAGAGTATCTGCTCAACTGACTATAAAGACCTGCTAAGATCTGGCCGCAAAGTCTTAACTAATGTTTAGACAACAGAACATTTTATAAGCAATCACTTTAGCAAACAATCTAATGTTAACATTAGATTCTGCATTAGAAACCCTTCTGCACTAAAAACCCTTCCCCTAAGAATCCCAGGGAATCCGTTATTTGACTGTATACTATACAAACCACTAAATTTTGACAAGGCTTAATTCTATTGCCCTTTTGTCTTTAACATTTTTGGAGGTTCAACTGAGATCACCTGATACTTGGAGCTTGCCCTTCAATTCCTGACCAGAAGACATTTTGGCAGCATGCCAGAAGGTCTTTGTGCCTCTTGACCTTCTTGCCTGAGAGTCCATCACTGACCAGAGAGTCCAACTTGTTGAGTCATTGGGAGCCACTGAGTTTTTACATGTCAAAGCTCCCATGAGTGGGCATGAAATTGTTGAAGCTAAGTGGTGAGTACAAGAGAGTTCATCATACACTGTCTCTACTTTTATATGCATTTGAAATTTTCCATTTTGAGTTTAAAAATAGCATTTGCTGCATCTATAGAACACTCTTCTCAACAACAGCAAAATGTACTTTCTTATCAAATGCACATAGAGTATTCTCCAGAATAGATTACATGTTAGACCATAAAACAAACCTTAATAAATTTAAAATGATTCAAATAATACAAGTGTTTTCTCTGAGCACAATGAAATAAAATTCAAAATCAATCAGAAAGTAATTTGGGAAACTCATAAAGTAAACAATGCAATCCTGCATAACCAATAGATCAAGGTATAAATAAAAATGAAATAAAAATGAAAATGAAAAGATATTTTGAGATGAATGAAAATGGAGATGCAACATGTCAAATCTTATGCATTGAGGCAGTGCCTGGAAGAAAATTTATAGCTGTAAATGTCTATATGAAGAAAGAAAAGACCTCAAATCAATAACCTAATCTTCCATCCTAAGACATTGGAAAAAGAGAAGCAAACTAAACCTAAAGCAATCAGAAGGATGAAAATAATAAATATTAGAGCAGAAATTAATGAAATAGAGAATACAAAAAAACAATAGAGAAAATCAATGAAACCAAAAGTTGGTTATTTGAAAAGATCAACAAAATTGAAAAAAATTGACCAAGAAAAAAATGAGAGAAGACTCAAATTACTAGAATCAGAATGAAAGAGGGGACATCACTACCAATCTTACATAAATAAAAAGGAACAATTGTATGCTGATATATTAGATAACAGATGAAATGGATAAATTCCTAGAAAGATACAAACTACTGAAAACGACTTAAGAGGAAATAGAAAATCTGAATAGAGCTATAACAAATAAAGAGATTAAATTAGTAATCAAAAAACTACTCACGAAGAAAAGCTCAGGCCCAGATGGATTCGCTGGTTAATTCTACTAAACATTTAAGAAAGAATTAATATACGTTCTTCACAGACTCTTCCAAAAAATAGAAGAGAATACTTCTCATTCTATGAGGCCGGTGTTACCCTGACACCAAATCCAAAGACATCACAAGAAAAGAAAACTACTGTACAAACACCTAAACGTGTAACTCTAAGAATTTGAACATTAAATTCTAAAACCAAAGTAAATATCTGAAAAGCCTTTTCTGCACACAGAAATTGCCCCAAGAGCACTGAACATTTCATATTTAAAAACTGACACAGAAAGACATAGTATCAAATGAAAAGAGCAAATAAAACTATATTTGAGTTATGATGAGCATATTTACTTATAGAAAAAAAATCTTATAAGATATTCACCAAAATGTTAAGTGCATTTAACTCTGAGAGGTATGATCCGATTTGGGGCTTATCTGAATTTCTCACCTTTTCTTCAGTGAATGTGGCATATTAGTTTCCTATTGCTCCTATAACAAACTACCACGAACTTAGTGGCTTTAAAAAACACGAATGCATTCTCTTAAAGTTTGAAATTGGAGTTTGGAAATCTTAAATCAGTTTCACTGGCTAAAGTTAAGGTGTGGTTCCTTCTGGAGGCTGTAGGGGAGAATTGTTTTTCTTGCCTTTTTCAGCTTCCAGCTTTTTTTTTTTTTTTTTTTGAGGTAGAGTTTTTTTTTGTTCTGAGCTAACATCCACCACCAATCCTCCTCTTTTTGCTGAGGAAGAGTGGCCCTGAGCTAACATCTGTGCCCATCTTCCTCTATTTTATATGTGGGACGCCTACCACAGCATGGTTTGAGAAGTGGTGCAGGTCCACACCTGGGATTCAAATCAGCGAACCCCGGGCTGCTGAAGCGGAACGGCTGCACCACCTGGTGGGCCCCTGTTTCCCTCTTATAAGGACTCTAGCATTCCTTGGCTCTTGACCCATTTCTTTCGTCTTCAAAATTAGCAACAGGGGATTGAATCCCTCTCATGCTTGGAATCTCTCCTGATTTTCTGTCTCATCTGTCTGACCTAACCTGGAACATTCTCCACTCTTAAGGACTCAGGTGACTGGTTTGGGCTTACCGAGATAATCCAGGATAATCTCCCCATCTCAAGATCCGTAATTTAATCATTATATGGCAATAGTCCCTTTTGCCATATAAAGTAACAGTCACAGCTTCCGGGGTCAAGATGTAGATATCTTGGAGGGTCATTATTCAGCCTATCACACGTGGTAATTTTCTAATTTTCAAAACAAAAGAAAAACAATTGTCTAACTCAAGTACAAAAATTATAATTTTTCATGTTGAGAAAATTCTAAACAGAAATGATTATACAAAATCAAGTTCCTTTTCAAGTGGCTTTAGACCCATTGACTTGCATTATTTTTCAGAGCCAGAACATTCAACATTATAATTTCTGAACAAACAATCCTTAATATTACTCCAACAGTATATCCATCAACAGAAACCAAGGGGACAGTAATGGGTATAACTCACATATTTGGTTCCTCCAGGCTATGCAGGTGGACATTTTAAGAAAATATGAGCTACAGCCTACACAATGTTATTGTGGGACAATACAGTTTCCAAAATTTTTTCTCCCTTATTTGCCTACTTGTGTTTTAAATATAAAACAAGTTTCCTGAATAATCAAGGACATTTGTGTGCAATTTCTCTTTTTTTGCTAACCATGTTACACTTCCACCAAAGGAGAGAATACAGTAAAGTAGAGCTTGAAACTATGGTAGTGTTATCCCTCTGCACTTAAGTCAGTGTATTTTGCCTTTGTGATGGTTTCCAAGGGGCTAAAGCTTCAGGGAAGGCCTTTCTGTCTACCTATTTGAATTAATAAAGGTAGCACAAACTACCAGAATAAGTAAAATTATTTGCTGTTTGATACAAAAAACATGTACATATCTATCACAGTATCTTGATTTACATTGATTAGTTGCAGAAAATAGAACTAAAATTACTTTAAATACTACATTCAAATTGAGATTTGATTATTGGTTTATGAAACCAATTCTAAATCTTGGTTGTCTTTTCATCTTTAAGTTCTTACACAGAAACTTTTGGTCAAAAGGGATAATATTTTAACCAAAATTTTTATTTGTTTTTGTTTTTAGCTGAAGACTCCATTTAGAAAAGCTACTGAAAGTGACATGGTTAATATATATAATCTGATGACTCTTGCTATGAAATAAATTCTAAATGTGAGCTTGCTTTTATCTTTAAATGCACAAGGGTTTTTTGTCAAAATGTAATAAAATGTCCAAAAAAGGGAAAGAAAACTACAGACCAATTTCTCTTATACATATGGGTGCAAAAAACCTAAACAAAATTCTAGCAAATCAAATTCAGCAACATATGAAAACAGTTACCCACCATGAGCGAGTGGGATTTATCCCAGAAATGCAAGGTTGGTTCAACACCTGAAAGTCAGTTATGTAATACACAATACCAATAGAATTTTAAAAAACCCCCACAATCATCTCAATGATGCAGAAAAGTCTTTGACAAAGTCCAAAACCCTTTCTTGATTAAAAAGAGAAAAAAAACACCCACTCAACAAACTATACAAAGAAACTTCCTCAACTTATCTTGAAGGACGTCTGTGAAAAACCCACAGCTAACATCATAGTTTTGGTTCTATAAGATCAGGAATGAGACAAAGTGCTCTTGTCACTTCTATTCAACAGTCTACAAAAGGTTCTAGAAAGGCAATTAGGAAATAAAATGAAATAAAATGCACCCAGATTAAAGGCAGGAAATAAAATTATCTCTATTCATACTCAACATAATCTTGTATATAAGAAATCCTAGGGAGTTCACTAAAAAGAACCTATTAGAACTAAAAAATAAGTTCAGTAGGGTTGTAGGATGCAAGATCAACACACAAAAATCTGTTATATTTCTATATACTTGCAATGAAGCTGAAAATAAAACAAACAATTCCATTTACAATAGTATAAAAAAGAATAAAATAGTGAGAAATAATAAAAGAATTAAAAAATTTATATTCTGAAACATATAAACCAATGTTGAAAGAAATTTTAAAAGATCTAAATAAATTAAAAGGCATCCCATGTTTATATATTGAGAGCCTTAATACTATTAAAAAGATAATACTCCCAAGGTAATTTGCAGATTCAACAGAGTCCCTATTGGAATCCCAGCTAGCTTCTTTGTAGAAATTGATAAGCTGGTAACAAAACTTATATGGAAATGCTAGGGACCCAGAATAGCCAAAACAATTTTTAAAAAGAAGAACAAGGGACCAGCCAGGTTGGGTTAGCACATTCCGCTTCGGCAGCCCAGGGTTTGCCAGTTCGGATCCTGGGTGCAGACCTACACACCTCTTGTCAAGCCGTGCTGTGGCAAGCATCCTACATATATAGTAGAGGAAGATGGGCACAGATGTTAGACCAGGGCCACTCTTCCTCAGCAAAAAGAGGAGGATTGGAGTGAGCGCATGTTGGGAAACGACAAAGGAGTAGTCTGGACAGGAGGCAGTGAGAAGACCACGACCATACTGGTTTGTTAAGGAGCTTAAACTTTATCCTGAGAAGGACAGGAGGACTTTGAATCATTTAAAACAAGATAGTGCAAACACAAGACTTGCATTTTACAATTAATTTTGTGGTAAAGGGAGGTAGATTGGGAGAGGGTAAACTTGCAAGCTGAAAAGTTGATATTAAGAGGAAGATCCAAGATGGCGCCGTGAGTAGTCCTCTTTGTCTCTCCCCCTTCGAGTCTACAATTGTTTGGACACTTATTGCTTGACAAAGGATATCCAGACAGCATCTCAGGACGTCTGAGATACCCACGCGGCTAAACATCAGAAGGTGGACGGACTTTCCTCCGGGAGGATGTGGAAATAGGTGAAAACTCTCCGACCCCGACCGAGCAGCCTAGTACCCGCAGGCGGCTTTCTTCCAACGGACGCCCCCAGAGGATCTACACACATCTAGGGCAGGAGCGAGCACACAACAGAGGAGCGACGGTGGAAACAGGTGACCAGAACCCTACCTAAACCCCCCGCAATTACTCCTAAACGCAGAGGGAAACTTTGGAGTTGCACACCTGAGCCCGCAGGGAGAGTCTCTCCCCGCCATTGGCGGGGAGACCCCGCCTGGTGTTCGCGGCGCCCAGAGGGTCCCAGAAGGAGTCGCTGAGGGTACGGAGGTCTCCCAGCTGCCGTTGCCCGCCCTGTGGGAGTGGGGATTGCCGGAGATCTCAGAGAGGACCGGGGCTGGGGGAACTTTCAAAGGCCTGCTCTGCGACCCGGAGGGGAAGCCTTGGCGTTCCGCCCAGGCAGGAGACAAAACTCTCTGTCTGCCATTAGCAGAGGGGCCACGCCCAGCATTCACGGCTCTGGGAGAGGCCCGGGGAGAATCCCAGAGGGCAGGGCGACCCCCAGCTGCCATTGCCCACCCCGTGGGACTAGGGATTGCCGGAGATCTCGGAGAGGACCGGGGCTGGGACAACTTTCAAAGGCTGGCTCTGCGACCCGGAGGGGAAGCCTCGGAGTTCCGCCCGGGCAGCAGACAAGACTCTCTGTCTGCCATTAGCAGAGGGGCCACGCCCAGCATTCACAGCTCCGGGAGAGGCCCGGAGAGAATCCCAGAGGGCGGGGCGACCCCCAGCTGCTGTTGCCCGCCCCGTGGGACTAGGGATAGCCGGAGATCTCGGAGAGGACTGGGGCTGGGGTGAGTTCCAGAGTCCCAGCTTCATAGCCTAGGGGGAAACCCTAGAGGCTCACAGCAGCCTTAGGGAAAGCCTCTGCACAGCACCAGTAGAAGGCACCCAGCCGCCAGCCACAAGGCTGGAAGACCCCAGGGCAAAATCAGCATAGCTAGGTGAACTAACCACAGACTGTAGAAGATGCCAATAGCTCTCCTGCGACCCATAGAGGACAAGTGAGATTTTGTGGGTGCCGACAGCAACGGAGCGACAAATATAAGTGATCCCACCCCTGACCGCTGGAAAAGCCCATAACACCGTTGCAGACCCTAAGGAGAGAGCACATCTAGGTGGGCTGCAACAGTAGGCACCAGCAGCCTGAATCCCCCCTGTGACGGCCCCCACGGCAGAGGAGGGAATCCAAAGGGCCACTGTGGCTACGAGGAGGGGCCCAGGCCCAGTTAGCAACTGCGGACAGGGTTCCTGGTTGGTGCAGTATAAACAGCTGCTCCCCCACCGCAGCAGCTGAAACAAGTGAAAGGAGCAACTAAACTCTATCTCCATGCGGAGGCACAAATCAACAACATCAAGCAATATGAAAAAATACATTAAATCTCCAGAACAGAAAGAAAGTAACAAATACACAGAAAACAATCCCAAAGAAAATGAGATATATAACCCAAATGATGATGACTTCAAAACAGCCATCATTAAAATTCTCAATGAGTTAAGAGAGAATTCTGACCGACAACTCAACGAGTTCAGGAGCTATGTCACAAAAGAGTTTGATACGATAAAGAAGAACCAAACAGAAATATTGGAAATGAAGAACACAATAGAGGAGATTAAGAAAAATCTAGATGCTCTGAACAGTAGGGCCGATAATATGGAGGAAAGAATTAGCAATTTGGAAGATGGCAATATAGAATTGCTGCAGGCAGAGGAGGAGAGAGAAGCACGACTAAAAAGAAATGAAGAAACTCTCCGAGAATTATCAGACACAATTAGGAGATGCAATGTAAGGATTATAGGTATACCAGAGGGAGAAGAGAAGGAGAAAGGGGCAGAAAGCCTATTCAAAGAAATAATGGCTGAGAACTTCCCAAATCTGGTGAGAGAGATGGATCTTCAGGTGACAGAAGCCAATAGATCTCCAAACTTTATCAATGCAAGAAGACCAACTCCACGGCATATAGTAGTGAAGCTAGCAAAAGTCAACGACAAGGAGAAAATACTAAGGACAGCCAGGCAAAAGAAACTAACCTACAAAGGAACCCCCATGAGGCTATCAGCAGATTTCTCAGCAGAAACTTTACAGGCTAGAAGAGAGTGGAATGATATATTCAAAAATTTGAAGGACAAAAATCTACAGCCGAGAATTCTCTACCCAGCGAAAATATCCTTCAAATACGATGGAGAAATAAAAACTTTCCCAGATAAACAAAAATTAAGGGAGTTCATTGCCACAAAACCTCCTCTTCAGGAAATCCTCAGGAAAACCCTCATTCCTGAAAAATCAAAAAAAGGAAAGGGGCTACAAAACCAAGAGCAGAGGAGATAAGTAGAAGGACAACAACAGAGAGTAGCAGCTCTACATCAGAACAGATTAAACCATGGGACGAGAAACAAAGGAAACTGAAGAAAACCGGAAAACAAGACACAAAATGGTAGTGGTAGGCCCCCACATCTCAATAATCACTCTAAATGTAAATGGATTGAACTCCCCAATCAAAAGACACAGAGTGGCAGGATGGATCAAAGAACAAGATCCAACAATATGCTGCCTCCAGGAAACATACCTCAGCCCCAAAGACAAACACAGACTCAGAGTGAAGGGATGGAGAACAATACTCCAAGCTAATAATGAACAAAAGAAAGCAGGTGTCGCTATACTCATATCAGACAAGGTAGACTTCAAAGCAAAACAGATAAAGAAAGATAAAGAGGGACAGTATATAATGATAAAAGGGACTCTCCACCAAGAAGACATAACACTTATAAATATATATGCACCCAACACAGGAGCACCAAAATTTGTAAAGCAACTCTTAATAGAACTAAAAGAAGATATCAACAACAATACAATAATAGTAGGGGACCTCAACACACCATTAACACCAATGGACAGAACATCCAGACAGAAAATCAACAAGGAAATAATAGAATTAAAGGAAAAATTAGACCAGATGGACTTAATAGATATATATAGAACACTTCATCCAAAAACAGCAGGTTACACATTCTTCTCAAGTGCACATGGAACATTCTCAAGGATTGACCATATTTTGGGAACCAAAGCAAACATCAATAAATACAAGAGAGTTGAAATAATATCAAGCATCTTTTCTGATCACAATGCTATTAAACTAGAAATCAACTACAAGAAAAAAGCAGAGAAAGGTGCAAAAATGTGGAGACTAAACAACACGCTTCTCAACAAACAATGGATCATTGAAGAAATTAAAGAAGAAATCATATTTTATCTGGAGACTAATGAAAATGAGAACACGACATACCAAACCATTTGGGATGCAGCAAAAGCAGTCCTAAGAGGGAAATTCATCGCAATACAGGCTCACCTCACTAAACAAGAAAAAGCTCACATAAGCAACCTCAAACGACACCTAACAGAACTAGAAAAAGAAGAACAAACAAAGCCCAGAGTCAGTAGAAGGAGGGAAATAATAAAAATAAGAGCAGAAATAAACGATATTGAAACAAAAAAGACAATAGAAAGGATCAATGAAACAAAGAGTTGGTTCTTCGAAAGAATTAACAAAATTGACAAACCCCTAGCCAGACTCACCAAGAAAAGAAGAGAGAAATCGCAAATTAATAAAATTAGGAATCACAGAGGAGAAATCACAACAGATACCAATGAAATACAAGAGATCATAAGAGAATACTATGAAAAACTATATGCCAACAAATTGAACAACCTGGAAGAAATGGACAAATTCCTAGACTCCTACAATCTCCCCAAACTGAATCAGGAAGAAATGGAGAATCTGAATAGGCCAATCACAAGTAAGGAAATAGAAACGGTAATCAAAAACCTCCCCAAAAATAAGAGTCCAGGACCAGACGGCTTCTCTGGAGAATTCTACCAAACATTCAAAGAAGACTTAATACCTATTCTCCTCAAACTGTTCCAGAAAATTGAGAAAGATGGAGAACTCCCTAACACATTCTATGAAGCCAACATCACTCTGATCCCCAAACCTGACAAGGACAACACAAAGAAGGAGAACTACAGGCCGATATCACTGATGAATATAGATGCAAAAATCCTCAACAAAATTTTGGCAAACCGAATACAGCAATACATCAAAAAGATTATACACCATGATCAAGTGGGATTTATACCAGGGACACAGGGATGGTTCAACATCCGCAAGTCAATCAACGTGATACACTACATCAACAAAATGAAAACCAAAAACCACATGATCATCTCAATAGATGCAGAGAAAGCATTCGACAAGATCCAACACCCATTTATGATAAAAACCCTCAGTAAAATGGGTATAGAAGGAAAGTACCTCAACATAATAAAGGCCATATATGATAGACCCACAGCCAACATCATACTCAATGGACAAAAACTGAAAGCCATCCCTCTGAGGACAGGAACAAGACAAGGGTGCCCACTTTCACCACTCCTATTCAACATAGTACTGGAGGTGCTGGCCAGAGCAATTCGGCAGGAAAAAGAAATAAAAGGAATCCAAATAGGTAACGAAGAAGTAAAACTCTCCTTGTTTGCAGACGACATGATCTTATATATAGAAAACCCCAAAGAATCCACAGAAAAACTATTAGAAATAATCAACAACTACGGCAAAGTAGCAGGGTATAAAATTAACGTGCATAAATCAGTAGCATTTCTATACACTAACAATGAACTAACAGAAAAAGAACTCAAGAACTCAATCCCATTCACAATCGCAACGAAAAGAATAAAATACCTTGGGATTAACTTAACCAATGAAGTGAAGGATCTATACAATGAAAACTACAAGACTTTCTTGAAAGAAATTGACGATGACATAAAGAGATGGAAAGACATTCCTTGCACATGGATTGGAAGAATAAACATAGTTAAAATGTCCATACTACCTAAAGCAATATACAGATTCAATGCTATCCCAATCAGAATCCCAAGAACATTCTACACAGAAATTGAACAAACAATCCTAAAATTCATATGGGGCAACAAAAGACCGCGAATTGCTAAAGCAATCCTGAGCAAGAAAAACAAAGCCGGCGGAATCACAATCCCCAATTTCAAAACATACTACAAAGCTACAGTGATCAAAACAGCATGGTACTGGTACAAAAACAGGTCCACAGATCAATGGAACAGAATTGAAAGCCCAGAGATAAAACCACACATCTATGGACAGCTAATCTTCGACAAAGGAGCAGAGGGCCTACAATGGAGAAAAGAAAGTCTCTTCAACAAATGGTGCTGGGAAAACTGGACAGCTACATGCAAAAGATTGAAAATTGACCATTCTTTTTCACCACACACCAAAATAAACTCAAAATGGATCAAAGACCTAAAGATTAGGCCTGAGACAATAAGTCTTTTGGAAGAGAATATAGGCAGTACACTCTTTGACATCAGTTTCAAAAGAATCTTTTTGGACACTGTAACTCCTCAGTTGAGGGAAACAATAGAAAGAATAAACAAATGGGACTTCATCAGACTAAAGAGCTTCTTCAAGGCAAGGGAAAACAGGATTGAAACAAAAAAACAGCTCACTAATTAGGAAAAAATATTTACAAGCCACTTATCCGACAAAGGGTTAATCTCCATAATATGCAAAGAACTCACACTGCTTAACAACAATAAAACAAACAACCCGATCAAAAAATGGGCAGAGGACATGAACAGACATTTCTGAAAAGAAGATATGAATATGGCCAATAGACACATGAAAAGATGTTCATCATCGCTAATCATCAGGGAAATGCAAATCAAAACTACACTAAGATATCACCTTACACCCGTTAGATTGGCAAAAACATCCAAAACCAAGAGCGACAAATGTTAGAGAGGTTGTGGAGAAAAAGGAACCCTCATACACTGTTGGTGGGAATGCAAACTGATACAGCCACTATGGAAAACAGTATGGAGATTTCTCAAAAAGTTAAAAATAGAAATACCCTATGACCCAGCCATCCCATTACTGGGTATCTATCCTAAGAACCTGATATCAGAAATCTCAAGAGTCCGTTGCACCCCTATGTTCATCGCAGCATTATTTACAATAGCCAGAAACTGATGATTGGATAAAGAAGATGTGGTATATATACACAATGGAATACTACTCAGCCATAAAAAAAGACAAAATCGGCCCATTCACAACAACGTGGATGGACCTCGAGGGTATTATGTTAAGCGAAATAAGCCAGTCAGAGAAAGACGAACTCTATATGACTCCACTCATAGGTGGAAATTAGCATATTGATAAGGAGATCTGATCGGTGGCTACCAGGGAAAAGGGGGGGTGGGGGAGGGCACAGAGGGGGAAGTGGTGTACCCACAACATGACTAACAAAAATGTACAACTGAAATCTCACAAGGTTGTAATCTATCATAACATTAATAAAAAAAAAAAGAGGAGGATTGGTGGCAGATGTTGGCTCAGGTCTAATCTTCCTCAAAAAAAAAAAAAAAGAACAAAGTTAGAGGACTCACACTTCCTGAATTCGAAACTTTCTGCAAAGCAATAGTAATCAAGATAGTGTGATATTCGCATAAGGATAGATTACAGATCAATGAAGTAGAATTGAGAGTCCAGAAATAAACCCATGTATCTATGATGAATTGATTTTCAACAAGGGTGCCACGGCTATTCAATAGGGAAGAATATTCTTTTAAACAAATGGTGCTAGAACAACTGGATAGCTAAATGCAAAAGAATGATGGCAGAGCCAGACCTCAGGCCATATACAAAAATTAACTCAAAATGAATCATAGACCTGAACATAAGAACTAAAACTATAAAATTCTTAGAAGAAAATATAGGGTCAAATCTTGATGATGCTGGATCTGGAAATGGGTTCTTAGATATTACATGAAAAGCATGAGCAACAAAAGAGAAAATAGATAAATTGGATCTCATCAAAATTAAAATCTTTTGTGTTTCAAGGGACACTCTCAAGAAATTTAAAAGACAACTCACAGAATGGAAGAAAATATTCGCAAATCATATATTTGGTAAGGGATTTCTATCTAGAATATATAAAAACCTCTTACAACTAAAGAATAAAAAGACAAATAATCCAACTTAAAAATGAGCAAGGATTTGAATAGACACTTCTCCAAAGAAGATATAGAAATAGCCAGTAAGCACATAAAAAGATGCTTGAAGTCAGAGTAATGTAAATCGAAACCACAATAAGATACCACTTAGTATGGCTAGAATCAAAAAGTTAGTCAGTAAGTCTGAGGATTCGGAGAAATTGGAATGGTGCAACCACTTTGGAAAACATTCTGGCAGTTCCTTAGAAAGCTAAACATAGAGTTACCATTTGACCCAAGAATCCCCTTCTAAAGAAATGAAAATATATATCCACACAAAAACTTGTACAAGAACGATTACAGCAGCATTACTCATGATGGTCAAAAGGTGCAAACCTAAATGTCCATTAACTACTGAATGGATAAGCAAAATGTGGTATATCCATACAGCGGGTTATTATTCAGCCATAAGAAGGAAAGAAGTACTGATACATGCTACAATGTGGATGAACCTTGAAAACATCACGCTAAGTTAAAGAAGCTCATCACAAAAGACCACATGTTATATGATTCCATTTATACGAAATGTCCCGAATAGGCAAATCTATAGAGACAGAAAATAGATTGGTGGTTGCTCAGAGGAGGAGGGTACAGGGGCATAGGGGGATGATAGCTAAAGATAGAAAGGTTTTTTTGAGGTGATAAATATGTTCTAAAATTCATTGTGGTAATGCATATACTAAATGAATACACTAAAAACAGTGAATATACTAAAAACCATTGAATTGTA
Organism: Equus przewalskii; assembly: GCF_037783145.1. Classification (NCBI taxonomy): domain Eukaryota; kingdom Metazoa; phylum Chordata; class Mammalia; order Perissodactyla; family Equidae; genus Equus; species Equus przewalskii. Next base: position 59,693,764 of record NC_091832.1, on the reverse strand, counting down.
CAGTTTAAATGGGTAAATTGTATGGTATGTGAATTATAGCTCAACAAAACTGTTAGAAGAAAGAGAGAGAGAGAGGAAGAAGCTATTGCTAAGGGAAGACACACAAATTACTGCAGGTTAATGCTTAACTGCTATATGTTTCAGAGAAGACGTCCAGGAGAAATTTCAGTGAGGATGGACGTATTCTGCTCTGTCCAGTAGGGTAACCACCAGCCACAGGCAGTTCCTGAGCACTTGAAATGTGTCTAGAGAGACCAAGGCTAGTCTAAAGACTAAAATGTGACTGAATTTTCAAATCTGTTTGTGTTTGCTTTGTGGGTTGTTATGTTTCTACGGAAACAAATCTTTCACCAAAGAAATCCCTGATGTCTACATGTACACCACGCATTATGAGAAAGAGTCTTACCACTACCTAGAAAAATGGAACTAGTGTACTTGCCATGGCCTTCACAACTTGATAAAACCAAGATAATTCATTTCCAAGAGGATCTTGAATCTAAAGGTGTGAAAATGCCCAAAGTGCTGTGGTTGCCGTAAGTCACATCAGGAACCTTGTTCCACCTACAGCCACTCCCATCTCCCTTTTCCATGCCACCTGCTGTGGTCTGAATGTGTGCCCCCAAAACTCACAAATTGCATCCTAATGCCCAAAGTGATGGTGTTAGAAGGTGGGGCCCTTGGAAGGTGATTAGGTCACCAGCGTGGAGCCATGATGAATGGGGTTAGTGCCCTGATAAAAGAGACCCTACACAGCTCCCAAATTCCTTGCACCGTGTGAGGAGGATACAGCAAAACGGCACTGGCTGTGAACCAGGAAGAGGGCCCTCACCCCACCAGGCTGACACTCTGATCTTGGACTTCCAGCTTCCAGAACGGTGAGCACAGCTCGCAGTTAAAATTAAAAATTAAAAATGTTTTTACAGCAATGTATAAATAAGTCATTAACAGCAGTGTAAAAAGTATTCCTGCTTTCTAATATTAAACGATTTCTCTCTTGCAAAAGTTTTTGGATCAGGAAGAGGAAAAAGACAATTTTAGTTTAATAACATAGAGCTTCCCGCTGATAAATTACAAGAAATAAAGAGATGCAAATCAGCCTCAGGCCAGCCGTTACTAGCCAGATAATGGTTCCACAAAAACCTTTCTGTGGTAAAATTTTAAGAATTTTAATATTACTTAGTAAAAATAAGGACATGAAAACTATATAAAAATCCACATTTTGAGTTCACTTAATACTCCTAATCAATTATGAATTTTGGATTAAAAGATAGTTATATATCTTCTCTCTGATTTTGTCACAATGTGCAATATAATTTAAATATAACTTTTGAGTTTATGCAAGACTTTGGAATTATCATCTCACCACAAGCTTAATTAAATAGAATATACCAAATTCCTTATACTTGTCAGAGGTGCTTGTTACTTACATGAAATATTTAAGACTGTAGATGTAAGCATGTGTATTGAACGACTAACGGCTTCGTGTAAAACACTGCAGAATACATGAACCTAGAGAATCGCTCCATCTTCACTGTCCTGGGTGTTGTCTCTCCAGCAAATTTGTCACAATAACGGTGATTATATTTTCTTTAATATCAACTTAAAACACATTTCCTAAGGTTCCCTAATTGACTTGAGACCTCTAAGTCTCAACTGAGGTAGTTAGGGAGTAAACTTGATGTATCTGAAAATTTTCCAAACAAAGAATTTTAAATTTAGAAATAAAGGAAAAGTAAAGTACATGCTCATGTGGTTTTGGCCTGTGTATTCTTGTCCATAGAAACGTACATATCTTTATGATGCTCAATGAAGATAGAGAAAATAGATCTATTATAAACATTGTATAATAGCATGATTGATAAGATGAATTATGTTTATAAAATTAGAGTTTCAAAGGGTTAAATAGCATCGGCATTTACACATTGTTGGGGCACAAAGCCATTCCGCCAAGGCATGGGAGAAGCCCTGGGGAGGACGAGATGATGGCCCGTCAGAGCCTGCAGGGAGGGGGCCCCAACGCAGTGGCACAGCACCTGTACCGAATTAGCCTGGGGCCACGCAGTGTAGCCCCACTGGAGGCCGGGTCCCAGCTTCACCACAATGACAGACCCAGAGGCGCCCTGCTGATGGAGCAGGGGACCGCGGGCTCCCAGCGGCGCAGCTTGCTCTTCGCGCCCCGCAGAGACACGTCATTTTCCTTCTGTGGCTGAGACAGAGCGGGTGGAGATGATCCTCACCCTGGGGTGTCCTCTGGCTTCTGGAAAAATCTGCACGGACTCGGATTCAGCTTTTGGGTACTTCCCAACTTGATGTAAAATCGTAATGCTTGTAATATTAGCTTCAGGCGTGGCTGTTACAAAATATATTAGGCTAGTTAATAACACAGCCAAGACAATGAACATTTCTTATTTTCTGACACCTTTGCTTTTATCTTAATAAACTGACAATTCCTCTCTGTCTCGTTTAGTTTTTTAATTAATAGACTTTATTTTTCAGAGTAGTTTTAGGTTTACGGAGTTTCCATCTGCTCCTTCTACCCCACCAACCCTACAGTTTCCTCTGTTATTTACGTCTTGTATTAGTGTGGTACATTTGTTGTAAGTGATTTACCAGTATTGATACGTTATTATTAATTAAAATCCATAGTTTACGTTAGGGTTCATTCTTTGTGTTGTACATTCTATGAGTTTTGAAAAATGTATAATGACGTGTGTCCACGATTATTGTATCACACAGAATAGTTTCCCTGCCCTAAAAAATCCCCTTCCTCTAGTTTTTAGTTTAGTTTTAGTTGCTGTTTCCAAGATCCAGCCCCAAATTGAGACCCTGACAGGGGTTTTGGGGAATCCCCCCATCTTTAATTTCCCCCAAGCAGCCACCTGGTGGTGCCCAGAATGAATACACATACCCTGGGCTCTGGGAACGTGCAGAGCCCGGAAAGGCGAGAAGCAGCACCTGAGTACAAGACCACCCAGGGGTGCAGCAGTTTTATCAAATCTTCCTTCATATGACTAGTTGTCTCACCTGCAACCAGCATAACCCTAGGGTATCCGCCAGGTGTGGCAGACTCACTGAGCAGCACCATCGAGGCCACGTGAATTGGACTCCTGCACTTACCGAACACGTCCTCCGAGCGAGGGCATTTTCAGAGTGGGTGAAGTCACTCCCCTGGGGCAAAGCACCCCTTTGTCCTGTTGCAAAGACATCAGCACAGTCTGTCGTTCGGCCCCACCTGGAGAAGGCCTTCAGTGCACCCCTCGCACAGAGCCTTGCTTAACGGACAAGTTCCTCTAGCTATCAGGCAGGCTACTGGGGCCACTTCACAGTTTTACTACCCATATCTACATCCACCTTTCCCAAACCTGGGAAAAGTGAAACAGGTTGCTACAACTGTCAAAAACAAGCTGGCTAATCCAGTAGGTGAAACAGAAATGTCTTGGTCTTCTCTTTCACCTTTTATAGTCATGAGAATTCGTTCCTCTGCACAAGAAAAATAATGAATCCTTTTGAAACAGTTCTTCGAAGACCTCTGCATTTTAGTGTTATATCCCCGTTAGAGAACTCTGCTTGGGGTGACCATCTATCTTAGTTTTTCCAGTCCTGGTTTCTGCTTGTTGTCTGTAATGGTTAATTTTCTGTGTCAACTTGACTGGGCCACAGGATGCCCAGATATTTGGTTAAATGTTACTTTGGTGTATCTGTGAGGGTGTTTCTGGAAGAGATTAAGATTCGAATCCATAGACTGAGTAAAGCTGATTGCACTCCTAATTGGGTGGGCCTCATCCAATCAGTTGAAGGCCTCAACAATGAAAGGCAAATAAGGCAGAATTCTCTCCCTATTTCTGTCTCTCTCTGCCTGACTGAGCTGGGACATTGTTCTCCTCCCCTCAGACTGGAACTTACGCTTGTTGGCTCTCCTGGTTCTCAGGCCTTTGGATTTGAACTGAAACTACACCACCACCAATCTTAGGTCTCCAGCTCGCTGACTGAAGATTTGGGACTTCTCAACCTCCACAACAACATAAGCCAAATTTCTTCTAATTTATACATATATCTATTTCCTATTTGTTCTGTTTCTCCGGAGAGCCCTGACTAACACATTGTGCCAGCATAATTCTTCATACCCACCCCCTCACTTCACTCTCAAAAGTGTCCTAGTTTGGCTCGCATGTTGTATGGCCACCCTAATCTCAGCTGTTACATTCTGACGTTGTCCACTTTTGTAAAAACTAGACTGAGCTGGCCAGTGTTCTCATCAGCAAGCTGCCCTTGTCTTGCCCCTGACCCCTCACTGAGGACCACGCCATGGACTACAAACCAGAGACAAGAGGAATACCAAGAAAAAATAGCACTCAGATCCCAGTGGAAGGACACCCATTGAGCCTGCTCTTACACACTGCAGCAGCTCGACGGGGAGCAGACCCTTGAGTACCCACCAGAGAGCAAATTAACTCTGTGCTCCCAAATGTAAGACTCTTGAATGGTACAACCTACAGGTTATTTAAAACCAAGCTCTTCAAGATGAATTTGGTCAAGACGCAAGCATGGGATCTACTAAGGTTGCTGGACCAAGACTGTCCAGGACAGAACTGTTTTAGGTTACAAACAACCTAACAGAAGAGACACAAAAGACGTTATTTGTTTGGAGCTATTTCTGTTCTCGATATTCCATCTGCTCCTATTATCGTGATATTCCATCACTTATATTTAGTCTTAATTCTTTTAATTTTTTTTCATTGCAGTAACATTGGATTATAACATTATATAACTTTTGGGTGTACATCATGATATATTTCAAATTCTGTGCTGATTATGTTCTGTGTACATCATGTTCACCACCCAAAGTCTAACTACAATCCATCACTGCACACATGTGCCTAATCACCCCTTTTACCCTCCTGCCTCCTCCCCTTCCCCTCTGGTAACCTAGTTTTAGTTCTGATCAGATACGTGTTGCCTCAAATTGAGATCCCACCACGGATAAAAAAATTCACCAAAAGGGGGCATTAAACTTAAATGGTAAATTTACGTATGATGTTTGAACTCTGGTAAAGGACATTTCATTGACAATTTCAGTGAAGACAATTGGATATATATTTTAAACGGATGACTCTTCAGATTTTCTGTGGGGTAAGGGTCCCTGTGTATGATAACTTTGTACTTACCAAGCAGTTACATTTTACCTTTTACAACACTGGCTTTGATGATAGGACAACTAAGGACCATGGAGGTTAAGAATTTTGTCCATGTGCTGCAGCTAATAAAAGTCAGAACCAGAATTTGACTTAGCTCTATCTGGCTTCCAGATCTACCATCTATGGGCTAACTGTTTCCAGATCCTTCTATTCTTTCTTATAGGATGTGATTTTGAATGCCTTTGCTGTTCTGGTCATTGTGCTCAGAATGGAGTTGAATAACCTCTGTCTACTTAAAGCTTAAAGCCCCAGCCTGACGGGACTGCCCCATGGAGTATCCCACACAAAGGACAGAAGCCAGATCACTCTGTTCTTCCAACGTGGGCTAAGACCACAGCGTCTTCCTGCAGGCCTCATCGACCCCATTGCCAGCTCCCTGCTGACGTGCAGCTTCCAAGTCTGCCAGTGATGCTGCTGCTCTCAAGCCATTTCCTCTTCATCCTGTGCTGATTTGTGCTGTTGACCTAAGTGCAACTTTTTACAAGTACCCTTGTTAAATTTCATTGTATGACTTTAGCCCAGCATACCAACCTCTCGAGGTCTTTTGGGATCCTGATTCCACCGTTTGGTAGCTCCCAGTTCTACCTCCTCCACCAATTTCACCAACATGTCTGTTGTGCAGTATTCTTCCTTCATTAGTCCCTTTGACTCATCTTTACTGAACATCTACTGTGGGCCAGCACTGTTCTAGGCAGCGGGGACACAGAAATGAGCAAGGCAAAGTCTCTAGCCTTGTGGAGTTCTCATTCTAGTGATGGAGACAGACAATAAAGACATTAATGAATGGTTAAGATAATGCCAGATACTGAAGAAAGTTGTGAAGAAAATAAAGTATGATACGGGGTTTGAGGGATGTGCTATTTTAAATATAATGGTCAAAGGAAGTGATGTTTATGTGGAGTCCTGAATGAAATAAAGGAATGGGCCATGCAATTATCTGGGAAAAGAGCCTGCCATGAAGATGGAACAAAGAGGAAGAGCAAGGGCCCCAAGACGGGATGTACTGGGCACGTTCAGGGAAAGCAGAGCCTGTGTGGCTGAACCTGGGGCCCTCTCAGCTCAGGGACGGAGTTTGGATTTTATTCTGAGTGAGGTGGAAAACCACGAGGGACTCAGAGACATCATGCAAGATGGTCTGATTGACTTTTCTTTTTTGTTGTAAAATACGTATAACATAAAGTTCCCATCTTAATAATTTTTCAGTATATGGTTCAGTGTATTCACATTGTTGTGTACCATCACCACCATCCATCTCCAGAACTCTCTGCATATTGAAAAACTGGAACTCTGTATCTACTAAGCAACTCCCCATTCCCTCCTCCCCTCAGGTCATGGCAATCAACCATTCTGCTTTCTGTTTCTACGAATATGACTACTCTAGGTAACTCATATAAGTGGAATCTACAGTATTTATCCTTTTGTGACTAGTTTATTTCACTTAGCATATTGTTCTCAAGGTCCATCCATGTTGTCATATGTGTCAGAATTTCTCTCCTTTTTAAGGCTGAATAATATTCCATTTTATGGATTATACCACATTTTATTTTATCCATTCATCTATTAATGGACATTTGGGTTGTCTCCACCATTTGGCTATGGTGAATAATGCTGCTATAAACATGGGTGTACAAATATCTCTGAGTTCTGCTTTCGATTCTTTTGAATATATACCCTGAAGTAGAATTGCTAGATCATGTGGGAATTCCATATTTAACTATTTGAGGAACCACCATACAGTTTTCCACAGAGGCTGCACCATTGTATATTCACACCAGCAATGCACAAGGGTTCTAATTTCTCCACATTCTTATTGACAAATTTTCTGGGTTGTTTTTTTTTTTTAATAATAGCCATCCTAATAGTTATGAGGTGGTAACTCATTGTGGTTTGGATTTGCATTTCCCTAATGATTAGCGACGTTGAGCATCTTTTCATGTGTTTGTTAGTCGTTTGTTCGTCTTCTTTGGAGAAATGTCTACTCAAGTTCTTTGCTCATTTTTTAATTGCATCATTTGTTTTGTTGTTATTGAGTTGTAGGAGTTCTTTATATATTCTAGATATTAACCCCTCATCAGATATCTGATTTTCAAATACTTTCTCCCATTCATGGGTTCACTTTTCACTCTAGTAGTTGTGTACTTTGATACACAGAAGGTTTAGATTTTGATGTAGCCGATTTATCTATTTTTTTCTTTTCTTGCCTATGCTTTTCTTATGATATCCAAGAAATCACTGATAAATCTCACCGTGAAGCTTTCCCTCAATGTTTTCTTCTAAGAATTTTATTGTTTTAGTTCTTGTGTGTAGGTCTTTGACTCATTTTGAATTAACTTTTGATTTTGTGTATGGTGAAAGGTAAGCGTCCAACTTCATGATTTGCATGTCAATATTCAGTTTTCCCAACAATCATTTGCTGAAAAGACTGATTTATCCCCATTGAGTGGTCTTGGCACTTTTGTCAAAAATCATTTGACCATTTATGCAAGCGTTTATTTCTAGGCTCTCTATTCTATTCTACTGGTCCGCATGTCTCTCTTTGTACTAGCACCACACTGTTTTGATTACTGTGGCTTTGTAGTAAGTTTTGAAATCAGGAAGTATAAGTCCTCCAGCTTTGTTCTTGAAATTCCATATGAATTTTAGGGTGGGTTTTTCTCTTTCTGAAAAAACCTTGTTGGTATTTTGGTAGGGATTGCACTGCATCTGTAGATCGCTTTGGGTGGCGTGGACATTTTAGCAATCTTAAGTCTTCCAATCCATGACCAGGGTGTATTTTCATTTATTTGTGTCTTCTTTAATTTCTTTCAGCAATGTTTTATAGTTTTCAGTGTACAAGTCTTTCACTTCCTTAGTTAAGTTTATTCCTGAAGTATTTTATTCTTTTTGATGCTATTGTAAGTAGCATTGTTATATTAATTTCCTTTTCAGATTGTTCATTGTTAGTGTATAGAAATACAACTGATTTTTGTGTGTTGATTCAACTTTGCTAAATGAGTATATTAGGTCTAACAGATTTTTGTGGAATCTTTAGGGTTTTCTACATACAAGTTCATGTCGCCTGTGAACAGAGATAATTTTACTTCTTCCTTTCCCACTTGGATGCTATCTATTTATTTATTTATTGCCTAATTGCTCCAGCTAGAACTCCAGTACTATGCTGAATATAAGTGGTGAAAGTGAGCGTCCTTGTCTTGTTCCTGATCTTAGAGGCTCTGACTGACTTTTTAAAGGCTGACTCTGGCCACTTGTGCCTGGGAGGTGTCAGGGTTGAGAGAGGTCTGAGTGCTCGCCAGGCGAGGAACATGGGGCTTGGACTAGGGTGTTGTTCGTGGAGGGGTGAGCAGAGGTTAGTGGTGGCATTTATTCTGGGGAAAGCTCATAGAATGTGCTGACGAATTAGAGCTCTAAGGTTCTACCTTACCCAGGAAGGGTGCCAAGCTGACATTGATCAACTGGAAAAACCTCCTATCAACTGTCATAGTGAAGCTGCTCTTCCTCAGGGCTGGTCATTTTGAGGGCTGGAAACAGGAAGGAAAAGCTAGAAGAAGTAAATAAGGATGAGGATGTGAAACGTGTGTGCAGGACAGTGCCACCTCCTTGACGCCACCCACTTGAATGCAGGTGCTAGGTAAGGGTCCAGCTGGTCTTCCATTCAGTGTTAGATAGGTGACAGAGGTGTGAGAGAGGTAAGCTCTGGCCTGGAAAGGTGAAGAGGGGCTTCCTCAGCAGCTATGGAGAGCACAGGCTATTCTAGCACAGACAGCATCTCCTCAGGGTACAGAAGGGTCAAGTCAGGATGTCCCAGTTGGGGCCCAGCCTACTACTCACTGGCCAGAACCTGCAATTCACTTCCTTCATCACAAGCAAGCTGGAGCCCATGACTTCACACAGGACTGAGGGGAGAGGACCTGAGCTGCTTTGGGGTATGGATGGAAGCAGAGAGCGGGACTCAAGGGGCATATGGTCGCTGCTCTAATCTAATCATCCTGCAGGAAGCCACAGGCTAGGCAGCTTGAGATCCACGGGGTCTGAATGCAAATCCCTCTTCTGCCTTTACAAGGATTTATCTGCAATTTGTTTCAACTTTCTAGGTCCCCGTTTCTTGGTCTTCTGGATAGGTTAATAGCAGAAAGACAGTATAGCATAACACTGTTAGATGTCCCTGGGGCCCTAGAGTGGCTAAGCACTGGACTTCCGGAGCCTGATTGTCTAGCTGTGAATTACAGCTCTGCCACATACTAGCTGTGATCTGGGAAAGTTACTGAATCTCTCTGGGTCTCAGTTTCCTCATCTGTAGGGTGGGGTTGGGATAATAATAGTATCTGCCTTAAAATATTTGGGGGAAGAGGAGAGGAGAGAATGGGGAGCTATTATTTAATGGGTACAGAGTTTCAGTTTTATAAGATGAAAATAATTCCGGAGATGGATTGTGGTGAGCCTAGCGCGACAATGTGAATGCAATTAATGCCATGGAGATGTACATTTAAAAATGGTTCAGAAAGTAAATTCTATGTTATATGGATTTTGCCACAATCAAAAATAATTTACAAAAACTTTGAAAAAAAGATGTAAGGGAGGAATAGTGAGCTCATTTCTATACTATGCCTGGAGGAGTGCCCAGCACTCCATAAGCCCTACATGTGGGCTTGCCGTTCATATCATTAGCTGGGTGAGGTTGAGCAACTTTGGTTGACTTCTCTGAGCTTTAGTTTCTTCGCCTATAAGTTGAAGTTACTGCAAGAATTAGAAATGAAGCAGATACAACTGTTTGACATGCAGTTCTATCCTTAGTAAATGGTAATAGTTGTTACTAGCTTGGAGGCTATTGGGGAATGGAGTTGGCTATACTGCTAGTAACTGTTGGCTATACTGCTAGTAACGAAGGGATGTTGTTGCTTTTCCAGAGGCCTTCCAATTTGGGGGTGGGAACTTTGCTTCCACTACAAACCACAGGAACAGAAACATTGCAACAATGCGAACAAGAAGGGACAGAAACATTGTCAGTTTCTTTCAACGGGTAAAAACTGACCAAATTCCATGGCAGAGAGAGGAGGGATGAAATTATACCACTCTTGAAGCATATGCCTAGATTTAACCAGATGCATATATCATGGGTGAGGTTGTAGCCAGAACACACTCACCGCCGGACTTTCAATGGGTAGCCCTTCCCTGACCCTGCTCTTCTGTCTTGGATGCACAAATCGAACGCCTCTCTAGCTCACAGACCAAAGTTGCTATTTGTTAGGTGCTCTAAGATCTTCCCAAACAGGGCCTCCTTAAATGAAGGGAAGATGCAGAAGCAAGATGAGCTTGGCCTTGGAGAGGATTAGGAAACTGGAGCATGGTCTCCTCTGGCACCAGTGCTGGAGGAAGCGGGAGAGAGCCCGCACACTCTGCTGGAACTGCCGATCGCATTTTCTCCACCTCTGAGAAGCTTTTCCCAGCCCAGCACTACTCTCCCAGCTTCTCTAAAGCAGGATCCAGTTTGGTAATAAAGAGAGCCTGCCTTCCTTTCTTGAGTGACTGTCAGCAACTGGATGCCTCCCAGAAACGGAGATGGAAAACAAATTATTTGAGATTTAAGACCAAGATGAACCTTACATAATTAACACCTGGAGTGGATCATTTTTAACAATCCCCCACTCTGCTATACAACAAAATTACTTTTAGTAACAATCTGGTAATATCCAGTAGTAATCTTTATTTTCTGGATTCAGTCTATAGTTTCAAACACACCTTAAAGAAAGAATACATTTCAATTTAAATATTAGTCAAATTTAGTAACATATTTCATGTATGAACTAAATTTGCACTTGCCAATAAAAATATTAGATCTCACCATCTCAGTCTATTTCACTGTTAAAAAATTTCTTTGCAATATAATTCACCTATAACATTGTATTAGCTTTAGGTGTACAACATAATGATTTGAGATACATATATATTGCAAACTAATTACCACAAGAAGTTTAGTTAACATCTGTCAGGGAGGGAGATCTTCTCTCCTTTACCCCTCTTGAGTTCTTATGGCTGGACTAATAATAAAGTTGACGTAAGACCAAATTAACAGGAGAAAAACCAATTTAATACATACACACAGGAGATCATAGAGAAATGATGCCCTCCAAGTGAACAAAGCAGGCAGTTTCTATATCTTTTTATACAAAGAAACAATAAATTTGTGAGGAAATGACAGAATAAAAAAACTTAGGTTTAGGGTACGTAATTAGTGAGGAATTTGAGCAGAGTTTAGGCTTGAGGTAGTAAATTAGTAAAAGTAACAATGTTTGTTTATACAGGCTTCTCAATCCTGAATTCCCTAACTTTGGTGATAAGGATGTCTCTATCTCTGGGTGTGGGGAGGGTACATTTCACACAGGAGATTTATTCCCTGCTTTCAGGGGGAACAGAGAGGAGGGTCAAAAATTTAAGCCAGAACAAGTAACTTTAGTTTAAAATAATCAGTATGTTGTTGTGACATATTTTGGGGCAGCCTTTCCTGGGCTCCAACAGTTCCCCCCTCTGAAACTTCCCTGGAAGTTTCACATATTAAAATATGAGCTGGCAGACTGCTCCATTATGTCATTAAATTAATCTTTTAGTCTTAAAAATAAGTCAGTTAAGTTAAACAATTGTGTCTCATTTCAGGAGGTGGTGATGCAGGTAGATTCTCAAAGTTAGGTCTACAATGTCAGCAATCAGGTATTTAATAAGAGGCATTTCTATGGAAACAAATAAAAACAGTGGTTAATGGTTGGAGAAAATTATAAATAAGTTTCTGAACCTAGGGGGATGTCAGTCAAGATTTCTAGATGTCAGGGTTGAAGCATCTTTTGCAGTTTGAAATGTCTCTGATGATGTTATTGGGTGTTCAGGCAAACTTTCTGAGTGACTTACACAGAAACAGGCATGGAGATTGTCTAAACACAGGCTATTGTGGTGATCGCTCTTAAGTTTATATCAACTTGTTCAGCTTCAGCTCACAGGGCTTCCAGGAAAAGGAAGCTTTAGTTCTCAATGATTCTAAGTCAAAAGTGGGAGAAAAATTGGAAATGTTAGTTTGGAGAGTTGTAGCTAGATATTGGAGGAAACTAGAAGAAATTAGGATCCAGTTCAGTTTTTAGGTAAATAAAACTTCAAGGAAAATTAACAGCACTAGAATCTAATTTCCACAAGTGTGAATTATAGTTTCTACTGAAACATAATTTTTCTGTCTAAAATCATCCTCTTTTTTTTTTTTTTTTTTTTACCAAAGATAGTCAAATTAAGACTAATTTGTTTGCAGGGCCAGCCCCATGATCAAGTGGTTAAGTTTCTGTGCTCTGCTTTGGCGGCCCAGGGTTTTGCCAGTTCAGATCCTGGGCGTGGACCTAGCACCATTCATCAAGTCATGCTGAGGCAGCATCCCAAAGAGTACTACTAGAAGGACCTGCAACTAGAATATTCAAGTATGTACTGGGGAACTTTGGGGGGAAGAAGAAGAAGAAGAAGAAAGATTGGCAACAAATGTTAGCTCAGGTGCCAATCTTAAAAAAAACCCACTAATTTGTTTGCAAAATAAGTCTAGTCTTAATAAACTTGCCTTAGTTATCTACATAAGTACAGCAAGAATACTAATTGATCATATAGGTGCTTTTAAACTTGCTTTGCTAGAACTTTTCATAAAGAATCTCTAGACTGAACTTTTAATAGCCTCTCAAAGCTAAAAAGCCAAACCAAATACTTACCATCACACTCTGCCTGTAATACCTATAGATTTGGGTGAATGCCTCTCTTCTTGAGACTCCCAACATATCTTGAGGTTTCTGCACCAGGCAGGAGATGACCTTCTTTAATCACCTGGTTAGGCTGCCAGGAATCCTGTAGGTAAGGTACCAGGCTGTTTTTCCAAGGGGATTTATTGGCTTTATAGAGCTAACCTTAGTTCCTTAAAGCTGTTTGGTCATATTTGAGTTTATGCATATTTCTCTCAAACATGACATTTGAGTCAAAGCCTTGGTAATATAAGCAATATTTTTAATTGTGTCCTGTTACAAGGAGAACAGATTGTCAAGAAAATATGAATACTCATTAAGAGTTTCTGAATCTCTTTCCAAAGATTCCTTATTCATAAAGGTTCTCTAACTTTTTAGTTTGCCCTTTTCCCTCTTTGCCGTTCAGAAATAAACCTGTTTTATTTTGGAACAAAATTATTTTTCTTTCCCTCAACAAAAATGGATCTCCATTCCTCATACCTTTTTTTCAAAACCTTATATCTGATTTTCCTTCCATACAAAGATTTTTTTCCTTATTATTTTTAGTAGCTTTAATTACATATATTAATTAGAATTCTTAACCCTTAGAAGCCTTAATTTCAGATGAAAACTAAGAAGTAAGCAATTATGAATGGTATGTTATACCTATATTCTTTAGATTGGCAAATTTATGAATATATCATATACTTTCTAGAAACACGTGTTTCTTCATAGTACAATCTTTCAATGTTGCACAAGACATGACCCAAATTTATCTGTAGTTTCTCTGCAATAGGAAGCCAAAAGTGGGTAAACCTTTGTTCAGTAATTAATGTTTTACTATTTTATCTTGGAATGATCTAGGTATTCAATGAATTTCCCACCACTTAGTTTAATTTAACAAAACTGTAAAGTTTCAAGTTACCAAAGGGATTTGGGGAAGCTATTTTTAAGTACACATACCATTAAACGTAATTATTGCACCTAAAAATTCTTATTTCATTAACATCTATATAATTCATTTGCTCTTAACAATTCAATTATTCATGAAAATTTCCTGAGACATTAAAGCAGTTAGCCATCATCTTAAGTTACTTTTTCTTGCTGACAAATTTTGTAACAGAGATAACATGAGCTTATTTTACTAATAAGCCAGGTAGAATAAAAGTTGCATGTCTGTATTATATCCAAAGCTTATAACTCTGAAGGCATGCCTATTTTAATTAAAACAAATTTAAATGTTTTTATTTACCAAAAATTACTTTACATCATGTTATCTTGAAAACGTTTTGGTTATTTTCTATTACATTTAGAAATAATTTATATAAGGACTTACCTTAAGCCAATTATATAGAGCTCTTTTAGAAACTAATTTTGGTAATACCATCCAGTGGTTGAAAAATATCATATCTCTAATGGACATAGATATATATAGAACAAAACAAACAGAGATTGAAACCAGCAAACAGCCGTTGATGATTAAGTATCTAGGTACTAAAGTTTTCTCCTTTTTGCAATTACTGATTATAGCTTTTAGCTGTTTATCTCACCCATTGTTAACTATGCTGCGTAGGCAATATGCTGTCTGACTCCCACTAGGCTCCTACATATAACAACCCCCTGGAGCCTGAGTCACCATGGTAACGAGTGTGTGAGCTTTCTTCAGGAACACTTCAGGCCAGTTGAGATCATCAACTCATCAACCGGCCCACGGCAGATGTCTGATAGCGACCTTTTGACATCAGGAAGCTAAAAACTCCACCCTCAGGTCATGCTAACTCTTGCCATTTTGTGAACCTGTGTCCTATGAAGAGGCATGAAGTCTGACTATGCTTGCACAGATTATCAATTACCTCACCTCTCCTCATCTCCAATGACCTACCTCCACATTTCAGACCACCTTGCCCCTCATCCCATAAATATCCTTGAGTCCCTATTTTTGGGGAAGCAAATTTGAGGCTCATGCTCTCGCTTCCTCATGTGGCTGCTTTGTGAGTAAATTCTCTTTCTGCTACAGTCTCATCATCTTGGTGTTTGGCTTTCTGGGTGGTGGGCAAAAACAAATCTGGTTCGGTAACAAGATCTTATAGCCTTTATTTTAAAATTTCAGCCATGAATCGGGTATAATACAAAACTCACTAGTTTACAAATAGTTGTGTCTCTAGTAGATAGAACAAGTTAACTTTACCTGCTTAAATTTTTTCTGGTTAATATTTGTAGAGAAGACTTTTAAGATTTATATTTGCCCTAGACAAGTAATCTTAAGGAATTAGATTTTGGGCAAGAGAACTTTTCCAGTAGCTTGCAATTTAACATGACCATTTCTCCTTTTTCTTCTTTAACCTCAAGCCTTACTGACTGGGCTAGCAGGGCTTAGTCTCGTGTGACTGTGGCCTGTAATCTCCCGGGGTAAAAAAATTTACCACTTCAAAGGACAGAAAGAAGAAAATGCAAGTTTTTCCCTGGGCGGTTCAGGGTGATTGTTATTCAAATTTTTCCGTCAGTCTCAGGAGTTGGAGATGGTCTAGATAAGAGTTCCTGGAGAGGTTACAAGCCGTTTGAGATAAATATAAATAGCGGAGGTTTGGGGATCGGTGAAAGGGAATGGGTGGAATCTGAACTTCCTCCAGAGCCGTATTTCCAGTTTGGCAAAGATTTGTAAGATAAGTACAGTTGCCCTCAATTCCTCAGAAATTGGGTTGTAACTTAAATGACATCATATGTTTATCTACCTATCCAACTACTTTATACCTAACTTGCTTCTTTCACTCTGGATACATAATTTTATTTTAATTTAGGGAAGAAGACCTATAAAAAAAATCCCTACTGGGCTCTGAATGTCAGCTTCCAATTTGGCCAATTTTTGGCCATAGAGCTACTAAAAAAGTCCTTCTAAATATCTTATCACTTTTCTGCTGGGACAAACTGTAAATATTTCTGGCAGTATTAAACGACCGCATGCACCCAAGAGGCATCCTCAAAGGTCATTACCTTGCCAAGATCCAGAGTCACTCCCAAAGATAGCCAAAAGAAAGAACCAACAGCCTGCACCTCCCCAGCCGGGCGGAAAGCCAAGCCAACCCTTAGACAAGCAAGGCAAAATGAGACAAGCAAGAAGGCCATAGCTATCTTTGAGAGAGAAAGCGTCAATAACCAATGGGTCTGAATTTGGAAAGGAAGGGACAATATGAAATTTTACTTTCCTCTCTTGACTGGGTATTACAGAATGGCCATTGAGTGGAGGTAAAAGGGCTGTTGTCCCGGGCACATACATTCCCTTGGAGAGGGTTCTAGGATGTATCCACAAAGGACATTGCATAGGAAGGCCTGAAGCTGGCAGAGCCTGATTATAGAGCCCAGCAAAGCAAGCCCTACTGCCTGTCCCAGGTGCTTCTGCTGAATTCATTTTCTGCATTTCAGTATTTACATGAGTAACCTATCTACTTTTAGAGATTAGGTTGGAGAAAATCCCTGTAAATCTTGTAGCAAAGGGAAGCTAAAACAGCCAGATGGGCCCACATTTTAAGAAGGGAGTTTTACACTGGATTTTCGTTTTAAGGCTACATTTTTGTTCTTTCATCTTGTTAGGGTGTCCCTAAATCTAGCTATTACATTATATTTTTATTTTTCTACTTAAGTGCCACACAATTATATTTCCAACGTCCTGATTTTTTAGACTGTCTTCAAATGTCTGAAGGCAAATGGGAATGGACTTTGATATTTTTGTTCTCATTTTGTTCTTCCATCTTATTAAAAGAGTCTTAATGGCTAGCTGTTATATCAATAGGAGAGCTTTCTAGGATATTTTTTCCCATTTAGAAGTTTGTCCAATTCAAAGGCTCCATCATCTGGTCATTGGCAAATGGGGTCTTAATAGTGACTCAGATCAATGGTCCTTTGATGGCTTCACCATGAGTGCAAAAGGCATCCCCAAAGGAGAGTGCCAAGGATGCAGCCCTGGCAAGACCGCAGTTACTCCCGGAGTTAGCCGGAAAAAGCAAAGGCAGTAACTATGAGGGCCTCTGTTTTAAAAAACCATTCTAAAACACAAGCAGTCACGTTTCTCCCACTTCTGAACAGAACAGGGCAATGTACCAAGCCAAAAGTTCACCCAATTTTTTTTGATTCCCTAAGCTCTGATCCACAGCCTACTTGACTGCCTACCAGATACATATGCATCCTCCAGCTTCTGGGGAAAAAAAAGAAAATAATGGGCATCTTTCAGAGAAACAAAATCAACAGAAAATAAGATTACTCATCCCAAATCTTTACCTGAGTCACTTTTGCCCAAGAAACTAATTTCACAAATATTTTCTCCTGTTAATCTAAATTTAAAAAGAGAGAGAGAGAGAGAGATTCTCACTGCCGTAGTCCTCACAGGATCGCGCAGACAGAGATCTGGGAGGGTGATGTGGTAAGAAATGCTTACTTTTTTTGATGGTTTCTCTCAGACATCCCAGGATCCTTCATCTGCAGTAGCCTCAGGGAGAAGGGAGAAAGCAATTTCCCAGTCAGTGAGTGTTCCTGGCTGGCTCACCAAAACGGTCAGGAAAGGGGAAATTCCCCCCATTACCCTTCTTGAGTTCTTACAGCTGGACTAATAATAAAATTGACATAAGACCAGATTAACAGAAGAAAAACCAATTTAGTATGTGCACACAGGAGATCATAGAGAAGTGATTCCCTCTGGGTGAACAAAGCAGGTGGTTTATACATCTTTTTACGCAAAGAAACAATAAATTTGTGAGGAAATGATGGGATAAAGAAGCTTAGGTTTGGGGTACGTGATTGGTGAGGAATTTGAGCAGAATTTAGGCTTGAGGTGGTAAATTAGTAAAAGTAACAAGGTTTGTTTACACAGGCGACTTGGCCCTGCTTTCCCCAGCTTTGGTGATGAGGACGTCTCTAGCTCCCCAGGTAGGGAGGGTAGCTTTCACACGGGAGATTTATTTCCTGCTTTCAGGAGAAACACAGAGAGGGGGATCAAAACTTTAAGTCAAAACAAGTAACTTTAGTTTAGAATAATCAACATGCCATTGTGGCATATTTGGGGACGGCCTGTCCTGGGCCCCAAAACATCCATTGCCCGTGTGTAGTTACAATTTTTTTCCTGTGGTGTGAACTTTTAAGATTGCTGTCTTAGCAGCTTTCAAATATACAATGTGATGTTAACTATAGTCACCATGCCATACAGGACATCCTCAGGACTTATTTATCCCATAACTGGAACGGTTTTAAATTTTAAACACAAACAAAAACTCCAAGTTTGTATCACGTAGAATTACAAAAGTGAAATAAAGCGCACTTCTTTGTCTTTATAATCACACGCTTTGTTTTGAATCTCCTATTTAAACAGGTGTGGGAGACAGTTGCTGTTCAAGAAGCAAACCCCAAACTCGCAGTGTTTCTGAACCAAATGGAACTCGCCCTAAGTCTACACAGCGGGAACTTCTGCACGACTGAGAGTTTTCTAATTAACTTCCTGATAGAATACAATTACTAACGGATAACTAAGAAAATGTGTCAAATTGAAGCTTACATATGTACTATTAAAAAGCAATTGTACCTGCAGAAATTGTTTAGAACTACGAAAAACACAGGATTTTTTGTGGAGTATTTTGTCACAGACATTATTCAGAATTGCAGACACATGGTGATCTAAAAAAATGAACTGACTTCTAGTCAGTTGTATTCCTGTGTTTAACTTCTCTACAAACCATGTGTCCTTTACTGCCTGCACGAGGGGCGGGCTGGGCCCGCGACTCCGTCCTTCGTTTGCCGTGGTTTAAAGGACGGTCTTAACGCTGCAAGCTTCTACGTCTGTCCGTTTAAACTAACAGTCTTGAAGTTGAGTGTTTTTGTTTTAGATCTAAGACCTCTCGAGAGCGAAAGGGCGAACAAACGGAAAGTCTGCTAAATCCTTTTTCTCAGACATAAATGCTTAGGATTTTTAGAGCATCTTTTACAAAATGAGAATTTGAAGGAAAAAATGATGAACGGGGTTTTCCAAGTTCCAGAAGAGTGTTTGGCGCCCTCTTGTGGACAGTTTGAAAATAGACCTATCAGATGCTGTATAAATAAATAATTGCTTACATTGCTTATTAAGAGCCGTGCTTTGGGCTAAGCCCTGTGCGTGCACTATCTCATCCTTACAACTGCCTATAAATTAGGCGTCTGATTCCAATTTTGCCAGTGATAGAACTAACTCAGGGAGACCGGGTAAATTGACCACAGCCACACAGCTAGCAAATGGCAAAGGTGGGATTTGCAGAGTTTTGTCTTATTCCAGAATCTAAACTCTTAACCACTGCGGACACACTACCGTCTCTGCACCTCAGAGCCTGGGGGCTTGAGGAGTGCTCACCCCAAACTGTGCTTCCAGAACTATAGTTACTGGCACAATTGTGGTGGAAAGATCTAAAAGTAGTTTTTTGATGTTCACTTAAAGGTTGTGATTTGCTCTTGAAAGTAAGCCACTGTGGCTTGGTTTGTCATTATATTCTTCTTACATTTTTGTTCCTTTTGTGTCTTAACATGTTCTGGCCAGTTCATGGCAATGGTCATCCGTGTCTAGCAATAGTAACTCTCAACTTTAAAGAACGTTAGCAATATGCTTCATCTGTGAGGCCCCAACAATCGTAGAACCATAGAGTTAAAACGAGCCAGTTCTGCAAGGACCTAGGCATTATCTGATTTGGTGATTTCACAATGTAGGCATCTTGAAAACCAGTTGTCACAATGATTGGAGGGTGCTACTGATGTTTAGTGGGAGGGGCCCTGGATGTCCCACAATGCCCAGGACAGGTCACAGCAGGAAGAGGTCCCATAAGACTTTCCAAGACATTCTGAGATGGAATGCCTGCTTCAACTTGTGATGGGGTTTCAAGGTCTGGGATATCTTTTCCGTGATGTTTCATCACTCCCACATCCAGTGTCATCACAAGGAATTATTCTGACACTGCCCTTATAAATAAGGCCTGGATGATTTGCAAGAATGTCCTACTCTCTTATTTGCCTTTACAATCTGTAATTTATCTTGGCATCTTATCTCTACCTAAGGTATTTTCCTTTCTTCTGTCATATTCCAATCAGTCAGCTCTGTTAATACTTAACACTAACTTTTATCCCTCTGTCTAGCTATTCTTCTCCTTTTTCTTCTCTGTCCTTCTAGAAAATAGCTCCTGATATTCTGACTTTTCTTAAAGTTTCTTCATTTTAAGTAGGTGCAATAAACCATTTCCTAACGTCTTGCAATGTGGTTCTGTCTGTTTTAAAAATATTTTATTCATAGAAAATTTGAGGTATAGTAAGGACAACAGACCAGGAGATGACTGCCATTGAAACAATAGTTTGTTACAGTTCCCAAGAGGAGAGGTCACAACATGCCATGGGGGTGGGAGGGAGCACATGGGGGAAGAACCAGGGTCTGTCAGGAGACGGGGCAAGGCGGGGGGAAACGTGGGCAAGAGCCTTGATTGTGGTTTCCATGGGAAGGAACAGGTGAGGCAGAGGGAGCAGTCTTAGGGTTGGCTAGTCTGAGTAATTTCATGGGCTCTTGGGCACAGGGGCTGTCCCTAGTTCTCTGGTACCTGGCCCTGGGGAGATTAGGGCAGGTGGATAGTGGCCCAGAGTGTGAGAGCCCAATAAACAGGGTGTTTGTGGGGTATGGGCTCTGGACTGGTGGGTTTAAATTTTAGAAGCCACCCTTGGGCAAGTTGCATACTATCTCTGGGAATTGGCTAACCGTGGGAGGGGCAGTCCCTCCAGGGTCGGCGAGGCCCCAGATGTCAAAGCATCAAATACAGACAATAAAAGACATGGCTGATACACTACCCAAGACATTCTGTATTAAAATGTGTATTTTTTTAAATAACATATTCACTTGAATTTCCCATTTAAACTAGAGTTGGAGCATCAGGGTCATTTTAAAAAATTATACCTGTAGGTAGTTATATCTATGATTTCATTTTAGAATAGCAAAGAAGATGTTACAAATGTTTATTTCAAAATGGGCCTTAGGATCGGATGAGATTGGGAGCCACAGATGTCTTATAGATGAGGAAAGTGAGGCTCAGGGAGCCCATGTGACTCTCAGGGTCACAGTGGGTTAGTGAAAGGGTTGGACAGAGTGCTGGTTCAGGCTCAACCTCCTAGGACCCCAAGGTGTTCTTTAGCACCAAGCAGCCACAGTTGAGTAAAAACTCCAAAAAGATACGTTAATGTGCTCTGCAAACACTCTCAATGAATGCTTAGGACAGGGCTCTATGTACGAAGGTCAACCATAGATAATGAATCTACTACCACAAAAACGTGCCAATAAAATCAAGTTTGTGCTTCCTCTTTTGGTAAGACCGGGGAGGCAGCACCCTTGCCTGCATTCCCGGCACCCTCCCTGCCTTCCTGTTACCTCCTCTGCTCTGCGTTGGTCAGATAGACGCAGTGGTTTGCTCTGCCTTTGATACCCTCTTAACAGCCCAACTTCTCCATAACATCTTTCCCAACCAGCTAACAGTGAGACCATCATTGTCTCCCAAAGGCCTGACCCGAGCTGTGGGTACCCTACGCCAGTGCTTCTCAAGCTCTCGTGAGCATCACCTGGGGATCCCACGAAAATGCAGAGTCAGTGTTTCTAACAAGCCCCCAGGTGATGCTGAGGCCCTTGGAACAGGGACGTCTAGAACAGCAAGACTCTCAGACTAAACCCGACGTCCTCAAACATTGGTTTCAGGCTTATCATCACAGGTATCTGAGCAACTTTGAGAAATACAGCTTCCAGCCCCTCTGCAGTCCTATGCTCTCATAATCTCTAAAAGCAGAGCCCGGAATGTGGAATTTAGAAGCTCTCCAGAGATCTTTGGTAACTAACCAGGTTTGAAGAGCATCTCCCCAACAACAACAATAAAATGTTGAACTAATGTTTATGGGTACTACCAAGCTGTTATAGGTTAATTTGAAATTGGCTCTCAAAAGTAAGCTCCTTACAGGCCGCTGCAAACCTAGAGTGATCGTTACGTATTTTCGTGCTCAGGCCGGATTCCAAGAACTGTACCTTTCCACACAGTTACAGGACCCAACCAGATGAGGAAACGGTCTGAAATGGTTAATATCTTATTTACATGTATTTATACATCTCTTAAGATGATCATAGTAGTTGCCAGTAACCCAAATTGAGACATTTTACTGCATTCGAGTTTAAAAACTAGGGCATTGATGTGCATCCCACCAGAAGTTTGTATTTGCATAATCACGAGCGTCTGCATTTTCTTGGGCCCATCCATCTCTGTGTCTTAGTCAAAGGCTTGAAGCCATCCCGGTCTCGGCCCAATACAACAGAGGGCAATTCTTAAAATAGTCTCTAGCCTACCTCCAGAGAAGGTGTGAGAGGGTAGGAGGGAGATGAATAGCGGAGGAGAACCCCAAATCAGAACTCTGCTATAGGGTTACTATGTCCCCCTAAAACTGATGTGTCAAATCCTGATCCCCAATGGTGTTAGGAGGGGGGCTTTGAGGGGTCATTAGTTCCCAAGGGTGGAGCCCTCATGAACGGGAGAGGGCCCTCCTAAAAGAGACTCCACGGGGCTCCTTTACCCCTCCTGCCGTATGAGGACACAGCAAGAAGACGGCCATCTGTGAACCAGGCAATGGACTCCCACCAGACTCTGAATCTGCTGGCACCTTGATCTTGAACTTTCCAGTCTCCAGAACTGTGAGAAATAAACTTCTGTTGTTTATACGCCACCCTGTCTATAGCATTTTGTTATAGCAGCCCAAATGGACTAAGATAAACACCCTCTGAGCTACAGAAACAGTTTAAAGAGCGTTTTTTCCCTAAAGAGCACACCAGAGAACCCAGCGATGGACTGTGCCAGCTGCAGACATGGTGTGTCCAATCTCGCAAAGAAACGATGCTAAGGCCCTGATAGAAGGATACATACAGCCCATCAGGGCTGCCGAGAAGACTTGGAAATGCCTCTGATGGGGACAAGGAGTTCTGAAAGGCAGGGTCTTCCTTCCTGGCCAGCAGGCCGCGTGGTCAGGGGATACCATGTCTTCAGCCCCAAATGTGCCCAGAGAAATGCACCTCCAATTTCAGATGACAAGTGAGTGTTCTTGGGGGGCCATTATGCTCCACGGGCAACAGCTGGGGACTTCATGTAGCCGGTCCCGGTCACCTCGGCAGCTTGACCCTGGGCTCCATGAGGCAGGGCCAGGTGTGTTTGGTTCACCGCTGTCTCCCCAGCACCCAGCACGGCAACTACCCAAGGAACACCTGTTGACTGATGGGCTGGCCAGACAGTGGTTTGCTTTTTAGTTCTAGAGGTGTCTTAGCTGATATACCTCCCAGTTTCCACATTCTCTGGAGTTAGGCCTTCACAGTGAGGGTTTGCTTTTTTCCTTGACTTTGTATTAAGTGTGTGTTTTTATTCTGATGCTTTGACATCTGGGGCCTTGCTGACCCCGGAGGGTTTGCCCCTTGCAGGGCTAGCCAGTTCTTAGAGACAGTGAAGGAGTTGGATATGAGCATAACTTTCATATGTAAACCAGCCAATCCAGAGCCCACAACCACCTCCTTTATTGGGATCTCACACTCTGGGCCACTGTCCCCCCTGTCCTAATCACCCCAGGACGGGGTACCAGACAACCAGGGACAGCCCCCAGGTCCCAGAGCCCACGAAATTATTCAGCCTAGCCAATCCTAAGCCTGCTCCCCAGTCTTACCTGTTCCTTCCTGTGGAAACCACCATCAAGGCTCTCGCCCACATTGCCCCTCACTCCCTCTCCCTCCTGATGGAACCTGGTGCTTCCCTGTACCTCCCCCCGCCAACACGCATGGTGTGCCCCCTCCTCTTGGGAACTGTGAGTAACAAACTGTCATTTCCATGGCAGTCGTCTCCTGGTCTGTTGACCTCATCAAACCTGGATGAGAACAATGCTTAGATTTTAAAAGCAGACATATTGTGAAATCACAGGATATCAGACCCATTTACATGCAAGTGTAAGTTCCAGGACAATTTCCGTTACCTAGAAGTATTTACTGTGGATGATAAATAGCGCAGCTTATTGAGAATGTGCAGGGTCCAGTCTCAGTCAGGGTCAATCGGAGCAGCAGTGCCGCTGGAATCTGTGTCTCGCTGTGTAGACTACCAGGGCGTTTGTATGGCAAACCGCCTTGGCAGAGAGCAGTGTACAGCAGCTGCACCAGCCAGCATGTTTGTTTACTGTCTAAGGTGAGAAGGACAACGCCTCTCCCGGAGCAAAGCTCAGACAAGCTTACTGCCCATTACAAGACTTGGGCTCACACAGCGGGAGCTGCTGCTGCATAAAGCCCCCCACCGCCTGTGCAGGCAGCGCTGGCCCTCAGCACACCGCCCTCCGGGAACTGGGACCCTCAGCACACGGCCCTCTGGGAACCGGGGCCGGGAAATGAGTACAAGTGCTGATACTCTGGGTACTGCTGTTGTCCTGAGTAATAAGATCCAGAAGTCTCGTGTCTTCTGCCGGCAAACACGAAACTGTGTTGGGCTAATTGTTCGTTTGTGAGTAGGGCAAAACCTTAGACCCTCCTCGGTTCTTGACGCTCCCTAAGCAACACCAGTCTCCCGGGTCGGGGGAAGGGGTCTTGCTCCTGCTTGCTCTTCCCTCTGTCACGGGTCAGTGAGGACGGTCTCCGTGAGGAATTGCTCTGTCCACCTCCGATGGGACAGGCATCAGGAAAAGGCAGAGCCAGGCTGCCTGTGCTGACCCAAAGGAAGAGTCACTGACAACTGGGCCACAGAGGCCCCCCCACCACAGAGCCAGGTGACAGAAAAAACTCCCTTTGGGAAAACCCCTTTGTTAGTCAGCTCGGGCTGCCATAACAAATACCACAGACTGGGCGGCTGAAACAGCAGAAATTTATTTTCTCAGTTCTGGAGGCTGAAGTCCCAGGTCAAGGTCCTGGCTGGTTAATTTCCTGATAAGAGTGCTCTTCCTGGCTCAAAGATGGCCACCTTCTTGCTCCGCCCTCACGTGGTCTTCCCTCTCTGTGCATTCGGAAAGAGAGAGGCAGTGTCTCTTCCTCTTCTTTGAAGGACACCAGCCCTATTGAATCAGAGCCCCATCCTTACGACCTCATCTAACCTTGATTACCTTCCTAAAGGCCCTCTCTCCAAATGCAAACACAGGCACATTGGGGCGGAGGGAGTATGAATTTTGAGGGGGACACAATTCAGTCCACTAGCATCCAACTAGCTTTGAGGTAGTTCAGCCACATTCACACTCATTTTCGTGATCAAGCATCTTAAACCATCTACCTGGGGAAAGAGGAGGAAGACAAATGGAGAGAAGGACTTAGAAGCACTGGCAGCCCTTTTTTGGTTTCCGAGTTGGGTTCCCTACAATTTTCTCCATGGTTTTTGTCCGGTCCAGTCACCGCCTTGTGCTGCAGTGTCTCCCTATGGAAAGCCGTTGCCCACTTTGTACCTTATGTTGCAGGGAAGAGCAGGGCGCCCAGATTCCCTCTACATCATGTGTGGGGAAGGTGCACAGAGGAACTTACCAACACGCAGGAAGTGCTCAGAGCGCCCTGGACCTTGGGCCCATCGCCATGTGGTAGGACAGGGCAGCGGCCCCCAAGCTCGCTCTAAGCATGTCCACTGGCCATCTATGGACGGCTGTGATGACGCCCATTCACTGGTCCACCCCAAACTCCTGCAGTCCCCCCGTTACCGTGCTCTCTGTGCTTCCTGGACTTCGCACAGCCTCTTCCCTCTGCCTGCTCGCCCCCCGCTCCCCTTCCTCACTTGCATGATTTCATTAAGACTTGCCTTGGGAGGGAGCTTCACTCATAATGGCCACAACTTGGAAGCAACCAAGATGTCCTTCAGTAGGTGATGGGTAAACTGTGGTACATCCGGACAATGGAATGTTGTTTAGTGCTAAAAATAAATGAGCCATCAAGCCACGAAAAGACAAGGAGAAAGCTTAAATGCATATTACTAAGTGAAAGAAGCCAATCTGAAAAGGCTACACATTTGTATGATTCCAATTATATGACATTCTGGGAAAGGCAGCACAATGGAGACAGTAAAAAGATGAATGGTTGCCAGGGTTAGAGAGGAGGAGCAATGAATAGGGGGAGCACAGAGGATTTTTAGGGCAGTGAATATACTCTGTATGATACTCTAATGGTGGATACATGTCCTTACACATTTGTATAAATCCATAGAACATACAACACCAAGAGTGAACCCTAATGTAAACCATGGACTTTAGGTGATAATGATGTGTCAACGCAGGTTCATCAATTGTAAGAAAAGTACCTCTCTGGTGGGGGATGTTGATAATGGGAGAGTTTAAAGCATATGTGGGGCAAGGGGCACATAGGAAATCTCTGCACCTCCTAACCAATTACCTAAAACTGCTCTAAAACATAAAGTCCATCAATAAAATAAAATAAATAATTTTTTTAAAAGACTTACCTTGCGCATCATCTTTTCCAGCCTTGATGCTCTGGTAAATTGCAAGAGAAAATCCGTCCCTGGCATGCTCAGTGACATCCTTCTTTCCAGGAGGGTTTCTGTTTCTGAGAAGCCAGACATGGTATTTTCTAAGATAGCTAGTCCTTCAGGCAAGGCCAAAGGAACAGATAAGAAACAAATCCCAGGACCCCAACCTCATTAGCAGGAAGAGCTCATCCTCCTCTTTGGTTCCGTACCACCCCGTGTTTACCTAAAGGATAGCATTTGTAGTCTTTGCCATGTGCCAAAATGTGCTAAGAAACTATGTTGTAATTCTCATCATATCCCCAGGAACTATCTACCATTATTATCTCCTCTTTAAAGTCAAGGAAACTGAGTCCTGAAGAACTCGCCAAAGCTCCAGCAGCTGGTGAGTAGCAGTACCATGAGTCAAGGCAAGTCACTCTGATCCATTCCTCATCGTGTGCCCTGTGGTCTCGCTCCACACAGACATTATCACCGTAGGAGGTGATTGTTCACTTTTCCTATCAGCCTGTGGACATGATGGAGGCAACAACCCCATCTTCTTGTATTTGCAGTGTCTTAAGAACTCAGCACTTATCAGTATTTCAATATGTAGTATTTTTGAAGAGAAGCAGGTCGATTTGCAATTGCTGAGTCTGGGTGAAAATGGCATATCCATCAAGGTCCCGGTGGGAAACAGATGGCACACTCAAATTAGAATAATCAAGGAGTGTCTAATGGAGGACTATTTGCAAAGATATGGACAAGATACAGGGAAGCCACAGGGACAGGGCAGTATCCGGGGTCTAGTACCAGCTGGGCTTCTCGCCCTCTGGAAAGTTGAAAGGGGCAAAGGGAAGGAACGCTTACCAGAACCTGGAGACAGACAGGGGTGTGTGGAGAGCATGCCTGACAAGAGCTGGGACCTTCTGATTGAAGGGCACAGCCAGCCTACAGTGACCCTGCAAGGGGGAAGCTAGGAAAAAATACTGTGAACTTTTCCACCTGACTTATGGCCCGCGGGAGCCTCCTGGAAGACAAATGTGTCCCAGTGAAAAGCTAGAAGGAGAGAAGTGCTGTTAGTGGCACAGATCAAGTATGACAGGGGTTCAGGGAGAGGACAGGCTTCTTCCAGTGGGGAACCGGGAAAGGCCTGATAAAGGCAGTGACATTTGTGCCAGGCCAAGAAAACCAGGTAGATTTTACGAAGATAGAGAGGTGGAGACAGCATTCCTGACTGAGAACACAGCAGGGTACAGGCCCAGGGGCAGGGACATGCACAATGTGTCCACATCATGATGGGCCACTGGGCTTGGTCAGAGAGCAGAGCCAGTAAGTGGCAGAGCTACAGAGAAAGGCTGCTTGGAGTCCCAGTGAGAGGGTGCCTGAGTGCCAAACCAGGGGGTCAGAAACGTTTCCGCAGGGTGTTGAGTAGGAGAGCGGTGTACTCTGAACTGCACGGAAGAAAGATTGTAGCGGGGCAGCGTGATGATACCCAGAGGGGATTTGAGGAAAATGGTGGAGGAAAAAGTTAGGAGGCTACCACAATAGTGTAGGTTGCAGGCTGAATTGAGATACCCCAAAATTCCTATGTTGAAGTCCTAACCTCGTATTACCTCAGAATGTGACTGCTTGGAGACAGAGCCTTTAAAGAAGCAATCAAGCTAAAAAGAGGTCATTAGAGTGGGCCCTAATCTAATCTGACTGGTGTCCTTATAAGAAGAGGAGATTAGGAGGCAGAAGAAAGATCGTGTGAGGACACAGGGAGAAGATGCTTGTCTACAAGCCAGCGTGATTGGCCTCAAAAGGAACCAGCTGTACTGGCACCTTGATCTCAGACTTCCAGCCTCCAGAACTGTGGGGAAATAAGTTTCTGTTGTCCGAGCCCTCCAGTCTGTGGTTCTTTGTTACAGCAGCCCAGCAAACTAATACAGCCCAGGAGGGAGAATGATAAGGAGACACACCAAAGGGAAGGCTGGCCACAGGACGCTGTCTGACTGGACACGGGTATTGGGGCATGAGGAGTATCAAGGATGAGCAAAGGTTCCAAGCCCGATGGCTGGGAGCATGATGGAGCCACTGACAGAAATGGGAAAGCAGGAAAACGATGTTTGCTTTTGATCGGGAGATGGAGTTGAGAGTAGGATGTCTGGGCAGAGTTGGCCTTCACACGGCCTTAAATGTTCATCTAAAGGCAGGAGCCTTGCTGGAAGTGGAGCTGCAGATGTGGGAATCTTGAGCCTGGAGAAGGCACTGATGCAGGGGGATGGATGAGGCCCTCTTGGGAGTGAGTGCACAGGCAGAAGGCTGGAAGCAGGCTCAGAGGGAACAGCAGAGAAGCATCAAGGAGACAAAAGAAGGAATGGTCAGAAATACAGAGGATTGTGTCCTAGAGGCCAGGCACGGGGTGCTGATGCCCAGGACCCATCGTGCCAGAAGTGGAGGAAAGCGCTCACAGATGACCTTTCCAGAGAGGGGGTTATGACAGAGGGGTGGGCATGAACCTGATTGCCAAGCGGTGAAGTAGCAAGGAGTTTAGGAAAGAAAATTCCAAGTTTAGAGTATTCTTTTTAGGAGCTTGGGGAAAAGGAGAGAGATGGTCAAGAAGGCCATGGGAATTTTATTGTATTTATTTTATTTTATTTTTTTATTGTGGTAAAATACACATAACATAAAATTTACCATTTTAATCATTTAAGTGTACAGTTCAGTGGCATTAATTATATTCATGTTCTTGTGCCACCGATATCACCTTCCATCATAGAACTTTTTCATCTTTCTGAACTGAAACTTTGTCCCCACTATACAACAACTCCACATTCCCTTCTCTATCCGTCTCCCAGCAATCACCATTCTACTTCCGTCTCTATGAATTTCACTCCTCTAGGAGCCTCATAAAAATGGATCATACAGGATTTGTCCTTTTGTGACTGGCTTATGTCACTCCATATAATATCCTCAAGGTTCACCCATGTTGCAGCATGTGTCAGTATTTCCCTCCTTTTCAAGACTCCAGGATTTTATTTTCTAATAGTGGCACAGCCCTGAGTCTATTACAGGCAGAAGGAAAGAAAACAGTGAAGAAATCTGGAAGATGAGGACGGGGAGGGTCACGCAGAGCAGAGGGAGAGTTTGGTTTGGACCCACGCAGGCCTGGGCTCAGATTCTGGTCTTTCTGCAGCATGCTTTTGAACAGTTCATGTTTTCTGCCCAATCAGCCTCCTCGTATGTGAGATACAGATAGTGCTGCCCTTTCCAAGGGGTCACCGTGTGTGTAAAGATTCCCACAGAAGGGAACTCACGTTGCTGAGTGTTTGCCTTGTGTCCTCCATGGCTGGATGCTTGGAAAGTGTTGTCTTATTTAAGGGGGTTTTGCCCTCATTTTTTGCAGGAAGAAACAGAGGGATAGAGAGGATGCAGAACCAGCTCAGGATCCCCCAAATGGTGAGAGGAAGACCTGCAATAAAGACCCATATTTTTCTGACTGCCAGCCGTGTTTTCTCCCCAGGGCATGAGGCTGCCTCTGAGCGCTACCCCATGCAAAGGAGGGCTCTGACACTGGGTGTTCTCCTCCTCTGCCCCTGGAGTAGAGAGATGCCATCTATCTGCCAAAAGTGAAAGGGGAGTGGTCAGCAGTCAAATTGAGAATGAATGTGAGGACCGCCAAGGGGCAGTGATGGGGCACCCCACCCCATCACTATGACTGGGGGCTCAGAGGAGAGGGAGCTTGAGAAGCGACAAGTAACTGCCCCAAAATCTGTGAAAGGAAGACTGATGAGAACAGCATCCAGGATGAAGGATTAACACCAGGGAATGGAAGGCTTGCAAGAATGCAGGAGATCACCAGAAGTCACGCAGATACACTTGGTTATCTGGGCTCAGTCTTGCTCAGATGTGGCCAGGTAGATGGAGTCAGTGAAGACCTTTCCAGTCCACTGATTAGAGGACTCTGAGTAACCACCAACGTGGGTTCCATAACCCGCAGGAGGGAAGTCAGGAAGGAAAGGCACAGAGCCCCTCGATGCACGTCTGGTATATTTTCTCCACGACATGAGCAGGAAACTGGTGCTCATGTGCTTTCCAATGTACATACATGACTTTTGGTGGATCAAACAGACATCTGTTCAATGCTCTTAAGCACCTGCCAGCCATGGAGTTTCAAAAGCATTTCTTAGATAAACTGGGTTTTTTTCCCCCATTGCAAATCACAGAGTGACGAAAGCAGATTCTTACTGGGACTGCGGAATGCTGGCAGTGTTACCCTCAGCCTGCTATCTAAGGAAAACATACTGTCGAGGCCTTTTGGACAACATGGTTTCATGTGCTCATTTATTTCACACTCATGTTTTAAAATAATTCTTTTGGCTGAAAATGTATTTTCACCTAAGATAATAGATGGAAGTTGTAAGCTGGTTACATTTCCCAAGTGACATTAGCATATGTGCCACATTTCCTCCTGAATCCCACCCCCTCTCTCCTTTCTGCTTTTCTTTTTCTGTTTCCAAAGAGGAAAATTTGAAAAGAAAATGCTACCTGTACAATATCCCAATGCTTACCTCCCTTCCCCCAACCTATCTGCAGGAGAAAGTGGAGAATTTTCTGACTCAGTCTCTCTACTTTCTTTACCAGTAGGAGAATCTCCTTCATACCTCTCTCTGCCTCTCCATCCCCACTGCCTTTGCCTTGGTCAGGCTCCGGCCTTCTCCCACCTGGATTGTTACAATACCCTCACCTTCTCCAAGTGGTCCAGCGATTTTCAGTTTTGCCTTATAATCCATCATCCACACTGCAAGCAAAGTGATCTCTCTAAAACTGCACACTGGGTCCTGCCACTCTCCTGTTCATACTTCAGTGGCTTCCCCTTAGTTACAGGATGCATCCAACCTCCTTATCTAGCCATTCACGTCTCAGTCTTCTGCCTTTCTCCTCCAACACTCCATCTGGTTTCAAGTTGTTCTACTCACGTACAAGGCTCTTCTATCTTCCTGAAATGCTTTTCCCCTCCTTGCCCACCTGGCAAACTCCTAGTTGCTCTTCAGGATGTGGCTCAAGCATCACTTACTCTTGGAAATGTCTCAGGCCCACCCATGCAGAACTGATCACTTCATCAGAGGCTCCTCCACCAAGCCTGGCACGTGCCCGTGGGAGTCTCTGATGTCGTCCCTGCTTGACCAAGCACCTGGCTACAAGGGCTGACCTTTCCCTTCTTTGCAACCCCAGCATCAGTCCGGTGTATGACTGAAAGGAGACTCTTTTAAGACATATGTTGAATTGCAAAGTCATGTGAATGAGCTATCCTGGAAGTGGATCCTCCAGCCTCAGTCAAGCCTTCAGAAGAATGCAGCCCTGGCTGACATCTTGACTGCAACTACATGAGAAACCCCAATGCCAATATCGATATGACCTAGATAAGCTGCTCCCAAATTCTAGACCCACCTAAAGTAGTGTGATATAATGAAAGTTGTTTGTTGCTGCTTTTGTTGTTTGAAGTTGCTAAGCTTTGGAGTGATCTGTTAAGCAACAATAGATAACCAATACAGATCAAAACATATATATATTTTTTGACTGGCAAGTTGGTGCT
The DNA here is from genome assembly GCF_037783145.1 of Equus przewalskii. Lineage (NCBI taxonomy): Eukaryota > Metazoa > Chordata > Mammalia > Perissodactyla > Equidae > Equus > Equus przewalskii. The sequence continues at coordinate 59,661,792 of NC_091832.1, read as the reverse complement.
GGCTATTGGCAAGAGGCCCCACTTCCTCACTACATGGACCTCAGTGCAAGGCTTCTTGAGTGTCCTCATAATATGATGGCTTTCCCCAGGAAGAGTGATCCAGAAGAGAGGGCAAGGCAGAAACTGAAATGTCATTTATAATCCAGATTCAGAAGTCACATTGCATGATTCCACAATATCCTCTGGTTGCACAGGGCAGCTCTATTTGATGTGGGAGATAACTACACAAGATTGTGAATACCAGAAGGTGAGAACCACAGGGATTTATTTTGGGGGCTGGCCTTATCTCCAAAGGTTTAAATCAGTATGCTTAGGCAGGCCCCAGGGTTCTGTTTTTTGGTTGTTTATTTGTTTCACTTTTATTTTTATTATATGGTTGGCCTTTTAACTTTTCATTGAAATATAATGTACATGTAATACATAAATCATACACAAATCATAAGTGTTCAGCTGGATAAATTTTTATAAAAGTGCACACCCATGTAACCTATACCCAGATCAAGAAACAGAATATTACCAGCACCCCAGAAGTCCCCAACATGCTCTTTTCCAGCCACCAAATCCTTAATAGCATGCTCTTATGACATCTAACAATGTAGAACAGTTTTCCCTGTCTTTAAACTTCATATAAATGGAATCATACAATATATGCTCATTTATGTCTGGCTTCTTTTCACTCAACCTTATGCTCATGAGAGCTATCCATGTTGTTGTATGGCTGTATTTGTTCCTAATCATTGTTATATAATAATCTCTAGAGTAAAATATCCATCCTAGTATGTTCTACCGTTTGGTTACCATGAATAGTGCTGCTATGAACATTCTTGTAAATGTCTTTTGGTGAATATACGTACATTTTTATGTGGCGTATACACCTAGGAGTGGAAATGCTGGGTCATAGAGTATGTATATGTTCAGATTTATAGATACTATGAGACAGTTTGTCAAAATAGTTATACCGACATACACTCCTAGGAACAGTGTATGAGAGTTCCAATTCCACATCTTCTCCGATACTTAGTATGCTCTGTCTTGAAAATGTATGAAAATGTTCTCTAATTTTTTTCCTAAAATCTGTGTTGCTTTACCTCTCATGTTTAGATATGCAATCTAATTTTTTTCCTAAAATCTGTGTTGCTTTACCTCTCATGTTTAGATATGCAATCCATCGAGAACAGTTGGTTGTTTGGTGTGAGGTAAGGATCATGATTCATTTTTCCCCATATGAAGATCCAATTGATCCAGCACCAACTGTTGAAAAGATTAGCCTTCCCACTCCACTTCAGTGTCACCTTTGTTGTATTTCAGGTGACCATATGTGCATGAGCATATTTCTGGACTCTCTATTCTGTTTCAGTGGTCTCTTTGTCTATTATTGCACCAATACCACACTGTCTTAACTATTACAGGTTTCAATAGGTCTTAATACTGGAAGTGCAAGCCATCCAGCTGTTTTTTGAAACTGTCCTCCTCAAATGAGGAACAAGCTGAGGTTATCCACTAAGATCGCTTCCACACAACATTGTCCTGGTGGTCCTAGCCCATGCAATAAGGTGAGGGAGAAATGGAATAAAGATTGGGAAGGAAGAAAGAGGACTCATTATTTGCAGACAATATGATTTCATAAGTAAATTTAGTGAGGCTAATACAGGATCAATATGTAAAAAATCAACTGTGTATCTGTATATTGACAACAAACAAGAAAATAGAAAATTTTGAATAATATCATTAACAGTGACATCAAAAACTATCAACTAAATGTTCAGGCATCTACACCAAAAACTACAAAAATTTATTGAGAAATTGTAAAAATACCTAAATAAATGGAAGGCTATACCATGTTCTTGGATAGAAAGATTTAACATTTAATGCAGTCCCAATTAAAATTCCAGCAAGGTGTGTATGTGTGTATGTGTGATGTGTGTGTGTTTGAGTCAATCAGTGCATGGATAGGAGCTCTCCAAGTAGCGAACAGAAAAATGGGAGAACATCCTTCTCCCCCAAAGAGGAAAAGAAAGAGCTAGCACTGGAGATCATTCCAAAAGAAGTAAAGAGTTCGCATAATATCATGGAGGTTAGAATGTGCACAGGATATTCCAAGAACATAAATAACCTGAGGTGGTTGGAGCTCAGGTTGAGGACAATACAATCACAGATGAGGTAGAAAATGTAGATTGACAGCCTCAGTGTTAATGACTTTGAATGTCATGGAGAATTCTAATTAAAGTATGAGCTTTATCTAATTCTATAAATTGCCCACATAGTCTTTCTAAGCAAAGGAATAGCATGCTTTGCACATGTTAATTCATAATCTTCATGACAATCCCAAGAGGTAGGCACTATTATCAGCCCCATTTAACAGATGGGAAATGTAAAACAAGACAGGTCAAGTAACTAACCCAATCGGACACATAGCTTATAGGAAGCGAGGCTTAGAATTTGATCCCAGGAAGTCTGGCTCCAGAGTCTGTATATACTTTTAGTTTCCAATCTATGATGCATTTCACTATTAAAGCTTCATGAGCAAGTTAACTTTGGCAGCAGTAGGAGGGCTGGTTTGAGCCTGTGATGGGAGAAAATTCAGAGAAATGAGTTAGGAAGTAATCAGTGGTAAATTTCTGAAATAGAGCAACAGCAATGGGAATGGAGAAGGGGTGGATTTGACCGACATCACTGAACTAAGAGGACCAGATGTGGAATTCACTCAAATGAGAGTCAAGTGAGAGGAGCAGGGAGAAAGACAAGTCAATGAATAAACCATGCATAAAGGTTGCACTATTTTCTTACGCAGTTCTCTGTTGGGGAAAGGTTACACAGGTACTCACATTAACATTGTAGGGATAGGAGCCCTTGCAGTGGTTTTGGGAAAACAGGGCTTTTAAGTTACGATAATGCAAACTTGAAATTCAAGTCTATAAGGTCCAGTTCCCCAACATTCCCCAGGTTGTTTCCGAACCACAGCTCCAGCCTCCTTCTCTGTTTCTCTGTAGCTCAGCCCTTTATTCCTTCTTATTTTCTTTCTCCCTTATTCATTTTAAATGCAGAACAGTTCAGGAATTGATGGGGGGTGGGTGTTCAGCTTTAGAAGGCTAAGTCATGCCCTCTGGACATCAATGTCCATTACCAATAGGCTTATCAAAGACAGTTCCCTCCCCAAGAGGAAGTCTGGTACCAAGTGTTAAGATAACACGTTTATCACCCCACTACAGAACTTACGGTTTTTCATTATATTGTAAATTCAACTCTAGAGGGGTCCAACCTGAAGCCTGATGTTCTCAACTGTGAACTGTTATCTTTGTGTGTTGATTCTATATTTTAATTTTTAAATTAAAAACTTAATACAGAGCTCTTAAACATTAGTGTGGATTCACGATCACTTGAGGAGTAGGTAGAAACTCAGGGTTCTAGGCTTCACTCCTTAAGATTCCTTTTTAATAGGTTTGGAGTAAGGCCAAGAAAGCTCCCTTTCTGACACCTTTAACTACTCAGCCTCTGTCCCAGATGGTTTTGAAGAAGGTGGTTCTGACACCCCGCTGAGAAGCAATGCTTCAGTGGGTGGTGGAAATGTTATTCTGTTGAAGTTAACGTTCAAATCCAACTACCTTCCCCAAACTCCTCTTTCTCTTCTCTTTCTCTTCTTCCCTCATCCTCCCTGCTCCCCTTCATTTCGCCTCTCTTCCTCCTTCTTCAGTACCCTTTCCCTACCCTAATTCTTTCTTGATCTTCTCTTCTCTGCCTCTCTTGCTACCTGTTCTGGGAGGTCTGGGTTGCTGTGAACATAGCTGCATCTCCCTGTAGCCTCCACTCCCTTGGGAGAACTCTGTAGCCCTTTCATGGGTTCAGGGCCCCAGGACCAGTAGTGACAGGAGACAATGCATATTGCTCAGCCAACCATCACCTGGGCTCCACTTGTGTTCAATGGCCCACACAGAGGGCTATGAGACCCCGGGGGGAAAAATGAGGTCTCTGCTTCCAAGACACCAGGGATGTAAAACACAGAGGGAGGAGATGAGACATAGTAGAAAGTGAGAAGATGTTATGAAACAAGTTCAAAGGGATTCCACCCCAATCTCTTCTTCATCTGTTGCCTTTTCTACGTTCTTACCACCATTGCGTTGGTCCATCGTTCACCCGGATCGTGGTTCACTGAGTCTACTGCAGTGGCTTCATTTAGGCCTTGAGCCTGCATCAGTATTACCTGGAGGGCTTGCCAAAACTCGCAAGGCTGGGCCCACCCCCAGAGTGACTCACCAGGTCTGGGTTGGGGCCTGAGAATTGGCATTTCTAAGTTCCTGCTAACCCAAGCACCACACTTAGAGAATCACTGTGCCCATTGATCGTAGCTCTCACTCTCCAAGTCATTCAATTACAACCAGTATGAGTTGTTGTTGTTGTTGTTTTAATAGAAATCTGCTCGTATTTCTCTCCTGCCTAAACATCAGTTAGCGTTTTTAGCTTTGTTTTAGGGGCCACATAAGGCCTCGCACTGAGCAGAACTACTCACTGATCTGCTCTCTGCTGCTTCTGAGGCTTTGCTCAGGCTGTTCCTTTTCCCTAGGATGCCTTTCCCTCTGTTAGGCATTAGCCTCCAGTGTGCTCACCTGCCTGGCACCGCAAACCACTTCAAGAAGCCGCCACAGCTGATGTCTTAGGATGTGCCCCTATGTGTCTATGGGGCAACATTTTTAAAAGTGAAGTGTTTCAGCTTAGTGAACTTCCCTGCCGGTCCAGCTAAACTTGGTCCTGTGGCTCCTTTTGAGGATGGGAATTTCAGAGAAAAGGAGGGAGAGGTGAGCTGTTTGTGTAAAAAAAGGCAAATATTTTTTCCTTAGCATTTTCAGCAGCACAATAGCAGTAGGAACTATTTGAAAGTCTTGGATAATTTGCTCTTAATTATATGGTATGCAGAGGCACTAAGAAGTTTACAAATCTGCCAGCAACACTAAACACATATGTCTTAGAAAATACTACCCTTTTCCTTGCTTATTGCAGGACCAGGAACTTGGGTAATTGTGAGCAATTAAGAGGGAGTGAGCAAATGGTGACTCAGAGGAATCTTCTAGAGACAACGCCAGTGGAAGCAGAGAGTCTGGCTGGATAGCAAGGGGCATCTGAAGGCTGGGGATGTGGTCTGGTGCCCCAAACTGAAGGCTGGTCCATCACAGCTGAAGGTGATCCAGAAAAGCACGTCAGGAGAGCCAAAAAATTACTCTTTCTTCCCTCACATGGGTACCCGGAGGCCCGGCGATAGCTTTGAGAAGAAGAAGGTTGTGTGGGAAGCACAAGCTTCCGCTCCCAGCGCCTCGTGCTGTGGTGAAGTAGAATTGGCATGGGCCTTGGGATCCACCAGTTTGCATAACTCCCAGCCTGGATCTGCCACTCACCAGCTGAATGCCATTGTGCAAGTCACTGTGGGTGTCCCTCAGCTGCTTCATTGTAGAACAGGGGAAATACTTCCCTCGGGGGAGTCATGTTAGAAGTAATTGACATAGCACGTGTACCACCTTAAGCAGGTGCCCTGGCACACACTAGGTGTGCAACTAATACACATTCATTTCCTTCCCTGACTCCTTTCTTCAGAAAAGGAGAAAATGCTTTTACTAAGATCATCTATGATTGGTACATTTTCTGGCTGGTAGAAGTTACTTTGTCAACATTTGTTCAAAAAAGGGACAAATAATCAGTAAATACTGTTTCCTACTAAATCAAGACACTAAAGCACAGAGAGGCTAAGCAACTTGACAAAAGCACACAGCAAGTAGATTGTAAACTGGCCTTTAGTCCTACAAGGGGTCCAAATTCAGCACAGCCAAATTCAATATGATAAAGCAAAACTACAGTATGGGGCTCTATTCCTTGATCTTTATTCTGAAGTTGCAATATTTTACAAGAATGTTTATTTCAAAGGGATAAAAAGAAACACCCGAAAAGCTGAAGGAGTGTGAATGCCTGATTACAGGCTTCTTTGGATAAAATAGAAACTTCGCTTCTGTGGTATGTGTGTTTAGGCAGATTAAATTCATGTTTGATTACAAACCCCAGGATAGAAGCAAAATAAATATGTCATGAAGACTAGGAATTCCCAAAGGAAGGAAGAGAAAAAACTCATTAGTTAATACTCTGACGGCTGCTGTCTCTAGGGGAGTCCAGATAGGGCTCACCATGGCATCCCGTGCTCAGAGACCCTCGGTGGGGGGCTCCCAGTTTCACCAGGATATCCATGCTCCCCAGCACGACACATACGACCCTCCCATTCTGTTCTAATCCAACATATTTTCTGGCCTCCTGTGTCCTGTCTTTCGCTCCTGCACCCTCCCAAAGCCACACAGCAGAAGGTCACAGTGCCTGAACCCCTTCAGAGCTTTATTGCCTGAGGGCTTCTGCCCCCTCCCCTTCCTTATCTGTTGGGAAGTACTTATCAAGCCTGTAAAGCCCAGTTGAAATGGATAAATACCCTCTAAGTCCTTTCCTTGCGCCTCGGCGGGAAATGCTTGCTTCCTCTGCAGTCCCAAAGCACTGGGTAGTTTTCCTGTTCCAGTCATCAAAATCTGCCTTTATTAAAATGACATTTATTTGTGAATGTGTCGGACTCCCCCTCTGAATCTGTGAACACCCTCTTGATCCTCCTTCTACAGTGCCCTGCACGTAATAAGTGTTCAAAGAATGTTAATTGGTGGAAAACAATTTAAATGTCCCCAAACAAAGGCCCAGATGAGTCGGGTATGGTACAGCCATGAGTGGGGTTTTATGCAACCATTAAAAATGTAATATGTGTATTTAAAAGATACAGAAATATAGCTATTGACATTTACGTTTCTACTACTGTGGCATGACCACAACTACTCACAGAACATTTCCTCTGCTGTTATGCACCTTCCTGTCCCCTTGCAGTGGGTTAGTTCAGGCCATGTGAGTGTTCAGCCGATGGAATGTGACCACAAGTGATTCCACTAAAGCAATGAAAACCCCATTCGTGACTCTGCAGGCTTTCTTCTTCTGCTGTGGTGACCGAGACGGCCAAGGGGTCCAATAGTGATGAAACAGCAGTGTCCCCGTCAGCTGGGTGCCTGAGTAATGGCGTGGAGCAGACATATGATGGATATGCTTCAAAAGTGAGAACTAAAGCTTTGTTGTGTTAAGCCTGGAGTTTGGTGAGTGAAACACAAAACAGGGAGGTTAATACCTCCCTTACAGGCTATTGCAACAATAAAACGATATTACAGCACCCACGCAGTGCTTGGCAGATAGTAAGTACTTGCTAAATGCTAGTTCCCATCTCCTCTTCTATTGTCCAACGTGGTGAACTTTAAACCGTCCACTGATAAATCCAGTTATTTAGCAAAGTAGAAGTTGTGTTGGAGGATTGAGAAAAAGCCCAGAACTTGTGGTGCTACACTTGTTCTAAGTGTGGCCCAGATGAGTTGTCAACACGAGAACTGTGGGAGGACCAGCATGGAGGCTCTGGGCCTCCAGCATGGACACAGAAACAGGGACCCTAAGGGTGCTCCAAGTTTGGTAGTGTGACTTCTGGCTTGCTCACCCTCTCTTACATAATGGAAGCAATTTATCCTTGCCTGGGTTGGGCAAGAGGGTGAGGGAGACAGAGAAGTTTCTGGATGTCTGCCATGACAGCCAGGGCAGAGTTCGAGGAGGCTGTGTGCGGGGATAAAAGGTTGTGAAAAGGGCTGAGGCTTAGCAGGCTGCCAGAGAAAGAGAAGCGTCACGTTTAATCCTATTTGTTCTATGGGAGCTTTCCAGAGCCAAACAAAGGACATCGGATCTAATGCCCGGTCTCACATACAGACGTCCGCGACAGTCTTTATGTCCTTTTTAAACTCTACACACACTTGGCTGCACAGATTAAGAAGGACAAAGGTTGTTTTAATAGCGTTAATGGGGGGTGATGGGCGAATCATAATCTTATAACCAAAATGGTTTACTCATTTGTGTCAGCTATTGAAAGCAAAGACTCTTTGTTAGGTATAGAAGAAAAGGATCTGAAATTGCTTGCCACCCACCTCCTCCACAGGAGTGCTGTGTGAATTAATGTGGGAATGTCTTAGCACTGTGAACGCCCTGGAAAGAAGTTGCTTTGCCAATTCCAAATATTATTGTGACTTTCTTAGGCAGAGCTGAAGGAACGATGGGGGCGGGAGGCTGGCTACTGCATGCAGCGTTTTTCTTTTGGGGCTTCCAAGTTGCTTCAGAAGCAGAACGACTGCTGAGAAAGACCCCAAGGAGAATAGAGCACATATTCTGGATTCTTTTTCCCACAATGCACCTGCCTTTCCGAGAGACCCTGGTCTACATACGGTGCCTTGCTGTGGCTTCATGTGGCTTCAGCTGCTAACTTTAAGCTTAGTTTTGGAAAGACACATAAAGAACTGCAAATAGCTCAAACCATGTTGGAAACATGGGACTAAATAAATACCATTAGAGTAACAATGAAATGAAGGTAGAACATAAAAATTTTGTATCATCTTCCTTGCAAAATAGCTTAAAATGCTTCCAATTAAGGATTTCACTGGTATAGTGCTGTGTAGAACTGCTGAAGTAAAATTGGGTGGCCGAAAATAATAATAGTAATAATAACTGTCTAGCATTTGTAAAGCAGTTTAGAACTCACACAGCGCATTCCATGAGCTTCATCTTCTGTGGTCTTACAGCACTGAATTCAGGTAAGTGGATGAATGTTATGATGATCGTCTCTACTTCATAGACAGGAAGAATGAGGCTCCCCAAGATAAAAGGTCTGAGCAAAACAGCTAGCATGGAAAGTCTTCTGGTTTCAAATCTATTTTTTGTTAAAAGAAACATACCAAAATGAAAAGCAAACTACTTCAAGAAAAATAATAAAGATGTATACACAACAATTGGAAAAAAACCAGTGTTAGAAATGCTGAGGAAAGGCTTTACAGAGGTTTAAGCAGTGACTTTTAAACAAATTTTGTTTTGTTTCTTGCTTAAGGAAGCTACGATATAATTGAGTGGAAGTGAGGGGAAAGCAGCCTTTTTTTTCATGTGGAAGAATGGAATGTGGAGAGTTATAGAGGCAGGAGAGAAACTGAAGACACAGTGAATATGGAGTGGTGGCAAGAGAGGGCTCTTAGAGAAATTAGTGAAAAACCTCAAAGCCCATGATTTGTTGAAATTTGACTCAAGAAGCAATCAGAAGCCTGCAGAAGTCTCTATGAAGGGGTGTGACAGGAGCAAAACACTTGAGAGAGATGATTCCATGGCACGCCAAGCCAGGCAAAAGCGGGAAATGGGTGTCCAATTGGAAGACATTACAGAGGGTCAGGGGAAAGGACTTAGTGACAGAATGAACTCCCAGGAAGACAGAAAAGAGTCACACTTGTCTTTAGAGCAGTAGCTGGGGTGTGGGCAGGTATGTTGGAGGCTGACAATCAGAGGCATCTAAGAACTCATTGGAATGACAAAAACCTCATCCTCTGCGCCCACCCTGCTCTCATACCTACCTCTCTAGATTCCAGATAGGCTTTCTTGGGGTTGCACATGTATTGAGGAAAGCTCCCAGGTGGTTTCCAGTCTCAGGAAAGCTTAGGTCTAACACGTAAGTAAACAGTAAACCAGAACTGCAATGTGCTGTGCTATATGGTATGATGGAGGTATGTAGAGAAAGCTCTGGAAACTTATGTGAAGGAATGATTCATCCTACATGGAGAAGACGAGGTCACAAAAAGGTATAAATGAGTCGTTCTCAACCCTGGCTGCACATTTCAAACAACCAATTAAATCAGGCCCTCCTCGGGGGTGGGGCCTGGGCAGCAGTATTTTTTAAAAGCTCCTCAGGTGATTCTAGAGCGACTAGGGTTAGGAATAGCTGTTATAGATCAAAATTACCCCAGCCATTTGAAGAAGGAGTAGATGTTTTCTAGGCAAAAAGAGTCATGGAACTGACAGAGGCACAGAGATGTGTAAGTAGCCTGTTTGGAGAGTGGGGAAGAGTTTAGTGCGGCAGGACTTTGGTAGTGAGGGGGAGGCACTGGGAAGGTAAGCTGGGGCTGCATTGTGAAGATGATGGCAACGGTGAAGGGGGAGGAGGAGAAGAGAGAGAGGAAGAGGAAGAGGAGGAGGGCGAGGAAGAGAATGAGGAGGAGGAAGACGAGGAAGGGGGGAGCAGAGGGAAGGAGTTGAAGATGAAGATCATCCTGAAAGCATTATGACAACATGTTTTTTAGAAGAATCATAAGAGAGACATATTTTATAACAATTCCAGAGAGTGAGGACGGATAATAAGAGACGTAAAAAACTTTGGCTTAATTTCTTTGGGCTATAGGACCTGTTTTTGTCTATAGCTGTGATAAAGCAATGGTTAGTGAGTCTTCGAAAATAATATGCTTGATAGCCACAAAGATGATTGTCTTAAAAGTGTCAGGGCCCACTTCCCCTCCAAAGTACCAAAGTGGGAGTTTTTCTCCCTTACCCCCATTGAAGATTAGGAGAAGAAGTGATTTCAAGTTTGCCTGTCCTTCCAAATTAGAAGTTTAAACCCCCTACCCTAACTTTTGGTAACAATTTCATGTAATGCATACATGTCTTACACATTTAAAGGCAGGCATTTTAAAAGCAGTTTTAGACAATGATGTGGACCTTTCCCCTTGGGTCAAGTGGAGCCTTGCCAGTGGGCTTTGTGTCCTTTTTCTTTGTCCTTTCTTGCTGTGTCTTCCATAAGTGGCTTTACTATTAAACTGAAGTTTATTTGAATTGTTCTTAGCTTTTACAAAATAATTTTATTTCTGTTTTGAAATTAAAAAGTGGATGAATAGGAGGCTGGCCTGGTAGTGTAGTGGTTAAGTTTGCACACTCTGCTTTGGTGGCCCAGTGTCCACAAGTTCGGATCCTGGGCATGGACCTAGCACCACTCATGAAGCCATGCTATGGCGGCACCCCACATAAAACAGAGGAAGATTGGCACAGATGTTAGCTCAGTGACAATCTTCCTCAAGAGAAAAAGAGGATTAGCAACAGACGTTGGCTCAGGGCCAATCTACCTCACACACACAAACACAAAAGTGGATGGATAAAATTTCATGTTTAACCCTTTTTAAAACTTTTAAGTTGATTTTTATGGGTATGTTCTTAAATTGTGTGTTTCTTTCTTTCTTCTCCTTCTGTGAATCCATAGCCGTTAATATGAAGTACACAACCACAAACACTATTTCCAGCTGGTAGAGGAAGTTCACTGGTGGGGAGGAGCACTGAGGACCTGAGGATTACTGATGTTTGACTTTATTCTTAGACTCCTCAGATGGATTTCCTTCTTCAATGCACCCTTCACGCGTTCACTGAACACCCACCATAGACCAGGCCCCCTTGGTGGGTAGATATGAATAAGGCAGTCCTTGATCCCGTCTCATCTTCCTAATAACTTTAGGATATAAGTAGGGGACAAGATTGTTTTTACGTAATGAAACTGGGGTCCAGAAGGGTTAAGGGTAACGATCAAGGGGAAACAGGAGCAGTTCCCCGGTCATTCTGTCCTTGGAGTGATGCTCAGACCAAATCCTTACGTTACCTGACCTGTCTCAGTAGTCCCTGAAGTACTGAGGAGGTGGTGGCAATTGATAGCTTACATGACTGTAACGGAAAAATTGACATTTCCATTCTGTACCATTGTTCTGAGATTTTAAAACATGGACTGAAAAGAACATGGTGAAGCAGTCATTTAATACAGGGAGTCAAATACTTCATCCTTACCTGTCTCCTGTTGGAGAAGAACAAAATGTTTTAATGAAACATTTTAATAAATGTTTAAAAAGATTTTTAATGTTTTAATGACACATTTTTCTCAAAATCCTTTTATAATCACAAACCGTTAAAAAGTATTAATTGAGCCACAGACTATTAAATTCCATGTGATTTGTACTTACATTTTTAAAATTTTAAGGGCACTGATAACAATGATGATGATTTTATATTTTCACATAACTATCTTAAAACTTTGAACTACCTTGAAAATATTAAACAGCAAAATATCAAAATCCTAGACTACCAAGAATTCTTCTGGTTTAACCCAAACCATTGTTTCACACCTTTAAAAATTCTTACTATATCCTTAAGGCATCCTGTAATTCTTTACATCTCAACTCACTTCTGAGCTTCATTAAAAAAAAAAAAGCAATAGCAAAATTTCTGAGCTATTGAATAGACACAGAAATAGCCACATTTTCCTTTTTACTCACTCCTATATTCTTTTCTTCCTCCATGCGACGTTTCTCTTTTTCCGTTGCATGGTAGAGGTGGTTTTGATAAATTAATCTAGGTAGCTAAAGTGTAATTTATTAACTTCTTATTTTACATTTTCAAAGTTGGAAGTTTACCCACAGTGGTATTAAGGACTCTAGTCCATTTTCTAGCCCCATTCTGACCAATTCTTGCCTTATTCCATTTTGCCTGCTGGGTATCCTGCAAAGAGTGTGAACTCTTGCTGCCAACTTTCAGATGAACCAGAATTAAAACCCCAGCTTCACCCCTTCTTGGATATCGACTTGGGGAAATCTCTTAACTTCGCTGCATCTCAGCCTCCTCATAGGCAAAATAAGGATAATTTCTTATTTTCACGTGAGTGGTGAAAATTAAATAATTATGCATGTTAAACTCCTGGCCTAATGCCTGGTACAGAGTCAAGTTCTTAATTGAGGTGAGTTTTCCTGTCTCTGAAAATAAATAGAGAAACAAAAATCTTACCCTGTGCACCTCCCTTCCTAGATCCTCTTTGTTTTAAGTCACAAATCACATTCAAAGACTCTTCATCCCAAATCAGACATTTTCAAATGTACATGCCATGAGAATTGGTTCTTATTTGCATTCTCTAGAAAAAAGAGCAGCTATCTTAACTCTCCTCTCCATTGGGAAATGCTAGCTTTCACTTCAGAAATCAGAATCTCAGGAGTTTGAAACATACATTTTAAATGTCAGTTAGCCTGCAATTTTAAGTACATTTAAGTAAGTTAGGATTATACTTTATTATTTGTTGTTCTAACAGTGAATATTAAAGATGGATGCTCTTATCAGTTGGGCAACCACCCATGGGTATAAATGACAAATCTCTTTGTTTTGGACTTTTATGGGATTTTTCTGCCCAGCATTCCCTTTTTCTGGGGCTTACTCTGCAACGTCTTTAGCTGACTCACTCTGCCTTCTGCCCTAACTGTAATTGCTTGGCCCAGGAGAGGGCACGTGGAAGCAGAGCCAATGAGTTCTTTCCCTAGATTTTTGGTCTCATGGGAAAAGATGTCAATTAGCGTTTCTCTGGTGGCACAAAGTAGAAGATAGGAAACTCGAGAACAACAGCGGACATATTTCCTACCACACAGGTAAATCTGGTCAGGCAAACAGAGATGAAGGATGGAGAGTGAGTCTTGGAAGTCTCAGGTGCTGGTCGAGACATTCATCCCAAGTGAACTTGTAATTGCCTAGCACTTTGCAGACCTTGGGGGTCCACTTTCTTTATTTCCGAGATAAAGCACTTTGAGTGCAGAGGTGGGAGAGGGAAAAAGGAGGAAGGGAAATTAAGTCCTCTCTCCTTTGGGAAAATCCTCTCTGGAGGTAACTGGTTTTAAATCAGCCAATCTACTCATAACCCAATGCAGCAATCACCACAGGTTATTATTTAAAAGTTTGCAGACCACAGCCTGCAATCAACTATTTACCAGGTTGTCTGCCTTCTTATTTGTCAACTAACTGACCCATGCCACTGATAATTATAATCATTTTGGGTGAGGATCAGAATACAGAAAGTGTACATTTGTGTGCATTTTTCAGGACATCTGAGCACGATATTTCAAAGTCAAAAATGAAAGGATAGCTAATACTCATCGTGTGCTTTCTATGTGCCATGCACTGTTCTAACTGTTTACGTGGACCAACTCATTTAATTCTTACAATCACCTACGTCAAAGCAGTTGTTGTCATCCACATTTTATAGTGGAAGATACTGTGGCACAGAGAGGCTAAGTAACTTGTTCAAGGTCACACAAGCAAAATGTAGGGGTAGAATCAGGATTCAAACCGAGGCAGCCTGGCTCCAGAGTCCTTGCTCTTCCTGTCCACGGCACACGGTTTTCTATGACTGGACGCAGGATACGATCCTTCACTGCAGTTCTTCTCAAGCCCAAAGGATCACTGGGTTCCTCTTGGGGAGGGAAGGTTGTTTCAGACCCGCTGCCATTATCTGCTCATGGCGGATCATGAGCTCAAGTATTTATTTGTCCAGTCTGAGCTTGTTGGCAAAAACCCAAGTTGGATCCAAACAGCGCTGATCAACTCTGTCGTAGGATATTCTGCATTTAGAGAGTTATCAAAAGCACAAGGATTGCCTTACACCTAGTAACATCTAATAAATAATTGATGAATAAACAAATGAGCAATGACTGGTTATAAAGGTTGTCTAAATGTATAATAGGATCTAAAACTTAATCGGCCATTTCTGGGTGACAGGGCTATAGATGATTCTCACTTTGTGTTTTTCAAGTTTTTAACCAAGAACATGTATCCCCTTTTTTAAATCAGAAAAAAAGTGTGTTTCAAAAGAGGGGTATTCAGGTGCAATAATAATCATGTGTTGGTTTTTGTGTTTTATACTCCAAGGTCAGGAAATATTTCATGAGTCCCCCATGTAAAGTTTAATGTAGGAACTCAATAAAAACTTGTCGTGATATTTGTTAATCATATATTCCATTTCTATAAGACCCTGTCATCTTTTTTTTTTTTAAAGATTGGCACCTGAGCTAACAACTGTTGACAATCTTCTTCTTTTTTTTTTCTGCTTTTTCTCCCAAAATCCCCCCAGTATGTAGTTGTATATATATATTTTTTAGTTGTGGGTCGTTCTAGTTGTGGCATGTGAGACGCCGCCTCAGCATGGTCTGATGAGCGGTGCCATGTCTGCGCCCAGGGTCCGAACCAGTGAAACCCTGGGCTGCTGAAGCGGAGCGCGTGAACTTAACCACTCAGCCATGGGGCCAGACCCGACCCTGTCATTCTTGATTGAAAAAAATCATACAATTACAAAATACTAAATGGAAGTCTTACAACACTGGAATTAGAAAAAGTGCAAACACTCATGGATACATGTATTAACCATATTTAACAATTGTAGTTTGAGATTCTAATGTTTTCTACATTTTTGGTTTGTTTCAATTCAAGTAGATGTTTCATCATCTTAGGGAAGGCAGTGGCAGGCAGGAAGTAGAAAGAGACTATCATATCTTCAGGTTTTTGTTTCAAAAAGTCTAATTCATTAAGGATGATAGAGTCTGAGGTCGAGGGGGTCTTTTCAAAGTGAAAAAGAGAAATTTCCCATTTGGATGACAGAAACGAGGCCTGGGGGTGTTGGAGTAGCGGAGGCCTCTCTATCATTCCTCTGGGGTGCAGGGTAGTGGTGGTGGGGGTCTTGCAAGAGGTGCTCAGGACATGGAACCATGGACGCTAGGGGATGCTAGCCTTATGGACTCATCCTGATACCCAACACTGCTTGAAAGCAGCAGAAATCATTTGGCCTAAATGGACCTGGCACCTCATGGCCAGAGGTAAGGCTCTTACCTCTGTGGGAAAGACTGGTTGATGGCCAGGAGTTACCCCATGCTAGGATGTTAAGGGCTGAGTTGTGTCCCCTTACCCCAACCAAACTCATTTGTTGAAACTAAACCCAAGTTCTAGCCTCCAGAACTGCAAGAAATAAATATCTGTTGTTTAAGCCACACAGTCTGTGGCATTTTTGTTTCAGCAGCCTGAGCACAGGAATACACAGGCATTGACCCCATGTGAGACCTCAGGCCCCTATCACATCCCAGGGAGGACCACCGCAGGATAATGGAGGCGGAAAGCTTGCCAATCTTGTAGGATTAGGGCTTGGAATAGAAATTCAATTGTTTATTGGAAACTAATTATTCCTTCCACACCTAATTTTGAGCTCTATTATTCAAACTTATTACCCATGCTATTTTGTTTCATGTTGATTTTGCTGTCTTATATTTGGAGGGATCTTGTTTTCATTTCTACTATTTATTATCCATTCTTTTTTTATGTGTCTCTCTTAGAACTCGTTATTTTATGACCCATTGTGAAGTTGTTCAAAATCACCTAGTACGTTTCTCACTTCTTTATTCTTTCCAGGAAGCTTGGTTATATTGATTTTTGTGTTAAGTGTTCAAATCCATATACATATACATTTTTTTTCCCCGTGGGAAATCTTTACAAAGAAATTCCACGATAGAGAAGAGACTTGGGAGAAGGAATTGGAAACCACATCTCCCGGTTTGCAGCCAATTCAGCTGATAGAAGGCAGAATAAACCGGTAATAAATAGTGAAAGCAATGGAAAAAGGCTTGGAGACTTTTGCGATTTTATCTGCAAATGGCAAGTGTAATTTAATGTAGACAAACTAATTAATTGGGGAGCAAGGAGGCCAGTCCAGTGATGTGTCTAGGCAGAAAATAATCCTCTAACACACAGATCAAGAAAAGGATTTAGGGATTATTCTTGAAAAGTCATTAAAACTATCAGTCTAGTGCATCGTTCTGGGAACAAAGGCAAACACAGAGTTAGCAAAGGGAAAGCACAGAAAGTGGAGGTGGCACCTGTTAGTTTGAAAAGAGCTTGTTTGTCTAGTCAGGAATATCATCGTGTTAGCCATTATTACACAAGAAGGTGAGAGAAGAATGATAAAAGCCCAAGAATCAAATGTGTTCACTTATATAGGAGGGATGCAAACTCAAATGCCGTCAAGGACCAAAGAGGTGGTAACAGTGTGAGCTGTCATGGTGATACTTTGGGTAATGGTGGGAACCGGGTCAGAGCGGAGGGTGCCTCGAGACTTTCAGATTCTCACACCCACACGCACAGACACACACCACAGTGGCCCAACGGAACATGTCTGCCTGCCCAATTCAGCTCGTTGACCACCAGTGTGGATCCCTGACTTAGAAAGTTCTGATTTGTGCCTCTCTTCTGACTTCTTCCTAATCTCAGGGTCCCTAGAGCATGGAGCTGTGTCTTACTCAATCTCGTATCCTGCACTGCATTGAGCATGGTGCTTCGCCTCATGAGGATTGGTTGAAAATGTTGCAGTGAAGGAGCTCTATGCTGTAGATAGCAGAAAATGCTACTGATGATTGCTGTGCCTGTTCCTCGGTGGCTGCTGTGTCTGAAGTTGCATGTCTAAAAGAGCTCATGAGTGGGCCCAAAAGCCCACTCTGTGCTTGACTCAGACTCATGGTGCCTCATCTGCATGCGGTGTGTAAATTATTTCTGTCCCTGTTATGTATGATACTGCGTTTTCTCTTCTGTCCGCTCCTCCCACCAAGCTCGGCCTGTCTTCATCTCAGATCTTTCTCTTCCCTTATTTAGCAATATAAAAAGGAATTTCTCAGTTGGTTTTTCCTTTTCTGTCATCTCATCCTGGTTTGTTTTGCTTCTTACCTTTCCCTTTTTGTCATTATATCTATGCTCCAAAAGATCAGTGATAAAAACAATCTCAACAAATTATATCCTCAGGGAGGGTGATATTCCGGTTAGCAGAGTTTGTGTTTAACTGACATTCCACCCCTTCAGCTAGCACAGTCCTTTTCTGGTAGGTAATTGAAATAGATTAACAATTAAGAAGTACGTTGATTTTAATGCTTATTTATAGTTTTAAATTGTGCACTGATATATACAAAAGAACCTATATAATATGTAAATTATAAAGCATAATAATAAATGAATACCTGTAAAGCCCCCTCTCAAGAACTAGATCATTGAAAACGCTATTGAAGCACCTGTATTTTACTTAGTGCTCTTGGATGCCTGCCAGTCTTGCCTTAGGATCATCACTGTGCACATCGGTTATGACTGGACAATGCTATGGATGCACAGGATAATGCTTTTGAAAAAACACAAAATAAGACTCTGAGTTGTCTCCTGCACCTGCTACCTTTTCTTCTTCCCAGATGCCACTTCTGTGGCCCAGGCCCTGAGGAGCTCATCTGGACCACGACAATAGCCCTCTCATATTTCTCTCTGTCTCCATTTTCATCCAAGGTTGAACCAGCAGCTGGATGAAGGAGCAGGCCAGTAGGGCAGCTATGGGTGGGGGGATTCAGTCTATAAGAGGCAGGAAAGTGTTTGAATCAATTAGAAATATACTGCCAAGTAAGTGATTTTTCATACAACTCTAAATAACTAGCAAAATGTATATTGATTCTATTTACCTGCTACATTGGTTTTCTATTGTTTCATAAGAAATTACCACAAACTGATCAGCTTAAAACAACACATATTTATTATCTCACAGTTTCTGTTGGGCAGGAGTTCAGGCACAGCTTGGCTGGGTCCTCTGCTCGGCTCTCACACTCCTATAATCAAGCTGTTGGCTGGGACACATTCTCATTTGAAGGCTCAGCTGGGGAAGAATCTGCTACCCAGCTCATTCAAGTTGGTAGAAATCATTTCCTTGGGGTTATATTACTGAGGGTCCCAGCTTCTTGCTGTTGTTAGGAGGTGGGTTCCCAGTCCTAGAGGTCACCTTGTCACCTGGGCTCCTCCAACGCGGCTGCTGGCTTCATCCAGCCCACAAAGAGAGTCTTCAGCTCCAGACTGCTATGATAGAGTCTTATCTAATGCAGTGTAATCCAGGAGAGCGACATGACGTTGCCTTTGCCGTATTCTATGGGTTAGAATCAAGTCACAGTTCCTGTACACATTCAAAGGGAAAGGATTACACAAAGGTGTGAAAACCAGGAGGGGAATCTTGAGGGTCATCTTAGGGTCTGTCCACTTCATATGCCTAAGTAAACCGTGCTTTGGAGTAGAAAAAAAATCCAGTCAGGCATATATATTTTGTTAAAGTTTCTTTCCAAAGATTATGTGTGATTATAAATAACTGAAAGTTGGCATTCTGTTGAAATTTTAAAACCAAATAATGCATTGTAAAGTGCTAACAATTTGGAAAGAGTGACTTATTTTAGTATCTAAATTTTAAATTCTTTAATATGCTTCCCAAAAGTGCTTTAGTTTCGAAAATCATAAAATAGAACCGATGAGTGAAAGAGAACTATAAAAAAGAAGGAACTATTCTGCCAATTTTTAAAAAGACAGTTGATTCTGTTTGGGCTAGGAAATTTTCATCTATTTCTCAATATAATTTTTATCAAAAAATATTAGTTTCTCTCTGTCTCCACTAATAAATGTTGAACCAAAAAATACTGGTTTATAGAGACGTCAATTAATTAGTCAGCTTAGGACACCTATTTATTGTCAACGTTTGCTCTAACTTCTATGATGTCATGAAAGCTACTTGTCTAAGACACAAACTTGGTTTTATCACTTCTCTGAATCAAAGCCTCTGATGATGGCCCACTGCCTACAGGATCAACTTTAAAGTCTTAAGCTTAACATTTATGAATCTTCAAAAACTGGCCCTAGTCTACACTAACCGTCTTACTCTCCTTTCACACTTCTCCCTACATCCAATGCCACAGACAAGCTAAGCAGCTCCGTAAGCCCCACTGCTCTTTCATGTCACCACCTCTATACACTATATTCTCTACTTGGCATGTGTCCACCCTCTGCTCTGGGAGTTCCAGAGACTTTGCTTTGCTCACCACTAGGATTCTTTGGACAAAGTGCTTAATACATAGTAAGTACCCAATAAATATTGCTTGAATAAATGAGTCTGAGATTCTTCTTATTTAAAATTAGGGATTGGATGAAATGATGGTTCCCTACAGCTCTTTTTTTTGCTGGGGAAGATTTTCCCTGAGCTAACATTTGTCACCAATCTTCCTCTTTTTTTGCTTGAGGAAGATGAGCCCTGAGCTAAAACTTGTGCCAATCTTCCTCTATTTCGTATGTGGGTCACTGCCACAGCATGGCTGATGAGTGGAATAGGTCCATGCCCAGGATCTGAAACCCACAAACCCAGGCTACCGAAGTGGAGCATGCCAAACTTAACCACTAGGCCATGGGGCTGGCTCCTCTAATTTTGTTTTAATTATTACATGAACTAAAAGAATGTAAGACTGCATTTAAATAAATTAAACTGTGTGGTGGAGATTCTAAACAGCACAGGATTTCAGAGGAAGAAGGTATCATTCTGTGTTAGATAGTCAAGGACATTTTTGCTGAAGAAGGTGGGATTTGAAACAGGTATTGAAAGGTAAGAACGACTTTGAGCCATTGCTAGCATGACATCTTCTTCATAGTAGGCTTTCACTGAAAGTTTATTGATTTGAATTTTTGAATTGAATGATAGGCAAAGACGAGGAGAAAAGACTTCATGAATGAATAAAAAGCAAGGTTAGAAGCTCCATTGCAGGAATAAGCCAGACGTGTGGACAATGAGGAAATTTTTCTGATAAGGGTGTGTTCTGGCCAATGGCAAAAGTTAATTTTGGCTATATAGGTTGGGAACAAGATTATGGAAGATCCAAAAACTAAGGAATGTGGTTTGGATTTGGTATGGTAGGCAATAGTGAGCCACTGCATGTTCTCACGATAGCCTGATAGTATTTTAGGTTTAATAGTCTGATGATCGTAAGCAGGCTGGATGGGAAAAGAAGAGAATAAAGTCAGGGAGATTATGTAGGAGGCCTCACCTTGGGTAAAAATGGTTCCCTAGATTTCTTACATCTCTTTATGATTTAGAAAGCACCCAATAAACCTATGAGAGAGGTTCTCACAACAAGTCTTGGAGGAAGATGGGGCAGATATTAATATTCTTATTCTACATGAGAACCGAGATTCAAACGGGATTTGTCCAAAGTCTAAGAAATGGTAAATGGTGTCACTGGAATTCAAATGTACTTTTTGCCTTTTAAATCTCTAAGCCCAGTGTCCCTGTCATTAAGAAACAGAGATGAAAGGAGATACCACAAACTGAAAATGAATGATCTGTGCAACTTTATAAGGTACGTGAATCAGCATAATTCACATTATGTAGCATTAAGAGTCCTTGCCTGAACATCAGGAAATTTAAGTCCGACTTCTTGAGTTAACAAGAACTAGCGTGACCTTAAATAAATGTCTTCTGTGGTCTGCTTCCTCTTCCTCATCTGTAACACAGGAGTTGTACACAAAATGCTCTTTCAATTCACTCTGGCTCATTGGTCTTGAAGTTTGTGAGCGAGCCATCAGCTGGAGGTCTTGATGACCAAGTGAGCTGGTATCAAGGCATAAGAAAACTGGAGGGCAGAGTTGACCTGAGGGCCAGGGATGATGGGCTCAGGTTTGCATAATCAGGAAAAAGTTAAAAGGGAGTGGTAGAGAGAATAATGGCCCCTAAATAGGGCTACATCTGAAGCCCTGGGACCTGTGACATGTTACCTTACATAACAAAAGAAATAGCAGATGTAATTAAATAAGTATTTTGAGAAAGGGAGATTATCCTGGATTCTCTGGGTGGGAAAAGAGAAGGAAGGAGAGTCAGAGAGTCAGAGAAAACGAGATGTGATGACAGAAGCAGAGGCAAAGTGATTGCTGGCTTTGAAGATGGAATATGAGCGAAGGAAAGCAGGCAGCCTCTAAATGTGGAAAAGGCCAGGAAACAGACTCTCCCCAGAGCCTCCAGCAGAACACAGCCCTGCCGATACTTCCATACCCATGAGATCCATTTTGGACTTCTGACCTCCAGAACTGTAAGACAATAAATTTGTGTTGTTTTAAACCATTAAGTTTGTGATAATTTGTTATGGTAGCTGTAGGAAACAGGTGCAGGGAGGGAGGACTAATATTTATTTAGCACCTGCTGCATACCAGGCACTGATATCACAATAAGCTTGTTGGGCAACAGAATGCTCACCATTTCACACATCAGGAAAATACGTCTGAGAGTTGAAGTGATTTGTTAGGTGACATAGTAAGGGGCTGAGCTGGGAATTCAGACCCAAGGCTGCGTGACCGCTTGGTCCATCATACAATTTCTAGTAAGAAAGGCAAGGTCCACAAGAAGCCTACACAGTTACTTAACCACACAGTGCTGGAAAACTGAGAAAAAATGTGGTCTGAATTAATGGACCAGGGGCTTGGGAACGGGGAAGACTTTGATTAAGGTTTGGCAACACGAGGCAGGCAAAGGCTACCACTGACTGCTCATTCAGTTGAAGGTACTTTTTATGTACATTATTCCATCAAACCATCACAAATCACACTATGCAGCAAATTGTATTCTCCCTATTTTTATGATTGAGGAGCTGAGACTTAAATAGGTACCTTCCTCCAAATCCTATAGCTGGTTAATGACAGAGCTGTGATTTAAACACAAAGCAGATCTCCTGTGATCAAAAAAACAAAACATTTTTATTTACAAAAAGAGGAAGTGCCAGAGAAAGGCACAATTTAATCATCATTGACAAGATATGACCCCCGCTCCCTCTAAACACACACAGAAGATTGTAATTGGCTTGAGGTCATGGATGTTTATGGAATCATTTGTTCTCCAGTGTGCTTAGAACAGTCTTGAGTATATTATAGGTACCCAACATATACTTGTTAAGTGAAATCAGTCAGTGGGATAGAGGGGCTTCTGTATAAGTTTACAAAGATGACTGGAGCCCTTAAGTCTGGAAAGATGAAGGTTGACAACCCAAATGTAACAAACTCCTCCCTGTCCACCAAAGTTTTTCCCCATTACGCCATCCGTCAGGAATTTCCTCTCTTCTCCTTCCTGATTGCCCAAAGCACATACGTCAGACCCAAGAGCTTGAGCACTTGATCACATTCAGTTTTGCACTTTACTTCTTGCTGCAATGATGGCAATGGCTCCCCCTCCCCAACCCCCTATAAGTTTCTAGTGTCCCCGCTCTCATCTTTCCTTCCCAGCCTTACCACTTTTCTGCACAAACCATTGTCTTTGGTCAGCCTGATGCCCTGACAGGAGCCCATGGAAACTTGCGTCACGCCAACCACTCTCCTTTATCTAGATCCTCTTTGTCCATCGTTCCAACATTTTTGGTTAATTCTCCCTTCCACCACAATGCCTTCCTTAACTCTTCTAGCTCTTCTCTCCCACTTCCTCTGCCTCTTTCGTTATTATTGCCTGTACTGTGTAATTTACACTTCAAATAAAGTCAAAATTCCTTAGGGTGGCTCAAATGCCTCTTTCTTCAATCTCATGATTTCTTTTTTTCCTCCGTTCTTTTTATTGTGGTAAAATACACATAACATAAAATTTACCAGCTTGACCATTTTAAGTGTACAGTTAAGTGGCATTAGGTACATTCGCACTGTTGTGTAACCATCACCACCATCCATGTCCAGAATTCACATTACAAACCTGAAATGCTGCATCCGTCTCCCTCTGATCCACTCTCCCAGTTGCCCACTAGGTGCCTGCACACTTGCCTTTTGTCAGTTTTTCCAACAGGCCAAGCAGTGCGCAGCTGAGGACTGGACACAGGGAATTTTCTTCATCTGGAAAGCATATTCCGAGTACCATTTCCACCCCTACCCCATGGTCAACCAAGGCTGGTCCTTCCTTATCCTTCAGTCTCAACTTAAACGTCGCCTTAGAGTTGGCTTCCTGATTTCTCACGTTTAAGTAGGTTCCTTATTAAAACACAAACACGCACACACATACACACACACACAATACCTCCTGGGTATTTTTTAAAGCTTTTACAAATAATTTCTTGTTTCCTTGTTTCACCCTTTCACGCCAGGGTGCCTGATGTGTATTAGGCACCTACATTTTCCTGATAAATGAATATCCTATACTATGCTAACTGCTAATTGTTCTAAAAATTTTAGCAGCACTTCATGACTTATTTATAATGCTATTTTGTTACTGATGTTTGTAGGTATCTATTTTCTCTCTTCAATGGGACTGTAGTTGGTAGACACTATATCTCATGGTTCTTTGCGCTAAAGGAAGTTAGATATATACATGATAGGAGGTTTTCAATAAACACTTGCTGAATTAAGTTAGACTCAATTTAATCTAGTGTCTGCCACATTCTGAAATACTACAACCAGGAAACTTGTCTAAAATTTGAAGGGGACACCACTGTGGGGTTTCATATTACTTGGGGTGCTAGTGGTAATAGGATCTGAGGTCAGCACTGAGTCTAAGAGCTGTGTATGCTGAAAATTTTCTTTGAATTGGAGACATCATATCAGTTTGCCAAGAGACCAACTCAGCCAGCTTTTCTTCAGCATCAGGTCAAATCTTGTATTTTCGGTCGAAGACCCAGAGAAAGGACTTGGCTTGACCCGGGGGGCCATATTGTAGGACAAGCACAAATCTTTAATTTCTGGAATCTCACTTGACCTGGCAGGACAATCATATGAGAAACTAAGGAACCAAGGTCTGCTGTGGAAATAGCATATTTCCATTTCCCATTTCACACTCAACCTGGGGGCAGATGCTCTTTCTCTGCAATGGCCTGTATGATTTGATTTGTCATTGCTTGCCCTTTCTTTTCTTTTGGTTGAGCACGAATAGTTGACTTCACAGAAGTTAAGTGTATGTATGATAAACCTACACTGTACTCTGCTCTTTAGGGTGTTAACTCATGGAGCTCATTATCCTTACTTAGACAATATAGTGAATAAAAATATAAGGAAGTTCAAGAAGCATTTAAGTCAATTCACTGATGCCAGAGTTCTTAAGAGATAAAAATCTTTACAAAATATCCTCAGTGGTGCTATTGTCCAGAAAGAAATACCATGTGCCTGCCCCTTCTTTCCTCCCTCTCTCTGCAACACTGCATGTGTATGCATATTCCTCCCTGACAAAAAAACCCTCTCCCAAACATTTATTGCCTTTCTCCCATCCTTGCCCTTGTTCACACCATTTCGTCCCACCACTACCACCACCCTATTGGTAATCACTTTAATTTGTTTCTTGGGTATCTTTCCTGAGCTGCCTTATGCAAATATAAGCAAAGAGAAACAGACAATCTTAGCCCTTCTTCTTTCTTATGGAAAATGTAGCATGCTCTATCATTTTGCACCTTACTCTTTTTGTATAACAAAGAATTTTGCAACTCTTTAAATATCACTAAAAAGAAAACTAAATTTTAGGGGGCTGGCCCAGTGGTGTAGTGGTTAAGTTCGTGTACTCCACTTTGGCAGCCCAGGGTTCGCGGGTTTGGATGCTGGGTGTGGACCTATACACTGCTCATCAAGCTATGCTGTGGCAGTGAACTACACACAAGAAATGAAGGAAGACTGGCACAGATGTTAGCTCAGTGACAATCTTCCTCACTCACCAAAAAAAAAAAAAAATAAAATAAAAAATAAGTTTAAAAAAAAAACAACTAAATTTTCAGTATCACTGCATCATATCCTGTCATGTGGATGCGCCACAACTTATTTAACTAGCCTCCCTTTGGATTGACACTTGCCTTTATTTCTCCTCCATTTTTTTTCTTGCTATTATAAACAATGCTACATGAACAACCTTGTTCACATGTAATTTCTGACAAGTGCATATTTATCTGCGGGATAAATATTCTTATGGGATAAATTCCCGTAAGAAGGACTGTTGTCTCAGAGGGTGATTGCACTTGCAATTTCAATGGATAGTGCCAAATTCCCTCCCATAGAGATTGTATCATTTTGTAACACTAGCAGGAATGTATGAGTGCTTGCTAAAATTTCACTTCTTAATATGAAATATAGAAATGGAGTTTCTAGGGATAAAGGGTTCTATGAGCTTACTCTGTAGCGCTCAAAGAAGTCCTATTCCTATAGAAGAAAGTAAGATACAAGAAATAGAATTGATAAGGATGACATCCACCTACTGGTTTTGAGGCTTTACCCAGGCTCAGATTAGGAAAATCTTGTGAAGAATGCATGAAGAAGCACCTTTGTAATGCTTTTGCTGAGGTAAATTCCCATGTTGGAATTCAAGTGTTCTGTCTCCTGGATGTGGTTCAGCATCATAACAGCACCCTTCCAGTGACTAATATAGTAACATTAACTTCATTTCAGGGGCCAATAGCTGCCTGGTCCAGGGCAATGGTAGGGTAAGTGGTTTAGGCTTCGGAATTAGACCTGCCTGGATTCTAATCCATGGTTACCCTACCTCCTATGGGTATGACTCTGGGTAAGTCATTTGGCCAACTCAAGGCTGTTTTCTAGACCATTAAGATGGAGATGTTAATCACTATGCCTTTTTGGACTGCTGTAAGATTAAGTGAAATAATGTTTGGGACAGTGTCTAATATATAACAGCATTCAACACTGACTTTCTCCTCTTTCCCTTTCTGAAAATAGCAGAGAATTCGGAAGAAAAACCCCAAAGTTCTCTCTAAACAGCTCTCTCCTCTTCTCTAAATGCCACAATTTCCACATATTAAATATGTCTTACTTTACTCATAGAAGAGCCTCTAAAAATCTCTTTACTATTATTTTAGATGTAATTCCAACACGCTTTGTGGTTTGGCTTCCCAAATATCCACTTCCCACTATATCAAAGCAGAAGTAACAGGAGCCAGAGTTGTTAACTGACTGAATTATGAAAATCAGAGATTTTAAAAAAATTGTTATTTAGAAACAGTAACAACAAAAGTGTCCAGTAGGCCTGGGGTGGCTCCTTGGTAGGTCAGAAGATAGTCAGAGCCTCTTAGCATAGGCTACCTTAAGGTCAACTCATCAAGAAAGGGTTAGCTGGTATGCTGCTGAGAAATCAGACCACTGGGCAATGAATTTCTTTCTATTTATTTTCCCCTCTGTTCACTAAAAAATTGAGGTATCTCTGTAATTCATCCATGAGTTTTATGAAGATTTACATCACAAAATTTAAAATATAATTTCAGGGGGGCACTTGAAAGGGTAAATTTCAGTTATCTGGAAAGTTAATTTGTTCATTTAACCAATATTTATTGAATGCTCACTATGTGCTCAGCACTGCGCTAAGTGCTGGACTTACTTGGAACACTCAATTGCCCCAAAGTTCTAGGTTAAAAAAAAGTGCCATTCATAGCACAGTCCAACTTTATGTTAACCTTTCAGCGAGTCTTCATGATAGCTTTATTACCATTGTAACTGATCTTAATTTTAGAAATTCGTGAGTTCCACAACGTATCCCTTCTAAAGAAGGCAGAATGATATAATTGTTGAAATGGCAAATGTAAAGATGAAATCACTTGGCAGTCTGTGAATCTTATATATCTACTTGAAACTTCAATTGTGATAAACCCTTTTGACTCAGTCTCATTCGTCAGCCTTATATAGTGAGTGTAATTTACTTAGCTAATTTCACAGTATATTATGTTCTTTCAGGGCACAGAGAAATAGGAATCATAAATATGCCATTGCTGCCTGCTTTTGTATCTCATTTCATAGCCTCATAGGCTTAAATAGAGGAAATATATCTAAGAACACAAATTAATTGTACATATTTCCTAGAAGTATTTCAAAATGCTTTCACGAATTAGAGATACCAAATCTACTGAATGCTAGAAGTTGAGTAACTATATTTTGGTAGTATGCAAACACAATAACAATAATAGCAATAATATAATAATGGCAGTTACCATTTACTTAGTGCTTACTACCTAGCATGTATCTTGTTGAGAGCTTTGAATGGATTACCACTTTTAATCCACCCAACAACTTTTCAAAGAAGTTACGGTTATTATTCCCATTGTGCAATGGAGGAAACAGGTTCAAAGACACTAACTACCTTGCTCACATTATTCATGTTGTTACTTTAGTGGGATCCAAACCTGAGCAGTCCTACTCTACACTTACACCATATCTCTAAGGTGTTATTAATTCAAATTCTGTAAAGAAAGAAATAGCATCCCATCTGTATGCAGAAATAATCCTTACCTGCCGGCTATAAGTTTTACTACCACAGGAACAAAGAGGCTTAAGTCATAGTATGAAATAAAAGGATACAGTTGTGTGACCTGTTTCCAAAAGTAGATTTTGGAATTACTCCCCCCGCCTCCCAATGGCTGGGGTAAAATTCTCTATGAGCACTTTCTGTAAACTATTTACAGGTTTTACCTTGGCATAAATACTCATGAAAAGTTGTGTCCTAAAATGTGGAGTCCTTGTCTTGCCCTGCCACACCCAAAACTTAACTAGGTGCTATGGCGTTAAATATCATATACCTCAAAATAACAATACTGAAAATTTCAAAGGCACGTTTCTTACACAGAACCTCAGTGCCATACAAATACTACCTAATTTGTCCTCACCGTTCCAAAAAAAGTTATTGGCATTATTAGAAAGTTTTACCGAAGGGAGAAGTAGATAGAATCGGAAAACGAGTACAAAAACCTACGGAGGTCAATGAGAAAATTCAGGGTTTAAAAAAATTTTTTGTTTTTAACTTCAAAATGTTCCTTTCACCTGATCAGAAACACCTGTAACCATCTAGCTTGCTCTATCCGGCTTCAAATATACTTTCACTGGGAGATCATTGTAATTCAAATCCATTCAGTGCTGCTTCACTTTTGTAATTTGTTAGTTAAGATTAAGTAGTGTACCCTGCACCTATTTTAATGATATAGCACATTGATAATATTTTCGCTCATTTAAAGCCATGTTTACTGACAGAGTCTTCACACCAAAAACTTCTAAAAGGTGATCTTCACACATTCAAATAGCCTGAACAAGTTAATTGACACAGCTTAAACCCTGGCTAGTTCTGAATTTTCCAAATTAAGGTCAGAATTTTAAAATCGCATACTTAAAAAAAAAAGATGGTAGAAATATTTCAATGGTGAAGAAAATGCACTCAAGGTCACTCTATGCCAATTCAATCTTTGCCCTAATACTCAAGATGCAATCAGGCTGATTTTTAATTGGATTTTGCCGGGAGTTTTCTTAAAGGAATGGTGGAAACTTTCTTACACAAGATGGTAAAGTTGTCAGTGACAAGAAAATCAGGGGGTCAACAGAGGTAAAAGAGGAGGGAGGTGTCTAAACAGCAGTGAGAATCAGTAAGTTGTGTGTGGGAATCCAACCTGACTTACGTAACTTCTAAAGACCCTCAAAATAAGGAAAGTATAGGAGAGAAATTTAAAAGAAAAAGAAGAGAAAAAGGCAAAGAGGTGAGACAGCCATTTTGATGGGGGGGGTGTCTAACTACAATGAGGTCATCCTATCTCCCGGAAGTGACACGTAATCACCTGCTTTGCACTAGCTCCGCCCCTTCCCTCAGAGGTCCCGCCCCTCCGCCAGCAGCCGGCAGGGTGTTAGGGGGCGTTTCTCCAGGAGGAAAGCTGTGAGCTGCGACGCTGAGGAAGGGGACCCCAAAACGTCTGGCACTGCCCCCTCCAGGGATCACTTTGGACCGCCTCACTCGGCCCAGCGGGATTCAGAAACGCCGAGGGGTCAACCTGATGGGTTTCGGGGTCAACGGAAGAGGGGAAGGGGAGCCCTGGCGGGGAGAACCCCCCGGTCCCCCGCCCAGCAGCTGAGGCACAGGAGGGCGGCCATCTTGGCCGGGAGGGTAGGGCTGGGGAGCTGCGGGCGCCGTGCGATTGGGGGGCTCGCCCGGAAGTGACGCCAACTACCCGGAAGCGGAGGGGGTTCCCTGGCCCACTCCCCCCTCGTTCGTTTGCTCCCCCGCTTCCTCCCCGCCCCCCTTCCTCTCCATTCGTTTCCCCCCTCCCCGTTCCCTGCCTTCTTCCCCCCCCCGTCCCTCCCCCCCCAACCTCCGGAGCTGGGAAGAGAGTCAAGATGGCGGCGAAATCCGATGGCGGTGGCGTGGGGGTGGGCTTCGCCCAGCTGCACAACCTGGACGAGGCGGTGGGCAGTGGCGGCGAGGAGGACGGGGAGCCCGGGGGAGGCGGCTGCGGCGGCGGCGGCGGCGGCGACGAGCCCGGCGAGAGCAGCTCGCTGCACATCTGCCACTGCTGCAACACCTCCTCGTGCTACTGGGGCTGCCGCTCCGCCTGCCTGCGCTCCCTCCTGGGCAAGAAGCCGCGCCGCAGCGCCGCCGCCGCCGCCGACGGGGGGGACCAGCCGCTGCAGCCGCCCGCGGCCGCCGACGCCGACCGCTACCCGACGCCCTCGGCCGCGCCGCCGCAGGTGGAGCGGCCGTGGCTCGACTGCCTGTGGATCGTGCTGGCGCTGCTGGTCTTCTTCGGGGACGTGGGCACCGACCTGTGGCTGGCCCTCGACTACTACCGCAAGGGGGACTACGGCTACTTCGGGCTGACCCTCTTCTTCGTGCTGGTGCCGTCGCTGCTGGTGCAGAGCCTGAGCTTCCGCTGGTTCGTGCAGGACTACACGGGCGGCGGGCTGGGCGCCGTGGAGGGGCTCAGCAGCCGGGGTCCCCCCATGATGGGGGCCGGCTACGGCCGCGGCGGCCCTGCGACGCCAGGGGCGCAGCGCCTGTGCCGCCTCTCCGTGTGGATCTGGCAGACGGTCATCCACCTGCTGCAGATGGGGCAGGTGTGGAGGTAAGAGCACTGCGGGGGTGGGGGCGGGGGCCGGGCCGGCGGCCCTGCGGAGGGCCCCGCGGGCGAGCTGGAGCCCTCCGGAGCGCGCTCCGCCCTCGAGGTGACTCGTCGGTGGGCCCCTCGGCCCGGCCTGGCCCGGGGTCTGGAAGGAGGGGTTTGCCGCGCACTTCCCGGGCGTCTCCGAAAGACCATCGTTTGATCTGGATCCCTGGCCACGCCTTTTGGCCCAGGGACGCCCAAGTCCCGCTGTTGGTCTCTCTTCATCCCTGGTTCGCACTTAGCGGAGCCCCTGCCTCATCCCTTCCCTCCTTTCCATCTCTGTAGACCTCTATTCCCGTTGTCCCTTGCCCCTGTAACCCAAGGTAACAGCCGCTGGCGCCTTTCCTCTGCACCCCTTCTCGCCTCCTGGGGGGAACCTTCCTCCTTCTAGCCGGTTTGCACTCGGTTTTGTCCCCCGGTGAGACAGCTTCCCCTCTCCCCCGTCTTCTCTCCGCAGTGGCCTGTTTGGGGCCCTGTGCAAAAATCCTCGCTGCCTCTCCTTTGAGCACTCCTTTATTCCACGCCCCCTCCCCCCTTCCTGCAACCCCATCCCCTCAAATGACCAAAACGCTGCCCTCCTTGAAGGCAAATGACTTTTTTTGCTGGATTAGACGTGCCCTTTGCTCAGTGGCAGGTAAAATTGTGTAGTCTGTGTTGGGTGTAAGCGTTTGTTTTTAACTCTCACCTCCAGAAGATCAGTTATCCACCTGGGCACCTGTTCTGGTGGAACGTTTTTCCTGGTGTCCAGGCCAGTGCGTAGGTGGTTTACGTTTACAAAGCCCCGAGCTTGGCCCTGCGGCCCTTTCCCCTTTGTAAATTTCCCGGGTGCCAGGTGAATCCCGCAAAAACCACTTGCAGACGTTCTTTTTGCCACCAGCCTTAACTGGCTAAACTAAGGAAATGAGCCCGTTAAAACCTTGGTAAATCTTGCCCTCCAACTTAAATCAGCTTGAGTGTATTGTGGAAACAGTGAGTTGTAGGCAAAAGCGTTTGCGAGAGAAAAAAAATCTTACTGAAGATAAATTACACGGAGCTCTTCAGGTCGCCTGCTCCTGTGAGAAGACATTTTGCCTAGACTGCACCGACTCCTATGTCTAGTAGGAGACTTGAGCTGCTGGGTGTTTCGGTTAACTGAAATAAAGTTCATTGTCTTTGAATTGTTTGTCCAGATCTCTTTTCAGAATTGTAAATAAAAACGTTTCAGAAAGGATGGGATTGAATTGTGAGATCATGAAAGTGAATTCCAGAACTTTGTCCTGGAGAATTTACATGCACATTCAGGAAGGGGGCCATGTGATTGTTTCGTGATGTTTGGGTCCTGCCAGGCTTGTTTACTGGTGTTCCCAGCTTGAGCCAAGCAGCCTTTTTTCTAGCTGTATTTGTCTGCAGATAATTTGTTTCCTGCTGATAAGTTTCTAAGAAGAGGGGGCGTAAAGTAGAAAAGAATGGAAATTGATTAACTTTTAGCTATTAGGAGCTTAGCTTTGGGTGAAGTAGAAGTTTGAAATATGTTTTGAATTTGAAATCTAGATCTAAAAACACTGCTCAGCATCCAAATCCATACAAATCAAAGGTAGTGTGTTTGATATTGGGGATACTTTTTTTGGTTTCTTGTAGGTTGGCAAGATGCAAAGGCATGAAGCCGGGAGAGGGACAAAAAATATGGGGAAGAGAGAGATTTTGAAATTCTAGTAAAATTTCACAGCATGTATCTAATAACTAGGTCTCTCCTGAAGAAGCCTGTCTTTCTGTATCTTAGTCTCCTCAGTGTGGGCAATCCTAAGTTTGGTGTCAGGTTAAGATTCCTAGGAGAATTGTCTCTAATGTAATCCATCCTAGATATTTATTAGTAGTAAGCTTTTGGGACCTAATGAAATTGGAGTTCAGTTTCACAAATTCTCTTAGGCAGACTAATTTTCCTCCACTGACTTAAACCTTAATTCTGTTTGGGCAAAGCAGAAGTCCAGATTTTGGGACAAACTAAAAAGTACATTTTAAGTGTAAATTTAGTTTTTATAGTTGTTTAAAATACGGTAGTGTATTATTTTTCCAGATTTCCATTGAACTTTCAAGGTCTGCAGTGGTATATATATATTTTTAAAAGATGTCTGTGACTTTGTTATGTCTAAATTATTTTAGTCTTTTTTTCAAGATTAGAATGTATGTGTAAATGTTTCATAAAGTTAAGGTATTAAAAGACATGCTAATTCAGCTAAGTTATTTATTACAACATGGTTATACTTCAAAAGAAATATTTACTGAGGAAGGATTTTATCTTTTTATTTTAATTTTTTTCATTAATCTGGTTTTGCTTGAAATACTCCAGGAACAGGGTCTGCTCTTCAGCACCTGCTAGGCATGGGGCTTGCGAGGAAATCATTCATATGGAAAAGCTCTGGAGAAAGGTTTTTATTCTTGTTTTAATCTGTTGGCAAAAAATTTCTTGTCTAAGTGTATGAACATACATCATCTCAGATTTTACTGTGCTGATCTTTTGGGGTTACAGTTTTTCCCTTAATCATATTTGCTACTAAAATTTTGCTATTTCACGGGGTCACGTGACATAAAGGTTAAGGTCTAGGAATTATATCACTGATTGGGGCCACATTTCTAAGAAAAGATGTCAGTGAAGTTGTACATTGTCAAAACTGATTCCATTAAACCGTGAAGACCTGTCTTTTCATGTGCCTTTTTTTTTTTTAAGTGTAAATGATTTGACTCTTGCTTGGACAGAGCACAGTGCTTATTTAAGAAAATGTAGTTGCTTTGATAGTAGAGTGGTAAACTTCTGTGTGTGCTGCCTTTCCTGTCAAGATGCAAAATACTTGACATCTCTTTCACCAAATGCCTAAAGAATGTTGAAAATATTTGTGGTGGGGCCCGAATTAGAGCACGGAAGAGTAGTTGTCTGTAGGATGATGTGGTTTCATGCACCTCCTTTGAGGAGCACTGGTGTGTGATTAAGGTCTATTTAATGCCTGCTTTACCCTCACTAATTACTTAACACAAACTCACTGTGTAGCTTTACCTGCGCTATCTTTCAAGCGCCTTTCCCAGGGATGGCAGTCATACCAGGAATATGAGTCACACTGGGCTTCAGTTGAGTACAATGTGTTGTTATGAGAAAGTGAGATCATTTTCTAGGAGGCTTAGACCTTAGGAACATTTTGATTTAGTTTGCTTATTGCATTGTTGTATGTAAGTTTCCCTTCCGTGTGTTGGCCTACGTTTGCTTTTGCGTTTCTTCTAGAAAGTGCTTAGTGTGTTGGCAGTTCTCTGCAGTCATGAAGCAATAGTTCTTCGACTAAAATTTCACCTAATGTCATGATGTCACGGCCAAATCATTAATCACCCTTTTATTTACTTTTATGGGTGTGTTTGCAGCCCTCTATTTTATAGAGTGAAAGAGGAATTTACTCAGAATCTTAGTAGTATTTGCCATTTTTAAAGTGAATGTCAGCTGTTCTTTCTCTTGGGAGAGGGCATGGTGTGGAGGGTTGCCTCCAAGGGAGAAAAAAGAAAATGGTGTTTCACATATCATCATGGCACCGTCAGTCTGTGAGCAGTCTAAAGCTTTGTTTTAGCGTTTTTTCTGTTTCAAGACTTCGGTATAATATAGGGGCACAGCTCTGTGTATCATCAGCAGCAAATGTTGTTGGGCTGGTGAAGACGCTTTTTTAAAATTCCTCCCTCTGCATCCCTCCCTCCCTCTTCGTATGTAGGCATACTTGGTCTATTATAGGGCTTTGTTCTTGTTGAATATTTTAGAATAGTGACACTTAACTCTGGCTGAGAAGAGAACCTACTTCAGCTTGGGGGGAAAAAAAAGAAATGGCCGAGTGTCGCTGGGCTTGCTGAGGAAGAATCCCAGGGTGGGACCCAAGCAGTCTTATTTTTAGAAGCTCCACAAGTGATCAGATGGGCAGCCAGGCTTGAGAAACACTTTTAGAATTGGCTTTCAGGCTTATTCCATTTGGAGATTGTTATTGGATTTGTGTTCTTAATAAATATGATGGAACAGTTGGGAATGGAATGATTTGGTACTAGGAAGTTTGGTTCTTGGACAACATCATGACAAAATGACTTTAACTTGGAAACACGAGTGTCTAACAGTACTTGGAGCTGTCTCAAGTGTATGCACTTATGGTACTCTGTTTTCTTCTGTGAGCCCAAATATGGATCTTACTGTTTTAGAATTCTTAAGAATTCTCAAAGGATTCCTAAATTCAAAGCAGTCTTCAATAAATGTAGCCCACTTCTTTGCCTTTTATGTGATCCAGATAGTACTTTTATCATTGTGTTGCATGTAAAAGAGATATTCATTTTAATTTTGAAATGATTCTCTTAGGTAGGCTTGAGGTAAACATAACTGAGATTACAAGAGGTGTTGGACTAAGTGGTCTGTAACGTCCTTCTAGCTCTAAGATTTGGTGATTTAAGAATGGAAATGTTACCTTACAAATAAGGAAATTCATTTGGTCTGTGGCTAGGGTACCAGTCACAGTCACATTAAAAGGTTATATGTGTGTGTGGAGGGGTGGTCTTTATATATCTGCTTGTTAGTGGGTGGAAATCTCAATATTGTAAAATAGCATTTTTTTTATTTTATCCATAAATTTAATGGAATCATGCTTCAAAAGGAACTGATTGGGACTTTTTGAAGGGAGACTTGAGAAAAATTGATCTGAGAAAAGTAAATGTGTTTGAATAGTCAAAAAAACCTTGAAAAAAGAAGCTCTTGAGGCTTACCCTATCAAAAGTGGATTGCTATAAATTGTCAATAATTAGAACAGTGTGTGGCAGGCGGAGGAATGGAGAAAATAAGTAGTGAAGCAGAAGAGAGAGTGAAATAAATTGACAGGTTTGTGGGAGTTTAGTAGTTAGTAAAGCATTTCGGATCAGTGAATGGAAAAAGGATTATTTAACATGATATTGACGCAGTTGACTACCCACTTGGGGGGAAAATTGATGTCTACCCTATATAAACAAAAATTCTAAAAGAATTAAAGATGTAAACATAAAATATTAAACTGTAAAAACACTAGAAGAAAATGTGGGATAATAATTTTATAATCTTGCAGTAGACAAGACCCTTTGATATCCTCAAGGAAAAAAAGGACAAGTTGAACAATATAAAGTTGTCTCATCTAGTTATCTGCTTCCCCCTCCCTCCACCTGAATAGTCATGGAAATCCAAGATTAGCTGTGAGGACAGCAGAGTTACCTTTAGACAAAGAGCTCCTTCCTAAAGGAGAGTGACTATGAAGAGAGCATCTCTGAAGGTTATTTCTCATTTTTGAGTGAAGCGAAACAGTAAAAACTTGGCATTTATGGTGAATTTTCAAGGGAAGGTGATGAAAAAATGGCATACTTTGAGTAAAATTGCAACTGGTGATGAAGGATAGTATTTACAGAATGATCCAGAAACAAAACATCAAAATCTGTATTACAGAAGTCTAGCATTCTGACAATCTACTAGGCTCGTCAGAAATCACCAGCAGTTCATTTCTGTCTTTTAACATCCTTCGCTTTATTTTGCAAACTTTATCCGGGAGGTCAATTAGTTAGGCTTCTGTAATGGATAAATTCTGGCTTGTTGGAAAGGTTCTGTGGGATGTAAAAAGAAACAAACTGTCTTAAATGTTTCCTTTCCGCGTGGGCTGGTTTGCTTTACAGCATGCTCTCTGCAAACTGTAGTTTACTCCCTGTGGTGTTCTGTTTACTTGCTTTCTCTAGTCAGAAATTCTGGATTTCTTATTTGGCTCTGAAAGAGTCAAAAAAAATTTTTTTAAATCTTGAAAACATAGCCTCATTTAAAACTAAATTTGTGTAGTGACTTTTGACTGTTGCCTAAAGATAACCCACTGTTTACCACTCTTTAGAGATATGGTGTAAAGGGAACGTTTGACTTAAGAAATCAACGTTTCTCATTCTGCAAGTTACAAAAAATCTCTGGCCTCAGTTTCCTCATATTTATCAAATAAGCAGTTAAATTGGTTGATCTTTAAGGTCACTTCCATTTTAAAAAGTCTACTATTCTATAGGTATTAGCTCTCGGAAGTTTTAAAGAAGGAGTTTCAGACTCTAGTTTGAACAACTAAAAAGTTTAAAAATGTGTAAGTTTCCCAGGAACTATCTTGTGTTGTTTTGACTTGTTATTAAACAAATTCTTCTTATTTTTTGTCATTTTGCTGCCTGTAGAGGCATTTTATATATCTCTTTAGTTAATGTTAAAATTTATAGCAGATTAGACTTCCTGAGAAACTAGTTATGCTGGTTTATTAGCTAATTTTGTGAATTTGCTATTTCAGCTAAAATTAAAGCATTTTAAAGTGCTCATTCATCTGTTTTAAAGTTTTTGCTGTTAGAATAAGCTAAAGCAATGTATATATCTCAGGTATTTTGGAGATTTTTCTGAATTGTTTACCAAGATTAATTTCTTTATTGGGGAAAAAACCCTCAAAATCACCTACTGCAATTTATTGTTTGATATGTATTCTCTAACTTTGAAAAGTTAGTGTTTTCATTGCATCTTATATATCCTGGACACATGAAGAAGTTGAGGAAAACTCCAAATCCTTGGCTTGGGAAGCCTGCCAATGAACTAGAGCTGGAAGGGAGGTAAGAACCCAGGCCCTTCCAGACAGCCGACGCGCCACTTTCTCTCTCCAGCTGTGTTTCCTAGAGTGGCCAGAGAACCTCCTGGATTAGGATGGGCCTGGGGCCTGTTAAAATGCAGATTTGTGCGCCTGCTACAGGCTTAAGGACTCAGAGCCTCAGGGAGTTGGGTCAAGGAATGTGTACTTTGCTTAGCCTTTGTTATGAAAACTTTTAAGCTTACAGAGAAGTAGAAAGAGCAGTGTGTTGAGCACCTGTCACCATCTACCTTGCTTCAGTAATTGACATAGATAGCTTTATCTGTATGTGTGTTTCACATATATCCTGAGGTTATACCTTTCCATACTTCACCTCAAGTACTGAAAAATTGGAATACTTCTGCATAGCTGTAATACCGTTATTCCATCTAAGAAAATTAACAGTAGCTCCGTAATTATTTCATAATTGTATAGAATCAGCTAATAGCTGCTTCATATTCAAATTTTCCCATTTGTCCCCAACAGTGTCTTTCATAGGTTTCCCCTGCTCCAAACAGGGATTTAATCAAAATTCATGCATTGCTTTTATGTTTCTTTAACTCTAGAACAGTTCTCTTACATTTTTTTTCTTGTGGCACTAACTTTTGCAGAGTCTGGGCCAGTTCTTTTGTCTGTTCCACGTTTTGGACTGCCTAATTGTTTCCTCCAAGTGTCGTGTGCCCTCTGTATTCTGGGCAAACTTTAAGGTGCATCTAGGGGCTTCATTATATTCAGGCTACATATTTTTGTCAAAACTACTGCTTCCTAGTTCATATTTGCATTGTATCAACAGGCTCATGGTCCCTGGTTCATCCCACTACTCGTGATGCTCAATTTTCTCTCTTAGTTAAGATTCTCACTGCCAGATTTGTTTTGTGTCAAGGTGCATTTTCCCCTTTGCAATCAGTAGGTAACTGGTGGGATAATGCTTAGGCAAAGTATCAGTGTCTTGTTTCCAGCAAGCTTTTACCTAATAGTTTTAGTGACCAGTGCGAACTCTCGCCTGAATCAATTATGAAGTTGTTGGTGGGAGGTGAGATTTGTATTTTAAACAAGCTCCCTAGTAATTCTTCCTTCTCTAAAGTTTGAGAGCCATCGCTCGACTGGAATCGGGACCTGAGAGTAAAAGGAAAAGACTTCTGTCCTGAAAGAGTTACTATGAATCCAGGCATTGATGGGTTTTCAGTGGATTGTCAGTAGACAGAGTTTAAGTGTCACGTGAGTTTGGGAGGAACAGAATTAATGTATGCCTCATGTAACAGCAGTAAAGTGAGGTGGGGGCTAATAGAAGTGTACGTAACATGCTAGAATGTGTGACTGAGATCAAAGGGGAGTGGAGGAGGCATACAGGAATTACTGAGGAGGAAAGGAAACCATACAGAAAATTCTGTTTTTACAAATATTGTCTCGTTTAAATCTTCATAAATTTTTCGTGTCCATTTTACAGATGAAGAAATGGGTTTAGAGAGGTTAGAGCAGTCTGATAAGTCACTGGTGACTGGTGGAGGAAGGTTTTGAAGCCAGAGCTCACTGATGACAAATGTGTGGTTTTCTACATCAGACTTCTCTTGTGGCGACCAGGGGACTCGCCTCACTAATTATTTTGCTTTACTTTGGGACTTTGCAGTTTTGGCTTATTGAGAGTTGAGGAATGGTATTCTTGAACCGCTAGGACCTCTTGATGTGCAAGCTGAGGTTCTTTGAGACCTCTGATTGCTAGTCAAATGTGTTAAACTCTGCAGAGCATAGGTGGGCTTGTGACTCTTTGAGTTGATTGTAACTGCTAGTGTGATTCAAACAGCTGAGTAGCACCACTGAGTCTGTATCCTTTGGAAATTACTTTTAGTACTTCACCCAGTCTCTTTCTCAGGGTAGATATACCTTCCCACCCTGTGACTTCCACATTACAGGAAAGAATATCTAGGGTTGACAGTGCCCTCTTGTTCGCTCTTTACTCCTGCAGGTCCCACCTAAATGCTGCACCCAAATGTTGCTTTTCTGTTGACCTGATGGAAACACCGAAAGCAGTGTCTCTTTCCTTAAGGTTACAAAGCATTTGTTTCCAAAACGGTGTGTGCGTCAGAATCACCGTGGAGTCAGATATTTGGCTTCCACAAGAGATTATGACCCAGTAGGTTTGGGATGGGCCTTAGATCTATATATTTTAAAAGCCTTAGTTTTCAGCAAGTTCCCCAAGCAGTGCACAGACAGGGATGAGAACCGCGGTTGTATAGCTCATTTCTACCAGCATTTACAGTGATAGTTCTCAAGGAGAAGGCATTTATATTCGAATCACTTGGAATTGTTTTTGTAAACTTAAGCAGTAGGCGTATCAGATGTAGAGGAGTGGAATGTGTGAAGGAAGCTGTGACGACGATTTTCATGGAGCATCCGTATTTTAACTTTGATCGGGCCTTACTCTTAGCTGGAGTGGGTTGGCTAAGGTATGTTAATCAAATAGTAGCTCTATTTGCCTACATTTGCCACAGCTATACTATGGCATGTGGCTTGCCGTATACTGTACTTAAGATTTAGAATACTGTAAAGACATTTAGCATTAAAACTGTGCGGCATATAATTGAATATGCCTTTGATTCAGAAGCTTCTTTGGAAGTTTGAAGTACTTCAAGGTCATTATTAATACGAATTATCACCACTGTGTTCCAGAAGTGCCAGGTTAGAGGCATTTTATTGGGAAAATTGATATTCAATCCAGACTGGATTTCATGTGTCAGATTTTCAGAAATGTTATATTTGTTGAAATTGGTGCTAAGGATAGGATTCCTAAAAAGAAACTGGTGAATGCAAGGGGAGAAGTGTACTAGGTATTAAATGGTTGTCATTGGAGTCAGAAATGAAAGGAGCAGAGAAGAAAAATGATTTAACTACATTTTGCTTGATAGGCTCATGGCAGGGAATAGCTAGGGGAGGGCCTAGGAGAGAGGTCATCAGTGTGTTCCTTTACTACTCTGTGTTGGTGAGATATTAGGACAGTGGATCAGCAAGGACACCTGAAATCTACATACACATAATAACATCCTTTTGAGCTCCATCTAGAAATGTTCTGCGGCAGTGGTGGGAAGACCCAAGAACCTTGTAACTGGGAAGCTCAGAGTCAGAAACTCCAGGAGAGTCTGGCAGAGATGGGACACAGGGTGTATGCCCAAGTACAGCGTAGAGCGAGCGGGCTGGATCCTCTGTGATTCTGGATCCAATTGAGCAAAACTCCAAATCTGTCATTTTGCTTGGTCATAAGGAAAGCAGTTTTTGAGTAGTCAACTAAATAGTAGTTATATAGCTCTGTCTATTTAGGATGCTGCCATTTTGCCTTTTGTGAGGCAGTTTTTTCATCAAAGCTGACTCTGAAGGAAAAGATTATGCCTTCCAATAAAGAAATTATGTATTCAAAGTTTAAGCAATCTCAGATGGTTTTGCTTAGACCAAGGGTGATGGTATGCATGCCTTTGGGTTGGAAAAAGAGAGAAGCTACATAAAGGATTTATAATTCCGCTTGCAGATTAAACAAAAGTTG
Source organism: Equus przewalskii (assembly GCF_037783145.1). Taxonomy (NCBI): domain Eukaryota; kingdom Metazoa; phylum Chordata; class Mammalia; order Perissodactyla; family Equidae; genus Equus; species Equus przewalskii. The sequence continues at coordinate 59,621,218 of NC_091832.1, read as the reverse complement.
TCAAGATGAAGGTGAAGTTCAAAGCAGTTACATTGTAAATTTGGGAAAATAGAGAATTAGAATGTGTTTGTAGCATTTGTGAACTGTATTTTTGGTTTCCGCTATTTGATAGGGACCACATAACTTTTAGGTAGTTTCTGAGATGTAGTAGTATAGGATTAAAGGAGCTGGTATTTGTCAGGCACGTTACAAGATTTGAATAGGGCCCTTTGGGGTTGCAGTGTGTCATTTTGCTTATTTACTTAGCATTTACAGTTCGCTATCTCAATTCATGGTACACTTGTATCTACTGTAATGTGATGTATGCGTTCCTGTAAAACCTCTCATTCCTCAAAATCATGTACTAAAAACAACAGGGCTATGGAAAAAATAGGATTAAGGCTAGACTGCTTAAAACTATGTAGCTCTGTAACCAGAGCACTAATGAAAACTGACAATCCGAATAGAAATGCTAGCATGGTGGTATGGGTGACATCTGCACTCGGCATCATCCCCAGATGATTCTCGGCCTTATTTCATCCTGGGATGAAATATGTAGATTCTTTGATATGTAGATTATTCTTTGATATGTAGATTTTTCTAGGTATTAGCTTCTATGGGAGGGTTTGCCTAGACCTAGTTTCGCCAGAATTAAAGCTGTGATCAGGTATAGACTTCATGTGTGCCCACAGCATCAGTAGGTAGCGGAAAGCATAATGCTGTTGAAGCCACTAAACCAACCACCACTGCTTGTACCAAAGGAGGTACTTTGGTACGATTCTAATTGTTTTCCTTAACGCCTTCATTTCCAGCCCCCCATGTCTTTCTCATTATTTGTGAAAAAATCTCGTTCTTGATAGCTTCAAAATATTAACATGCTGGGAAGAATGACTCACGAACCAACACTACTTCCCCGTTACACTGTCCTCATTGCCATTTTGCCAGTCGTGTATGAAGGAATCCATGTTGCAGAAGCATGCATTGTGGCGTAACTGACCTTACTTTTGAACCTGTGGTGGTCTCACGATGCAGCTCTTGAAAATGTCAAGGTTCTGTTTGGGGAAGTTCGAGTTTTGGAGACACTACCGTGTTTCAGGGTTAAGTGAAACTTATTATTCTTCTCGTGCTTTGTTGGCCCTTATATACAATAAAGAAATGAAAGGGCCTGTTCCACCCCGCTTTAAATTTCTGCTTCTGTGACACAGTCATTGGATGGAATGTGATAATGTCTCAATGCCACATCAGCACTTGAACTACATATATGGAGCAGGAATGATTTTAAATTTCATTTCATTTGAAATGTGGTTGTGGTGAGGTTTTAAATTAAAATTCATCTGAGCATACAGTAAACTGAAAAAAGAGCAACAGTAGCCAGTTGTCAAGGAAAAGACTGATGGGTAGGATAAACAGGCCTTTCAGCAGTCTAAACAATCTGTTTTCATAGGGTTTTTATTTTTTTGTTAAGGGTGATTGGGAGAACTTGCAAATTAAGTAGAAGTTAGTTAAATGTGAAAGGCAGCAAATATACAGCATGTTTGTTAGTGACTATTATGGTTTGTTTCCTCAGTAACTGTAGTAACAAAAATTTTGGTGGCTTAACATAGAAATGTATTGTCCAAGGTGGTCCTGGCAGGTAGTGGCTTTGACATCCTTTAGAGACTCAACACCCTCAGCGTTCAGCCAGTGAAAGGGAAGAGTATATGGAGAAAGCATAATTGATTCTTAAAAGCCCTAACTTGAATGCCACACATTTGTGCTGACTTTGGTGGAGACTTGGAAAGAAAGAATTCTGTGCTGAGACCAGGTACCCTTCAGATAAGGGAGGGGTGTGTGTAATGTAAATTACTATTGAGTAAAGTATAAAAGACACAATTTCTTTTTAAAACTTTGGTTTATGTTTTAATTCAATATTTTAGGATTTGCGAGCAAGGTCAGGCCTCTATCTGATTATGCCCTTTAAAAATGTAAAAACCATTCTTAGCCTGAGGGTCATATGAAAACAGGCCAACCCCTATTTTAATTGGTCAGGTAAAACAAGTAACTATTTAAGTTAGCTTTAAAAAATAATAGCTAAGTTTAAGTATTTTAAGTATGATCCATACTAAATATACTGAATTAAAACATGGTGAAATAATACAACTAGAGTTTTAAATAGTTTTCTTCAGATGAAATTTCATTGTGGTAAAAATAGCCTTCATAGGCTAAATAAAACGTGTTGCAGCCCCGTATCTAAGCCCTGTCAGTGTTTCAGGTCTTAAAAAAACTGGTTTAGGACAGTTTGGGATTTTGATATGTGACCACAGCTGATGTAACTTTAACAAAATCGTGTCCTGTATACTTGGGCGCTGTTTCCCAAGTAACTACTCCCAAAAGTCACTCCTTGTTTTTCATCTGTTAATTGTACAAGCCACCAAATATATAACCTAAAAAACGTTCAAAATTCATACCTAAATTTGGAAATTTATGCTAAAACTTTATATTACTAAAACTTAATAGATTCTATTTGGTTTTTGTGTTAAGAACCACTGGGAATGGATTAAAATTATCTAAAAATTTCTTATAAAGTTGTTAAAGCATCTAAATATGATTTAATGTAAAACTGGAACTAAAATGTTTTCATCAAAATGTGTCAGTCTGTTTCATAAATTCTTGTAGAAATAGATAAAATAACTAAAAAAGAGACCTGTGACTCTAGTATTGAAGGTTTAAGAGTCAGCCATTCTAAGATACTTGTTCTGTTAATCTGAATATTATTTGTTACATTTTCTGATATTCTTAATTGGCTTCTAAAGATTAGGTTACTAAAGCATTAAAATAATAAACCTGTGTATTTACTTAGAGGCTATTTAATAATTAAAATTCCTCTATATGATATCACTACCAGTTGAGACTGTGTCGGGGCCTACATGAGGATCCTTGTCTTTTTTCTTACAAAGCCAAAATCTGTGACCTATATGGCTAACAGGTAATTAATATCTTCTTAAACTATTGTACTTGAGACATAAAACTGAAAATTTTAATTAGAGTAAAAACTATACACTAAAATGTTTAACAGAAGCTATATGATGTTATAGGTCAAATATACACTATATGAGATAAAATTGTTTAGTTGATCTTATTAAAGTAATTTTAATACTTTTTTTAAAATTAAAGATTGGCACCTGGGCTAACAGCTGTTGCCAATCTTTTTTTTTTTCTGCTTTATCTCCCCAAATTCCCCCGTACACAGTTGTACATCTTAGTTGCATGTCCTTCTAGTTGTGGGATGTGGGACACCACCTCAACGTGGCCCGGGGAGCGGTGCCATGTCTGCGCCCAGGATCCGAACCCTGGGCCGCTGCAGCGCAGCGCGCAAACTTAACCACTCGGCCACGGAGCCGGCCCATAATACTTTTAATATATTTACTTATATTATCTGTTGCTGGCTTAGTCTTTCCTCCCACTATTCCGTCTTTCGGAGCTGGGGGATGTTGCTCAGAGTACGAACAGACCTGACTCCCCAGTGTTGTGTAAAGCCCCTGGGTGATCCTGTCTGAGCTTGATCAAAATAAATACTGTTACATTCATGGATTTTGGAATGTAATACTGCTGCAGATGTTATAGTGCTTATGCTGTATTTAAAACCTTATTCACAAGCTTTTTCAATTTTCATAAGCCCACTTGGGCGGCCTCTCCAAAAACCTTACTTAGTGGAATTATAGTAATATTAATCACCATAGATCTTAAGACCTCTTCTCAAGACCAAATAAAAAACAAATTACTTAACTTCATATAATAGTTACTCTTGATTGACACAGATATAACCTTGAATAATAATTTTTTAAAAATCCAACAGATAGCACCTCACACCCATTAGGATGGCTACTATCAAAAAACCAGAAAATAACAAGTATTTGTGAGGATGTGAAGAAATTGGGACCTTTATGCACTGTTGTCGAGAGTGTAAAGTAGTGCATTATGGAAAACAGTATAGTGGTTCCTCATAAAATTAAAAATAGAATTACCGGATGATCCAGCAGTTCTCCTTCTGGGTATACACCCCAAAGATCTGAAAACAGGGACTTGAAGAGATGTTTGTGCACCCATGTCCATAGCAGCATCATTCACAATAGCCAAAAGGTGGAAGCAACCCCAGTGTTCATGGATGGAGGAGTGGATAAACAGAATGTAGCATATACATAGAATAGAATGTTATTCAGCCTTAAAAAGGAAGGAGATTCTGACACTTGCTACAACATGGATGAACCTTGAGGACATTATGCTAAGTGACATGAGGCAGTCGCAAAAGGGCAAATACTGTTTGAGTCCACTTTTATGAAGCACCTAGAGTAGTCAGCTTCATAGAGACAGAAAGTAGGATGGTGGTTTCCAGGGGCTGGGGGGAGGGGGAATGGGGAGTTAGGTAGAGTTTCAGTTTGGGAGGGTGAAAAGAGTTCTGTGGATGGATGCTGGTGATGGTTGCACGACAATATGAATGTGCTTCATGCCACTGAACTTTACACTTAAAAATGGTTAAGATGGTAAATTTTGTTATATGTATTTTACCACAATTAAAAAAAAATCAATGAACACACCTTTCAGATATATTTTTTTTTGGTGAGGAAGATTGTCGCTGAGCTAACATCTATGCCAATCTTTCTGTATTTTATGTGGATGCCACAACAGCATGGCTTGATGGGCAGTGCTGGGTGCATACCTGGGATCTGAACCTGCGAACCCCGGGCCGCCAAAGCGGAGCGCATGAACTTAACCACTGTGCCACTGGGCCGGCCCCAACAAACCGTTCAGACATTTTTGTTTCTTCCTAGCCCTACTCACAACTTAAGCAGACATACAAACAAGTGAATGAACAAACAAAATCTTTTCACCTTCCTTGCCCAGGACTGTTGCCAATTTAAAAAACAAAGACGCTACTAATTATGTCCCCATAGCCAACCCATTTAGATCAAGACATAGTTCTTCTCAGCGTTCTAGCCAGACTGTCCAGCTGAGGGCTAGTCTCCACTGTGTGACCTAAAAACGTTATTTTAAAATGGGTCACTTCCACTTTCTCAGCGCAGTGTGGCCATTGTCAGGTAAAAAGTCAGTCCTAGTGTTAGTCTCCACAATGATACCTGTAGTGTCAGATTTGAAAAAGAGAACCCCAGTGTCACGAAATCTGAAATTCTTCCAATAAGAGATGGGTGGTATTTTAAGTCCACAGAGCGCTCCTCCAAGTTCTGCCTCGTGCAGCGTGACCGAGGTGGCGAGGCCCGGCTCTGCCTCCTGCTGGGGGGCGGGGGTAGCCAAGCCTGGGCCTCAGTGCCCTCCTGGAGCCCCGGGCGCTTGCTCTCCAGTTGGCTGGGGCCACTTGTTAACTTGCACAAGTTATTTACTCTCCCTGTCCCTGAGTTTCCTCGTTGGTAAAACAGTGCTTATTTTGGGTAGAAAGAGCAGGAACAGCTTTATGGAGGAGGATATTACTACCTTCCAGGGTTGTTTTGAGAATGGAGAGTTAATACATGTAAAGTCTGAGAATAGTTCTTGAGACACAGCAACTGCTCACCAAGTGTTAGATACTAACGAACAGCGTATTCTACCTGCCCACGGTGTTGAAAATGGAACCCAGCGTGGATAAGGTTCTGCCTGGCCAAATTTTCCTCTATCTGGTTCCAGTCCTCTTTCTAGATACATAAAAGTGCCTTGCTTAGGTGTTCAAAGTCAATTCTCCCATTAAAGATTTAATAATGTTAAATCAGTTATAAACATGTATCTATTAAATGATTTTTCTTATTGTAAGTGAAGCCAGGGAGAAAACTAGAGTCGCTTGGTAATTTATTTACATATTGATAAATGCTTATATCAAAAGCGGGTTATCCATATTCAATAATAAAATTAGGCAGGCATGTCTTTTGAAATACAGTATGTCTAAAAGTCAAAACGTATTATCTAGCACCAAAAAAAGTAAAAATGTTTATATGAACTTTTCAGAGAAAAAAATGTTATGAAGTATTGTCATGTATGTGTAAACTTTTGACAGAAAAAGATTCACCACCCTTTAGTTGATGAGGAGAATATTGAGTATAAATGGTTTAACTAAGCGCCAGCCTTTAAAATCCCCTGAGCGAAGAAGGATGGTAACCAGCCATTGTTACAGCCTCTCCGAACAATGTTATCGACAGATCTTAGTGTGTGAACCTGCTGCTGCCAGATCAGAGACCTTCAGTGGGCCCTCTCTGTTCAGAGTAGACCTCAAATTTTTAAACCCAAAGTATAAAGCCTTGTGGTTTCAGAAGACTTTTCTAACCCCGTGTTTCATTGCTTTATTACTTTTTAGCCCAGACTTTCATAAGGAAACATTCTTAGAACACTCTGTTTTTCAACCAAATGGTTCTCATGCCCAGTACTGTTTGTCTCCATGTCTTTGCACCTGCTGTTTCCTTCACCTGGCTCTCAACCAGGGACACTTTTGCTCTGCTCGACATTTGTCTTGGAGACTTTTTGGTTGTCACAGATGCTCCCGGCATCTACTGGTAAAGGCCAGGGATGCTGCTAAACATCCTGCAATGCACAGGACTCTCCTCTATGATAGAGAATTACTCAATCTAAAAACAGAGAGCCCAGGGTGAGAAACCCCGACCTAGACAGTGCTTTGCAAAGCTCTCTGTTCAACTTCTAACATTCTTTCTGACCTCTTTTTTTATTACTTCTTTCATGAAAGTGGGTCCTGGTCTTTCCATCAAAATAATTACTCTTGACTTTGAACTTGTCCAGGAAAGTATTTTTATCTTTTTATCTTAGTTATTTATAATTGGTTCTTCTCTCCCTTACTAAACTCCTTTAAGAGTAGGTTCTGTGTCTGATTCATCTTCATTTCTTGCAAAGAAATTTGCATATAGTAGAGTGCTCTATCTGTTCGAATGAATGAACAAACATGGCATAAAGCGTCGCACTGTGTTGACAGAGGGCAACTGAGCCAGGTGCACCTGAGCGATAGGTGGTGCGTACATTAGACGATGGGAGTGAAGGGGAGTCCCTGAACACGTGCTCTGAGTCAGGCTTCAGTGGAGGATAGGCCTTAAACACCAGAGCTTCGAGAGGGGAGACACGGGGCTCTGTGAGGCAAATATAAGTCTAGATAAACACACACACACACAGGCACACCAGGGAACTATTTCGTTCTAATGCTACCTTGAAAACAGCAGCAGCCAACTTGGGAGGTTTGCTGTGACAGTGCCCCAGGGTCTGGTTGGTTCAGCCGGTGGTTTTAATCTCTTGCCTTTGAAATGTTAACACGAACTGAAAGTATGTAGAGATTTATTTTGATCTGTTTTCTATGTATGGTGGCTAAAGTCCAGGTATCCAGTAGGAATTAGTAGGTTAATCATCAGTTACTTGCTTTTTATGAAGGTGGCATCTGTCAACTTGTGGTCCAGCTGTCACCTTTAGATGGGTCTTCTCTTGCTAGTTTCCTGTTCTTTAGGCTCAGACAGAACCAAAACCAGTCAGAAAATGGAGAATTAAAGAGAGGAAGAGTTCACTTGATACTTTAGCAGCTGTCTTTAATTGCTTCATTTCAGTTTTGTTTACAGCCAAAGTTACAGTAAAACTAGAAGTTTTCTTTTTTTGTTGTATTTGTTTTTTTCTGCTTTATTTCCCCAAACCCCCCCGTACATAGTTGTATATCTTAGTTGCAGGTCCTTCTAGTTGTGGGATGTGGGACGCCGCCTCAGCGTGGCCTGACGAGTGGTGCCATGTCCGCGCCCAGGATCCGAACCCTGGGCTGCTGCAGCGGAGGGTGCGAACTTAACCACTCGGCCACGGAGTCGGCCCCTAGAAGTTTTCTGATACAAGCTCCTCTCCCACTTCTTATTTTTTTAAGCTCTCAGATGTTTATACATAAAAATTTGGCATTCTTTTAGTGATTTCTCCATGGTTGGGATTTTTTGTATCCTTTTTTTTTTTTAACTTTAATGTGTATGGATAAGAAAGTTCCTTTCCAGTTGAAATTCAGGTTATACCCTTTCATAACTGCCTGATGACCTCCTGAAGTTGCATAGATAGGAGTATTTAATGAAGTCATCCATTTTTTAAAAAATTAAATTTTTTTTAAAGATTGGCACCTGAGCTAACATCTGTTGTCAGTCTTGTTCTTTTTGTTTTTCCTCCTTCTTCCCAAAGCCTCCCAGTACATAGTTGTATATTCTAGTTGTAGGTCCTTCTGGTTGTGCTATGTGGGACACCACCTCAGCATGGCCTGATGAGTGGTGCCATGTCCACGCCCAGGATCCGAACCGGTGAAACCCTGGACTGCCGAAGGGCAGCGCGCGAACTTTAACCACTTGGCCACAGGGCCAGCCCCATCATCTGTTTTTAGTACATTAATTTTTTGGCCCGTTTGTAATTTTCAGAGTTTGATAATATTATTAATCCTTGAGGTTGCTGTAGGTCGAACCCATAGCTGATAAACTTTCAAAAGATTATACTAGAGTAGACTTATTCATTGTTGAGCATGTGAAATTTCTGATTTGACCCGAATACATTTTTGTAGTCTATTTTCAGTAATTTTGCTTTTAATAGTGTTCATTAGGATAAGCTCTCTCTCCTTTGGACGGTTTCCTGCTGCTTCTGCCTATTGGTTGGAAGACTGCTTCCCACCTCGCCTTTATGGCTCAGTCTCCTGCTCTCTGTGGTGTAATGGTCTCTTGTGTGTTATTAAACCAGGTATGATGGGATCAGTTCTCTGTAGTTTGCAGTTAAGAAGGCCCTCAGACTTCCGGCTTTCAGCGTCAGAGGGTCTTCAGTTGGGCGGTACCTTGGAGTATATTGGTCCATTGCATTAGTTTCCTCCTAAGGCTGCTGTAACAAAGTATCACAAACTGGGTGCCTTAATACCACAGAAATTTATTTTCTGTCGGTTCTGGAGACTGGAAGTCTGAAACCAAGTGTCAGAAGGGCTGGGATCCTGCTGAGACTCTGGACAGACTTTTTCCGTGCCCTTTCCTGGCTTCTGGTGGGGGCGATCCGTCCTTAGCATCCCTTGGCTTGCAGCTGCTTAACTTCATTATCTGCCTCTGTTGTCACGTGGTGTTCTTCCCTCTGTGTCTGTGTCCAGGTTTTCCTTTTCGTATAAGGATACCAGTTAGATTAGATTAGGGTCCAGCCTACTCTAGTATGACTCCATCTTAACTTATTATATCTACAACCACCCTATTTCAAAATAAGGTTGCATTCTTGGATACTGGGGGTCAGGACTTCCACGTATGTTTTTGGAAGATAGAGTTCAACCCATAACACCCATGATTTTTTCTTCAGCCTAGCAAGTTTTGAAATTCTCTTTTATAGTCAGCCCAATGTCAGTCTGACTAAAAATGAAGGTACTTTGGCCACCTGGCTTCATACTGTAACAGGTACAAATACAGTGGGGCTTCCCTATCCATTACTCTAATCCTGCAGCTAATGCATTTTTCTCAGTTTCCATAATGCCGTGGACTTAAGCTGTGGAACAGATTACTGAGTTCTCAGAGCCTGAGTTTGCCCAATGGTGGAATGAGAACTCTGCCTCCCTGGTAGGGTTATTCCAGGTTTGGATGAGATGATGTTGGCACAGTGTCTGGCATACATGGCGTGTTCGCTCTGTGGGAGTTGCCCTCTCCTTCTCTCTCCATCTTCTCTTAGCCTTGGCCACACTCAAAGTGGCTGTCAGCGGAGCAGCTGGAGTCCGTCTCGCTGCCAGCAGTAACATCTTGCTGCCAGTGGTGCCAGACTTTGCCCAGTGTTGAACTGCCTAAAAATAGTAACCAGGAAGAAGGCCAGAGGAGGTCTTTTGCTCTGATTTAGAGGCTTTGGGGTGGGGGTGGGGAGTTCTTTGAGAAAGATATTCACTCTTTGTTAAGATGCACTCATTGCTTGTGGGTCTTATTCTCAGCCGATGCAGTGCTCTGGGGCACCATAACACACGGTGTGCCTGGGAGTGGATCTCACTTCCCTTCTCTTCCAGGTTTTTAATAGTCCTTGGATTTGGGGATGGTGGGGAATACTGTGGGGCAGTATCTTAATATTTTGGAAAAGAGTTGAATATAAAATTTGGCTTGACATAACTTTTTAGAAAGTATGTACATTTATTTCATAAATAAAGTGATATTATAATAAAAACACCAGTTTACCAGTGTATTTCAAACTGTTTTTTCTTCCTTCCAAGTATCAATATTATGCTTAAGTTTTCTTTTGGGGGGAACTTATTCTTGACGTAGTAAATATATCAGGTACTTGCTTATCATCTGTTATGTTAGGCCATTTTATTCAGCTCACCCTCAGTACCTGATTCTGTAAAATGGAAATGATGGTACCTATTTTACTAATCTTAAAATGGTTGTAAGCATCAAAACAGGATTTAGATGTGTTGATCAATTAGATTAGGTCATTTCCCAGGTTTATTTCAATTGTGAGATTCTTCAATTTTTTGAAATTTGGTAACTTGTAAAAGTGCTTTAAAGATGCTAAATGTCTAGGGCCATGATGATGATATCAGTTGGGAAACACTCCACCTGCAAGTTGGGAACCTTGTAAGATGAGTTTTACAGGGTCTGTTTGTTTTACACTCACGGAATAGTGTATTATGTGGCCTATTTCTCAGGGGTTGAAAATTAGTATTAATTTGTCAGACTTTACATGCAAATTAACGTTTCTCTAATTTTTTGAGAAGGATAAAGTTGCAAACCTATAGTTTTGTAATTGTCTTATGCTATTTGTACAGTCAAAAGAGATCATGAAAAATGCTGATTAGCACCATTGGTGCTGTTGACAGACTGGTGAAGGTACAGTGATTGTGTTGGGATGTCACTGGTCTGGGGGGAGGGAAGCATAGTGGACAGGGTTTAAAAATCATATGTTGCTTTCAAAGTGAAATAATTACCTTCAGGTAGATAATCAGAAGTTAAAAAAATTACTTTGAGAACGTACAACAGAGGGACCCAAGGAATAGATCTTGCAAACAAATCCTTTCTACTTCTCTTCTCCCCGTGTATTTTTGTAAAGTAAGTTTTCACTTACCTACTTTAGAAGGGGGAAAGGGGACCCTGATAATTCTAAACTCTGGGACTTTGGTTAAATATCCTCCTATCCAGAATGTGACTTTGGGGAGTCTGAGAAGGTGAAAAAGTCCTCTGGTTGCACTGGATGTTGGGGAGTGAGCTGATGAGGGAGCTGTGGGACCTGCTCAGGAGACTGGAGGTGAGAGCTGGGCCCTGAAGCATGCTAAGGGCAGGGTCTCCCCTCGCTCAGTGAGTCTAACCTCTGAGTGGATGAAAACGCCACCAAAGGAAGGCACTTTGTGTTCCTTGCTACAGTCGCAGCCACTTTGTTCCTTGAATCAAAGAAAAGAACAGAATGTCTAATTATAATAATCTTCTAATAATTACAATATTTTGCATTCATTTTCTTTTAAAAATCTATTTGAGTAACTACTAGCCTTCAGAAGTTGTTGGAAAATAGTATTTAGGCAGCAGCTGGCAGCTACCAGCATTGGAGTCTGTGCAGTGCTCAGCTCGTAAAAGATTTCATTAGTTGGACATACACTTTGATTTCCTTATTGCTGCACGAGTACATTCTCTTGAGCAGCTGCTTTGGAAAGGAATGTACAATAAACATTTCTACACTTGTTTTAAATATGTGGGCTTTGTTGGAGTGTCGCTCGCCATCTGGTAGAGAGAGGAGCGACTTACTCTTGTAGAGAGGAAGTGTTTGGAATCTCCGCATGTGTTCCTGATGCAGTTTCAGGTCCCCCTTCATTTTTCATTCACTGAGAGGAGATCATTGACAGCTGTAATTATTTCGTCCTGTCAGATCCTTGGGAAGCACTACGTGTAGGATAGGATTTATAGAAATATGTTTTGAATGGTACCTGGCTAATAGTTGTTTTAATTTGGAGGCAAATGCTTTTCATAGCGTTTATTGAAAGTTAGTGTTTTTAAACAAAGAAATATGATACTGTGAACAAGTCAGACAAAAATATTGTTGTGTGTCAAAAAAAGAAATGTGAAAGTCTTCCTCTCATCCCAAATCGCCGTCAGTCAGCAGGAAGGGGCCTCATTCATCCCTCTTCTTTTTTCTTTCTGTATCTCATCAACTAACTAGATATCAGAGTGATTTATGAGCAGAATTCTTCTAGTAGTGACTTATGGTCGTGTCAGAACAACATTAATTGCTGTTAATAATGGCAGTCACGCATTTCTTCTCTGAAGGCAGCGGAGGCGTTAAGGGACTGGTAGGGGTGGGTTGAGTAAAGGACAACCCTACTTCAGCGGGAAGCAGCCAGGAAGGCCGTTGTCTGGGTCTTTACTCATAATTGGAATGAGCGCCATCACCGTGGCTAGCATGCTGAGGGGCTCCTGAGTGTGGGCACTAAGCACTTTACATATACATTATTTATTGATGCTCACGGCAACCCAGTGAGGTGAGTACTCTTATCCCCATCGTACAGGTGTGGAAACTGTAGCACAGAGAAGCAGGTAACTTGCCCAGTGTCGTACAGCTTAGTAAGAGTTTGGAATTTAGCTAGTCTGACTCCAGAATCATATTCTCACAATGTTGTGCCCTCTTTTGGAAACACACCTCTGTTGTCTGGAAGTTGTTATATTTTTAAATCATACTTTTGGTCCAAAAATGAGGTAAATGGAAATTGTAGATATGTTCATGACTTAAATACTGGATAAGAAGTTTTGTGTAGTAATTGAATATATGACTTGAAACAATTCCGCTGTTGCCAGACTGCTCGCCGGAATCCTCCTCCTGGTTGTGCTTTGTTAGGGTAAACCTTTTCCCCACGAGTCTTTTGTAGTGTTTTATTCCTGGTATTTTTCTTTGGGGCCCGCATGCTTTCTGGCTTTTGTTCCTGCTGAGTAGGCAAACATATCTGGAGAGAGCCGTGGAGTAAAGGAAAAGGAAGGCTTTGCAATTTAAAATTGATTTATGTGGAAGCTTTCTCTGTGGTTCAAAAAGAAACCTCCCCTCCTGTCTATATTATCGTCCCTGTCTACAACAAGCCAAAACCATTTTATTTGGGGAGCAGGCATGAGTGTGTGGAAAGCACCCAGAACAGGGAGGTAAATGCCACTCTGATAATCAAGTGACTCCTGTGGGGAGCTATTGTTGAGAAGGTGCACTTGTGCGCGTGTGAAATGTGGAGAAAACCCCTGAAGATGGCCAGACTGACCCAAGTATGTGCCTTGGTGAAGGAATAGCATTTTGAGGGCTGCAGCTCATCTCTGGGAATTAGTAGTGAAACACACAATATGTCCTGGACTGGTGTTTTTGGTCCCACTCAGCCATCTTTTGAATTAGCTCCGTGTGTGTGTGCCCTGAATTCTAGCAGAATTCTTAATGGCAGTTTTTGTCTTGAGGCGCACCATATGCAGTTGACTTCTCTGGTGGCCCACACTGCAGCAGACCCTTTCTTCCTTATGCTGTTCTCTCCCCTCACCTGAGCAGGCATGTGATGTTTATGATAAAGTAGACTTCAGGAACTCAAAAATAGTGTATGTAAAGAGGACAAAATATTTTCTCAGTTTTTTTCCCCTTGATTTCTAAACTAGTAAGAATCAAGAATTCAAGGTTGCTAATTTAAATCTTTAAGTTGGAGTTGCCATCATGAAGGGTGATAGAACAGTCTGTCATTCTAACACCAAAGTTTAGTACTTAATGCTCCTCTGTAAATTACTCAAATCTAAGAATATTTTCCAATATTGCAAAGACTTAAAAAACAAACAAGAGTTTTGAGAACGTACTGTGTGTACAGATGCTATCATTTTTCCCCTCTGAGATTTTGCTTCAGCGTTTGAGATGATCAGAATGTTAAAGGGCAGCAATTGTTTTTAGCAGCTTAAGACATAATTGACATACCATAAAATTTACCCACTTAAAGTGTATAATTCCGTGTTTTTAGCATATTCACAGAGTTATGCAACCATCATCATAATCTAATTTTGGAACATTTCCATTCCTCCAAAAAGAAACCCTGTACCCATTGTTGTCACTCCCTTTCTCCCTTTCCCCCAGTCCCTGGGAACCACTAACCTACTTGCTGTCTCTATGGTTGCCTATTCTGGACATTTCGTGTAAATGGAATCGTACGATATGTAGTTTTTTCTGGCTGGCTTTTTTCACATTCACATAATGTTTCAAGGTTTCCATGGTGTAGCCTGTGTTAGTATTTCATTCCTTTTTATGGCTGAATAATATTCCATTGTGTGGAGGTACTATATTTTGTTTATCCATTTATCAGTTGATGGACATTTGGGTTGTTTCTACTATTTGACTGTTATGAATAGTGCTGCTAAAATTTGTGTACAAGTTTGTAGGTGGACTGTGTTTTTGTTTCTGTTGGGCATAGAGCTAGGAGTGGACTTGCTGGGTCCTAGGATAATTCTACGTTTAGCATTTCGAGGAACTGCATAGGGTACTGAGTTAGCACTGTAGTTTATTCTTTGTTCACTTGAAGACATCCTCTAATAACCAGGAGCTTGTTCAAATCTCCTTTGTTTAATGCTATCCTGGGGTTCAAGTCACTAACCCAGACTAACATCGGATCCAACTAGAAGTTGCAGACTTCATTTTCATGCCTCTATAGGAGAAATTTTATTGTATACATCTGTGAGATCCCAAAGACTGTTCCCTTGCTTTCTCTTGTTTTACGCTTAGAAGAATTCTATTGTAAAATATATTAACATAAAATATACTATTTTAACTGTTTTAAGATTTTTATCATTGTGGTAAAGTATGCATAATGTAAATTACCATTATAACCATTTTTTCCTTGTGGTAAAATATGCATAACAAAATTTACCATTTTAACATTGTTTTAAGTGTACAGTTCACTGACATTAAGTATATTCACAGTGTTGTGTAACCATCACCACTATCCATCTCCAGAACTTTTTCATTATCCCAAACAGAAACTCTGCACTTATTTAGCAATAATTCCTCATTGCTGTCTCCCTCCAGCCCCTGGTTACCTCTCGTCTACTTTCTGTCTTTATGTGTTTGCCTATTCTAGGTGCCTCATATAAGTGGAATCATAAATTTGTCCTTTTGTGTCTGGCTTATTTCACTTCGAATAATGTCTTCATGGTTCATCCATGTTTTAGCATGTATTTGAATTCATTCCTTTTTAAGACTAAATAATATTCCATTGTGTGGATTTATACACTATGTTCTATCAGTTGATGGACATTTGGGTTGTTTCCATCTTTTGGCTTTTGTGAATAATGCTGCTGTGAACACTGGTGTACAGATACCTGTGTTAGTTCCTGCTCTCATTTCCTTTGGGTACATATCTTGGTGTGGAATTTCTGGATCATATGGTAATTCTATGTTTAACTTTTTGAGTAACCTCAAAACTGTTTTCCTCAGCAGCTGCACCATTTTACATGCCGACCAGCAATATACAAATATTTCAATTTCTCCACATCCTCGTCAGTACTTACTGTTTTTCATTACAGTTATCTTAGTATGTATCTCATTGTGGTTTTGATTTCCATTCTTCTGATGTCTGCTTATGTTGAGCATCTTATCATGTACTTATTGGCTATTTGTCTACCTTATTTGGAGAAATGTCTATTCAAGTCCTTTATTTAATTGGCTTGTCTTTTTGTTATTTAGTTGTAGGAGTTCTTTATATGTTCCAGATATTAAACCTTTAACAATATATGATTTGCAAATATTTTTTCCCATACTGTAGATTGTTCTTTTCTTTCTTGATAACGGCCTTTGATGCACAAAGGTTTTTAATTTCAAGTTCACTTTATCTAATTTTTCTTTTGTTGCTTGTGCATTTTGTGTCATATCCAAGAATCCATTGCCAAATCCAAGGTTATGAAGATTTACCCTTATGTTTTCTTCTAAGAGTTTTATGGTCTTAGCTTTTACATTTAGGCCATTGATCCATTTTGAGTTAATTTTTGTATAGTGTGATGTAGGGCCCAATGTCATTCTTTTGCATGTGGAAATCCAGTTGTCCTACACCATTTGTTGAAGAGACTATTCTTTCACCATTGAATGGACTCAGCACACTTGTTGAAAATCAGTTGATCATAGATGTGTGGATTTCTGGACTCTGGTTTCTATTCCATTGGTCTGTGTTAATCTCTTCTTATGTGAGTAGCACACTGATTTGATTTCTGTGGTTTGTAGTAAGTTTTGAAATTGGGAAGTGAGGGTCCTACAATTTTCTTTTCAATTGTTTTAGCTGTTCAAAGTCCCTTGAAATTCCATATGAATTTGAGTATCAGCTTTTCCATTTCTGGAAGAAAAGCTGTTAAGTTTTGATAGGGATTGCATTGAATCTGTAGATTGCTTTGGGTAGTATTGCCATGTTAACATTGTCTTCCAACCTGTGAACGCAGGAACTCTTTCCAGTAATTTAGATGTTTGTCTTAGTCTGTTCAGGCTGCTGTAACAAAATACCGTAGACTGAGTGGCTTTAACACAGACATTCATCTCTCACAGTTCTGGAAGTGGAAACATCTAAGATCAAGGTGTTGGCAGATTTGGTTTCTAGTGAGGCTTGCTTCCTGGCTTGTAGATAGCTGCCTTCTTGCTGTGTACTTACATGGCCTTTCATTTGTGCGTGTGCATAGAGCACTGTCTCTGTCTTCACATAAGGGCACTAGTCTCGTCGTGAGAATTCTACTCTCGTGACCTCATCTGAACCTAATTACTTCCCAAAGGCCTCACCTGCAAATACCATTGCCATGGGGGTTGGGGCTTCAACATATGACTTTTGGGGGGACACGTTCAACTCTTAAGTTTCTAATTTCTTTCAGCAGTACTGTTTTCAGTGTATGTGTCTTTCAACTCCTTGGTTAAATTTTGTATCCTAAGTATTTTATTCTTTTAAAGATACTATTGTAAATGGAATTGTTTTCTTTTCTCGCTCTTTTTTTTTGGTGATGAAGATTGGCCCTGAGCTAACAACCATTGCCAATCTTACTCTTTTTGGTTGAGGAAGATTGTCCCTGAGCTAACATCTGTGCCAGTCTTCCTCTATTTTTTGTACGTGGGATGCTGCCACAGCATGGCTTGATGAGCAGTGTGTAGGTCTGCACCCAGGATCCAAACCAGCAAACCCTGGGCTGCTGAAGCAGAGTGTGTGAACTTAACCACTACGCTACCAGGCCAGCCCCCTGGAATTGTTTTATTAATCCCCATTTCAAATTGTTTATTACTGGATATTGAAACACAGTTGATTTTTGCGTGTTGATCTTGTTTCCTGCAAGTTTGCTAAATTTTTTTATTAGCTCTGGTAATGTTCTTACAGATTTTTTGAGATTTTCTTTATATAGGATGATGTCATCTGCAACAGAGATAGTTTTACTTCTTTCCTTCCAAATGGATGGCTTCTACTTCTTTTCCGTGTGTAATTGTTCTGGTTAGGAGGACTTCCAGCACATTGTTGAATAGTAGTGGTGAAAGCGGGCACCCTTGTCTTGTTCCTGATGTTAAGGGGGAAGCTTTCAGTCTTTCAACATTGAGTATGATGTTAAAAGTGAGTTTTGTATAAAAGGCCTTTGTCATGTTGAGAAGATTCCCTTCATTTCCTAGTTTTCTGAGTGTTTTTATCCTGAAAAGTGTTTTGTCAAATGCCTTTTCTGCATCAGTTGAGATGATCATGTATTTTATTCCTTCATTCTGTTAATGTGGTGTATTACATTGATTAGTTTTCATATATCAAACCATCCTTGCATTCCAGGAGTAGTTCCTCTTAGGTCATGGTGTATAATCTTTTAAATATACTGTTGGATTTGGTTTGTTAGTATTTTGTTGAGGGTTATGTGTATATATTCATAAGGGATGTTGGTTTGTAATTTTCTTTCCTTGTGATAACTTTATCTGGCTTTGGTATCAGGGTATTGCAGCCTCATAGATTGAGTTGGGAATGTTTTATTGTCTCCTGTTCTTTGGAAGAGTTTGAAAAGGATTGGTGTTAGTTCTTTAAAAGTTTGGTAGAATTTGCCAGTGAAGCCATCTGGTCATGGACTTTCTTTCTTGGGAGGTTTTTGATTGCTAATCCAATCTCTTTACTTGTTACAGGTTTGTTGAGAACTTTTGTTTCTTCTTGATTCAGTTTATGTAATTTGTGTGTTTCTGGAAATTTGTCCATTTCATCTAGGTTAACTAATTTGTTGATGTACAGTTGTTCATAGAATTCTCTTATAATCCTTTTTATTTCTGTAAGGTCAGTAGTAATATACGCACTTTCATTTATTTGAGTCTTCTCTCTTCTTTTCTTTGTAAGTCTGGCTAGAGGTTTGTCAGTTTTGTTGATGTTTTCAAATAAGCAGCTTTTGTTTTCATTGATTTTTATTGTTTTTCTCTTCTCTATTTCATTTGTGTTTTCTCTGATCTTCATTGTTTTCTTCCTTTTGCTAGCTTTTGGTGTAGGTTTTTCTTCATTTTTAGTTCCTTGTGGTACAAATTTGGGTGATTTATTTGAGATCTTTCTTCTTTTTAATGTAGGCTTTACAGCTATAAATTTCCTTCTGAGCACTGCTTTTTGTGCTTCCTGTAAGTTCTTTCTCATATGTTTTGTTTTTGTTTTGATTCATCTCAAGGTATTTTCTAATTCTCCATGTGATTTTCCCTTTGACTCATTGATTGTTTGAGTTGTTTAACTTCCATGTATTTGTGAATTTCACAGTGTTCTGTCTTTTGTTTATTTCCAGCTTCATTGCATTGTGGTTGCAGAATATATTTGGTGTGATTTCAGTCTTTCTAAACTTATTGAGGCTTCTTTTGTGACCTAACATTTGGTCTCTCTGTGTGCACTTTAGAAGAATATGTGTCTTACTGTTGTTGGGTAGGGTGTTCTGTATATGTATGTTAGGTCTAGTTGATTTATGTCTTGTTCTAATGCTCTGTATATTTATTGTCAAATTGTCGTATCCATTATTGAATGGGATGTATTGAAGACTCCACCTATTACTGTAGAACTTCCTCTTTCTCCCTTCAATTCGGTCTTAGGCTTACTTCGTATATTTTTGGACTATGTTGTATATATGTTTGTAATTATTGTATCTTCTTGATAGGACTCTTTTATTAGTATATAATATCCTTTGTCTCTTGTAACAGTTTTTTGCTTAAAGTCTATTTTGTGTGATATTAGTATATCCTACCCAGCTCACTTTTTGTTATTTGCGTGGGATATCTCTTTCCTTCCTTTCACTTTCATCATATTTGCATCTAAAGTGAGTCTCTTATAAACAGTTTGTACAGTTGGATCATATTTTTTTATTCATTCTACTAGTTAATTAATTCATTCCAATCTGCCTTTTGATTGGAGAGTGTAACCCATTTACATTTAATGTAATTACTGATTGGAAGGACTTCTGCCATTTTGTTACTGTTTTCTTTGTCTTAACACCTTTTCCCCCATACCTCCCATTTTTGTGTTTAGTTCATTTGTTTGTGTTGAACCATTTTGATTACTGTCTCATTTCCTGTTGTGTATATTTTCTAGATACTTGTGGTTCCCAGGAGGACTACATTTAGTATCCAAGATGTATTACAGTCCAGTTTGAACTGATACCAACTCAACTTCAGTAGCATTCAAAAACTCTGCTCCTGTGTAGCAGTGCTGCCCCCCCATGTTGTTGTTGTTGTTACAAATTACATCTTTATTCATTGTGTGCCCAATAACATAGATTTGTAATATTTTATGCATTTGTCTTTTAAATCATGTAGGAAATAAAAACTTGAGTCACAAATACAAAATAATAATGATCATAATAATAATATTTGTGCATATAGTTATCTTTACCAGAGATCTGTTTAGTGTCCTTTTATTTCCTTCTTTTAGCATTTCTTATAAAGTAGGTCTGATGGTAATGAAATCCCCTCAGCTTTTGTTTATCTGAATATGCCTTAACTTATTTCTTATATTTGAAGGACAGTTTTGTTAGATATAGAAGTCTTGGTTGATATTTTCTTTTTGTTTGGTGCTTTAAATACATCGTTCCACTGCCTTTTGGCTTCTATGGTTTTATGATGAGAATTGGCTGTTGATCTTATTGTGGATCTCATGTACATGACAGCTGCTTTTCTTATGCCAAGATTCTGTTTGTCTTTTGACAGTTTGATCATACTGTGTGTTGGTTTGGATGTCTATGATTTTTTCCTGCTTGGAGTTGTTGAACTTCTTGGATTTTAGATTAGTGTATTTTAGCAAATTTGGGAAGTTTCTGGCCTTTATTTCTTCAAATTTTCTTTCTTCCCCTTTGTTTTCCTATTCTCCTGAGACTTATAATGAATCTGGTTGATCTACTTGATGGTGTCCTTGAAACTGTCTCTTAGCACCGGTTTTTTCTAGTCCTTTATCTCTTTGCTTCTCAGACTGCATAATTTCAGTCGTCTGATCTTTAATTTTCCTGTTTCTGCTTGTTCACATCTTCCGTTGAGCCTCTCTAGTGAATTTTGTGTTTCTGTTATTGTACTTTTCAGCTCCAGAATTTCTGTGTGGTTCCTTTTTATAATTTTTCTCTATTGATGGTCTCATTTTTGTTTACACATCATTTTCCTGATTTCCTTTAGATTTTTTTGTTTTTTTGGGTCCATGTTTTCCTTTAACTCTGTGAGCATATTTAAGACAATTATTTTAAAGTTTTTGTGCAGTAAGTCCACTGTTTGGGTTTCTCAAGGACTTTTTCTGTCAGTGTATTTTGTTTCATTGAACGGACCATACTGTCTTGTTTCTTTTTATGCCTTGTGATTTTTTTTGTGTGTGTGGAAAACTGGACATTTGAATAATGTAATATTGTATCTCTGGAAATTAGATTCTCCCCCTTCTGCGAGGCTTGCTGTGTTTTTGATTGTCGAAGGCACTAGTATCCCTTGTATCTAGTGACTTCCCCCAATTATTCTTTTTCAGTGACTGTATTCCTTGTCAGGTGTGGTCACTGATGTCTCTGCATCTTAGCTTGTGTTCAGCAAGTGTTTTCACAATTTCCTTGAATACCTGGAACTAAAAAAAAAACAAATAGACAAACTCCTCCTAGTCTTTGCAGATTGGCTCTTGGCAGGTGCCCATTTTCAAAAGTTAACCAGACTTGCAGCTAGCCTAGCATTCAGCCCAAGGTGAAAGCTTAAGGTTTTCTCTGAGCGTGCATCCTGCCATGGGTGTGCATGCAGCTTTCTAAATGCCCCCGTATACATGGGTGCTTTTGACTGCCGTAATTTCCCAGAGAAATTCTCTTTTTGACTTTTCCTCCTAGACCTCAAGAAGTCTATTGCATATTTGAACTGTAATTGTTTACCTCAGATGTCTGCAGATTGTTCCTCCACCTTGTGACAGCTTTGAGTGATGACAGCCACTTCTCCAGCCTGGGTGAGTTTGAGTTAGGCCAAACAGATTGCACTTTGGTCAGTGCTTCAGGTGGCCTCCAGACAGGTTTGAACAGAGTTGCACAATAATTCATAAATAAGGTCTACTCTGCTTTTTCTGGAACCAGGGACTAGGGTTCCATTCTGGGAACATAGGCTCCTGTTGCGGCGGGGACGGGGTCTAGCAAGGACAAGTAAAAATGCCACAAAGCTTTCCTACCACTTTAAGTTGACTTTTCCTTGATTCACTGTTTAGCTGGTTGCTGTAAGTGTTTGACTGTTTTCCACAGTTTTGATAAAGTTGGTTCTGACAGTTGGTGCTTGTTTTTTGATGTTATGGTGAGGTGGGGTGGTGGATGGGAGCTTAGAGCTGCCTACGGCAGCATTTTGCTGACATCACCCTGCCAGACTTGGTTCTGTTGTGGCAGTCCAGTTCAGCACCCACAGAAATCATTTCGTTCTGCCACTGCTGCAAAGATAAGAGATTCCTCACTGCTTGTCCGACCCTCTTCCTGTAGCTCCCTGGCGGTCACCACAGTTTCTCCTATGCTGTTTTCAGTATTGTTGTTGACTCAGTAGTAGTGTTAATGTTTTTTTCCTGTTAAATATTAGATTAAAGAAAGATTAATTACTAAATATAAGGTTGTTAAAAAGCCTTGATGCCTTGTGATCTTTGTATCTTAAGGCCATGCTTTTGGATTTTTTTCTCCCTGAGCAAATGCACTTCTGAAATAACCCCAAGCAGTGGTAAATATGATTTGATTTCTATACAGTTTTATAGTTATGCATTTACTAACAAAATTGAAGTGCAACTGACATGGTCTTTTATCTATTTGGTGAGTAGTATGCATTTATAATTAGCTTGCAAATTTGGAGAGTTGGCATCATTTGGCAGAGCATTAGACAGTGACGGCTACATGTGGCTTTTGAAGACCTTATAGTATGAGGTAGTATAAGACAGAGTGTATTCAGCAGAAGACAAATTCTAGCATTATACATGAACTAGAAATGACCATTTGGATAAGAGTTTGAGGCCCTTGGATGTAGGAGTGTCTAATGTCTTTTTGGTATTCTTTAGCCACTTTGTCCTTGATCAATCATTTTGGTACTGGATTGGGATTCACTGTTAATTTTTGAGGAGTTTGACCTAGGAGTTAACATGTTGCATTTATTCCAAAGACTGACTTGGGGAAGAAGAGAAAGACAGTTGGTAATAAATTATGGTTTGTAGTAAGGAGACCTGAGGCTGCTATTAATCCAGACTCCATGCCTTCTTCCCAGCTGTCCCTCATTGCCCCACACCTTGTTTGTCCAGGCATCAACTCAAAGCATAATTTGGTTAAAATTCTTCATAAAAGTGTAGGAGTTAGTGGATCTGTGGTTCTCTGCTCCAAATAATTATTGCTAAGGGAAAGGTGGGATTACTTAGTCTTGACAGGTTGCTTCAGGGGATTTTCTTGACTTCGAGGTGTATCTTAACCCTCTTGGTACCTCTTGTTCTTTGGTGTACTTACATGCACTGTCTCCTTTGAAACCTCCTTGGGGAGGTGAGAAGAGGTGGGGTTACCTTTATTTTACAGATTCATAAACAAAACTTCAGTGACATTGTTTCTTAAGTAGCTAATGGTGCTGCTCTAGGAGCCAGGTCTCAAGGGTCCAAGGCTAGCGTTCTTTCTGATAATTTCATATCTAATAAATAGAGTTTCAGAAATAGTTGACTATGTGGTTAGAGAACAATGTAGTTAGAAATCAGTTGATAGAAAAGGGGGATCCTAAGAATCAAAGACCCTCCCTATTATGGCATATATGTTTCTGTGTGGGTGTGTTTATTTTATTTAGGCCGTATTTCTTAGTTTTAATGCTTGGTTCTTTTGAAAGGAACAAAGCCACATACCTTTTAAATCAGCAACCTAAAACAAGAACTTTTTGAATTTTTGTTTCATTTGTTTCCTTTTTTCCTTTCAGACTTTTCATTTTCCCCACAGGAATCCATAGGGGAGAAGACTTAGAATAACATAAATGTAGGGGCAGTAGAACCAAGGGGAAAAGGCTAACGGCAGCTCTGAGTAAGTGCTGGGAAGAGAGCGTGAACACCATGGGTGGAGAAAGGGGAAAAGTCTAGCGAGTGCCTGGAGTAATTGACCTCCTTCCAGCATGGCTGCTATGACACACAATTGCAGAGTCTCATATTATAAAGGATCAGAGAACTGTTGGCTCCGCTTGAGGCACTTTCAAACCTCACTACTCTACCTGAATTGAAGCAGACGGGACGGTTGGCTTTCTGGCTGTGAATACACTGACTCCGTAGGGAAGCAAGTAGGAAACAGTGCTGGCCTGCTCACGT
The DNA here is from genome assembly GCF_037783145.1 of Equus przewalskii. Lineage (NCBI taxonomy): Eukaryota > Metazoa > Chordata > Mammalia > Perissodactyla > Equidae > Equus > Equus przewalskii. Next base: position 59,597,544 of record NC_091832.1, on the reverse strand, counting down.
TTATTCATCCTCAGTTGAGACGGAGGAGATAGGAAGGGCAAAACTCAGATGAGAGACTACTCCAGGAGCTTGTTTCCACGTCACCATTCAGAAGCACGTGTCTGTAACTTAGCAGGACAGCTGGGCTGAGGACTGGTTGTCTTTGTGACGTCTGCTTATCCTTCTGTTTTACATGCATTTTCCAGTGAGGGCTGGGCAGGGGCAGCAGGGAAGATTTAGAATGAAGTAGAGTTTAAACCTTCCGTTAGCTCTGTGACCTTGGATACCTTGGGCACGTCAGCAAACTCTCTGCCTCACTTCCTCAACTGTGAAGTGAGGTAACAGTAGCACACCTACCTCATGGGTAGAAGAAGTGAGTTTATGTATCTGAAGTGCTGAGACAGTGCCTAGCACAAAATAAGTGCCATATAAATGTTGTCAGGAACTGAAAAAAATGAATGACAGGCCATGTAAACAACAAAATGAATATGTATTCTATTCCACCTGAATAAGTGCCTCTACTAAATTCAGTGTGTATTTTGTTACTCACTGTTTGTTTTTTAATTTTTGCCCTTAGATTTTATTATGGGACTTAATTTTATCGTGGATGTCTATCTCCACTGGATACAGGACATAGTTAATTAACTGACCAAGGAAAGATATAGTACATACAGATTTGGGTTTTTTGGGCTTTTTATACTAGATCAGAACCTGGAAAATGACAGTGGCAGCAAAAGACACAGAGTCTCTGATGTTCCGGGCACATTTTTCTGGCAACAGTAATTATTTATTAGAATTAAGTACATATGGAAATAGACTTGATAATACATTATGCTAAGTAATAATTGCTGTGCAATCCTTATGCTTTGCACAAAAATATTTTTAAAACCCTCTCATATTTGAAAGAATGGTAACTTTTGGGACTGACCCTCGCAGAATATGGTTTAATGTTTTCTGACAATTTTTATTAAATTTGTTGATTTTTGATCATTTTAAATTGCCTAATTTTATTAGAAAATAATTTTAGGTTATGATCACATGCTTTTGGTATGGTAACGTATCAGTAAAGGGTTCTATATTCCCTGTTTTCATGTGCAGGGGAAACCAATGGGATAGAATAAACTGTTTCTTTTTACAGAAGAGCTGTTTTCTTTTTACTAAAGTGATGTTTTTGAGGCCCATGGTCCAAGAAAGATTAGCTGGACTGAGGAGGATACGTAAGTGATGAATGCATGAAGTTGTCTACGAGGGCGTAAATGTTCTGTTAGCACTCTGCCATTGGGTGGGACATTGCTGTTAATGGATAATGGTTTCAAGAGCTACCGAAAACATCGTGGCTCATAACAAAGTTCTTTTTCTGGCTCTCAAGTGTCAGCCAGATGGACCATCTTAAAATTTGGAGGTTCAGTGCCTCACTAGGTTAACTAATAGGCCTTTTGTAACAATGTGTTAAGTTTTTTAGATAGTCAAAAGTTAGACTTTCGTATAAGCCCAAACAACAACTAAAAGTGAAGTTTGTCTTTTGTAATTTATGGAGAAAAAAGTGTGTTCTATAATTTTTCACTGTTACAGTGTCGTATAAAACCATTTTCAGGAGGCCGGCCCTGTGGCCGAGGGGTTAAAGTTCTGTACGCTCTGCTTCGGTGGCCCAGGTTCGTGGGTCTGGATCTGGGTGCAGACCTGCTCCACTCATCAGCCGTGCTGTGGAGGCATCCCACGTACAAAATAGAGGAAGACTGGCACAGATGTTAGCTCAGGGCTAGTCTTCCTCAAGCAAAAAATAAAAATAAAAATTATAAAAAAACCCATTTTTAAATTACAATTTAGCTGCCTTGAAATGAAATTTGAAATCAAACCACATGCTACTTGATTATAACAAAAAATTAGAATTTTTTCCCTTGCACAGTTCATCAGGACCACTCTACCTTCATTGTGACCTTGGTGAATCGTAACTCACCATCTGGAGTGTTAAGGCCCTAGAGCTTCAGCGAGTTCAGGGTATCTGAGTGTAGCTCTTGTGCACTAGGAGAAGAAGGAGACTTTTTTCTGGGTTTACTGTGTGGTAGGCGTAGCTATTGCCATTTAATTTAAGACAGCCCACCTGCGCTATCTGCTTCTCCTTCTTTCCCGTCAACTTTTTTACCCTTAACTCTTGGATTTGTTTCTCTGTTCCTTCTTTTGAAATGTTCTGGAGGCCTTCTTTTCTAGCTTTCTTTTGTAATTAGATGGGTCCTTACCTCGGAAAACAGAAAGGGAGTTTTTATACCTTGGGCATAGCACTTCATTTTTCTGGATCACTGTTTTTATATATAGAATATGATGGGAGTTGGATTACTCTCCACATATGACATTCTGTGAAGTAGGATAAGAGGAGTTTGATCCTTCTCTAGACCTTTCACTTGTTTTCTTTTTTGTTTTACTCAGCTCCATGTGTTTGCTGTGACCCAGGTAACTCAGTACCGTTCCTTTTTACAAAGGCAGGCTAACCCTTTATTCTTTACTTCCCTGCTTTGTTAGTTAAACCAACCAGAATTTTGAGTTGCAGTCACTTGGTGATATAGTTTAATAAATATTTTACCTTTATATAAGTATATTAAATATTAAACTCTGACTGAGAAAGGTTTGTGGAGGCTTCTAAAGTGATCGATTAATCAATAAGATTTATTAAGGGCTTAAAGTACTCCCAACATTGTGAAGAACTGTAGGGGTTGCTGAATGTGTTTACATTATAATTGGAAAAATAAAAACATCTGAAAGAAAGAACAGTCAGGTGCTGAATCTTGCTCTCCTGAGTAGGGCCATGCCAGTGTAGAGGAGGATGTGTGCGTTAGGGTAGTTGTTGGCAGTTACTAGGAGAAGAATCATGGATCCACCCTAACCATGGAACTGGGTATTTTGGTTGCACTTGGCAAGATTTGCAAATTTCCAGTGGGCAAAAGGTCCTAGGTTTGTAGGGACATCATGAACAAAGGCACTAGACAGGAATTGGGCTGGGGTGGGTGGGAGAGGAGGGTGATGGATAGCTATGGGATGTGGACACTGAGTGGATTCCTTAAGGAGTGGAAGATGTATCAAGGTCAGTAGTGGTGGTGGAGAGACAACTTTAAATCCTAGTCAGAGGAGTTTAGATGGAGGTAGGCAGGTATTTGGAAGTCTTTGTTTATTATTAAAAATGAATGCAAAGAAGGTACAGGTACCTTCTCTCTTCTAGCCTTTAGATATTGTTGGTTGATGATTTGACGCTTAGAGCTGCTGCAGCCATCTTAGACCCTGTGAGTGTTGTGAGTTCCCTCCCATATCCTTGATTACTTGAATTTAATTTCTCCTAGGTACCCTGCCTAGATCAGGTCCTATTGGCAGTTTTAATGAAATTGTATGCTTTAATGAATCTTCTTACCTTTGCTATATTCTAATCTGGTCATAGTATTTTAGAGTCTTAAAGTTGGAAGGGTCCTTGGAGATAATCTGATCCACCTTCCCAACCAGTGCAGGAATCATACTCTTGGTTTTTTGTTTTTTTTCAAAGATTTTATTTTATCCTTTTTCTCCCCAAAGCCCCCCAGTACGTAGTTGTATATTCTCCGTTGTGGGTCCCTCTAGCTGTGGCACGTGGGATGCCGCCTCAGCGTGGCCCTACGAGCAGCGCCATCTCCGTGCCCAGGATTTGAACCAACGAAACACTGGGCCGCCTGCAGCGGAGTGCGCGAACTTAACCACTCAACCACGGGGCCAGCCCCCCATACTCTTGGTTTTTGAAGTGATTGTTCTGCTGCTGCTGGAATGCGTCTTTTAAGACAACTCTTTCCATTGGTAGATTTCATTCTGTAGGTTAAAGTCTGCCTTTCCTAGCTTTAATCTGGAGCTATACAAAGTCGAATTCCTTTTTTCTTTTTCGTGAGGAAGATTCACCCTGAGCTAACATCTGTTGCCCATCTTTCTCTTTTTGTGTGTGAGCTGCCACCACACCATGGTCACTGACAGATAAATGGTGTAGGTCCACGTCTGAGGAACTGAACCTGGGCCGCTGAAGTGGAGTGCACCAAACTTAACCACCAGGCCACCAGGACTGGCCCCAAAGTCTAATTCTTTTTCAGTATTCTGGCCCTTCAGGTATTTGAGGACAGTTATGATGCCATCTTCTAAACTTTCTTTTCTCTTTCTAAATATTTTACTTTCTCTTATTTTGTATGTCAAGATTCCCCACCATTATTTTTGCCCATCTTTTGTGTATTCTACTTCTCAGTGGAGACCCAGAATTGAAATAATATCCTTTTAAAAAATCAATTATGATGTTTTTAGCTGCAAGTAACAGATAGCCCCTCCTTATCTGGCTTAAACAATAAGGAATTTGCAGTTTTCCGTACAAAGATGTACATTTTCTTCATATTTGAATATTCCTGGATTTGAGGCATTTTGAACATTTAAGTGAATAGCACATCAATTTAGTTGACAGCATTATTTCCCCTTGATGATTCATAAAATAAGGATGTATCTTCCCATTGATATGTATTGAATTTGACGAAACATGACATTACATCAAATATCAGGAGGTTTTGTGGATAGAGTGGACCCACGATTGGTTGTTTCTTTGCTTTGATTAACACAGGGCTCCAGCGAGGCAGAGAAGCTTTTGGTTTGCCCTCACAGGGTCTAAGATGGCTGCAGCTACTCTAACCATCAAATCACCAGTCAGCAACATCGAAAAGCCAGAAGCAAGAAGCTCCCTTCTTTGTGTTCCTTTTTAAGAAAAAGCAAAATTTAGTGCCCTTCCTTGGTCAGAATTGTCACTTGCCCATTCCTAAGCAGTCACTAACGAGATAGGGAGTACCAGTATTAGCTCAGTTGTTCTAGATCAGTGATTCTCAAACTTGTGTGCACCAGAATGACCTGGAGAACTTGTTCAAACACAGATTGCTGGGCCCCACCCCCCGAGTTTCTGGTTTAGTAAGTTTGATCGGGGACTGACAGTTTGCTTTTCTCACAGGTTCCTGGTTCATCCTGATGCTGCTGGTCCAGGAAATGGAGATGGGCCCGGTGTCCCTTAAGTGCATGGCCAACTGGTATCCAAACAAAATCAGGGTTTTGTTAGCAAGAAGTGAGGGGGGCAGTGTGAGGTAGGCATCTGTCCCTTTGTGTCACAGTATAGATCAGTAATACTCCTAGGTGTTGTAACACACAGAAGTGTGGTTATTACTGTGGCTTGTTCAGAACTAAATTTTGAGAATGGTTTACTTGAATCATATCAAGTAGATCAAGTAGATTGAAGATAGAGTTACTCTCTGACATGGTTTCATGAGGGGGAGAGAAAAGGGTGGCTATTCAGTGACAGTACAGAGAATTGAGTATAGTTTTGGGTAGTATGTGGCACATATTAATAGCTGATGTGTATTAACTCATTTAAACATCTGTCAGATAGGTACTGGTAATAGCCACATTTCACAAAGGAGGAAACTGAGGCCCAGGGAGGTTAAATAATTTGCCCAGTGTGATACAGCTAGTAAATGGTAGATCTGGGTTTCAAAACTGTGCAGTGTGACCTCACAACCCATACTTTAACCATATATTCTACTGAATTCTGTCACTTGGGTCCTCTGTTGCAGGAAGGGTAAGGCTGAGAGGTTTCTTTTGTAGTTTTGGCTTGTGCCAGTATGGTGGGATTAGCATTCTGGTAATTATTCCCTCCCTCCCTCCCTTCTTCCCTGTTGATCTCTACCTGTTTTTGTGTTAGTGGTACATTTGAACATAGTGTAGAACTTAAAACATGATGGTAGCAGTGTCTGCCAGCTTTTTGCCATCTATGCATTTTATAAACCTACCTGCCTTGCATGTAGTAGGGGAAAGAAAATTGTATAGATAGGATTGAGTGCAGAGACCTATGGTTAAACACTTACTTTTTGTTGTTGTTGTTGAATATTATGATATGGAGGCTAATTATCTTCCTAAGAGGGATTGTGTTGGTCAGTCTTTATGGCGAGTAACAAACTAAGCACAAAGGTTTTTAGTTACTCCAGAATTGTTGAGAAAGCTAAAGAAACTCTGGGCCAAGCTTCTAGGCCTGATTCCCAAAAGCAGACTGAAAAACTGAGTTTCCTCATTTTGTGATGTGCCCTGCTTAGCGGTGTAAGCTGTAGCCATATGAAACAACCGGCCATGTTCTCTCCCGTGTAGATCCTTGCTGCTCCCTTTGCCTGGTGTAGTCAGTCCTCCTCTTTCTTGGCTAGTGCTTCTCATCCTTTGGGTTTCATTCTAAATTTTACTGAAAATTTTTTTACTGATCCTGTCATCTTAATTTCCCTCAGAAGTCAGATGCTCCTGCTCTCTGCACCCTGTATTCCTCTGTCATTGTTCCTAACCATTTATTACTGCTCGTTGGTCTAGCTTTCCCCACTCCTCACTGCATCCCAGTGCCTAGCACAGTATGATACTTGAATGTAAGGAGTTGAGTGGTTCAGATTTAAAGTCACTAATTACGCATTTGAAGCTTCATTATGAAAAAATAGATGCCAATCACCAACTTCTAAGTTGTAATTTATAATTTTCGTAATTATAATTAGCTTGACAGATTTTTGCTTTGGTTTGAGTATAATACCCTTTAGAGCATGTCTGATGTAACTTAATGGAGATTGGACAACTGATCTGTTTGCTAATAATTCTTTGGAGTTTGGAAACTAGGAATCTGAGAAGTTTGTAACTAGATGATAACGACTTTAAAAAATAAACTTTTATGGGCCAGCCCCAATGGCCTAGTGGCTAAAGTTTGACGTGTTCTGCTGCAGTGGCCTGGGTTTGGTTCCCAAGCGTGGAACCACACCACTTGTGTGTTAGTGGCCATGCTGTGGCAGCAGCTCACATTAAAAAAAAAAAAGGAAGATTGGCAATAGATATTAGTTCAGGGTGACTCTTCCTCAGCAAATAAATAAATAAGCTGTTTATTTTTGAATAATTTTTATCTGTAAAGACAGCACAGAGAGTTTTTGTGTACTCCTCACCTGGTTTCCCCCATTGTTAACATCGCACATTATCGTGGTACATTTGTCCCAACTAACCTTGGTACATTGCTATTAACCAAACTCCAGACTGTATTTGGATTTCACCAGTTGTTCCTTTTGTGTCTTCTTTCTGTTCCAGGATCCAATTCAGGGTACCAAATTGCATTTTGTTGTCACATCGCTGTAGTCTCCTCTCAGCTGTGATAGTTTCTGTCTTTCCTTGTATTTCATGACCCTGACAGTTTTGGGGAGGACTGGTCAGGCATCTTGTAGAATGTCCATCAATTTGGGTTGGTCTTATGTTTTTGTCATAGTTCGACTGAGGTTATGGATTTTTAGAAAGAATACTACAGGGCTGAGGTGCCCTTCTTGTCACATTATATCAAGGGGTGCATGATACCTACGCAACACCAAGGACGAGGTTAACCTTCATCACTTGATTAAGGTGATGTTTGCCAGGTTTCTCCACTGTAGAGTTACTGTTTTTCTCTTTTCCCACTCTATTCTTTAGAAGCAACTCACGAAGTAGCCCACTCTCAAGGACTGTGTGTGTGCACGCGCACACGCATGTGTGTGTGAACATGTGTCTGTGTGTGTGGGGAGGTTAAGCTCCACCTCCTGGAGAGGGCAGTATCTACATTCTGTAAGCAAGAATTCTGTAAGCAAGATTTGTTTCTTCTCTCCCCCAGAATAAATATTTAGATTTATCACTGTGCAGTCACTTTATAAGTATCTTGATGACAATTTAATAGACATTTAATGAGTGTCTACTATGTGAGAGATACGGTGCTACTTTGGGGAGTGGTAATTTTAACTTTGGGGTCTCATACCTCTTTGGGAAACTAGTAATGCTATAGACTTTTCTCTACAAAAACATAAGATGTGCAAAATTTTGCGTGCAATTTTATGGGTTTCACAGATCTTTGAAACTCTTATGACTTCAGTGAAGACAATCTCTGCCCTCCAGTAGCGCAGTCCAGCTGAAGAGATAGGCAAGTAAGAAAATAGAATATGATGTGTTGCATGCTGTTAAGGAAATACAGGTAAAGTGTTACGGAAACACAGCTGAGGGAGTAGTTTTACTTTGGGTGATAGCCTAGGGAGGGCTACAGAGAGGAGATGCCATTTGAGTTTGGCTGTGAAAAATGAGAAGGAGTTAAATCAATAAAAGAGTGGAAAAACATTCTTCTTTTCTTTTTTTTGAGGAAGATCAGCCCTAAGCTAACATCTGCCACCAATCCTCCTCGTTTTGCTGAGGAAGATTGGCCTTGAGCTAACATCCATGCCCATCTTCCTCTACTTTATATGTGGGATGCCTGCCACAGCATGGCTTGATGAGCAGTGCGCAGGTCCGCACCTGGGATCCAAACCAGCGAACCCCAGGCAGCTGAAGCAGAGAACATGAACTTAACCACTACGCCACCAGCTGGCCTCTGGAAAAACATTCAAAGCAGAGGGAACACAAGCAACAAAGACCTGTGCAAAAATGCGTGGCGTCTTTGGGAATTGGTGAGGATTTGATCTTGCCAGGGTATAGATGAAGTGGAAGGTGGGTTGGATATAAAGTTGGAGAGCTAGGAGAAGGTATAGAGTGGAAAGAGACTTGAATAAGTTTCTCACTTCATACATTTTGAAACGTTTAAATGACTGTGTAATGGTTTTCTACACAGATTATTGTCATCTTTAGTTTTATGACTCAGTAATTTACTGCTTTACTTGCATCATGCGTGTGTGAGTTAAGAAGTGAGTAGGAGGTGAAGAAGTGCAGACCACTTTCTCAAGAAGTTTTGATAGGAAGCGGCTTTGGGGAGGGAGAGAGCTAGAAGAGATTGTGAGGTCCGGAGAAGTTTTGCTTTAAGTTGGGAGAGACTTGAGTGTGTTGAAATGAAAGGAAAGAACCGGTAGAGAAGAAAAGTGAGTAATTGAAATAAGGCTCCTGAAAATGTGGAAAGATGATCTAACACAGAATGGAAACGTTTGCATCAGGGAAGAGTGAAGAAGAAATCTAATTTGTACTTAATTGCTTGTGTATATTGTGTTTAGAGCGATCAGACTTATGTAAGACTTACCGTTGGCTTGTAGGTAAGTTCAGGCTGTGGCCTGGCCATCTGTCTTGCTGTTACTGTATTCAATGTGCTTATTTAATTCCTTATATTAATATATTTAGGGTCTTTGCTAGTTCTGTTGATAGGAAAAAGTATCAGAGAATCCATACCCTTGATGAATTTAGTTGAGGTAATGTAGAATATAGGGCAGATATATAAAAGGATAAAAAATAAGTGTAATGTGAGAAATTCTACAGTTCCTTCTCATGCTTTGGGCTGCAGGCTTCGGCCAGAGCAGTCTCTGTCTTCATGGTTTTTTTGGGCGGTCCTGGGGAAAATGAAGGTAGGGTATGTGGTAGTTTATCTTGTTCTAGATAGTTTCTCACTTAGAAGTGAATTCAGCTGGTTCTACACTTAGTAAATCCTCACTGAGCATTTTTATTCCCCTCTTAGATAATTTTAACTATAAGCTATGAAAAGGACTAATTTTTATGATGACCTCTTTTCTTTTAACTTAGGCCACAATGTTAATCGCTAGTTTCTAATCTGATAGATACTATTTATAAAAGAATTGAACCTCTTATGAAGGAAATTATTCCTAAATAAAGCATTAAAATTTAGCGTATGTTTGAATGCAGAGTTGACTCTATGCTTAACAAAAGGAGGTTTCTGGTCATAATTATAATGCCCTTTGGGCATGGTATTAATTGACTTTGGAAATTAATTTAAACTGAAGCTTCATTAGGCAACCATTACTCTTGCATTTATATTCTTTCTGCTCTAAATCCTTAGTGAAAGTGTATGCTCTTTACTCAAAAACTGTATACCAAAGTTTTCTTGTTGAAAAACTGTCTAGTATTGTAATGATAAACAGCTTTCACTTTAAAGAAATGTTTTCCTGTTGTGATGGATTTTTGAAAAGAAATTTTAATAAAATTACACCATTTTATGAATAATTGACTTTGAAACCTCTAAAGTCAGTATAGTTTATGCCTCTGGTCACATCCATTTAGCAAATATGTGCAAAGCACTGTGGGTTTGTACACTGAATGAGTGACTGAGAGTCAGCAGTGACTAAGAAAGACAAGGTGCCTGCTCTCACGCCACCAGCGTAGTGGAGAGGAACTGAACAAGGTGGTCACTGCTGCGAAAGGAAGGTGTCTGATGTGAGCGTCTGTGGGGAGTGCGCCGTGTTTTATGGGAAGGCATCAGCAAAGACCTCTTTAGTAATATGAAATCTGCAACCCGAGGGATGAGCAGAATCTGGGAGAAGGGTATATGAGGCAGAGGGAACAGCTGTGAGAGAGTGTGCCCGGGGAGTGTGGGGGTCCCGTGGAAGCAGACCTGGGAGGCTGAAGTGTACATATGAGGGGGAGAGCGGGACATGGTGACTAGGGCCACAGGGTCAGGGTCTTGTAAGCATTTTGACTTTATCCTAAAGGCTCCAGAAAACCATTGATGGGAGAAGATGAGATTTACATTTTGGGTGAGATCACTCTGCAATGGAGTTGGGGGGGGGTGGAGTGGAAAATAGATTGTTGGGAGGTTTGAGCAAATGTGGGGAGGCCAGTTAGCCTTCTGTAGTAGTCTCTGCAAGGGATGACAATGCGTGCATTGTGAGAACTTGATGTTAAACTCTACGTTCTGAGAGACCACTGAAATAGGTGAAAACTGTGTACGTGACTAAAACAGCTTATGTCTCTTTCAAGAGGTGTAAAGCTTTATGTGCATATAGTTCTTGAATTTCATCTAAGGATCCTGAATTCTATTAAGGATGTATCCTAAAGATAATGTACAACTATCATGAAATCTTTATTAATTTATTTCTCGGGGGGGATCCCTTGTTTATTTTATAAAATGAAACTTTTTAATATTCAACTTAAGAAGTCTTTGGTCATAATGATTTTAAAACAGATTTTTCTTTTCGGTTTTAAACATATCCAATTACCACTCTGGAATACTTGACCCTTAATTAACTAGTAAGGCAGGGAATTCAGTCTGCTCCAGTGTGAAATAGTGCCGTTTAAAAGTTGGAAGCCTGAAGCAAGACAATAAGACTGTGGTGACCATAACCAAGCCAAGCACACTGTTTTTGAGTAATAAAATAAGCTTGTAAAATGAGCGCAATTCCAGGAGTATGTCATATCAAGACGGGGAAGCAGGTGCCAGTGGTTGGGGGCCTCAGGATGAAGCCATGGGCCTGGCCAGAAGATTTTTATTTGTTTTCATCTCTAATGCAGCTCAGATAAATATGAAGCTGTGCCGGTAGAAAATCTTTTGTATTCCCTATTTGTCTTTTCCTTCCAGGAGGAGTAAAAACTTTATATAGCAGATTTATGAGAATATGATGAGAAAATTTTAGAATTCAATTTTGAGTCCCTAAAGGAGTGTAGACTACCTTACTGAGAAGATTTGAGGAGAAGGATAGAAGCAGTCAGTGGAAAGAATAGAGGATGGAGGGAAGGGTACTTTTGTTTTCTCTTAAAGAATGGGAGGGTAGACCATATTTATAGGCAGAGAAGGAACCAACAGAAAAGAACAGATTACATGTACTCTAGAAACAAAACACACTGGAAAATACCTTCCCGGAGTTAGCCAAACTGCAAGGTTTGAGGATGCAGTCCTCAAGATTGCCCTCACATCTGACAGCAACTGCAAGTTCAGGGGGTTTCCAAAATCACACTGAGGTTTGATAATTTGCTAGAAGGACTCATAGAACTCACTAAGAGCTGTTATCCTCACAGTTACAGTTTATTACAGGGAAAGGATACAGATCAAAATCAGCCAAAGGAAGAGACTCATAGGTCAGAGCCTAGGAGAATTCTAAATGTGTAGCTTCTCTTCTCTCCCATGGAGTTAGGACAGGTGATCCTCTTGGTATCAATGTGTGACAGTATACCTGGAGTATTGCCAACCAGGGAACTCACCTGAGCTTTGGTGTCGAGAGTTTTTATTGGGGCTTCATTACTTAGGCATGGTTGATTGATTGATTAATTGATTGCCCGTGGAGTTGAACTCAGTCTCCAGGTCTCCTGATACTGAGTGACCCAAAGCCTTCACCCTGAATTGGTCTTTCTGGCATGGTCAGCCCCTGCCCTAAGACTGTTGAGTATGACCAACCCTACCCTGAGATCCATTGTGATTGGCTCTTGCCCTAAACAAGGACACTTCTATCAGATGAGACATAGATTACCTCCCAGAAGCTGAGAGAAAGGCTGGACCTCTCTTTGGGCAAGACCAACTTTACTCCACACTTAGATTTTGAAAGGATTGCCTTGAGTTTTATGTTGAGATTGATCTTGAATAGGGGCAAGGGTGGAAGCACACCAGTTAGGAAGACTGTTTGCAGAAGTCTTGAGGGAATGTTGGCTTGACCCCAGGTAATAGTGGCGGGGTAATAAATAGTTCTAGCCTGGAAATATTTTGAAGGAGGAACAGGATTTGTTGATGTATTGGATGTATGTATGAGAGAGAGAGAAGCTGTCCAAGATACCTCTTGAGGCTTTTGGCTTGAGCAGCTGCAAGGATGGAGATGCCATTACTGAGATACTGGAAAGTCAGTTGTCCATCATAAGAATTAGGTGGCTCTTGCCATTACTGCCAATTAAGAAGAAATCATAAAAAGCAGACCTGTACTGATAGTATATTACAAGTCATTAAAAGGAAATCATTCTGTGTGATCCAGATACTTGAAAAAAAAAATCTGTGGTACTTTATAACCCTCATATCAGGCCTCCAAATGAGCAAAAGACCAGCTTACGTGATGTTAATACTCTTATATTGATTCCTCTCTAATAATATTATCAAAGTGATCTAAACTGTATTTAGATATTATTACTTATTTCTGAATAGCAACAGTAGAGTTTCTGAACCCAAAGTTATTCAACCTGTTGAAGCTGATCACATCTTCAGAAGTTCTTGCTCTGTATGTTAGACATGCTACATGCATGACATGTCATATTTCTTCATTTCTAACAGAGAAAGTAGTTTCTTCATGCTCTCTCTTGACCTAGTAAGTTGATTTTTTGGGTCAGTTGAGAGCACTTATCTAAAAAAATGGTTCGTATTGAACTCCTGTGTTCATTGTCTTCATGTAGCTTTCGTCTGCTTTGATGGTGGTTATTTTTATACGTGCTCAGTTTCTTCATTGAGTTAAACTGTGAATGTTGGTAGTTATAATTCGCCAACTGCTGTAGAATAGAAATTTGGTAATTAAAAAGTTCTTTCGAACAGCAAAGTTTTGTTAGTGTTACTCTCTGTTGATGATCAGAATAATACCAAACCATTTGGTTATCCATCTCTATCAATACACAACTTGTCATCTGACAAATCTGTCAGCTAGAGTTTGTGCTATTCTCAAGCCCCAGTAACTCAGTAATATCTTTGTTGCGTTATGGAAAATAAAAAGTTTGCTTAAGACTGCTTAGGAAAACTTACTATCATTGGGAATTGTGACTAGATGAACTCAATTCTAATGACATTTAAATTTGTTTCTAACAGTTGAAAGGAATAACTAGAAAAGAAGTATTCTGTTAAAAAGCAAGTTGAGGATCAAATTATCATTTCTTGGCTTTCTACTCTGGTTTAGTTCTCTGGGCTCCTAACTTAATTCTATTCTTTTGTTTTGGAAGGCAAACACCTTAGTGAAATAAAACATTGGTGTTACTGAAGTTAAAAAAATAAAGAGAAAATGGAAGTCTGTGGTGAGATATATACTTTATTAGGAAAAAGGTTCAACTAAAGTTCTTCAGGTGCAAGAAATCTCATCCTGGTAGTGATAAATCATTCCCTTTTTTTGGTGAGGACGATTGGTCCTGAGCTAACATCTGTTGCCAATCTTCCTCTTGTTGCATGAGAAAGATTGTCCTGAGCTAACATCTGTTGCCAATCTTCCTGTACTTTTTGTATGTGGGATGCCGCCACAGTGTAGCTTGACTAGTGGTGTGTAGGCCTATGCTTGAGATCTGAACCTGCGAACCCCAGGGCTGCTGAAGTGGAGCGTGTGAACTTAACTACTACGCCACTGGGTGGACTCTGACAAATCATTCTTAAGTGATTGCTTACATTGACTTTTCTTGTCTCCCTCCCTCCCTTTCTCCCTCTTTCCTTCCCACAATTTATTATATATCTAGATTCAAATCTTAAAAAAAAAAGTAATATAACATTAGCCTAGCACATTAAAAAAACGTGTTCAACTTTGAATCATGCAGATAAGACCAGTGATATATGCTCGGATATTTTAAGGAAGCAAAGCTAAGGGCCTTCTCCAGAATATTTCAGAGAGAACCGCCATAGACAGCAAGGGGCCATGCTGTTATTGAAGTTTTTCAGGGAGGACTCCCCCTACTGCAGTACCCCACAGCTCATAGCACAAAAATTGTTTCCCAAATATCCAATGAGTATAACATTGGGGAAAGGAAAGAGGAACTAGAAAAAAATCCCTAAGAAATTAGGGAATGAGCTTTTTCAGAGCTACTCACAGAGACTCATATGTGAATCAAATTATTTTGCATTTCTCCTTTCCTTGGGAAAAATTCTAACATAATTTTAGATTAAGGAAAGAGAACATAAAAACTCCAACCAGTGAATACCATGGACAGTTTACATCTGTACTATGATTAAAGGAGGTAGACAGAAGAAAAGGGAAGAGAAAAAATAAAGGATTCCAAGGTTGGAAGGAATTTTAATTGATCATTCTATTCAACTTCCTTTTTTCAGATTTCAGGTTGTACTTGTGTTAGTATTTAGTAGGATAAATATTTCTGGATCTCAGGATACAAACATAAAAAACACTCTAATTAGGTACTAATTTGTGTTTCCTTCAAGGAAGTGTTATCAGTTCTTTAATCTGATAGCCAAAACAGGTATATCAATTTGTAGTCCATGTGTCTTCTTTATGTTTTAGTTCAGTGAATTTTGATAAAGTGAATACTCCCATGTGGCCAGCATCTAGATCAAGAAACCAGAACCATGGAAATACCCTGTAGTTACTAAAACTACTCTTCCTCCCTGTCCCCTCCCGCTAAGGGTAACCGCTGATCTTGGCTTCTAACGCCATGGAGGAGTTTTACCCGTGTGTGAATGTTATATGGACGGTAACATACAGATACTTTGGTGTCTGACTTCTTTAGCTCGACATTGCTTTTGAGATTTCACCATGTTGTTGTGTATATTCGTAGACTATGATTTCTCATTGCTCTGTGGTGTTCCATTGTCCGAATATACGATTTACTTATCTGTTCTAATAATGATGGGCGTTTGCGTTGTTCTAGTTTTTGGTTATCAGGAATAATGCTGCTATGAACATGCTCGTATCTGTCTTTTGATGAACATCTGTCACAGTCTGTTGGGTATGTTTTTAAGAGTAAAATTGCCATGTTATAGTTTGTTTTAATATATTTTTCATCAACTCAAACACTTTTATGTTTGGTTTAGTTTTCTGTCATGTTATTCTTTACTATTTTTATTTGGCATTTTCTTTCTTTTTTTTCTTTCTGGATATTGTCTTATGATCAGTTTTAGTAGATGCTGACATTTTTATAAAGTAGTTGTGTCAGTTTACACTCCCACTAACAGTTTCCTTCACATCCTTGCTGGTACTGTTTGTTTCGTTTTACCTATTCTTTTGAGCATATAAAACTTCATACCATTATTTGTGTACCTGTATGTTTGATTTCATATCTGGTAGTGTTTTTATTTCAGAGTTTCCTGGTCAGTCTTGCTTCTTTATTCCTCAAGGTGAACTTTAGGATCATTTTGCAGTTTACAAAATAAATATGTTGGGATTTTTATTTAGACTTTTATTTTATGAGTTATGTTAATGTGAATTGGCAACTTGCAATATTGAGTCTTCCAATTTAGAATAAGACATGACTTTCCACTTAATTCACGGATTCTTTTATGTCCCTCAGTTGAGTTATGTAGTTTATATAGATTATTCAGATTTCTTCGTAAGTGGATTCCTTATTGTGTTATGCTTTAAAAAGTCTGAATATGGTATTTTCTTTTTTATCTTCTAATTGGAATAAAAACCTTGATAAGGTATATTTTTCAAATGCTTTGCTATAGTCTTCCCATTGGATATTATTTTGAGTATTCAGTTTTCATAACTGAAATTAACATCTTTGTGTGTGTATTTGTGCATTTTATTATTATTATTCTCCTTTCTAAAAGGAATTGGCCAATTTTATTTGTAGGAACAGTTTGAATAGCATTAGAACAACCTGTTCCTTGACTGTATAAAAGATCACAAATGAAATATCTGGACTTGATTTTTGGAATGTAGCTTTTTGCTTTCTCAGTTCCATACATGGTATTATCTATTGAGGTTTACTATTATTCCTTGAGTCAGTTTTTCTGACTATTCACTGGACCTTGTTCTCAGATTTATGAGCATTGAGTTAAGAAAATAGTTTTCTGTAATTCTTTTTACTTTCCTATTTGTTTTTTTTCTTTTTTCAGCTTTTGTATTTATGGTTTCTCTCTTTAAATTTAGAGTAGACTGATTAGTGACTTACAGGTTGTGGTGAGTTTTATCAGATATAGCCTTTGTTCTCCTTTTTTGCTTGGATTTCAGTTTATATTGTTATTAGTTCCTCTTCTCTGACTTCCTAGAGTCATGATATTCTTTTCCTGACTTCTTTATTTGTATGTTTATTAATTTATTTTCATTCTTTCTTAGTAACATAGATATTTAAAATATAAGCTTTTTCATGTTATAGATTGTCAGTTACCCATAGATTGTTGACATGGTTTTCATTTTAATTATAATTTTCTAGATAATCTATAATTGTGTCTTTGATTTCCCCTTTGGCCTAATATTCACTTATGAGAAGAGTATTTTAAATTCTAATAGGTTAGTTGAGTTTTTGTCGTCGTTGTAAATCTCCAGTTTCATTGTATCATGATTAGAATGTTTGAATGATTTCTTCATTTTATAATTTGATAAGATGTTCTTTACTGCTCTACTGTGGGTTCGCTTTTTGTGTAGAATTGTGAATCCTTGAATAGAAGCATGATTCTCTTTTCCTGATGTAGAGTTAGATGTGTGAGTGTGTACTTGGGTGTCCCAACTTAATGTTCTTCTGTGTTCTTAGTTTTTTACTTACTTGATCTGTCAAGGCCTGAAAGAAGTTTATTAAAACCTCTATTGACTGATAATTTTGTGTCAGTTTCTTCTTTGTAGTTTTAAATGTGTGGTGTGTGCATATTTAATTTTTTAAGTTTTGTTGAAATATAGTTGACTTACAGAAAATCACACACCTTTGAAGTACAGTCATGAGTTAGTTAACAACAGGGATACGTTCTGAGAAATGCAGCCCTAGGTGATTTCATCGTGCGAACATCACAGAGTGTACTTACACAAACCTAGATGGTATAGCCTACCACACACCTGGGCTATATGGGATAGCCTGTTGCTTCTGGACTACAAACTTGCACAGCATGTTACTGTACTGAATACTGTAGGCAGTTGTAACACAATGGTGTTTGTGTATCTAAACATATCTAAACATAGAGAGGGTACAGTAAAAATACAGTATAAAGATAAAAAATGGTACAGCTGCATAGGCACTTACCACCACTGGAGCTTGCAGGGCTGGATGTTGCTCTGAGTGAGTCAGTGGTGAGTGAATGTGAAGTCCTAGAACGTTACTGTGCACTACTATAGGCTTTAGAAACCCTACGCTTAGGCTACCCTAAATTTATAAAAAAATGTTTTTCTTTCTACAATAATAAATTAACTTTAGCTTACCATAATGTTTTTACTTTACAGACTTTTAAATTTTAACTTTTTGACTTTTTTGTAATAACCCTTAGCTTAAAATACACATTGTACAGCTGTACAAATATATTTTCTTTCCTCATATCTTTATTCTGTAAGCTTTTTTCTCTTCTTAAATTTTTTTATTTTTTTAATTTTTGAACTTTTTTGTTAAAAACTAAGACAAACACCCACATTAGCGTAGGCCTACAGAGGGTCGGGATCATCACTATCACTGTCTTCCACCTCCCTGTCAGTTCCTCCTGAGGGACCTGCCAATCTTCGTGAGGAGGCGTGACTGTTTTCAGAAATATGTCCATGGTGGTTTTCTTGGTTTGTTTCTTGTTTTTCATCATAGACTTTCTTGTAAGCAGATAAGGCACTGTGAACATTCCTCTTTATTAATGAAAACCTTTCAGCGTTGAGGTCCGTGTTTTCATACTGTTTAAGGAGCTTGTTGAGGTCTAAAAAAGCTTCTGCTCAACCCTTCACTGTGAATCTTCTTAGGGGGTTCTTCTTCTTTGTCTTCTCCTGCAGTTTCCTTTTCTCTTCCCTCTTCTTTGGCTATGCATTTCTGTTCCAGTTCCAACAACAACTCATTAAGTAGTTCCTTAGGAACCATTTCTAAGAGCTCTTCAATGTCGTCCTCATCCACACCCAGGTTAAAGTTATTTGCATGTCAGCCACATCCTTGTTGATTGTTGCAGCCTCCTCATCCTTGGCAAATCCTTTGACGTCATGGACGAACCTCTTGAATGTCTTCTTCCAGGTGCCACTCATACACTCCTTGGTGACACCACCCCAAGCCCAAGCAAAGTTCTTGATGCAGTTATAGAATTGTCATCCTTCCAGAATTGCTTCAGTGTCTTCTTAGCGTCTTCCTCAGTTGCAGCAATAGTGTGGGCAAAGGTCTTCCTCAGGTAGTAGGCCTTAAAAACTACTGTAACTCTTGGATCCATTGGTTGGATCAAAGAGATGATGCTTAAAGGGAGAAAAGCTGCTTTCATATTGGGATGAAGATCATCAATAAAAAGAGGACGTCCAGGAGTGTTATCAACAGTAAGCAAAATCTTGAAAGTTATGTTATTCTCCAAACAGTACTTCTCCATTTCGCTGGCACAGCAATTCAAGAGGGCATCTTGGAAGAGAAGCTGGGTCATCCATGACTTCTTATTGCTCCTGTAGTGCACTGGCACTGTGTGCTTATTGATGTGCTTGAAGGCCCTGGGGTCCTCATTGTGTTGGATCACAAAGGGTTTTAATTTGTAGCCTGCGACATGCCTGTAAGAAAGACTGTTACCTTGTCCTTAAAAGCCTTGTAACCTGGCATCGATGTAGCCTCCTGGTGGATGAGAGTCCTTTCAGGCATCCATTTCCAGAATAGGAGGGTTTCTTCCATATTGAATATACTCTGGCAGGTAATTTCCCTCCACAATCAGCTTATCTAGAGTTTCCAAAGATTCTTCAGCTGCCTTCACATCAGCACATGCAGACTCACCACTCACTTTCACATTATGTAATGAGTAATGATTCTTGAATTGTTTAAACCACCCAGAGCCAGCAGTAAATTCAACCTCACAGTCAGGTCCAGCCTTTTCTTTCAGCATCTCAAACGAACTTTTTGCTTTGGTGGTGATCATCCTGGTGGTGAGAGGGACACGCTTCTGTGTCTGGTCTTCAATCCAGGTCATTAGAAGTTTCTCCAGGTCTGATATAGGCCCTTCTTGAATTTTTGTTAGTCTCGTTGCCTTCAGTGAAGCAGGTCCTTTAACAGCTTCTGTCACTTTGTTCTTGTTCTCAAGATTGTAGCTATGGTGGAATGGGACACTCCTGATAGAAAGCAATAACCATCACTAATTTTCCACTTTCATAGTCCTTAGTCACTTTTGATTTTGTTTCCAGGTCAGTGACTTGATTAGCTTCTTACTGGCAACATTAGCAGTGGATTTTGTACACTTAGGGGCCATATGAATAAACACGAGCTTGAATTAAGCACAAGAGAAAATGATGCAATTAAGAGACATGGTAAACATGAGATAGATGTATGAGGCTGCTGCCAGTGTAACACAGCATACTGGTTTACAGTAGACTTTCTTTTTCTAAGTAGAAAGAGTACTCTAAAATAACAATAAAAGTATGGTATCATAAATACATAACCCAGTAACATAGCTGTTTATCATCATTATCAAATATTATGTACTGTACATAATTGTATGTGCTATACTTTTATACGACTGGCAGTGCAGTAGATTTACACCAGGATCACCACAAAACATGAGTGATGCGTAGCGCTGAGACATATGACAGCTACGATGTCACTAGTGATAGGAATTTTTCAGCTCCTTTATAATCTTGTGGGACCACCATCGTATGTGTGGTTCGTCACTGAAACATCATTTGGCAGCGCATGACTGTCTGTAATTTGATATGTTTTGAAATATATATCCCCACCCGTGAGATCCATAATCAAGATAATCAACATATCCATCACTCCCCAAAGTTTCCTTGTGCACCTTTATAACCCCTCCTTGTTAACCCTCCTGTCCCCAGTTAATCACTGATCTGCTGTCTTTCACTATAGTTTACTTTTTCTAGAATTTTATATTAATGAAATTATATACTATGTCCTCTTTTCTATTTAGTTTCTTTACTCAGCATAGTTATTTTCAGATTCACCCGTGTTCTTCTGTGTATTAAGGTTCATTCCTTTTTACAGCCCAGAAGTATTCCATTGTATGAAATCACTACTTTGTCTATCGATTCGTCTGTTAATAGATACTTGGGTGGTTTCCAGGTTGGGGCTATTACAAATAAATATGCTGTGATCATTTTTGTACAAGATTTGTGTGGACACGTATTTTTTGGGGGGGTGTTAAATACCTAAGAATGCATTGGCTGGGTCATATGGCATATGTTTAGAGTTTTACGATACTGTTACCGTTTTGCAAAGTGCTTATACTATTCAGCATTCTCATCAGCAGCGTGAGAACTAAAGTTGCTTCGTATCCTTGCTGTATCAGTTCACTAGGGGTGTCATAACAAAATACCACAGGTTGAGTGGCTTAAACAATGGACATTTATTTTCTTATAGCTCTGGAAACTGGAAGTGCAAGATCAAGGTATTGGCAGGGTTGGTTTCTCATGAGGCTTTTCTCCTTGGCTCCTAGATGGCTGCCCTCTTGCTGACCCTTTACTTGGTTTCTCTCTGTAATCCCTTTTTGTCTGCAAATTTCCCCCTCTTATAAGGACACCAGCCAGTTTGGATTAGGGCCCACCCTGACATTTTAACGTAATTGTTTCTTTAAGAGCTTTATCTGCAAATAGGTCTACAGTCTGTGGTCCTGGGGGTTAGGGCTTCAATCTACAAATTTTGAGAGGACACAGTTCATAACACTTGCCAACACTTGGTATGATCAGTAATTTTAGCCCTTCTAATAGATGTATAATGGTATCTCTTTGTGGTTTCAGTTTGCATTTCCCTAATGATTAATAATGTTGAGCATATTTTCATGTGCTTATTGCTATCCATATATCTTCTTTGATGAAGTTCAAATTTCATGCCCATTTTTAACTGAGGTGGTTTGGTTTCTTGAGTATTAAGAAATTTTCATTTTGGATACAAGTTCTTTATCAGATACGTGCTTTGAAAATATTTTCTTCTAGTCTCTGTCTTTTTTCATTCTTGTAACAGTATCTTCTAATGAGTAGAAGTGTTAAATTTTGATGAAGTCAATTTTACTAGTTTTTTCTTTTATGGATCATGCTGTTGGTGTCGTATTTTAGAGATCTTTGCCAAACCTAAGAACACGAAGATTGTCTCTTATTTTTCTTCCAGAAGTTTTATGGCATGAGCTTTTATGTCTAGGTCTGTGATGCATTTTAGGTTACTTTTTGTATATGGTATGAAGTATGGGTCAGTTGGGTTTTTTTTTTGCATGTCAGCATCAAGTTGTTCTCCTGCCATTTGTTGAAAAAGTTATTCTTTCTTTACTGTATTGCCTTTGCACCTTTGTCAAAAATCAATTGACCATAAATGTGTAAGTCTGTTTCTGAGCTCTATTCTATTCCATTGATCTTTTTACATATCTTGATGCCAATACCACACTGTCTTAATGAATGTAGCTTTGAAAATTAGTCCTGAAGTCATGTGTTTTAAGTCCTCAGACATTCTTCTTCCTTTTCAAAGCTGCTTTGGATCTTCTTGGTCGTTTGCATTTCAAATGCATTTTAGAGTCAACTTGTAAATTTCTACAAAGACGTGTGCCAGAGTTTTTGGTTGGAATTGTGTTGAATTTGTACATCAGTTTGGGAAGAATTGAAATCTTAATATTAAACCTTCTGATCCGTGAACATGATACACATCTCTCCATTTATTTAGGTGTTCTTTAATTTCTCTCGGCATTATTTTGTACTTTACAGTGTAAAGTTCTTGTGTGTCTTTTGTCAGATTTATCCCTAGTTTTGTATTTTCTGATACTACTGTTAATGGTATTGTTTCGTTAGTTTCAATTTCTGGTTGTTCATTGTGGGTTTATTATAGCAATACCATTGAATTTTTGTGTGTGTGTGTGAGGAAGATTGTTGCTGAGCTTACATCTGTGCCATCTTCCTCTATTTTTCGTATGTGGGAGCATGGCTTGATGAGCAGTATGTAGGTCCGCGCCTGGGATCTGAACCCGCTGAAGCAGAGCGTGTGAACTTAACCGCTACGCCATCAGGCTAGCCCCTTATAATCTCTCTTTTAACTCTCACTTAATCTTAGTTCTGCAGGTATTTATATAGTTTATGCTCATACCAGTCTTTATATGTCTCTGTAGTCATTTTAGTTTTCCGAAGCTTATTCCTCAGGAAGTTGAGAACAACTTTTCTTGAGTTCTTGCATAGTGATAACTGTCTGCTTGATACTTGTAGGTCGCATGTGCTGGATGTAAAATTCTTAGCTTGCATTTTCTTTCTGTAAGTATCTTAAATATGTTGCTTTGTTTTTTTCTGGCATAAAATATTCCTGACAGTGTCAAATGATATTTTCCTCTGTAAGTCGTGCTCTTTTTGCCTAGAAGTCCAAGAGACTGGATCTTTATAAAGTCCAGTAATTTTTTAGGATATGTCTGATGTTGGTCATTTGGGCTTGGTAGTCTCAGATATGTGCTGTGTTCTTTCAGTATGTAGCTTCTCGTCTTTTTCTTTCAGGAGAATGTTCTTGCATTATAGCTTTCAGCATTCTGTTCCATTGCTTTGTTGTCGTTTTGTCAGAGACTCCTATTTTCTGTTAGATCTTCCTTTCCCATCTTTAATATTTGTTATTTTCTCTTGCGTCCTTTTTATCTCTTCATTTTCTTTTATTTAAAAAATGTTCTCCTTTTAACCGTCTGTTTCTCTTACAGCACATTTGTGTTTAATCGCTCTTGTCCTCTAAAATAATTTTCATTACTAAAATGATGTTTTCTTTTGTTATTCTTCCTTGAGTTTTATCACCTCTTTTCTGAATTTTTTAAAAAAAATTTTGATTTACATTCTTTCATGCCTTATCATTTTAATATGTTTTAGCTGGTTTTGAAAAAACTTTTCTTTTTGGCGTGCTTTTGTTGTCTAGGATCTGACTTGAGTACTTGCTGTTGCTTGGAAGATAGTTTTCTACGACTCTTAGAAGGAGGATTATTTAGTTTGTTTCCCCCACCTCATCATGTTCCTTCTGTTGTGGTTTTGCGCAGAAAGCTTGCTTTCTGAGATTTCCTGGTTCCCCTCTCCGTGCTTTGCTTAGACCTCTTCTTTCTTTGACCTCTCTTGTCCCTCTTTTGTCTAATTTTGATTCCACGCACAGCATTTTCTCCTTAGTGTGGGTCCTTGTCCTGGAAGGGGGATCCTGCAGGGTCAGTTTCCGGAGTCCGTGGGGGCTAGACTGCTCCAGCCCTGTGGGCCTGCACTCACCTGCGTTTGGAGTGGGCAGAACCCCTCCTGGTTTCAGCTGCTAATCTGAAACTGGTCTCTTATGCTTTCCAGCTAAGAATACCCAAGGGCTGTTGACGGTTCTCCTGTTCTGTGACCCGAGCTGGCAAACATCTCATTGCTTTTCTCTGCTTTCTTCTGCACCGAAACTAGTAACATGGTCTTATTGCTGCTGGTGTTTTGTTCTTGCCTGCTTGTGCTTTGGAATTCGTGAGGATTCTTTTTTCTTTTTCCTCCCAGAGCCTCCCAGCACACAGTTGTATATTCTAGTTGTAGGTCCTTCTGGTTGTACTGTGTGGGACGCCACCTCAGCATGGCCTGATGAGTAGTGCCATGTCCGCATGCAGGATCCAAACTGGTGAATCCTGGGCTGCAGAAGCGGAGCGTGTGAACTTAACCACGGGGCTGGCCCCCAGTGCGGATTCCTGTCATCTAGTTGTGTCATTAATGTTGTCTGAGAATTTTTGCTTTTGTTACCTAAACTGTTTTTGTAGTCTGTTTTTATATTTCATTTAGAGAAAATTTTAGTTTTCTGTACAGAAAAGAGAAGAACTTTATATATTATTTCACAGAAAAGAATCTACTTTTATAAAGTAACAGCTTGTCATGAAGGCTAAGAGGGTAAATTATCAATTAAAGCTTTACAGTTTGCATTTAATATTAAAGGATAATGGTTTTATTGTGAAATTACCATAGAGTGGGTTAGAGAACTAATTGTTTTTATTAATCACCAACAAGTAACTAAAGTTCATCCAGAATGTGGCGTCTAGCTGACTCTATATTTGTATGTTATTGAAAATTTCATTTTGAGGTCAATTTTTTATCATCAGCTAATGAAGTGGTACAGATACTTCAATGTAAAAAAAAATGTTCCTGACTTGGAAATAAGTTATTTCTTTAATATGGTTTTGCCTGTTTTGAGAATACAGAATACTTCAGATAAAATCAGTTGTTTTATGAGGATTCAGAGAACTGGGAATTTATCTAATTGTCCTTCTTGCTATATCAATCCTCAATTTCCTGTTTTCATCAACTTGAAGACCCCCTTGGTTGTAAGAGGATTTTGATTTTGATTTTTTTTTAAACTGGCTACCTCTTTTGTTTCATAGAGTGGGGGAGGGCCCAGAAGGAGAACTAAAAATAAGATAGTTCTGCTTCTTAATATTTTCTCAGCTTAATTATTTCAGTAAGAATCTGAAATCAAATATAGAATGGAAAACAAATGTAGGCAAACCATCTGAGAGCCAATAGTATAGTTTAGACATTGGATCACAGTATTCATTCAGTAGCAGTTTGGGTATCTGTGATATGCTTTATTGTTAATGTCGTCAAATCGATTGCAACTCCTATTGACCCAGTGTGCAGCAGAGCAGAACCTGCCCCGGCTGTTTGCACCATTCTCTCACCCTCGGTGCTATAGCAGACAATGTTCTGCTGCTATTCATAGGGTTTTCATGGCCAGTCTTTTCAGAAGTAGTTGGCCAGGTCCTTCTTCCTAGTCTGTCTTAGGTCTGGAAGCTCTGCTGATATGATATGCTGTATTGAATGATAACTGTTAACAGTAGAAACTTACTTGAAAAATGTAGTTTTCTTTTCTTATATTAGATGCCTAACCAGTGTTCTGTTCTCAGATAAAATGGTTCTGACCTAACTCTTGGTTATTCATGCTAATGGAAGAAGGTGGTGGGAAAGCCTTATCTGCCAACACTTCGACATAAGGCTGATACAGATCTGTCCCAAGTACAGGCAGTTCATTATGGGAAGTACCTGCAGGATCTCCATATAATCTTGGCAATTTGTAACATTTTTCTGGGGTAGATTAAGGGCAGGGTTTTAGCATGTGTTTACATGTAGTCAGTTGCTAAGGCAGAGGCAGACATTCTCCTTGGGAATGTTGTTTACGTTGGATACAGTGACAGGAAGACCCTACATTACTGCTCTTCAAAGATGGAAGGGGCTTGCTGCCTGCTTCAGGTAGGGCCGTTAGAAGGGACTCAGTGCATTTACTATGTGTCGAGGGAGAATTGTGTCAAGAAATAGGATTTTGGGGGCTGGCCTGGTGGCGGAGTGGGTGGTTGTGCACTCAGCTTCGGTGGCCTGGGGTTTGCCGGTTCAGATCCTGGGCACAGACCACTGCCTGTCAAGCCATGCTGTGGGGGCCTCCCACATATAAAGTAGAACAGGATGGGCACAGATGTTAGCTCAGGGCCAGTCTTCCTCACCAAAAAGAGGAGGATTGGCGGTGGATGTTAACTAAGGGCTAATCTTCCTAAAAAAAAAAAAAGAAAGAAAGAAAGAAAGAAATAGGATTTTGGACGTCTTATTTTTTGGTCTGTTTAATATGTCCATCTTGTTCCAGTATTTCTTTATTTACCTTAATTAAAAGTCTTAGGATTCTTATACAATTCAGAAAGCCTGAGATTTAAGGGGAGATAATAAAGAAGAAAAAAAAGACTGGAAGGAGATTCAGAGCCAAACTGTTTTCTTACTTATTTCAGTTTAACTTCTTCAACAAAATCTCTATGCTGCTTGTGCTTCATACATATATTGCTCCCATTGTGGAATGGTATTTTTCCACTTAGAAAAAATATTTTGTCTCCTGAGTCCATTTGATCTAGAAGAGCAAGTTTTAAAGAGATCTTTTTCCTGTTCTCCGTTTCTTCTAGAAAATTGGAGGTGGTGGAGATATGGTGGCGGTTTGCCTGACCCTCACCTAGGGTGTGATGGTAGAGAACCTAGCCTCACATAAGTGGCTTTAAATGAGACTTTTATGAGGCCTTAAGATGAGAGACATACTGTCTAGGTTTGAGAGAGAATTTCTCCTATTCTGGCTAGAATATGCGAGTGAATAAAGATTTCTATTAGCCTGGACCCCCTGTATTCTTTACAGTTGTTTCTTTTCTCTTTTATTATCAAGTATGTGTTGTACGGGAGAAGTAGATTGAAGCCAGTTGACTAGGGTATTTAGCTGTTAACTAAAATTTCGTGGGATGGTAGCCCACCAATCTAGTAAGGGCTTAGCTTAATAAAAGTGTTTGATTTGCGTTCAATTGATGTGAGATAGAGTCTCGCAGTCCTTAGTATGCAGGAATTAAGTGAATTCACTTGCTTAGAGCTTTGAAGGCTCTTGGTCTGGATGTTAACCTAAATTCCTAGTCCAAAATTGATAGTATGGGGGTTAGGGGGAGGAGTAGGGAGGATATAACAATTAACGGGGGTAAGAGAGTAATTCGTTTGGTTTCGAATTGTCATTTTATTTTTATGTTGTTTGTGGATGGAAATATGGTCAGTGAGGTGGAATAGGTTAGTCGTATGTAGAAGTAGAGGTTGAGTAGTGCTATAATGGCTATTAGTGTGGGGAGGATGATGCTGCTGTTTTTGGTGAGTTCTTGGATGATCATTCATTTGGGTATGAATCCTGATAGTGGGGGGAGGCCTCCTATGGATAGTAAGGTAATTAGGATTAGTGTAGTGGTTAGAGGTGTTTTGTTTCATGTGTGGGAGAGTGATAGTGTTGTAGTGGAGGAGCTGTGGATAAATAGTATGAATATTGTGAGTGTTATTATAATGTAAATTAATATGTTTAGTATTGTCAGTGTTGGGTTATATGCTAGGACAGCTGTTATTCATCCTATATGCGCGATCGACGAGTATGCTATGATTTTTCGTAGTTGGGTCTGGTTGAGACCGCCTCAGCCTCCTACTAGGATTGACAGTACGGCTATGGTTAGTAAGATATTTAGGTTAATTGAGGGTGAGATTTGATATAGGATTGATATTGGGGCTAGTTTTTGTCATGTAAGTAGGATGAGACCTGATGTTAATGAGATGCCCTGTGTGACTTCGGGTACTCAGAAGTGGAATGGTGTGAGTCCAAGTTTTATGGCGAGAGCTGAAGTTATAATGATGGACGCTGTGGGGTTGAAGACTTTTGTGATTGTTCATTGGCCTGAGTGTATGAGGTTAATGATGATCGCTATTATGAGGAGTATTGATGCGGTAGCTTGGGTTAGAAAATATTTGGTGGAGGCTTCTATGGTTCGGGGATTGTACTTTTTTATTAGGATGGGGATAATGGCTAGTAGATTTATTTCGAATCCGATTCAGATTATTAGTCAGTGTGAGCTTATTATAACGATTATAGTTCCTAGAAGAACTGTTATTAGAATAGTTGTGAAGATAAGGGGGTTTATTAGTACGGGAAGGGTGTAATCCAACATTTTCGGGGTATGGGCCCGATAGCTTATTTAGCTGACCTTACTTGTAGGACATGGTGTAACTCGGTAGCACGGAAGATTTTGAATTCTCAGGAGCAGGTTCAATTCCTGTGGTTCTAGAAATAAGAGGGTTTGAGCCTCTATGTTTTACTCTATCAAAGTAACTCTTTTGTCAGACATATTTCCTATGTTTGTGGTGGGATGCTGGATAGTATGATTGGAAGTGAGACGTGTCATATGCAGAGGGCTAGTGTGAGTGGTAGGAAGTTCTTTCATAGGAGGTGTATAAGTTGGTCATATCGGAATCGTGGGTAGGATGCTCGGATTCATAGGAAGGAACATGTTAGAAGGAGGGCTTTAATGGTGAAATTAATTGAGTAGAGTTCTGGCAGGTAGGGGTTGTGAAATGCTCCTAGAAATAGGGTTGTTGTGAAGATGTTTATTATGATGATGTTTGCGTATTCTGCTAGGAAGAATAGAGCAAATGGGCCGGCTGCGTATTCAACGTTGAATCCAGAGACGATTTCTGATTCTCCTTCTGTTAGGTCAAATGGAGCTCGGTTGGTTTCGGCTAATGTTGAGATGAATCACATTATGGCTAAGGGTCATGATGGGAAGATTAATCAGAGGTATTCTTGGGTAATAATAAGTGTTGATAATGTGAATGATCCGCTTATTAGGAGGACTGAGAGTAGGATGATTGCTAGAGTTACTTCGTATGAGATGGTTTGTGCTACTGCTCGTAGGGCTCCAATTAGGGCGTATTTTGAGTTTGAGGCCCATCCTGATCAAAGGATTGAGTAGACAGCTAGGCTGGACATGGCTAGTATGAATAGAATTCCCAGGTTTATGTTGATTAGTGGGTATGGTATGGGCAGAGGGATTCATATGGTCAAGGCCAGGGTTAGGGCTAGGATTGGTGTGATGATGAATATGGATGTCGATGATGTTAGTGGTTGTAGTGGCTCTTTGATAAATAGTTTGAGGGCATCGGCAATAGGTTGTAGTAGGCCATAGGGGCCTACGATGTTGGGTCCTTTGCGAAGTTGTATATAGCCTAAGACTTTTCGTTCAACTAGTGTGAGGAATGCTACGGCGAGCAAGATTGGGACAATTAGGAGGAGAACGTTAATTATGAACATGTTGTTAGGGAGAGGAGTTGAACCTCTGGGTATAAAGGTTTAAGTTTTATGCAATTTCCGGGCTCTGCCACCCTAACGAGCCCTGTTCTAGGGCGGTGAAGTTATAAATTAGTTAGATTTAGATTATGTCATCTATTAGTTTGAGGGCGCTTCTTGTAAAGTGGGCCCTACTTTTCTTGTCCTTTCGTACTGGGAAAAGTGTAGAATAGATAGAAACCGACCTGGATTACTCCGGTCTGAACTCAGATCACGTAAGACTTTAATCGTTGAACAAACGAACCCTTAATAGCGGTTGCACCATTAGGATGTCTTGATCCAACATCGAGGTCGTAAACCCTAATTGTCGATATGGACTCTGGAATAGGATTGCGCTGTTATCCCTAGGGTAACTTGTTCCGTTGATCAATGGTTTGGATCAATAAGTGATTATATATTTTGACTGGTTAGTCTGGATTTAAATCACTCGGAGGTTGTTTTGTTCTCCGAGGTCACCCCAACCGAAATTGCTGATTCAATCAAAAGTTTTGTTGTCCCTGAGGGTTAGGTTTGTGTGTTGTTTTTTGTGAATCAGTTAATTAAAGCTCCATAGGGTCTTCTCGTCTTATTTGGTCATTCCCGCCTCTTCACGGGAAGGTCAATTTCACTGATTGGAAGTAAGAGACAGTAAAACCCTCGTGTGGCCATTCATACAAGTCCCTATTTAGGGAACAAGTGATTATGCTACCTTTGCACGGTTAGGATACCGCGGCCGTTTAAACAGATGTCACTGGGCAGGCAGTGCCTCTAATACTGGAAATGCTAGAGGTGATGTTTTTGGTAAACAGGCGGGGTTTGTGTTTGCCGAGTTCCTTTTACTTCTTTTAATCTTTCCTTATGGGTGCATGCCTGTGTTGGGTTAACAATGGTTTAAATAGGTGATTAGTTTTTGGATTGTCCCTATCTTGTTGTTAACTATCAGTGAGTATTCGTTCTGATATAAGCTTATGCAAGGAGAAATAATTCTTGTTACTCATATTAACATTATTGCTTCTATGTGTTGATAGAATAGTCCAGTATGAGATTAGGAGTTAGTTTGGGTTAATTGTTGGGATTAAGATAGATGTGTCGTTGAGCTTGAACGCTTTCTTAATTGATGGCTGCTTTTAAGCCAACTATGGGTTTATCTTATTCTTACTCTCTAATGAAGGAGTGGTTTTTAGGTAAATTTAAATTTGAACTGAAATTCTGCTTCTGGACAACCAGCTATCACCAGGCTCGTTGGGCTTTTCACCTCTACCTATGAATCTTCTCACTATTTTGCGACATAGATGAGTTGGTTCTTTGTAACTGTTCATAGGTAGCTCGTCTGGTTTCGGGGTGCTTAGCTTAAGTTCTCTTTGCTAAGTTTATTCTAGTTAAATCATTATGCAAAAGGTAAAAGGGGTAAGCTTTGCTGTTTAGTACTTTTAATGCATCTTTCATCGTTCCCTTACGGTACTTTCTCTATAGCGCCAAGTTAAAATTTCTATCTCCTATACTTTAATGGTTTGGTAAATGTTTTAGTTAAGTGACTAAGGGTAATTGAATTAGATACTGTTTGGGCTAGCTTTAGTTCAAAGTGTTCATTTTGAGTGAAATCTTCTAGGTGTAAGCTGGATGCTTTGTTTAAGCTACACTTTGGTTATCCAAGTACACCTTCCGGTATACTTACCTTGTTACGACTTGTCTCCTTTCATATGTTTGGGTCACGGTTTTGTGTTATGTTGTGATTTGTGATATTTAAGGAGGGTGACGGGCGGTGTGTGCGCGCTTCATGGCCTGATTCAATTAAGCTCTCTATTCTTAATTTACTGCTAAATCCTCCTTTAGTCTCCAGTTTCATGGAGACTTTCGTCCGGGTTAAAGTTCTTGTTCTTAGGATAGAAAATGTAGCCCATTTCTCTCCATCCCATGGGCTACACCTTGACCTAACGTTTTTATGTTGGATATTTGTGCTTACTTCGGTGCCTTGTTTAGGGTTTGCTGAAGATGGCGGTATATAGGCTGAATTAGCAAGGGATGGTGGGGTTTATCGGGGTTTATCGATTATGGAACAGGCTCCTCTAGAGGGATGTAAAGCACCGCCAAGTCCTTTGAGTTTTAGGCTGTTGCTAGTAGTACTCTGGCGAATAGCTTTGTTGTGGTGAGCTATTTTAGTTTAGGGCTAAGCATAGTGGGGTATCTAATCCCAGTTTGGGTCTTAGCTATCGTGTAGTCAGAGGTATTAAAGTCACTTTCGTAGTCTATTTTACTTTGGTTGTAGCTTTTTACGGCTTAACTGGGTTTTAACTTTATTTTGGTGTTAGTCTTTGACACGCTTTACGCCGGAGGGTTTATTAATTTGGGTTAATCGTATGACCGCGGTGGCTGGCACGAAATTTACCAACCCTTATTTAATATAACTTAGTCGAACTTTCGTTCATAGCTTAATTTTTATCACTGCTGTGTCCCGTGGGGGTGTGGCTGAGCAAGGTGTTATGAGCTACTTTCTAGTGTGCTTGATACCTGCTCCTTTTAATCGTAGAGACGCGATTTAGAGGGCATTCTCACTGGGGTGCGGATACTTGCATGTGTAATTCTATTAATAACTAATAAAAAGGCTAGGACCAAGCCTATGTGTTTATGGAGTAAGAATACTCATCTAGGCATTTTCAGTGCCTTGCTTTATACTATTAAGCTACATTAACGGGGGAAGAAGGGTTGACAGATTTAGAAAATCAGATCTAGGGGGATGCCTGTCTATGGAAATTTTATTGATTAAAGTAGCATGTTGGTATTAATGGCGAGGGAGGAGTTCTGTTAAGTTTGTTAGGTGTGTTGAGTTATTATGGTTGACATGCGAGAGTTAAGCTTCATGAAGTATTGTGCATTGTTAGTCTTGTTTTTGGGGTTTGGCAAGATTGTGTTGAATGTACATATGTGGAGTTTAATGGGGGGTAGGGGGGGTTTGATTAAGAAAGCTATATTACTTGCTTGCTGCGCGGGTAGGTGCACAGGTGCACAGGTGCACTTGTTTTCTATGTCCCGTTACCATGAACTGAATAACACCTTATGGTTGCTGATGCGGAGGAATAACGTTCAATTTAAGTCCAGCTTCAATTTAATTGACTGCGTCGGGGCCTTTGACGGCCGTAGCTGAGTCACAGCATCCCCAAATATAAAAAGATACCAAATGCATGAAACCACAGTTATGTGTGAGCATGGGCTGATTAGTCATTAGTCCATCGAGATGTCTTATTTAAGGGGAAAGAATGGGCGAGGTTGGGTGAGGATGGCCCTGAAGAAAGAACCAGATGCCAGGTATAGTTTCACTGTAGAAACCCCCACATTTAGATGGGCCCGGAGCGAGGATTGGGACACGTCATTGGAGGGATTGTTGATTTCCCGCGGCTTGGTGATTAAGCTCGTGGAACATGGGTTGTGATATGCGTGTTGGCTAGAAATGATTTGACTTGGATGGGGTATGCACGATCAATAATATAATGTACTCATGTAAGATAAATAATATTATGTAAGGAATTAAAGCATAACTTCAGTAGACGTTTCCTCACTGCATACAGCTCTTCTGAAAAGCTCCATGACAGAATGATGACTCTTTTCTGCTACCGTGCAACCATACTTTTTAGCATGACCATGGATTGACTGGACTGGAGCTAGCAGCAGGACTGATTATGCACTGCCTTAGTTTCAAAAATATCAGCGTGTAAAGTGGAGACATTTAAAAAAATCCATGTTTTTGTTTACATGTTTCACTTACATTTATATGTCCACTACAAATTGGTATCTTCGCCATCTTACTCCTCTTAAGTATGAACACTTAGCAATATTCTATTTAAATGTTACCTGCTTTTCTTTTTAAAAAATCCATATGATAATTATAGAAAATTCATACAATTAAAAATATGCAAAAAGGAAAAGAAATGATGAGACCCATAACCACAGTGTCCATAGATGTTCTCCTGTGCTGAGAAATAATGGAGGAAATCAGCATTTAAATTCTCTTTGTGAGTCTGTCAGTCTTCTCCCTCTCGTTTAAAAAAATGACCCTCATTCATTGGCTCTCAGATACTGTCGACTGTGGGATACAAGGACACACTGGCTTTTATGTTCTAAGAAGGAAAAATGGCACTTGTTTATAAGATGCCATCCATTGTAGGAAATATTCCAATTCCATAGATAAAGCAGTGTCTTAGAATTGTTGAAATACTGGTAACTTTGAGTTATGGAAGTAATATATGAATCTATTCTCCTTTTAAAATTTTATCAGTCTTTACAGTTTTTGCATTTTGGGCTTGAGAAAGATTTCTCCTATTTTAAAATGTACTTTTCTGTATTTTTGTCTAGTTTAAAGTTTCCCTTTTTTTCTTTCTTTCTAAGTATTTGGATCTCGGATCCATCTGAAATTTATTTTTGTGTATGGTGGTTTTTTCACTTTTTCTTTGAATTTTTTCTCCTCTAATTTGAAATTCCACTTCTGTCATATTAAAAATTACATATGTACAAGTACATGTTTTCAGACTTTTTATTCCATGGATTCATCCATTAGTCTGTTTCTCTGCTAAGACCACACTATTTTAGTTAGTGTGATTTAAAATATAGTTTGATATCTGATAGGGGCAAGTGCTCCATCTTTGGGTCTTCAAGTTCTGATTGTTACCTTGGTATTAAAAGATAGCAACATTAAACTATGCATCGTGATTAAGTTAACCTTTGATTACTGATGTATCGTTGGGGAGATTCTAAATAAAGGGATGGGAGAAACTTAATGTTTTTCAATTAAAAAGATCTATTACTTTTTCAATGCATGTATTGACATATATACTTTGTTTTTTCAAACAGACAAAAAAGCTATCAAATAGTCTGTAGACAGCTTTTTTACTTTAACACTGTAATGGGAATATCTTTCTGTATCGTTAAATCTCATTTTACAACATAAGTTTTCATGATTGTATAGCATTTTATTGTGATTGTATTGTGGTTTAATTAGCTGATCTATTATTGGTCATTTGTGCCTTTTCCAATTTTTGCTATTATAAATAACACCTTGGCAGACATTTTTGTAACTACAGCTTTGTGTATATCCATGATTATTTCCCTAGGCTAAATTGTGTTGGGCTAGAGAATACGGATAAATACACAAGTGTGTGTGTGTATATTCAAATAGTCTTCATAAAAGATTGTACCAATTTGCATTCATACTCACAGTTAAAAGACCATAGAATTCTCTCTTTTCAAAAATTATAAAAATATTCCAGGTGCATATTCTCTGTTTCAGTTCCATAAAAATCTAACAAATGAAAACACTAGCTTGGATCTTATTCCATACTGTCACATAGCACACAGTGAATGCCTGCCATTGTGCCTTGGATTCAGAAATAAGAGTCAGAGGGCATACATGTAGTTTTTTTACTTACAGTAGTCACTGCCAAATTGTCCAACAGTTACAAGATTACCCATTTTTCTACATCCTTGCTTATGTTTAATAGTTTCAGATGTTTTAAGTTTTGCTAATGTCGGCTGAAGATAAGTAAGACAAAAATCCTTTTCCTCAAGGCCCTTAAAGTATTGGGGTGGGGAGTATAATCGAGACAAATGATGACTGACATTCTGATAAGCTGTGTTAAAGAGGTGTGGGGAAGGTGCTTGGGGACACGGAGAAATGGGTCTCAGGGGTGGTCGACAAGGCAGGCATCATAAAGGAAGGACTGTTTTGAATGTTGAGTGTAAGAGTTCTTACACTCAGGAACCAGGGTAGTGAAGGACATTTACATACAACAGTAGCATGTGCAAAGGCACAGAGGTGAGAGCCTAAAGGATACTTTTGTGGAAGTACAGGTGATCTGGCAATGAGGCTTTTTGGTAGAAGACCAGGGCAAAACGGTGGGAGGCCAGGTCTTGAATGGCCTGATAGGCCTCATAGGCAAAGTCAAGGTATTTAGACGTTATTCCACAGGTGAGTGGAAGTCATTGCTAAGTTTTAAAATAAGAGATGACATGATCTGATTAGGCCTATGATATAATGGAAGGCATAGAGTTAATTATGTTTTGGGTGTGGGATGGTTCTAAGACTTATCATTTCCTTGGGAAATAACATTGGTCTTTAAAGGAATCAGACTACTGGGGACTGGGAGAGTTTTGAGCAAAGGGTGTTTCAGCTGCCTCCTTATTTCCAAAGGAAAGCCGTTCGCCTTACCATAATGCTTTTCCCTGTAAAGGTTGGTCTCTTCTTAGGCACACAGTTCTTCCAGGAATCAGGCCTTTGCTGAGTTCTAGCCTGTAATGTATTAGCATTTGTTCTTTTTCAAATCTCCCTGGATAGTTCTGGGTCCAGCACAGGGTCTGCTCTGCTTTGCAGTTTCACAAGATAAAGTTGAAATCCTCAGTTTTTGCCCCCTCTCCAGGAGGGGAATCTTACTGATATTGTTCACATTTGGCCCAAGGATCTGAGTTAGGTCCAGAGTTCAGAGTAGTGATTTAGTGCTCCAGTCCTCTTCTGACTTGCCTCTCACAGAGCGATGCTCTGTGTGAAGCTGGCACCATATTTTTATAGATTTGTCAAAATGTGATTCCAGCTGGTTACAAGCCTAGCAATAATACTTTAGTTCTTATGCCTAAAAGCAATAAAGCTGTTAATAAGCATGCATTTAAATTTCAGTTCCTCGTACCCATTTGTGCTCTCTTCCTTGTGTTCTTGTATTGAAAGCCAATTATATTCACATGTTTGCAGTTCGTATTTCCCTTTGCTATAACATTAGATGTCAAAAGAATTTCTTTCCCTCATTTTCCTTACTGAGGTTTTTGATCTCAACAGTGTGTAAATTTACTTCTAACCCTTCTTTTTCTTGAATCTCTTTAGTCCGACTCAAGCAGACTTTTGTCCTTGGGGCATTTATTTCTGGTATTTCCTCTGGAGGATTTTTTTCTTTGCACATCACATTATAGGTGAAGAGAAGTGTAATGGCAGAAACTAATAAAAAGTCTACCAAGAATGTGTATAAGAAGGGAAAAAACAGTATGAAGAAAGTAGAAGTTGAAGATCAGGCGATTAGCAGGTATGACAGAGAGGTTTGACTAAGGTTAGTTGAGGGGAAATCGTTACAGACTGTAGAATAGAATTACTTCCTCTCTAGCTCTGGAGCCACCACCTGTGGCTGTGGGATGCAGCGCCCTTGGACTTTGAAGACATCTGGTGTCTGTAGATTACTTGATTGGATGAGATCATTGCTTTTCAAAGTTTGGCCCTGGCACAGCAGCGTCTCATCACCTGGGCGCTTGTTAGAAGTGCAAATTCTTGGACCCCACGCCAGACCAACTGAACCAAGATCCCTGGGATGGGAGCCAGCGATGCTGAAGTTTAAGATACACTGTATTAGAGCTTAGACTGTAGAGAAAATGTTGGCTCTTTGGGTTAAAAATGCTAAGAAATAACTCTAGTTATGTATTTGAGTACCCTGTTTTAGAGATTCTTTCTCCCAGGACTTCCTTTTTGCTGTGATAATCCTTATTTGTAGCTGTAATTTCAGTGAAAAAAAATTCCAAAGACTTGACATTGTATTGAGTTGAGCGTTTATGTATTCCGGTTCCAGCCAGTGAGTGCCTTTCATTTTCTATAGCTTTACAGATCTCGGTCTTTCTCTGCATTTGTTACACAGATGGTACAACTATACCCTCTTTCTGTTTCTTTTAGGTTCTTAATCCGGATTATGCCTCTTTAGATTTCTATGTGGAAATGTGTGTGTGTATTTAGGAATTGAAATTTACTTGAAAGATGTAAGTAAGATACAAGAAAGAAAGTGTTAATTCTCTAAAGTAGAAAGCATGATGGAAAACATTGAGTTTTTCTTTTAAATTTATGATATGGAAAGGGAAAATTCCTTAGAAACATAGTTAAATTTCATGATCTTACTAAAGCTAATATTTAAAAATTATTTTAAATGATTTAGTAGCTTAAAATTCAAACGATGTGAACAAGGGTATACGGTAAAGTCTTCCTCTCATCCTTGTCCCTTCGCCACTGGTTCTCCTCCCCTGAGGTAGCCAGTGTTCTTTGCCTGTCCTTTTATATATATGTATACTCACACACACATTTGTATATAAATTAATTGTATATGTATATTTATTTTTTGCCATAAATAGTAACGTACTATACCTTTTATGATGGATAATTACATGTTTTGAAATCTTTTGCTATCACTGCTGTGAGTAATAATGTAAGTGTATATGTATGCTACACATGCATACATATACACATACACATGTAATCTTCATGTGTTAGTATATCTGTGGAACACATTTCCAGAAGTTTACTATTTGTGTCAAAGAGTATGTGCATGTGTGATTTTGATTGATATTGTCAAATTTCCCTCTATAATGGCTATACCAATTTGAACTCCCACCGGCAAATTAAGAAGGTGCTTATTTCTTCACAGCTTCACCAAGAAAAATTTTTGAATTTTTGCCAACCTGGTCAGTGAAAAATAGTTTCTCAGTGTAGTCTTGATTGTGTATAATGTTCAGTTTTTTATTTGTTTGTATTTTCCCATGAATTACTGATAGCCTTTGAATAGCTCTCTAACTATATCTCTCTCTCTTTTCATTTACTCAACAAATACCCTTCAAGGAACTTTGTTTGGCACTTTGTGGGCTTGGAGGATACTGAAATGGAAAATTCCCTGTAGGGTTTGTTTTTAAGATGGAAGACACTTTGAAATGAGACATGTGAAAGAAGACAAGCCAGGAGAGAGGGTGGACTTGAAAATACATGAAACAAAGTAACTGGTTGACAGAGGATTTAGGGAACTAGGGAATACCTGTGTAGTCCGAGATATACTTACGTTGTGTGATGTCGTGACGTCATTGCTTGGTCTTCTGCTCAGAATTCAGGTAGATTGACTATAGAACCTACTATTTGGGAACACATTTGTTTTTCCATAAGATTAGTGTTAACATTGCTGCAGTAAAGTGGACTATAAAAAGGACTGAAGTTCTGATGTTACGATGATTCTAATAGTTGTGTACATACATGGATCCAGTGTTCTTTATAAAGGTCCCCTAACTTTACTTCTTGCTTCCGTGTTACTCCTGTGTTATTTCTCACTTTGTCTGAACGTCTCATGGCTTGTGATGGAAGGTCCAGAATCTGTGTCTTGGTCTAAAGGATATATATGTAGTGTTTCATACAAGGTTCACAATGACTGTAGGCAAAGTACCCAGAGCAGAGTTGGGTCAGAGCAGATCCCAGCTGGTTGGAAATGAGAACCAGTTGCAAAGTAGCCTTGAAAGATTTTTTTAAAAGACTAAGTGTTAGCTATAGTGGGGTTAAGCCTAGTTAAGCCCTAATTCATTATCCTAAAGAACTCCAAAGAGATCACACCACTTGGGTTCAGACTTTGAATGAACCCTTCCTTTGTATATTAGTGCCCTTGGTGTGTCTCTGTGTAACATACAGGTTCTGGTTCTTGCCCCAGGTCCTGATGAATCCAAGAAGGCTGGATGGGTACTGGGAGGAGAGAAGAGAGGAATCCTGAATTTCCCTTTAAAGACCTACAGTCTACTACATTGCTGTAGTATAAATAGCAGTGTAAACACCTGTTCTTTGGGAAACTTAAAAACTTCAAACTCAGGTTTTGACCGAAAAGTGAAGAGGAACTGAATTTTAACTATTTGCTGAAAAATATATCATTTTAGAAGTTTTAAAAAAAATTAAACTGTAAACTGAGAGTGAGCAGTTAACAACCACCCCAAAATAAATAAATGAAACCAGCCACTCAGTAGTTTTACTTTATCTTAACTGCAAAATACTAGTTTCGTTCTAGAACAGAAAAGACTTTCTTGTCTTTCTAGAAGGGTATGTTTTAATACATAATACAATTGCTTTTTCTGTGGCTTTGAAGAATTAATTTTACTACTTCATTATGTACGGGAGGAAGACATTTCCTCTACCTGCTCTGGGTTCTTCTGGCCGGAGAACGAATTAAAT
Source organism: Equus przewalskii (assembly GCF_037783145.1). Taxonomy (NCBI): domain Eukaryota; kingdom Metazoa; phylum Chordata; class Mammalia; order Perissodactyla; family Equidae; genus Equus; species Equus przewalskii. The sequence continues at coordinate 59,558,468 of NC_091832.1, read as the reverse complement.
TCACAAGAGACAGAATAACAGGAGAAAATTAAACAAAGCTTTATAAGATGTATACATGGGAGAGGCTCAGGCAAACTGAGCAACTTGCCAAAATGGCTGAAGCCACCACCTTAAATATCATCTTCACCTAAAGACAAAGGGGGATTTTGGGGGTGGGGGGCGGTGTCAGTTACAGGAGGTTACCAGACAAGTACAGTAAACAAGAGTAAGATTATTATGCAAATTTAAATCCTTGCCTTCCACATTAAGAGTTTCTAGAGATAAGGTCATCTCTCCTTCCTGGTACAGAGAGGGAGACACCTTTACAGATGGAGATTTCCTTTACAATGTAAATGTTTCTTAACAAAGGGTAAGTAAACTCTGCTTTTCAGAGTTTCTTTGTTGTCTGCAGTTTATTAAAAGTAACCAGCCCAAAATAGTCCTCATGCCAAAGAGACATCTCTTAGGGTGGCCAATTCCCATCCCCCACAATTGTCAGAACTTTTATGTAAGAAATGTGATCAGGGATTTCCCGTGCAATCTGGAATTGAGAATTTATATTGATGCAAGCTTTGTACCTCAAATATCCCCATTTTTTATCCCGTTATATATCAAATAGATGTGATTTTTAAAAGTGAAGATTGAATTGTTTTCTCATATTTATTGTGAACTGACAGAAAAACGGAAGGATCATCCTTTGAGACAGTTGACGTGGCTGGATGGAAAATATTCCTCTTTATCTTGTTTCCCTGTCTTCCATTTCACCTTGATTTAAAAAAATTAGACTTAAATGCAAAATCCAAAAACAATAGATTTAGGGTGAATTAAAATTTGGGTAGAATTGACACTATATGTATGTAATCCCTTAAAAGATGGTGTTTTATGGTTGTCCATGTTCTGTGAATATTCTCACTGAATTCTAGAGTCAGTTGTTAACTCTAGAGAAGAGGTGGTTTGGGCATCAGGTGGTCTTCCCGTGGAAGTGGAAAGCGGATCTAAATGGTTGATAGTATTTAAAGCCAAGGGTGAACCACTCAAGTAAGGTTTGATGATCACATTTTTTTAGGAGTCCCATAAGTGGAACAGAGAAAAATCACTTAAATATCTGATTTTGCAATATCTGCAGTGATGATAAACCTTTTTAGCTTTTAGCACCAAGAGTATTTTCAACAGAAAGAAGAGTCTTTCTCTGTTCTTCCCCCCGCCCTGCCCCCAGCAATCTGTTTTACAAACTTGAGAAATCACTTGGCAAATGAAAAGGAAGTACTCCTTGAAGGCAGAAATTTATCTTACTCTTGCTTTTGAATTGAGGGATCTGTTTTAAGCACGTGGTACAATAGGAAATATTCATTAGGGTGAGTGTCATTAAGAAAAGGTTAATGGGGAGTGAGTATTCTGTTGTGGAGCGGGGAAGTGTGTGCTACACGAGAGCTTGCTTTCAGAATAGGTTAACACGAAGAGTTTCTGTGTGTAGAATCACTTAAGTCTTAAAGTTAGAAGAGACCTCAGAGATAATCTAATTTCGTCCATCCTCCTAATTTTATAGCCACAGAAACTGAGACTGTGAGCATTTTAGTAGCTGATGAGGCCACATGACTTGTTAGGGTGGTGTCAAAGCTGCCCCTGGAGCCAGAGCTCCTCTCTCGAGTGTGCTGTGGACTGCTTCAGGTCTAAGACAGAGTCTCCGCCGTATTTACCTGTGTGCGTTTCACCTGATGATTCTGCATTACAATTCAGAAATCAGGGCAATGCTAGCAAGATGGACATTTTAGGTAATAGTACTATTTTTGAATTGCTTGATGTGTTCACTGTAGATTGAACTCCTAAAAGGCACCTGCATTGTGGCTTTGATTATATTCCACAGTATTTGATCTGGAGTCATCTTTGCACTGTTCTTTTCTAGTTAGTTAAAAATATCCAATTCTGGGGCCTGCCCCATGGCCTAGTGGTTAACGTGCTCTCTGCTTTGGTGGCCCGGGTTCACAGGTTTGGATCCCAGGCGGGAACCTACACCACTTGTCAGCCATGCTGTGATGGTGACCCACATACAAAATAGAGGAAGATTGGCACAGATGTTAGCTCAGGGTGAATCTTCCTCAGCAAAAAAACAAAAGCAAAAAAACTCAGTTTTATATCCTCTTGAATTCGAAAAGGGTGTTTTACATTTCCAAGTAAATAGCTGTCTTTAGCCTTTTGTTGTTCATTCCCTGTTCCCTTGCAGTCTGGCTAGTAGATTTGGCTTGTGTTGGTTTTCCTTTTGGAATATATTGAAATTTTCTTCATGGCCTAATACATAATCAGTGTTTGTGAGTATTCAAATGTATACTTGGAAAGAATGTGTATTCTCTGTTAGGTACAAACATATATAATCTAGCTTATTAATGGGTCTTTCAAATCCTTCCTATCTTTACTTATTTTTTGCCTGCTTAGTATGTTGATTTCTGAGAAAGGTTTTGCTGTGGTCTGAATGTGTCCCCCCCAAATTCGTATGTTGAAACTTAGCCTCCCCAAGGTGATGGTATTAGGAGGTGGGGCCTTTGGGAGGTGATGAGGTCATGAGGGCAGAGCCCCCATGAATGGGATTAGTGCCCTTATAAAAGAGGCCTGAGAATGCGCCCTTGCCCCTTCTGCCATGTGAGGTGGCGATAAGTCTGCCACCACAAAGAGGGCCCTCATGCAGACATGCTGGCACCCTCATCTCGCACTTCCTGCCTCCAAAGCTGAGAGAAATAAAATTCTGCAGTTGATAAGGCGCCCAGTCCGCGGTATTTTGTTACAGCAGCCTGAATGGACTGAGGCTTATTAAAGCCTCCTTCAGTGAGTGTTCATTTGTCAAGTTTTCCGATATTTTTACCAGAGCTATGCTAGTGGGTACAGAAAAGTCATTAATTTTATCTTCTTAGTGGATTATTCCATTTATTAGTGTGAAATATTCTTTTTTGTCTTGTCTTTTTCTTTCCTTACCTTAAGTTCTATTCTGAGACTAACAGTGATAGACCTATTTCTTTAGGTTTTTTTTGTGGTATATCTTTCTGTCCCATCAGTTCTCTGCTCAGATGAACCCTCCTTAGAGACACCTGCTCTGACAACCTTATAGTAATCTTCCGTCCCTTGCTATCCCTTTAGTCTGCTGACTTCTTATCCCCATTGCTTCTTAACTTTACATCACTCATGTGTTTCTTGGCCATTTGTGGTCTGCCTCCCACTTCAGAGTGTTAACTTCGAGAGAGCAGAGGAGATGCTTGGTCCCTTCTGCCATCTCTTTGTCTTAAACATCTTGAAGAGTCTTGTCATATATTAGGCATTTTTATGAGTGTCGAATGAGTGAATGAATGAATGGAATAATGGTTAGTATAAACAGTGGTCGTCAGAAGCCCTCTGTGAGGGTGGAGAGTCATTGGTATGCTTAAAATCTCAATTTTGGAGGGAGTGCAATATTGGTGATGGCAGACTCTGATCCCAGCAATGGCTGGCTGAGGTCAAGTGTGGAAAAGGTGACTGGAGCCGAGGAGTCCAGGATTTGAAAGGCCAGACTGCTGGGATGGCTTACCAATGTGATGAGTGTTGAAATGCTTAAGAAAGATCATAGGAATTGTGGTGGAGAGGGAGACAGCTAGCCAAGTTCTCAGTGATCAGAGAAACAGGTTGGTGGATGCCAGCAGCAAGGACAGCTAAAGGATGGTCGAGTCTGATGATGGGGCTTTCAAAGAGCCTGGCTGTGTGACAGTAGAAGGAAAAAAAGTGGCACTGAGATCATCAAGAGACAATTCCCTGTGAGGGCTTAGGTATGTGGCATGTGCAAGGAAAACAGCCTTCACTCCTGACACCTGCAGGGCAAGCTGTGTCGCCAGGAGTCAGGTTTCCCTTTTAGCTCAGGAAGGTGAAGGAAATGCTCACAAGAGAAAGACTTAGGGGTGTTGGACTCCCCGTGCTCCTCCTCCTTTCTTCCTGTCTGTGGCCCTTAGCTTCAGATGAGCTCTTGGAAAGGAGGTTGTAACGTTTTTGGGTCATACTTTCTTTTCCTCAGAGCTTGAGAGGTTGCTCTGTTGCCTTCTGGGATGGAATGTTGTTGTGGAAAAGTCTGAGGCCAACCTGATTTCTTTTCCTCCCTTGTGGGGATGGCTTTTCCTGCCAGCATGCTTGAAGAAGTCTTTCGTTATAGCCTATCTTTTTCCTTCTTTTGAATCGAGAGCAGTGTATGTGAAAAAAGACCAGATGGAAGCTACATTACATAACTGACCTGTGAGCCCCCTTAATTAAATTTTAAAGTGCCTAGAACTCTGGTGTTTCTGTATATGTATTCCTTTACTTGTTTGAGGCTCATGGGCATCTGCAGAGATCAAAAGAATTGTTGTAGATGTAGGCTCTGTCTTGGCGTTCTCCTGCAGCAACTTTGCTCTCCTGGCCTCCCTTAGAAGGGGCTCTGATTGTGATCTGACAGCCCAACTAGCCCTAAACCAATAATTGAACCTCAACTAGGGACAATCAACATGACTCCGTTCTAGAAATAGTCCCTGTGGTGTGTCTAGTTAGCACTCCCCAATGTTATCTCCAACAGTAAGACCTTTAGTTAGTCATACACCTTCTGAAGTGCATTCAGTAGGGTTTAGAACCTCAGAAGAGTTAGGACCCCAGAGTTTCTTTTAGGGCTTAGAGGCAGGGTATGGTGGATGGAGCGTGGGCTTTGAAGTTTGTGCCATCTGATGTCAAGTCTTGGAGGTGCCTCTAATTAGTTTGGTTCAGCACAAGTTGCTTGGCAAAATGGGGATGTTGTGAAGAGTGCAGATAATATTTGTAAACTATGTTGGGCAGTACCTGTCATGGAGTTAGTTAAGTGAGTAATTTTCATCATATTTGTTAATTTGCATAGCTGTTGCATATTGAGTTTTGAGAATATTTAAATTTGGACATGTTAACTTTAGTTAGTGCTACTTCTAGATGGCTAGATATGTGTTGGTTGGTGTTTTTCCTTGTGTAAGATGTAAGCGAATTACTGTTGTCAAACTCTAGTTGATTACCCTCTGTTAACTGGGATTAAACTTTGAGATGCCATAATAGTTGGCTAGCTCGCTATTTTTGGTTCCTAAGCTTATGGCTTCAGGAAAGTAGCCTCTTTTATCTCCTGTAATCTTTCTGCAGCCCATCTCACTATAGCAACACTTTCAAGTCAGTCTTGAGTGCATTGTTAAATCATTGACTGGGGCAGCGAGGATAATCTTGAGTATGACTCTTGACAAATTAGGTCATCAGAGATGCCAACAGTGGACAGTTTGCTTGTGTGTCTTGACCTGGATCCTCCTCTCTCCATCCCTACAAGACTAGCTAATCAAAATATTTTTAGCTTCCTCCCTGAGAATACTGTACCTGTATTCACCCTTGGCCTCCCAGTCTGAACATATCCTCTACCTGGTGCTAATATAAAGATAGTTAACTTTTTGTACGTAGCACTTTTCAGAGTGTTTTCATCATGATTATCTCAGTTGATCCTCTCAACAGTCCAGTACAGTATCTTCATTTTACACATTAAAAAAACGAAGTCTGCAGAGTTGGAGAGACTCGCTCCAGACCGCATAGTTTAGTAAGACAACCTGACTCACACACATACAGTGGTGTTGATGTTAGATTTTGTGTTGTTCTAAACTGCCTGAGTGCAGTTCTATTTCAAATAATATAAAATAAAATACTGTCTGGTTTTTTGGGGGGAGAAATTCACATAGCATAAACCATTTCAAAGTGAACAATTCAGTAGCATGTAGTACATTCACAATGTTGAGCAATCATTACCTCTATCAAGTTTCAAAACATTTTTATCACTCTAAAAGAAAACCTGGTACCCATTAAGCAGTTGCTTCCCATCTTCCTTTCCCCCAACCCCTGGTAACCGCCAATTTGCGTTCGGTCTCTATGGATTTACCTATTCTGAATATTTCTCATAAATGTGATCTTTGTGTCTGGCTTCTTTCACTTAGCATAATGTTTTCAAGGTTCATCCACAATGTAGCATGTATCAGTACTTCCTTCTTCTTTATACCTGAATAATATTCCGTTGTATGGAGACACTGCATTTTATTTAACCACTTATCTGTTGGTGGACATTTGGGTTGTTTCCACCTTTTGGCTATTGTGAATAGTGCTACTGTGAACATGCACGTCCATGTTTCTATTTTGTCACACAGCACTTCTGTTCCTAGGTATTTACGTAAGGAAACCATGTATCCATGAAAAGACTTGTATAGGAATGTTTATAACTCCTTTATTCATAATAGCCCAAAGTTGGAAGTATTCTGTATCTTCATTGGGATCTTGATTATATGGGTGTATATATATATATACATGGATATATACACACACACTCATACTCATAGAATTGAAACCAAAGATCAATTTAGTTTCACTACATGTAAATTTAACCTTATTTTAAAAGAGTGAAGAAGAAGAGAATAGAGCAAACTAGGAACCTTAATTAAAAAAAAAATTCTGGTTGCTGTGTTGTCTTAGTCTGTTCAGGCTGCTATAACAAAATACCATAGACCAGGTAGTGTATAAACAACAGAAACTTATTTCTCATAGCTCTGGAGGCTGGAAATCCAAGATCAAGGTGCCAGCATTGTTGCGTTTTGGTGAGGGCCCTCTTTCCTGGTTCATAGCAGGTACCTTTTTGCTGTGTCCTCACATGGTAGAAGGGGTGAGGGAGCTCTGTGGAGTCTCCCTCGTGTGGCTCTACCCTCATGACCTAATCACCACCCAAGGGCTCCACCTACTAATACTGTTACCTTTATGGGTTAGGATTTCAACATATGAATATTTGGGGAACACAAACATTCAAAATAGCATATATTAAACAAACTTGGGGGGACAAGGGTGGAAGCAGATCACTTAGCAGTAACCTAGGTAAGAGATGATGGTGGCTTGGTTCAAGATGGTACTGGTGGAGGTGGTAAGAAGTGGTCAGATTCTGGATATATTTTGAAGGTGGAGCCAATTTGGTCTGCTAATGGATATGATGGTGGATGTGAGGGAAAGTAAGTTAAGAATGATGGTAAGGCTTTTTTTTGTTTGTTTTTTTTAAGGTTTTTTTTTTTTGAGAAAGATTAGCCCTGAGTTGATATCCATGCCCATCTTCCTCTACCTTATATGTGGGACGCCTGCCACAGCATGGCTTGATAAGCAGTCTGTGGGTCCACGCCCGGGATCTGAACCGCCGAACCCCAGGCCACCAAAGCACTGTGTGTGAACTTAACCACTACGCCACTGGGCAGGCCCTGATGGTTAGGTTTTTGATGGGATGTAGTGGCCATATGCAGAGCTGAGAAAGACTGTGTGAGGAGCAGGTTTGTAGGGAAGATCAGGAATTTGGTTTGGGATATGTAGAGATATCTGTTTGACATCTAAGGGAAGTCATCCAGTAGGTAGTTTTGATATAGGAGACTGGAGTTCAGGGATCTGATCCAGACTGGAAATATAAAATTTGGAGTCGTCAGCACAGATAGTAATTAAAGTCCTGAGATTGAATGACTTTCCCAAGGGAGTGAATGTAGGCAATGAGGCCTGAGAACTGAACCCTGGGGCTAACTTTTAGGGTTAGGGAGACAAGAAGAATCCAGGAAAGGGGAGTGAGAAGGCCTGGCAAGTAGGGTAGAAGGAAAACCAGAAGAGTATGCTGTCTTGAAAGTCAAATGTAGAAAGTGTTCCGTGGAAGAGGGATTGATCATCTAGGTCAAGTAATATGAAGACCAAGAATTAACCATTAAAATTAGCCACATAAAGATTGTTGATGACCTTGATGAGAAGTTTCTGCAGCATATTGAGGATGAGCACCTGGGCTCAGGAGAAGATGGGAGGGAGGTGATTGGAGGTAATGAGTGTAATGGGAAAAATTACAGCCTGTTTGTATGTTTATAGAAATGATCCACAGGAAAGGGAAAGTGTGATGAAGCGGGAGAGAGAGGAGCTGGAGAGAGAGGAGCTGGAGCTAGGGCTGCAGCTTTGAGTTGGTAAGAGAGTGGAAGAGATCCTAAGGCAGAAGTGAAGAAACTGCCAATTAATCCAGACCAACAGCAGGGAACGGAGAGGATATGGGTACACCGCAAGTCAGTGGGTAGATGATGAGGTAGGATCTTATGGGTCTGTTGGTTTCTATATGCTGAGTGAAATAGGAAGCAACAGCTATCAGGTGAGAGTGAGGATTGGGGGAGAAAGGGTGCTAAATAAGTATCTGGGAGAGTGGAATTAATGGATTAAGGAAATGTAGATTGATTAGATGGGAGCCGTAAGGGCCCATTTGAGACTAGTGGTGGAGGTTTTCCTCCTACCATGTTAAACTGTTCTTGGGCTGGCATGAAGTAAGCAGAAAGTTGGGTATAAGAGTGTTGGGGTTTTGTTATCATGAGACGAGAAAGGGGCAAGGGTGTGTGCAAAGGGAGTGATTATAATGATGGACTATTATCTAAGCCGGGATGTGAGGATGAGAATGGGGTAGGGATAAAGAAAAGGTGATAGGATCAGTGATTTGGAGGACCCATTAGGGTTGAGGAATTGTTGGAGTTAGCATCTCCAGGAAGTAAGCAACAGTCAGGATGTGGTGCGGGGAGATTAGCGTGCTTGAAATTGAGATGATTGGAAAGCTTGCAGTTGTTGGTGATGACAGAGCTTAGGGTATGATCAATTAACTCAGTAGCTTATTTCAGTCCTTTGCATATTTCCTGTTTTTAATAGGAAGAATGCAGTAAAACATTTTTTACATAGTAACTTCATTTTTGCATATTAACTTCATTCTGGCTAATTTCTTATTTGTTTAATTTGTCCCATATTAATTGGTACAAGCCTTAAGGGCTTTAATGATTGCCTAACTCATTTTCTTTTTTCCTCTGTTGATAAATCGAACACCTGCCATTTTGTATGTGAAAACTGAAATAGAAAAATTTAGTCTAATTTTAGCATGAACTATGCACAGAAATAGCCATGTCCTCCTTAGTTAATAGTATTGAAGTTTCAAGATGAAAATTGAATTTTTTCACCGAATTTAAACTGGTTAATATAAAATCAGTGGTAAAACTATGATACAGTAGCTGTCTGGTAGGCAGAATCACAATCCCCCCATGCTGTCACATTCTAATCCCCAGAAACTGTAAGTATATTACCTGACATTGCAGAAGGGACTTTGCAGATGTGATTAAGGATTTGGAGATAGAATGATTATCCTGTATTATCTACGTGGGCCCAGTATAATCACAAGGGAGCCTGATAAGTGAAAGAGGGAGACTGGAGAGTCAGAGAGAGATTTGCAGATGTTACCCTGTCCCTCATGCTAGCTTTGAAGATAGAGAAAGAGGCCACGAGCTCATGCAGTCTCTAGAAGCTGGAAAAGGCAAGAGATTCTCCCCTAGAGCCCCCAGAAGGAAGAGTTGGCCTTGAACTTAACAAATAGGACTCCAGAGCGTGTAAGACAGACTAACTTGCAGGCCAGCTGACCTTGATCATAGCCTGCTGGAGTGCATTGCATCTAATTAAGAAGTAGGAATGTCAGGAAGGGAGTTGGTTAGTCAAGTAATCAAGACAGTTTTTAATAATGTTTGTCCAAGTACCAAGCAGAGTACCCTGTTTAGCAGTACTCTGTTGTACGAGAGTAATTACACTGTTGTAGAGAATGATATATGAGACTGTTTACCCTGGTGGTGTTTAATATATGTTAAATAACTGATTCTTTTGCGTTGATTTCTATGCTCACTAAACAAACGTTTGATTATAATTTGGCTTCCTGTGTGGTTGCCTACATGGAAAGAATTCATCGAGCAGATGATTTCAGTTACCTGGTTCCTTTTGATTGTATATCAGTTTTCAACATGGTTTCTCTGTGGACAGGGGTGGGTGGGTGGGAATACATTGGCCACAGGACTCTAATTTCTGTTGGTCCCTTGGCTGTTATAATTTTCCCTTAACATTGTTGAATTGGCGTTCTGGTTTTAGTTAGTCCATTGAAAGTCAGTCCATCTCTGGGAAATGGCTCTATTGAATACACTTAATAGATCATTTTGCTGACCCTGTGAGGATTAGTCTACAGATCTTGGAAAATTCGCAAGTTAATGTAATCCCAGAAGGCCTCTTGTGAGACAGAAGATGTTTTCCCCCAGTGACAGTCCTGCTTCTGCGAAGCTGAGAAATAAATATGAGTGAGCTTTTCTTAAGTTTGCCAAAAAAAATGGTAAACACGTTAGTTTTTAGAATTAAAAAAATTTCAACAATGTGGAATATAGCATAATTAAGTGTAAAGTTTTGCACTGTGTCATTTTTTAAAGTGCCACAGTATAGGTTATAGAAGACGGAGAGATTTATAGTTTCTAGCAAGTTTATTGAAAGTCCAGAGAAGGATAGTACCAGAGAAGCAACATAGTGTTAGATGGCATTGAGAGAAGTGTAGTATTAAGAACATGGGAGATAGTTAGTTCTGCTGTACTGGTACTACACATTTTAAGAGGGTGTGGCATTTTATGAGGGGCATTGGTAAACTGAAGAGTAATCAAGGTGGTAAATTAACGTAGATGTGAAGTCCTGTCTGTAGAACAGTAGACAGAAATGGGAATATTTAACCTGGAGAGGAATTTGGGATTGAGGAGGGAAACACAACAATTTTTTGCACGTAGAGAATTTGTAGTGCAGTTAAGGAACGGATTTTTTCCAGTTAGATCTAGACATTAGAACTAGTGCCAGTAGATAGACATTACTGAAAAACAAGATTTTGACGCCATACACCCATAGCAAGTATTGGATCACATATACATCTCCCTGTCCTTTCCCCCTCCCTTCCTTCCAAGGGAATCTTGATTCTGTTTAAGTAATCTCCCCACTCTGCACAACTTTGTCTTTCAAGAGAGGCAGATCCCAGCTCCAGGGGGGCAAATCGTGATCAATCTCAGCCAATCATGACGAACCATTTTCCTTGCCAGTGATTGGCCAGATGTAGTTCTGGCCAGTAAGATGTGTGCTAGGGGTCTGCAGACGCAGATATTCCTCTCTGATAAAAAGATTCAGAAGGGAAGAAATAATCTTACAGTGGACATTGTTACGTCTGCATATGAAGCCTGGAATGATGGGAGCTGTCTTGAAGCCATAAGAATTGCTAAATCAACATGCTAATATATCCTGATACTGTTGATTTTTCCTCAGTTGTGTAGGACCAAAATGGTTTCCAACAGAGCTGTTCTGAAATGGAAAAGATTACTTTCCGAGGAAGCAGTCTTTTTGTCCTTGGAGATATTTAAGCAAAAGTTGAATAAACACTTGATAGACTTGGGATTCCAGCACTGGTGAAAGTTTGGACTTACATGACCTTAGATCTTTTCTAACTAAATGATTCAGGCGTTATACCATTCTAAAAACAAAACAATGAAGCAATCCACAGTTGAGACAGAAAAATGCTGGGATCTGCTTAGCTTCTCCATTTTGTGCCCTCTTAGTTCTCCTAGGGTCTCTACTTCTTTGAAGGATGAATGTGGAGCATGGTTTCTAATCATCTTAGGTAGCCCATTTTCCTTTCTTTGAATATGTTGTCTGCTGCTTTATAGTTTCCAAGGGGAAGGAGGTAGGACGTAATTCTATTTGAGTGTAAAAGACCTTTTCTGCTGTTTAGATGCACTGATTTAGGGAGAGAAGTATCTTCAGAGTAGATGTCAGAAGGTTTGTCTTACTGTAGCAATTTAAATCTTAATCTTTTTCTCTTAGTTTTTTCCTTTTGGAATATGTACCCATTAATCCATCTTATTAGAAGAGGATGTTGTTAGGGACACAATGACATGAAAATGCTTTGGGAAATAATAGTAGTGGTAGGCATTTATTAGAAATGTTTTGTGCTATTTGAATTCATAAGTTGGGAGTGCATTCTTTATTATATTGAGGTCAAACAAGTAGTTCATTATTAAATCGATGTGTCTCTGCCCTTTGAATTCAAGATGGTAGTGAGAAGCTAAGTAATCTAAAAAACAAAAATGAAGTACGAATGAATCTCCCTTTATTCATTGTGGACATTATCAGAAACGTCAGATTTAAGTCGTTCTCAATGTTTAATTGGATTGTCTTATTTTATATGAGAAATAAAGGCAAAAAAGCTTTGAATTTAGGTTTCCTTTCCTAACATGATCCAAAGGTGGTATAGAAAGAGAGACTGTCCACATAGTCTTGTGAAGCTTCTTTTTGAACTTAGTTTTTCTTTTCTCATATAAGGCGTATTTGGCTTAAGCTATCAGGAAAATAAGTTAACATACATGTGAAAAAAAGTCTTCTCTTAACACGTTACCACATTTCAGAAGTTGAAAGATGAACTCAAAAGGGACAAATTTGTCTTCTGGAATAGTGACGCAACTGGTAGTTTTGCAAGGTTCCCTTTTTTCCTTTGCATTTTAGATTTCTATTTTAACTCTCCCCAGACCTGTCCCATCCCAGAATTCTCCATCTCCTTGCCTAACAGGATTTTTTTTTAAAACCATGCTAACCCTGAGCAGTTAGTCAATGGGGAAAATTTGTCTTTGGCCTTTCCTGTCCCTCTTTATGTTACATGTTTCACATATAATTTATAGGGTTCTTCTTACTCTCAGGCAGCCATATTGATCTTTCATGGGTAGTGATAGACTCCAGATCTTTTTCATTATGCCCCTTCACCAAAATGTATCAATTCTGTATGTTTCCTGCCTAGTAATAAGCTCCCACCTGTTCTGTAGTGATCAATCTCATATTCAGCCACAGAATTGTGTTAATAGATGTCAATGTGTTACCTCCTCTCCCCTTTATTTAAAAAGTAAACAAACATGGGAATGCTTGAAGACCTAGTTTGGCCTTGCTATGCCCTGTTAAGTGTACCCTGGGTACCAGTGGCCTCTGTGAGTGCTTGCTGTACGTAGAGGTGGGGGATTCATTCTGCCTTTCCCCATCTTGCTGCTTGGAGCACTAGTAGCTGTCTTGCCTTGGGTCTTCAGCTCAACACGCAGGGCCAGTTTCATGGGCAGACAACCTGTGCAATTGTACAGGGCCCTGTGCTTGGTTTAACCTTTTCCTGTTGCCATCTTGCAATTCTTAATTTTTTTTTTTTGCAAAGGCTCTGCATTTTTGTTATGCACTAGGCCCTGGAAATTATGTAGCTGTCCTATTGATAAACTCCAATTCATTGTCCACTATTTTCCTCCATTTGCTTCCAGCTTTCCCACAGGGCTTCCTGTGCTGTCTCAGAGCTCGCCATCTTCTGCTCTCCCCACTTTTTTAACCCACCCCACCACTCCCTGTCATGTTTTTAACTCTCTTTTCTAACTCCTAACTTATATTTATCTCAATCAACCCTCAAGTGCTCTTGTACTCACAGGGTTTGTCTTTTATAATTGTTTGATCAGTTTGCTGATGAATTTTAGTACTTCCTTGTGCTTTGACAAAGACTTGATTCGAATTTTGTTGAGGAACCCCTGTAGTAAGTTTCTTCAGCTTCTGCCTCTGACTTCTATACTTCAAAAAAGATACAAAATATGTGCTTGTTTCTGGTTAGTTACGTTCTGTGTTTAATTGAGGTGTAACTGCCTTGGCATTGAGTTGGTCCCGGATATGAGTGTGTTATTGATGATCTCAGGAGTCTATGAGATTAGGGTAGAAACTTAGCTGTAGCAGTATCCAGCTTTGCTATTTTGCAGATAGAGTAAAATAAATGAGCTACACTTTAGATAATAAAATAGTATTAAAGTTTTTTTTTTCTTCCTTGAATGATTACAATATAGAATATAGTTTCAGACATAAATGTCAGGAAATTAGAATCATTCTGGTAGGGGAGATAGAAAATAAATACGGAAAAGTAGAATGTAGTGCTAGCACTAAATTGTGGTAGGAAGAAAACTGCGGGATGAGGAAGGGGCCCTGGATTGACTGGGATGGGATGGGTGGGAAGGGCTATTTTATTTTAGACAGATTGGCCATGGTGGCCTCCTGAGGAGTTAGCATTTGAGTAGGAACCTTACTGAGATGAAGCAGGAGGGCCATGACAGTTATGAAAGAAGAGTGGCCCCAGAGGAGAAAACACAAATTCAGATAGTCTTAGGTAGCACGTGTGGAGCATAGTCCAGGAAGTGCAGTGTATTTATTTCCTAATAATGTCTGCCAGTAAACAGAAGGGAGATCTTTTTGTGGGGCAGGGGGGACACATTGAATTTCTTCAGGAGATTCAGTCTCTAAACATGTAAAATATGGAGGAGATATATTTTTTGATGGTCACGTATCTTATCTGTGTACTTGAATTTTTTTTCCCAAAGATTTTGTTTTTTTCCTTTTTCTCCCCAAAGCCCCCCGGTACAAAGTTGTATATTCTTATTTGTGAGTCCTTCTAGTTGTGGCATCTGGGACGCCACCTCAGCATGGCTTGATGAGCGGTGCCATGTCCGCGCCCAGGGTCCGAACCGGTGAAACCCTGGGCCGCTGCAGCAGAACTCGCAAGCTTAACCATGGCCAAGAGGCCGGGCCCTGTACTTGAATGTTTAATTGATGAGTATTTCTATTCTTAGTTCCAGTTTGTGTTGGTGTCGGTGTTGTTGAGGAAACTTCATCAAGCTTCACACTGTAGCAGATGGGCTTGATGGTGGGGCATGTCTTCATGCAATTTGACTGCTTTAGTTGACCATCCGATATGAAACAGAAAAGCAGATTTCTGGCTTAGAGTATTTGTCAAAATAGAATTCCCTCATAAAAAAATCTTTAGTTCACTTTTAAAAGACAATGACTAGCATTTTTTCTAGGTTAACTTTACAACAAGAGCCTAAGTTCTGCAATCAGAAGGTTCTCGGCAACTTAAAGCAAATTGTCAAGAAAAATATTGTAAATGTTTGTGTGTGGGGCATATACTTTTAAAGTTTAATCACTTAAATTTTACAGTATTAGTGGATTTGTTTATTTCATTACTAGATAAGGAAAATAATTGTGTGTTTATTTTTCCTGCCTAGGTTTTCCCTGGGAAGCTAACATTGTCAACGCTAAAACTTTTGAAGATTATGCCAAGAGGCTATTTGTTTATTTGAGGGAACTGCAGGAGTAGATTGCGGCCGTATCGGGCGTGTTCCTCTAGGATGTTATAGCTGGATGATGTTTGAAGAGTTTTCAAAAAAATTTTATTTGACTTTTCAGTTCTTACTGATACTCTTTCATGCCATTTTTGTTATTTGGAAGTAGTTGGTATCTTTTTTTCCCCTTTGATGAGAACAACAAATCTGACATAACTGTTGAGCTGGGACCTGTCAAGGCGCTCATTAGGACACTCACAGCTGTTGTAAGGTTAGTCTTCCTTTGGGAGCCTCAAGTATTCTGTTTTATTTACATTTTCATCTGGGTCCTCTAAGTCCTGCAGTATTAATATTTTCAGCGTTTAGCTAGGTACATGTCTAATACTGTATAATATAGTCTACTTAAGCTGGGCTGATTAGAAGAAAACATGTATTTGAAAATACAGAAAGAATCATGATAGATTATTAAGGATCTTGAATACTTGCCAACAGATGAGGACTCCTAGCGAGTCAGTTGTGTTGGAAGGATTGTATCATGTGTATGAAAGTACTTTGTAAACTAAATCTTTGTCAAGTGCCAATTGTCTTAAAAATATTTATCATCCTTGTGTACTGTTGGTAGGAATGTAAACTAATACAAACACTATGGAAAATAGTGTGTTCGTTCATCAAAAAAATGAAAAATAGAATTACCATATCATTCAGCACTTCCACTTCTGGGTTTATTCCTCCCAAAATTGAAAGCAGAATCTCAAAGAAATATTTGTACATTCATGTCCATAGCACTGTAATTCAGAACAGCCAAAAGGTGGAAGCAACACAAGTGTCCATTGATGGATAAATGGATAAACAAGATGTGGTATTTACATACAAATGAATATTATTCAGCTTTAAAAAGGAAGGACGCATTTAAAAACAAACAAGCGCACGAACCTGGAGGAACCTGGAGGACGTTTTGCTAAGTGAAAGAAACCAGACACAAAAGGACAAATACTGTATGATTCCGCTTACATGAGATACCTAGAGCAGTCAGATTCACAGAGACAGAAAGGAGAATGATGGCTGCGGGGGGGAGGTGGGGAGGGGAATTGGCAATTATTGTTCAGTGGCTCTGGGGTCTCAGTTTTGTGAGATGAGGGGAACTCTGGAAATGGATGGTGGTGGTGGCGCAACAATTGTGACTGTACTTAATACTACTGATAATTGTTGAAACTGAGTGAGGGTACATGAGGGATCATTGCACTAGTCTATTGACTTTGTATTTATTTGAAATTTTCCATAATAAAACATTTTAAAAAGTGATTACTTGTCATTCAGTTTAGAAGACTGATTTTTTCCATCAGGAGTTTCTAGTGGCTGCTGTAACTCCAAAACGAATGGGCGTTTCCAGTGATAGAGACGGTGTGGCTAGTGAGGAGCAGAACAGACTGAAGCTTTCTGTCTGGAGGAATGATGTTGCTTTTCACAGAAAGGACATCGAAAGGGGCGTAACTTTAGAGAGCAAGAGTGTCGTAGGAAGTTAAGGTACATGAGTCCCTCTCAACCACTTTCCTTTTGTTACAGCAATTTCTGACTTAGACCAGGAAAATACTAAAATTTTTTGCTGTGCATCGGTATTCTTAATTACTGTATACTTCTGATGAGCCCAAATGAGGTTGTGTTTTTGCCTGTGTTCTTGAAAACTACAAAAAAATGACACCGTTATTCAACATGGTAAAGTTAATACTAAAAATCCCATGGCCTGCACTTGATGGAGCATGAATTTATCTTCTCTTCATTAAGACAGGATAGTTCTATTTTCCAACAGGCGCTTTTTTCTATTTCTGTTTCAGTTCAAACACAGGCACCTTTTTTTCCATCATGGTCAGAGTGTGCCCTGCCAGCTGTTAGATGTTTCGGCTATTAGTCTGATCATCTCTTTTAGACAGCGCAGTCTCTTTCTGTTAGCAGAACTAAGGCATCAAAGGCCTATAAACATCCTAATCTGCTACTAGGAAAACTAGGCATGGAAAAGCACAAACATTCTGATTTGTGTACATACTAAACTTCAAAATGTACGGAATCTGGTCTTCAAGCCATTTTAAAACAGAGGATGAAGCAGATGAGAATGTTTTTTATCAGTAACATTTAAATTTTATGAAGTTCTTTGTCTTTGTTATAAAAGACATAATATGGAGGGTATAGTGCAAGAACAATGAAAGTACATTTTTATTTGCTTTGTATAGAAAACATCTAATTAAGCTTAATTGTATATGATGGACTGATTCTGGATACAACTCAGATCATCCTGTAGACATAAAGAAAAGATCCGCCAGGAGCTGCGAACAGCTCATGTTAGAGGAAGTACTTGACTTTTTACAATAAACAAATCTGACATTTCTTTTGAAGTCTGTACCAATAATTCTAATGGAGTGTGGGCAGAGCCCTTAAATGCTGAACCTAGCAAATTTGACATCTTGCCCTACCTGCTAGAATAAGGTGTAAATACTCCGTGCTTACTTTCATTTAATAGAACATAAGTATAGTAATTTCCTGCTGAAATCTATAAATGTGGTGGCCATTGACTTTTAGCATTTGCTAAAATTATCAAAAATGGAAGGAAGAGCATATTCTACAAAGTTTCAAAATGAATAGCCTGTATGTAAACGGAAGCATACATACAATAACTTGCAGGATATAATGGCTAGTTAGTGTGGGATGCCATTGGCTTGTGTTCTTGTAACAGAGTAATCGTACTTTTCAATTAAGTGTGTATTTTAGCTGAATGTCAGCTGTCTGATTGTTATAATTATAGTATGGGAGAACTAGACCACTGCCATACAGCCAGCTACTGTGGTAAGCACAGAGAACGGCAGTGTAATCTGAATGTCGTGTTCACGGACTAATCAAATTATAATAGGGCATTTGTTTAAAGAAATTTCCTGTTTGACTTTATAAATATTTCATTACTACGAGAGAAAATAAGGCAAATTCATAAGTTAAGGCAATTTGAAATGTACATCTAATAGAGAATCTTATTAAATATGGTTGCATTCTTGTACTGTTGTAATTACCTTTTCATCAGTCTGTTTTCTTCCAAGACTAATTTGTCATTGTGCCAGTTTTGAACACCTTCTATACAAAACATTAAGCCAAATACTGAGACACGTGGAAGATACAAAAATCAATGGACAGCTGTGCTTTCAAGCTCAAGATAGAAGTCATTTCAGAAGCTGAATAGTGGGTTGCTGAGAACGAGAAGATGGTGTGCATTAGGAGTCCACGGTGGCCTTTCAGAGAATGGTAGGGGTAGAAGTCACACTGCAAAGAGCTAAGTGTAAGGGTGATAGGTAAACACAGTCCTCCTCGCACTTAGGATCGAGCCCAAAATCCTCCTGGTACCATGTGAGACTGGTTGATCTGGCGACGCCTGTTGGCTCTTCTTCCGTGTACTCCCGCCACGTTGCCCTTTTTTCTGATCCTCCAAGTCACCATGTTCTCTCTGGCTGAGGACTTTCACATGTCTAGTTCCTTCTGCCTGGAATGCTCTGTCTCTTATTCTTTGCCTAGTCCTCTCCTGTTCAGGCTTTAGATCTCAGCTTAAATGTCGTTTCTTCCAGGAGACTCCACCACGTCTGCTGTGTCAGACCACACAAGCTGTGCACCCCGCAACACCTAGCCTACAAAGAGGAGGGCACACGCTGAGGTTGTAGAGAATGCAGCCCAATCTAAATTATGTCCCCCTGTTGATGCTCTCTTGTAGCCTCAGATGTTTTTCCTTCGTGACAATTTTGAACATGTGAGCGTATCTGGTTATCTGTGTAATGGAACCATAAGCTCCCTGGGGGAGGGGCCATGTCAGTTTGTATACCCAGGCCCTGGCACGCAGTCAGTTTTCAGGAAGTGTTTTCGAGTGGATGAACAAATGTAGATCACTCTTCAAATTTGGCAGTTTGTCAGTAAAGAAAAAGAGGAAGGACATTAGCTAAAATCAGTGATGCGTTCAAGGAAATGGATCATGGGCTGGTCTCAGCATCAGGAAATCTGAGTGTGTCTGTAGGAAAAGGAAAAGAGGCATTCACAGAGAAACTGAAGATGTGAATGAATGAGGGAATAATTAGTGGAGGAAGGGTCTACAGGAGTATGTGATAGAGAAAGAGCCCTGGAAAGAAGATCCTGTTTATTCTTAGAGAAGAAAGAGAGGGTTTGGAAGTATAATCTGCTAGTGAGGGCTCAAATAAAATGAGATAATGTGAATTAAGCTGCTGCTAAGTGCCACAACACTTTCAGTTATAGTGGCTTAATATCTAAAGAAAAATGCTTATGGAAGAGGTTCAAAATCGTGTACGTACCCGTGGTAACATTCTGTGGCTCCCAGAAACAATGCATTGAAATTCCTGTTTGTCACCTGTAGCGGGGGAGGGCTCCTGGAAGTGCCAGAATCTAGTCACGCTCCTATCGTTCTGCTGAAGAATTGAGGAAATCCATCTCCAGTTAGTGCTGATTTGGGGCAAATGTGAGAAAATTGTAGAGTTAATATCATTTTTTAAATGGACAAATACAGTTTTTAGCACATTTTGCTTTGTTTCCTACCTGGAAGACTCATTTTCTTCAGTGATGTTTTATGGGGAAGCCTGACCAGTTTCATGTTCTGTCTGTAACAGTGGATGTCCCATAAAATGGCGAGATCGTAGTTTTGAAGGAGCTGGGTTTGGCGTATAAGGTCGCTGGGAATTCTGTAGTAACAGCGCAGTTTTACTGCATTGGCGCTGTCTCTCTTGGACAGAGGGTGTGTTAAACAAACGGTGACTAGCCGTGGCACACACCAAGCTATTGGATAGCCCGTTAAGTCCTTAAAAGTAAACTCAAAACCTTGTGACATGCCCCTACTTATAGGAGTCAGGAGTGAAAGTGTGCTTTGTATGCCACAATGTGGTGTGCAGATTTAAAAACAGTGAAAGAAGCAAGTCGTGGCCAAGTTCGAGAAGCACAGTGCCCAGGCCACACTGACATTAACCTCAGTGGTGATGGCCGAGCCCCTCTCTGGTTCTGGCCTCAAACAAATTCTCACATTCACAGGGTGGCTCGTGAGGCCCGATTCAAGGCTATAAGTTCCTTTCTGTTTCGAGATGTCAAGCCATAGTGTTTTGAAATGCTGAAATAGAAAAGCATCCTAGAAAAACATTTTAATTGTAGAATAATTATTTACAGTACAAAAATTATATACTATAGAAATTATAAGGTGACAAATAAAAAGTGCTTTCTGGGATTCTCATGTTTTAACAGTTTTTGGGTAACTTTCCATAATTTTCATTTCCTTCCTTCCTTCCTCATATCTCTTGTACTCCTTTAAGAAAATATTACTTTCAAAACGAGTGACATTATATATCTGTTCAGCAGTGTCATTTATGCAGTTAATAATACACCTAGGACACCTTTCCACAGCTAAATGAAATAGAACGTAATTTTTTTTAACCAGCTTCCTTTTGACAGACATCAGGATTCTTTTCCAGATTTTTTTCTTTCAGTTTTTGCATCTTAATAGTCCTGCTGTAGTATTGTTGTTATAAATAGTCTCCCTGTGCAAACATTTTTGCTTCCATGTGAGAAGAAATCTGACAGACGTAGTCCTGGAAGTCAGATTTCTGGGTCAAAAGCACGTGTGTTTTTAAATTTGGATAGATATTGCCATGGTTCTTCAAAAATTTAGTACCAGCTTACACCTCTCCCAATGGGATATTTCAGTGCCCTGTCCCCCACACTCTTGAAAATGATGATCCATCTGTTAGCATCTCATTTGAATTTGCGTTTCTTAAATTTTGGGTGAGTTTGAAGATATTTACCTGTGCTTACAGGTCGTTGTTGGTGCCCAGTGAGATGGCTGGTAATCCCTACCCATTTCTCAGTGGGCTGTTTGTCGTTTTCTTAGCAGTTTGTGAAAACTCAGTGCATATTAATATTTGCTGCAAATATTTTCCTCACCTTATCGTTTATTTTTTGTTTATAATTGAGTTTTTGTGCCTTTTTAAAAAATCAGTTGTATCCTTTTTGGCTTCTAGATTTTACGTCATGATTAAAGTCCTTCTTGTGCTTCAAAATTTATTTTAAAAAGTTTCAGAGGCCAGCCTTGTGGCACAGCAGTTAAGTTCGCACGTTCTGCTCTGGCGGCCCAGAGTTCGCAGGCTCGGATTCTGGGCGCAGACCTGCACACTCCTCCTCAAGCCATGCTGTGGCGGCGTCCCACGTACAGAATAGAGGAAGACTGGCACAGATGTTAGCTCAGTGACAGTCTTCCTCATACAAAAAAAAAAATTGACCCAGGTTTTCTTCAAATGTTTTTATGGTTTCATGATTTAACTTTAAATGTGGTATATCTGGAATTTATTTTTGCTTAAGGGATGAAGGTAGAGATGCAGCCTTAAGTTTTCCAAATGGCTAACTGTTGTCTCAACACCATTTTTGAGCACTCTCTTTTTTCATAGAATCTTTAAGTTTGAGATTTTATGACTGATAAACGTATTGTGTTTATAATACCATCTAGATAAAACAAGATGGAGTTGAGTTGGGAACGCTGCATGTGTGGTGCTGTAGGGTTCCCATGTAAATTAGGAATGGTACTACGACACAACAGTCCGAGGAATAAACTGCTTCTGAGGAAAACAAAAAGGAATGCTTATGGTTTTTGCTTGGATTATGAGATGAGAGGAACACATGTCAGAAAGGAGGTCTTAGTGTCTGTAAGGACTGGGAGCGGGTTTGCCCCCAGTGTATCGTGAGGCTTAACCCTTTCTGTAAAAGAGTATCAGCCTAAACTAGGGAAACACTTTTCATGAGCATGTATTTTACCCTGAATGTTCTTCAGTAAATAGACACTGTTTTTATAGAAATTTGGTTCTATGGTTTGTTGAAATTTATAACTAACTCACTGGAACTCATTGATCTTATTAAATGGGAGACCTCAGTGTAACGTTCCTGAGGTGACAGATGGAGTTTTCTGGTTCGCAGAACGTCACGCTGCCCTCACGAGCTATAACACGTCTTCCGCGTATTCCAGTCTCCTTCCTTTATCATTAAAGGCCTTCACCAAAGTGGAAGTAGTGACAACTGTGGAATTTGAAGATATTGTCGCAGTATTTGTTGTTGCGTCCTCTGGGTTGGATGGATTGGTTCAGGGAAAACGATAGGACTGTAACTTGTGTAATGAAACATGCTCTGATGGCAGCAAGAAGGGGGAAATGAGCTGTGAATGTAGCATGGGTGAGGAGAACAGTTACTTAAGGGAAAGATCTGAGTTTCGGAGAAGCAAATGAAACCTCTCAGCTACTTTTAGTTTTTGCCAAAGAATGGTAGCGAATGTGAGTCAAGAAGAACTGTGGGCTAGATGATAGGTTCTCCTTGTTGACCCAGGATAAACCTGAGATTTACAGATACGTGGATGTTTAAGGCTTAACGTAGAAAAAATGTAGCTATCAATTAGTTATGTTTTCTCTGAAATTTATTGCAACTGAGAAGAGCAGGGATCTATGACGTATGTGGTAAAGGAGGGAGATTGACTGCTTCCGCGTCAGACCAGCGTACAGTTCTCCTGGATTAAAATTTGACTTTTAGAATCATCTTATGAACATCAGTGGGAAATGAGCTTTCAGAGCTTATTGATTTTGTTTTTAATATTTTCACTTGAGGCAAACCATAACCTAAAACCCAGATATGACTCAACACAGTTCTTTTCTTCTTTCCTCTAAATATTTAAGTGTAAATTACAGTTTATTACTTTAAAGTATGGTTCTGAGACCTATAAACTTCAGAGTCAAGCCATTTAACTTTGTAACATTTGTCTACATGTTAAATTTAGTTGGACTTCACATGAAAAATTATGGAAGATAAGCTAAGTCAGAAATGTGTTTACTATTCTTGACTTAAGGTAAACATAGAGCTTAAATTGAATCAAATGCATCTATTTTCATGTCTTTCGGTACTGTAGCATATTCCCACAAAATTAAAGGATTTTATTGGTATATATAGATCCAGCAGAGAAATGTACAACATTAAACAATAATGTTAGTTATAGACTCTAGTGATAATTTATGAATTCTCTTTAATTTAATGAATGTATATGAATACTTTTAAAAAATTCGTAAGATGCTTGTCTTCATTACACTATAGTTAGAGCCCGTTCATTAAGTGTAACTTTGGCAGCATAATTTCTGAATTTTAAATTATGGCTTCAACTGAATGAAGTACTCTTATGTTAAATGATTTTTTTTAAGGTGCCTGGCTGACATAACCTTACAAAATAGTCTAAGACATTTATATTTGGGATTGAAACTACCAGTGCTCTCCAAATGAAGGAGAATTAATTTTCAGGATTAACGTAGGATTTTGAAACCATAAGCTTCACACTAAAGAGACCAAATGATGACTGGAGGTCACGTGCAGCAGAAGATTTAGGCTTCTCAGGGGATTTTGTTTTCAATCCTGCAGTCTCATACTGTTGTTATATAATATATACTGCCTTCCTCTGTCTCGTGGAGACAGCAATCCTTACTTTCTGTCTCCTGAGCATCATAGCCCAGGCTTGGGACAAAAATTAAGAAGTAGAAGGCTAGGACTCCACTCACTGAGGTTCAGAACCCGTCTTTCATATCAACATTTGACTTCCAGCGCTTAGAAACATTCAGTATTTGTTGGGTGCCTTACTTTGATTGTAGAAGCAGGTCAGTTTTCATGTACTACAAGAATTGCTGTTGGAACTAAAGTTCTAAATACACAAAAATACATTTCTCAAGGCTAGACCATTGTTCTGGATCAGCGTTGCACTTTCCTTCTTGTGGTTATGTGCATACAGAGAGCTAAGTTGCTGTCTAATGTCATTGGATTCATTAATGATATTGTTATATTTAACTCTGTAAAAAAAATGAACATTTCCTAATCTTAGGAGATGACTGATATACTCCTCTAGCTTTGTAGACCCACCTTGGATTTAAGTTGTCATTGTTATTATTTATACCCAGCAGCTGAGGGGAAAAGAGCTGCCTTCCATTCTAGATAGAATTGCGATGCTCTGGGTAGCAATGTGTACATTTGCATTTTTCTGTGGTAAAAATGGCTTAAATATTTTATATTTTAGTGTCATGTTAGAGATTTCATTCCATGATCATTTGTTCATTCACATGTATTTTTATTTTTAGCTCTAAGCGAAAGACATGAGGCCTAAGACTGAAATGAGGTTGTTTTGAGGCCATCTGATTTCTGACTAGAAGGTGTGCGATCGCCTCGTCCTGAAACCACTTCAAACAGAATGGTAATGGCAAAACCTAAGTAAAAGAGAGGCCTTCATGTTTTTCCATGTCTGTTCTCCTACCCCAATTCCTTCTTTTTTAAGATTAAAAAAAAATTTTAAGTTGTGAACAAAAGGTATTACTTGCTGTCATATCCTAACTAAACTGGCTCACATGTTTAAAAAAAGGATTAATTGTATAAGTCCACATATTTCTTAAACCTTTTAGAGTTGTTTAAACCCACTTTTTTTGAAGTGAGGTACTTAACTAGCAGCGAAATATTTATTATATGAAACTACCTGAGCCATTAGGAATTTTCGGATTGAAATAATTTTTTTCCTTTGAAAACTGATAAAATTTGCTCTTAAAAGGGACTCTGGACTTAGTAAGTTTTTCAGACTAGAAAGTAAGAATTCTTGCCGCAACTTTCTTTTTCTGTCATAAAGAATTTTTATGTTTTATATGTGTGTTTTTTTAGTCTTTTAAAATGTGAACTGCCTATTATTAGTTGTCAGTTAATTCTGCTTTAATTATTACATATGTCTTAGTTCAAAATATATTTTATAGTTGAAGGTAATATAGCATTGTTTGTTTTCATTATAGTAAAACTTTTTTGTGGGGGAGGCTTCTGTTTATTAGGTTTATTCCAGTCGGCTCTGTTCCATTAAATATGTTGATATGTTTATGTGTGTTTATAAGTCAATTACTAGGCTTAATTCCCCTGGGGAATAGAATTCCAATAGGTTCTTCGCTCAAGTTCAGATTTTATGCTAAGCCATTTTTTCAGAATAAGTGGTTCTTTATGGTGTTTCATTTCCTGTACTACCTGTGACAGCATTATAGCAAATACAGTATCACAAATTTACTTATATTTAGCCTAAATTATGCATTTGTTTAATTGACAAATGCCGAGAAATTGAAATTGTCATCCCATTCCGGAGGGTAGAACAGAGCGCAAATTCTAAGGCAGCATCCGCAGGAATGTTTCGTTTTAAAGTCCTCCTTGTTTTCCTGTTTTCTTCCAGGGAGTCGTTGTTGCTATAGTTATATACAACACCTCATTTCTCTACAGATAGGATTTTCTTACAAAGAGTATTACAGATAGTATTTTACAAACAGTATTTTCTCAGATACTGAGACGACCTAAACTTATAAATACTGTTTTTATTCGTATGTGACTTTCTGTGCTGACAGACTTACTCATGTGCTGTGTAAATCCAGGCGCTGTTTAGGGCAATGATTTTATATCTGGATCTCAGTTTACACTTAAATAAGCCAGCCTAACCTGTTCTAAAGAAAAACAGTGTACAATGGGTTGTTTCTTTGTTTTCCGTATCTCCTGATGTGTTCATTTATTCTTCTGGAAGTGTGAACTCTGACCTCGATTTTTCTATGGAAAAATTAATTAAATAGGCTGGTTTAAAGAGCATGGTTTTTAAGCCTGTCGTAGAATTGTTCATTTGGTTCACTTTTGTGTATTAATGTTTTAATGAGAGACAATTACTGATTGTTTTTATTTTTAGAAATTCTCATTTCTTATATTTAGCCAAAGAAAATTTTTTCATTTTTAAATAAAGCCTATCTAGATTGACTCTTTTGGAGGTTATAAGAACTTTGAATGTCATCTTTCTTATTTCATGTGCTGAAAGGTGGTGTGATAGAAATGCAGAGACTTTTAACCACTATTAATTGGCTAAAAATGTAGTTTCTAAAGTATGAGTTATACAAGAAGAAAATCAGTAATTTCATTTATGTGTCTGATTCTCTGTCACCAGAATGGCAGCTTTTAAAAGAAAATACAGAACCAATTCCACTTTAATTTAAAGCCTGAAATTATAAATGTGAAGATATTTTGACCCAGTAGATATTAAATAGGTGATATGTATGAGCATAGTTTAATATTTATTTTATTGTTAAGTAAACTTGTTTTTAAGCAAACTTTAATATTAGACTTAAGAACTTATAACTGTAAGATGAGAAAATAAACATTAACTTTAAAATGTCATTTTGAAAATTATGAAAGTAAATATTGACCTTTTCTAAGAAAATCTTTTCATTTTGACATTGTTTAATTTTTTTTCCTTTTTGTTTTTTAGGTTTGCAATTTTTTTTGGTGATGGCATGTTCAGAATCTTGGATCCCTAAGTTGAATATATTGGAAATATTTAGGAACCTTGGAAATTGTTTTTGTATGCATAATGACTTACTAGGTGAATCAGTAGACTTAATCAAAAGTATATAAAAGAGTAGGTATAATAATTTGTGTTTCTAAGTTGGCATGCATGTTTCGAATTCTCTCCTACCAGTATTAGTGTCATAGTCTAGACAGAGTTATCTTCTGAAGATTTGGGGTTTTTGTGGTCCTCCTATGTAATCCTCCCATGCCGGTTTGGTCAGCTTGTTTTCCTTTCTATCTGCCT
This sequence comes from Equus przewalskii, assembly GCF_037783145.1. NCBI lineage: Eukaryota > Metazoa > Chordata > Mammalia > Perissodactyla > Equidae > Equus > Equus przewalskii. Next base: position 59,531,795 of record NC_091832.1, on the reverse strand, counting down.
TGCAGTGTTGCTTACTTAGATTAGAGGTAATTATTCATCAGGAAGAGAGAAGAGAAAAAAAGTCGTGAAGTGACAATCCTAAAGGTAGTAATTACAAAATTTCAACCTGGAAATGACCTGAGCATGGTCTATGTTAGAAAATGCAAATTCGACCAAGTTATATACACATACACTTGTGGCAAAATGCTGCCAATTTTCCAATTAGATGTTATTATGTAGGACAGGGTGCTAATGAGGAGGAAAAAGAGCTGTTTAGTTTCACATCCTCCCCCCTCCCTATTGTTGGGTGAATGAATTAGTGGAAAGTAAAATCGACAAGAGGTAGATGGTATGAATGAAAAGAAGGAACAAAACTTTAATCTCCAGGAAAGATTATTTCCCCTTAAAAAATTGAAAGTTGGCTATATTCCATGTACCTGAACACGCTATTCTGAAACCATAGGCCACTTTCATGTAGACCTAGAATGTGAGCTAGGGGATTCTCGCCCATAGGAGTGGGTGGAGAACCTGTATTTCATAGGAGAGTCACACAGTCCCTGGGCCACTGGGGCGCCATTATCAGTGGTTGTCATTTTCTCTGGCCTGTTCCTGCTGGGATTAGGAAACTGGAACGTTCTGGGGCAGATTGTTATTTTGATGGTCAAATATGACTGCCTCCCTACTCTTTTGACCAAAATTGGGGAAAGACTGATTTTTAAGACCATATTCAGAGCAACTTGAAAAAGAATCAAAGGGAAAGGATGAGGAGAATTCAGGAAACTAGAGAGACTGAATATAGCTTGGTAGAATGTTAATGTATTCGTTTATTCTAAGGTTTATTATTGGTAGATTATCCAGTAATACCGAAATTGGTGTATAATAGAAATTTTCATAACATTTCTATTAGAAGGCTTTTAAAAGCTAAATAGGCTATATTGTAACTGCCCCCCCCCCCAATCTTCTTACTTTGCTTTGTTTGAAGAGGAATAGGCTGATATATATTTAATAGGTGGCACATTTAAAACATTAGATAGGTTTTTAAAAATCAAGTTATATCAATGTAAATCTGTTGCCTATTTAGCTGCTTTTCTATTACACCTGGCTTTTTAAAAGCTGTTTTTGTGATACTTTTGTCAATAGAGGTGTTTCCTCTTAGCCAGTTCTAGCCACGATGTTGACTGGACCTCAGCATGTGATATACCCAGAAGGATTTAGACAGGCAGGAAAAAACTTGGTTCCTACTAGAATGAATATTTTAAAGACCTTCTTAGATTCTTAACACTTTGAGTACAAATGAAAGAGACCCAAGAGAGGGAAAGATTTAAGAGCCTAAGAATAAAAAGCGGTGGGGAGGGTCGGGGGTGATCTCTTATATAGCTAACCTGAGGGCACTGAGGGTTGTGAGGAGGCGTGTGGAAGTGACAGTGGGCATTCTCATGTTAATTTAGGCATTCACTCTAGCCTGCTCTAGTAGTTTAAGGATAGTGGCAGGTGATCTTGGGAAATATTAATGCATTTCCTAACAATGAATTTGATTTTATTTTGGTATGCTGTAAATGGATATGTGGCTCAAAGATGAACTTAATTCAAAATACTTATCTTAGATACTAGGAAAAATATTATAAAAATGGGTTTTTTGTCCCTGTTACATAGCTTTAGAAAATAACATACAAGACTGAGCATAGCAGGGAATTGATGGCATGAATGTAATCAGTATTTTATGGTTGCTTTCTAAAAACTTTTAAATAAAACCTTGAATTTGTTTGCCATTGGGCTCAGTGGTACCATAGCAGCATTTTAGTGTTTATCTCATGGAAAATCTGTACCTTCTTGGGTCACTGCACTTCATAGTCTGGCACATCACTGTGAGAATGCAGAAATCTGACTCAGTTTACTCAGGGATGAACAGATCTTTCTAAGTTTGGGTACAATAAGTGCATAGGGACACACAGAGAACGCCTAGGATAATGGCTCTTTGCATCTTGGAAGTTTTAACCCCATTTTGAAAATCTGAAGAAAGCTATAGCTCCTTTCCCCGACAAGACTGTGGTTTCTTAGGGAGGGGGACTGCCCTTGATCATCAGCACAGGAAGCCCTGATCGAAAAGATCATCTTCATTTTACTTCTGACCTTGCTCTGACTTTGTTGTCGCTCTCTGTCAGGTTCTCTCTCGCCTCTGAAAGGAGCGTCAAATCTCGAAGGACGCTTACTGCTTTACACATTGAACTGAAGCTCCTGTCCCGAGCTTTGTCATGTAATGGAGCAGAAATCCTCTGCACAGGGCCCTCAGCGTCCAGGTGCTGAGAACAGAGCCCGAGACGTTGAGGGGTGGCACTGCCCTCCTCGTAAGACCTGCGCCTGCTGGTTTAGGGGTGTTTGTTTCATAGTCAAGTTGAATGTTAATGTTTTCTTTTTAAAAATGAGCATATTTCTTCTACATTTTTTATTATTATAAATTTTTTTTTTACCTAACTGTGACTTTTTCTCATGTCTTAAGATATCAAATTCATGGTGTAAAATGTGTACTTTAGATTAACATAGTGACTGGAAATTTAGGATTCTGTTATTTTTTGACTCTGAAATTTGTAGCACGTTTTCAAGAAGATTGTTCAGATTCCCAGATAATTGGTTCTTTATTCCTTTCAAGTTTCCTAAATGTATAATTACTTCAGAATTTTATTAATCCATTTATAAGTTTAGAGAAAGCTGTCTTCAGTTTATATTTTGACACAGAATGGATGTGTTTGATTTATCTTATTCGGAATATGTTTTGACAAAAGTTTGCTTTCAAGTAGCTCTCATCTTCGTTTTGGAATCTCAGATCACCTGCTTGTAATCACTCATTGGGACTTTTCTGCAAAATACAGCTTCACTGAGAAGGTCGTCCTTGGAAAATCAAGAATTGGGACTGAGTGGAGAGATGGAAGAGCGTCATCAGATTGAGCCCAGCACGTTCTGGAAACGTTAGACTGCATTGCCTTTGTACATGGACCATAATGTGACTGTCTTTTGTGAATTGGACCTATAGACAGATAAAATAACCTCGTAAAATGTACCTTTACTGTAAGAAGAACACCACTCCAGTCTCTAGACCATTCTGTCAGTACAGTGTGCTCCTGATTACTCCCCTGCTGAAGGGGAGCCTGGGTCACTGAACTTGACTGAGAAGTAGACGTCGTGTGTTCTGGATTTGAAGGTGATTTTGTATTTCCTTTTGGAATGTGGTGTCTCGATCTTTCCAACATGAGCCTCACAATTTCATGCCCTGAGAGAGGAGCCCAAGTACCTCTGCGCTGATACTCGTTCTCTGTCCTTCTTTTTTCCTGTACTGTTGACTTCAATGTGGGGAAAACATCAAGCATATAGGATTCCAGAATTGGTCAGAATCCTATGAAATCTATCCCGCTTACCCTTCCAGGTAATTTTATTGCATGTCCTTCCCGGCTCATGTAAATGATGCCAAGTTTGGGGCCCTTTCTTAGGTCAGGATAGAGTTACAGCCGCACTGTTCAGGCCTCTTCCTCCCATTGTCACGTTTGGTCTTGCCTGCAGTGGGAGGTTTTCAGTCACCTTACTGTGAAAGAGTCCACTCGTGTCCTTTCGTTTCCATCTGCCTTCCTGCATGTTCTGGTGGGGAAATAGAATAGATCTACACTTCGGGCTCTTAGCTGTCTAAGGGTTGCCTGTAAAAATTCACAGCATTGTATTTACAACACAGCTTTTTAGCTGTGGTGTTGACAGTAGTCCCCAGTGGACATCTGCTCTGTGCTGGGCGCCTTACCAGGTGTGGTTGTCCACTCTTCCTCTCCCCTGCTCCATTCTCTGGAGGCCAGGAGTGAACTTCATCATGCCTCAGGCATCAGAAGAACCAGAAGTCACTTCCTGTAAGCTTGCTGGTTCCTGGGGTCCTGAGTTAACGAGGTAGTAAGAGATCCATGTGTTCCCGCCTGGATGCTGGTAAAAACAGATCATGTGCAGAGAGGCCCGTGGGGGCTGGGGCGAAACAGGTGAAGGGGATGAAGAGTTACAAACTGACAATTATAAAATAAATATGCCATGGAGATGTAATATGCAGCATAGGGAGTATAGTCAATAATATAGCCACTTTATAGGGGGACAGATGGTAACTAGACTTATTGTGGTGATCATTTCATCATATAAATATCGAATCACTATGTTGTACACCTGAAACTAACGTAATGTTGTATATCAATAATACTTCAATAAAAAAAATCGTGCAGAAAAAGTGATCATGTCAATATGATTTTTAATGTAAGATTTGTCAAAAAAAAAAAAAAAGGCCAAATTTTAGGTTAACCTACGTGAACCCACATTGAATTTCCAGGTATCTCTTACTTAAAAAAAAAAAATCGACCTCGTCCTTAAAAAACATTACCTAATTTGGTAATGTCAGGGTCATTTCCCTGACATTTTCAAAATGTGATATTACTCTAAAAATTTTTTACACTTAGTTTTCAGAAACACGTGCAAATATGTTTTGTGTAAAAGAGTATCTACTGTATATAATAATTTTCTGACTCTTGCTCTAATAAATATTAAACTTAAGTGGTCTCATTATTTAAAACCTAATAGTTAAATTTTTTGAGTAAAATTTTACAGCATATCCTATCGTTACTTTTCATGTAATGTACAGATACTCGTAGAAGCTGCCTGTGTGGGTTTGTTTTCCACATATAAAAATATTGTAAACAGAGTCCACGTCTTCAGTAAGAGTTTCTGGACCTTTGGCTGTAATTACCAAGTGTTTGGGATTGAGCTGGCTGGAAATGCAAATTGAGCTTTTCTGTGCGTGTAGCAAACTTTGTGCAAATAAAGTAGCTTTGTACTCTGAAGGAGCTTTTAGTAATTACATTTTTGGTAAATAAAATACAGGTGAGTTAGAAGAAAGGAAATGAACAAGAAGATCTGTGAATGTGATGGTCTAAATTAGTGGTTTGCAATCTGTTTCTGTCCCGTTTAAGAGTGTTAGTAAGTTAGAAATTGAGTTTGGGGGGATCTGTAGTTGGAAGAGAAGAGAAAGACGCTCGTCTGGGATCAGCAGTGGTGTGGGTCAGTGTGTGTAAGCTGTGCCCCATGGACCTGAACTCAGGGTCAAAGAAGCTTGATGGTAGACGTCTATCCCCACAGTTCCTGAATGGCCAGCAGAGGATGGGTGCCCATCTGAGGCAAAATGGGAAACAGAAAAACAAGGACAGTGTAGGGACTTTAGAAAGTTTTCTCAGTTTAAAAAAATGTCCTTTAGACTTTTATGTCCTTTGCTCTACTGTGTGCCCTTTTTTGATTAAAAAAAAAAAAAGCTTGCCATCCTAAGTTCTCTAAAGATATTTTTAAAATTTTTTATTGGTCTGTGAAATCAAAAGGCTGGGAGCTGCTGGTTCTTGGAACAGTGCAATATTAGCATATTAAGGTCCCAGTTGTTTATCCCACAACCCATAACTCACAGGACACTGAATAGGGTGCCAGAGAACAGTTTGGGAAAGTTGAGGTAATTCCTTCAGCATTGCTATGTGGTGGGAGTCATTGTCTTAAAAGCCTTAGCCTGGTAGCGGTTAAAAGGACGGCTAGTATCATCTTGTTTCAACCAATGGTTGTCTGGAAACCTCTCGAGCAGATTTCCAGCAGTTCTGTGTGAAAATGAACTGAAACTTCAGATAATTCAAAGATCCACTACAACACCAACTTTGAGGAAATCATCTACACTACCTTACAGATAAGTTTTCAACTTGCAAAATAGTCACCAACCTGCAAAAAATTCTACACTAATAAATGACCAGAAGTGATGCAATTGTTAGAACTTGTTTCATTTCCATTTCTGCTTATCTTTAATGTCAAGTTTAAGATTGACTTTATATGGCATAGTCTTGTGCGACTAGACTGTAGTCATGTGCCCCATAATGACGTTTTGGTCAATGACAGACCGAATATATGATGGTGGTCCCATAACATTAGTACCAGAGAACCTGGGCATATAGTAGGCTATACCATCTAGGCTTGTGTAAATACACTCAAGGATGTCCGCAGAATGACGAGATCACCCAACGATGCATTTCTCAGAACATGTCCCTGTCGTTAAGCGACGTGCGACTGTACTTTTGTTAATTAGCTTTAAAGAACTAGACAAAAGGATCCTGGAAGAGGAGAAACTAAGGATCAATTCAGTGATTGCCTTCATATTCCCGATGAAAGGGCATTTTTTTACAAAAATTTAAGCTATACAATACCAATTTTTATATCTCATCCACTTATTTGCTAGCCACTGTGCTAAGTGATATATATAAAATGTGTCAAGGGATTAATTTCCAAGAAAGAGACTGAGGTTTCTTGCTTTGGCGTCTGGAACATGAAGGTTGGTATCCTTGCTAAATGGATACTTGTGGGCGAGTTTAGAGGAAGTTGATGATCTCCAGTCATGGTTTACAATACTCCAAGCACCTCCCTTTACCTCCGGGGATGTTGCAAAATTCCTACTGAATTGCTCATTAGGGAAAGCTTGCCATAGTCTACATTAAGTGTTTTCCTTAGAGACTTTTTCTGAGGAGACTCAACTTTGAATTATTAAACCCAGGGCCGTGATTAGTGAGGCAGACACCTGCTCTCTGTATTCACTGGGACTTGAAAGCAAGAATGAAATTACTAAATAAAATGAAATTGGCTTGAGGGATATTTTGGACTTCATTTGCTGCATGTTGTGTATTCTTTCCCACGGGTACAAAACTATCAGCAAGGGCTTTAAATTTCTCAATACTGGAAGGAAATACTTTGCCATTATAATTTTGGATTAAATACATTTAGCAGCCTCAATTTTGTAGCAGAGAAAAGATTATAAATCGATACACAGTGATTGAAATCATTTCACCTAAAATATGATAACCAGAAATTGTGGTAGATTTGCAATTTCTTGTTTTGAAGAGAAAGCACCAAGTTTCTGACTATGGATCTTTGCCGACACATTTATAAGCAGGGAATTTGGTTTTTTTCTCTCCAGTATCTCAGTCTTGCTCCAAACCAAGTTACATTTTTAGTCACTAATACCTCAGACGTTTTCCCTTAGGAATGAGGATTTTCTTTAGCTCTTGAGTGGCTCTCAGTGGCCCCCTCCAGGCCCCATTTTGACCTTAGAAAACCACATCGCAGAATGAGCTACAATGCAATGTTAAAAACCTCATTTGTGGAATCATCTAGAAAATATTAAAATATTCACATGATTGTAGGACCGTTTTCCCACTTTCAGAAATGAATTCTTCTAAGTGTGAGGCCAAGTGAAGGCGAATGTGTGGTTCGCGGTTAGCTCAGTCCACGTTTCCACCAGTTCTTGTTCGGCCGGATTCAGCCCGACTTCTCTGTGCTGTAGCTGCCTGGTGGCGCGGCTCGATTTCTGAGCAGCTGAGTTTCTTGATGATTTTAGGAAGTCTAGGCCAGATGGGGGAGCGTTGTTTTTCACATCTACCAGCATAAGAAATTCCTGTTTGCATTTTTTTAATAACAATTTTCCAGGAAATCCTTGGAGCAAATTGTAGTTTCCCCCTTCCTCTGGATCTTATTTTTTAGATTTATCTGTTTAAATTGAGATTAAGAAGTGGGGCTAATCCAGTAGCTGCCATTTCCTCTAAAAAATTGCCACCAGCAGCTGACCTAGAATTCCATCTTGTACTCAGTATTGTTTATAATACGTAAGTCCTAAATTTTGACCCAAAAAATGACACATTTGTTCCGAGTGGAGTAAAGGACCCTGTAAAAGCCTTTTCTGTCACCTTTCCAGCCTGGTCTCCTGGCCCTGAGAGCTTTCTGGCCCCCGTTGGAGGTGAAGTTGATGACCACCTTACAGGCTGGAAATTCAGAGCAAGAATCAGAAAGAGGTGATAGAAGCGAAGCGGCACAGGGATGGGGCAAGAAGTCCTTGACGTGCAGCAAGGCCTGGCCCGGGTGCAGGTGTTGGTGGTGTATCCGTACGTTTTTATGACAGCGGGTCAGGGCTGAGCGCTGCGCAGTGGCTCTTGTCTCTTCCAGTTCTCTCTGCACGCTCGTCTTCCTCTTGTTGCTGGACACCTGCATTTGCACGGATGAAAGGTTTTTGCACACGATTACACTGGTGCCTAGGTAGGCATCAAATTATGAGTGGGCAGTTTCTCGTCTCCTTAGCCCTTGCTGAATGAATGAAGACGACGTTTCTCAACAGTTGGAAGTTGTCACTCGCCGTTCTTGCTTCCTAGTTCTCCCCACCTTTCTCAGTAGGACAGTCCATGGCAAAGTGATTTTCTCAAAAAGCTGCTGGGTAGGGGAACTTGAGAAGCAGGGTACAATCAGGCATGGTGTTTAAATTATTCCTTCCTGCACCATATCGAAGGAGGCTTACTCTGTTCCGGGTGCTGTTCTGACCTCTTGGGAAACCGAACACACAAAGCATGGAGTCTACGTCCCAGCAGAGGGAAACACACAATAAGTAAATTGCCATCCTGGAGAAGATGGTGAAGAGCAGAGCGAGTGTGCTCAGGACGTGGGGATGGGAGGGAGGAGCGGGTCTCAGTTTTTAAATAGGGACATCAGAGGAGTCCTCGTTGGGAAAGTGAGATTTGTCCGTGTAAGTTGGAGCTGACCAACAGGTTTATCTTAAGGAAGAGAAAATATAAAATACTGAAAAATTTCCAACAATGTTTACTGCTTTTCCAGCCCTTTCTTAACCTATACGAGAAGCTCTCACTGCATCTAAACGCAGCTGTGCACATTCCTCCTGCCTACATTTTTCTTTTCCAGGGCCCAGCCCAGATGGCATCTCCATGACATTGTTTGTGGTGGAAGGCATGGCCATAAGACAGCATGGCAGAATATGACACTCGAAGAGTGCAGAGCTCCCACCAGGATGAGTGGCCTTTTAGATGGGGCCCTCAAGGATGGGCCACGTTTCATAAGGGGGGTTAGGGTGCCAGGCCAGGCTGAGGGAGCACCATGAGCTGAAGCAGGCCAGCGGGAGCTGGTTGGAACTTCTGGGTGATTAAAACAAGACAGATTATGGAACACCCCAAATGTCACGCTAGCGAGTAAGGGTTCGATTCCACAGGCGGGAGAGGCCACTGCTGTCCTCTGGAGCTTCTCCCCATGGGAGTTTCCACTGAGTAAGGCAAAGATTTCTCGGCTCTCGTGGGTTCTCAGTTTGTAATCTCTGGCAAGTGAGGAACAGAAAAGAAGGTGGTGAGGGATAATTTCCTCTTGCATCTCTCTACCTGTTTTTCCAAAATGCAGTTAACGTTTTTTCTCAGAAAAAGGATATGATTCATAAAAATTTCAAATGGCACAGAAAAATAGCAAAATTCACTGTCTCACTCCTGTTAATAGGCTGATCATCGCCAGTTTAGACTTCCTTGTGCTCAGCAGCAAGCAGCACACATTATCAGTGCTGACAGCATCCTTTGTAATGGCTGCTCTGTGCGGATGTAACCGGCTCCCTATTGCTGGATGTTCAGTGGTTTACAATTCTCATTATTCAGGTTCTTTATGGTTTTTCATTCTTATAAACTCAGTTTCAGTGACTATCCTTCTGTATAATATGTGCACTTACCAATTATCTCCTTGCTATAAATTATGGACATTTCAAAAAATCAGGATGCCTGTAACTGAAATACACAATACCGGGATTTAGTACTGCAAGACCTTACCTTTGAGCAGTGTGTGTGTGTGTGTGTGTGTGTGTGTGCTTTTTAAAGCACTTTAGCAACAGCTTCTCTATTCACATCTGCACAGTGACGCTCATTGCAAGGTGGGTTAGGGGAGAGGGCACCTCTCCTGTGGGCAGGTGAGGGAGCTGGGGCTTCTCCGCTTCCTGGGTGCTGCCACTGCATCACCAGGAGCACCTGCTGCTCATGAAGCAGCTCTCAGAGCACTGACTCCCAGGCCAATGCCAACAGAAGCTTTTGGAATATAAGGTGATTAGCACATATAGCCAAACTAAGAATGGAACTTTCTAGCTTCCTCCCATGAAACTGCTTTGATTCCAAGTTTTACTGTTCTCATTAGGCAGATCAAGGAGACAACACATTTTTCTGAGAAGTTGAAAATCATACGGCAAAATTCTGATCTGTTTCTCAGTGTAGGGAGTCTTTACGAGAGTTAAGTGTGAGTGATACCCATTTTAGCTTTTTCAGGGGAATGCGCCTTCTAGAAGAGGTCTCATTGGATTACCCGATGGTGGTCTTCCATCCATGCTGTCCTCCCAAGCCACTTTCATTCTCAAGATCTCTAGATGGTTCCTAGATTAAACCACTGTGCGCTAAACACAATGAATGGGACTCAAAGAGTTAAGGACTCAGTGTCCTGTTATGTGGAAGACTTGGCTTAGGTTGAAGTCATAAGTTCTATTCTGTCTTCTTAAAAATGAGCACTACTTGGGGCCAGCCCCGTGGCATAGTGGTTGAGTTCGCGGGCACTGCTTCAGTGGCCTGGGGTTCGCAGGGCCCCTACACACTGCTCATCAAGTCATACTGTGGCAGTGTCCTACATACAAAATAGAGGAAGACCGGCACAGACATTAGCTCAGGGACAATCTTCCTCAAGCAAAAAGAGGAAGATTGGCAATAAATGTTAGCTCAGGGCCATCTTCCTCACAAAAAAAAAGTGCTACTTAAAAATTGTAACTATATCACCTCTTCTGATCAGCCAGCCCCTTTGGTGTGTTCTCACTCCTTCTGTCTCAGGGCCTTTGCAATTGCGGTTCCCTTTGCTTAGAATGCTCCTCCCCAGGTACACACATGGCTCACACCCTTGCATCATTTAGCTCTCTGCTAACGTGTCTCCTCATCAGAGGGACCTTCTCTAATAACCTGTCTAAAGTAGCATCTCTTTCATTATCTCCCTTATTTCCTCCTTGCAATTCTCACAACCTGACATTAAAGATTTGTCTCCTCCATTGCAATATAAACTCAGAGCAGGGTCTATATATATATATAGTGGAATGAGTGAATGAATGACTCTCCCACTGCTCCCACATAGGGAGTTGTGAAGAAACTTGGAGCATTTAAAGAATGGAAGGAAGTCAAGGACTTATGGAAAAGCAGCTTAGAGGAGCTGACTGCTGAGCTGACCTCCAGGCAGGCTGTCCAGTCCATCAGCACCATCCCTACCTCCAGCTCTTCTTTCTCTCTCTTCATATTCACTTGAAACCATTGCTCCAAACATTCCCCCAATGGGAGGGTGACATGCTAATGACAAACACTGGCTGTAAACATGTTGGCGGATTAGTACGTTCAATAGGTTGTTACTGAGCAAGAGCTGTGGTGAGGCATTGTGCTGGAGTGCGGGGTTACAAGTCACTGGACAGACTCACTGGGCTGGCTGTTTTCGGAGTGCTTTTGGTTGGATGAGATGGCCCTCCGCCATCCCCGCCTAAGAGAAGAGCTCTGAAGGAGGGGGAGGTTGCTGAGTGGGGAAGGAGCTACAATATGGAGCCCGTATTCACGGGAGGTGGTGGGTGTAGTGTGTGGTCTTTGGCCAGAAGGAGGGCAGAAATAGGGGGCAACAACACGGCCACCTCAGGGCTTTGGCAGGCTCCCCTGGGCTCAGGGCAGAGTGGGGAAGCCCTCAGTGCGTACTCGGATTTTCTCCACATCAATAAATAAAGTTCTGACGACTGCCACTTTCTAGGTTACACATCTGTGGACTGAATTCAGAAACTAATAATAATTTAAAATATTTCTATGCATGAATATTCCAGAAAGTTCTAAGGCCAGAAAGTCTACTTAAAAACAACTTTTGAAACAAGGAATTTGTATTTCTCAATACAGATTAACACAAACAATGCAAATGCTTAAGATTCAAAAGAAAGAAAGACAAAAAACAAAACTCTTTATTCCTCTGACAATGCAAATAGACTAAAATTTAAGGAAGCGGGATTTCTGAGTGATTTTTCTCACTTATGAAAACAATAAATAAATCCTTCAAATACTCTAAAAGAGACATCTTGAACTTTTCTGTAAGGAATATTTAATTGAAAAGGAACATAGTACAAACATGCATGACCATGAAATCCTAACCTGTACATAGCTTGAGGATTTGCATGGAGACAGAATCTCTGTCCTCTACTTATGAAATTGCTGAAATACAGTTGTACCGTATGCTTTCTGACACATAGTGTTCTAAGAGTGACAAGTACACATAGCACTCATAGCATCAGGAAAAACCCAAACTGGTAAAACAGGACCTCATGTTCTTCCTCTCCACCTGCTCCTTTCCCTCTCATGCCAGCTCTCAGAAATAACGCTCCAACTCAGTCCTTCTCAAAGTGTGTGTGTGTGAGTGTGAGCGTGGGTGTGAATTACCCGGAGGCCCACCTAGTTCAGTCGCAGATTTCAGATTCAGGATTTCTGGACTGAGGCTTGGGATTCAGCTTTTCTCTCCAGCTCATGGGTGAAGCCAGTACCACTGGTCCACAGATGACATGGAATAGCAAGGCTCTAGCTCAAGACCTTTCACAGGCATTTTTTTTCGTGGAAACTTTATATCTACCCTGTGAGTTGAGCAGTGCTGATGTTGCCTCTTTTTACACATAATAAAACAGGTGCCAAGAGGTAGATTGCATAACGTCATGCTGCAACTCAAGTTTTCTAAGTCCTCATGGAGTGTTTTTATCTCACTAGTTCTAATTTGCTGGTTGCATCATGAATGTAGAAGTGGGGAACACGGAGGTGGAGCTAAAATGATATTTTGGGAAACGCAATAGAGTAATACACACATACTTTTTTTATTATTAATATTGTTACTATTATTTGTGATGATGTCTCCTGAGGTCTTATAAGCAAAACCTAATGGACTAAGGAGATACAATGGTTCCATGAGCGTTCTTAGACTTGCCATTTGTAGACAACAAGAAGACATAGCAGATGGTGAATGTCCTGTGGTGACAAACTTACCTGACGATCTTTGGAAAAATTGAATTTGTCTCGACTAGAGGCTGCCTTCCATCTTCCAGATGAAGCTAGAACTTGAGAGCTCTGTGGCATTGGTTTATGAAGCACCCTTCCTGTCACATGGTACAAAGGGCGTGCAGATCCTATGCAAGTGCATTAAATCTCATCAAAATTTGCCAACAGGAAACACAGTGTCTTTATTCCAGCTAGATTTTAATTTGGTCTTTGGGTAACTTTTAGTGAGCTCTTGATTATGCATATTCTTCATGTGGTAAATGCCGAGAAATAGTGAAATACTGTCAAACAAAGATAAAGACTTGAGCCTGGAAATCCAGTGTGGCATTTGCCAGCCTGGGTCCTGGGCCCCAGCTGGCGAGAGGAGGCCCAGCTGGCCCTGGGTCCATGAGATGTGAGGCAAAGGGAATTTCATACGGCCCTTTACTTTCACAATTACTTTTTTCCAGGAAAGGGCTGCTTGATTATTGGTGTTGGCCCATCTTCCTTCCCCTTCCACACTGTCTCTCTCAGTCATTCGCTGCTAAGTGAGCCAATGGTAGCACAGAAAGATTTGATTCACTTCATGTCCTATTCAGCTTGACTTTGCAGTGTTCTAACAGTGTCTTGTTATAAATGTTCGCTGCAAAAATTTTGGAAATTAAAGGAAAGTATAAAGAAAAAAATCACTATACTCCTATCACTTGCTGATGGCTATTGTTGCCACTTCGGTGAGTATCATTCATGAACATGTTTTAACAAACTGTGATGATAATACTACTAAAGTTTTCTTTTTTTAACTGTTAAAGTTTTGTGACCTACTCTTTCACGTAAGAGTATTAGAATGAATGTTTTCCCAAATTTTGAAAGATTATTTGAGGGTTTTTTGGTTTTTTGGCTACTGTTCCATCACATGGATATGTTCTAGTCTCTTCATTCATCCCTGTTGATGAACATTTAGTGTGTTTCCTATTGTTTAATGCGTTATGCTGAAGGGGAGCATCCTTGTGCTAAATCTAATCTTTGTACACATCTCTGATTCTTCCCTGAGGATAAATACTGAAAAGTGGAATTACCAACTCAAAAGATACATTTAAAATATTTTGGTGGGCCGGCCCGGTGGTGTAGTGGTTAAGTTTATGCACTCCACTTTGGCAGCCTGGGGTTGGTGGGTTCAGATCCAGGGTTTGGATCCCGGGTGTGAACCTATACACCGCTCATCAGGCCATGCTGTGGAGGAAGATTGGTATGCTCAGGGCCAATCTTCCTCACCAAAAGTTAAATTAAATTAAAAAATTAAAAACATATGTTTTTGGATGAATGATGCTTTTTGATAAATACCAACAAAACTTGTTCCAGAATGGTTGATCCACTTTATACCCTTAACCAACAGTGCTCTCTGGCTGTTTGGGGTATTGTTTTAACCTGCCTCTTTGACAGTTTAAAATGATATCGCTTATTTTTAGTTTGCATATATTTGATCTCCAGTGAGACTGAATTTCTTATACTGCTTTCTGTGCTTTTGTGAAATTCCTCTTAGGTCCTTGGCTCATTTATCTCTTGGAGTTTTGTTTTGTTTTGTTTGTTTTTGTTTTTTAATAGTGCCTGAAAGCTCTGTCTATATTAAGATGTTAATTTTTGTCGCTTGCACAGGTGTTTTCCCTTATTTGTTCTTTAACTTTCTTTACAGTATTTTTTGGCATTCGGAAAGTTTTACACTTTTACCTAGTCAAATTTTTCAACCTTTTGTTTTATGCTTTCTTCTGCTTTTATGCTTGAAAATGTCTTCCCAGTCCTGAAATAAAATGACTGTTAAAGTTAGTTTTATTTGTAGACTTAATTGGAGGATACTGGAATTAAGAATTGACAGCAAGTGTTTTGAGGAAAATACAACCACTAATTAAATGTGATCTAGTCTTAACAATATGTGTACACCAGAATTGTCTGTTAGAGCTTTTAAAAGTTACCAATACCTGGGTCACACCCCAGAGCCACTGAATCAGAAATTTAAAAACAAAACAAAACAGAAAACCTTACGTGAGTCCGCAGACTTAGAAAGGAGCAGAGCCAAGTTGCTTGTGATTTGTGTGTGTGCGCTTGCTTTGAGCGTTAAATGTTATTAGTATAGTAGGTGTGTTTTGTCATACCCATTACTGTCTGTTAACAATGAAGGGTGCAGTGCTGCTCTAGCTTTCATGGGGAAGGGGATTCAGAACAACGAGCCCCCTGCCAAATGGCCGAGGTTTTCTGAAAGTGCCAACCTCGTGAGCTGGCGGTTATCTGATGTGCCCATGCTTGTTTCTGAGTCCCATGGCTGATTCTCATGCTTAACTTAGGTGTCACTACACTAAGGCCAAGTGGATTTTTTTTTAATTAGAAGATAAAATATATTTACAAATGTAATATGTTTGAAGAATATATAGAATACACAGAATACATTAGAAGATACAATGTAATTACAAGTTAGCCATGTAATACCTTACATTTGTGTATATTTTTTAACCAAGATTCATTACTCTTTGACATACAGTAGAATCTCATTTTAAATGGGGTCTAGACCTTGCTAATTAGTATTTGCATCTTGGGAAAAGAAAGTCAAACTACAAATGGTCAGCTTAGTGTCTCTCTACAAGCTTGGACTATACTCTTTAGTTAACTTTGAGTAATACATTCCTATTTCTCTAGCCTGGAGTTGTCTCATTAGAGATTTTGTAAGGAAATTTGCCTACAAGTCAACCTATGTTTTTTGGTGTCCGACGCATGAGTAGCATCCTTCATTTTTATGAAGCAGCCAGCCCGCCCCCAGGAAGTGAGAGGGAAGGTACAGACAGGCCTTGGCTTTGGGCAGGAACTTAGCATCTCAGAGCCTCAGAAATGATGGTGATGATGATGGTGATGATGGTGGTGCTGCCAATGCTTCACAGGGCTGTGAGAAGGAGTAGGCATGGTAATGTAAGTCTAGTGTCTGGCAGGTGGTAGCTACTCTGTTAATGTTGGTCCCACCATCCCCAACTCTGTTCACTGCACCAGGTGATTTGAAGGAGGATGTTTGAGGGTTAGTGACAGGAGGCAGAGGGTTCCAAGGAGAGGTCCCTTCCTATGTTCAAGGTCCCATGATCACCTTGAGAGATGTTACATATGCCACCCCAAAAAGTCGATAATATGAAGACACTGAAGTATAAAGTGCCAAATTTTATGTTACAGATAATACACTTATTATTTATAAGAAGTCAAAAAAGGGCGAGACAGATGTGGCCTGAAGTATTTACTACATTATTTTAAAAATAATTTTCATGTATAAAATGCTTAAACCAGATTTGAACACATCTTAGGTAATTTCAGGAAGGAGAAGAAGAAGAGAAAAAGATCTTGTTACCAAAAATCTCTGTTATAACTAAGGGGCCAAGAGTCTGTGAGAGGGGATTAAGTGCCCACAGGGTGAAACCCAGCCCGTGGTAGAGCTCAGAGAGCAAAGGAGGCACTGAATTTTATGCCAGAGAAGTTTTTCTTGTATAACCATCTTTGTGCCATGGTTGAGGCTTTGACTTGAGATAAACGGTGGGCGAGAATGCTGGGGTGGCAGACTGTGCAGCAGAGTTGGCCACTGTGGGCATTCAGAGGCTGTAGGATGGGCAGTCAAGCAGCCAGGCCGGGTCTCCCTGTGCTGAGAGCTCTGGGGCCAGCCGCCCAAAGTCTCCTTGCCCCGAACTGCCTCCTGTATGACGAGGAAGCGACTGGCTGGATTGTGTGGTCTTCAGTCACCTTTCAGCTCTGACATTCCATGATGAAACACCAATTTATTCATTATTGCAGGCCAGAAAAATTGAAAGAGGTTGAAAGGGATTTTGAGTTCTTTTCTGGCTGAGGTTCCTCCAGAAGCAGAGCAAAATGAGCTTCTTGATCACCATCCAGGAGGAAGAGCTTTTCTTTGGACCTCTTTCCAGTCTTCTTGCTAATCTTTGCAGGGCAGGACCATGGCCAGCTCTTGGCAAATTTGTGAACTAAGCAATTTCTCCTCCTATATTTTATCACCCATCATGTCCCCGCCCTCCAGCACAGTGTCCCTCATGTTATGGCTTCGAGAGGATACAGATCTTTGCAGCCAGAGTCCCACCTAATCACCCAAAACTTAGAGAACGTCTCAAGCTCAAAGCATTCCGTGTACAAAGTCCACAGTAGCTGTTTGCACAATTACTCTATTTTGCTCAACAGATACTTAGCCAGCATCTATGATGTGCAAAGCGCTGTCCTGGGCTCTTGGGCAGTAGTTTTCAAACTGCAGGTCACCAGCTATCAGTGGGCTTTGACCTCACTTTAATTGGCTACAACCAGAAATCTAAAAATAAACAAATAGAATAAAATAAAAGTTATCTATGTGCCCCACACATAGTAAGGCTAAGTATTATTTAATAAAATGTTTGTTTCAGTTTTACATTTGTAGGTGTATGTACATACGTGTTTGTAATGAGTTTCAGTGGAAAATATATTTCTCTCTCTGTGTTGTAGTCAGGAAAGCTTAGAAAACAATACTATGGGCTCACAATCTCTTATCTGCAATTGCACATTCCAAAACATGAAAGTTTTTTCTTAAGTTTGGCACAGGTTCATTTGGCAGTAAAACATGACCTAAGTGGTTTAAAGGTATAAATAGTCTTTCTTTATCCCACTTACTGTGAGTATTTGTACACTTAACTGCAGAATGGAGTCGTGCCTTTGACCCCAGTGGGCATGTTGCACTTAATTACTCTCCTAAGGGCCAAAAAATTCTGACCCATAGAGATTGTAGACCTGTATAAGGGAAATAAGAGTTTTCATTCATTCAGCAATTATTTATTGAATGCTTACCGTAAGTTGGGTATTGTGCTAGGTGTCAGATATGGAAGGAAGAAAAGTTAATGTGAGATGAGTTCTTGGGCAATTTAACAATCCCAGGGGTGGGATAGATTTTGGGCCACCGGAGCTGAACTTCAGCTCTCTCCCTTCACGGTCTTTCTCTCTGTTAGTTTACCCAGACCCTCAGCTGCAGGGACTTCTCTGTGCACGGCTTCTAAGTCCCTACCCCACATTTCCAACACAGCATCACACCAGCACTTCAGTTCAGCACATTAAAAAACAGACTTCAACCTCTTTCTTCCTGTATTTCTAGATCCTTTGAGGTACTGCTCTCTCCTTCACCTGAACACAGCCTTATCCTTGTCCTTGACTCTGTCATCCAGTCATCGGTCAATACCTGTTGATTTTTTCCTGCCAGTTGTCCTTGCCTCCTTTCCTTTCTCTCCATTCCCAGCGCCACCTGTTGGTACAGATGTGAATTGTTGCTTCTTACCTGAATGACAGAATGGTCTGGAAGTGTAGTTTGGGGAGACAAGGGTCTTAGAGTCATAAAAACCTGGGCTCCGGTTGTTCCTCTTCCCCATCTTGCTGAGCGGCCGTAGGCAAGTCACACAGGATCGGTTTCCTTATCTATGAAATGGAGTTGATGGTAGATATTTCATGAGTTGTACTTAGAAATAAAAGTATCCACATGAAAACCAGTATTAAAAGATAAGCCACAGACTGTGTGCAGATGTTTGTAGGGCATGTAACTAACAAAGGATTAGTATTTAGAATTTGCAGAGAACTTCCTTCAAACCAATTAGGAAAAAAAGACTCAAGTTTTAAAAATGGGCAAAAGATATGAATAGGCAGTTCCTAAGGAGGAAATCAAAAGACCATTAAATATACTAAAAGATGTTTGACCTCATTAGCAAACCAGGAAATGCAAATTAAAACAACATAATACTGTTTCACTTCTGTCATATGGCACAAAATGTAGGCAAGGGTGTCAAGCAATAATAACTCATATTGCTGGTGCGTGTGTCATGGTCCACCCTCCTTAGAGAGCAAGTTCACAGTATCTGATAGAGTTGAAGAGGGGTGTACCTACCACTCAGCAATTCCATTTCCAGGAATGTTCTTGACAGCATTGTTTTTAATGACAAGAACGTCAGAAATAACAAAAAAATCCCTTGAAAGGCAACTGGATATTCATTCAATGGAATACTATACAGCAGTTGAAGTGAGTAAGTTAGAACTACATTTGTATCATTTGTATTATTTATCACAGATAAATCTGAAAAAAGTTGAGCAGAAAAAGCAAACCTACATATCTACGTAATATCTACAGTATATGTAATATCTATATAATATCTACAGAAGAAACCATTTATATCAAATTTTAAAACATGTCAAACTATTATTTATATATATTATATATATATTTACATATATGTGTGTGCATATATTTGTATATGTATGAGTTAATGTATATTTAGCTTATGAATAAATGTATGTCTAGCAAAAATATTAAAATCTGCATGAGAATGATTAACATTGAATTCAGCACAGTGATTGCCTCAGGAAGGGGAGTGGAATAGAGGAGAATATGGGGGGGGGGTGTTCAATTGTATCTTAAGTGTTTTATTTCTCAAAAGGAAAATGAAGCTATTGATGCAGAATATTAAATTTGACAAAGTTGGGTGTGTATATGTGTTCCTTCTATTATTCTCTTTACTTATGTGCTTGAAATATTTCATTTTTAAGAAGCACTCAACCCCAGCTTGGTGCTCAGTGATTGTATAATAAATATCCCTTCTGTCCCATTCAGATGGCTTCTAAGATTTCCTTTTACCCGACTAGTCAAGTTCCATTTCCTCCGTCTGGCATTCCAGATCAGACAAGGTCTAAACTCCCTGGTGAGCACTCATGACTCTCCGCTTCCCGGTTCCAGCCTCTATTTCTAGCCTTAGGCTTTAGCATTTCCCTCAGTGGACCTGATGTTTCAGCCATGGGGTCCCAGGTCTTACTTGATGTTTTCCTGCCCCTTTGTCTTGGCTTGTGTGGTTTTCTTGGCTGGAATTTCCTTATCCCTTTTCTCTGGTTATACAAACCCAATCTCCCTTTCACTCACTCATCCATCCATCCATCCATCCATCCACCCACCCAGCCACTTCCATCCATCTGTCCATCCATCCATTTCTCCATCCACACACTTCAATCCATCCATCCACCCATTCATTCATTTATTGAGCATCTTTTATGTGCAAGACACATACAACAAACTGATTTGCCCTGCCACAAATAATCACAACTTTCACAAAATCCCCCAAATGTCTTATACCTCTAATATGATATTTGTCATATTAAAGTTTATTTTATCTTGCTAGACTAGACACTGAAGGGCAGATACCATCCTATTCATTTTTAATGCCTTGCACTTATTGGAGCTCATTAAATATTGGTTGAAGAAATAAATGAGTTTCAGATTGTATATACAAAACATTGAAACAATCTTAAGATTATAGTTTAATCCTCATCACTTGAATCTGAATATTTAGTGTCTTTAGCTCATTGATTTTAATAAGAGTACCGTACACTCCCTTCCATCTTTGTCACCTGAAAGAGGGAAGGACGTTCTACGGCGGCCATTCTGCCTTCACATTCACTGAGAAGCCAGACTCCAGGGCACTAGGCATGATCTCACCTCTCTAGGGACTTTGCATTTAGTTAGAGAAGGAAGGCAGTGCCACAAAAAATTAGTACCATGACAAGCAGTGTGAGGTGTGGGTCAAATAAATGGTGCTGGCATCGTGATCTGAAATCGCCCCTAATGCTACAGCTTGTTTTATGCGTGGCTGCATGAGTCTGGGTTGGAAAGATTCGTTCTCTTGCAAAGGGATCTGGGTCAGAATTATCATTTTATGTCAGATTGGGTTTCTGTGAAGTCCCCATTTTTGGCTCAAGTAGATGCTTAATGGCATCTCTATTATATGTAAGCTGATACACAGGTGTGGATTTGAAGATGTCTTCTGATATCACAATTTTACCAGGTGTGATCCTGAAATATCTTTCTGACCTGACACTGAATGGAATTTTCTTAGCACTTTTTCAAAACAGGTGTCTGTGAATTCTTAAAGCTACTAACCTTCCTTGCACCACTTCCTTTCCAGTCCACTCCTGGAAAACCGTTTCCATCTGACAGTGGCTACACTTTATGTTCCCAACCATCAGTCAGAGGTTGTTTGTTTGTTTGTTTGTTTGTTTTCATGGTTATTCTTTATCCAGGTAGGCTATTTGAAAACTTCAGGTTGGAAAGGGTCTTTATGTGGACTAAGCTCTTGCCAGCACAGAAGTCCCTTCTTTGCCTTCTGCCTCTGCTCGAATATTTTTAGAGATGAGGAACTCACCATTTCTCACTGTTGATGACCTTTACAGGTGCGCTTAGAGACTCTCAGGTTGTCCGGACACAGTGGGAGGGTTGAGCTGTCCCCAGCAGTGGGGCCCACATACCATTCCAGGAAGACTCAATCCTCCTCGGAAGGTTCCGGATCTGCTGACAGATCCCAGTCTTTTGGGACAGTGGATCTATCGCAGCTTCTTTTGAGACATGACATTGTTGGAGTCCTGACCTTGTTGGAGTCCTGACTTCAAGAAGGCTGGCCATATTCCTTTAAGATTATGTGAATGATGTGTCTGTCCTCTGAGGGGCAAAGAACAGAATACACTCTGGCTGTCTGAGTAGGGGGAGGGGTGGGAAGAATGAGTATGAAGGTATAGGGAGAATTTGGGCGCCTACATACAGATTAGACAGGAGACCAAATGACCAGGGGAAAGCTGCAGGGACCCTGACACAGCACCCCCAGCAGGAACAAGCTGCTCAGTGCTGCAGGCATGACCCTGGAACCTCCAGCATCCGCTGGCCTGGGCAGCATGTGGGATTGCTGAGACAGAGTCCTGTGCCTGCCCTGCCCTCCAGTTGTGTTCTCAGCAGAGAAGGGTCTGGATGGAGCTTTCCACTTCCAGGGTGGGCAGTGGCCACCACCTGCTACCAAGATTGCTGACACCAGGGCCTGGGACCCCAGTGAACGGAGAGGTGCTGCTGGACTGTCAAAAAGACAACAGAGATTCCTTTTCAGTAAGAAACTTTGAGGAAGTCCTGAAGTCACCATATTGACTATGACACCATCTAAAAAAGAAGAAAAACTACATTGGTTTTCTCTTCCCGGTTCTTTGCTTTAAGCTTTGGCATGTCTATTTTATTGGCTGAGGAGGTAAATGTGAGTTAGTAATGGAACCAGTGCCAGCTTGGCCCTGCCTTATAGGGTCCAGCGACCGTTTGCCAAGATGAGGCTGGAGCCGGCATTAGGAGCTGTTTTGTAAAGGTTACTCAAGTTCCTCCATGACTGTAGGCATCTCATGCGTACAGCACGATCGCTCCTTCTTGAGTCATCTCAAAGCGCGGTCAACATTGTTGTTGAAATTTAAGTGTTGATGTGAGCTTCGTAACATGCAGAAGTGTGTTTTCTCCATCTTTGTGTTGTGTGTGGTGTGACAGAGCCTCTGGAGACCCAGGACCCCCAGCCCCTGCCTGCTGTGATGCCCCCTCCACTTGGCCAGGCCCTTTCCTGTGCTGGGCTCTGCACACGTTCTACCTTGGGTTCCCATCTCCGCCCACCTAGCTCCCGTGCTTTCTGACCACACACCCCTTTCTGCTCTGGGCCTCCCAGGTCTTCGATTCACCAGTTTGACCCAACAGAGAGGTCTTCAGGTGCGACAAGGATGGCGGCTTGGATTCTGGAAAGAGCCCAGTTCCCTAGTTTTGACTTTCTAAGGAATGTGAACATAAATAGTAGGTGTCCTTTTCATGATGTTTTTTAAAGACCACCATTGTAAACACAACTAGAGCTTAAAAGCTGAGAGTAAGTAATGGATTCACAGCCAGCGTGAGTGAGTGAGCAGGAGCTGGTTGCTGGAAAATTAATATCCACAGTTGACTGGGTGGAAGGATCTTACAGGCAGGAATAATCTTCAAACTCCGGAAGGACGTGTAAGGCACAGGCCCCTGAGTCAGAACGGATGCTCCCTTGGGCTGGGCCCCCTGCTGGGCTGGGAGAACCCTTTAGTTGTTGGACTGACTAGTTCTGGGAGTTCCAGGGTCGGGGAGGGGGCAGGAGGAGCCCTCGGGTGATAGTTGACCAAGCAGGAGAAAACCGGCTTGTGCTCAGTTTATCAGCCCTGCTTGTGGGACAACAGCGACAGATATACGGCCTGTATGTCCAATGCATCTTTTTCCGGGAGCTGGGATTTTTTAAAAAAACCTTGGTTTGCTTATGCTGTTTGGGTCGGTGATGGTTGGATTGTTTCGCCGGCCTACACATAAGGCACTTTCTCTCTTTGCCAGTCTTAGTCTTGTCTTTCCATTTAAGAGGGGCACAGCCTCCAGAGTGAGAAAGATGGAACCACCTTGCCTCCTCCACACGGTGGCTGTGTGACCACGTGTAAACCGCTAACCTCCTCTGTAAAGTGGGCTGGATGGCACTTTCCTTTTAGGGGCAGTGTGAGGACTTGATGGGATGACATAGGTGAACCATCTAGCACCGTGCCAGCCACTTCAGTTCTATCCTGGAAAGAGCATGGCCTTTCAAGGAAGACAAAACTGGCTTTGAATCCCAACGCTGCCATTTGCTATCTGTGTAATGTCAGGCAAGTTAACTTCTCTGAATCTCAGTTTCCTCGTCTTAAAAATGGAATTATAACTGTGTCACGGAGCCAGGAAGATTAATGGAAATGATATATGAAATTGTCTAGCACAAACCTACCGCCAAAGGAGGAGATCAGTAGAGGGGAGCAATTATTGTCATGTCTTTCCTTCCCTTGGCTGTCGTGGTAGTGGTGGGACTTGCAGAGACAATGTTTTTGAGGAGCACTTGATATCCCTGAGGCTGGAGATCGGGGGATGGCTGATCTTACTGTGCTGGCTCCAAGCTTGGAAGGCGGCAGCTCCCAGCTCCCCCACCCCAGGAATTCCTTCTCAGCTCGGAAGGGTGGTGGTGGCAGGGCTTGGATAGCTGCCAGACAAGGCTGTCAGATTTATGGATGGATCCTATTTTCCTGATTAAGGTCTTGACATAGAAGACATCATTTCATGAACGGATCACTCTAATTTCAAAAGCAAAAGAAAAATATATATGAGTTTGATTTTTAACAAACCATTGCCTCATATAAAATGCATTCTCAAGTGTTGAAGATAAAAAGTAGGCAGATGAAAAGGTTACAGCTAATATCTGCTGCCAGCAATATTTTAATGATAAAATAATGAAGTGGCTTTTGTACCACTCTAATGCAAGGGAAGAGCTTCGTAACTGATGTCTTTGTGTCTTATGTTCCACCTAAGTATGATGCTCCGTGTGAAAGGATCCTGTACACCACCAAAGAGGGGAAAGGACAGCCAGCTGGGAAGCACGAGGTGTCGGAACTGGTCCTCGCTCTTCTTCTCAGTAGCTGTGGCACCTCAGTGGCTTTGTCAGGGCAGAGCAGGGACTGAGTGAGCTGACCTCTGAGAACTAGTCCGAGACCGATGTTCAGATCTGAAGAACAATTTTCTCTGACTGTAATTAGCACCTTCTTCCAAGAGAGAGGACAGAAGAAGCCACCCCTGCAGGTGCCCTCTGGTCCCTGATCTGGAGAAACAGAGAAAGGGAAGGCTTCTCTTGGTTGATCGTGGTTAGACATATATGTGGCTCCTGGTTCTGCACTGTAAATGCGGCCCTCTGAGCTTCTTAAGCGATGGATGTGCCATCATTGCTTGGCAGTTTCAGATAGGGTGGGACAGACCCCGCCCTTTATCCCTGCCTCATTCCCATTCCTCTTGTAGCCAGATAGCTTCCTCCACGAGGCCTTTCCTGACCCTTTCAGCCTGGGTGGTGCCTGTTCCTCTCACCACCTTGGTCCAGTGACATCTCCCACTGGGCTATGACCATCTGGAGGGCAAGAACTGAATCTCATTCCCCACTGTGTCCCTGTAGTGCCCAGTACCTTGTGAACTCTCATTGCTATAGCATCTGTTGAGTGAATAGTCAATGAGGATGTGGCTAAGAGAAAAAAAGCTTATGGAAGTGCTGAACTGAACTGGATTTAGAGCCTCCCCCACTTTACAGATTTGCAAGGTGGTTCCACGGATGGGGTGCTTTCCCCTCATTGTCAGCAGAACTGAGGCTAGAATCAGTCTTCTCAGGACTCCCAGCACAGTGCTCATTCCATTGCGGCCCAGTGCCCTCTCCTTGGTCTCAGGCTCACCCCATTGCTTCAGCACCCCCAGTCCCCATCGTTCTTCACTGGCACTTTCTGTGTTGTCCTCGTTTGCACCTCTCCCAAGTCTTCAATTTCTCCAGAGGAAGCAGCCTACAACACAGAAGGTACTCGACATGTGTTTGTGCAATAAATGAATGAGCAAATGAAGCATCAGATAAACAAAAATCCCTGAGGAAGACAAGAAAAACAATCAAAATGCCCAGATAAAGATTATATCCCTTTCTGGGATGCTATCTTGCAATTAGAACAGGCTAGACCTCTCACCATGGGAACCCCTGAAACCAATCTAGCTTCTAGAGAAAGAAAAACCAGGAGGATAGGCTCCTACTTGAATGAATTTCCCTTTTCTTTGTGCCTAAGGAGTTAACAAGTACTTTCAAAGTCATCTCCTTTGAGTCTCTCACCAGCCGTGTGAAGTAGGCACAGTTTATCTATATAAAGCACTTGGGCATTGCCTGGCCTACAGCAGGTGCACTGCAAGAGTTGGCTATCATTATACATCATTGTCCCCACTTTACAGATGAGAAAAGAAAGGCTTGTGGAAGCAATAACAGTGATTTGCGTAAGATCATCCAGCTGGAAAGTAGCAAGAGGTGCGATTTGAAAGCTTGTCCCTGTCCCCTCCTTGTGCATGGCGCTCCTATATCTAGAGGTGACTTCCTTGAACTAAATATCTCATCCCTCCAGCCGAATGGCCGCCTCTCAGGTTTTTGAGGGTTCATGTAAAACCCTCTTAGGAGATCATAGCAGACCTGACAGTCTTCTGGGCCTTCCTCCCACTGGACAGGACCTAGACTTTAACCATCTAGCTCATGGGGGCGGTTCACATATCCATGTCCCAGTGTGCCACAGAGTCATGGATTATTTCATTTCTCTCCTAGAAGCACATGTGACTCAGGCAGCTGGTGGAAATGCTCTGGTTTTCCTTTCCAGATGCTCCAAAAAGCCCCAGGAAAGAGGCTTATGGTGGAACCACTTTGGTTGGCCTCCTCTGCTCTTGCGAGTGGATCTGCTGATTTTTCCAAGGTTAGGAAGCTATTAAACCTCAGATTTAAGTCGTTACCCCTATTTTCCTAGATCCTGACTACACTAGCTTGTATTTGCAACCTAAACTCCTGACACCAAAAAGACCTGTAGACTGAAGTCATAGTATGATCTTTAGTATAGAAGGGATGGTCAAG
The DNA here is from genome assembly GCF_037783145.1 of Equus przewalskii. Lineage (NCBI taxonomy): Eukaryota > Metazoa > Chordata > Mammalia > Perissodactyla > Equidae > Equus > Equus przewalskii. Next base: position 59,505,598 of record NC_091832.1, on the reverse strand, counting down.
ACACCCTAGAACTCTCCTCCTATGAGATGAGTAAATTGGCCTCACTCACCCAAATACTCCAATGATACCGCTTGTTAGCTCGATTTGATAAGGTGCCTGAGGTGAGCAGGAGATTGGTCATATTCTATCCACCAGTGAAATGCATCCATTTCTTCCAGAGTTCATAAATATAGCATCGGTCAATTGTCATTTATTTACTATTATGTCTATTTATACAGACCTTCCCCAAGGTAGGATAGGGGATACAAAGAAATGTAAGCTATGGTCCATGCCCTCCAAAACCTCACAGTCTGGAAAGAAAGGGAGCCTGCCGGCTTATGTGATACACACAATGACACTACATGATTGTCCTTTCCCCGAAGCCATTAAACATCGTGAAAACGCTTCCCATTTACGATGGCCATTTATCCTGATCTAAATGTAAAAGGCTCCACCATGGATTTAGATTTTAGAAATCAAGGGAGTTCAATTTACATTCCAGTCATGCCAGAAGAATTTCTGAAATGCTAAAAATATGTAATATGTTGGTCCTATGTGTAGTTTGGAAATTGGTGTTGGTTATATTCTGTCTCATCAATTAAGCGTTAAGCAATATTGAGAAGAGAGATTGCTAGTCAGTTAGGGTGATTTGGGGACAGGTACAGAAAACACACTTCAACGTAGCCTATATAATAAGGAAAATATGTCATGTCATTTAACAAGATGTAACTAGGTAATGTGACTCTAGGATTGTTAATTCAGTAACTCACAGATGACATCATAGACCCAGCTTTCTTCCATCTTTCTGCTCTGCCATCCTCAGAACATCAGGCTGACTCCCTTTGTGATTGCAGACTGGCTTTCAGTGATCCCAGTGTAATTTTGAGAGATGATCGTGTCCAGAGGAAGAAGAAAAGGTCTCTTCCCATGGGTCTCTCTTTAAGAAGGAGGAAACCTTTCCAGAAGTTCACCCAGTGGGCTTCCACCATGTCTCATTGGCCAGAATCCATCACGTTGCTGTGCCTAAAGTTAATCCCTGGTAAGAGAAATGGGATTGCTGAGATCGACAAAGGCGAAATGAGAATGTAACCTGAACTTGAGATCAGTCGCTTTCCCCAAGGGGAGGAAAATCGTCAGGATCAGAGTCCTATTAGCAAGGAAGGAGGGGAGGAATGCATGTGGGTGGTTTATCAGTCATGGCAGCCAAAACTTCCTTCACTGAGACAATTGTTGAGTGTCTCCTTAAAGGGTAGATTTAATATTTAAACACTGAAGTCCCACATTATGGTTTTATAGGATTTGGTAGGAGCAAAAGAGGCACACTGTAGAGAAAGACTTCTAGAAGGTACAGGATTTCAGACCTGAAACAGAGTGAGGTGAGAGCAAGACGGAGGAGGACGAGTGTGTGTGTGGGGGGGGTTAATGGGTTCCACTTGAATAGACGTGTGGACTTCTATTCTGGAGTGAAGGCAGGTGTCTGTGGGAGGCAGTCTCAGCCACGGAGCCTTTCCCTGGAGATCTCTAAGAAGGACAGGGGTGATCCCTGCGGGACAGGCCTGGCCAGGTGACCTCCGAGACCTCCGCTCTGTGTCGGATATTTCTGGCGTTACATCTTTTCAGAGGATGCAGCAGCCACACCACTGCTTCTTTTAGCAGCAGACCAAACTACTGTGCTGACTTTTTATTTGAAGTCTCCACTTTCACTGAGGAGGCAGCAGGATCTAGAAAAGAGATACTGTGAGAGCGGGACACCGGAGCGCTGGGCATGTTGCTGCCTCTGCTGCGAGTTTGCTTTGTAGCTGACGTGAGTCGCTTAACCTCACCCGTCCGCTCTGTGGTGTGTGCAACTCGACTTCATGCCATTGAAAGCTTTCTAATCTCTCTGAGATTTTAGATGTGTCAGTCTCGGCTTGTCCTGATGTGGGCTGGGCAGGATACAGTGTCTTCATCTCATTGGGGTCCTTTTCAGTGATGGCAGTAATAAAATGACAGGATACAGTTCTGACATTTATGGGTAACAACAGTAACAGCTAGCACTGCTTGAGTACCTACTGTATGCCAGCTGTATCTGCAGCCAGGGACTTGGGCCTTGGCTCATTTAGTGCTTAGACTTCCAGAATATTCCCCAGGTCAGCTGAGTTCAACCTCCGTTTACCTCTGTAGTGTGATTTCCTTTCTCAAGTAACATATTAATATGTAAGCAGCTATTCGTAAACCACCACCGGGTCCATGCATTAGTGAGAGTCTGGCTCAGGGACATGCATTCTACTTCTCTTTTTATAACACATTTAGCTTCTGCTCCTAATTCTCAGCTGAGGGACTGTGGACAGCTGGCAGTGTTGTGAGTACCCACGGAGAGTGTCCTCCAGGGGACCCAGGCCCACCCACCGAAGAGGAGACTCAGTCCCTTCCAATGGTGCTGCTCAGAATTTAGTGAGTGTAAAAATCCCCTAGGGAGTTTGTGAAACCCTGGGTCCCACTTGCAGACATTCCTGGGTCCCACCTGCACACCTTTCTGGGTCCCTGCCTCCAGACACTCCTGGGTCCCCACTGCAGACATTCCTGGGTCCTCACCTGCACACATTCCTGGGTCCCTGCCTGCAGACACTCCTGGGTCGCCCCTGCGCACATTCCTCGGTCCCTGCCTGCAGACACTCCTGGGTTGCCCCTGCGCACATTCCTGGGTCCCTGCCTACAGACACTCCTGGGTCACCCCTGCGCACATTCCTGGGTCCCTGCCTGCAGACACTCCTGGGTTGCCCCTGCGCACATTCCTGGGTCCCTGCCTACAGACACTCCTGGGTCACCCCTGTGCACATTCCTGGGCCCCTGCTTGCACACATTCTGACCCAATAGATTTGGGGTGAGGCTCATGTGCATTCTCACAGCTCCCCAAGCGATGCTGAGGCAGAACATCTATGGACCCCGGTTTGGGAAACAGCCATCTCGCTGATGAGCAGAATTCCGGCCCATGGAAGCAATAGAAAAGACCTTTGACAGATCAACTGAATTAGGACAAACTGAGTAACCAAGTGCTCAGGAGAGGTGGGGACTGATGTCAATGGCAAAGGGAACAGAGCTGAGTCAACTTGCTCCCAACAAACCTTCCTCTGGGAGAGAGAGTTTGAGCTGAGGTATGAAGGAGGTGGGGGAAAGACGGCAGAATGGAGGCCACTGCTGCTCCCAGGGCCACACTGGCAGCCTGAGGACGAGAATCTTCGAGGAGAAGTCTGTGGGTGGCCTGCCCTGTGGCAGCTTGCTCCTATGGCCAACCAAGGTTACCAACAGCCTGACATCTGGTAGGCTCTCTTTCCTGGGCACCATACTTGGTAATTATCCACCCTGGCATCCCACGTTCTTCCATTGTTTTCCACTTTCCATTCTTCCACCCCTGGCCAATGTCATTTACCCCTTTGGATATTTGGTGATCTTATCTATAAAATGAAGAAAACTAGCTCTTCTCATAAGATTGGTATGAGGATTAATGCAAACATAGCACGCACACACACACACACACATACCCCTTTCACATCTAGCACACATGTGCTCAGGCACTCTCCCCAGGCTGGGTTCCCTGCACAGCCCTGTGGGCTCCTGGAGAACAGGAATAATGCCACGTGGCACCTGGTCTGCAGAGCAGCCGGTCTACGGAGCAGGCATGCCATGAACCCCTGTTAAATCAAAGAAGGAACCTTGCCTGTTGTTAGGGAGATAGAGACGATGAAGCCATGGCCTCGGCCCCTAGATAGCTCACCATTCAGCACGGGGGACCAGAGAGCTACACTTGTCAGGGTAATGGGCTGGGGAAAGTACTGATGTGAACAGAGCTTTATGCCAACTGCTCTGGGCTGACTGGAAGGCGAGGCAGTGCGTGGAGGGCCAGGAAAGCCGGCAAGAGGAGCCTGGAAGACAGAGAAGGAGGTGCCCACGGGGACAGAGGGAGAGCTGGGAGGTGAGAAGCAGTGTAGGGGTGTAGCGGGCATACTGGGGCACCAGATCCCAAAGGCTTGTTTTTGAGGCAAAGGAGATCGGGATTTGCTTCTCAGATGGATGCTGAGCGTCCCTCGGACTCCATTGTTCAGCAGACACTTTGTCTCACAGGCATAAGCCAATGTTTCCGTAGGAGCTGACCGATGGCGCGTTTGTGAGGAAGACAAAGTGTGTTAGAGGTCTCCTCCGTCTAGTGTCTGAGGAGCCCTGACTTCCCTCGAAGCTGGCAACCATCCCAGTACTGACATGGAAAAGAACGGAGAACCTTCTCTGAGTCTTGGGAAATAGCTAAACTGTTACTGGCAAGTGCCTCTTTGTAAAAGGGAAAAAATAGATCCCACACATTAACTCTGAAAGCTGGTGAAGTCTGGTAACTTCTTTCAAACAGATTTGGACTGAATCAGAAATAAGCCAGGCTGGTGGGTAGAGCTCTAAATTTACACCTTCATCTCATCATTAAGATCCGGTAGATGTTTCATTAGTGTGAGGTGCTATGTAAATACGAAGTACTTTCTGAATAAATATTTTCTTTTTCCCCCTCACATTAGGATATGTTCTATGGTAAATAGTGCAATTCCTAGAGACAGGAGAATTTTATTTTTAAATGACGGTATAAATCATACCTAAATTCTAGGAAGTGCCAAGTGATCCGGGCTTGAAGCAATATAGTAGTTTCTATTTGTGCACAGGAAAGTGAAGCGCGGCTGAAATGGGATGTGGCAAATTGCTCTGAGCTATTGAGAGCACAGTATACACAGATGGTGTTCTGGGCCAGCTTTCCAACCCTTGGTCGGGTAAATATGGATGGTCGAAGTCGTAGTCTAATTAGGTTGGTAAGCACTGTTTGTGGGTGGACAAAACTGTAGGAAATCCGATCTGGAAGATACGCTGGCAATTCCACTGTGTAACTTATTCCTTAGTGTATGGTTGTGGAAACTGGGGCTCAGAGAGGCTTGTCCACGGCCACGTGGTCAGATGGAACCAGGACTCAGGGACCCCATTTAGGACCCCTTTCTCACCGGATTCCTTATTTCTTTTCTTTCAATGATTATTCAATGATAACATATATATATATATATATATATATATTTTTTTTTTTGAGATTACCACCTGAGCTAACATCTGTTGCCAATCCTTTTTTTTTCTTTTACTTCTCCCCAAAGCACCCCCCCCCCCCCCCCCCACGCGGGTACATAGTTGTATATCCTAGTTGTGAGCGCCTCTGGTTGTGCAAAAATAGTATATTATTAAAGGAGTTTTTTTTTTTTTAAGAAAACAATCTTATCATCTCCCTACTTCAGAGGCTTTAAACTATATATATTTTTCTGCATTTGCCTGCAAAAATTTAAAATACGTGGTTGTAATCATATTGGGCATACAATTCTGTGTTCCCCTTCTTAATATAATATTCAAATCACTTCCCCTTAAGGTTCTGTGTTTTTCAGAACTCCTTTTACGACAGCCACCAGCGCTCTCATTGATACTACACATTCCCTCTTGTTTGGGCACTTAGGTTGCTTTCGAATCTTTAACTTGACACATAACGCTGGCGTGAACATCCTGACGCATCTGGCTTTTTCACGTTCAGCGGTCCCTGCCCACTCCTCCACCACAACCTTCCGGGCCCTAAGGGGGAGCTGCACCCAGCGCTGGTGGAGTTTTGTACTCCCGCCCGTGCAGGTTGACGGGGAAAGCTTTGACCCAGGCTGGGGGATACAAATAAGTAACAAAAATAAAATAAAATGGTAAAAGTAGTATAAATAAATAAAGCCCAAATTTTCAGCGAGGATGCTACAGCCTGTCAAATCCCGGAGAGGAGGCGGGGCATAAAAGAGAGGTGATGACATTTCAGGACGGTGCCCTGCCTGCCCACCGAGGGGCCTTCTTTTTTTTTTAAAGATTTTATTTTTTCCTTTTTCTCCCCAAAGCCCCCCCCCCCCGGGTACATAGTTGTGTATTCTTCGTTGTGGGTTCCTCTAGTTGTGGCACGTGGGACGCTGCCTCAGCGTGGTCTGACGAGCAGTGCCATGTCCGCGCCCAGGATTCGAACCAACGAAACACTGGGCCGCCTGCAGCGGAGCGCGCGAACTTAACCACTCGGCCACGGGGCCAGCCCCCCGAGGGCCCCTCTTGGGAGGGGGAGAAACTCACTCGGCCGGTCTGCGGGGGGGGGGGGGGGGGGGAGGAGGAGGAGGAGGAGGAGGGAGGTAAGGAGAGCACTGAGTTCCCGCTCAGCCCTGCCCGGCCCGATGCGGCTGCGACTGGGGGGCTGCAGAGCGCGGGGGAGCCCCACGGGCTCTTTCAGGCAGCTGGGCTCCCGCCGGCCGCCCGGGACTCGGAGACGGAGGTCCCCAGAGCGGCCTCGTTCTGCAGCGCAGCCCAAGAGTTCCGGGGGAGACTGAAAGGATCAGAAGCCGCAGAGCGGGGCAATCCTGAAGAGCATCGCCCCGCCCACCGGCTGTGTGGAAAGGGCCCGAGGCCGCAGAGCCAGCCCTCGGGCTCCTGCTCAGTCTACAGAGAATAGAAACATCCGACAGGCCATCACGAGGGACCCACTCTTTTCCTTCCTGGTATTTTAGCTCTTCTTCCGTTCCTAAGCCGTAAGTTATCAGAGTAGCAACATGGCCCAGTCCCGGTTCAGGAAAGCCCGATGTGTCCACTACGTCTGTGGGATTGGGCAAGTCTCAGCTGAGTGTCCCAATCCAGAAGAACTCAGGAAAGCCGAGGCGCCAAGAGCAGAAGGACCTGGAGCAGAGGGCTCCTCTTTGACCTTCCCCGGGGCTGCGGTTTGAACCCACATTATTTCAGCTCAGGTTTTGATATTCACCAGCTGTCTTAACTAACCGCTTCCAACTTTGCCTGACTCTTGCTCCTGCAGTACGAAGTGATTGCCCCCTGTTATTGGAGCCCCACCCCGACTTTGTGAGATGTTCTGGTCTCCTAGTTGTCAGCAGGATCTCACAAAGAGTGAAGCTGGGATTCGCAGACACCCCCACAAGCAGGGGTGGACCACCTCTTCTATGCTCGGAGCAGAAATCATCTTCTCAAGTTTCCTATGCCTGGGGCACTGCTCTTGGCCTCACAGGGGCGTATTCTGGCAGTGAAAGGAGCTGTGGCTGTAGGCACAGCCACAGCTGCGTGGTCTGACTTCTGGCTCCCCTCCACCGAGGCCTTCATTCCCTTCTAGGTCTTAGTAGAGAGGGCAGGCAGGCAGGAGTGTCCTCACGCGGGTTCACTGACCCCTGGCCTGCCTCTGGCCGGTTGGCGCCCCATTCCGCCTCGAAGGACAAGGAGCATGTGCTTAGCCGCCTTTGACTGAGGCAATGAGGCTGCAGCCCAAGTGTCACTGGGGAAACAGTGGGACTTACACTGACTCCTCAGGAACAGTTGCAGCAAAAGCCCCCTGCTAATTAATGTGCATTAAAGCTTCTCTCTCTCTCTCCATTAAGCCGACAGGGCTTATTCTTGTTTACATCTTCTTTGATTGTAAGGTTCCCTTTCAACCTGATGGTCAGAGCTTGGGGTGGGGAGCCCTGGGGAGGGGAGAGAGAATACAGGCTCAGCAAAGTCACCACCAAGGGCTCGTGGGAGCCCGCTGCTGTGGGCATTCCTGGGATGCAGCAGCCCCAGGAGGGGAAGCAAGGCAGATGCATTTAATTTCTCCATTAAAACGAGTTAAATGCCCACAATTTTGATGTGTGATCAAATCATATTTGAAATACACTGGGCCAAATATATTTGTGATGAGCTGCTGAGCAGATAATGGAAATCATTTCAATAAAACTCTCATCCTTGCTAAGACCTTAATCAAGGGATAACCTATTTGACATTGGATCACAGAGAGCTGTGTAATTCTGCCCCGGCAGGAATAGATTTATTCCATTTGAGTGATTAATGCATTGGGAAGCTGAGGGCGTGCTCAAGTTAAAGTCCATCTTCTGGATTTCTCTAGCGCCTTCTGGTTTTCTGTGGAAGCAACAGTTTGTAGAGTGTGATTTTAATGCTTTTCTCATTAATCCTTATTTTTCTCATGATTTGGTCTTCTGATCATTGGAACTCTGCCCTTTTGAGGTAGGAAGCCTGGAAAGTAGGGGCTACTTCTCCCAGGCCTGTAAAAGTTTTCTATGTTACTAAACTTAACTTAATCTAAGTTAAATTTAGCTTACCTAAACTTAATGGTTTCAACTTTACCCAAAGTTTTGCCGTGGAGGGCTCTGTCCCAAATAACTACAGACCACTGAGTTTCCTACATGATTATTTACCATGGGGATGTCCTGTGCGTCTTCTCCTTTCATTATACGTATCTTATTCTACGACCCTCAGTTTCCTCATGTGTAAAATGGGAGTGGTAATAGCTCCATTCTCCTTCTCTAAGAGATTGGCAGCTCAAATGGGCAACTGGAGCCTGGAGAGGCCTGTGTAGACTGAAGAGAACAACCAGACACGAATGGTCTCTGGTATGATGATCACATTCTCTCTGGGGCCTTCTCTTTCTGACAAGGTTATATGCTTTTTAGGGGAAGGGCTGCCTGTCTCCTCCCCCAGATTATTTCCTGGCACGAGCCAACGCTCAGCAGAGACTTCTTGGCCACCCGCTGGGCAGAAGTGGGTTGTGCAGACGGCTCTGGAGACCAGCCAGGGAGGCCTGCCCAGCTTGTCACCAGGACGGTGAGCTGGGGACAGACTCGAACCAGTGCGAGCAGTGACTTTTCCTCTTCAAAGTTTTGATCATTACATTTGCTGGGAGAAACGGATAAATAGTTAAAGTGCTAAAATGGGTCCAATAATCAGGTCAGTGGAATTGCAAAAGATATCTCTTTTGACATGTTCTGATTTCTTTTTTCTTCCTTCCTTACCATCCTCCTAAAATCTGTCCTTTCTGATAAAGAGACAACCCCCTGATTTGGCATATGCTGTGGCTTGGACACATTGCGTGAGAAGAGATCTCTTTTTGTCAGCTGGCCAGGACGCTATCTTATTATAGCGGCTAAAATGACTGGAGAGGCCCTTCTAATTAGGCAAAGAACAAAAGATAAGATCAATTAAAAAATGCAAGTGGGCATTTTTGGGGTGGGTCTCTGCAGACATTTCAGGGTATCGCTCGTTCGTAGAAGGACGCTGCTCTGGAGCGTGCACTCTCCTTTAGGGGTATTGGCACCTTTTGTGATTATTGAATTTATTCTTTTTGACCTTTATTGGTTTTTTATTACAAAATGTGACCTGGTCTTTGTAACAAAATTAAAAGAAGTGTGTAAAGTAAAACCATATCATCTCCTTTCCTCCTCTTCCCAGCTCCAGTCCTGCCACCCCCTCCCAGAGGTGATGGCTGTTAACTCTTGGTGTGGCATAGGCTTCCAGACTATTTTATGTGCGTGCTTAGTCAAACTCATGTGCAGATGCACAGATTTCATTTTACAAATATGAGATAATAGGAGATGCATTGTTCTGCAGCTTGCTTTTTTCACCATGGACATTTCTCAAGTCAGAAATATAGATCTATTTCATTATTTTTAAAAGCTGCGTTTATTCCATTGTCTGATGTAACCATAATCAAAAAGGTTGGTGAAGCACCAAAATTTCTTCGTTTATTCCCCTACTGATAGACATTTAGGTCATATTCTCCTCCCCTTCCCAACGTATCACTTCCTTTTGCTGTTGCAGACCAGCGAGGGGAAGATGCCCACACACAGCTGTACACCTCGGGCATCTTCTGCTCAGAGGTCAGTTTTCTGATGGGGAAGAGGCGTTTTCTCCCTGTGAGCAGGTGGCTGGAAATCAGCCCTGGGTCCTCGTGCCTTGCTTCCTGCCCCCGGAGGAGCAGAGCTCAGGCTGAGAATGGCTGGAGCTTTTCAGGTCCTCCAGTGCCCTGTTTCTCTGTCCTTGCTCATTCTCCTTTCCGGCCCCGGGGCCCCTTTGCCGTGGGCCATGGAAGGTGTGACGGCCATCAGCCTAAGTTGGTTGGAATAGACTGCTCACAGGGACAGGGCCTCCATGGGGGCTCTGGTTGCCTCAGGGTTTAGATTGGAAGGCTAGGTGTCTGCTCTGCGATCCCACAGCGATAAGGCTGGAGGCCTGCAGGGCTGGCTGGGTGGGCATCCCCTTCCTCTCTCACCTTCCTTGACCTGCCAAGAACCTCCAAGTGGGCTGTCGCTGGCCAACTTGCTAGGACCTTCCTGAATTTCCATTGAGACCAGCCATCACTCCTGTCCTGGCGGCAGCCTCTGTTGGGCACAGGAAGCCCTGGGAGAGAGAGGCTGAGTGGCTCCTCACTAATCAGTCGAGCGCTCATCAATACCATCCCTAGTGGGCCCGCAGAGCTTGAGGAAAATCAGCAGGTGTTATATCAGAAGACACTGAGGTGGGGACCTTTGTTAGGTAATACAGGTCAGAAGAAGCACATGTCAGCGGAGGAAAAAGAAGGAGCCCTATTGAGATGAGTTCAGCAAAGCATGTTCCAGGAATGGCAATTGAGAGTGAAAAGGGCCCGGGGCAGTGAGATCCTTAGGCTGGGAAGATGGAGCAGCTCTAGGAACCAGCAGCAGGGCAGGGCACTGGACAGTAAGTGAGGAGGGGACAGCAGCAGGAGAGGAGCTCTCAAGGGGGCCAGACGGATGGTATGGGGCGCCAACGTGCCTGGATCAACTGTGGGGGCCCCAGTTGCATCTCCACACCTTAACAAATTGTCAGATATCAAACTTCTTCTAGGACAAAACTACTTCATTTGGGGGGTCTTGGGCACGGAGGCAGAAAAACACACATCTGTTTACTCTGCAGCGAGAATGCTGAGTGCTGTGCGAGGCTAATCAGAGTGTGAGGCGCTTGAGGGACAGTGGTACCTTCGCTCGGGGACAGGGCAGGCAGCGAGGGACTTTAAGGATAGCCCCCCAGACTTGCAGAGACGATGGGGGGCATTTCTGGCAGAGGGAGCAATGCCACAAAGTTCAGAGTCTCGGGAGCAGGCACAGGTGTGGGGGACAGCATTTGGAGCAGAGATGTGTGAAGGAGAAGAGAGGCGTGTGAAGGTGGAAGCATCCATCCGGGCCCAGAGCAGGGAGCCTCGAAGGCCGAGGTGTGTGCTCTCGATTTTGTGGGACAGGGTTTGGGGCAAGCTGTTTTCTTCTGAGCTGGTTTGGGAGGGAGTAGAGGCCCTCGTCTTGCTCGTGTGTGTTTGTAGCCAGGTAAGCCAGTAGCTTCCATTTCACTCCATCAGGATTTAGAGGGGAGGCACTCCAGCTGGGACCCTGCCCTGAACTGCAAACCATCAGGCCTGGAGGTCCCTAGGCTGCCACCTGTCTCTGGCCCCAGGGTCTGGGGCCCTTGAAGAATCCAGGCTGGTTAGGAACTGTCAAAGGGGAACCTCCTCGCCAAGGCCCTGCAGAGGACTTCCAGCATGACCCTCCCTGCAGCCAGGGAACATTTCCTTTCTGGGCAAAGGGGTGGAAGGAGAAAGAACTGGCAATCTGACCAGTGTTCTCTGTCAGGTGTTCTATTGTCCTAGGACTCACGGGAAGGGAGTCATGACACCCAGGTCCTGTCGAGGCTGCCGGTCGTACCCCCCTGGTGGAGGCACATACTTCCTCCCCCAAACCTTTACTTCCTTGGAACTCAATCTCAAGGTGTCTAGTGACAGGAAGTGGACTTTGCTCACACGTGGCCGGCAGCTGGTGGAATAGTGGAGAAGGCGCCCATAGAAAGGCAGGCCGAAGCCAGGATTCCAAACCTGTGTGGCCTTGGAAAAGTAACTAGCTCTCCCTGGGCTTCATTTCCTCATCCATCAACCAGTGACTACAATCCACAGGTGCGCCGTGCCGATTAAAGTTGACGATGTCAATAAAGTCTCCGGGCGCATAGTAAGAAATTCAATAAGTGTCAGTTCTCCTTTCCCCCTGGAATTCCTTCCCCTACTTTAGCCTTCCAAACGAAATTTTAAAAATAGGTCTATCTTCCCAGTAGACTCAGCAAGACTCAATAAATCCTAGAGTGAGGTACCAAGAGCTGTTGCAGAATAGGATTCCCCAGAGAGCTTTAACGACACAGCTGTCTGGAGTGGCGTGGGGTCAAGCTCAAGGTCAATGGTGAGGCCCCTCCACTGAGGCTAAGTGCTCTCCTCACACTTGCCCACCCAGAATCTCACCCCCTGCCCCCCGCCCCCCAGGACCAGCTGGGCGGCCCGTGCAGTTGAACGCCGCGAGACTGCTCCGGAGTTCAGCATCTCTCCTTTGAACCCCCTGGGGTCCCGATTCTGAGGAGCAGAAAAGGCTAAGCGTGCGAGGGTTCCCCCCTCCTTTAATTTTAGCAGCAGCAACTACATTTGTGCTGACACAGATTGGAGCGGTTGCCATGGGGACCAGAGTCTGTGCCCGGATTCATCCTGGAGCTGGGAGGGAGGTGGGGCTCCTCCTGAGAGGTTGGAGGGCTTCTAGTTTACAGAGGGGGCTGGAGGGAGGTAGAGCCATGGGCTCCTTCCTTGGCTGTTCTAGCTGCTTCAGCCAAGGGTGACCCAGGGAAGACTGGGCCTGGAAGGTCACCTCCTCCAGGAGATTTGACGCTCTGTGTCTCGGGGCCCTGCCAGCACACAGTGAAGAGTAGGGCTCTCACTCATTCAGCCAGAGCCACCCTCTTCCTGGAGCGCCGTGAGGATGGGGATGAACCGTTCAGCGGGTCCGCAGTCCCTCACCCAGAATGCTTGGGGCCAATCGTGTTGTAGCGTTTTTGAAAGGTCGTGTCGTGCATACGTGTGTATTGCACGATGCTGTCAGTGGAGCTCCGGGCAACACCTCGTAATTAAGCATGTGCATGTTTCCACAGCAAAGCACAACAATGCACACACACGTAAGGATTGTAAATAACCTCCTGTCGGTTCGGGGCCCGATCTCGCTGCCAGGAATCGTGAAAAAGCTTTTGGTGTTTTGGATCTGGGAGTGGTGGATAAGGGATTGCACTCCGCAGCTGGTCCAACTTGGCCCATGCTTTCACATTCGTCATCTCGCTTTGTTCTCCCGCAGCCCGGGTGTTACTACATCTATTTAACGGATGGTGAAAGTGGGTCTTAGGATTAGGGACTTGTAAGATCACAGCAAGTGAGTCCTGGTGTCAGGACGCAAACCTGGGACATGTAAGTCCAAAGCCCAGTTTCTTCCAGTTATACGAGGTTTTATGAAACTTGGCAGAGAAGTAGTTTGTTTCCAAATAATAATAGTAGCAATTAAGACTAGTAGCTAACCCTGATAGAGCACTCAGGACAAGCTGGGCGTTGTGTTCATTGCTTTTGGGTGGAGACCTCATGTAGCCCCACAGCAGCCCCACACCACGACCAGCCCACTTTTTGGATGAGGACGCAGCATGAGGCTAGGTGACTTGCTTAAGGGACACAGCTGGTGCCTGGCAGGGCTAGGACTTGAGCCTGGGGTCTGGGTGATGCCAGAGCCCGTGGGCTCAACCCCCGTCTTGTGTTTACTGCCAGAAGCTAATGATTTTTGGAGAAGATAGTGGAATCCAGCGGAGATGTCCAGTCACCATGAGGGGCGTGCGTGGTCACTCTGGCTGGGCTAACAGAAGCACCCGAGCCTGAAGTCAAGGCTTTGAGGAAGCACAGTGCTGTGGACTGCATTGTGGCCCCCCAAAATCAAATGTTGAGGCCCTACCCTCTGATGTGATGGTATTTGGAGATGGGGTGTCTGGGAGGGAATCAGGGTTAGATGAGGTCCTGGAGGTGGGGTCCCCATGATGGGATTGGTGCCCTCGTAAGAAGAAGAAGAGAGAGCTCTCTCTCTTCACGTGCCCACAGAGAAGAGGTCACGTGAGCACACAATGAGATGGCTGCGGCCTGCGAGCCAAGAGAAGAGGCCTTGGGATGAAACCTACCTTCCCAACACCTTGATCTGGAACTTCCCAGCCTCCAGAACCGAGAAATGAGTGTCTGTGTTTAAGCCACCCACTCTGTGCCCTTTGTCACCACGGTCTGACATGACGAAGATGCACAGAGACCGTTTCCCACCCTGAGCTCTCCCTGGGCCTCTGCACTGGGCTGTGGTGGGCTCTGCTGCAGGAGGTGACGCCAAATGCGGGATAAGGGGTTGTGACAATGAACCTGTCCATGTCCCCATTTTTATTTGGGGGCACTGTTCCTTACCCTGGAATATCAGGCTTGTCCTGGATGATCCCTTTCTCTAACCTCCACAAGGGAGCCCCCAGAGGCGCAGCACCAGCCTGGGTCCAGCCTGCTTTTGGCATTGGTCAAGCATGCAATCTTCATGTGAGGACGAATAAACCTCTCACACCCCGGTGAAGAGTTTGGAGTTAAGGGTGAGGTTACCCTCTGAGGGAGTCATGCCAGAGAGGGGCTGGAGTTCTGTCTCTCCAAGTCCGGCAGGTCCTGAGTGTTGCCTCACCTGGCTCTCCCATCTCTTGCTTCTCTCTCAGGCTCACGGCCAATACCTGGTGCAGGCCCTCCTGCCTGTGCCCCTCGCTGGCCTCCCTGTCGCATGCTCCTGCCCCCTACAACTGCCAGAGCTAACTTCCTGCTCAGTGTTCACGCTGTTCCCTTGACCTCTGCTATGGACTGAATTGTGTTCCCTCCAAATTCATATTTGAAGCCCTAACTCTCCTGTTGGCTGTATTGGAGATGAGGCCTTTAAGGAGGTGATTAAGATTAAACGAGGGCATAAGCATGGAGCTGTGATCTGATAGAACCGGTGTCCTTATAAAAGAGGAATAGACACCAGAGATCTCTGTCGTGTTCTCCCTCCCCTGGGGAAGACACAGCAAGAAGGCAGCCCTCTGTAAACCAGGAAGAGAGTCCACACCAGAAACCAAGGCCTGCCGGAACCTTGATGTCGGACTTCCCAGCCTCCAGAACTATGAGAAAACAATTTTTTGTTTTTAAGCCACCAGCTTATGATCTCTTGTTACGGCAGGCTGAGCTGACTGACACCTAGAACTCCTTTCCCCCAGGCCTGTGTGTAAGCACCTCTTTTCTTCTGAGACCCAGGTCAAGGCCACCTCTTTTGTGAAACATCCCCCCACTGAGCTCCAGCGGGGATGGCCCCTTGCTCTGAGCTCTTGTCCATTTGTGTTGTGTTAGAAGAACACTGGCACAGTAGCCAAAAGGTGGAAGCAACCCATGTGTCCATCACAGTGAGTGGATAAACACAATGTGGCGTATACATACAGTGGAATATTATTCAGTGTTAAGAAAGAAGGAAATTCTGACACGTGCTATAACATGGACAAAGCTTGAGGACATTATGCTAAGTGAAATAACCCAGTCACAAAGAACAAATATTTGATCCCACTTATATGAGGCACCTAGAGAAGTCAAATTCATAGACACAGAAAGTAGAATGGTGATTGCCAGGGGCTAGGGGAGGGGAGAATGAGGAATTGTGTTTTAATGGGTATAGAGTCTCAGAGTTGGAAGATGAAAAAAATTCTGGATATGGATGGTGGTGAAGTTTGCACAACAACGCGAATGTTATTAATGCCACTGAAACCACCTAAAAATGGTGAAAATGGTAAATTTTACTTTATGTACATATTGTTGCCACAATAAAAAAGGCTTTTCGGGGCCGGCCCCGTGGCCCAGTGGTTAAGTTCGCACGCTCTGCTTCGGCAGCCCAGGGTTTCGCCAGTTGGGATCCTGGGTGCGGACATGGCACCGCTCATCAGGCCATGCTGAGGTGGCATCCCACATAGCACAACCAGAAGGACCCACAACCAAATATGCAGCTATGTACTGGGGGGCTTTGGGAAGAAGAAGGAAAAAGGAGAAGATTGGCAACACGTGTTAGCTAAGCAAAACAAAACAAACGAACAAAAGGAACACTGGGCTTGGAATTGGAATCCTGGTCTGATCCTTTCCAGCTAGCTATCTGGCCTGCGGATGCCCCCACCTTCTCTGGGCCTGAGCACTGTCATGCCCAGCAGTGAGGGGCGTTCAACAAGAGTGCCTGTTGAATATTATGGCACATACCTATGCATTCATTTAGGCAGCAATACAGATTGAGCACCCACGCTGTGTGCCAGGCGCTGTTCTAGGCCCTGGGACGCCTCAGTGAACAAAACAGGCAAAGATTCCGCCCTCATGGGGCTTGTCCTCGTGATAAGAGATAGACGGAGAGACAGCAAATGTAGTCAATGAGAAACTTCTAGAGTGTGCTGGAAGGTAGCAAGTGCTAAGGAGTGTAAAGCAGGGGAGGGGTGTGAGAGGATGTGTGTGTGTGGAGGGTGCTGTGGACTGGATGTTTGTGTCCTCCTCAAATTCATGTGTTAAATCCTAACCCCCAAGGTGGTGTTAGGAGGTAGGACTGAGGGAGGTGATTAGGTCGTGAGAGTGGAGCCCCCACGAATGGGATTAGTGCCCTTGTAAAAGACCCCAGAGAGCTCCCTGGCCCTCTCCACCATGTGAGGACACAGGAACCAGGAAGAGGGCTTCACCGGATACTGAATCTGCTGGCACTTTGATCTTGGACTTCCAGCCTCCAGAACTCTGAGAAATGAATGTCTGTGGTTTGCAAGCCACCCGGTCTGTGGTCGTTTGTTATAGCAGCCCAGATGGACTGAGACAGAAGGGGTTTATTCAGTAGAGTGGTCAGCTGTGTAGATATCTGGAGGAAGAGCACTTCTGGCCTGTGCTTTCCAACATGGCAGCCCCTGGCTGTGTGTGGCTACTGAGCTCTTGAAATGTGGCTGCTGCACCTGAGCTGTGCTCTGCGTGTGAAATACACTGCAGACTTCAAAGACTTGGAATGAAAGACAAGAATGTAACCTTCTCATGAAGGACTTTTATATTGGTTATGTGTGGAAATGATAATATTTGGATATATTCGGTTAAATAAAGTATATTATTAAAACTAATTTCACCTTCTTAAAAGAGTTTTTTAAAAATATGGCTACTAGAAAATTTAAATTTATATATGTGAAATGTAAGTTTGAGTTATATATGTGAAAAAACACTGACATTTGGGGCTCCACTTGTGGCTGGCATTATGCTTCTAGCGGACGGTGCCTGCTAAGCCGTAGTGTGCTCGGTGTTCAGGGATGGAGAGAAGGCCAGTGCTAGTGGACACAGTGAGGGAGGGAGCGGGGCAGAGACACATAGGGTTTTGAGCAGAGGAGTGACTTGGGGCTGCTGATGTCCTGTCTTACTCTGCTTGAGGTCCCATAAAAAGTAGCACAGACTGGGTGGCTTAAACAAACTTTCTCAAAGTTCTGGAGCCTGGAAGTCCAAGATCAGAGTGGCTGCAAGGTTATTCTTTCCTAAGGCCTCTCTACTTGGCTGGCAGATGGCCACCTTCAAACTGTGTCCTCACGCGGCCTTTGCTGTGTGCGTGCATCCCTGGAGTCTTCCTCTTTGTATAAGGACACCAGTCATGTTGGATTAGGGCCCACCCTGATCGCCCGATTTCACCTTAATTACTTCTGTAAGGCCTCTGTCTCCAAATTCAATCATATTGGGGTGAGGGCTTCAATAACTTTTGGGGGGATGCAATTCAGTCCATAACACACCCTTATCAGGGGTGCCCTTTCTGCCCAGCTAGCACGAGGGGACGTCTCTCAAGGGCAGGTCTCTTCCTGGCTCTTCTTCCTGCCCCTGGCTCAGGCACATGGTTGGCACTGTGTGGTAATAACCATCTGGCCCCAAACACCCTCCTTGCTGTGGCTGTGGGCCCTGGACGTCCCCCAGAACCTTCTAGGAGGCTCTCCATGGTGCTTCCCAAAGGGAGACAACCTTACTGAGCCCTCCTACGTGCAGGCCCTCGAAGCCCAGGATCCCTTCCAACCCTCTCAGCCACCCTGAGGAGGGGCCGTGATCCCCCACGCTTTCCAGACAGTACTTGAAGAAATGAAGTGATGCACCCAGGGTCACACACAGTGAGAGGAGGCTGTGCCGAGGCCTGTCGGACCCTGAGCCTGTGCTCTGGCCACCGCACGGTGCCGCTTGGGCTTCTGGAAGCTGCATGCAGCTGTCCACTCTTTGAAGGTCAAGTGAGTGAGTCTATCACTTACAAAGGCCTGGACTTCTCGTCCCAGAGGCCTGGCAGTCAGGTTGCAGTGGGTGAATGGACACTCTTCTGCCCATCCGCTCATGCGCAGCAAACACCCGTGCTGACTAAGGCCCTGGGTCCCAGCTGGACTGAGCTGGACCCTTCCCTAATGACCCCTGGGGCTTTCATTGGCTGCCCACCCTCTGCTTGGGGCACTTTACTGTCATTATTATGTTTTAATTCCAATTTATAGCTTAGAAAATTGAAACTCAGAGAGGTGAAGGAGGCAAGGTCACATGGCCAGTGAGACTGTCACCCAGTGGCTGGTCTAACTCCAGCCTATGTGCTCTTTCTAGTGTCCCATGGTGCCATCATCCCTTAGCTGATGGTGTAGACTTCAGACCAGTGACCTGATAGTCAAGACATCTGAGTTAAAGTCGCTTTTTATAAAAAAATTTTTAATTGTGGTAAAATACACATAACATAAAAGTTACCATCCTGATCATTGTTAAGCGTCCTGTTCAGTAGTGTTAAGTACATTCACACTGTTGAGAAACCATCACCACCATCCAGCTCCAGAACTTTTGCATCTTGCAAAACTGAAACTCTGTCCCCATTAAACTCTACTTTCTGTCTCTATGAATTTCACTACTCTAGGAACGTCATATAAATGGAATCATCCAGTATTTGTCCTTTTGTGACTGGCTTCTTTCTCTTAGCATAATGTCCTCAAGGCTCATCTGTGTTGTAGCATGTGTCAGAATTTCCTTCCTTTTTAAGACTGAATCACGTTCCGTTGTATAGATATACCACATCTTAGTTATCCATTGATCCATCAGTGGACACTTGGGTTACTCCTACGTTTTGGCTATTGTGCATAGTGCTTCTGTGGACATGGCTGTACAAATATCTCAAGTCACTTTGTTTAACCGGTAAACTGGGGACAATAAAACCTGCTCTATCTACCTCCCAGGATTGTTGCGAGGATAAAGTTGTGCATGTGTGTAGCGTGCCTTGTGAAGTGTAGAGGACTATCTGATGTTGGGGGTCATTAGAGTCCTTCCCCATCATCAACCTTGACTGGGAGGAATCAGCTTTCACCAAGAGGAAGCAAGCCGGGAATATTTTCCTTAATCCCAACCCTGGGAGGGACTTCATTTGGCAGAAGAGGAAGCTGACCTAGACCCCAGTAAAGGGGTCGCCTTGGAGGGCAGATTCAAGCCCAGGTTCTTTGTCTATGCCCATTCTCTGTTAACTTCCCAAAGAGGATCAAACAAGGGGAACCTGGCTCAAACTTCCAAACAAGGGCCCCGTGGTTGGTGGATGGGCCCACCATTTTCTTTCCAGAGTACAAACCTTGGCAGGGAAGCCCCCTGCCACGCCCAGACATGACGGGTCACCTTGTGGGCCCCCTTGCAGGGCTAGGGCAGCATCAAAGTGGCCCCCTCTGCAACCTTCCCTCTCTGCCTTGCCCAGCGCCTCAACTTCCCAGGATGGCGCCACTGTCTGTGTCCTGTGGGCCATTTGGAAACTCCTGTCCCCAGGCTCTGCTCTGAGCCAAGGCTGGCCTGCTGCCCCATGGGAACACCACTGTGGTTTCTGCTGAACTTCCAGCGGTCTTTCCCAGTGCTCTGTCACCCTTCCTCCACCATCCTGGGTCTCAGCACTGTTTGTTCTCATCCTGCTCCCAGAAGATCACTGCCTACAGATGCTGCAGTGGTTAGAACTTCATTCAGGAACAGTTCATTATCTCCTTCCTGGGGCCTGGCGTGCAGCCTCTACTTGGCAATTTCTCCCTGGGGGCCACGGCCCCAAGGCATCCCTGTAGCATGTACCCCCCACCCCCACCCCGTGTAGCATGTACCGCTTTGCCATCTTTCTGCCCATTTCCCACAGAGGACTGTGAGCTTCCTGGGTCGGGGTGGTGTCTCCAGTGCCTAGCGTAGCTCTGGTACATAACGAGTGCTCAGAGCATGTTCGCAGGTGGAATGCAGCTCTCCTCTACTAGATTATAGTCTCCAGGGCAGGGCCTGTGATTCAATAATCACCTGTATTTCTTTCTCCATCCCCCACATCCAGCATAGATCCTGGTACATAGCCAGGCCCAGGAAAAGAGGGATTGAATAAGTGAATAAATGAATGAGTCCTGAGGCCAGAAGCCTCTGTCAGTCCCGGAGCAGGGCAGAGCAGTGCTGCAGCCTGGACATGCTGCCACGTCATCAGACGTGGTATCTGACAGTGGGCCGCGTGGGTGCTGCTGAGATGGGGGAGACCCAAGGTGGGAGAAAGGGTGTATGAGGCAGAGGGATCAACTCAGCAGAGCTTCTGCCAACCGTAGCTTTGTGTGCCTGGCTCCTTTCTTTCTGCTCCTGCTGGAGCTGATACAGAGCTTACCTGTCGCTGTGGCCATGAACCTCAGAGGTAAGGCATTTGAAAAAACATCCGGCTCCCCATGTCCCAAGAATAGGCAAACTACTTTTTTAGGAGTCTCATGTTTCTGCTCAAATGTCCTCAGCAACTAAAAGTTTAAAATTCCTAACCTTTCCTGATGTCACCCAAATCTGTGTCAACACTTTTTTTTCCAGTTCTCTTCTTCAAACCAGCCAGACAGACCCCTTGGGTGTTCTGCGTGTCTGGGTTGTTTGCTGGTGGTGTTCGGAACCTACTGGACTCCCAGCCTTTTGAATGGGCCATAGAGCCCTGGGTCACCCACCTGGGAGCCGCTCACTTGTGCCACTCAGGTTGGACAGTCCACCTCAGGGCCTTTAGCTTTACTCTGAAATTCCTTGCTCCTCACTGGTCCCTCTCCATCTGCCAAAGGCCAGCAGAACAGCTTCTTGGCAAGTGTTTCTACTTCTTAATCTATTTTCACAATCTGTGATTGTGCAATGCAAGCATCAGAATTTAGTGGCATCTTTTAATTTTCTATTATTGATGAAAACTTTTGGTCTGGAAAGAAAGAACTGTCTTTGGGATTGATTTTTTGGTATTGATCAGTGCATATGTTCGAGCGGAGGACGAGATCCGGGCTGTTTCAGATGAACAGGGAATGGTGTTACAGAGTGTCTAAGTTTGGGGTGCAGGAGCACGACCATTGTCACCTTAGGGCACACCTCACTTTCTGCCTTTTACCACAGTCCTTCATGCACTGGTCTTCTCCCCACATGCTTGACTGTGAGATCTTTGCGTTCAGGATGCGTCTCTGATTTACCCTTCTAACCAACCCCAGACCCAAAACAGTACCTGGCACGTGGTTGACTCTCAGCCAACATTTGTTAAGCACATTTGTTTAAACACAGACTCCAGAGTTCATTACAACCCTTAATTATTGTTTGTCAGGCGGGAATCCCAATATTCAAACTACTCAAGAATGCACGAATTCCACAGGGACTAGAATTCTGGGAAAGGTCCCGAATATCAGTCACACAAGCTGATGAACGATTACCCTGCTCGGAAGGAAAATACAGACAGGACCCTCATTTCAGAATGTGGTAATCACAGGTTCCTTTAGCATTTGGTGGCAACTTTAGCAGGCAGCTCCTGACACAATTCAAATATTCTGGCCACAGCCATCCTGCCCGCTAACCACCAACGTCCGCCTGCTCCCATACACACATGTGGTTGCCTGATAGGTATGGCCCACTCTCCTCTGCCAGAGATCCAGGGGCAGAGCAGGGTGAGGAGGGGGACCTGGGGAGGGCACAGAGTTCCCTCCCTTCTCTCTCCACTCAACATGAGACCTGAGGACAGAAACCCTGCGTTTGACTCTTGGCTCCACCATTGCAGGGTCCACTCTGGGCAAGTCCAGTGACCTTTCTCTGAGCGTCCAGACCCCCTTGTGAAACATGGCTATTGAGTAGTTCTGCCTCTCGGTGGGTGTTTCTGGAATGCAAATAGGTGGTGTCTGTGAAAGGACAGTGTTGGCTGTAAAGGTTATTTATTATCACTGATGTAGGGTGACTGGGTGGGTTATGTGGAGGCAGAACCACCACAGAGAGCTCACTGCTTCTGGGGAAACATGTCCTGGGTTCAAACAATTAACTCACGCACTGGCTTTTGGACACATTATGTTAAAAAACTGAATGTTTTCTCTGTATTCGTAATGTGTTTTTATCTTACTCTTGCACTACATTTTAAGCTTTTTGGAGGGAGGGAACAGATGATATATCTGGTCTAATTTTCTTGGCATAATGCATATATTCAGTAGACACAATATTAGGGAAGGAAGCATGAATGTCCCGTAATGTTAACAGAGAAGACGTTTACCTGGATTATTGCCCAGCGGAGAGAGGGTGCTGGGCCCCTTCTTGAGACATTTCCTTCTTGAGACCCAGACTGACCTTGGGCCTTGCATTAGTCAGCTAGGGCTGTTATGACTAAGTATCAAGGACTGGGTAGCTTAAATGGCAGAAACTTATTTTCTCGCAGTTCTGGAGTCTAAAAGTCCAAGATCAAGATGGTGGCAGTGTTGATTTCTCTGGAGCCATCTTTCCTTGACTTGAGGATGGCCGTCTTCTCCCTGTGTCTTCACATGGTCTTCCCTCTGTGTGTCTGTGTCCTGATCTCCTCTTCTTATAACGACACGAGTCGTATTGGATTAGGGCCCACCCAATTGACCTTATTTAACCTTAATTACCTCTTTAAAGATATTATCTCCAAATACAATCACAATGAGATACTGGGGGTTAAGACTTTAACATTTGATTTTGAGGGGACACAATTCAGCCCATAATAGGCCTCATCCTTGTCTTTATTAATATTCCTTCCGTATCTCCAGGGCCCTAACTACTGAACAAGGAACACATGCCTAGAAGGAAGCTGGACCTACCCTCTGAGAACTTGCACCCATTTCCCTCTATTGTCCAACCAGGGCCCACCTTTGAGAATGTGGACATGGGTTTCCATTAACAAACTTCTGCTTTTACCATGATCCTGTTCCAGTAAATGACAAGAACTTACCAGGAAGAGATGGCCACCGTCTGTGTCACTGAAGCTTTGGCTTCTCATCACAGCCAGTACCCTGTGTGCCAGTGACAACTGAGTTTCTTGGGATGACACCTGAGTGATTCGTTCATTTGTTTCTTGGATGTCCTTGTCCTCCAGATGCTCTCAGCCTAGTGGGTTCAGTAGGAGAAACGAGAGGCAATGGACAGAAAGGCAGAAGGCTTCTATATTGGTCCTTGATATGCCACCAAGCTGGGAGATCTTGGTCAAGTCACTTAATTACTGATTGCCAATCCATAAAATGAGGTGTTCTTTCTTCCTTGCCTGTTATGTCAGGATGTTATGAAGATCAAATGGAATCATGTGCGTGAATGTGATTTGTAAACTAGAAAGTGCTATATAAATATGAGGAGCCACTATATTCACATTTTTATCCTGTTTGAATTTCTGCTGTGTTTTTTCCCTTGAGGTCCAGTAGTGGGTACTGCCATTTTTTAGGATGACACTAGCTTAGAGACTAGCTGTGTGGAGAGCCTGCTCACTCGTTACCTGTTTTGTTTTGTTTTGTTTTTGTTTTTGTCTTCAGTATTTTTTTTATTGAGGTTATGATAGTTTACAACATTGTGAAATTACAGTTGTACGTTATTATTTGTCAGTCATCTTATGGGTGTGCCCCTTCATCCCCTTGTGCCCACCTCCCACCCCCCTTCCCCCGGTAACCACTAATCTGTTCTCTTTGTCCATGTGTTTATTTATCTTCCACATATGAGTGGAATCATATAGAGTTTGTCTTTCTCTGCCTGGCTTATTTTGCTTAAAATAATACCCTCGAGGTCCATCCATGTTGTTGTGAATGGGATAATTTTATCATTTTTTCTGGCTGAGTGGTATTCCATTGTGTATATATACCACATCTTCTTTATCCAGTCGTCAGTCGATGGGCACTTGGATTGTTTCCATGTCTTGGCTATTGTGAATAATGCTGCAATGAATACGGGGGTACACCTGTCACTTTGGACTGTTGATTTCAAGTTGTTTGGGTAGATACCCAGTAGTGGGATGGCTGGGTCATTTGGTATTTTTATTTTTAATTTTTTGGGAAATCTCCATACTGTTTTCCATAGTGGCTGCTCCAGTTTGCATTCCCACCAACGGTGCATGAGGGTTCCTTTTTCTCCACAACCTCTCCAAATTAATTATTTTATTATTTATTGTTTTATTTATTATTATATATTATTATTTATTATATTATCATATAATAAATATATTATTATTTATTATTATATATTATTAATTATTTTATTATTACTATTATTTTATTATTAAGTATTTTTTGTCTTGGTTATTATAGCCATTCTAATGGGTGTAAGGTGATATGTTAGTGTGGTTTTGATGTGCATTTCCCTGATGATCAGTGATGATGAGCATCTTTTCATGTGCCTATTGGCCATCTATATATCTTCTTTGGAGAAATGTCTGTTCATAGCTCCTGCCCATTTTTTGATCGGGTAGTTTGATTTTTTTGTTGTTGAGTTGTGTGAGTTCTTTGTATATTATGGAGATTAACCCTTTGTCGGATATATGACTTGTAAATATTTTTTCCCACTCGGTGGGTTGTCTTTTCATTTCAATCTGTTTTCCATTGCCTTGTAGAAGCTCTTTAGTCTGAGGAAGTCCCATTTGTTTATTCTTTTTATTGTTTCTCTTGTCCAAGGAGACATGGTGTCCAAAAAGATCCTTTTAAGACTGATGTTAAAGAGTGTACTATCTATATTTTCTTCTAGAAGTCTATGGTTTCAGGTCTTACCTTTAAGTCTTTGATCCATTTTGAGTTTATTTTTGTGAATGGTGAAAAAGAATGGTCAATTTTCATTCTTTTACATGTGGCTGTCCAGTTTTCCCAGCACCGTTTGTTGAAGAGACTTTCTTTTCCCCATTGTATGCCCTCAGCTCCTTTGTCGAAGATTAGCTGTCCATAGATGTGTGGTTTTATTTCTGGGCTTTCAATTCTGTTCCATTGATCTGAGTGCGTGTTTTTGTACCAGTATCATGTTGTTTTGGTTACTATAGCTTTGTAGTATGTTTTGAAGTCAGGGATTGTGATGCCTCCAGCTTTGTTCTTTTTTCTCAGGATTGCTTTAGCAATTTGGAGTCTTTTGTTGCCCCATATGAATTTGAGGATTCTTTGTTCTATTTCTTTGAAGAATGTCATCGAGATTCTGATTGGGATTTTTTTTTTTTTTTTTTTTTTACCACTGTTACCATCACCACCTCAGCTTGCCCCTCTCTGATCCTCTCACCCACCCAAAAATAGGTCCTAAATCCCCAGAGTTATCAATTATATGTATGTGAAATCTAGCAAACATATTCTTTTAGTGTCATTGAGGAAATAATTTTTTTTCAATGAAGTGTACTGGCACAATCCCAGCCTCCATATTTTGCTTAAATCTCATAGTATGGACTTATGAGGCATGAATTAATAACATCTATATTCTGCAGAAATGTAAGCCAAGAAACAGAGTGAATATATGAGTAGATGACAGTAATGTGGATTATGGGACCCCAGGCTAAGAACTCTTGAACTCCAACACTGTGCTGTGTATCTTCTTTCCATTTCCTCCACATTTGTGTTGCCAGGACTCCCATATCTAGTACTTGGAAGCTGAAGCTGGGAGACTTGTAGGAATCCAGGGAGAACGAAGGATTTGGTTTAATTCATGACTCAACCTCAGAAGATCCTTTTGGGAAATACCTCTTGGGAAGCACCTGCATGAGGGTGAAAGTCTAGCCTGTGTTTCACTAATCATAGGGTCCATGTCTAGGCCCTTCTGAAAGGATTCAAATTCCCAAGGTCGACTCAGAATGGTATTTCCCACAGTGTGTTCCTAGGAACTCTAGTGTCACAAAGGTAACCTTGCCAGTGAGTCTGGGGTACACCATATGCCATATCCCCTCCTTGGAAATTCATGGTGCACATCAGTGCATTAAAGGCTCTGGGAGGTTCAACAGTGAAGAAACTTTGACCCCAGAACTCTCTCCACTCCCCTTTGCTTATCAATACTCTCCAGAGCACCATTTGGGAAACATCAAGGAGCTGATGCCATTTTGGGGCACTCTCCTTTACATTCAGGGTTAGGGCCAGGGAAGGTGGTGCTTAGGGTTTGGGGCTCTGGCTCGGACACGTACCCATCAAGAGAGTCGTCGGAGGAAGTGGAGAAGGAGAAAGAACTGCAAGTGCAGCCATCTGCCCCGAATCCTGCGTGACCTGAGGTCCTTTCTGTCAATACCAGCTCCAGCCAGGGCTCCAGGGAGGGCCTCAGAGGACACGTGCTGCAGGCGGAGTCTGGGGCAGATGGCAAACTTGGCTTCCTCCAGTGGGAGCTGGGGCTATTTCTTCTGCTTCAGACAGAGAAGGAACCCAGGGCCCCTGTCAAGGTGGAGGGACACAGTGAGGTCCCTCCAAATGTAGACTTCTCAGCCACGGTAAGAGAGAAGAATAAGCTTGCTTCATAAAAGACAGTGGGCCTCTACTCTTTATCCCAGTAAGGAGGAACCCTAGGCCCATTTTTACTTACTGAGGTCACACAGTTGGTAGCAAAGACTGTGTGAGGTGAACCCGATGACTCTGACACTACGGAAACTAGCCAGTGGTGTTGGTTTCAGCCCTGCTGATGGAGGAAAGGAGGAGACCAACACGAGAGGCCAGGAAGTTGCTCTTCCAAGTTAGCCATGACACCAAATTTAGCCTGAAATGGAGCAATGGGATAACTGCTCCATTGAAAAGTGGTAGCCTGGGGTGAGTGAGAGATGAGAGACTATAGGTATGAAGCGTGAATCAGGGCACAAGTAGGAGTTAACTGCCTATCGGATGCCTTTTCTGAAGGAAGAAATCATTTACTACCAGTGTAGTGGGCACTCAGGGATCCACTGCAAGTAATTGTGCTTCTTGGCAGCACATGAATGTGTGTGTGTGTGTGGGAGGTGACAAGGGGAGCAGGGTCCTGCATTAGCCAGGCGTGGGCTGTTTGCTGACGGGAGCCCATGTGGGTGTCAGCCCCACCAGCACCCATCTGGGTTGGGGGTCAGCAACAGTCCTCGTAGGAGCTCATGTTCCCGTAGGATTCCTGCCCACCTACTTGCTATGGGTGGGGGCTGTTTTGTGAAGTCTTTCTCTGAGGGAGGGGCATGATGGGCAGTCTGTGTTTGTGCCAGAAGCCCACGCTGCCCCACGTCCACTCAGGACACTGGCCTAGCTGCCAAGTCAGGGCTGCTGGAGGCAGCCAGCCCCCTGCAGAGGCTGCTAGAGAGTGGGAGGAAGAAGGCGCTGTGCAGGCAGGGAGCAGGCAGGGGAAAGAAAGGAGGGTTCTAGCAGATGGCAGGGCAAGGAGGGCAAGAAAAGGTAGGAAATGGCACAGTGCCACTTCCAAGAAGTGTCAGCGTCATAAGTGTCAATGTGAGGCCACCAATGGCATTTGCACAAGATAGTTTTCCCTTGCAGGGACCGTTGTTCCCTGAGAGAGGTTTAGCCTGCCCAGGCATCCCCCCTGCCTATGTCAGGAATGCCCCTCACTCAGTCATCGGGACTACCAAAGCCACCCCACACATCTTCCAGTGCCCCCCAGGCCACCTCTGGTTGAGGATGGTCACCAAGGCCCCTGTTGTTGCTGACTGTTGAAGTGATGGAGCTGTAAGTGCCCTCCCCGGAGGACAGCTACTAGGGCCTCAGCCTCCCTCACTCTAAGGGCCGCAAAGAAGACGGGCTAGAAGAGGCTGTTCAAGGTGCGACATTTTCCCCAAATAAAGCAGCTGCTGCTGAGTCAGGCCCTGAGCCAGACCCTGGAGACTTGAGAAGTAAAACCTGACGTCAAGGAGCTCAGAATCCAGCAGGGGAGGCAGACAGACAGCAGCCAGCCATACAACACTCAAACACAGAGTTACAAGTGCAAGAATATGAAAGTATCAGGTAGTGGAGGTGCAGCTGCAGTAACAAGTAGGCCTGCAGGCTCACACTCAACCCCATAGAAGTTTATTTCCTGCTCATGGAGTGGTTGGGGGTGAATACTCCTCTTGGTGGGTGGCCCTCTTCCGTAATTGGAGGAATGCAAGCTTGCTCCATCTCTGCCATCATTGTCATCTGCATCCAGGTGGCGTGTGGGGAAAGAGACCAGGAGGAAGCACGTCCACCTCCTGAGTTTTGCCTTGGAAGTGCCGTACACCTATTCTACTCCTGTTCTGTTCTCTAGACCCAGCCATGTGGCCACATCCAGCTATAAGGGAAGCAGAGGAACGGGGTCCAGGAAGAAGAGGAAACTGAATGTTGGCAAACTGCCAGCCATCTCTACCCCAGTTAGGACAGGACAGGAGGAGACGCTGCCCGGGGAGGGTGTGCTGAGTGGATTTTTCACCTGGGGAAAGTTTCCCTTTAAAGAAACAGCTGTTATTTCTTGGCTCATATAAATAATGCTTCGCTATATTGGACATAATTAATAACCTAATAAAATATTGTGAGTTTAGAATATGTAATGTTAATACTCAAAGGGACCCCAGGATCATCCATTTCAACCTTTTGGATATTAGAAGGGGACTCTCATGCTCAGAGGGGAGGGGACTTGCTCAACATCACCAGGTAGGGGGCTTCTGCCCAGGCTGCCACAGTGGCTGGTCCAAGTGTCTGGGATTTGAGAGAATCCAGAGAAGGATGCAAGTTCAAGCCACATGTGCAGGTTTATTCTAGAACCTCAAGCTGCCACCCCAGACTCTCGCCCTTGCCCCTGCTGGGAGAGTAGAGCCCCGCCACCTCCGCCGAATGACTCAGATGTCTGCATCATACTCTCCACACAGACAGCTGCTTCTCCCCTTCCCTCCCAGCCACTGTCAGTGCCCTAAGTCATGGCTCACACAGGCGCTGTCTTCTGCTCCATGAGGCAGTGCCACACAGCCCTGTCCCCACACTCATCTAGTCCTGGGGTCTTGTCCCTCTTTCTTCGCAGTTTCGCACGCACCTGTGCAGCCTCATCTCACACCACCGCTTCGCAGCTCCACGCGGTGGGAGGCGAGGGGGCCCTCTTGGTTCCTGCCTGCCTCTGGGGGCTGAGGGTCTACCGGCGGAGGCCAACAGGAAAAGGCAATGACAGAGCAGCGTGACGAGCCCCAGATGGGGAGCAGGCTCAGTGGGGACCCAGACGAGGGCAATTTAATTCCACGGGGAAGACCAGGGAAGGCTCCCTGAGAGGTGCCAGCTAAACCGAGTCCTGCAGAAGGAACACAGCGGAGGAGGAGGGGAGAGCAGAGCAGGAAGGGGGAGCACCTGTTCACACACCAGGAGGCGGGAGAAGCACTTCTTGTGTGGGCGACCGCTGTGCTTACCCCAGCCTGACGCCAGCCGGGCTGGCTGGGTGTGGGGGCCGGTGATGGCAGGACACCCACAGAGTGTGAGGGCACTGCAGGCAAGAGATGCAGCCAGGAGCCAGGCGGAGGGGAGGGGAGCCTGATCTTGGGGACAAAAGACTGTCCTAGGCCAGGACCAATGAGCTTCCTGTGCTGTGGTTGAAGGTTATGAGGCTCCTTCCTGGGCCCATAGTGGGAGAGAGCCCCGGGGAGGGGGGAAGGTGACAACTCCCCGTCGCTCCATGTGGGAGACCGGGAGTCCGGAAAGCCTCCTCTCATGCTTTCTCCCAGCTCACTGGAAGCGAAAGTGTGAGGTAGGGATTTGAAGACTTGGATGCATGGAAGATGAAGGAAACCATTTATTGGAAAAGAAATAGGAAATAGGGCAGAGCGGAGAGTGAGACTGGAGGACTGGAAGAGGCAGCATAGGGAAGTGAAGCGTGAAAGAGATACGACCAAAAACACAGTATAAATGGAAGGGTCGATGGGCGTTGACATAAAAGGGAACTTTAGAAGGTTGAGTGAAGTAGAGGGTTGGAACAAGGCACACAGTAAGCTCTTTGTCAGACCTGACGGCAAGTTCAGAAGATTTTAAGCGATATTATTAGCTCAAGGAAAAAGTTTGAAGAGAAAGAGATGTATTCACTCCATCTCTAACTGAAAAAAAATTGGGGCCATCGGTTAAGTCCAAACGTCTGGCAGAATAAGCCACGAAGGGGAGAGTTGTGAGAGGTGATTAGGGAGTCTCTGTGGCCCAGACCAGATTGCAGCTGGGGACAAGTTGGGGTGGGGAATGTTCTAAAAATTTACATTAAGCTAAATGTTTCTGTGGATGTTCCTGACATGGCCCCCTCCCCACATATTCAAATTTGACTCTTACCTGTACATACCGCGCCCCAGCCTGGCTTGCCATGTGCTATGCACATAGTCAGTGCTTCTGTGAGTCAGGCTAATGTGGGCTGCTGTAATAGGTAAATGCTGGAGTGTCAGTGGCTTAACAGGATTTAAATTTATTTCTTGTCCGCATAAGACTGCAGTGGGGTAATTCAGGGGCAGACTTCCATGTGGCGATTCAAGAACCCAGGTTACTCCATCTCCCATTTCCAGGGGTGCTGGATTCCTTCACTTTTAGCCAGTGCGTGGGGAAAACAAGATGGACAGTTACCCGTGGGAGAATTTTACCGGCTAGACCTGGAAGGGACGCCCACGTCCGCTCACTTCCCTTTAGCCAGAACTCCGTCATGTGGCCACACTGACTGCTAAGGATACTGGGAAAGGCAGTCTGGCTCTGTGCCCAGGAAGAAAGAGGGAACCGTTTTGGTAAATACACAGCTGTTTATGTCACCGTATTTAAAAAAAGAGTTTATTCCATAAAATAAATGAAACTCACACTTTAAGGCCAGATTTCATTAGAAGGAAATTATGTTTATTGCCGTGGGATTCTTTGCTCTTTTGAAGGATTCAGCAAAACTGCTTTAGATAGAAACTCTCCACCTATAGGGCATGTTAATCAGCGCTCAGGCCGCACCTGTTTGGGTCCTGTGCTGGCCCAGGCATGAGGAGGAGAGGTGGTGGTGGTGACATCACTCTTGACTTCGCGACGCCGAGATCTTGGTGTCTGCACATTTGATTAAGTCCATACTGGGGGATGGGGGGAGTGGGCCTAAATGAAGGAGCAGAAAAATCAAGGCACCAACCTACCTGGAGATGTGATGCTGCCTGTAAACATGTGGCTGCTAGATCACACATTCACCCCCTGGGTCTCTCGGGAAGTCCCGCAGCTCCTCCCCACCCTCTGGCCTTGGCTCCTCAGATTTCCTGGGGTACCTTCGTTGGTGTGGCTCCCTGTAGCCCACCTCCCAGTCTGTGGCAGGCCCCTCGTTCGCCCTGGGCAGGGTGCCTTTCCAGCCGGAAGGCCCCCAGGTGCGCCTGGGCTGGGGTGGTTGAGAATGCAGCATGGCCAGTGCAGGCAGCTGCTCCTCCCACCTTGTCACACTTCCAGACTGGATCCAACTTCCTGTCTGCTGTCAGGTCTGGTTTCTCTCAGCATCCTGGTTACCCCAGCCTGTCTGTCCCGTGGAATTCTGTTTTCAGATTGCTTTGCTTTCCCTGGATGTATGAGCCTGCTGCTGTCCTGGTTTCACCCTGCTACAATTCCTGCCTGTGCTTTAGAGGGCAGAGCGAGGCTGAGGGACACGAACCGGGGAGCCGGGAGCAGCAGCATCGACTCCTGGCTGTGTCCTTGCCTGACCCATGCGCACCAACTCAGACGAGTTTTAATGGCCTCGGGTGAAGTCCTCGCTCGCCAGCCGACAGCTGTCCTCCCACCTTCCCTCTTCTTCCGCCCAGCCTCGCTCCTCCTCCCCAATCTATGGACCAAGGAGGTTGAATGGGCTCACCCTGCCCTTGTAGCCTGCTCCCCACAGAGGGGCCTGGAGTTTTAATCCTCCTGCCTCCTGCCTCCTCTGTGCGCCCACAGCACCCAGGACTGGGCCCTTCCTGTCCTAATCTGGAAGCGTGTGGGGTGTTTCCATCGCCCTGACTGGGGTGTGGCATCCTCAGGGCAGGACCCTCTTTGAGGGTGTGTTGGAAGAGCGAATGGAGGAGTGGATTTGCCCTGAGGGCGAGTAGGGAGAGGCTGCTCTTCAGCCACCCTGACTCAGGGTGGCCCCGATGGGCCTTTGCTTCTGCCAAATAGGATTGTCAGATGGTGGCTCCTAGTCAGCGTCTGTGCACATTTTTACTGGTTTGGAATTTTAAAATGGGGGCTCTCCAAGTGGACTCCTATTCTGCTTTCGCCTCAGCAAACAGTCCTCACCATCCACAGCTTGCAAATGGTGCTATAGCTCACTGTTTCCATCGGGAACCTGGACACCGGCCATTTCCAACCCCTCCCTGAGGTGGCCACTGCTGTCAGGTCATGGGCTTGGGACCTGCCCCCAGACCCTGGCTCCGAGATTTCAGACAAGTTGTTTCTCCTCTCTGAGCCATTATTTCTGTATCTGTAGAATGGGGATAATCATATTTACCATTCAGAATTATTAGGGTTAATGTCAGGATTAAAAGAGGTGTTTTCCTTACGGTACGTGCATTGTCATTGGAATTATTTTTAACTGCTTCTCCTTGACTGTAAGACTTGTTCTCCACTCCATCCTCAGGACCCAGTTGATGGGTTCATGGTGCAATAAGTATTTACTGAATGGATGGCCAGAGAAACATCAAACTTACAACTTGGCAGAGAGTAGGGAGGCAATGAACAGTGGTATTCTTGTTTCTGTCTCCGCCTCCTAAAGTGTGAGTTCCTTTATGGGCAGAAAGTGTGACCTCTTCTTCATCATCACTTTGTATCCTCTTCATTCCTTTGTATCCGGGAAAAGATCCGAACAGACCAATAAGCATATAGAAACGAGCGCCTGGGCACTGGGAAATCCAGGAGGAGCGCTTTCCACCACCGTCCCTTGGAGAACATATGGGGAGCACCCCCAGCTCACGCCGGTCCTGGCAAGATGACAGCCTTGTGGATTTACAGAGGAAGCAGGAGATCCAGACACAGGCAAGGTCTAGCGGAGGTCTGCAGCAGGGGCATGGAGGAGCCGCAGTGGGGCGGGCAGGGGGCTGCCAGTCTGCCCCCCATCCTCCCAGCGGTCCCTCCAAAGCCTTGCTCTCAGCCACCACTGCCCAAAGCCCTCTGCAGCCTGAGTGACCATCCTTCACCTTTGGGGTGGAAGCCAGCCCCCCTGAGAGGGACTGAGGGTGGAGTTTGCCTGGGGTTAGTCGTCCCCCGCCCCCGCCCCGCCCGCCGCGGGGCTTGTGGCTGCAGGGGGAATGGCAGTAAGAACGGTGACCCGAGAAGTGCACTTACATCAGAATGGCTTTATTTTTCAAAACGAATTTTCTTCCGAATGAATTTTAATCCACCCCTTATCATTTATCTGTACCTGGGACTGTCTGAAAGGGGGTTCCTGTGTTGGGTGAGAAATTGGACTGGAGAGACACTTCGTAAACTGCCTAACACGCATCCCATCACCCAGGTGACACTACAATGGCTTATGTTTATTAAGTGCCACAGTGTGCATCACCTCATTTAATCCTTAACGCGCCCTAATAACATGGATACTGTTGTCACCACGGTCCGTATTCTAGCCGGGGTCGCCCAACTACTTAGCGGGGGAGCCTGACGGGAGGCCAGGCCTTCGGTGGTGGGGTTGGAGGGAGGGCAGCAGCGGAGGCAGACGGGCGCCGTGCTGGCCGCGCCCTCCGCGCCGGTCGGTCCGCGCTCCCCATCCCGGCCCGTCCCCGGGGCCCCTCCTCCCGGGCTGGCAGCGGCAGCGCGCGCCTGGAAGGGGAGCCGTGTTTCTCTCGCACGCAGAGCGGGGTTTGTAAACAAACACTGGGGCGGGCGCCGCCGCCTGCGCAGCAGATGGCTCCGCAGCTGCCGGCCGGGCGGTCCCTCCCTCTCCGCTGCGACACGGATGCGCGGGGCCAGTGGCGCCGCCCAGTGCCTGACGCCCAAGGGACACCGTCTCACCTCCTCCTGCTCTCTAGGGGCTGGAGACAGGAAGCTGAGCCAGGGGCCTCTGGGATGCTCATTTTGTTTATTTCATTCATTTGTTCTTTCATTCATTCATTCAACAAAGATCTGTAATGTGCAAGAAGTGGGCAGGGCCCTGCCTTCACGACGTTGAAGGGAGACGGACAAGCAAACAGGTCACGGCAGTTCAGCGTGGGGAGTGCCATGGCGGAGAACTGACCCTGTGGGCGGCCAGAGAACAGTAGCCCACCATTTAATGGATCAAGGAAGGCTGCCTGGAGGAGGTGCTGTGGGACTGACAGAAAGAGCAGCAATTAGGCAAAGTGGGAGGAGGACAGGGAAGAACTGTTGCAGATGAAGGTTAAGAGAGCTTTCTGAACATTTGAAACAGGATCCTTAAGAGGAGGAATTAGCGTGGGAGGAGCTGGACTTCTGCCTGAGAGCAATAGGGAGCCATTTAGGGCTCAATGCACAGGGTGAGTCAGGGCCCCTTCTGGGTCTGGGTTCCCACTAGATGATCCACAAAGTAGTTCCCAAACAGGCCGGGCCTGGAGAGTCCAATAAAATACAAATTCCCAGGCCCTCCCCCCCGAGACCTGTTGATTCAGAACCTTCAAGGGTGGGCTTTGGAATCTGTACTTTTAATAATCTTGCCAGGTGACTCCTGGTTGAGGCTTGAGATCCAGCGGTCTGAGGAGACGGCAGAAACCAGGCGAGCAGTCACGTTGCTGGATGAAGCAATCCACAGAGCAACTATGGGCAGAGTCCACTGATTCTTGGGGTGGTCAGTGCCTGCAGCCGTCCACAAAGCAATGGTGTCTGTCCCCGGAAAGCATCCCAGAGGGGCCGGAGCTGTGGACATACAGGTTG
This sequence comes from Equus przewalskii, assembly GCF_037783145.1. Taxonomy (NCBI): domain Eukaryota; kingdom Metazoa; phylum Chordata; class Mammalia; order Perissodactyla; family Equidae; genus Equus; species Equus przewalskii. The sequence goes on along the minus strand of NC_091832.1, from coordinate 59,470,912 downwards.
AAGGTGCAGGTGGGAGCCCAGCTTTCTCTCTCTGGGCCTCTGCTTCATCAAGCAATGATGACCCCGCCTCACAGGAGTATTGAGGAGGATCCGGGAATGTAGCTGAAGGAGCCCGACACCAGAGAATGCTCTGAGGATGTGGACAAGCCTTGGATGGTTGTCAGCTTTGCCAGGGGCTCTCAGACTCTGGGCCACGTCTGACTGTCTGTGGGAGCTTTGGAGCACGCCCTGTCCTCGCCCCTGCCCCGGGGATTGGGAGCCAGCAGCGGCACAGCCCTTCATCGTTTCAACAGGCTGCATCAATGCTCCTGATACTCACTGAAGTTCGAGAACGCTGAACAAGCTGCCATTGGTTGAAGGAGTTCACTGGGCTCTTGTGTAACGGCCTCTGCCGTAGGTCAGCCTAGTGAAAGCACCAGCTGGAGGCGACCAGTGGCACCAAGGAGAGCAAAAGCAAGAATGGCAGAAACCTGGGATTCCTGCCGGATCTTGCTCACCATCTCGCTATTTCTACATACAGTAAGAAACAGCTCCTATAGTCGTGGTTCTCAGCGGCCTGGGTTCAACTCCCAACTCTGCTGCGTACCACATGTATAACCCGGGGCAGAGTATTTAATGCTCTGTGCCTCAATTTCCCCATCTTTAAGTAGGTGTAATAATATATGTCACACGTTTTTAATGTAATTAAATGAAACGATGCACATAAAGAACTTAAATCAAGGCCTGGCATTATACAAGTGCCAGCTATTGTTATGAATATCTGCAGAATAAATAACCAAATGAGAATTGATTACCATAGTTTAATTTGCCATTTTTGGCAAAGATTCTTATCTTGCCAAGGGCCACCAAATCCATCCTGTTCTCCTTCTTCCTGGGCACATAGCTGCCCAACCGGACCACATTTCCCATCCTCCCTTGGGCACAGTATGGCCATGTGACTGAGTTCTCGCCACGGAACCCGAGCAGGAGTGATGCACACAACTTCCACACTTGGGAAAGACGCATGTCTCTGCCCTTGCTCTCCGCCGCCTGGGAAAGGCAGCAAATACAGCAACCTTGGAAGCTGAGGGCCCAGAGGGGCGGAGATGCCCCATTAGCCTGTGTCCTGATAGGATGACTTCTTTTTTTTAGTTTATTTTTTAAATTAAAAAAAAATTTAAGTGTATAATTTATGGTTTTTAATATATTTACAAAGTTGTGCGCCACTACCTAATTCTAGAACATTTTCATCACCCCAAAAGGAAGCCCTATATCCGTTAGCAGTCACTTCTCATTCCTCCCCTCCTCCCATACTCTGACAACCACTAATCTACCTTCTGTCTATGGATTTGCCTGTTCTGGACATTTCATGTAAATGGAATCTTACCACATGTGGCCTTTTATGTCTGGCTTATTTGCTTAGCATAATGTTTTCAAGATTGATCCATGGCGTAGCATGCTCCAGTACCTCATTCCTTTTTTATGGCTGAATAATATTTCATTGCATGCATATACTACATTTTGTTTATCCATTCATCAAGTGATGGACTTTTGGGTTGTTTCCACTTTTTGGCTATTATGAGTGATGTTGCTGTGAACATTCGTGGATGAGTTTTTGTGAAGACGTGTTTTCATTTCTCTGGGGTATGGAACTAGGAGTGGAGTTACTGGGTCACATTTAACTCTAGATTTAACTTTCGAGGCGTGGCCAGACCGTTTTCCAGAGAAGCCACACCATTTTACATCCGCTAGACCTCTTGGAACAGAGCAGCCTACACACCTGGACTGTCACAATCCAAATCATATTCTGTTGTGCCTTTTGGGGTGTTTTTGATATAGCAGCTCAGCTGTGCCCCTGATATAGCATCCCACTGAATCTTCTTACCAGTCATGGCAATAAAAGGAATCAAGTCAACATGTCTGGTCTGGTAGAAAACCTACCCAATACGGAATAGTCTTGCATTAAGGTGGAAAATTCCACAGTCCATGCATCCACTTGTTTGTTTACTCATTCATCCAAAAATTTTGATGATTTGCCAGACATTATTAGCCCACGTCCCTGCCTTTAGACATCTTACCGTCTAACTAGAAAGCCAGGCATTTTGGCCACCAGGATAGACGTTGCATGTGGAATTCAGGCAAAACTGGATGGGGGTCCAGATTCTGCCTCACTTGCTGGATGAAGGCCTCCGGGCAGGTATCTTTAGCTCTCTGAGGCTCACTTTCCTCATCTGTAAAGTGGGGACACTAACCCCTACCTTGCAGGGAACTTGTGCTGATGAGGAATAAAGTACGCTAAATGACGGGTACCTAGCAGTTGCCAGCATTGGTTGTTTTTAGGAACTCCACATCATGCCCTCTGCTAAAGTCTATCTTGGAGGGATGAACAGAGCACCATGGAGGGCTCAATGGGTTCTCCTCCAGAGTCAAGGAGATTCGAAGGGCTTCACAGAGGAGGGAAGGGTTCAACTGGCTCTGAAGGCTGGGGAGGAGATTACCAGGGAGGAGGTGTGAGGAGGGCAGAGGGAGCCGGCAGTGCAAAGATGGAGAAGCTGGAAGAACACGGCCTGGGGGTAGAGCAGTTCTGAGCCTTCAGTGGGTGAGTTCTGAGTCTGTGCTCCCCCGCCCACCCCATCACTGTCCCCCCGCCGCTGTCCAGCCCTGGCCTGGCCCCAGGGGCTTCTGTGGCCTCTGCTCAGGAGAGCTAGGTTTCCACGCGCCTTTGAGCCCCACTTCCTTCCTCCTCCTCTGGAGACGTGACGCTCTGCTCGTTCAGAGGCGGGCTTTAATCAGGGCTTAAGACCAGTCGAAGCCCCAAGGACCTTGGTTGCCTGACCTGGTTTTTTAAAACTCCAGTCTCCATCTGGGTTTGGGGGTTTTCAGTGCTTCCCTACTGCATTAGGGACAAAGGAGTTGGGTTTTTCCATTTGCACGAAAATCAGGAAGTGATGATGATGATGACTGTACCGGTATTAATAAAATAACAACTTTCTGTTGAATAACTCAGCATGGCGGGGTGGGAAGAGCACAGTCTGAGTTAACAGGGGATCGAGACTTTGATCCTGATCCTGTGAGTTGTTCTCAGCCAGTTTGCTCTCCTGAGGTATGAGGGACTTAGGCCTGATGCACTTCCTGGACCCTCGAATCCGACAGTCTGAGATTCCCTAAGGGGCCCTAGACTATGCAGCCCAGTTCACCATCTCCAGGAGCACCGGTCCTGTGTTTCAACCCAGGGGCCATCCACGGGGTCACCCAGGGAGAGTCCCGCCACCTCTCTCGGCCTCTGCTTCTTCCCAGAGGTGGTCTGAGGATTGCAAGCAGGTGAGTGAACCAGCATCGCTTTGCCCCTGGAATGAACGCCTGGGGCAGCATCTTCTTGGAGGAAAGTGAGCCCCAGGCCTGGTGTGAGAAGAAGTCTGGAGGCCCAGGTCTAACGATCAACTCCTTGAGCCAGAGGGCATGTCCTCCCTCAGCTGGGTTGTATTAACTGTGTCATTTATTGTCTGTATTTGATGCTATGACATCTGGGGCCTCACTGACCCTGGAGGGCCTGGCCCTCCCAGGACTTCCAATTCCTACAGATAGTAAACAACCCACCTGCTACTGCACTTTTCAGATACAAACCTGAACCCCTAACCACCTCCTTTATTGGGCTCTCACACTCTGGACCTCTGTCCCCCTGTCCTAATCACCCCAGGTACCAGACAACTAGGAACCGCCTCTGTGCCCCAGAGCCAGCTCAAAATATTTGGACTAGCCAATCCTATGCCTGCTTCCCCTGCCTTGTGGGACTTGTCCATAGTTCCGCCTCTCTTTCTACCTCCTGACCGACCCTAGTGCTTCCCCAGGTGGCCCCCCACAGCGTGGCTTATCCCCTCCTATTGGGATCTGTGAGCAACAAACTATCTTTTCAATGGCAGTCATTGCTGGTCTGTTGGAAACTCAAATTTTCTGTTAATGCACTATATTTTAAAACATGGGCCTCCTGCAACGATGCCCACGTCCGCTGTGCTTCCTGCACCTCCGAGCAGCAGAGCTCCTATCTGACAGTCAGCTCACCAGAGGCCAGGTGTCCTCAGGACCTCCTGGTGTCTGCTGTGGCCTTCCAGGCTGGCATGCACTGAGGCAGCCATCCACATGGGTCTCTTTGGTCTAGAGGCCGAATGAGAATGCGCAGTGCGAGGACATCAGTGTGCTGGTTCCCATCTAAGGCTGATGGGATCTAAGGAATGGTGGGGTATTTCTGTTTTTTCTACATGCTTTTCTGTGTTTTCTAATGTCCTAAAGGGAACATCCATTCCTTTTAAAATTAGGAAAAATGTTGCAGAATATCTACTCTCCCTCCGTATTTAAAGACTCCTCCAATTCAGCTGAAGGATACTGCCCCTACCAGGTAGCTCATGCTGTGTGCTGTTGGAACACAAATAGAATGAGGGAGACACGCTCCCTGCTCTCAAGGAGCTTTCAGTCTTGGAATATTCTAGGATGGTGCACGAGAATAAAATAAGCCAGAGGGATGAAGAATTTAGAATTGAGGACAACACGTGTGCCACAAGCAAATGACAAGGCACAGGTGAACTTTTTTTCCTTTTTATGACTACTTTCAACCCATTTCACCCACGCCCTACCCATCTGTGAATTTCTTTTTAATTGGCTCAAAGCAACTTTATTGCTATTGATCAAGACAGACATTACTTACATTGACTTCCAAAATATGAGCTTAAGAGAAATACCTGGATATTGAAGAGGAATATCAGGACTGAAATAACTAAAGGGACAGTGTCATGCATGGCCATAGGCACAAACTATAGTATAAGCATCTTTAAGAAATTATTTAATAACATTTCAACAATAGAGTGAATTTTAATGAGTAAAAATTGTGGAAAAGTATTAGGTATATTTGTGAAAAATTCTTTATATATTTTATCCATTCATCATATCTTTTTCTATCTTCAAAAGCTATTAAGCACTGCCTCCATTATGGCTCCATCAACTCAGACAAAGCAATTTTAAAGTTGTTTTCTTCCCCTTCATTCATTTAACAAGTACGTCTTGCACATTCATTATTCGTAAGATGCTGCACGTGCTCTGGGCGGTGCTTCAGATCTGTGCACTGTGTCCTCAAGAACTCACCATTTCATTGCAGAAGGTAGATTGCACATAATAAAAGTTCTTCTTTTTTTTTTTTTGAGCCCACTCTGATGGCCTAGCAGTTAAAGTTTGATAGTCTCACTGCTTTGGCAGCCCAGGTTCTTTTCCTGGTCTCAAAACCACACCACCTGTCTGTCAGTAGCCATACTGTGGGGTAGGCTCACATAGAAGAACTAGAAGGACTTACAACTAGGATAGACAACCATGCACTGGGGCTTTGGGAGAGAAAAACAAAAAAAGATCTAAATAAGATCAATTCAAAACCCTGCTCTGCATCCTACGGAAGATCCAGGGTCATCAGCAAATGTTAAAAAAAAAAAAAATGAGTTTTTAAAAAACGGATTAAAAAGCCCCAAACTCAGCTGTAGGGATCAGGAAGAGCATCGAGGAAGTGGTGTTAGACAGGTGGGCCTTGAAGGGTGGGCAAGGTGAGGACGGAGGATTAGGAGGGGCAGAGGGTCAGGAGGCAGCGTCCAGGGTGAGGGGCAGGGAGCACAGAATGACGTCCAAGAGCTTGGGCGTTGGGCTCAGTGGGGCCTGGGTCCCCCACTGTGAGCTGGGACTGTCCTGCTGAACGAAACTGCAGTGGGCTCCTGCTCCCCCCTCTCCAGACCTGTGACCTTGGGAATTCATCGAACTTTCTCACACGTGTGAAAGGAGCATAATAAAAACCTCTAGCTCGCTGTGCTGTCCCCAGGAGGAACTAAGACGATGCGTGTGAAGAGGGGAGGACTCGGGACCCACGTGGCTTCTCAGTGACCGTTCATCCATTCATTCATTCAGCGCGTGGTGTTTGGGCCCCTGCTGTGCCAGGCCCTGTGCGTTTCACAGCAGTGAACAAAACCAACGGAAATCCCTCCCTCGTCGAGCTTACGTTATAGTGTGTGTGGGGGGGGGGGGGGCGGGATGGAAAATATGAGAGATAAAAGAACTACAGTTAGGCAGTGATAAAGTGAGTGAGTTAGGCAGTGACAAGTGTGATAAGGACAAATAAAGCAGGGATAGAGATGTATCCGGGTGCCACAGAGGGGAATAGGTGTTACGATTGGTTATCATTTAGTTTGGGTGGGAAACAGGTTATATGATTTGCGGAGAGTAGAAGGACAATGTTTCTGTGATTAAGTTGGGTCTTCGAGCGGTGAGGTGGCTTGAACTGTGCTTCGGGGAGGTAAGGTGGCTGCCCCTGATTCCAGGGTCAAAGGGGCCAGGCAGCAGGGAGGCACCGGCAATGGGAAAGGAGAGCGAAGGCGACTGGGAACCAGCCAGCGGAGGAGGAGGCCTCAGATCGGAGCTGGTGAGCACCAACGTGGGGCGGAATCCATCCTGCTTGTGGGTTCCTTGGCCCGATCGATCAGAGCCAGCCTGGGCTGGGAGAAGTGAGGCAGGTGTGAGTCAAGAGGCGTGAGTCAAGAGGCGTGACAGGGGACTCAGAAAACTTCATCCTCCCAGCTGATCACCTCCCTGGAGCCTGGGGAGGTGAGAGGGGCAGGAAGGTAGACACACAGGAGGCTGGAGGGACATGAAAACGAAGTGAATGTCTCTCTTTCCCACTGGCAAAAAGGTAGTGGGTACACAAAGAGTAGGAGTCATCTTGAGATTTCCCCCAAATCCACAGAGCTAGTCCTTATTGCACCAGTATGGCCGTTTCTGTGGACCACCTGGGCTCTGGAACTCAGGGGACCCAATGCCCTGTCGTGGGAAAGGTGGGGGTCTCACTGTGAGAGGTGCGTTCTCTGGGCGGATTTGCCTTCGGGGTGGCTGTTCGTCTCTTAAACCAAGTGTCAAGAGCGCGGTTATTTGCGGAGGAACTTCGGCCCGCTCTTCAGCCTCTTTCCCAGGGAACTTGGGGAATATTTACCCAGCAGTTCTCAGCAGAGCCTTGCGAGCTGCTGGCGGGCAGGCGCGACTCAGCACAGCAACATGGAGAAGGGAAGGGATCTGGGAACCGAGGGCCTTGTGGGAAATGTAAATTACCACAATGTAAATAAAGAACTTCCCAGTAAACGCGCAAATGAAAAGCAGGCGGCGATCTCCCGGGAATAGCAATCAGGCTCGGCGTGGTTCTGCCTCGCCCGACTCTGACGAGAGATGCCACCCGGAGGCTGCCCGTCTATTTTTAACAGAGGAACCACCTCCGTGTCAGGTGACCGCCCGAGCCACAGAGCAGAGCTCAGTCCTGTGGGAGAGCGGTGTGTCCGGAGCCCTCCCCGACTGGGAGTCCTCTGCCCACAGACGTCCATAAAACCCCTGGACGTGCCCATCTGCCTCTCCAGCCCCTCAGGCGGCCCTTTCACACTCCCCTTTTACAGGGGAGAACACATAACCTACCCCCAACCCAGCCTCTGCTAGCCCACAGAGCCTTTGCATGAATTAGAAAAGGGGCCCATGTACCTTAAATATAAACAGTTTTTATTACAAAAAAAGAAAAGGAGAAAATAAAAGGGGCCCTTCCTGGAGTAACTCTTTTAAGTTAGTACCACCTGAAACCCTGGACGGTTCAGCCCACCACTGCCTGGGGAGCTCTCAGGCCCCAGTGGGCAGCAACCCTAGCAACCCCTGCCCTCTGACCCAGCAAAGAGGCCAGCAACGTCACATCCGATCCACCCCTCCCTCCCTTTCCTGCTTCCCACCCACCACCAAGGTCAGGCAACTGTTCCACATTGTGGGGCCAGGAATTGAGCTTCCTAAGGGGCAGGCAGCAAGGAGAAGTGACTGCAGGTCCCTTCCAGAGCAGAGCTGGGATAGGGTGCCATGACGTAGGCCTGTGCTAATGAGTGTGCCAGGCGAATTTATGTAGGAGGGCTCTCTCCTCTGCTGCTGTAGGACTCAGCCAGGAGGCCTGGAACCTCTGTGCCCACCCACACACTCTCAGATAAGTTGGCGTATGTCTACAATGTAAACAGCACCTCTTCCCAAGACATTGCATCCTTGGGCAGTTCACAACATGAACAACTGTTCATGGATGGCATTTTTGTCCAGGTCACACAGCCTGTGAGTTAGGCTTCACACACAAGCCTCATGGCTTCTAGTGGTCCTCACTAGAGAATTAGTACTTAAGACTAAATCATCTTGAGCTGTATCCTCTTTCTCTGATCCTGCTCCACCTTCACTGCCCAGATGTAGCTTCCCTTGGACCATTGGGGAAGGCCATGTCTAGGGGAGGGAGGAAGATACGGCTCCCCTCAGAGCGCCTTCTTCCCTCTGGAGGAGAAGGGCAGTTCTATTCCCTTAAGCTGCTAACTTCATTAAAAGATATTGATTTGTAAGACACCCGTTGCTGAGGGCTACCCGCCCCTCCCCCCCACCAGCCGCCATGACAGCCTTTGTTCTTGGAACTGGTACCCTTTCATTCCCCATCCGCCATTCCCATCTATTTTATTTCTCATAAAACAGTATTGCTGCAACATCAGGGAGAATTTAAAGAAAAACCATCCGCCATGGTTCCATCTTTGTGGCACAGTTGTCCAATGGTTCTTTCCATGTCCCGTGTTCCCGGGGGCACTTGCCCGTGTGCACGTGTGTTTGTGCGTGGTTGAAGACCTGCTGCACACACACTTTAAGATCCCTGGCTTCTGGAGAGCGGAAGCATTTGGAGACTATCTCCCAGCTCCCCGCGTAGGTGGGGTGGGGCTTGCCGCCTCTCCTCAGGGGGATGTGTTTGTTGGCGGGAACCAAAGGGGAGAAGTGAAGTTTTGTGGACGGTCTTGGGGGTGATTTTATTTTTTATCCACAAGGCAGAGCAAGTGGATCTTGGTCCCGTGGCGATTCTCAGGAACAGACGGCTAGAAACAGATTCGATCAGTGAAAGCTGTTTCCAGAGAGGACGCGCCATCGGTAAATTCCTGCCCTGCCCGCGGTCGGTGGGGGCGCACCTGTCTGCGGGAACCCGTGGGGCCGCGAAGGGGCGGAGGGGCGGTGCCGGCGGGAGCAGGGCGACAGGTGACAGGTGACGGTGCCGGCCGGGCTGCGGTCCTCCCTGGGACGCGCTGCCGCCTGGCTGCCCCCGCGCTGTCTGGGAATGAGGAAGACATCAGTTCCTCAGGGCCAGCTTTCTTTCTAATTAGCGCAAGGAGGATCAGGACCCATATTTGCCCGTGATGGGTGGGCTCGCCCAGGCCGGCGGGGACCGTGACTCAGGGCAGAGGGTCGAGCGTGCCGAGCTGGAGTCGCGAGCTTCCTTAAGGCAGAGACTTTAGACATAAAATGAGCCGTATGCCCCCAGTCCTGGCCCCCTCCCTTTTATCGTCACTGAGGGAGGGAGGCCTGGAGGAGGAAGATTTGTCTCAGGTGACACCCCGCCCACCCCAGCGTAGGGCGTGGCAGGTGAAGGGCAAGCTGGGCGTCAGCCCCCTGAACGCCTCTGCCGGCCCCACTGAAGCTCTTCCCCACCCTGACGTAGCAGCCCCTTCAGCGCTGTGACCTGGCATTCCCTGAGTCCAGACCAGAAGAGTGGCCTGAAATGGCCCCGGGGTGACTCTCGTGGGCAGGGGAATGACAATATCTGTAAGAGTTGAGCCCTGGGGGTGGGTGATCCAGAAGGGGGTTGGTGGAGGTGCTGCTGTGAACGGGGCTGGTAGCTTGCAGGAGGTCAGCCTGTGGTTTCCACATAGCAGAGTCTGGGCCCTCCCGGAAGTTCTGATTTGCAAAGAGGGGCCTTTCTCAGCAGAGGTAGGCAGGTTGTCCCTGCAGCTCTGGGCCAGGCTGGCAGCTCTCTGGGTTCAGGAAGGCGGGGAGTGAGATGGTGTGCAGGGAAGGGCTTGTGGACAGAGGAGCTACACACCCATGCATGCACACGCATGCACCGGCATGCACATGTACCCCTATGCATACATCCACGCACATGCATACGCATCGTCATTGCTGCTAGAGGTGATGGTGACACGGTCGTTTCCAAGGGCTTCTAGCTAGGCAGGAGCATTTTGTTCATTTTCAGTCAGGTGGCACTGTTGTCGGAGAGATTGGGTCCCGGGTTGACCTCACGCCCTCCCTTCCTCTGCCAGGCCTTCTCCCGTCTCCCTCCCCCTTCTCTCCCTCTTGTCCTCCTTCTGCTCTTGTCTGGGGCACTGGGTCCCACACCTGTTTACCTCTTGATTTGCCAGCTTTGGTGACAAAGCATGTGTCACTGGATGTGTGGACACGACCTTGTCTCGTTCAGCCGGTGCAGGGAGGGGAGAACGTGGAGCTGAGCTATACTGGAAAGAGGTGGAGGTGTGTGAAAGGGAACAGAGAGGAGGGCAGCCCCGTCCTGGGCTGGGACCGCGTGGCCTTCCTGCAGTGGCTGCAGAGTGGAAAGGACAGGCAGCAGACATAAATCAAAACCTTGCATCTGCTACTACTGAGCTGTGTGTCCCTGGGGAAATTATGTAAACTCTCTGAGCATTTGTGAAATGGGGATTATGATCCTCCCAGGGCTGTTATGATTAAATGGGTTGAGTAGGGTGAAGCTGGCCAGAAACAGCAAACCCAGGCTGGAGACAGGCACAGAGAGCTCCCGCCCCAGGGCTTTCCTGGCCGAGTGCACTGGGGCATTGTGACAGGGCGTAGACCACACTGTTTCGGGTGTCTTGCTTTTTCGTCTATGTGGACATTTCTATCGTCTTTGCAACTGCCCTGACCATCCAGCTCAGGCGTCCCTCCCCAGGGAGTTCTGCCTGACTGTCCTTGCATGCCCCGTGCTTGCCAGTCATGACTCCAGTGTGTGACGTTCTGCTGTTGACATTCACCCACTGTCTGTCGTGCCCTCCAGGGTGGGGGTCAGGACCGCTTCAATATCTCCAGTTCTGGCCTGAGCACAGGACCGAGGCATTCAGCAAACGCTGTCCAAATGAAAGGCAAAAAACACCCAAAAAACAAAATCCCATAGTTCTTGTCCTCAAGCCACTCAGGGTAGCAGAGGAGACAGACATGATGTCAATTTCAGCCATTTGCTGAGTTCCTACTCTGGGCCAGCCTGTGTCAGCCACACATGCCCCGCCCTTCCCCCCAAGACCCCACTGTAGGTCTAATCTCTCTACAGCGCTGGGAGGGTTCTGGAGGTGCTGTAAGAGCAGAGGCAGACTGTGCCTCAGGGATGGCTCAGAGGAGGTCACAGCTGAGCCAAGTCTTGAAGGGATGATGGAAGTTCACCAGGAGACTGGAATTCCAGGCAGAGGGAACAACATATGCAAAGTTACAGAGGCATGAAAGAATGTGAATGCAAAATGTGACTTGGTTTTCTGAAAGCTAACTCTGGCCAGGTGAGGAGGCTGGATGGATGGAAGGGAGCCAAGTCAAGGGGTGAGCAGTGGTGGGTACAAGGTCCCAGGGCATTCTCCACACAGTGTACCCCTGCTGGCTTTCCCATCTGCTCCAGCCTCAGGCCTCTCCTCCCTACCCCTTCAGCTCCCTTCAGAGGTCCAGAATTTTCTGTCTTGCTGTTAGATTACGTCCAGCTGCAACCAATTTCTGATCGTGGACTGGATGTAAGACTCCAGGCCCTGTGGTCCGAAGACTGAAGGTTGACCTACCTGAGCTTCTGGAAAATGGGTACTCTCAGGAGCTCCGCCTGCCTCAGAGGAACATTGCAAATGACAGGGTGGGTAGGAATGTGCCTCCAAACTAGGGAGGAGAGGACATTCTTCTGTGGGAGCGTCCAATCTTGACTGGAAATGGAAAGAAGGGAGGAGAGGAAACCAACTGGGACCCAAGGGGGAGGGATGGGTGCAGAAAACCAGAGTGAGAGCGAGAGCCGGGCGGGCGGGAGGAGAGGCCCCTCTGCCCTGGGCACTCCGTTCATTCGCTCACTCACTCATTCGTTTGACAAATACTTACCAAGCACCCTCTGCGTGCCAGACTCCGCTGGAGGCACTGGGGATTTGGTGGTGAAGAAGACGCACAAGATTTCTACCTTCACGGAGTTTGCATTCTGACGGGGAAGGCAATAAACCAGCACAATGAATCATTTTAATTTCTGACGATAACAAGTGCTATGGAGAGAAAAGGCTGGGGACGGGGGCGGCGCCTAGGGGGACGGTGCTGCTTCAGATTCGGTGGCTGGGGGCAGGCTGGCTGTGCTGTGGCATCTAAGCAGAGGGCTTGGGGATGGTTAGGAGCACAGCAGATCTGAGACGATCGGGGAGACAGGTCTTCCAGGCAGGGGAACGGCAAATATGAAGGTCCCAGAGTGGGAACATGCTTGGAATGTGTGAGGGCCAGCAAGGAAGCCAGTTTGGTCGGAGCGGAGTGAGTGAGGAGGACAATGGTAGGGGGTAGGGAGGCAGGCCATGGGAAGAACTGTGGATTTTATGCCAAGAATAACAGGAAGATGCTGGAGGGCTTTTGATATAGGAAGATGTATTAGAGTTTTCCAGAGAAACAGAACCAATAGGATATATAGAGATACATAGAAAGAGGTTTATTGTGAGGGACTGACTCATGCAGTTATGTAGACTGAGGAGTTCCAGGATCTGCCATCTGCAAGCTGGAGGCCCAGGAAAGCAGGTGATAGAATTCAGTCCTAGTGCGAAGGCCTGGGAATCAAAAGCACTGATGTCCGAGGGCAGAAGGTGAATGTCCCAGCTCAAGAAGAGAGAGTGAATTCGCCCTTCCTCTGCCTTTCTGTTCTCTTCAGTCCCTCGCCGGTTTGGATGATGCCCGCCCACACCCTACCCCCCAGTGTGATGGCATTAGGAGGTGGCGCCTTTGGAAAGTGATCAGGATTAGGTGAGGTCATGACGGAAGGGCCCCGGTGAATGGGATTAGTGCTGTTTTTAGAGTCAGGAGAGAGCTTCTTTCCTGTCCCTGTCATGTGAGGATACAGTGAGGAGTCGGCAGTCTCCCAACCAGAAAAGGGCTCTCACCAGAACCCAACTGTACCGACCTCCTAATCTTGGACTTCCAGCCTCCAGAACTGCGTGAATAAATTTCTGTTGTTGGTAAGCCACAGGCTATGGTATTTTTGTTACAGCAACCAACCCTAATGGGTTAAGACACCTGGGCAGCTGTAGGGCTTGGAGACAGAAACTTGGTAGTCTTCAGTGTGTAGATGATATTAAAAGCCATGGTCTGGATGAGACCATTTAGGGGAAGAATAAAGAGGAGGCAGCAGGGAGATCTGAGTGGTCACCGAGCCAGAGGAAACCTGGAAGGATGTCTGGGAACCAAGGAAAGAAAGGATTCCAACAGATAGAGAGTGACCAACTGAATTAGATGTTGCTACAAGGCCAAGTAAGATGGGTGCTGGGAGCTGAACCCCTGACTTGGGATGACTAAGGGCTGTGCTGACTTTTGACAAGAGTGATTTTGGTGGGAGGTATGAACAAAAGCTTGACTGGAGAGAATGGCAGGTGATGGCAGGGACTACTGACTGTTTATTTCAGATGTTCTGCTCCAAGGGGAAGCTGAGAAATAAAGGGTGGGAGCTGGAGGGACTGTGAGGTCAAAGGTGGTTCTCATTTTTGAAGGTGGGAAATACCACAGCACGCTTCCATGCGGATGGGCATGAGCCAGACGAGAGAGCCATTGATGGTGCAGGAAAGAGTGGGGAGAGTTGCTGAGTCCCTGCACAGGCACTGGGGAACAGGGCCAGCTGGGAGTGTGACTGTCCATCCTCGGGGACAGGAGGGAAGGCGGAGTGCAGGGTACATGTGTGAGTGGTTGGTAGATGTGGTCTTGGGAGGAGGGTAGTTCTCTACCAAACAGCTCTTCTCTTTGAAAGAATAATGTCTCTGTCTATTGCCTCTTCCCTGAGAGCTTCTCTCCTCTTCCTCAATGGCCTGTTGGGGATCCCAAAAGGCGGGGTGCATTTTTTTATAAAGAGAAAGTTGCTTCCCCACTCCTTTCCTCTCCATCCCATCACTTTTCTGTCCCTTGGACTCAGCTGGGGACCTAAAACACGTTTCTGTTAACACACCTGTCTTTTTCTCATTGTTCTTCATAGAGTTGTAGACTGGCAGAGCTGGAGGGACCTCCGAGGCCACCCAGCCAGTTCCACCCCTTTATTTTTACAGATGAGGAGTCGTGGCTCTGAGAGACCAAGTGACTCTCGCCAGCCAGGACTTTGATATGAACACCACTATTGCTGAGTTCAGCCATAATCGCAACACCAGCCGATGGCTGGACGTACACCTGGAATGACGTCATTGCTCTGTTGCTGATGCTGCACTCTTGCCCTACCTGTACCTGGCATGTTCTCTATGCTACTTAGCCCAGCATCAGTGAACCAGTCCCGGACGAGGCCTATATTACAGATCTCACAGATCAGACCGTGGATGTCATGCTAGCCACTGCAGCCCCAGACCTGGGGGGGATGGGAAACTACTCCCGGCTTTCCTTTGCAGATATTTACATTCTGCAAGTGAAAACCCTGAGGAACTGAGGAACAGAACATATTGCTCAAGGTCACAGAACAACTACTGGTGGACACCTGCTATCTCGATGGCTACAGCAACAGGCCCTGAGAAGGCAGCAGATGCTGTAATTCCTAGTTGGCAATGGTAAACTGAGGCACAGAAGAGGAAAGCGGCCTCTTCAGCTGCCCTGTGGGGGCACCAGGCAGGAGGACTCAGTCTTTCCGTGGTTGCCTTGTGTTGACTGTAGTTGTCCCTTGGTGATTCTTAAAGGATTTTTAAAGGTAAATAGAAAATGATGATAGAAGACTCTGCCCATCAGTTTGGCTAGCTTTTTCTTTTTCTTTCTTATTTCTCATCCATTACTAGAAGAAGGTATTAGCCATTCCATTTTGGTTTTATCAGGCCTGTGTGTCCCTTGGAGCTGCCCTTGCAAGCCGCCGGAGAAGTGGGAGCATCCACAGGTTTGCATTTCTGTCCTGCAGAGGAGGGTTTGATCACCAAGGCTGCTCTGTGGCCTGTTGTTTAGTTTCCTTCTCTCAGACTTCCCAGCAAAGAATGGGTGGCGATGGTGTTGGCAGATCCGGCTGGCCCTGCCAGGTTTGGGTCTTCAGGCTGTTCTCTCTCCTGGGCACAGGGCTGCCCCTGGGCGGTGCTAACCGCAGCCCCTGCAGAGAGGCACAGGGAGCAGCAGCCGGCCCCCAGCCCAGGGCTGTGTTCTAAGCGTCTGGTTCCACTTCAGGCATCGATCTCTCTGCAAATACATAATGCACAGCACCAACCACCTCTGAGCCCTTCTGCCCGATCCTGAGAAAGGGGGAACAGATAGAGGTTTTGGCTACACCAAGTAAGAATAAAGCGAGGCAGTGAGGGAGGCCAAGAGAAGATTTCGTGAAGCCAGTCGTTCCGTTCTAGCCATGAGAACCCCAGATGAGACTTTTTTTTTTTTTTTTTTTTTTTTAAAGATTTTATTTTTTTTCCTTTTTCTCCCCAAAGCCCCCCGGTACATAGTTGTGTATTCTTCGTTGTGGGTTCTTCTAGTTGTGGCATGTGGGACGCTGCCTCAGCGTGGTCTGATGAGCAGTGCCATGTCCGCGCCCAGGATTCGAACTAACGAAACACTGGGCCGCCTGCAGCGGAGCGCGCGAACTTAACCACTCGGCCACGGGGCCAGCCCCCCCAGATGAGACTTTTACAAGAAGAAGCTGCCGCGCAGAAGCCGGGCAACAGAGCGTCCATTCCCAGGGAGAGCTTCTGAGCTCCCCAAAGCCCAGAGCCATTTACTCTCCCCAGGAAAGTTTCCTGCCACAAAAGCCAGCCACTTCTGCAGCGTGACCTCCAAAATGACAGCTGGGGTGGCAGTCACAAGGATCTTGTCCTGACTCATCCCCAGCAGATGCCCTGTTGATCCCATTGATAAAAGCTCGCAGCCACCGCCGCCACTGTGCGCCTGGGCAGCCAGCCAAGCAGGGCTTCATTCACTGACAGGCGGCCGGGCCGGGGGGAGTGGGGTAGGGAGGTGCAGGGGGACACAGGCCAGGGAGCAGCTGAGCAGAGGCCCCGGTCTGGCCCAGGACTAAGTGAGCCAGGGGCATCGGCCAAGGGGTGGCCACCTGCAGGTTGGGGCTCCGCAGGACGGGAAGTAGCCCAACTCCTGAAGGCCACAGGTCTGCTCAAGAATCCAAGAGTAACCCAGACAGGGTACCCCCGCCCATGGCTTCCTGGGCCTGCAAAAGGCCTCTGGGAACGACTGGATCAGTTCTTCCCAAACCTTGGGGCTCGTGAGAATCACCTGGGGTGCTTGTAAAATACAGATTTCCAAGTCCCACTTGGAAAACGCGCCCTTGAGGAGTTGGCCCCAGGAATCTGTATCTTTAACACATTCTCCAGATGTTTCTCAGGGTCCGTGCAGTCCTGGCCTGGCCTTTGGGGACCACTGTAGAGGCTGCACCCTCTTCCAGGTGCCAAGGCAGGACTCAAGTCGAAGCCATCTAGGAAACTTGCCGGACTCTACAGCTGCTCATGGGCATAGACTTTTGGGACCTACAGATCCTTTCAGTTTCGATCCTGCAACCATCTCGTTGTGGGTGTGGTAGGAAAATTGTACAGTGCACCCCTGGCCCAAGAAGGTACTGCCCTGTCACTCTCGATCCTATTGCTACCAAACCCGAAGCGAGGTCCCTCACCTGCCCGCAGCAAGCCAAGCTGTGACACCTGGTGTCGTGGAAGAAAGCAGGAATTTTACTGCAAGGTGCTGAGCAAGGAGAACGGGCAGCTAACGCTGTCATGCCAAACTCCCCGAAAAGCTACAAGCAAGGGTTTTTATTTAGGGCTTTAGGTAGGGGAGGGGAAGCATGTGGCCTTGGGGGCTGAAGTTTTAGAAGTCCTCTTTGCAGGCACGACTTTCACATTTCTTCACCGGCCGCACATGCAAATTTGGCGGTGTGTGTGGGGGGCGGTGTGTGTGTTACATGTGGTGGATTTTTGGTCTGTGATGTCTAAGTTTACAGTCAGTCCTTGTAGCTTCTCAGTGCTCCCGCGAGATGCTGGGTCAGGTGGGGGCTGTCAGCTGTCCACCTGCTGTTCTGCAAGGCGAGCTCAGGAACTTTGATACTTGGTTTCCACATCATCCTTGTTGGTAGGAGGCTCCGTTTCACCTGAATCCAGGGAAATTTCAACTCTTTCGTTCTGGGTTTCACTATTACCTGGTGTTAATATATATGTGGCCCTTATCACTCTCTGAAACACTTTATTACTTGCTTACTGGTTAGTTGTCTATCTCCTGCTGTTGAAACTGTGTTTCCACAAAAGCAGGGGCCTCTTCTGTGCTGCTGACTGCTGTCTGCCTAAGACCCAGAAACGAGCTGGCATGTCCCTGGGCCTCTATCCCTGCTTGTGTGTTGGATTTGGTTTACAAGATACAAGAGGCTCTCCAGAAATCTCCCAGAGCTGCCTGGGTTTTCAGGGAAGCACCGGCACTCGCTGTCCCTCTGCCCCTCTTTAGCGAGAGCAGGCGGGGGTCCCTCCAGAGGCCAGGGCATTTCAGCTCCTCCCAGTGACAGGGCGTCCCACAGGGCCTGGGGGGTGGCTTTTATTTGTTTAGTTGGTTGTTTTTTAAATGAGTCTCCCTGCAAAATGTTATGTATATCTTACTCAAGTCTTGACTCGATGACATTCCTGGAACAAAGAGACGTTCTTTAGGCCCTACCCACGATCCACACCTCCACTCGCTGAACGTCGATAGTCACGTGGAGAGAGCTCTGCGTGGGCTTCTGCAAGTCTGAAACCATCTCGTCACCGGGCACAGAGGTGCTGGTGGGCGGGGAGTGAGGGGGGGGGAGGCCGCCACGGAGATGGGAGATGGTGGTCTCCCTTCCCGCCAGGGAGAACCCAACTTCCTTTCTGCCTGATGTGCTCTCAACAGCCTGTTTTGCAGAACCACAGGCAAAGTTGAAAATAAAGACAGAATACCGGTTGCTAATGGGGTGTTAGGAGCAACTGAGAAGGTTCCAAGTTCAGCCCTACAGTCCACGTAGGCGCTAGATTTCCACGTGGCTGAGTGTCGCTGGAGCAACACGTGGCATGCGGCTACTGCTTTGCCTGAGTGTGGGGTGTGTGTGTGTGTATGTGTGTGTGTGTGTGTGTGTATGAGAGAGAGAGAGACAGTCCCGTTGTCATCACTGGGTTGTGGAAGAGGCGGTGCTGTTCCATGCAGGAGTCAGGAGAACCCAGGCTTGGGGTCCAGGCCGCCCTCTGAGAACCTTCTGAGGAAAGCGTTAAACCTCTCCAAGCTCAGGGTCCCATCGGTACAGCTGGGACTTGCCCGCCAGTCATGGGGGTGTTGTGAGGAATAACAGAAAAGTATTCACTTAGCAGAGTTCCTGGGACCACGTAACTCTGTTTTTGCTCTTGCTATGGCTATCATTTGGGTGTGTGTGTGTGTGTGTGTGTGTGTGTGGTAAAATATACATAAAGTCACCATGTTAAACATGTTTAACTGCACAGTTCAGTGGCATTGAGTACATTCACATTGTTGTACAAACATCACTACCATCCATCTCCAGAACTTTTCATTTTCCCAAACTGAAATTCTGTCCCAATTAAACAATTCCCCAGTGCCCTCTGCCCCCAGCCCCTGGCAACCCCCATTCTCCCTTCTGTCTCTATGAATGTGACTACTCTACGTACCTCATATAAGTGAATCGTACAGAGTTTGTCCTTTCGTGCCTGTTTTATTTCACTGAGCATAATGACCTCGAGGTTCATCCATGTTGAAATGTGTCAGAATTTCCTCCCTTTTTAAGGCTTAATAATCTCCCACTGTGTGGATATACCACATTTTGTTTATCCATTCATCCTTTGATTGACATTTGGGTTGCTTCTACCTTTTGGCTATTGCAAATAAGGCTGCTATGAACACAGGTGTGCAAATACCTCTTCGAGTCCTGGCTTTCCATTTTTCTGGGTCTATACCAGAAGAGCAATTGCTGAATCATATCGTAATTCTATGTTTAACTTTTTGGGGAACCATCATACTGTTTTCCACAAAATGTACTGTTTTACCGTCCCACCAACAGTGTACCAGTGTTCCAATTTCTTCACATCCTTGCCCAAACTTATTTCCTGTTTTTTTAAAAAAATAATAGTCATCTTATGGCTATTGTTTTTTAAGTTACTAGTGTTGAGACATAGTAAACGTTTCTTTTTTTCCATGTTTCTTGGTGGGATCCACTAAGCCATACCAGTGTACTGTGTGTGGTGGAGACCACAGAAATTCAGTAAAGAAGGGGAGCGGGAAGAAGACGGGATGAGAGGAGCACTGTGTAATTTATCGAGAGCTAAGTATTACGTAATTTGTGGAATGTGTAGAAGGTACACACTGATGCGGAGTGCACACTGCTGGAGGTGTGTGGCGGCTGCCCCGTGAGTGCGTGTTGGGCGGACTAGGCATCAGTCTGGGAGGAAGAACTAGCATTTATCAAGTGCCAATAAGCTGTCAGACCCAATGCTGGGCATTTACTCCTCCTGGTAACTGTGTTTTGGAGGAAGTGATGAGTCTATGTACAAATGAGAAAATTGAGGCCCAGGAAAACTGGTGAGGAGCCAGTGTTCCCGTGGCTGGTGAGGGGCAGAGTCGGGATTTGAACCCAGGCCCTCCGTCTCCACATTGGAACTGAGGAGGCCACCACATTTGTGCCTGCCCTGGCCTTAATGCATAACCTGACCATAGACAAGTTGTTCTCTCTTCTGAGCCTTGATGTCCTCATCAGTGACGTGGGGGTGGAATGGAGAGCCATTTGAGCCCCAAGGTCCTCTGCTTCTGTGGGGCTCTGCCCTCCACCTCATCTTGGGAGAACTTAGGCCTTTGGGCTGGGCAGGGAGGGGCCACCACGTCCCTGCCCAGCCATGAGCTCGAGGGGCCCACAATCATGTGCAGGTGTGTGCAATGGCAGGAAAGGCCCAGCCAACAAGAAAGTCTAAATGAGGATCACCTGAAGAGCCTTCTGGACACGTCTACAGGCACTGGCCCGGCATCGGGGGCTCGGCTTGCTGCCCAGCTGCAGCCCTAGTCTCAGGCTGGTGGCCTCCATCTCCCAGACCCAGACTTTCCTCCTGTGGCTGATGATGAGGAGGAGGAGGAGGCGGAGGATGGCTAGACTTTCTGGAGTGTTTACCATTTCTAACAATAAGCACTAGAGATGAATTATTTAGTTTAACCTCCCAATAACGAACTCTGTGAGGTAGGTAGTGGTGGGATCCCTTTGCTACAGAAGAAACGGAAGCCTAGAGTAGTTATGCAACAGTCCCACAGACCCCAGGATGGAGGGGCCGGATTTGAGGACCTGCCCTTCCTCTGCTGCTGGCATTACTGGGACAATCAGAACCAAGCTGATGTAAGAACATATATAAGAGTGACTTCCGGGTGGAAAATGTAATGCAAAGAACAAACAAGGTACTTTTATGGGTAAACAAAGACCAGTGGAGTTGAGGGTAGAAAGCTAACGTCTTGTAGAAGCTGTTTATCCGCCCCAATCCTCAGTTTGCTCATCTGTAAAATCAAAAAACCACTGCACCCCCAGCTCATGAGACAGAGTTGGTGGGAGGGTGATGTGAGAGAACAATTCTAGCCTTGCTTAAAAAGCCATAAAGCACAGTCCATGCTGGCTGATGACAGAGAGAGGCCTGGGGGCCAGGCCATCAGTGGGAACGCTCATTCGTTTGGTAGAAGTTTCCTGGGCTGACTCTGTCGAAAGGAGGTGACATTCAAAGATGTCCGAGACCCGGTCTCTGCCCTCCGGGAGCTGTTTGGATGGCGGGCAAAGAGACCAAGGCACACATAACCAAAAACCAACTCCTCAAGGCAGAGAGTGCGAAGTTTCTCGAAGGCGGAACCTCCAGAGAGCCTGAGGTAGGTTTGGGAGGAAGAAGTCAGGGCAGGCTGCCTGCAGGAGGCGGGCAGCCTGGGAGGGAGAGGGTTGATTTCCGATTTCCATAGACATGCAGCGTGGGAGCTGAGTGCTCACTGTGCCCCATCTGGGAGACTCGTTCCCCCACCCCACTTCTCATCCTTGTCTCTGCTGGGAGTCCTCCTGCTAAGAGCGGTCATCTTCTTTTCCTCCTCTTCTTCAGCAGAGGTGCACTGGGCATGTATTATTATGATAATTAAGTTAATATTTTATATTTTATAGGCTTAAATCTTTCATTCTCCCATAATGCACGGAGTCCCTGGGGAACCCAGAGTGCTCCGAGAACTCCATGGAGGTCCCAACTGAAAAGAAGCTCCGCTGGGTGAGCCTCAGCTGCCCAGGGCTGGTGAGGGGGCACCGCCATGCCCAGAGATCTAGCAGGACGACGCACAGGCTGTCCCAGCCTCTGCGTTACAGTCTGGCTGCTGGGCCAAGCTCAGCCCCGGGCTAGCTGGCAGCGCTGGCCGGTCTCCACCCATGTCTGCGGAGTTCCGGAGACCTGTCAGGGGAAGGATCGTGTGGGGCCTCCTCCTCAGGCCCCGGGGGCTAGGCGTTCCTGGGGGAGCTGCTCCCACTTCTGCAATGGCAGGGGCTGTGACAGCACCCACTTCGGGGACCCTAGTGTTAGTAGTAAATCGACAAAATGGTGTGAAGTGAAAAGGGCAGAGGGCAGAACAGTGTGTTTCCAATACGTCCTAGGGATAAAAAGAGGGGAAGGTGGGACAGTGTATGTGTATTTGCTCATATCCGCATAAAGGACCTCTGCAGAGTCAGAGTATGGGGGCGGGGTGTGGGGTGGCCAGAGGACTTTATACACACACATATATATTTACAATATGTGTGTGACTGTACACTCAAACATGTATATGTAGGTATATATATAAATTTTTGAACAATTTGATTATATTAAATAGTACATTAAAACCATTTTTATTGTCTTCTTCACCAATAGTGTGAGGCCCCCGGGGCTTCTGCGCCCTGGCCTGGGCCAGGTGGAAGGGGGCTTGCCTTCAAGCCTTGCCAAACCCCCCCACTGCCCAGGGCTCTGGGCCCTGGGCCCCACTCCTCTCCCTCCAGCCTCCTGCGTCTGTCCCCTGGGACTTGGCTTCCCTCACAGCTCCCTGTCCCCCAACTCAGCTCCCCACCTTTCCTGCTTTCTGACCTGCATCTTCCACATCAACCCCCGTGCTCACCTGTCTCCTCCACCCGGCTGCTCAGCAGGTCTGTCAAATCCATTTGTTCTGAGATGTTCACAGCCGTGGATGACACATGTCAACCAGACAGCACCCCCAGCCCCGACTGTGATAGTAATCCGTTCTCATGGGATAAAACATCCATTTCTAAATGGCCCGCCATCAACTGCCCGCTACCCCGAGATCAACTGTCAACTCTTTCGTTCCTCTCCTTTGCTTTGCCAACATTTGCAAAGTCAACATTATTTTCAAAGCTAAGTTGATATCATGCCCTTCCTATAATTTTCTGTTTTGCTTGTTTTCCCTGAATATTGTTATAAGCATTCTCCAAGTTTTTATAAACTCCTCGTCAATAGCATTTCTAAAATTTATCATAGAGATGTATGTACATCGAACTCCCTAATTTCTAAACAGCGTTTACACTCCGACCCTGGCCGGGGCAGTAACCATACCTCAAATGCTTGTGGAGGGGATGGAACGTGCTGATGTCCATAAAGGGCCTGGACCTCCATCAAGCCTGGAGCAGACGTCCGAAAAATTCCCTGCGGATCCTCTTGACCAATACACCCACCTGAATCTAGGAGTCTTCTTCAGGCCTCCAACACTAAGGTCTGGTGTTCCCTGTGAGAAAGTGACAGTTGTGACCAGTGATTCCCATCCGACAGGAGGCCACTGGAGCCCAAGGAAGGAAGGAAGGAAGGAAGGGGCCCATTTCTGAGGAAGGGAAGTGGAAAGGGGGGCACCTTTGCCTGTCTGCCCCCTCTCCTGGGCTTCTCATTGCACGGCCTCGTTCTTCTTCATACTTCCTCACCTCCCTCAACTGAGGGAGGCGGAGGCCTGGCTGGAGCGGGGGTGGGAAAGGTGAGCACTTACTCAAGGGCGGGGAACTCCAGGCCTGGGGGCATGAATAATTCAGTGTATCAGCAGTCAGCAACCTATGCTTTTGAGGAGTGAATGGGAAGCTTGTTCTGCTGAGGGGCTGACATCCTTTTGCTCTTTGGGGAGCAGCTTTTCCCTGTTCCATGGAACTCTGGCGTGAGCTGCCTTGGTCAGCTTGTTGAGCGGGAGCTGTATGCGCAGGTAGGGCCTTGGACATTTGCTCATTCATTCAGCAAACATGTATGCAACCACTTGCTGTCCTGGGGGCTGTGCTAGGGAGGGGTGAATACAAATAAGAGTTGGGTGCAAGTCCTTGGGGAGGGTGTGTGGTCATCACGGGGGCCCAGCCAGCCACCAGTGCCGACATCTCCCCGCCTCACACCGAACAATCTCATTCCTCCTGCTCACCTTGGACATTGAGGTGGTCTCCACTCCGAGTCCTTTGTTGGCACCTGCCATGTCGCCATCTAGGCGCCATTGTCTTCATCTGTAAAAGGACAAAGGTATGCAGAGGTCCCTCATGGTCCCTCCAGTAAGCGCTCATCCAACACACACAGGCCGTGTCTGGTAAGACGGGGGCGTGGCCTCAGCCCACCCAGGGTTGTGTAGGCTCTCCAAAGCTGCAGAGCTTCTGCCTCCAGGCTTTATCAGTCCGGTCACTCTGTTGCCCTCACAGGTCCTCAAGTTCTCTCCTTCCGTGTGCCTCCCTCTGCCTTTTGAATCCATGCTTTGCCTCCTTTCTGTTTCAGATCTGTTAAGTTAGCTCTGAACTGGATTTTTATGACTTGAATACTTGGCATGTTTCCTCCTCTTGGCTTTTCATTGGTGAAGCAGGTGAGCTGAGCGGGTCCTTTCCTTCTTGGGCCTCTGTAGCAGCTTTTACTCTTCAGGCTTTTTCTTGCTTGAGTTTGCTTGGATCTCGCTGGCTCCAGCTGGGTTCTGGGTCCTCCCTGAACAAGCTGCTGTGGCCAGGGGAACATGAGCTCCGAGCGGCCACATCTCAGTGACCTGCATTCCCTGAAGTGGAGAGTGGAGGGTGAACTGAGAGTTGGGAGTGTGGGGAGGCTCCTTACTGGAAAATGGGTGAACGGAACCAGGGAGCTAAAGCAACAGAAACCCGCCTAACGCCCTCTGGCCAAACTGAACAAAACTAATTATTTCTCCAAATCCACAAAGGACGAAAATCACTAAATTTATTAAATGACTAAAACTACTTCTCTGAGTTCCTGAAATATCCTCTTCCCCTCTCCCCTTAATTTATTAGTGTCCTCACGCCCCACAACAAATCTTTTCCTGCTCTTTGGTTTAATTATACTTAAAATACCTGTGTGACCTTGGGTGAATCCCATGACCTCATGGGGATTCAGATCCCTTATCTATAAAATGAGAGGGTTGGCCCAAATTATTAATTTTCTAACATTTTAAAAGCAGAGGCATCTTTTTCTCAAATTAAATCCCACACAAAGTCCCAAAATGCAAAATAGATATGAGTTATGTTGTTTGTATAAAAAAGGGCTCCATAAGTTAAAACTTAGAATATTCACTTTTTATTAAATAGGTAAATGAGAAAAAAATGGATCTATTCTGACAACACACAGATTTGAAATCTTGGGTTATAATCATATACTTATCAGTCTTGGCATTCAATTATTCCATTTTACATGTGTGTAACCCAGTTTCAAGAAAATTCTGATCAGCTGAAGTCAATAGTTGTAAATGGTGAGGGCTCCATTTACGTTACAGCTCCATTCCAGCAGCTCAACTTATAATTGTTGAGCTGTTTCCTCTTCAGTGAAACAGATCCAGAAACTTGACAGAGGAATAGTGGATAATTTTTTAGCATCACTAAACGACATCCGTTCCTTATCATAAATGTGAATGGGATAATAATAAATAGAAAAGGCGTTGACGTTATCTGTGAGATGATGACGCGTGACGGGTTGTACATTCTCTGTGATTGCACAGCTGGCTTTCACACCCAGTCTGGGAGGCATCTCGAGCGTACATACGCCTGGCACTCACTGAGCACAGCGCACAGGAGCTGTCTTCCTGTGCTGGCAACGCGTCTAACAGGATTGGGCGTGCACAGCTCTATGCACACAGAAGACCTCCGTGCAGTCACAGCCGTCTTCCAGGGAGTTCAAACATGAGAGGCTCCAGGCCTGGCCTGCACAAATGTGGCATAAGCCGGTGGCCCAAGTTAATGGTACTGGCGGCTTCCAAGGTGTGAAAATTTGGAACGTAACTAAGAGCGAAAGGACTGTTTTTTATTGTGGTCTAAAAACATAGTTATATCAACCTAATAAAACTTGCCTCCAACTTCTGTTGAACCCCCAAAAGAATCCCCTAAAATCTTGAGAGCAATGTTTCTCAAATTTTAGCATGGGTCAGGTTTACCGAGCTAAATTATCAAAATGTAGTGTGCCATCTCCTAGGGTTTGTTGAAATACAGATTCCTGGGCCACAGCCCCCGGGATTCTGCCTCAGCAGGTCTGGGGTGGAGCCTGGGAATTCGCATTCATAACCAGCTCCCAGGTGATGCTGACACTGCTGGTCCACACTCAGTAGTGAGATTCACGTTCAGCCACTTACTTTAAACATGTGATTCGCTGAGGCAGGATCCAGAGTGGATTCCTCTAGTCCCCTCCTGTTATCTAGGCTAGATGGCCGTCTAGGATTGGGACTAGAAACTTTCTGAGAATCCCATGAGCTCTGACATGCTCTTTTCCCTGCCCGTAAGGAAGGCACTTTCGCAGGTAACTGCTCAGCAGACACAGGAGCGCCAGATGTGGCGTGAGACCTACCATTTTTCCTTGCTGTGAGCGGTGGCACTTCAAGGAAACCACTTACCTCTCTGTCCTCAGTTTCCTCATATGACACATCAACTCATTCATCTCCTCCCTGCCTCCCCCACAGGATGATGGATCTGAAAGTGTTTTGTAAATAACCCATCACTGTCTGCACACATGGAAGGAGCCGTTACTATCAATATCTGTGAAATCCTTATTCATGCTATTTCTGGGCAGAACAAGATATTTCAGGCCTCTGAATTCTTCAGCAAGAACCCCAAGTTGCAGCTCAGGTTCCGGAAGTTTGGCTCCAGAGCAGAACTGGCTCTCAGCCCTCTGTGTCCCTCTCCAGGGTGCCCTCTGTGTGGATGCTCCGAGCCTCGGCTCACCTCCTTAGGATCCTTTCCCCCTTGGAGGTTGGACGAGCCTGTCTAGGGGCAGAGACCTGCCTTGGTCCTCTATCTCTCCCGGGCGCACTTCACTCAGGGTCTGAAGCAAAGCACTCCATCTGTTTGATCTCCTGGCTCCTGTGGGCCTGGGGAGGGGCCTCAGCTGCTGCACCCCAAGAAGGTGATTTGATGATACTGCTGATGCTGGCAGTGATGCCGATGGTGCGGGCTGGAAATGGGGTGCTACGTCATCGTTGTCATCGTCATCATCATCATCCAAGCAGCCACCAGGTAGCTTGTCCCCAGGCTGGGCACTGGGCTGTATTTGTCATCCTTTGTCTCTGGACCTCAGGGCAGCCCCTGAAGGTAAGTATCATCATCCGCAGTCTAGAGATGCAGAGACTGAGGCTCGGAGAGAATGCGTCACTGGCCCAAGGTGACGCTGCTACTAAATGTGTATGGATCTGAAACTCGGAGTCTTTGGAGCACCAGCTGGTGCTACCACCTCCTTCTCCCACCTTGCCTCTCAAGGTTTGGCCAGCACATTAGCAACATACCCTGGGAGAAGCCCGTCATATTCATTATTGCAAGGAAACAGGCAAGGCTGGCCTGGGATGTACAGAGATGGGTGTGCTGGGTCAGGACAGAGCACAGAGCAGCCCTGGCCATTAATGTCACATACACACCCTTTCAACCTGTCACCCTTGTCCCCATCAAAGGCAAGAGGGAGGGTGGACAGGCCTAGGCAGTTTGCACCTGGGGCCTGGCAACCATTGGCCTCCCCAGTTGCTGGCATCGTTAGGAGCCTGAGCTCAGGGCTAAGGTCATCTCCCATTCCATCCAGTTTTAAGCTGCTGTCCGGCTGACCTTCCTCAGATGCACGCCACTCCCCTCCTGGAAAGCCTCCCAGGGCTCCCTGTTCCTTATAAGGTAAAAGCCGAGCTGCTGAGCCCAGCACCGGGCCGTGTTGTCTGGCTCCCCAGCCTGGGCCGCATGTGGCCCTGGCCCACTGGAGCTCTGGACATGGACCTGCTTCCCATTTCCCATAAATGTCCTCAGCCTTTTGCCTTTGTGCCTTTGCTCATGCTGTTCTCTCTGTCTGCGGTGTCCTTCTCTCTTTGTTTGGCAAATTCTGCTCATCCTGCAAAGCTCAGTTAAAGTTCTTCCCCTCCATACCATCTTTCATCCTCTGCCACCTTGAGATCCTCCATGCCTCCCTCCTTGCCCTCCCACGCAGCCTCCTCTGTCCCTCTCACGTGGCGCTCACCACTTTCCCATCTTCTTCTTTCCCCCATCCAGGTGTGTGCTTGTTGAGGGCACGCAGTTTCTCTGATTTGGTTTTGATCGTGGACAGTGCTCTGCAGACAGCTGGCACTCAACACATCACTGTTGAATAAATGACAGGCCGTGCTAGGGTGACAAGCACGCTGCTCGTGGACTTTGAGAATCAGGGTCTAGTCCTGGCTCGGCCATCGCTGGCCGGCTGACCTGTTCCTCTCCAGCCCTCCTCATTTGTAAAATGGGGGAGTTGGACTCCATGGGTGCTTCACCACCTCTGTGTACATAAGAATACCGGGGGAGGGACCGGCCCGGGGTTGCAGTGGTTAAGTGCGCACATTCTGCTTCGGTGGCCTGGGGTTCGCTGGTTCAGATCCCAGGTGTGGAAGTGGCACCACTTGGCAAGGCATGCTGTGGTAGGCGTCCCACGTATAAAGTAGAGGAAGATGGGCACGGATGTTAGCTCAGGGCCAGTCTTCCTTAGCAAAAAGAGGAGGACTGGCAGCAGTTAGCTCAGGGCTACTCTTCCTCAAAAAAAAAAAAAGAAAAGAATACTCGGGGACCTTGTTTAAAATGTATATTCCCAGGCCTCTCCCAGGAGTCACAGTCTGAGGCTGTCAGGTGGGCCTGGGGATCTGCACAATTCACACACATCCAGGGAGCTTTCGGTGGCAGGTGGTTCTCAGACTACTCTTCGAGCAACTCTGGTCCAAGTAGACTTTGAGGCAGGTCCTTTCTGAGTCTGAGGGGCTGGTAGAGCTGTGAGGGGAAGAAGGGGCTATGGAGCAGTGCCCACAGTGGGGGAGGCAGGAGCCATCATCATCATCACCATCACCATCATTATCATCATGATTATCCTCATTATCATCTCCACTACCGTCACCATCACCATCATGATTATCTTCATCACCATCACCATCATATTCACCATCACCATCATTACCATCATGATCATCACTGTCCTCACTACTACCATCATTGTCATCACCACCACCATCATCATCATCACCATCACCATCACTTATCAGTATCATCATGATCATCTTCATCATCATCATCATCATCATCACTATCGGCACCACCACCACCACCATCACACCATCACCATCACCAGCAAAGCCACCACCATCCTCAGTGTTCACTAGGGGCCAGGGCTCATGCTAACACCTTTATAGGTGTTATTTCCTTCAATCTTCTCAAGAGCTTTGTGAGGTAGGGCTCAGAGGGATGCCTGGCCAGGCTCCAGAGCAGACCCTGGGTGCTCCAGTCTGCAGATGGCCCCAGGTGCCAAGCCATCCTTCTGTGGGAGTGAGCCTGCACCTTCTCCGGAGAGCCTGGAGAGAGCAGAAAGGGTGCTTGTCCTCTCGACATCCCTTGCTTCGCCCAGCGCGTCTCTATCACAGGCCTCCTTCGTACCAGATGCCAGGTTTGAATTTGATCCAGGCCAACGTTTTTTTTCCATTTTCACAAAACAAAGATTTTATTTTTTCCTTCCTCAACCCCTTCCTCCCCAATCTAAACTCCTGCAAAAATAGCGTGCGTAGCTGAGCCTCGGGCCAATTTGTATCTTTGTGCTCAGCACACGTACTCCATCTTTCACACCACAAACAGCTTTGCTCAGGAAAAATATGTTTTAGTTCTGCAAAACTGCCATTTTAGGGCAACACATAGAAGGCAGAAAGAGACTATTTCACTTTTTCTTACCCTGGAAAAACCCACCAAGATGTTGTTTTCCTTTGCTTTTTCTGGAGGGGAGATATTTTTTGACAGCTTTCATTGCTAATCTGGCTCTCAGCCCTGCGTCTAGTGCCAACTTGTGGAGGAAGCAGAGGGAAAACTAGATGAGCAAAGGCAAGTTTCTCCTAGAGGGGCACCAGCACCCTGGAATTCAGGAGTTGTGAGGGACCTCGTGGTCAGCCCCGTCTCCTGTGCCATGGGAGCCCTCTCTCGGAAGCCCTGGGTGGGGGCACAGCCATGGCAGGGCACAGGCTGCCTGCTGGGGGTCCTGGGGTGCACTCATTCAACAAACATTCTGCCAGACTTTCTGTTTACAGACTGGAGACTGGGTCAGGTGCTTTGGATTCTGCCTCCATACTTTCCAGTCTAGTTCAGAGTGAAGAGTTGTATAGTCCATCGCTAGAATGTTGAGTAGAAAAAGTGAGCTGTATCGACTGGAAAGTGTGAACGAAGTCCTTGTTTCACATGTGAGGTTCGTGTTAGCCAGGGGAGTTAGGGAGGTTTGGAGGAAGAGGTGGCTCTGGAGCTGAGTCCGAACTTTCCAGTGAGGTCCTCTCTAACATACCAAAATCGACCTCCAGGACACCTGCACCCGCTGGCCCTCTCTCCCTGGCCCAGCTCAGGGTGAATCTCCCTTCCGTGTATGGCAGCCCTTCAGCTGCCAACAGACAGCGGCTGGGTGTCCCTGAGTCTCTGCTTTTCTGGGCTCATCTCCTGGACCCTCGTGGCCTCATTGTTCTGTTCTCGTGGCCCACCTTCATGGCAGGGGTAGAATGGAGTGGTCTTTTCCCCTGTGGAGCCCCTGGGGGCTACCCTTGTCCTTGCAGCCCCAGGGCTGTATGTAGTCAGACCTTATTGCTTAGCAGCATTTTAGATGTGACAGAAACCCACTGAGCTGGCATAGCGCATTGGAGATGCCGCATGAGACCCAGGCAGGAGTGCAGCTGAGCCTCGAGATCATGGCGGATCAGGAGGTGGGAGTCCCAAGGATCACAGGCACTTCTCTCCACCCACCCCCCTCTCAATCTCTGCAGATTCCCTCCCAATACCAAACTCCGATGGTCTCAATTGATGGCCTCTGATGGCCAGGAGCTCTTCTGGTGAGAGAATGGGGTCTGAGGAAGGACTTCTGGTTGGCCCAGCTCCAGTCAGGAGTCTGTCTGTGGTCCGATGAACAGAAGATGGCAGAGCCCACCCCTGTGATGGGGGGAGGGGCAATTAGAGAAGGAATTCACTGTTAGCCGGGGAGATGGCCTCTCGGTGTCCCCTCTACCAACTGCCTTCTACTAGCTGTGCGACCTCCCTGGGCCTCAGTTGCCTAAGCTTTAAGATGGTAACAAAACCACCTACTTTTTAGGATTCTTGTAATAATTAAATGAGACAGCACCTAGAGCACTTCCCACAGGCCTGGCCCGTGGTTCACATCTGTTAAGTGATAGCAACATGATGGATCCGAAGGGAGCCCTTCTGGCTGGTCTTCCCATTGGGGGCTTTCAGACGAGGGTACCAAAGTAGGGAGGTTTCATTTTACACCATCCCCACCCTCCGTGCCTAGGAGATGGTTGATTTGGCTGGTTAGCGCTGTGCCATGAGTCTTCCGATGCCCCTCACAGGAGGTGCCTCACCCTTGCCCAACAGGAGGCTGGGCTGGGCCTGTGTCCTTACAGCCACAAGGACATTGACTGAGCCGTACCCCCGCCCCCTCAGGAATATCTCTCTGACTCACAGGTTTGGTACTATTATTGTTGCAGGTTTGTGTGTAGGATGGATGGGATAGAAGGAGAATAGAGGTCTGAAGACCAGGTAGACTATAACAATTGTTCTAAAGTGGATGGAAAATAGCTTGAATCAGCATAGTGAGGCAAGGATGGGAAGGAAAGGATTAGTCTAAGAGAAGTTTTGAAGGGAAAATTGAAAAGTAAAGGTAAGAATCTGAGTAAGAGAGAGGAGGTTTCAGGGGACTGGCAGAAGGACAAACGGACATACCACTGAGATGAGGAAATGGGGATGGTTGGCTTGGCTAGGGGAGACAACGAGGTCCTTTCTTTGACATGGTGAATGTCTCAGACCGTTCGGGCTGCTGTAACAAATACCACAGACTGGGCAGCTTAAACAGCAGCCATTTATTTCTCAGGGTTCTGGAGGCTGGAAGTCTGAGATCAGGGTGCCAGTGTGGTTGGGTTCAGGTGAGGACCTTCCTACTTGACAGACAGCTGCCTTCTTGTTGTGTCCTCATTTGGTGGAGACAGCAAGCTCTGGTCCCTTCACCTCTTTATAAGGGCTGTAATTCCATCATGGGAGCCCCATCCTCATGACCTCATCTAACCCCAATCACCCTCTAAACCCCACCTCCAAATCCCATCTCATTGGGGGTTAGGGCTTCAGCACACGAATTTGGGGGGGACACAAACATTCAGTCCGTAACAGTGAATATGAGGGGAGGGCCTCCTAAAGGCAGAAGTGCTGACTATGTTCAGAAGGGAAAAGCGAGATGGAGGTCCTCACACAAGGACAGGTTGGGTGTGAGACTTGTGAGTCATCAGCCCAGAAGGAAACTTGGGGCTGGGAGGGTGCAGGGGCCTGGAGAGGGTGGCAGAGAGAGAAGATGGGTTTCTTGGGAACGGCTCTTTCTTGGAGGAAAGAGCACTGCCCATGACACAGGACTGGGAGGGTCATTGAGGGCTCAGCCAGAATTCACTGATGGCCGCTGGGGTGGCACCAGGTGCGGGGGCATCACCAGATGGGGTGAGTGAGGTGTGGCCCTGGCTCTTAAGGAACTCAGAGCTGAGTAGGTTGGAGAGACATGTACCAGGGACAGCCCAGCCCAGGGCTCACCCACAGAGGGTTCAAATCCCACCTCTACCACCCACCAGCAGTGTGACCTTGAGTGAGTCACTGAACATGTTGGAACCTCAGTTCCCACATGGGTAAATGGCGATAACGATAGTACCCCCCGTAGGGTTGCTGTGAGGATTAATGGGGTTACACACAGGAAGGGCTTTGCCCAGTGCCCAGCACTGATAGTAAGTGCTTTCCATTAGCATAATTATTATTAAGGAGCAATGGTGTGTACACTGAGAGTCAAATGCTACCTGCAGGAGCCCCAGGAAGATTGGACAGCTGGGGTCTGGGCTTCATTGGCAAGGGGCACAAAGGTGGAGCTCCTAAAAACAAGAATAACATGGTATGAGCTCATTGAAATTGGGGTTAAGTCCCGGTAAACCCATTGTAGGTTGGAAATGCATTTAATACACCCAACCTACTGAACATCAAAGCTTAGCCTAGCCTACCTTAAACGTGCTCAGAACACTTACGTTAGTCTACTGTTGGGCAAAATCATCTAATACAAAGCCTATTTTGTATTAAAGTGTTGAGTGTCTCATGTAATTCATTGAATACTGTACTGAAAGTGACAAACAGAATGGCTGCGTGGGTACAGGATGGTTGTAAGTGTATCGGCTGTTCACTTTCCTGATCGGGTGGCTGACTGGGAGCTGCGGCCGCTGCTCAGAATCACGAGAGAAGATCGTATTGCAAATCGATAGCCCGGGAAAGATCAAAATTCAAAATTCAAAGTACAGTTTCTACTGAACATGTATGACTTTCGCACCATTGTAAAGTAGAGAAATCATAAGTAGAACCATCATGAGTCGGGGACCGTCTGTAGTGTGGTCTCTCACTCATTGCTGGTGGGAATACAAAATGGTGCAGACACTTCGGAGGACAGTTTGGCAGTTTCCTACAAAACTAAACACACTCTTACCATACGATCGAGCAACTGTGCTCCTTGGCATTTACACAAAGGAGCTGAAAATTTATGTTCACACAAAAACCGGCACATGGATGTTTGTAGCAGCTTTATTCATAATTGCCAAAACTTGGAAGCAACCAAGATGTCCTTCAGTAGGTGAATGGATAAACAAACTGTGGTACATCCAGACAATGGAATATTATTCAGCACTAAAAAGAAATGGGCTATCAAGCCATGAAAAGACATGGAGGAAACTTAAATGCATATTACTAGGTAAAAGCGGCTAATCTGAAATGGCTACATACTGTATGATTCCAACCGTATGATATTCTGGAAAAGGCGACACTATGGAGACAATGAAAAGTGGTTAGCAGGGATTAGCGGGGAGGGAGGGATGAACAGGCAGAGTACAGAGGGTTTTTAGGGTTGTGAAACTGTTCTGCATGATACTGTATTGGTGGGCACATGTCATTATCCATTTGTCCAAACCCACAGAACGTACAACCCTTAGTGACGACTCGAGTGGACTCTAATGTACACCATGGACTCTGGCTGATAATGATGTGTAGGTGTCGGTTCTTTGGTTGTATCACATGTAACCCTCCGCATGTTGGGGCTGTTGACAGTGGGGGAGGCTGTGTGTGTGAAGAACTCTCTGTACCTTCCACTCAATTTTGCTGTCAACCTAAAACTGCTTTAAAAAATAAAGTCTATTATTTTTTTTTTTAAAAAGAAGCATGGCTGTGCAGAAGCCCAGTCCTCATTTCATTTCAGAGAGAGAATTGATTAAGCGATCATTTGAGCATTGCCTGTTCAGGGACTGCGGCATCAGGCACAGGGCACGTGGAAAGGAAGAGGCGCCTCTGTCCTCAGGAGCCGCTCACATTGTGCGGGTGACAGCCACTGAGGGGGCACAATGCTACAGGGGCATGGGGAGCAGGCAGATGATGCCAGGCCCGGGGATGGCACCAGGGAGCAGGGGGCTCCCAGTCCAGCCTCAGGAGCTATAACTGTGGCCTTTGAAAGTAGAAGGCACTGGATGGAGGGGTGATTTTTAGGATGCATGATCTAACCATGACTGTACCCACTTGGCAGCCGAGTACCTGTTCTCCCTGTGTTCTTACTGCACCATATCAGAGGGGTGTGAACTCCATGTCACAGGTGAGGAAACAGGTGAGACCTTGAGCCACTGACCCAAATGAGTTGCTGAAGCCTAATGTGGTATGACAGGGGCCAATGCACCACTTCTCTGAGCCTTGGTTAGCTTATCTCTAAAATGGGGCTAATATATACTTTGGAGAATTGCAATGAGGATTAAGCAATGAAATGATTGGAATATTCTAGATCTGTCTTGGCCAACAGAAATGTGGACCATAAATGTGAACCACATTTGGGATTTTACATATTCTGGTAGCCACATTCAAAAAAGTAAAGAGAAGGGGGCTGGCCCCGTGGCCGAGTGGTTAAGTTGGCACGCTCCGCTGCAGGCGGCCCACTGTTCCGTTGGTTCGAATCCTGGGTGCGGACATGGCACTGCTCATCAAACCACGCTGAGGCAGCGTCCCACATGCCACAACTAGAAGGACCCACAACGAAGAATATACAACCATGTACCTGGGGGCTTTGGGGAGAAAAATGAAAAAATAAAATCTTTTAAAAAAAAAGTAAAGAGAAGTAGATGAAATTAATTTTAATAACATATATACAATGATGTTTTATCTACCCCAATCTATCAAAAATATTATCCTTTAAACATGTAATCAATGTAAAATTTATTCATGAGATATTTAAAATTTTTGCATTAAGTCTTTGATATCCGATGTGTGCTTTAACATGCACAGCACATCTCAGTTGGACCAGCCACAATTCCAGTGCTCACCAGCCCCGTGTGGCCAGAGGCTGCCATCCTGGAGAGCGCAGCTGTTTATAGACGTAGGCAGTTTCTATCCCTCCCTCTACAAGTGGGGATAACAATATCACACCCCAGAGCTTCACTAATTACTCATCCGGTCACACTCGATCTAGCGTGTATTAGTATTATTATTAGATCAAGAGCTTTATTTCACGCACCATGATTGTATATTCATAAATTCTAACTCATGAATTCACAAGCTTGCAATCACAGGCTCATGCAAACATGGGAATTAGTCTTTTGTTCCTGGAGCAATTTGTGTTCACCTCTTTCAGAGTGCTTACCAAGCCTGGGTGCGTTCCCAGTAGTTGTGTGAATCTCCGTCTCCCCGCCCCCGCCCTGACTCTAAGCTTCCTGGAGGGAAAGGATGTGTCTGCGGCATCCTTCTCTCCCCCGCCAGCCCCTCCCTGCACCCCAAGTGTCTAGCTCCTAGCTGGCCCTCGCAGGTCTTCAATAGGCAGTTTTTGAATAGACTCCATCAACCAAAGTATCGCTTCCTTTTAGAAGAGAAGCATATTATAAAGAAAAGGCTCTAAAGTCAGATTATGTAAAAATGTGTTGAAAGGCAGCCGGGACATCAAATGTAACCTCTGAATTGAAGTTTTTATTCGAGTAGAAATCAATCCGGCAGAGGTGAGTGCAGGGTCCCAGCTGACGGGTGTGTGTTTGGGAGATGAGCCCAGAACAAAAGTGTCTGGAAATTTGTCACAGGCATTTGAACTTCTGATGAAATAAATTCTGTCTCACCCCCATGTGACACGCTCCAGTCAGCTCAAGTGGCTCACAGCAGGTGGGAGCACCTTGTTCTCCCTGTTCACGTAAGAGCCCTCTTCCAGGGGACATGTGACCCCTTGGCCCCTCCTGTGGGCTTTAGTTACTGCAACCACAGGGACTCAGACACAACCACATTAGGGAGCAAGCTTTGACCAGCTTAGTGGTGACTGTGTGGCTGGGCCAGCCACAGTTGCTACCCCAACTCAGGACATGCCTGCAACCCTGGGGAAGGAGGGACAGTCCAGTGCTGCGTGCTCTCGGGGCTCACAACTCCCACCCTCTGCAGCCGTCTGCTCATCTGTACTGTCTCTTTACGAAGCATCAAGTCTAGACTCTCATCCTCATCTCTTAGGCCGCTGTGGGGACCAGCAGAGGCCCCTTTCAGCAGGTGGACAAAATGTGGGAGGGAGGGTACCTCAAAGACGTCTAGGCGATTTGGCCTCTTGGGCAGAGGTGTGATAGTGATGGCATGGAAGTGGACGAAGTCCTTGTGGGATCAAGGCATGAGGGGGGAGCTGAGGACAGCCACATACGTGGTAG
This sequence comes from Equus przewalskii, assembly GCF_037783145.1. Taxonomy (NCBI): domain Eukaryota; kingdom Metazoa; phylum Chordata; class Mammalia; order Perissodactyla; family Equidae; genus Equus; species Equus przewalskii. The sequence continues at coordinate 59,434,747 of NC_091832.1, read as the reverse complement.
GGAGCAATGTTTGAGTTCATTAATAACAATCATACAAATTCATGCTACCGTTTGTTGAATGCTTATTATGTGCCAGACACTTCACTAAGCATTTTACCTGGATTACCAGCTTTAATCCATGGAGCACCCCTACAACATGAGTTCTGTCATATCCCCAGTTCGCTGATGAGGGAACAGACTTGGAGGTTGGGTAACGTGTCCCAGGCCACCCAGCTGGGCAGGGGCTGGTGGGCAGGGGGACAGGAGTCAACAACCCAAAGTCATGGAATCAGAAAAGGAGTAAACGTTTGGATGGAAAATCAGACACACACACACACACACACACACCCTTCTTAACAGGCATGTTGTCGGCAACAAGGCAAAATAATTTATTAACATTTCATTTAAAACTCTGAGAGAAAGGATTCCTGAAGTGCTTCTATGGAGTGAAGAGTGGAAATTGGAAGCTAACGGGACGTTGTTTTTTATGCACTTTCCAATGTGTAAAATGCCTTTGGTTGAGGGCTGTCTTGTATGCCGTAAGGCGTATGTTGTAACGTAGGTGAAGATACAGTTTTGAGGACTTTCCTAGGTGCTTTTGCAACCGTGATTCTCCCCACCCTGTTCTCCTTGTATGGTTGTAAGTTCCCCTTCTGCAAATGCTCCCACCTCCCCACCCCACCTAGCTGGGCAAAGACGATGGGCCTCAGTAATGAAGAAAGGTCCAGAGTGACTCGCATACCTTAGAAGGGGAACAGTGCTGCTCAGGTGGCACAGAGGCAGAGGGACATTCTCAGCTGGAGGACGGGGCCTTTACCGAGAGGGGAGCTTTGGGAAACGGTAACTGAAAGAAAAGTGGCTGTAAAAGATGCTGAAGGCATAGACCCTTCCCACCACCCCCATCCCCAAGGAACCATCTTAGATTCTAAGATGGAAAGAATCTCTTTAGCAATTAATCCCCACCCACTCACCTGCCGCAGCCTAGGAACCCCGCCCCCTGCCACCTGCAGTGTTTTTCAAAGTGTGGCCTATTGGGCCACCAGCATCAGATGCCTCCGGGGACCTGTGAGGCACCCCAGCCACCTCGGGGGCAGAGCGGGGTGGGTGGGAGTCTGCAGGAGATTCTAGTGCGCGCTGGGTCTGAGAGCAGCGCCCCCAGGCGGTGGCGAAGGCAGAACTGCGGGGAGCTGTGCAGCCGAGGGAAATGGGGACACCGCACGCAGAGGGTGATCGGTCCTTCCCGCCCCAACACTTTCTCACCACCGGCCCGACTCACTGATTGAGACAAGTTCCTGTCTCTGGGTTTTGTTCAGCACATCAGAGGCTCAGGCTGAGCCTTTGGTCTGGAGTTTGAACAAATTGGAGCTGAAATTGCCTCAGCGGGGTAACTGTACTGTCAGCGCCAACGTGGCTGCGCACGGAAAGGGAAGGGAGGAGGGGCAGGTCTTTCTCCTGGGCCTGGGAGCGCAGGAGCCCCAATCGGAGGAGCCTTGGGTTAGAGACCCTAGCTGCGGCCCCAGGACATTGAGGATGTTTAAGAGGTGCATGATTAATTAAAATATTAATAACAAATATAGAAGTGGAAACGATCTCTTCTATTTTTGTAGGTTGCGTGGTCTAGTTGAAAAAGCCCTAGCTTTAGGAATAAAGCTATCTTTCTATCACTTAGTTGCAGAGCCTTGGGCAAGAAAACCCTTCTGAGCCTCGGTTTTTTGCATCTGTAAAAGGGGAATAATCAAGCTTAGTTGTAGTTGTAAGGACTGACGAAGATAACACGGGAGGAAGCTCATGAGTTCTCCTCTGCTCCTACTGCGGCTTCATCCTTTGAGCGATGACTCAGGTTGGCATTTTGACAGTCTTTGTCCCATACATGGCATCCAGGACCTGACTTCTGGCATTTGCCTAATGTCATGTGCCCTCCCACTTGGGGTGGACCCTCTGCCTTGGACCCAATGGGACCACTGGGCCACTTCTTATCAGCAAGGAGTTTGGGTTCACTGCACACAGAGTGCAAATACCTGCGTCCACATTTAAAGATGCAGCTCCTCCTGGCGATGGCCACAGTAACTGCGTCTGGACAGCGGGCTTGGTCATGACCTGTGAGCCTTTCCCAGGAGTGCTTATGGTAATGCTATTCTACAGAGCCTTTTTCTAGCCTGCTTGTGGTTTGGCTCCTACTGTCTGTTTCGCGTCCTAATCACATGAGTGAGAAGGGTTGGACTCTTTCAAAGAGGGGTGTTCTGTCCAGGACACACCACCTGTAGACTGCAAGCTTTCCAGCGCAGGGGCTGCTTTGGTCACATTCCTTGAAAAGTTCCCCAGTGGGCTGTGGCCTCCTTAAGGCTGTGGTGGCTTTGTTTCTTTTCTTTGTTGTCTGCAGTGTCCAGTCCGGGAACACAGAAGCAGTCAGTCAGTACCAGCCAGCGATGATGGTGGCGAGGGAGGCAGGCAGGAGGAAAGAGGTCTGTATGGAACAAGGCCAAGTTCAAGCAGATAGCCTTGCCCTGAGAGCTCCTTGGGGGCAGCGATTGTGTCTTATCACATTGGTATCTCTGCAGGTTGGTTCCGTCTTAGCACAGTGGAATGAAGCAGTAAAGCACGGAGGGAAGATCTGAGACTCTGGATATTCTTTGGAATACAAAGTACAGCAGGACCAAGAAGATATAGCAGTCATGAACTCTGATGTGCTTGACAATAAAGTCTCCATGGACTTTGGAGCTCTGGGGATCCTGTGTGATGTTGGGCTCCTCATCACAGCTTCCTCTTACTCTCTTTGAGCAGGGGCTGTTTTCTGCTTGATAGGGGCAGAAAGCTAGAAGCTACTATAAATTGTGCTGGGCTCTGAAGAAGTAAATAACTATCAACTAATATTCATGTTAAGAGTGGAAAACATTACTTAAACAAGGCAGTGCCTCTGCCCATGGGTTTGTATACTAAGAGCATCCTTAATCTGACAGAGTGTAATGGAAGCCCACAGCATCTAGAAACTCTGAACTGTCCATCACTTTAGTTGTACACTTTGTTCTTTTCCTTATCACAATGAAAGTCCAACTTTTTCACCCACCTGATTGTAGGAACAGGAAAGACAGGGCTCTTTATTCACTCTTCCTTCCCCTGTGAGACCCTGTGGGGTCTTCTTTCAGGACTGCAGTGTCCTAGAACACAGAGAGTCTCTAGTCTGAGTTTGTAAGAGAGGCCCTGAGTCTCCTCCCCAGGGGTGCTGTCGTATGAAGGTGGGTTAAGGCCTGGGAGACTAGGGCTTGATGTGTCTTAAAGCCAGAAGCCCTTGTCCAATAGGCTCCCCGAGGCCCTTTGTAAAAGATTAGCCTGAATCCTCCCTTCCCCCAGCAGATTGCCTCCCGGTCATAAGTAGCTCACCCTTAGATGGTACCTGCTATGTACCAGCTGCTGTTCTAAGCGCTTCCCATATATTAACTCTTCAGATCCTCACAGCATCCTATGAGATAATTACCCTTTTTATCCCCATTTTATAGATGAGAAAACTGACACACAGAGACGTCAACTGACCCGTTTAAGGTCATACAATAAGTTTTGGGGGAGCATGTTTTTTGAAGGTCTTGAAAATATATTCTAAATCCTCATATTAGAAAAAAAGCATGAAGTTGGCCTGAGAAACCAGCCCATAAATGCCAGTCAAGGGCTTCACCCCTTGGCTCCACCAAAAGCCCAAACTCAACTCCGGAGACCTTTACTTGACGTTCCCTCATCCCTGTAAGTCCCATGCTCCAGGAGGCAGGGTAGATGCAAGTCCTTCTGACACAGGTGAGGGGACTGCGCCTGGGGTGAGCAGGAATGTGACTTGTCTTCTGTCTTCTGCTCTGACTGGGCCTGGGTCTTACCTGGAGAGGCGTGCCCTGCCCTGCCCAGGGGAAGAGCGCCATCTTCCCTCCTTGCCATTGATTTCTCCGTGGTTGCTGCTCCACTATTTATAACCCACCGCCTTTCTGCCCTGCTTCAGCCCAGCTGGGAAGTGAGCGCCACGACCTCTGATCGAATTTCTCTTTTCTGGGTTCAAGCTTATAAGGAAGTAAAGCATCCTCAGAGGTCACAGTTTCTGAGCCTCAGGGGTGCCCAATCAATGCTCATACTCTTAGCTGAAGGTTACAACCAATTAACTGCGTTAGCCTTGCCTCCAAGGGCCGTGTCTGCAGGCTCGGCTGGGGCCTGTCGGAGTTATAGCCTGCAGCCTCAGCCAGCGTGTCCTGGAGGCCAGAGCCTGCTGCCACGCTGCTTGGCCAGGGTGTAGCTGGAGCACCATCTGCACATTTAGCGGCCTGTCCCTGAGTCTCTTGCCGCCTTTGCTGATGCTGGGGAGCCCTGTCTCCCTCCCCAGAGGAGAAGGCACAGCAGTCCTCCCTTCAGGCAGCTGAGCTCTGAAGAGCTGGGGTGGAGGAAGTGCCAGTTTAATGGGTGGTTCAGAAGTCCAGAAGAAGGATCCAGCCCCTCTGCTCTTGTAGCCCCGGACTCTTTACCAGGGGATGGAGGCTTCTATGGGTGAGTGTGGGATGACCGCCCATCCAGAGTCTCCTCATTTACCTTTGGTGAAGATCTTCAAAACCAGTGGGGCGGGGGAGGGGGAGTCAGTGCCATGCAATTCACATTGATTTTGGCCCCACGCTAGGCCCTCTGAGGGGTAGAAGGACACCAAAATAAACAAAACTGTGTGTCTGCCTTTCAGGGGCCATGTGCTGTGGGAATGACAGATACGCTTGTGTCTATACAATTTATAGCAGACTCTGTCTTCCTATAGGGCTCCAAAAAATACCACAAGAAGGGGGGAGGGATGAAATTTTAACTGGAGGTAAGAAAGCGGTAGGGCCTGAGGAGTGGGGCTGAGCCTTGAGGGTGAGGACGACTTGAGGAAGTGGACATGGAGTGAAGGCGGCCCAGGCAGAGGGACAGCTTGGGACAAGCATGGTGGCTGGGGAATCTTCAGGAAGCAGGAAGTGATCTGCTGAGGCTATGGGGGAGGGGTGATTGGCTCTGTCAGGGCAGCAAGGATGGTTACTAGCTTGATCGTGAGAGGGATATTTAAAAGGGAGGCTGAGGCCAGGGTGGGGAGCTTGGGTCTCCTTTCTTGTCACTGGGGAGTTATTGAAGGTTTGGGGCAGGAGAGTAAGGGACTATGTTTCAGGAAGAGTATTTTGGTGCTCTGTGTGTGTGTGTGTAATCTTGATGAGAACGATAACACTTGACAAAGAAGCATGAATCTCTCTCAAGTGTATTCTTGAAGGGTACACATGTGTCATGACCTGGAATAGTGGAAAGTCCTGGCTTTTCCTCAGACACCAAACTCGGATGGTAATTCTCAGCTCCTGCCTTCGTAGTCTTTGTCCCTTTCCCTCTGGAGACCCAAATCTTATGGAGAGAAATACCAGCCTAGGGTCCCCACGAGGCAGGCATCTGTCATCAGGTCTCCCCCTCTCTACCACTGTCCCCATCCCGAGGCTGCTCAGGTGAGGAAAGCTCTGAGATGTGCCTGTCAAATACCTCTGCAGGTAAGCAGCTGGGCATGGGCATCAGTTCAGGAGTAATTTAGATATCCAGCTCTCATCAGGAAAGAGCGGTGTGAAGCCAGCTCCTCAGGATCGCTATGGTAACGGGTTAGGCAGCTAAGCTGGTGGCAGGAAGGGAGCCAGGAGCTGAGTCACCCTGCGGGGGAGGCTGTCCCTGGTGGGTGGGGGGATCTAGGTGGGACAGATGGAGGGCCTGCTTTGACATCTGAGCTCCTCCTGTAGGAGGGCTGATTAACTCTCGGGCTGTCACGTGTCCATAGTTTGAAGATCTGGCCAAGAGGCCTGAGGGTTCACCCTATGTCACCTTAGGTGCCCGGGGACAGGTCTAACAGAGGACACAGGAACAGAAGAAATAGGCTGGTTGGCAGGGCCCCTCTCGACCCGGCCTCGACCACCCTCTTTTCTCTGAGCACGATCTATTCCTAGCACCCACCATCACCTCAGGGCACTGTGATCCAGTCCCACCAGACTACTCCCCATCCCAGGAGGGATCGGGGCCTCCACTCCTGTGGGCACATCCTGGTGCCTCTGCCTGAAATGCCTTTCCTTCTCCCGGGAACCCCCACATCGTGGGTCTTCAAGACCCACGTCAAATGCTTTCCTTCCTGTGCGTTTCGTTATTCTCCATCCTTAATCTCTCCCGAGGCACCTATCACACGGAGTCACTGTGTGGGGTCTGATGCCCACCAGAATGTCAGCTCCTAGCGATCAGGCACAGGCCCTGTTGGTCTCTGGGTAACAGGACCCAGCAGTGTGTGGCTCCTTTCGGGTCGGTGGATGCTAGTTGAAAGAATGGATGAACTAATCTGGTGATGCCGGCAGGGAATTCCGGCAGCATTGGAGCTGTGCTCAAACCACCTGCAAGCAGCACTTGGGTGTCCAGGCTAAGCTGCAGTTGTGGTTCGTTTACAGAGGGGCTCAAAGCACTTTACAGCCCCTCACAGCTTATGTGGCTAGAAGCTTGCAGCTTCATTTCTACAATGCAGGTTAGGAAAGCCTGGGTACTATACTGGCGAGATGGGGATCCTGGGTTGTCCCTTCAGTCCATATGCATATGTCTATAAATATGTATCCATCCATCCATCTATCATCTATCCATCTATCATCTCTCTCTCTCTTTCTCATCTATCTATATCCATCATTTATCTATCTCTATTGTCTATATGTATCAATCTATCATGCATATATATCTTTTTATTACCCATAACATCATCTTTGTATATCTAGCCATCCATTTATCGATATCTATCAACCTATCATCTAAAGGTGACTTGCTCAGGATTTGGGCGCTGTAGGGTCAGAGAGGAGGTGGAAGCGAGGAAGGAACTGGGAAAATAGAGGAAGAGGAGGTTAGATCGGCTCCGGCTCGGCGCGGGAAGAGGTGAGGCGGTGGCGGGCAGAGATGCGTCGGCTCGAGCCGGGCTGGGACGGAGAGCGGGTGGAGAGCAGGCAGGGACGCGCCCGCGGAGCTCGGACGCGGCTGCAGGAGACTCCGGCGCAGGGGCGAGGGCTCCAGGGGGGTGACGTCACTCCCGGCGGTGGCGAGGGAGGTGGGGGCTCTCGGAAGGCCCCCGCCAGGGCTCGGTGCAGCCGCCGCCGGCCCGCGGGCGGCGCTCTCGGGGCGCGGACTGGGACTTCCCGATGACAGCCCGGGCAACACGGGGCGGGCGGGAGCAGGCGAGGGCGACGGAGCGCTGTGCGGAGCGGGTGATGGGAGCTCGGGAGCCAGCGTGGTGCCCACGCCCCGCGCGCCCACTCGCCCGGGTCGCTAGCCCAGGGCGCGACGTTGCCCGCGGCCGCGGCGCTGCCCTGCCACTTGGAGCTCAGACTCTTCCTGTCCCAGGCGGGGGGTGAAGGGGACGCGGTGGGGCGGAGGAAGGTCCCACCCGGCAATCGGGCTCTTCGTCGAACTCCTCGTCCCTTCCCCGTCGCCGGAGCGCGCGTCCCTCGGCCAGCCCGGGGCGCCCAGGGGAGGTGCCCACCCCGGGGAGGGCGCGCGGGACTGAGGGCCGGGGCTGGGGAGTGGGGGGGGGGAGCCCTCAGCGCCCCCAGGGGTAGAAGATCGGGCGGGCTGCATCCGGGCCAGTGGGCTGCGGGGGGAAGGGAAGGGGGCAGGAAGGGCCGGCTGTTAGCCAAGGATCTGCCAGAGGCGGACTGTCGAAGTATCTTTGCCCTCCATAACCGCCCGGTCAGAAAGAATAGAGATTTAGAGCGAAGCCTAGGTCTGAACTGTTGCGCCTCCACCCACCAGCGCCCAGCCCGCCCAGGCCAGTGTTACCACTTCTTCCTCCCTCCTTCCCCCACTGGCACTCACTCCCTTCATCTCCCTGCCCTCCCTCCTCCCCAGCTTTCTCTACCCTCTCCTTCCTTCTGGTTCTGGGCTCAGCTAGTCTCTGCAGGGCCAGACTGTGGGTCTCAAGTTCAGCCAGCCCTGCAGCCTGCCTGAGGCTGGAGAAACCCAGAGCCACCTGGCCTGGTGCCCATTCCCAGCTTCAAAGACGATCAATGGGGAGACATCTGTCTTTGCCAGACCTGGCTGCTTCTCTGCGGACTTCCCCAGAGACACCCTACTCTCACTTGGTAGCCCTCTCTAAGGTGGTGAGTTAAGGGGCAAAGAACAGGAAAGAAGCCCCCAGTCCATTTAGAGACGTCCTTGTTACTGTAAATATTCTCCTCCCTCAGACCTTTCCTAAATCAAAAATCTGGACGAAGGAAGAAAACCGCTTCTCACAGATGGTTGGGCTTCCCAGATATGCTCAGAAGGTACAAATAAAGGGGCAGCACACGGCGGATTCAAGAGCAATGCTGGGAGAAACTGTGGGGAAGTTGAAACTGGAACTAAGGGTGTTTGCATTACCTCAAAAAAAAGGTGTATAGCTCTGTGCATTTTCCCGGAGTGAACACACCCAGGTAAATAGCACCTAGATCAAGCCATTATCAGCACCTTAGAAGTGCTCCCACTTCTTCCTGCCAGCCCTGTCCCCAGGGAAACCACAGTCCTGGGTTCTCTCATGGTTGATTGGCCTTGTCTGTTCTAGAAGTCTGTGGGACAGAGTCACACACTATGTACTCTTTCAGGCCTGGCTTCTTTGGCTCAACATTATGTTAGGGAGGATGGTCCATGTTTTGCTTGCAGTTGTAGATGTTTCGGGATTTGGATATTCTTGGTAACAGGACAGGTCATTTTTCCATCCAAGAGAGTGCAGGGGCAGCAGTGTGGGTCTTTCTCATCTTGGATGCATTTCACAGGGGCTTTTTCTTGCTGTCCTCTGGGGCTTTATTTGGGTGAATGCAGGACTTAACTTTCCTGTTGCCCACCGGGCAAAGGCTTTCCCTCAGATCTGTGCTGAATGGCCTACAATCCTGACACCTAAATTTCTCCTAGAAAACTGCCTTTTGTTTCCCCAGGAAAGGCTTTGAGCTGAGACTAAAACTGGAGAAGTGATGCTGGAAAAGATGTTCAAGTGAACCCGTGTTCTTCATGGCCTCCAGGAGGGAACTGAAGGGAAAGAAGAACGGGAGGGCTCCAACCCGAACTGAAGTGTCTGCAGGGGCCCCGTGTGTAATTAGGATTCTTGGGAGCCTGTGGGGGATTCTTCCTGCCTTCAAGCAAAGAACATTTGCAGGCTTACACAGCTTAACAGCTTCCCTTTAAATATTTTCCTTTTGTGGTTAGCTCCTGAGCCTGCTTTTGAAAATGTGGTCATTTTTAAAAACAGAATCAATTCTCCCAGAAGGGATGTGGAGGGCTGCTACACTCCTTGGGAGCCTTTTCTGCCTCACGCATTATAAAGATTGAGATTACTAGGTAGGACAAACGCTTAGGGGCTCTGAAAATATGGATTATGCAAATGAGCTATTTAAGGACCTTTAAAAATGCTGACCGGGTCCCAGAGTATTTACTAGCTGTTAGAAAATGTGAATTGTCTAAATGGGCATTTGGGGACCTTTAAACACTCAGATTACGATGGATCTGGAGAGTCTGACAGATCCCTTCTGGCCCGTTAGGGCTGTCTGCTGTGGGAGTAAAGGAGTGTTTGGACAAAGCGGAGTTTTCACACAGTGACCTGGGATGGATTGGGGTCTGTCCTGCAGGCCTGGATGTTGGAGGAGGTGAGCAGATGCTGGCCTCACAGGGAGCGCCCCCCCCCCCCCCAGGAATGGCTTGGGTATGGGTGGGCTGGAAGACAGGGCCATGGGTGGATGACCCTAGAGGTGTTTCTGCAGCCCCGGACTTCATATAGCAAATCCTTACTACTTAAGGAACCCCTCTGAAGTAGGTTTTGATTTTTGTTTAATTCATTCTGCAAAGCAAGGGTGGAGAATCCATATAAATATGCAGGCGATGGTTTCCATTCCAATTGAGGGGAGGTGCTCTCCTCCCTACTAGTTCTGGATTAATGGATGACGTGGTTCCCATCAGCAACACAGATCCGGGGCCAGATCTGGGCACTGCAATTTCAGAAAAGGGGGCCAGATATTAAGTGTTTCTCTTAATGAATCTGTGGCAACAAATTGCTGGTATGAAGTCAGTCCTTTGCTGTCTGGAGCCTGCTTGTGCTGGCCTGACCCCGACAGAGCCCTTATAGGCAGCTGGGGACCACGAGCACGTGTCTCGGATATATACACACAGCCTTGTTTCCTGATGCATCACCTCTTTGGTTTTAGGATTCCACATTCCTTGACCTCCCTTTGTGAAGTGCTGGGGTAAATCTTTCTCCTTGTCTCCCTCCTGTTCCGCAGCCCTCCTTTCCTCTCCTCCTTCTTGACGAGAGACTCCTAGAAAACCACACGGTGGATAAGGTCAGTCTTCTCAGCCTTCTCCTCCTGCATCTACCTACGTCTAATAGGAGACCTTGCGCAGGTTCTTTAACTTCTCTGAGCCTTGATGTCTTTCTCTATAAGACAGAGGTATTGATGGTACCTGCCCCTTAGGGTCGCTGTGAGGTTTAAATGCCTGGTAAATGCTTAATACATGCTAAAATGGAAACCCAGGTTCCCACTTCAACTTGGCCTCCAATCTGCTGTGTGACCTTGGGAAATTCACTTCCCCTTTCTAGGCCTCATTTTTATCTTCAAACTGAGGGTAAGGATGGTCTACAAATGTATGATGGCTCTTATAAGCCAAGATAGTGCAACTCAGCAAGGTACCACCTCTTTCCTGGGGACCAGGGGATGTCAGCGAGGCTTTGGATGGAAGATGTCCTGGAAGTGCAGAGGATTATTAGGATGGACTTACATTTATTACAGCAATTGCTTAGAAGTGGCCTGATATGAGGCAAAAGGTATTTGTTTGTGGTAGTGAATTGGCTGCTGGTGTGCTTACAGATGAGTTACAGGGAAAGGCTATCGAAACCAAGATTAATCCAGAGCCAAGGGGGGCACTGGATTGGAGGAGAAGGAGTGAAGGTGGAGAGGGGCACGTGAGCTGGGGTGGGTGGGTGGAAGACAAGTGGAGGGAAAATGGGTATCTTTTCCGTTGTTGACATTTCTTGAGCTTTTCTTTCTCCTTTGTGATGCTGGAAACTCTTAGGCAGACCAAGAATGTAGTTTGGGGCTGCTGTCAATCATAATGATAATGACAACAATAGCAGCAGTAACAACTGCACTAAGAATGATAGACATGCATTTTATTGAGCTCCTACTATGTGCAGATGGTGTTATGAACATTTACATTTATTGTCATGTAATCCTTATGAGATAGGTGCCATTATCATCCCCATTTCACAGATGAGAAAAAGGAGGCACAGAGAGATTAAGTAATTTGCCAGCTGAAATTTACATGCCCAGCAGTCCCCCAGCATGAGAGATCCCAGAGAGGCTCGGGCCATTACCTTGCCACGTGTCCCCATGCCAGCAGTCAGGGTTGAGGTATGGGGGTCCTGGGGCCTGGAATGCCAGGCCAGGGCTAGCTCCTGCAGGCTGGCCCTAGGCACAGTTGAAGTGGGTAGGCTCCTTCTCCATGTGCTCTGATAGAGGTTTCAAGGCCCTGGCTGCCATGTTCCAAATTCTACCCACCAGGGTCCTTAATGAGCATGAGAATAACACAGCTGATGGACCCGAGGCTGGCAGCACGGTGCTGGCATGAACATCCTGACCTGTTCCAGCACACCCACGGGCATATTGTGTTGCTCCCCTGGTGCCATGTGCAGCCCTCAGTGGACCCTTGGCTGGGCACTTTCTTGGTTCCAGCCACACTACCCTTTGCCTTGGCTACTTCCTCCATTGGAGTGTTCTGCCACTCTCACCGCCAGCTCCCCCTCACTCCCTCCTTCAGATCTTTACTCAAATATCTCGATGAAGCCTTTCCATCTACTGAAAATCCCAGCCCTCTGACCCCAGCTATTGCCTGTCCCTCTCTGCTGTATTCTTCTCCCTAACGTGTATCTCCATTTATGTCACTGAGTTGTTTATTGTCTCCTTCTGCATTAGACTGTCAGTTCCACGTGGCCAGGTGTCTTTGTACCTTTTGTTCTCTGCTGAATCCTTAGCATCTAGGACAGACCTGGCACTTAGTAAAAGCTCCTTAAATATTTTTTGAATGATGAGCGAATGAATGAGCGAATAAAAGAATAAATGAAAACTTTCAGGACCCTCTTCGGCTGGTGCCCACCTGCTTTCCAGTCTCATCTGTTGTGCACCTGTGCCCTTCTGGCAAATGCCCACCCACTCTGTGGTGGCAGGGCAGGATGCCATCTCCCCGCATGGCCCTGCCTGGGCCCCCAGTCTGGGCAGCCTTGCTGGTCTCCCCTGAGAGTCCATGCGTCCTTTCTCTTGGTTCCTGTGGCATCCCCCACTTACTTGTGTAATGGCACTTTGTCATGTCTTGTTGTAACGGTTGTTTCCAAGTCAGTCTCTCCCAGGAAGTTGGGGCTCCCCGAAGGGACTATGGTGGATGGGAAGGAGCATGAGTTTGGAGCCAGAGCTCAAATCTCAGCTCTCCTGGTGACTGCTATGGGACTCCGGCAAGTCTGTTCACTGTTCTGAGCCTCAGTTTTCTCATCTGTCAAATAGGGTAATAATCTTGACTTGATAGAGTTGCTGAGAAATGTGGAGGCAATGGTATACAGTGTGCTTATACACGATGCCCAGCGTGTAGTAGGCGTGGCATAGCGTAACAGAGGGTTATCAATGGAAAACGGCCACATCACTCAAGCCAGATTTCGGCCTCACTCGTACCGCCACTGTGGTGGGAACCTGTGTTCTTTGACCTCCTGGAATGTCTGGTTTAACTTTGCGTCAATGTCATGAAAGAAAAAAAAGATGGGAGGGGGCCACTGTTTTAGACTACTGGAGCCCCCCTCCCCTAAAAAGCTATAAAGGACATTTTGGGAAAGTGGGAAATTCTGAATATGCGCTAGTTAATATTTGTTATTATTGGATCATAAATACATTTCTTGGTTGGGATTTTAAAAAGGAATGTTTAATGAATGCCAACTGTGTGCTTGGCGTTATGTTGGGAGGGCGTCTTACATGTGCTCCAGCACCCCATGAAGTGGATGTTATTATCCCATTTCATAAATGTGGAACTGAAGCTTAGAGAAGGGAAATAATTTTCCCCAAGTCACACCACTATTAAGTGCCTGGGACCAGTTAATATTATTATATATTAATAAACATTTTATTTTAGAACAGTTGAGATTTACAGAATTACTGAGAAGTTGTTACAGAGAGTTCTGCGGGTCCTCTGTAGCCAGTTTCTCCTGTTATTAACACCTCACATTAGGATGGAAGATTTGTTGCAATTAACGGACCAATATTGATACGTTATTATAACTAAAGTCCCTATTTTATTCAAATTACCCTAGTTTTCTTTAATGGCCTTTTCTGTTCCAGGATCCTGTCCAGGACACCACATGGCTTTTAGTCATCATGTCCCCCTCCAGACTGTGACAGTTTCTCAGACTTCTCTCCTTTTTGATGACCTTGACAGTCAGGCATTTTGTAGAATGACCGGGACCAATTTTGACTCTAAGTTTGTCTTGTTCCAAAGCTCCTGCTGTTTCCACTGGACCCCATCTCTTTACATGGAGAGGGACAATGAGAGAGATTGATTGATTTACTGTGGAGCGGTTTGCCAAAGGCCGAGAAGCTACAGACTAGGACCAACCTACATGTATTGACTTTCTCGGAGAGGTGTAATTTGGGGCCTGGCTCCTTGTCTGTGCTAACAAACCCCTTTACACAACGTTAGACAGCAGTTTAATAGGAATGAACCCTTCAGGCCCTTGGAGCTCCTTGCGCGTGTAAACGGGTGTGCCTCAGCACTGGGAGCACAGCGACAGAACCCAAGCTCTGAGAGCCCCACCAGGCCGCAGTGGACGAGGGTGCTGTTTCCCACTGCGCCAGCGGCCCTCTGACCTGATTCCTTTGCATGATATGAGCAGTGTGGCCTGTGGCTCACCCTGGGCTCCCAGCAGCACCTCGGCCCAGACAGATGTGCTACGTCCTGCGGGTAGACTCTTGGGAAAGCCCGTGGAGCAACTGCGGGGGCTGAGGACAGGAGGTGGTGGGCTGCGCCAAGCTGAGGAAGAGGGAAGCAAGGAAATCCTTGGTGTAGTTAGCAGTTTTTTCATGAGCTGCCCACCTGCCTGACTGCCTGGGCCAGCCTCTGGCCTTTTGGGTACGCATCAGAGCCAAGTGGGAGACAAGGGTGGTGTGGTAGGGATGATAGAGTGGAGGACTGGGCTAAAGAGGTTGGGCTCAATTCTGCAGACAGCAGGAGCCACTGAGGGTGTTTGAGCAGACAAGGCATCAGGAGAGTAAACTGGAAGAATCGCGGGTTAAACCAGGCAGCTTCTTCGTAAATGTTTCACAAGTGAGGTGCAGACGGGGAACCGGCATGACCTGATTGGTACAGGGCTTTGCTGCCCTGCTCCCTGGGCGAATGAAATAGTCAGAGAGCACTTCAGTCCCTGGATGCAGCGTTAGAAAAAGGCAGGCATAGGCTTCCAGTCCCGGAAGCTTTGCTCTGGGCCCTGCACGCCCAGTCAGCCCTCTGCCTCTGTGATCTCAAGCTCCTCTCCAGTCGGTTGCAGCTCTCGCCTGAGTTTTACCTCTTCTATCTCTAGGGAATGGGAGCGGCCCCGAGGAAGGGGCCCAGGAGGAAGGCAGGGCCTCTGGAGATGGACTTCAAGTACCCGCCGTGTGCCCTGGCCCACCCTTGCATCAACCACGAGTAGATGAGCTCTGGGTAGAGGTTTTTTCCTTTTGTTTTGATTCCTGCGTCTTTCACCTGGTGTGCTTTGTTTAGGGGGAGGGAAGAGCTGACCCCACCAGCCTGTCCTCCTCTGTGGGTTTGGTGTAATAATCTGCTCCGACCCGACTCATCAATATTGTTGGCAATAATGATGATAGCTGGGTGGAAACTATGTTAATAGGTTTATTTCTTTGTGTGTGTCAAAGGCGCAGGGGCACTCTGACCTGAGGTAAGGGAAATATTGACTTTGGGCATCAGATGATCACTGGGACCCAGGCTTTGCTGCCAGACTGGCAGAAGCTCTCACATTATCTCCTGGTCTCGAGGAAGGCATGTTACTTAAGATACATTTGGTGGCAAGGAACAGAATACCCAACTAACAGAGTCTTAATAACAAAGGCATTTGATTATCTTACATGACAAGATGCTGGAGATGGGCATTTCCAACAATGGCCTAGCAGTTCAAAAATGTTAGGATGTTGGTCCCCTGTCTCTGTGACTCCCCTGGCCTGTTCCTCATGGTTATAAATTGGCTGCCACAGCTCCAAGCATCAGAGCTGCATCCCCAGCTGGAAGAAAGTGGACAGATATAAAATGAGCCTTTTCCTTAGCAGTTCTTTCTTCTTATTGAAGAGCAAAATCCTAACCAGAAGCCACCTAGCATGGTTCTTTCTAGGTTCATTGGCCAGAATTTGATCATATGTCCACGTCTACACTAATCACCAGAAAAGGAAAATAGGATTAACCACTTGGCTTTGACCTGTCATCTTCATCCCCTGGGTTAGAGGAGGAGCCTGCTTTCTCTGTGTTGCAGCTTGAACAGAGATGGACTTATACAAACTAAGGAAGAAGAGGGAGATGGCTGTTGGATGGTAATCTACAGAGGCAGCCACAGAAAACCCCACGTGCAGCTAGACAGAACGTCTGCTTGTCCTGTAAGATCTTCAAGGAAAGAAACCCCACAAGTTCTGTCTGTAGTGGACTGCCAGGCTTTCTGTGGCCTCTGAGCCTTCACACATGCTGTTCCCTCTGCTTGGAACACCAGACTCTGCTTCCCTGGGCCTGGCCTGCATAAGTCTGCAGGCACCAGCTCCACAAAGAAGTCCCCTTTTACCCGGCCCATGTGTCCCTCTGCTCTGTCCCCCAGCACTCTATACATCCACAGATGCCTTGCTCTCTTCCCCCTGGCGGCTTATTTTTCCATCTCTCATCGATAGAACATACATTCTCAGAAGACAGAAAAAGTATCTTTGTCGTATTTGTATCTCCAGTGACTGGCGTGTCATAGGCATGCAACACAGGGGTAAGGAATGAACAATGAAAACTGTGATCATGGGGACCACATGCTGTTCCCACTGCCCCGGTTGTCCCTGAGCTGCGGCCTTCTTCTCCAAGCCAGGGTTGCCTGCAGTGGGCGCTGAACAAATGAATCAACATCCTGCTGTGGAGGCCACTGGCCGGCTCTCCTGCTTCCCGTCTCTCCCTCCTCAGCCCACTTCTCACTCTACTCCCTAGTCAATCAATCACTCCATCCGTCTCTGTCTTGTGCATTTTTCTTCTTTCTTTAACTGAAAACATTGTTTTGTTATGTTATATGTGTCCATTGTAGAAACTTCTGAAAACATAGATATGCAAAGGAAGAAAATGAAATGTAATCTCACAGTTCAGAAATAATCAGTGTAAACATTTTGATTCATGTGTTTTAATATTTTTGCTAGCATATACATATATATTTAAAAATAGTCTTATAACATAACATGTATGTTTTTCATTAACCAACACATTATAGCCTATTTCCATGTTAATACACAAACATATCATCATTTTTTTATTGTGGTAAAATACACATAATATAAAATTTATCATTTTAACCATTTTTAAGGGTTAAATCCAGTGGTATTAAGTACATTCACATTGTTGTGCAACCATCAGTGCCATCCATCTCCAGAACTTTCTCATCTTCCCAAACTGAAACTCCGTCCCCATTAAACAAATCCCCATTCCCCCTCCCCCCAGCCCCTGACAACCACCATTCTACTTTCCGTCTCTATGAATTTGACCACTCTAGACACCTCATGAAAGTGGAATCATACAGTATTTATCCTTTTGTGACTGGCTTATTTCATTTAATATAATGTCCTCAAGGTCCATCCATGTTGTAGCATGTGTCAGAATCTCCTTCCTTTTTAAAGCTGAATGATATTCCATTGTATGGAGTTACCACCTTTTGTTTATCCATCCATCCATCCATACGTGGACACTTGGGTTGCTTCCACCTTTTGACTGTTCTGCATAGTGCTGCTGTGAACATGGGAGAACAAATATCTCTTCAAGTCCCTACGTTCACTTCTTTTGGGTCCATGCCCAGAAGATGAATTGCTGGATGATCCGTATCATCATTTTTAATGGCTGCAGAGCATTCTGTTGTATGGATGAGCAACAAGTTCATTCAGCCAATTCCCTATTGCTGGCCTCATAGGCAGTTGCCGCTTCTTATAAACGTGAGGATAATAACCATCCTTGCCACTGTATCTTTATCCCATGGCGAGCTTTTTAACATAGATTTGAGCATTTCACTGCCTTGGCCCAAGACTTCCAGACTCCTCCTCACTCACAGGCTGAACTCTGTTCCTGTGGCTCAGGGCATGAGGCCCTCGAGTTCTGATCCCTGCTGTCACCGCTCTCCTTCACTCACTAATCACTCAGCCTTGTGATGCTCCAGGTCCTGCTGGACACCAACTGCATAACATTCCTTCCCACTCCCTGTTTTTGTACATGCTTTCTCCTCCTTGAAGCACATGGCCATCCCTCTTTCCTCTAGAACTTGAAAGCCTCCCCAAAGATTCACCTTGACTGTATCCTCCCTGTGAACTTCTTGCTCACCATCACAGGCAGAATTAACCACAACCTTCTTTGTGCTCCCAAAGCTCCTTACCTATGCCTATTAGAGTATTTATTACATGTTAGAATAATTATTTGTTGATGGAGGCAGCCTGGAACACAGAAAGGGGGAAGGTTTCACAGACTAACAGACCTGCTCCAGAATCTCAGTTCCTACAGCACGACTTCAACCAGGCTGCATGGCTTCTCTGAGCCTCGCTTTGCTCATTTGTAAAATGAAGATCATAAATCCAACTTTAAAAGAACTATTTGAGGATTAGAGATGATGAATGTAATTCACAGTGCTGACGCAGATGAGATATTATAGTATTAGTGTCAGTATGATAGTATAATGATGAAGATGGGGTGATGATAGCAGTGATGATGTCGGTGATGATGGTGGTGTTAATGGTGATGGTGGTGGTAGAGATGATAGTGGTGATGATGACAGAGGTGATGATGACAGGGTTGATGGTGATGCTGGTGGTGGTGATGATGGTGGTCAGGATGATGATAGGGGTGAGTGATAGTGACAAGGTTGATGGCGATGGTTATGGTGGTGATGATAATGGTGTTAATGAAGATGGGAGTGATGATGACAGAGTTAATGGTGATAGTGATGGTGTTGATGATGATGGTGGTGGTGTTGGTGATATAGGGGTGATAATGACAGGGTTGATGGTGATGGTAATGATGACAATGTTGATGGCGAGTGATGGTGATGGTGGTGCTGGTGATGGTGATGGTGATAGTGGTGGCAGTGAGGGTGATAGTGGTGGTGATGAAGATGATGATGATGATAATGATGATGGTGATGGTGACGATGGTGTTGATGATCATAGGAGAGATAAAGATGGGGTGATGGTGATGATTATGGTAGTGATGATGATGATGATAATGACAATGATGTACATGTCCCTCTGTTAGGTTGTGATCACTACCAGGGCAGGTGCTGTGTAGCTTCATCTCTGCTTCCTCAGTGTCTGGCATAGAGAAAATGTGGAGTAAAAGTAAATTAATTACTTCAAGGCAAACTTGCTTTGGGAGGGGGGTCCTTCCTGAATTAACTTGTTCAGTACCAGCTAGATCTCCCTTCTGGTCCTCCCTGGCTGTGAATTTTGTGAGCTGAGGCAGCACAGTGGGTAAAGCCCCCAATTGGGAGCTGAAAAGCTGGAGTCTTCCCCAAGCACTGCCCTTAATTGAGCCAGTCACCTCCCTACTTTGGGCTTTGAAGCCCCATGAGGGCTTCCTGTTCAGATCCTGATTCAATACTGGTTTCCATCCAAAGACGCCTTGCTCCATAACCATACCCAGATTACTTCTACAAATGAGTTTTACATTTCTGCTGGAATGAGCACCAGCACCTAAGGATGGAGACTGTGTTCCATTTCTCTTTTCCACTTTTTCCTGGTGCTCCGAGGGCTGTGCTCAGCCCAGAGCTTGCGTCTTGGCTGTGATGGCAGTGGGGCTGGATGGGAGAAGACAATGCTCGAGGTCAGTGAACTCACACCACCACCATAGGCTGGGCTGTCCATGGTCAGGGGGTGGTGAGAGCAATTAGTTGTCACCTGTGTATCACCTGTTGGGGGTGTTACTGAGGGCCTCCTGTGCTTTGGGGAAGAAGGGACAGCCTTAGGGATCTAGACATTTACCACAACTCATTCCTTTCTACTTCCTGTACATATTGGTCAATTTATATTCTCTACAGTTCCTTTCTCCCCTAGTGATGAAGAGAACCACAAACACTGCTGAGCACTTGGTCTTTTCAAGGATTATAAAGCTATTGCATGTGTGTGCTGAATGATTCTTCCCCTGAAAAGCTCACAGTCTGGGAGGGAAGAGCATATATGGACACGAGTAGTTACAACACGAGGCAAGCGTGCCATAGAGAGCTTTTGGGATTCAGAGAGGGGGGTGTTTGTGGAGGATTGTGCTGGCCGTCCCAGGACAGGGGAGGACGAGGCATTCTCGGCAGGGGGCAACTTGAACGAAGTTCACAGTCTGCAAAAAGAGGGAGAAGTGGCGTGAGGTGATTTGTGCTTTCCTGGCAGGGATCCAGAATCAGTCTCCACTTTTTGGAACCCACGCAGTAGCAACATGGATCTGTCTTCTTGGGGCATCTACTATCGGAGAAAGGCAGAATTCTCCTTGTAATCCCGGGTCTGATTAGAAAACTAGGTCTGTTGAAAGGATGTGCTGTGGGGAGCGAGGGGGTGATGAGAGGGTGAGTGGGGACTGGGGAGGCCTGAGTGCCAAGGGACATGAGCGCTCTAAGGACTTCCAGGTGGTGGGTGGGACTGGCTGTGAGCGCCCCACTGGGGCTGCTCTGCTGACGGGGCGGTGAGGTCCTGAGGCAGGCAGGGCCAGGAAGTGCCTTCTCTACCTTGTCCTGGCTTCTCTTCCACACACAGGCTCTCTTTGCTCTTGTTTCCTAACTCTGCTGAGCTGCACTGACAGCCTGATGCAGGGGGCACCTGGGGGGAGTGTCAGAGGGGCCTAACCCACCTGGAATTGGCATCCAGGGGCTGGCTCCAGGAGGCAGAGGAGACCTTTTAGATAAGTTGCCGCTCAATTGGAATAAATTCGTATCATTGTCAAAGAGATAGTAGTTTGAAGGTATGAGAATCCAGGTTCTGCTCCTTCCTAGCTGTCCTCTTCAGCTTCCCTTCGAGGGAGCCTCAGGGCAGGGTGTTACAAAGAGGCCACTTTTTAACTGGGCGAGTCTGAGTGGGTTACTTTTTAATTCTCTGAGCTTGTTTCCCTGTCTAAAATGAGGTTCATCCTTCACAGGGTTGTTTTCAAGTAAGAGGAGAAAATATTTGTATGGCATTGAAGACAGCATTTGCTCAATAGATGTTAGTTCTGTTTCTCATTTCCTGTTTGCTAAATCATTATATACATCCAGCAATTGTTCTCTTCTTTCCTCCTCCTAAATCCAGATTCCAGATATAGGGTTTGTTTAAAGTTGGGGGAGGTGTGCATCTTCCTAAGCAGAAAAGCAAAGGCTTGCGGAGATGAAGCAGCAGAGAGAATATCTAAAGAATAATGATGCTCCGAAACATGTAATATTAGTATATCAAAATGCATTTATGTACCCAGCGAGGGAGAAAGCAATGTGTTGTGATGCAATGTCACTTGTTTCTCCTTTGGCCATCTCTTCAGCCTTGCAAACTGTTTAGCTGCAGTGACCTTTTTTGTTCACTAGAGGGCGCTAGGCAGGAAGGCTGTGGGTGGGCTCTCTGTCCCCTTAGAGCTCCAAGGAAGCTTCAAATTCCACCATCCAGAATTGGTGGAAAGAAGTCAGGACCACGAGTCAGGAGGGCTTGGTTCTTATCCAAAGTATGCCTTTCCTTGGCTCGATGACCCTGGGAAAAATCACTTCCCCTCTGTGGGTCTGTTTCTTCATCTGTAACGTGAGTGTATTGGGTTAGGTGTACCGCCACGCTCCTCCGAGGACGGAGATGTCTGGTTGTGCTCACAGATGGAAATCTCTGCTAACTAAACCCCTGGTCTGCACAGTCACATGGCGACAGAGCAGTCAGACACCTTCCTCTCTTAGATGTCTCTTAATCCTCTAAATGCTTACTTTATAAGCAACCCAAGAGTTCTCCTGGTTGGCCTTGAATCTTGGGGTCATTGGAGAGGCCTTCTTGACCTGCCCCATGACTTGCCTCAGGGCCTGGAGCTGGGCATCTCATGCATCCCAAGAGTGGGGCTCTGTCTGCACACGTTAATGTCCACCCCATCTGCTAGAGGAGAGCGAATTCCTCTCAACTCGTTTTTACTGACCGAATCAGGTGCAGAGCAAGACTCATTTCTGCCATCTCTGTGGGCTACCTCCCTGTTTGGTTAAATATGAGAAACAGCTTGTTTCAAAACTTTTCATTTATTTTTGTGTCTAGGACAAGACTTTTTGTCCCCCCATAATGTCAGCCCAACTCTTCTCTTTTGAAACTAGAAATCTGGCCACCGTTGATTTATTGCTTTAAACATTTTCTTCTGGAAATAAAAAAAGCACAAAGAAAGAGAAAACTCTCACTGATAAGCCCTCCACCCAGAAACAATCTGTCAATATTTGGCCTAATTTTATTTTAGTGTTTTCACTAATATTAACGAGACCATATTATAAGCACAATTTGCGTGCTGAATTTTTCTCTTAACATCATATTACAAGCATTTCCTCATGTCAATAAAATAGAACTTGAATGCCTGCACACGACTTCGTAGACGTGACAAATCATAACTTAGCCATTTCCTCAACGTCGGACGTTGGAACTTACCTCCAGTCTCAATGCCACAAATAATATGGTTGAACCCCTTCATGAACACAGTAGCTCCTTCAGACTGAAACTTCCCTTACCTACTGTTATCAAAGCGTGTTTGATGGGTTTGAAAGACCAAGACAGCTGGCCATAGGGAGGGGAAGAAGAGGAACACATGTTTAAGGGTTTCGGTTCCTTCCAGGCATGGAGTGGAGGGTACTTTATACTTTGTGTTTGTCCTTAGGACAGGCATAGAAGCTAGGTTTTACAGTTGGGAAACTGAGACCGCGAGAGATTTAGGAATTTGACTGTCAAGTCACATGGCTCGTTAGCAGCCGTGCCTGGATTTGACCTTGCGTTTGTCCGGCTGCAGAGTCGGCTTGCCCCTCACTGCCGTGCTGCTTGGAGGCAGAGTGTGGGGGTCTGGGCCGGGCTGCAGGAAGCTGGTGGGCCCACCACCAGCAAGGGGTGCTCAGATCATAGAGTCAGGGTGCTTGTCTGTGGAGGACCCAGGGGAACTGGAGCCCACCTGGGGGCAGTGGAGGGAATGAGCTCCCAGCTTGCAGAGCTGGGGAAAGTCGATCCTCTGGGGCTCGGGGCTGAGCGTCTGCCTAGGTTTTCTTTCCTGCTTTGCTGGAAAAACAGCCCGAGTCCCTGCCTCCTCAGCCCTGCTCTTGTCCGCCACTTTTCTCTACCACTCCTAATAAATCTGAATCACAGTGTTTGGCTTTGTACTCATAAATTTGAAGTGGAGTTCTTACCAGGCCTGTCAGGAAGATGGAGAAGGGAGGCTGAGAAGAAGTGAATTCGAGGAATCTGGACTATTTTTAAACACATCCTCGTTATTCTAGATCTTGCAGGTCACTGGTACCAGAGGAGAATTTTGCAGACCTGACAGCTGGTGTTAAAACAATTAGGCTCAAAATGACAACTGAGGGGTGTGTGTGTGTGTGTGTGTGTGGCCGGTCCTCTTCCTTCTCCTCATATTGTGGGAAGCTTTGCCAGGCATCTCTTGGGCAGGGCCAGCCGGCTTGTGGGAGGATGGGTCATCTTGGGCCTGAGCCCTGGGCTGTGTCTCAGGAGAGCTGGTGACACTGCTCTGCTGTGCACATGGGCATCACCCAGACTTGTGGCCTCTCCCTCCCCGGCCTCAGCCTTCTCTGCTATAAACTGCAGGGTGGGATTTGGACCTCTCTAACTTCTCCTCCAGCTCCAGGACGTGTCCTTTGATTGGGACTGCGAATGCCTCTTGGCACATGAGTTTATGGTCATTGCGATGTCCCTTCCTGGTTGTCCCCAGCTTGCCCTAATCATGCCTGATGTTCTAATCTGAGAATTTATGGCTTGGCTGCTTGTGTATGTGGAATTCTCTGGGAGGGGCAAGTGGCAGCTTTGTCTAGCTTCTCGTCCTTCATGATCTCAATCACTCTTCATTATCTGGACACAACCCACTTTTTATTTTCATTTACCCCAGCACTTCCCACCTGTGTTGGTCAGGGATTCTCCAGAGAAACAGAAGCAATAGAAAAAAATATAGAGAGATAGAGAGAGACAGACAGAGACAGAGACAGAGAGACAGAGATAGAGACAGAAAAACAGAGAGAGACAGAGAAAGAGAGAGAGAGAGATTTATCATAAGGAATCAGCTCATGCAATGATGGAGGGCAACAAACCCCAAGTCTGTATTTGGCAAATTGGAGACCCAGGAGGGCCAATGTGTAGTTCCAGTCCGAGTCCAAAGGCCTGAGACCCAGGGAAGCCAATGGTGCAGCTCCAGTCTGAAGGCCGGTGGGCTTGAGACCCAGGAAGAGCTGATGTTTCAGTACAAGTCTGAAGGCAAGATAAAAGTCAATGTCCCAGCTGGAAGGCTGTCAGCCAGGAAGAGTTTTCTGTTTGGGGAATGGTCAGCCTTTTTGTTCTATTCAGGCTTTCACCTGATTGGATGAGGCCCACCTACATTAGGAAGGGCAATCTGCTTTGCTCAGTCTACTAATTCAAATGCTGATCTTATCCAGAAACACCCTCACAGAAACACCCAGAATCATGTTTGACCAGATGTCTGGGCACCCTGTGGCCCAGTCAATTAACCATCACACCACCCAATATTCTTTCCCCCACCCACACACTCATTGCTTTTCCGTGGCTGCCCTACAGATGTTCATGTCTATAGGCCATTGCATGTGCTATTCCTTCCACTTGGAATGACCTCCTTTTCATAACCTTCATCTGTAAGAGGAAATCCTACCCATGGCACCTTAATTATCTTTTCAAATGGCCACCTCACCAGCTAGAAGAGGACAGGGTCTGCAATATTCTGAAGCGGCTAAGAGCATAGACTCTGGAGCTCCACTCTCTGGTTCACATCCTGCCTCTTCCATTTGCTGGCCATCTGACCGTGGGTGAATTTGCGCTCCGTCTCCTCGATGTGCACAGTGGAGGTGATAGCACTTATCACATGGGGTTGTTCTGAGGGTTGAGTGACCTGCAACATGTAAAGCTCCTAGAACAGCATCTGGCACACAGAAAGGACACTTCTTGTCATTGCTGCTGTAGTCTCTTGGCCCAGCATAGTGCCTGACCAGTACCGGATGCCTCATAAGTCTATATTGAATGGAGCCGTTTATAACAAAGTGTGTAGAGAAGATGTGAAAGTCAGTTCAGATGAGGGGATTTGAGAGAAGAAACATGAAGATAGTGGTTGTCCTCCTTGGAGAGAAAGTGCATATGATTAGCAAGGTTTCAGGGTGCACGTGTGTGTGTGCACATGTGTATGCATGCTTGTTGCCTGTTTGGTTGGTGGGCAAAGACTTTGATTGTAATAATCTCCTTTTCTGCTAAGGCCAGGCCCTTTCTTATGGACCAGAGCAGTCTTCACCCAGCAGCATATGAACATTGCTATTTACTCCCTTTCTGAATACAGAAGATAAAAAGCCAAGAGGATAGGGTTTGTGTGTGTGTGTGTTTTGTTCCTCTTCAAAGAGGGAAGTTGCAGAGGAACCTTGTAATTGGGAAATGTGATTTCTCACTCTCAGCAGTATAGAGATGTGCTCTACTCCCTTGCACTAACTTCTGCTGTGTGCAAAGAACATAAGAAAAAAGTAGAGACTATAGAAAAGTAACTCAAAGCCTTTCCTCAAATCAGCTGGGAGCACTCAGAAAGTATGGTCAAGAGAGGACAGAAATCCCTGACAAATGAGGAAAGTACCTCCTAGAGCTTTGGGCACCCAGCTAATAGAAAGCTTAGCATGGCCGCTGTTCCACACGCCCCTGGAAGCGCCTCTTACTAGAATAGTGGAAATCACGGCGAGTTACAAAGGTATGTTTTAGTCAATGTCTATGAAAAATACTATTGATCTGGCAAGTGGGTAACAGATAATGATTACTGAAGAAAAGTATTTAATTTTCTAGGCATTGCTTCCTTGAAAAGTTCTCTTTCCATTTATATTTGTGTGCATAAAATTCCAGAACTTTAGTGCTGAAAGTTGTCATCGAGAGGATCTATTTCAACCTCTGTTGTCATATAGCTGAGGAAACTGAGGCCCAAGAAGGTGACTTGCCCAAGCACACACGGCCAGTTACACTGCAAGTCTTTCATTTGATGCGACCGCATTCACTCAGTCCTCACCTGACCGTGTCCCACAAAGAGAAGAGATGTTGTCAAAGAGATTCCGACCCTTGGAGACAAACCGACTAAGGGGAGGATGTGAGACTCATGGGAAATTGATGAGCGGTGGGTGTGTGAATGTGTCCAGAAATAGAACCTCTCAAAATGCTATTAAACAATGAGATAATATGCGAATTCCTAATCGGTGGGCCCCATCATGATGTCCAGCAACATTGCTCCCAATACTACTAGTCACAGTGAGCACGAGCACAGGAGAATCGACTCTATAGCAAACCGAACTCTCTAGGGTTTATAGGCTGTGCTGGTTAATTTTATGTGTCAACTTGGCTGGGCCAAGGGATGTCCAGATAGCTGGTAAAACATTATATTTAGGTGTATCTGTGAAGATGTTTCCAGAAGAGATTAGCATTTGGATTGGTGAACTGAGTAAAGATCTCCCTCGCCAATGTGCATGGGCCTCAGCTAATCCACTGAGGGCTCGAATAGAACAAAAAGGCAGAGGAAGGGCGGATTCACCCTCTCTGCTTGAGCTGAGACCTCCGTCTTCTCCTGCCCTCGGACATCAGGCCCCTGGTTCTTGGGCTCTTTGGACTCGGACTGAATGAATTACACCATTGGCTTTCCTGGGTCTCTAGCTTGCAGGCGGCATATCGTGGGACTTCTTGACCTCCATAACCACGTGAGCCAATTTCTATAATCCATCTGTTGTGTATGTATGTATGTATGTATGTATGTATGTATGTATGTATCCTACTTGTCTGTTTCTCTGGAGAACCTTGACTAATAACGGGCATAGTTACACTTAATCCTCACAGCTACCCCATGCAGCAAGTGGAGCAAGTCATCCCCTTCCACCCCTCCCTGGTCACAGAGCTCAGCGCCCTGCCCTGCTGCAGCTCACTCGGTGTGTTCCTGGAGCTGAACATCATCCAGACTGGAATAAAATTCATTCTCAAGAGCATCTCAGGAGGTAGCTTGGATCTGTGGTAGATGATAAGGAGACACTGAACAGTTAGAGCAAAAGCAGATTAAAGCAGGACCAGCCCTGGTGGCCTAGTGGTTACGTTCAGCACACTCTGCTTTGGTGGCCCAGTTTTGGTTCCCAGGTGCAGATCTACAGCACTCATCTGTTAGTGGCCATCCTGTGGCAGCAGCCCACGTGAAAAAAAGAGGAAGTTTGGCAACGGATGTTAGCTCCAGGTGAATCTTCCTCAGCAAGGAAAAAAAAAAAAAAGAAAAAAAGAAAAGAAAAGAAAAAGCAGATTAGAGCACCCAGCTCTACCCAGATAGAGAGTACTGGTTATGGAATCAGGTTCTGTTCTCATTCGGTACTGATATCCCCATGAAATTCCCCCAAAACTGACAGTCTCTTGAGGCAGAAGCCTGGCTTGCTCCAGGGGTGCTCTAGAGCAGGGTCTCTTCTCCAGCATCGAACGTCAACCTGTGGGTGGCTGGACCAGTTACCTTCTCCTGCAGAGAGTGCCCACTGCTTTCCCAGGGTGCTCAACAGGGGTGTGGCTTCCTAAAGAGGCTAGAGACCAGTGTGCGTGTGCAGTATCTCAGCAGTGATGTGAGGGGGAGGCAGCCCTTTTCTTAGGATGTGGGGGGCCTCAGGGCACTCAGCTGTGGGGTCCACCACAAGGAAATATTTTAAGAAATCCTCAGGAGATTGATCATGGGGAGCATGGGATGCCCTGAAATCCCTGTCTTTGCATGTGATCTCGAGAACGGCTAGAAGGATCTTATAGGGCCATCCTACTCCCTACGCCCTGGAGAGGGGCCACACCTCTGACAGGCCCACCTGTCTCACGTTCATAGCACCTCCACTGAGATAGGATCCTCTACCTCCATTAATTTCACCCTCTGATGTACCACAGCCTCCAGTTAGGCAGCTTTACTGATTTCCAGTTCAGCCTTGCAAATTAACACCCCAAATTTAATCGTTCACACGTTGGTTTTTCTTATCTCCCGTCTCTTACCAGCAGATACTGGTGGCAAAGACAAAAATGCTTTCTTGTCTATACATCTTGCCTGCTCTCTACTTGTTGAGGCAGATGGCTTCTTGCAATGTGGGTCTAGCCTAAGTCCCCCTTGCTGCAGGATTTTTGCAGACAATGCTGTCTAAACTCAAGGAGGCCTTGCCATGAGCCTGGTGAATGCAACTCAGCTTATCCCTTAAAATGGCCTTGGCAAAGATGTGGCCTGTGATACTGGAAGTTTGTATTTTGTGTCCCCACCTACCTTCTCTTCCCCACCCCCACACTTTTTCTGTGCTTTTCCTGGGCGAAGAGCCAGGGGAGGCAGCGTGAGCTTTCGGATTAGACAGATTTGTATTTGCATTCTGGCTCTACCATTTACTAGTTCTTGAGCTCATGCCATGTACCAAAGTGCTCTGTCTTTGCTTCTTCATCTGTAAAGTGGGTATGATTTTCTTCTTCTATAGTTGTTCTGCTGATTAAATGGAGTAATACATGTATAAGTGGAGAATGGGCACTTAATAAGTCTTTGTCTCCTTAAGCCTCTGAGGCACCTGCGTGTGGAGATAATGTGGAATTAACACCTAGGTCACTCTGATTGTTCAGTCTGGTTTCCTGATTTGATTCTTAGAGCAGCTGTGACCCCGTGACCAGGCTGAGCACAGTCATCTTGCAGAGCCGCCTCTGCCCACCCTTTGGCAGGGAGCCTCCTGCTGGTCTCCCACTAACCCTGAGTTTTGAGATGATCAGATCCCCGCTAGTCCAGCCAAGTCCTCCAACAGGTGTTACCCGAGAAGCATCAAACTGCAGAGGGCTTAGCTGAGGGCCACCCACGGAGCGAAGCCGAGAACCAGGCCTGGGGAACTGGCCCAGGGAAGACGGTGCAGTAACTCAAAATGACAGGGTCTGAAGGTGTATGACAAGCTCAGGCTTCATTCAGATTGGTGCTGATTTCCCCAGGGGCTTACTTCTTAGGAGCCCCCTGGCATGATGACATTGGTGGGTGGCCACATTACAGTAAGGGTGCTTTGCAGAAGGGCTTCAGCTCCCACCTTGGGGTTAGGCTCAGGGCTCAGGGGCTGGCAGGGCTTTCTGGGGCCCAGCCAAGGATATTACAGTCCATAGTGTATTCTGGCCATAGCAGGTAAGTAAAATACCAAGCAGGATTCAGGTCTTCTGATGGGGATAGACCGAGGCCAGTTGAGCATGGGGGTTTGCTGAACTCGGAATTCACTCCAGGCCCCACCCTGATTGGCATGGGGTGGGCTGCAGCTGCAGGTGGGGGCTTGTGTAGCTCTGGCTGAGTGGGATGGGGAGGCCCAGACTTCCTTTGGATGAGCCTGGCTTTTGGATGAT
Organism: Equus przewalskii; assembly: GCF_037783145.1. NCBI lineage: Eukaryota > Metazoa > Chordata > Mammalia > Perissodactyla > Equidae > Equus > Equus przewalskii. Next base: position 59,405,933 of record NC_091832.1, on the reverse strand, counting down.
TGAAACATTGCAAAGGACAACAGAGGAGGAGCCAGGGCATTTGAATGGGTCAGGAGTCAGGTGTGTTAGGGGTAGGGCTGCTCCTCCACAAAGGGACTCCCAACATGGAGTGGGATAAGGCTGAGGCCAAGTAAGGAGCAGAGCAGAGAGAAGACTCAGGAGACAGCCATTTGGTCTCCCTCCTACTATACGTCTCCTATCCACCCTGCGTCAGGAGCTTCAGTTTCAGGGGCACCTGCTCCTTGAACCTCTAAGCAATGCAGCATGTCCACCCTGAAGACACAGGCCCTGGCCAGTTCACCGATCAGCTCTCCACCTGCCTGAGAGAGTCACACCAACGAAGGAGGTGTCCGTTCAGAATGAGGGAGGTGGAGGCAGAGGGACGGGTCCAGCCCACTCTTTTTCTTTCCTTCCTTCCTTTTATGACGTCACCTCTCGCCACTGCCCTCACACCCCATCCCCTCCTGCTGTCTGCTCCTCTGCTTCCTGACTGCAGGGCTGCTGCTGCAAGTGGTAGGTGCTGATTAAGATGGATGGATTCGTAAGAGGCATTCAATGTGACTGGAATAAAAAGCACCACAGCCTCGCCTGGACATGAGGGCACACGGCCAGAAAGGAACATCACTCCGGAGATTACTTTACTATGCAGCTTGTCCTTAAAATAGCATGAGCCCCTCCATGCTCCATTTTGGTTGCTATTTATATAAATGTAGATACACACACATATATATTTTTAAATAGGATCTTTCCTATATTTCCCGCCTACCCTCTTCTCTTCCTCCTTGTTATTTGTTAGCAAAGACCAGACACCAATTTTTGAAAGAAGTATTAAGGATCCAAGGTCACTGGGGAAAGGTGACATTCTCTGGCCTTCCAAGGTGGTTTGCTCCTTCATGTCAGCTTAAGGGTTAGCACCATTCAGGAACTTAGTGGACCTGGGCTTGAGATCATGGAAATCCACTTGGTGGTGCTCTCCCAGGGGCTGTGGCTGTGACCCAAAGACCTCACCCCCTCCTCCCATCCCCTGTGAAACAGTCACAGCATCACTTGTCTTCTTGGAGACTTTCTCTCCAGATGAAGAATTGACTTGCTTGATACACAGTCGCTGCTTGGTTAGCAGGATGGAGGTCAGGGAATTTGTTCAAAGGCATGTGAAAGTGGAGGCTCCATTCCCGGGTCACTTGTCCTGATGTTCAATCTAGGCTTCACTTTATGATAGGAACAAGAGGAATTAGAGTTCCCTTTAAGACACTAGATCCATTTTAGAGGTTCACAGGCTGCTGCTCATTCAAGGTTGAACCCGAGTTTCTCACTATCCAAAGAAATAGAGCCCTTGTTTATAGACAGTGCCAGTGAATTGTTGAGAGGAGCACATCTGCCCCTCTAGGCGTGGAGAGGGCACTGGGGACCAGTTAGACACAAGAGCTCCAGCAAATAATCAGAGGGGCAGGCTTTTGGGTGGATGAACTCTTCGTTCTAATAAATAGCCACTAAAATCTGTTGGTCTGTGGTGTGTGTGTGTGTGTGTGTTTATGGTTAAATGGTGCTATAGAATTTACCACCATCTATTAATTTTTTTGTAAGCTCTTTAAAAAATAATTGACAGCTGAACAGCAACAGGCTGGAAGGTGATGATATCATCACTCTGCTATTTATAGATCTCCATTCCCTGGAGAGTGCAGATCTTGATATTTAGGTTCTAAAGGCCTGTGGGTAGGACTCCTGCCCAGTTCTGTGCTTCCTGCTGTACCCATCACATGGCTGTCTCATGACATCCGTTGTTAACCACCTGTTTATAAACAGGAAGCTGAAATATGGAGCCAGGATCTAAGTGGAGAATGGAATTATCAGCTCTATTTTCTCACTTTTATTTTTTTCACTAGGCTTTACCCATTTCATATATTTGGAAGCAAAGCCAGAGAATAGTTGCATTTGAACTGATTCCAATCTGAATGTACTGTCAGGAATAAAAAGAAAAATACTATCTTACACAGGATGGAGAAAGAAAATTGAGAATGAATAGGGGATAGATACTGAAGATAAAGTACTGAAGACAGTATTCCTGAAACTCCACCTTTAGTGAAATTTAGACTAGAAACCATGATTCTGGTCTGGTCTGGGTCCAGAGGTTAACCGCTGACCGCTCACTCAGTCCATAGAGCACCTTGCCCGAACCTGGGTCATTCTCTGTGTGGAAGGTCCCCTAGAGTCTGCTTTTCTATTGATTTGAGCTGTTGTTTTGCTGCAGATTAAGACATATGGCAATCCTGAGGATGCAGAAAAGAGACTCATCTTATTCAGATCTTAACATCCAAATTAATCTTGAAATAGAACCTGCTTCTTTGAATCCTCTGAGTCATAATGATCTCCAGGCTAGTCAGTTAGCCAGAGGATCAAGGAGGACATCACTAGAATTCAAAGGGAAAGAGGAAAGCAATTTCAGCTAGAGCAAAGCTTTGAACACTGAGAACAAGTCTGAGCCACAGTGTGTCCTGACCACGGACAGCTACTATTTCGACCAGAGAAGGTTTTTCAGGACCATGGCCAGCAGCCCCTGCTACCGCTGGTGTGAGAACAACGGTAAGATGGTCTGCAGCCTCCCCACATTCTAGTGTCTCCCAGCCACAGTGGCTTGTGACCATGGCCAGCTACAGCCGGAAGCCAGAGCAGACTTTTCAGCACCATGGCCAGCAGCAGCCCCATACTTTCATAGCCCCTGGATAGAGACTCTTTTGTGCTGGAGCAGTTCTTTGCTAACAATGCATTGAAAATCACTCTGCAAGTATAACCACTGCCCATTCAGATACCTGGATGTTACAAACCTTTTGTTTGTTTAACATAATAGGTCTGTCATTTTTACAACCTCCCATATAAGGTGGGGGGGTATCATGATATCAATCAGCATTTTACAAAGAGCGCCACTGCTACTTAGGACAGAATGATAGCTTCCTGTAGATTGTGTGTTGCAACAGTGACCATGACTTGGATCCTGGTGTGTGATCTGCTCTGCAAACCCTCTGACCAAAACAGATGGATCAAGACTGAATCATAACATCCCATCTGACTCTGTTACATGTAGCAAACAGAAGTCAAAGATACCAGGAGTGAGGGACTGGTTTGGCTAGACTCTTTCTTACATAATCTCTGCCAGACTACTTCCCATTCATAAGGAAGCACTTTTTTTCTAATAGTTTGCGACTCAGACAGGATATTTACATGTATATTTAGCCACCTGCATCATCAGAGTATCATTAATAGTACTTTTTGAGTGCATAGTATACGCATTATGCTAAATATTTTACATGCAGTATCTCATTAATTTTCATAACTTCAGTTCTATGAGGTAGATACTAACATTGGCCCAATTTCATGGATAAGACTGAAATTTAGAGAAGCTAAGGAACTTACTAAATGTTACATGTCCATTAGGTGGTGGAGCCAGGATTTGAACCTATTCTTCCAGCCACGCTGCTATATTGAGAGCCGTCATTTTAGCCTTCTCTCTCCTTCCCCATGACTTCTTTCAGTTACTGAAGTGAATTTGGTTTTTAGAATTGTGTCTGCTGTAGATGTTGGTGATCTCATGTCTCACATGGTTTGTGATATTGGCCCAACCAAGTCTCAGCTAACTGTTGTGTAAGTCATTGGGTAATGACCCTTCTGGATGGCTTGTTTTCTCACAGACAATTCAACCAAAGGAATTATAAGAAAAGTATTAACCCCTGTGCAATTTTTGTCAGTCTTGGTGGTAACTCACTATTTGTTTCCCTTAATCCAAGCAAATGGGCCTTTCTCCACTCCTTCTGTTCAACCACTGGTTTCTCCAAGGAATTGCACTAACCTGGATATTGCCCCTCCTAGGCATAATCCAAATCCCTATATAATATAACCTCCACAGAGCTCATGCCCCTTTCTAGGCTGTAGGTGTCACCTCCTTGTCTGCTTCTCAGTACCTAACATAGGTAAGTTGTGGTGAATCAACAGAAGGGCATAACTAATGTCAAGTAAGTCCATTGTGTCCAGGGTAGTGTCCTCTGTCTTTTCCAGTGAGTCACCTATAATATGGTGGCTTTTTGTCATTGGGAAATACTCCAAAAGCCACTGAACAGAAGGGTAAGTGTCTGCACCTTCAGTCTGCAGCAGGGTCTATGGCAGATGGCAGGCCTTGACTTGATAGAATCATAATTCATGGTTTTGAGGGTTTGTTCTGTGAAGAATTGGGGCCACAACTCTCTTTGACCTCTTTTCTTCCTTTGATGTCCTAAGTTGGTGCCAATTTCTGTGATTGTGAAACATTTCATACCTCTTGGCTCTGAGTTGCTGACAGACCCAGTGTTTTCCCCCTTTGTATGCAATATATAATGGAATCTATGCAATTTTGCTCCTCTACAGCTCTCACTTCTGTGTGTACCCTGCATGGAAAGGCAGAAAAGGGATGTAAGAGAATGAAACTGAGCTTAGAGTTCCCCCTCTTTCTGATCTTGTGTTACATTGACATTACGATGAGGATTTTCGGCTCTCCTAGAAATGATGGTGGTGTCTGTATGTCTGTAGAATGTCTATAAGGTCTACTGGGGATTTCCAAAGAATGAAAAGCAAAAGGTTCCAAAGCAGACCAGAATTCACCAAACAAAATCACCAGATGTCTCAGGGAGAATGACTGAGTTCATTCATCTGCTTGTTTATTCAACAAAAGTTTTTTAAGCACCTACATTGTTCCAAGGGCTGTGCTAGGTAAGGGGGGAGACAAAATAAAACATAACAGATTAAACGTCCATGCCCTCATGGAGGTTACATTCTAGACAGGAGTCAGAGGTAAGATAAATAACAAAAATGTTAGGGAGTGATGAGGAACAAAAACAAAGCAGGAGATGGGGATATGAAGTGTTGTTGGGGGCAGTGTTGACATTTTAGATGGGATGGCCAGAGAAAACCCCACGGAGAAAGTGATGTAACTATTTTAATGGAAACATTTAAACATACTCCAAAATAGAGAGGATAATGTCATGAACCCCCACCCAAGCCCCAGAGAAGGTGGTTCTTGAGTAAAGACCTGAGAGAAGGGAGGAGTGAGCCATGCAGATGTTGATGAAAGAGCATCCCAGGTTCCTTCAAAGGTCCTGAAGCAGGAGCATGCCTAGACTGTTGGAGCAACAGTAAGGAGGCTATTCGGGCTGGATGGGAATATTGACAGGGAGGGCGGTGGAGAGGATGTTGGGACCCATATCATGTTGGGTCTTGGGAGCCATGGTAAGGGCTTTGGATTTTGATCCGAGTGCAATGGGAGTCATTGCAGTGTTTCAAGGCAAGAAGGACAGGGTGATATACAGTTTAATAGGATCCTTCTGACTTCAGAGAAGAATGGACTATGGGGACAAGGTTAGGCATTTTTTCCTGTGGGGAGTATCCATGCATGGCAATAATCCAGGAGAGAGAGAAGGGGATTGAGTTAAGGTGGTCACATGAAGAAGTGGTTGAAATATGAATATATATTTGAAGTCTACAATATATAGGAATATATTGGGTGAGAGGTGTGAGGGAAAGAGAGAAGTCAAGGCTGACTCCGAGGCTTTGAGCCTGAATAGGTGGGGGGATGAGTTTTCCAATTCTCTCAACTGTAAATTGATGATAATGATCCTACTCTTTTCAAATGGACTATAGAGAGACTCTGAGTGAATTGATTAACCAGCAATGCCATTATAGGTTCCTAGGACAGAAGGCGCCTCTTCAGGATATAGTATTGTGGCACCCAATTGTTCAGCCTATACATAGATGCATTTTTCTGTCATATTTTGGGGTTTCTTAAAGATTTGAAGCTGCTTAAACGTTACTTTCTTAAAACATAGGTAATATTTATAGATTACTGTATATCATACACTCAGCTAAGCCCATCATATACATTTCATTTAATCCTTAAAACAAACCTATGAAAAAGATCTCAGCATTCTTTATAGATAAGAAAACGAGTTCAGTGAGATTGAAAGGAATATTGCCCACAATCACTCAGCTTGTATGTGGTAGAGCCACAATTTAGACCCAGGTGTGTCTAACTCTAAAGCTTTTTCTCTTAACACGTAGCACTAAAGCTTTTCTCTTAAATGAGCTTCTTCTCATTGACACTCTACTGCCTCCCACTTCCTTTTTTTGCTCCCAAACCACCGAGTCTCTTACTGATCACAGAGTTCTGCCACTTTTTTGCAGGAAAAAAGTATATTAAAACTTCTCCATAGCATCAAGATCATGAAATATACAGATAAAGCTGATCCTTTTATCTTTCATATGAGTTACAAAATTTTTCCCAATTGGTTCTTTATCTTGATTTTATAATACTTTTTTTTTCCAATGCAAAAATTAATTTTAAAGAAATCACATTTGTAGATCCTTTTTGTCTGGGCATATTTCTTCTATTGCTTTTCTAATTCTAATGTAATTTCATTTTATGTTTAAATATTTGATCAGTCTGAAATTTGTTATATGTTGCAAAGTAGGTATCCATTTAAATCTTTCAGAAGTCTAATGATATAGGCCACCATCATTTACTGAATAATTCATTCCCCTCCCCCACTGATTTCAAAAGCCACCTTTGCCATTTATTGTGTTCCAGTATGCTTTTCAGTCTGTTTTTGCCCTTTTTAATCTATTCCGTAGATCTGTCTGTATCTTATGTGCCAGGGCTACACCATTTTAGCTATTATATACTTTGTAATATTTTTAGCAGCTATTACTAGTCTCCTCTTATTACTCCAGTTTTTTTTCAGATTTCTAAGTATTCTTGTTTACTTTTCTATGTGAATTTGGGAATCAGCTTATCTAGTTAAACAAATACCCATTGGTATTTTTATTGCAGTTACATTAAATTTACAGATTAACTTAGGGAGACTTTAGCATCTTCATAATGTTGGGATTTCCTATCCAAGAATGTAGGACGCCTTCCCATTTGTTTAAGTCTCAGTAGAGTTTGAACATTTTCCTCATACACATTTCCCAGTAAGCATATTCCTGTGTATTTTATCTTTTGTGTTTCTATCTCTTGGTATTTTCTTTCATTTACTGTTGTTTTCGTTTGGAAAGCCAATCACTTTTGGTTATTAATTCTGTAGCTGACAACCTATTTGGATTCCTTTACTTATTGGTTGATTCTCTGGAGTTTTCACCTGAAAACAATGATAATTTGACCTCCTCCTTTCCAATTTTTATACTTTTTCTTTCTTTCTTATCTCTAGTTGAGTTGGCTAGTACCTTCAGACCAACGCCAAAAACTTGCATTGCTATTCGACGTTCTCGAAATGGTTGTAGTGTTTCCCAAATAAGCATGACATGGCCTTTTGCCTCGAAATGTGTGTGTGTGAATTTTATTATATTTTAACGTAAAACAAGAGTTTTATTTCGATTGAGAATGCATGTTGAATTTTGTAAAATGCTTTTTCAGTATCTATGGAGATGATTCTATGATTTTCCTTTTTTGATCCATTAGTATGGAAAGTTATAGTAATAGGCTTCCTAATCCATCCCTGGATTTGTGGAATACATGACTCATTTGTCTAAGATGTGTCATTCTTTTACTGTGCTGCTGGATTCTGTTTGCTAATATTTTATTTAAGGATTTGCAGTAATAATTCTAAGTAAGATTGGTCTATAGTTTTATTTATGTTTTATCTTTTGGGATTATGATGTCAATGTTATGCTAGTTTTATAAAAGAATTCGTAAGCTTCCCTCCTTTTTCTATGCTCTAGAACAGTTTAAATAGCATTGTAGCTGTCTCTTTCTTAAAGATTAGATAGAATTTTCCTATAAAACCAGTTGTGTCCAGTACTTTTTAGTGGGTTCAGCTCTGTGACAACTTTTTTTCTATGATAATTGTTTCTTTACCTTTTCTGTCTTTCAGAGGTTGGTTTTGGAAATCTGTACTTTTCTATAAAATAATTCATTCCTTCAGGTTTGCAGCTTTAACTGTGTAGAGTGGAGCAAATAAGTCTCGTCTGATTCCTTTAGTATCTTCCGTGTCTGTGGTGATTTTGCCATCACTATTTCTTATTTTGTGCATTTGTACTTTCTTTTCTTGATTATGATAACTAGCATTTTGTTTTATTTTTTCCCCGAAGAAGCAGCTCTTGAATTTATATATCAATTCTACATTTAAAATTCTTTTGATTCATTAGTTTTTTTTAACAATATTACTTCTGCCCTTTAACTTTGGTTAGGTTTATTTTATTACATCATTTTTCTCTCCCTATCTGTGTCAGAGCTTACATTTTTTACAAATTGCAACATTATTTACAACATTATTTGTACAATTATATTTGTACAAATGAAAATGTACAAATGTAAAATTTTACAAGTTGTACCAAGGTACAACGTTATTTACAAATTGCGAGATGTATCTGTGTATATTCTTTCATTTGATTCTTACAAACTTGTAAGGTAATTGGTATGTACCCCCATTTTACCAATAGGAAAACAGGCTTGGAGAAGTTAGATGGCTTGCCCAAGACCACTCAGCTAGAAAGGAGCAGAGATGGGAGCCCAGTGGGGCCAGCCTACCCTGGATGTTCTTTTCCCAGCCTGTCCTTGGACCTGCAGCCACACCTCCCTGGAGATCCCACTGGCCTGCTCCTTCTGAACACCTTGCCATCCTTGTGCCAAACTCCGTCCCCCTCCAGCCACCTGAGCAGCAGCAGCTGCAGCAGGTGCAGAGAGCAGCACATCGAGACTTTGAGCAATGCCAGCACTCTGATTCCAGCCACAAATCGGTTTCTGATTCTTTTCTAGACTTGCACCCAAGTCACTTCCTGTGAGCTCATAAAACTGACTTCAGAAAGGTCTCTCCTGGACCGTGGCCTTTTCACCCATTCTAGCTTAACAGCAAACAGAACATTTGTCCTGTTTTTGTCTTCGTCAGAGCCACTGAAATTCCTTTTCAGCCATGGGAGTGGGTTGAACATGGGTTTAAGGCCCATGTATGGAGTCATGAAGAGGCACAGAGGTAGGAGAGGGGGCTGCCCCCAGAGAGCATCGCATGTTCTCTGTTTTACTAGGTGGGACATAAGCCTGGGGAGTTGATGTGCCTGTCATTTTGACTGCATGATACTTGGACATCTCAAACAGAGAAACCAGGACACAGGAAATCTCCCCAGACGGCTTGCTTTCTTTTGAAAGTAAACATTTCATTTGCTTTCTTGGAAATGAGTTTCACCTGGGAGAAATCAAAGGGGAAGTGCAGGTCTCGCTGAATCTTTTATTTATCTTTACTTTGCTGTCACATATTAATTTTGCCACCTGCCATTGGACTTTGAAACAGAGCTGTTTGGAAAGAGGTTCTGAGGAGTTGAAATGAGATGTGCAAGCTTCACTGGGACAGCCTGACTGCATTTCCACTGTAACGTCCTTCCCCTCGTAGCAGCCTCCACGGCGCGGGGCAGCACCCAGGCTTCTGTGGCATTAGTGCACGGGCGTTTGTTTGGACGCCATGAGCCTGTCTCTAGGCATAGCAACCAGACTGTTGAATGCTGAGTAGCCTTAATCCAAGGCGTGAATTTTTTCTAAACAATTAGCCTTTGGAGTAAAAGCACGATTCATGGATTTGCCCATTTTCCCATCAGCCATCATTTGGATTTGAGATGCGACGTCTCTATATTATCCTATTATTAACCATGAAATGGTGGCACTTCCACTGAAAAAAGAAGGAACCACCGAAGAAAGATGTAAGCTAGATGTGAAGAATTAAACTTAGCTGTAAGGAAGAAATTCCTGGACGTGAGGGTAGTCAGCCACTGGAGCACGTTATTGAAGGAAGCTGGGCAATGCTACTGCCTGGACATCTTTACAAGAGATTTTCTTATATTTTCTTACTTGGAAAGTATAGTCAGTTCTGAATTTGGAGGTTTATTCTAGATCCCTGGGCCTGTATTCTATTAATCTTTAGATTCAGGGTTAGAAATGGCACACTACTTTTTGCTCTTGAAGGACTTCTATCCAATCGCGCTCCCGATGGAGCTCGCCTAGATCAGGCCACTTCCTGAAACCCTTCATCTCTTTCCCAAACCTGTCCTCCTCACCCTCACACTGACCTGTTATCGAGCCCCACTGGCTCTGTCCTGCAAGTGTCTCCTCTCCTTGGCCCTTCTCGGCTGTGCCCACTGGTTCTCTGCTGTCCCCTGGTCCTGAACACCATAGGCCCCACTTGGAATACTGCCACGATCCCAAACCACATGGACGATTGATAGAATTAATCCTGCTGTAGGAGCTCTTAATAATTCCACTCTTCCCGTGTGCGGGCTCGAACCCACATCCATGGGCACACAGGTCTGTGGGGAGAAGAGCTGTAGTTGTCTGTCTCCGAGTTTCTGTCTGGGCTGTTGCTGTGCTCTTTACTCCACCGTCTTCCCACCTGGGCCTCTGTGAGAGTGGATGGTGGCAGCACACAACGAAGGTTTCAGGGGAAAATGGGACAGGAATTTAAAATTGAAAAAAGTATCTGAACTTATATTTTCCCCCTACAAACTTGCTTTTGAGCCCCTTTTTTGCTGCAACAACTTATGGGGTCCTACTGCCCCCCTGACGTGTCCCTGACTGTAGTCTCTCCAGCCTCTAGTTCATCAGTCATAATCCATATGAACAGCAATGAACAAGATGGATGAGAAGCCCTGTCCTGAGTGGTCCTTCCTACAGACAAGCCAGACAAGATCAATACCCTGTTTAACATCCTTTAATAGCTCCCTGTCATCCATGGGATCCGGGGCTGATGTCTCCACCTGGAATTCAGGGCCCTCTTCATTCGGACCTCAGAGGGCCTTTCCAACCCTTCTCTGTCCCTTCCCACTGTAGCCCTGCCAACTGCCCACTCCCGGACCTCCTGCACTCCTCTTCCTGCAGGATGCGCTGCCTCTGTCTGGACCGTGCCCCCACCCCCAATGGGGACCTCCGCCTTCAGGGTCCAGTCCAGCTTTCCTCCTCCCAAAGTGCTTCCAAGGCCTCTGCCTCTCTGTGCTCCTGTGCGGCATCTCATTGTGGCTGCGGGCAGTGACCCCTCCTGGACCAAACTTTCGTCAGCCTCCTCCACACCGTCTTCTCAACAAGGCTCCACCTTTGCACTTCTTTGTATTGCCTGTGTTGCCCAGTTTCAGCAAAGACTGTAAGTTGGCTTAGCCAGAACCCCCACCTCAATATCTAATCAATCTCCTCACCCCACCATCCCCGAGACGAGGTCTGGTCTCCCTGGCCTGCCTTCAGTGAGAATCCCATGGGACCAGTTTTGCCAGAATCCCCCTGCCCCTGACGTCCCCGCTGAGCAGTTTTCCGTCCACCAACCCCTCCACTCTGCTCCTTGGCTATAAATCTCCACTTGCCCTTGTTGTATTCAGAATCGAGCCCAGTTCTAGTCTGAGCTCTCTTTCTCCTATTACTGTAGTTCCCGAATAAATCTGTGTTTCCCTTTAACTGCTGTCCAGCTCTGGTTTCCTCTGGCACCCCCTGTGTGTCTGCCTCAGATAGGGAGTCCCCTGGGACAGAGTTCCTTGAGTCCACCTCAAGGTCCAGGGTGACATCAAGGTCGAGGGTGAACCGGGATGGGGCATGGCAGTGAGCAGCAGGCCTGGGGTCGGTGGGGGGGGGGGGGGGCGCGGGGAGAACCTAGCAAAGCCTAACTTTCCCATGGGCCCTTTCCTCGGTGTCACTGCAGAGGTCCTTGTAAGTCCCCAGAAATACCAGGAGAAGCAAGTCATCCAGCCCTTGTCATGGCCCCACCTGTGAGTCTGCACACTGCTCACCGCAGGGCACAGGTCCTTGGTCAGAGCCAAGGGGAGCCTGCCAGGGCCTGGAGGGCCAGGAGCTGCCGTGACCATTGTCATCCCGGCAGCCCCGCTCATCCCTAAAAGCCTGTAAACGTGTGACTTTGCATGGCCCCCTGAGGGCCTGGGACAGAGGCAGGGTGTACTCCGCCCACTTCACTGAGAGGGAGAAGGGCTCAGACGGGTGAAGCGATTCCTCCACATGTTTCAGTTGCCAGGGTGGCTAGAGGGACAGGAGTCTTTTTAAAGGACCTGGCTGGAGAGGGGACTATCAAAGGGATTGGGTCTGATGTGGGGACGCTGCTGCCTCATCTCCTTGGGAGCCGGCCTGGGTTCCGACAGTTCCCCCAGGAACCAGGACCATGCTGGCTGTCGGGAGGGGCTGAATAAGCCCAGGGCCCCCAGACTCCTGTGCCTGTGGGTGCAAGCCTCTCCTCACTTCCTCGTTTTTCTGTGAATACAAAGGAACATTAGTTGATTTTCCTTATGTGTTATTTCTACAGTGCATACTGAGCCCCACTGGGGCCTGCAGGGGTCGGGTGACAGGTGAGTGGGCCACGGACCTTCAAGGAGCCCTTCTTAGCAGGAGATAGTGAGGAGAGGAGAAGAGTTATATATGCCAGGGGACCCCCGGGAGAGGGTGAGCTCTTTTCCAGCTGGGGACTCAGAAAGACTGCAGAGAGAAGCCTAAAGATGAGGCTGGGCCCCGACACTCAAGCAGGACTTCGAATTTGAGGAGTTGGAATGGTGGGAATTCCAGGCAGGGCGAAGGACATGAGGGATGGGGCGTGGGAGGGCCGGCTGGGCTGGGGCTGGGGCTGGGGCTAGCAGCAGGGAAATTTGCCTAGAGGGGGCCTTCTGCATGGGACAACTTAAAGCTGCGGCTGGGAAGATGGCAGGAGGACATGCAGGAGGCCTGGAAGGTCCAGCCAAGGAGAGTGGCTTTGCCCATAGGCCACGGAGCCACCCAAGTTTCCCAGGCAGAAGAGTGACAGGACAAGGTGATGCATCAGCCTCTGGGGAGAGTTGTCCAGTTGCCTCCAAGTTTGGCAGGGTGGCCGGTGGGTGATGGTCCCACAGCAGCACCGTGTGCTGAGCTAGAGGCACCGATTCAGGTGGAGAAGGCCCTCGCTGCCTGGGGTCAGGCTGTGGATGTGGTGTATCTAGGTGGCGACAGTGGCTGGGGCTAAGGCTGAGCACCTTTGTCAAAGTGAAGAACCGATGCAGAGAAGAGGGGAGGGCCAAGGTCAGAGCTGGGGAGGGAAGGGAAAGAGGAACCACACTTCCTTCTGCATTGGGTCAAGGCTAATACTGCATCTAGCGTAGCTGCCATGAGCACAGCATCTTGGGGTACCTGCCTCTTTTTTCAAAGAGAATGCATAGGGTCTTTAACAAAAAGCTCAAGTGATAAAATACACCTATTTCCTATTAAATCAGTCTTTAATAAATTGCCCCCCCCACACACAGACCATATCAATGCATTATTTCATTTGTTTGAGATGGAGTGGAGTGCATTTCACAGGATGTATAAATCCATGGAAATTTATTAAATCTTGACAAGAGTTATTGAATCTTATGTTAAGTTTTTCAAATTGGCAAATGTTGGATGGCTTAAAAATTATTAATTAATGCGTAACATTAAATACCAATAAATTGCATGGTGTATTTATGAACTATCTTTGAAGGTTATTAAATATGCATATTAGGCGATAAATCTATTCTTTCCTATAAATCTGCTCTGAATCATGGTGAGTTTGCGGGGTGGGGGGGGAGGTGGAGGGCGAGACTGTCACTGGGTGTCACTGGGACCTCAGGTGACGCACAGGAATGGGGGACCAATCCCCTTCCATTCCCATCATTCCCTCTAACAGAACAGGAAGGAAGACCCAGATGGTGGACCCTTTAGCTTTCAATTGTGGAATCTAAAAAGCAAAAATCCAGAAGATGGAGGGATGCACATCACAGTTTCTGCATGAAAAGCCATGTCTTGAAGTCATCGCCTGCATCACCATCAGCTGCTGAGATAACACCTGCCATTCATTGAGGCCCTACTGTGCACTCTGAGAGCGCTTGCTTTTCAAAAATTAGCTCCTCTGGGGCCAGCTTGTGGCATAGTACTTAAGTTTGCACACTCCACTTTGGCAGCCCAGGTTTATGGGTTCTGATCTGTGGCACGGACCTACACCGCTCATCAAGCCATGCTGTGGCAGTGATGCATGTACAAAATAGCGAAAGACTGGCACAGATGTTAACTCAGGGACAATCTTCCTCAAGCAAAAAGAGGAAGATTGGCAACAGATGTTAGCTCAAGGCCAATCTTCCTCACCAAAAAAAGAAATTAGCCTATCTCATCCTTACTCAAATGGAAGGTCAGTGTTATCCCCACTCACAGAGGTTAAGTACCTTTCCTAAGTTACTTACTCATTCAAAACCCCGCCTCTTTCCACAACCCTACTCTATCTCCACCCCAGAACCAGCCTCCTTATAGACCCTGAGAGGCAGAGGGACTTGAGCTCATTCCCTCTCTGAGGTGGAGACAAAAGCGATAATTAATTGGGGTGCACAGGCCCAGCTGCCCAGGTTGTCAAGGCTGCTGGTGCTGATCAACTGATGTCAGCCTAACCCCTGTTGTTACACAGCTTGAGTGATAGCCAGGGTTGTCATTTAGTCTCATCCCAAATTCCTCCAGTGATGAGGGATACCCCACCTCCCACGGCCCTCTGACAAACTGCTTGGATTATTAGAAAGTCTCTTTTTTCTTTCTTTTTTCCCCCAGTTTTATTGAGATATAATTGACATACGGAACTGCATATGTTTAAGGCGTACAGCATAATGATTGGACTTACGATACTGTGAAATGATTACCACACTAAGTTTAGTTAAGATCCATCATCTCAAACAATACATACAAAGACAAAGAAAAAGATATTCTTCTCCTTATAGTGAGAACTCTTAGGCTTTACTCTCTTAACCACTTTCTTATATACCATACAGCAATATTAACTATAGTCATCACGTTGTTCATTACATCCCTACTACTTATTTATCTTATAACTGGAAATTTGTACCTTTTGCCCACCTTCCTCCAATCCCTCCTCCCGCTAACCCCCATGTGAGTGAGGTCATACAGTATTTGTCTTGCTCTCTCTGATGTATTTCACTTAGCATAATGCCCTCAAGGTCCATCCTTATTGTCCCAAGTGGCAGGATTTCCTCATTTTTATGGCTGCGTAGTATTCCATTATGTATATATACCATAACTTCTTTGTGCATTCACCCATTGATGGACACTTAGGTTGTCTCCACATCTTGGCTATTGTGAATAATGCTGCAATGAACATGAAGGAGCAGCTATCTCTTCTACATAGTACTTTCATCTCCTTTGGATATATTCCCAGAAGTGGAATTGCTGGATCATATGGTAGTTCTATTTTTAATTTTTTGTGGAACCTCCATATCTTGCATTTTAACCTGTACAATGGATTAGATCATTTCGCATCATTCTTCACATGCATTCTCCAGATGGTCCCCAGAGGGCAGTGTGGCCTTGGGGGGAGGCCAATGGGACTCGCTCCTCCGCTGAAGTCCTTCGTGGTCTCTGGCAGATGACTCTCCCTGGGGTCCACCTTAGTGAAACGAGGGTGCTGGCTGAGGTCCAGCCAGCTTTGGGAGGTCGCAAGGCTGCTCTTAATGGGAGCTTCGATGAGATGCAGTCTCACGGCGGAAGCTAAGGGTCCCAGATGCGAACTCAGAAAACCGTATTAAAAGCTTTGTGATCTTGGGCGTGTCACTTGACCATTTCGAAGTCTGTTTCCTTTTTGGGGCCTCCTTACACCTTGGTAGTCGTTCATCGTTTTACGGTCCAGGCCTTAGTAAGGTGGTGAAGCGGCGGAGACAAGCAGAGGAGGAAACTAGTGATGCGGCGTCTTCAAGTTCGAGTAGTGGTGGTGCGCATGCTCGGTGGTGACGCCTTCCTGCAGTTCAGCGGAGCTCTCAGGGAGCGGGTGCTCAGGCAGCTGGATGTGCTCCTCTTGCCAGGAGGCAACATCAGTTTTGGAGGAATCAAAGCAAAATTGTCCTAGGTAGCCTTCTCTAAGAGAGAGACAAAGCGGGGGAGGGTAAGAAAGTGAGCGAGCGAGCTGGTTTAGGAATAAGGAAACCACTAAACTGCTTCAATGGCTTTGTGATGTTTATTCATTCAACAAGCATTTATTGGGCACTCTTCTATACCAGGCACAAGAATAAGGAAAGGAATGAGACACAGTCTCCACTGTTGCTCCTCCTGGACTGTGGAATTGGAACTCCTGAAGGCAGACAGTCTCTTCTCATCCTGACGTGCCCACTGTTAGCACTCAGCAGATCCCTCCAACCACTTATTGGCTGACTGAGCACAGGAACGCTGGCCTGAAGCAGCTGGCAGCTCGATGGAGACAGCAGCGTGCACAGATCGCTGGATCGTGCCCAGTGGGGTGTGGAGTTCTCACGTGCTGGCTCCTCTGGCTCGCCGGGTCCTAACCTGCAAGTGGGGACTGGACCAGCTGCTGTCTGAGGTCCCCTGGGTCCCTGGGAATCGTGTCTTCCCTGTGGCATTTCCCATTCGTGGAGCCTCCGCCGTCCCTGGAGATCATAGGGGAGGGATGGAGGACCATGCTGGGCCCTTGGCTGGGCCCATTAATTCTGTCCACATTCGATATACTTTCCCGTTCATGGCCTCATTGAATCCCCCACCACACTGGGGGCAAGTTCTGATACTTCCACGTTTCCGATGAGGAAGCCTCAGAGATTGAGTGCATGGTCCATGTGGTGGAGCTGGGATTCGAACCTGCCTCTCTGCAGAACACGGTGGAGGCAGCCACGGTCCCAGCAGGGACCATCTGACCTGCCATCTGCTCCCGGCCAACCCAGTGGAATTCTGGCCTCCTGACTCCCCCGCCAGTGCTCCCATGGTGGAGCTATGGTACCCCTTTCATTGAAAACCTGGCTGGAATGAATCTTCACCTCCGCTCCACCCGACAGAGCAGTCACACGGATCAGCAAGAGCACACGCTTGTGCTGCCGGCGTGGACCTGAGCTGAGATGCCATTTTCCCTCTTTCAGCTGTGGGCCCCGAGCACTGGCAGGCGAGGGCACAGGAATACTCCCGCAGAGGGAAAGTGCCACCGTCCCCGCCACTCAGAGGACAGAGGTTTGAAACATATTGCTCAGCTGTCGTTTGCTTCTCATCACACCTTTACTTGAAGCTGACTTTTCTGGGAGCTGGGGGTTTGTGCCCGAGCTGGGTGCCTCCACGCTGCTGTGCCCTGTGCTGGGAGAAGTGGTGCTGTTGCCTCCTGCTGTGTGTGGCATGGGGAGCAGCCGGCCCATGCCCCGAGCCCTCCTGCAGCGCTCTCTGTCCCCCGGCTGTTTGCCGGTCCCTGTGGCTATTGGCCTGACTGCTGGTGCCTTGCTCAGGCCGTGCAGTCACAGGACCACTTGACAGAGGAAGAAACTGGGGCCCAGAGAGGCTGAGCAGCTCCCCAGGTCACATGCCAGCAAGTGGCACAGCTGGGATTTAAACCCAGATGTTCTTTTTTCTTTTAAATTTCTATTTTTAAATTGTGGTAAAATATCCATCATATAAAATTTACCATTTTAGCCACATGTCAGCGTGCAGTTCCATGGCGTTAAGTACGATCACATTGCGGTGCCATCGCCACCATCTATCTCCAGGTTCCCTCATCCTCCCCAGCATTAAACAGGAATTCCCCATCTGTCTCAGTCTCTTCAGGCCACTGTGACAAACTACCGTAGACTGGGTGGTTTGAGCGACAGACATTTATTTCTCACAGCTCTGGAGGCTGGGAAGCCCAAGGTCGGGGTGCTGGCAGATGCCGTTCCTGGTGAGGCCGTCTTCCTGGCTTGTCGACGGCCTTCTCACAGTCCGTTACATGACTTCTCAGTGTGGGATCACGGAGGAAGCAAATCCTCTCTCTCCTTCTTGTAAAGGCACTAATCTCACCTTAGGAGCCCCATCCTTATGACCTCATGTAACCCTAATCACCTCCCAAGGCCCCACCTTCTAAAACCATCCACTTGGGGTTAGGGCTTCAATATATGAATTTGGGGGGACAGAAACACTGTGTCTGTCTCCCCACATGGACCCCAGCATGCCAATGTCGGGTTCTGTGCTCTTTCCTCTGCCACTGGCCACAGACGGAGCCCTTTTCTATGGAAGCAGCTCCTGGAGGAGAAATAGAACCTCACTGGGGTGAAATTTCTTGGCAAGAGGGAAAGGGGGAGCATGAGGGTGAACTTGAGAACATTTTCCAGGGATCCTAGACGGTGATCCAGCAGTTCACTTGTCACTCCCCAACCCAAGGCTGGGAGTGGGGATGAAATAAAAAATAATTTTTCCTGCAAAGGAGACAGCCTAGGATGTGGCTGAGCTGCCCAGTGACGAGGGTCTGGCAGGGCCCATGGTCCAGGTTTAGGATTGGGGAGGAGACCCTTGCCTCGCCTGGGAGCACCTGCCTCCCCCTGAGCTGCTGGTCCTAACTCTCTGCCACCCCTGCACAGTTTTGAAAAGAAGCTCGGGAGAGGAGCTGGCAGCGCTGGTCCCCCTGTGAGACTGTGAGCAGGGTGCTCTCCTCTCGGTCCACCCAGCTTCCCATCAGTGACAGGTCCTCCAGTCATACCTTGCTCGTCCCCACTCCCAAGAAGAGGTGTTTCACTCTAATTCCTGGCTTATTTATTAAAGCTAGAAATGCACAGCACAGTGTTCTCTTAAGGCTAACGTATCAGAGTCCACCAGCACCTGTTGAGCTCCAGCTAGCTGCCAGGTACCCCTGAAGTACCTACTCCTCCCTCCAGCCCCCCATCTCACAGAAGCTACAGGGACATAATGTCGGAATGAGATGTGTCCCAATCTGATTCGCTGTGTGACTTTAAGCAACTGGCCTAACCACTCTGATCTTCAATTTCCTACGTGTAAAAAAAAAAAGGAATGATAATAATATCCAGAAAACCTGGATTTGGAAACTACCTAGTCATGGTACCAACACAAAGTGGGCGTTCAAGAAATATCAGTAGCGTTCCGCCTTCTCTGGACCTCAGTTTACTCATCTAGGCAGTGGGGATGAAGTAGATTTCAGAGGCCAGTTGGGAAGACTGAGTGAAAGAATGTGTGGGAAAGTCTGGTACTTCGAGGTTCAGCTAATGTCTCTCCTTCCTCCCCTCTCAGATTGGAGCCTGGCAGCCGTGGGACCCTAAACTTAGGGGAACCTTAAACTTAGAGGAACCCTAAACTTAGGGGGATCCTAAACTTAGAGGAACCCTTTGTAGGCTCTCTGGGCAGCGGGCATTCTGCTGACTGTCCTGGGAAGAATGGCCAAGGGAGCATCTTTTCTCCTCCGTGGCCGCTTTGTTGTGCTTGCTGAAGTTCACCTAAGATACCGGGCATCTATGACAATTAGTAACGGCTTACTTTAAATTCTTGTCCTATAACGTGGGTCAAGTTCATTCTTTCAAGATAGATGTGCCATCAATTCCTGCTGATTAAAACTCCAGCCCTGTGCTCAGTGCTCTCAAGGAACACTTCCGAACGATGCACCGTAACGTCCTGCTGGTCCAGGAGAATCTAATCTCAAGCCTCACCTATCAGGCACCTCCTCAAGAAATGAGAAAGAGCAAAACTACCCCCGAACTGCCAGATGAAATGCTGCGAACTCCGCGCACAAACCTGTGGGGCCTCCTCCCGGAGGCAGGCCGGGCCCCCCCGGGGACCCGCGGAGGGGGACTCTTGGTATAGTTCTTTTTCAAGTTTTTTTTTGATCATGGTAAAATACACATAACATAAAATTTGCCATTTTAACCGTTTTGAAGGTTCAAGGGCAGTGGCATGAAGCACATTCACATTGTCGTGCAGCCAGCGCCACTGTCCACCCACAGAACCCTTCACCTGGCACAAACTGAAACTCTGTCCCCATTACACACGAACTCCCCACCCCCCATCCCCCAGCCCCTGGCCACCCCTGCTCTGCTCTCTGTCTCTATGACTCTGGCTCCTCTAGGAGCCTCTCGTAAGTGGAATCATACGGTGTGTGTCCTTTTGTGTCTGGCTTATGTCACTTAGCATAACGTCCTCAAGGCTCGTCTATGTAATGTGTCAAAATTTCCTTCCTTTTTAAGGCTGAATCATATCTCACCGTGTGTACAGACCATGTTTAGTTTATCCATCCACTCTTGGTACAGTTCTAATAAGCTTCCTCCCCTGGAGAACTGAACGGTCTCAGTTTTCACATTCTGTGACTCCTTGGAACGTTTATCCCGACTCGCTTGCAAAATATATCAAACCTGCTCACAATTATAAAACACACAGTAACAGGAAAATTAAAATACAGAATAAAAACCCACTTACAAGAGGCCAAAGAATAGATGTGCCAGGTTCCTTCATTGAAAGTGATTGCAGCTGAGCACTGAGTTTGTCACTGAGCTTCCTGACAGCTGAGGCAAAAAGGGAAACATGTCATTCTCCCATCAAAGGGTGCTTCAGATTTTCCTTAAGAGAGAGACGTCTTTTTGGCACTGAGGGATTTATTACCTGAGTCCTCATATCAGAGGCAGAAATAAGAATGTCTGGCTGAAATTTTGGTACAGAACCCTTTTTTCAAATGGACATCTCTCATTTTGCTCCCTCATAAAATCTGAGGGCAAAAAACAGTTTTGTCCCAGGGAAGGCATTTCTGTAGTTAAAATAATCAACTCTATGTATGTTACCTGACTCAAAACTGAGGTTCAGTAAGTGTAGGAGTAATGCACCTTGGTGAGGAGCAACCTTGAGCAGCACAGGACTGAGCCGTCAGTGTGCTGGGTCCTGCAAACGTCCAATGTCTCAGTGAATTGGGGCATGTCTGGGTCCTGGTCATTTCATGTGTAAATTCTCTGGGGAGGGCCTGTTGTGCTGTTAATTTGAGACTCAAGCCTTGGTGCCTAGGACAGCGCAGGCACATGGCAGATACTCAGTAAATATTTGTGGAATCGTTTGCTAGTTTTCAGACACAGAGAATTCAGGCCACACAGGATCCGAGAAAATGTTTGGTCCAATGACCTCATTTTGCAGACAAGAGTCGTGTCATCACACAGGGCTTAGTGGCAGATTGGGGTCTAGTTCACAGGCTCCATCCCCTGGGCCACCCCTCGGCACTGCGTTGCTGCTGAACCCTGCTCCCCTGACCTTTTAGGACGGCAGATGCTTGTATCCGATGCCGGAACTCGGGTATCTCCCAGCTGCTTTCAGAGAGTCACGTGGAAGGTGCTGGTGGTGAGTCAGTTACGGCGGCACAGAGCGGGGGCCCAAGAGCTCGCTCTCACCACCCTAGCTGAGAGCGTGTGACAGACAGTCCGATGGAGTCATGTGTAAGCACCGCCCCACTGCTGCAAGCATTTAGGGTCTGACCTGCATTGTCACCTGAGCTGGGTGGGCCTCAGCAGGCTCTGCGGGCATCTGGGGTCAGCATAAAGAACCCACATGGGAAGCAAGGGGAGATCATCTGCCTGTTTCCCTTGTGCAGGTGAGAGACTGGACCACGGTTCTGGACAAAGGCCACCAGGCACATCCTGTCTTTGGCTGAACTGCAGATAAGCCGTCCCGGTGGGTGAGAGACAGGCTTGGTATTAAGCTCTCTAGGGAAGAGCACCACTGTCATCGGCAGTGTCTAGGGGCCCTGGGCAGGGATCTAGGGCTGCATCCTTGAGCTCACTTGAGCTCAGCCCTCAATGAAAGGGACAGGTGGTCCTTCTGTTTTCTCCTTAATGGCCCTTCAAACTTGAGTGCTGTTAAGTTCCTGTCTCTTGGCCGTATTTGCCGGGTTCCTCACCCTTTCCTGAAGACCCCGCTCTAGCCCTTAGCTCTGTTGCGCTTCTTCCTTGGGGCTTACTCCACACTCTCTGTTTCTTCCACAGCTCTGGCTTCTGGCCGGGGCGCCTGCGTGGGGTTAGGGACCCATGTTTATCTTGTCCTACTTGATTTGTAGGGAGACCTTTCATCTATATAATCCAATCCTTCATCTTTGATTAAATCTACGCCTCAGCAGTCCTTTTCACTGAGTTCCTTTCCGTTCCACCAGGTAATGTCTCCAACCAGGCCCAGCTGGTTTGAGAACATTGGAACGTGACCCCCAAGAGCCTGGGCAGCCTCCAGGAGGGAGTTGGCACACCGGTGGTCTGCCTGTCACCAAGATGTTCGGGGCCCTGAGTCTGAGCTGGGCTTTCTCAAGGTGGCATTTGGGACTGCCTGCTTCAGGAGCCCTGGGGTGCTGTGAGAAACCACTTTCAAGGCCCAGCCCCTGAGCCAGGACGTAAGAATTGCTACAGGCAGTTTCTAAGATTCAGGACTTTTGTTGACGCCCCTACTGTGTGATCCTGGCACACCGGTGTTTGGGACCCCCTGCTCTGATCTAATGAGGAAATTTCTAAAAACCTCAGACCTTTTTTCTGCCCCTTCTTCACCTTACGTTTCAACTTCTAGGTAGAAAATAGGTCTTCACTTAACATATTAAATGTGAAGTTAAAAGTAAAGGATAGCAATTTCCGTTGTAGAGAGGAGCACCTGCCGGAGGACGAGTCAGCCGTTCTGAGCAGGGGACCAGTGGCTTCCCCCGGCCCAGCGCCTGACCCTGGTGCGTCTGTCCAGGCCCCACACTGGGAGCCTTCCTTCCTCACTCCTTCCTTTCTTCTCCTTCTCTTCTTCACTGTCCCCTGCTTTCCTCTCCTCGCTCTTCCATCTCTTCTCTCTTTCTCATCCCTGGCCGGCGTGTCAGCTAGGGTTCAGGCAGGAGAACAGTGAGTGCTCTCAGGCTGGTAACTGGGGAGAATTCGGTGAAGATGCGGGCAGTTTAGGCAGAACACCCAGATCTGGGGCAGGGTCCTGGAGCTAGGACAGCGGGGAGCAGCTAACACCCCAGCCCTGAGTGGTCCCTGCTGCCCAGAGCGAGCTCTGCAGAGAGGGCCACCAGCAGAAGCCAGTCAAGGACACAGCAGCCTCGGGGCCCCTCAGGGAGGGAGCCCGCCTGTCCCTCCTCCCTCTCTCTGACTTCCTGCTCCTGCTCCCCACTGACTAAACCCAACCAGGAGAGGGCCAGGGAGCCCACGGACAGATGCAGCCCCCTGGGGCACAGAGCAGGGAGGGGATCTGGAGGGCAGACGGAAGATTCTAGCAACATAGGGAACATAGGGTCTCTTTGACCTGTAAGTTTTGTTATTTTTTTCACTTATTGATTAAGATGATAGGCTATCTGTTCTTAATTATGACGAGTGAGTCGTGTCTAGTCCGCGAATGCCCTTTTCCCTTCAGTTGACAGGAGGAAGGAGGAGAAGCAGGAGGCCCTCGAAGGAAGAATAAATGGGACTTCAGGGCCGGGCAGGGACAAATGACTCGCACCCCCGTGAGCACCAGGATCCCAGGGAGACAGACCACGGATGCAAGAAGGAGCGACAGAAGGACCTTCTCCAGCAGGCCCACGGGCCTCTGAGGGGAAGCGGGAGGCAGCGGGGCTCCACCCTGAGTGCCCACAGGACGCCCACAAGGGGGCTCTGCAAGCTCTGAGCTCTGGAGCATGGGCCTCTCCGGCTCTGCTCTGAGTGGGAGCCTCCGCCCTCTAGCATGCCCTTAGGGCCAGGTCCCTGACCTCCAGCACTGTCTAGCCAGAGCCTTGAGGCCCCACCCCAACCCAGCAGGAGCACAGGAACCTCCTGGAAAAGGAGCACAGGGGCTGAAATACTGCGAAATTCTGCATTTGCATGTTTGCCTAGAAGTGTGCTGCCCTCACTCCCTGCTGCTCTGGGCTGACCCGCCACTCCTACCTCATCTCCACCTTCTGCCTCCGGTGGCCACTGCCCTCTCCCCAGCTTCAGGATCGGGCGTGCTCTGGCTTCAGCCCATCGCCAGTACCCACGCTCCCCTTCCTCTACCCTGGCACCTACCTGCGCTGGCTGCCTGGTCTTGGCACCTCTAAGTCAGATTTGGCTGCGGGAGCCCCCTCCTGCGTGGCCCCCATGGGTACCCCCAGCCTTTCCAGCCCCAGCCTCCTGGCTGAGCCCCAAGGAGCAACAGCCTTAGACCAGAGGGGAGCCGGGTGGTTTAGAAGGGCTTGAGGGTGGCACTCGGGGCTCTCTGGGAGTCTGGAAGTTTCCCACGGCAAACCATCAAACCCTTGCAGTGAGGTACCTTGGGTGTCATGTCACTGACCTCACAACAACCGTGTGAGGGATGCATTGCTGCCTGGTTTATGTGGTAAACCTGTTTTACAGATGAGTAAACTGGGGCTCAGAGAAGACGAATGCTTCTTTCTTAGGTCATACTACCAGGCGGTACGGGCAGGAGCGGTCTCCCAATCAATGGAACTTGAACTTGATGGTGCATATCAATCACCTGGGCATCTGGTGGAAATGTAGATCCGGGTTCAGTAGGTGTGGAGCCTGAGATTCCTCCCTTCTAACCAGCTCCAGGGTGATGCTGACACCGCTCGTCCCGAGACCACCCTTGTATAACCAGGCTCTAACCAGCAGTTTTCAGGCTGGGCTGCGCATTGCGATCACCTGGGGAGATAGAAACATGACGGGACCTGCGCCCCACCCTCAGAGACTGGGGTGCGGCCTGGGCACTCAAGGTGTTTCCTGGGTGATTCTAATACGCAGTGAAGGCTTAAGAACCGCTGCCCTAGCCCAGGGCTTCTCAACCGTCAGCGTGCATCAGACACACCTGCAGGGTTTGCTGAAATCCAGATTCCCGAGCCCCAGCCCCAGAGACTCTATTCTGGAGGTTTGAGGGCAGGGCCTGAGAACTGGCATTCCTAACAAATGCCTCCGATGCTGCCCTGCTGGTACAGCACCATGCTCTGAGCATCAAGGATGTATAGACCAGTGGTCTTAAAGGGCGGTCCAGGGACCAGCAGCATCAGCATCCTTTGGGAACTTGTTAGAAATGCAAATTCTTGGATGGATCCCACCCCAGAGCTACTGAATCTGAAACTCTGGGGGTGGGACCCAGCAGTCTGTGTTTTAGCAATCCCCCCCCCCCCAAGTAATTCTGATGCTGCTGAAGTTTGAGAGCCCCTGCTCTGGACCTTTTGGCATCTTTTCACCTGAGAAGGATCCCAGCTCATTTTCCTCAACCTGGGCTGAAAGGTGAGCTTGGTACCCTTGAGGAATCCCAGTATTTGGTATGTTGAAGACCATCCTTTGGTTCCCAGGGGGCTTGGTGGCCCACACCTGCTGGGTTCGAGACAGCACCACGCGGAAGCCGGAAGTGCCTTTACTTGGCCCAGACCAGATGCATCACAAGCTTCTTTCCGTTGCGTGAACTGTCGGAAGCAAGAACATCTGTTAAATTGTTCTCACTTTCGTGTTTTGTGCAGAGCAAGAGTTAAATTGCCAAATCCTGTCAGACAGCCGTCTGTTGCCCCGGCAACACCCTGCAGCTGCTGGAAAGAGAGAGATGGTGCCGGAAAGAGGGAGATGGTGCTTCCAGGCACCAAGCCTCACTCCCCCGAGATGCGAGTGAACTGCTCTCTGTCTTGCTTCCCTTCTGGAAAGAGAGTAGTCTGGACCTGCTCCCACCAGGGCCCCTGAGTGCCTGAAATTATCGTGTAAAATGACAGGAAAGCAGGAAGCGTCACCATATTCTTGCATTCCTCCTACCTGCATTCATGCAGCAAATTGGTCTATGTGCACTGGGCGCTGGGCTGGGCCAGTGTCACCAGGAAACCAGACGGACAGGTGCCTCCAGGCTGCTCCCCCTGTGGAAGTGTCCATGGACCCTCAGAGCCGTCAGGGGACCATGGTGTTCGGGGAAGCCTAGCCTTCCACTGTAGCTCTGTTTCTGCTACAATGAGCAGATCAGGAAAATACGCTCAACCCAGGGCCACGGCCAAGGGTGGTGCCCCCATGAGAACTCAGCTTAGCCACTGTGGGTTTTCTCAGAACTAGGAAGAAAGGACTTAGGATGGACATGTGTCCACGGGACCCAGGACCTGCCATGTATGAGGCTAGAGCTTACTAGTGTGTGGGTCTAGGGCCTCGGCAATGCAGTTTCTTAAGTGGACAGCTGAGAGCCCCATGCAGGCTTGCTGGGGGTGTCCAAACTTGGCGGCCCTTGGCCAGGCCCTTCAAGGAAGAGGGAAGGGAAGGACATATAAAGAGTAAGATTTGGCCCCCAGTAGAAGAGGGTTGGGAAAATATGTGCAAGGTGCTATGGCCTGCAGGCTTCACAGGGTCCTGGGATGCTGGTGAGGGAAACTGAGTGAGAACATGGTCCCATGGACGTGGGCCACCTCCCAGGAAAAGGGCTTTCGAGAATGCTGCAGACACTGGCCCAGGCGCATCCCCTCCACATCAGGGAGCAGGTCTGGTGGCAAGATCTTCCCAGGCTGCAGCTGCTGGAGAAACCGAGGGCAGTGGGCCCCCACCCTGGCCAGGGCTGGCTCCAGGATGGGCAGGGAGCATCCTGTGGGTGGAGGCCACGGCGACTGCCGGGAAAAGCTGGCACAGCCAGGTGCTGATTGCTGGGAGGCTTCTGGGGGCAATTCGTAGGGTTTCCTTTTATTTTCAAGACCAAGAGGATGTTGCCCACATGTCCCTTTGGGGTGTCATTTCCTCTGATTGAAATGACCAAAGTCCGTGCGTGTCCCCACATGCTCCAGGTGAACTGGGCTTTGCCTGGGCAGTGGTGTCTGTTGCAATTGTTCTCATGCACACGATGTGGGAAATCTGAGCTCCTGCCACTGAAAACTGTCACTGCACATGGTTTTGAGCCCCCAAGTCTGCGCTCCAGCCCTGAGGAAGGCTCAGTGTCAGCAGGACAGATCCCGAGGAGTCCGATGTTCTTCAGTCTTTCAGAGCTGAGAAGACAGGTGTCCTGGAACTCCCAGGCGTGCCTGGGGGTATAGGATTCACAGAATCAACCATTCAATTCTCCCACAGCTGCCTTTCCATGCAAGGCACCCCCTGGGATACATAGAGGCTGCAGGCAGCCCCTGCTCTGGGGAGGTAGGCTGGGGGCGTAAATGCAAACTGGGGCCCCCAAGAGAAGGTTCTCGGAGTTCACAGACCCCACTTGGTACCCTGGGCTGATGCCCAGGCCTGAGGGCTGGGGGCGCCTTCCAGTGTGTGGACTCTGGACGGCAGGTGATGTCCCACCTGGGGTACCACCTGTGGACATGTTGGGCTTCTATGTGGCCAGCTCTGCAGCCACTGAAATTTGGGCATGGGGGTGTCGTAGGAGACGGTAGAAAGCTGGTATCGATTGGATCTTTATTCTGAGCCACTGATGGTGCTGGACGCATTCCTCACCACCCTCGGAGGGAGGCATTTTGTCACTCATTTCAGAGACGAGGAAACGAAGGCTTAGACAGAGGTTCAGGGACTCGCCCGGCGGCACATAGCTGTGAGCTGGGATTTGAATCCAGGACTGACCCCCAAAGTCCATGCTCTGCTCACTTCATCATTCACTCAGTGGAGACTTATTGGGGGCCTACTTTGTGCCAGGCCCTGTTTTAGGAGCCA
Source organism: Equus przewalskii (assembly GCF_037783145.1). Lineage (NCBI taxonomy): Eukaryota > Metazoa > Chordata > Mammalia > Perissodactyla > Equidae > Equus > Equus przewalskii. Next base: position 59,378,609 of record NC_091832.1, on the reverse strand, counting down.
GGGATTCATACTGAGCAAAAGTCCCTGCCCTCATGACATGATCATTCTTGTGAGGGCAAAAAGGCAATAAACAGGTGTCTAAGTAAAACAGTATGGAATCGTAGAGATGGTAAAAATGGCTTGGGGAAAAATAAAGCAGAAAAGGGGAGGAGTGTTCGGGGGGAAGGTTGTTGCTCTTTTAAACAGGGTGGTCAGGAAAGGCCTTGCTGATAAACAGAGGCTTGAAGGGGAGAGCCATGGATGTCTCTGGGGAAACAGCATTCCAGGCAAAGGGAGCAGCTAGTGCAAAGGCCCTGAGGCAGGAGCAGGCCTAATACAGTTGAGAGCGACCTGTGTGGCTGGAGCCAAGTGAGTGAGAGGGAGAGGTGGGGCAGTCAGGGAGGAAGCAGGGGGCCTTTGTCAAGACTGTGGCTGTGACTAAGTGAGCTGGTGGCCACTGGAGGGGCTGAGCACAGGAGCAGTGGCTGTATTGGGTGTTCAGTCTACAGACTGTAGGGGTCCAGGGTGGTTGCAGGGGGACTAGCGAGGATGCTTGACTTCAAGGGGTGGTTGTCACTTGGAGATCCGGACACGGGCCAAAACTGAGACCTTATCAAGCTTCATTAACAGCTGAACCAGAATATCTGCCTCAAATGGAACAGAGGAGATGGACAGTGAGCTGAACCCCCTTCCGAGTTCCAAAGATGCGAAACATAAAAAATAAACAAAAAGATACTTGCACCTTCTAGAGAAAACCCTCCCTGGGCCACAGCTCCAGAAGGAGGCCTCAAGTCCTCTCACTTCTCAGAGCACCAGGGGACGTCCCTCCCGGGGTTCACCACAGCCAGACCCCAAGGCCCACAGTGGCAAACTGGGCTGACGAGTTGAAGGGCGAAGAAACGCCTCTCGATTCTACAGCCAAAGCTGGCTACGCAGCTGAGTCGTATTGTGAGGTTTAATAACCCATCCATTGTATGATAATATTATGCTTCGGAAAAAGCATTTAAACCTACTTATGGTTTGTATTTTCTTTCCTCTTAAAAGAGATTGAAAGTCAGTCCCCTCTGTGCTCTCAGGAGGGGCCCCCGCAGAAAGTGGGGAACAGGCTGAGGCTTCTCGCATTGCCCTTCAGAGAACAGCACAGCAGATCAGCATGTGGAGGGAGAAGGCGCTCAGGCCTGTCCCCTGAATAGAGGTGTAGCTTTTTCTCTAAGTCAGGTGGTGCATAATTAGACAGGCACTGGTGTTTGATGAATATCAAAGGCCCTCATTTTATTGTCAATGAAGTAAAGCTTGGTGAGATGGAAGGTTCCAGCCCAGTCACTGGCCTCCCTTTTTGCTCACGACAGCCCCTGGGACCCGGGATCACTCCTTCCCGGGAGGAGAACAAGAGAATTGTGGGCAAGTGAAGTGACCACGGCCCCACATTAGAAATATAAAAAGGAGCAAAACCGAGTAGACATTTCCAGTTTTCCGACCCCTGGGCCATGGTCACCTCCCTCTCAGACCTGCGTGCCCTTTAGCCAGGATGACACTGATGGCGTGCTCCAGCCGTTCATGCCCTCCATCTGGGTGGATCCCGAAGGGACAATCTTGAAATTCTCTCGGGTTTCTTCATGCATCAGACGTTCACTGTGTCTCACTCTGTGTCCAGTCGGTGTCTGGACTGCGGTTTACCCCAAGTCCCATCCCTGACCCCTGTTCCTGCCACCAGCCCACAGCCAGTCAGCTAGGAAGTCTCACAGCTCTCCGCCTACAAGCCATTCTGCGTCGTCCACTTCTGTCCCCCTCGCCACTCCCACCGCTGTTCAAGCCGCCACCCTTACTTGTCTGGAATATTGCCACAGCCACTTGGCTGCCCAGTGGCCTCCCGGCTCCCCAGCTGTCGGCACACAAAAGCCAGAGTGATCTCCTTAATTGGTCAATTGGATCTTGCTGCTTCGCTGTTTAAATCTTATCAGGGACTTCCCTTTGACTTAGAAAAAAAACCAACTTCCTCTGCGGGCTCACAGGCTCCCCTCTGCCTTCCCCTCTGACCTGGCATCATGTCAGTCCTCCGCTCACCCTGCCTCACCCTGCCTCAGCCGGTCTGACCTCCCTCGAGGACCCCAGCCTCCCCCTTCCCTCTGCCCCGACTGTTCTTACCTAGATCTCTGATCAGCTGGCGCCTTGTCATTCAGTGCTCAGGACAAGTGTCCCTTGTCAGAGAGGCAGCCCTGACGGGTCAGGCCAGGCCCTGTCACATCCCCTGGGTTTGTTTTTTTGAGAGCACTTTTGTTGATTTGCTTCCAGGGGTCTTTCGTGCCCACCCCTGGAACGCCGGCTGCATCGCGCGCTCCTGGAAAACAGTTCCTGCCCTGTGAGAGCCCTTAGATGCTATTTGTTGAAGGAGTGAATGGATGAGGAGACGAGGGGGTGAGAGAATGAATGAAAGTTCAGGCCTTGGAACCTTGAGGCGACTGGCTGGGGTGTCAGACCTGAGGTTGCAATTCTCTGTGACCTTGGACCAGTCCTTTCACATCTCTGAGCCTCGGTTTGTCTGTCTGTAAATTGAGAACAACCCTCCCTTGCTGGACTGTGTTGAGGATCAAATAAGATAACTGCGCATACGAGGCAGGCTGCCTGACCCACGCTGGCACTCTGAGGAGTTTCCATTTTCTTTCTCTCCCGTGGAGATGCGGGATTGCTCCCTGATCAAAGGAAAGGCCTCAGCTCTCACTTGAGTGGGTTTCTCTCCTGCGTCATGGGGACTCATGCCTCTTTCCCTGGGACTGGGGCTGTTGATGTCTCCACCACCACCTGTTCACGGGTTAATGGGCTTGAGGGTTCCCTTGACATCCTGGAGGAGACCATACCTGAGCCCTCTGCCCAGGAAAAGACTGGTGCGTTCCGACCTGGCGGCACCCTGGACTGGGGGCAGACTGAAGGCAGGGCCAGGACTAGGGTGAGGCAAGCAAGGAGCCAGGGCACAGATGTTAAGGAGGTCTTCACTTTCAGGGTTGTGCAAGCACAGGGCCACACCTGAGAGTGAGTGCCACCTTTATTTCTGCATCGTCGGTGCCTCACGGCTTCAGCCAGTCCCCTCTCTGATCTCGGAAGCTCCTGTTTGGAAGGGACCCTGAGAGCCACTTCCCACCCATTCTCGGATTCCTCCCAGAGCATTCCACACACAGAGGAAAGGGCCCGACAGGATGGCCTGCTCCGTATATGGTTGACTTCTCCATCTCTTCCTCCTGCCTTGTCTGATCCTGGGGGTTATAGACTAAATATTTGTGCTGCCCCAAAATTCGTGTGTCGAAGCCCTAACTCCTAATGGGATGGTAGTTGGAGGTGGGGTCTTTGGGAGGTCATTAAGTTTAGGCGAGGTAATGAAGAGGGGGCCCCTGATGGGATTGTGTCCTTATAAGAAGAAGAGACCAGAGCGCTCTCTCTCTCTCTGTCACGTGAGGACACAGAGAGCAGGAAGAGGGCCTCCCCAAGAGCCGAGTCTGCTGGCACCTTGACCTTGGGCTTCCCAGCCTCCAGAACTGTGAGAAATAGATGTCTGTCTGTTGTTTAAGCCCCCAGTCCATGGTACTCTGTTATAGCAGCCTGAGCTACTAAGACCCTGGGCAAAGCCAGCCTCCCTAGAATGTCTCCCCATTGCTCCCATCTCCCCCACCCTCTGGGTCCACAGAGAACGAATGTAGCCCCTCTCTATGTGGCAGCAGAGGGAATCCCATTCCTTTCTCATTTCTGTGGTCTCCATGCCCAGCTCACTGCGTGAGTCCGTGTCTGGGCAGCCACACAGCAGGAAGGCGCCTGGGGTGACCCAGGAGAAGGGGTCGGAACTCAGGACGTCAGCGCCCCCGCTTCTGGCTGCAGGAGCCCTGGAGAGGTGTGTCCTCCAGTCTCCAGGCGGCTGCTCAGGCTTCATGCTTTCCCCTTGAAGTGTATGTGTAGCTCTGGCACAAAGGGAGGGGCCCATCCCCCAGGCACGGGTGCTCGCAGCCCTGCCGAACCCTCAGAGCCGGACAGCTGTTACTTTCCCAGTCGAGTTCATCATTTCTCTGTGGGGTGGAGAAGAAGGGGTGAGTCACTCCTTTCAAAGGTGAGAAATCGCAGGCGTTAACCGGTACTGCCTTCGTCAGCCGGGGACCGGGACCGGCTTCTCCATCTGGAAAGGAGGATGTTGGCTTAGGTGACGGCCACAGACCTGTCCACCCCCAGCTTCTATGACCTCAACCCCTGACAGCAGGCAGCTCCTTCTCAGGTGCCGAAACGTCCTAAACTGCCTGCCTTGCCGCTGGACGTTCCGATTCCAGGATGACCCCTTCCCAGAATAGTTCTACATGGGCCCTCCTGGGGGATGGCATCCCCCACCGGGCAGCTCATTGTCACTTTTGATTTAACCAAATGAAGCACAGTGAAAACCAAGAGGAGCGCCCTAATCACATAATTACATTAGTGCCGGCTCCAGAGAGTCAGCAGGCTCCGTGAGTCCCAGGGTTCGGGCCTCTGTTTCCCAGGCTGCTCACAGATGGCACTTATAGAACATTCTTTTTCCAGGTGACTTGCCTTGGTTGTCATCCAGAAGGAGAATTGAACCTCATGGAAGGGCTGTGCAGAGTCTGGTTGGAAACTATTTTGAGATTCATGGATTAGATACACAGCAATAGAGCCATTTAGATCTTCTAGACTGACGCAAATGAGGGAAACTGAGGCCCAGAAAGGGCAAATGACTTAGCCAAGGTCACACAGCACACAACCAGACCAACGTGCTTTTCAAATCACTGTGGGTTTCTTCTTTTGGTTTTCTGTTTAGTAGATTTAGAAAACGTCAATGTTTAATTACAAATCTAACTATAATTCACTAGTTTTTTTTAATAGTTAAAAAGCCAGGTTTAAAACAGAAGAGGACTATCAGGGGTCATTCTGAGATGAGGTATACTTGTTGGCTCTTAATTTGATTTGGTTCAAGTCCCTGGACCAAAAACAACCAATTCTGAACCGCATGGATTTGCCCAGCCCCCGGTTTGGCTGGTGTGGAGGAGGGAAGGAGAGGCCCGGCCCAGGATGGGGTGACATCCTCGCTGGCGAGCCCCGTGCACCCTGTGGCGGCAGGCCTGTACGGCCGGGGAGGAGTGGGAACACTCTGTGCCGAGTGTGGTCAGGCATCAGAGCTCCTGGCAGGTGAAGTCTCCATCTGTCTTGCAGTCCCCTCGCATTTTTTCTTCCTGTCCATGACGATGTCGTCAGTATCCCAGGGTCTTCCTGTCTGGCTCCTGGGAGGCTGCCAGACGTGAACACTTACTCCCCCGTCACTGGGAGCCTGTCACTGCCAAGGGGAGTGAATGGGCGGGGGGCGTGCTGTGGATGCAAGATCTACTTCTGGAAACTCCCTTTAGGCGTGAGACACCCAACTGAGTGGGAGGACCGATAAAGAGGGAGCAGGATGAAGATGTGAGAGGGGACTTACCTGAATTTGAGAAGCTGAAGGCAATTGCAAATTCTAGCTCAGTCTCTCTTGCACTTGGAGTGTGAGGTGGGAGGTCCAGAGGGGGCAGCCAGCCATCTTGCTGTGAATACTGCCAGTGGTCCCTGGGAAGTCCTTGGCTCAACCCTCCCCTTCTCTGGCACCTGCTGACTTTCTCCTGGAAAGCCCCACAGTGGCTGTGGACTCCTCACTCCCTGGGGATCCCAGTGGCCGAGGTGGGAACAGCTCTCTTCCCAGTGGTATCAACGCATCATGCCTTGAGTGTCCCTCCCCTCTGACAGTCGGCCAGGCTCTCAAGGCCCTTCAGCCTCTCCCACCTCGGGGTGAGCTCTCTGTTCACTTGGGGAACCGCTCCTCAGACTGTGGTGCAGGCGTCCGTCCTGCCCTGTAGGAAGGTTGGAGCTGGCGCCCCAGGGCGGAGAAGATGGGCCCCAAGGCAGGGCTGGGGACATGGTTTGCCACTAGCGTCCACCCGCCCCATCACCTGGCAGTGCGTCTCAAGCTGGGCAGAGAGTAAGGGGAATGCAGCCAAGGGAGTGCCCACCGGATGAGGAAGGGGATCTGGTGCTCAGGCCGCAGAGGAAGGTTCTGCGGCTTCACTCTCCAGCGCCAGCCCTGTGCATAATATGAGAGTAACAGCGTGGCCCCAGCTCTCCTTTCTGCACTGTTCCCACCGGCAGGACCTGGCCCCAGAAGAGGACCCGAGGGAATGCAGCAGATGGGAAAATGCCAGCCAGGAGCCAGGGGACACAGGGGCGAGTCACAGTCAGACGCGTCTCTCTGCGGCCTCCGTTTTCTTGCCTGTGAAGGAAGGGGTGGGACTCCTGCCCATTCCACCTCGAACTTTCTGTGATTCTTGGGAAGTGAGATGAGATGAGTTACCTCGATTGGCTTCAGTCAAAAGAATGACCGTCTAACAGCAAGAAGGAAGTTGAAGCTTGAACCCCATGCTCAGAACCCCTTCGCACACACTCTGCACCCCACCCCACCTCCTTGCCAGATGGCCACAAGGCCTGGTGCTCATGCAACACCCGTTTGCTGAATGAATGAATGGAGACTTCCTTTCTTCATGGACGGTCCCAGGACTGCGTTAGTCTGTGAGGACTTCTTTAATGAGGAACCACAAACTGGGAGTTTAACCCACAGAAACTTGTTTCCTCACAGTTATAGAGGCTGGAAGTCCAAGATCAAGGTGTCAGCAGGGTCATTTTCTGCTGCAGCCTCTCTTCCTGGCTTGTTAATGGCTGCCTTCTTACCACGTTGGCACATGGCCTTCCCTGTGTGTGCGTGGAGGGAGGGGCATCTCGGGGTCTCTTCCTCTTCTCATAAGGACACCAATCCCATCAGGTTAGGGCCCCCCCTGAAATCCTCATTGATCACCTCCTTAAATGCCCAAATACAGTCCGAGTGAAAGTTAGGGCTGCACCGTGTGACCTTGTGGGGGGAGGGCACAATTCACTCCATAGCAGCCACCTCTTTGCTGTGTCCTCACGTGGTCATCCATTAGTCTGTGTGTGTCTTTGTTCTAATCTCTTCTTATATGGACCCCCATGATGTTGGATTAGGGCCCAACCTAATGATCTCATTTTGCCTTAATCACCTCTTTGAAGATCCTATCTCCAAATAGACACAGTCTGAGGGGTTAGGACTCCAACATATGAATTTTGGGGGAACACAGTTCAGCCCATAACAGACTCCTAGGCAGACATTTCTGGGAGTGAATTCCCTGTAAACGGGATGACGATGTTCCAGGGTGACCATGATGGGCAAACCTGGGGAGAGCTAACAGGACCAGGGAACAGAGCCGCGTGGCCGCGGAGGGGGTTTCAGAGACCGAGAAGCCAGCCTGGGCTGCTGGGCATGACCTCCGATGTCTCAGTGAGTGAAATTCCGAGAGTCAAGAGACACCCTCTCGCAGCCTCAGTGTCCACATCTGTAATCAAGAATAATAAGCCCTTCCTTGTCTACGTCACAGAGTCAGAGGGAACAGCATGTAGGAAAGTGCACGGTGCTGCATGCGTGGGCTGCTCTGTCTGGTTGGGGGAAAGGACTGCCTTTGGTCTGAGGATGGATTTTTGTGGCTGGTCAGATACGCTCTTCGCCACAGAATGGTGGCTTTGTGGGAGCAAGGCAAGGCTGGTCTTTCTCTTAGGAGAAAGGAGAGTGGGGTCCATGCTGCTGCACTGGGAGCCCGTCGTGTCGTCTGAAACACTAGCTGCCAGGAGCCATCATTCCTTTTATTTTAATCCCCCATTTGGAGGGATAATACCTTAAGCCACTATCATCTTAGTGGGAATTAGCCTGACCAATTTTTCTCTTCTGTGATGGAAGCGATCTGAGGAGCATATGAGTCCTGACTATGTGGGAAGAGCGAAGGGCCACGACTGGGGAGGTGGGCTTTTGGCTGGCCCCTGGGGGCTCCTGCACGGGTGGGAGGAGCCTTGCTAAGCTGTGTCAGCTGGGAATTTGGGCAACAGTAATGCAACCGACTGCCGAAAGACCAGCTTGATCAACTGGGTGACTTTTCCAGTGCCTTCCCTGGGGGCAGCCTGCAGTCTCATCCATCCACTGATTTAGTTACCACTCATTCATTCATTCATCATTCACTCACAGAAATTAACTGAGCACGGCTGTGAGCCTGGCCCTGTGTGGACAAGTCCTTCTTCTAGGAGCTCATGGTCTTGCGAAGGAGGCCGAAGAATAAACAAAACACAAAACTCTGCCTACATTCCAGTGTGCTGGGTGCCACAGTGACAGGTGCTGGAGGAGAAGGGAACAGGAGGGACACCACCCTCTCCCCAGGGGAGTGGAGATGGGGGACAGAGTCAGTGTGAACTCCCAGACGTGGTCTTTGGGCCGGGTCTTGAACAATGAGGAGTCAGTTACCTGAAGGGAAAGAGCATCCCAGGAGTCTGCAGAGCGTGAACAAAAGGAGTGAGGAAGGGTTTGGCTTAGCGTGTTGAGAGGGGGTGTCTCGGGACCAGAAGGCAGGTGCTGACACAGGCGGCTCATAGGTCAGGAGCCCCACTTCCTTTCTGGGACTGCCTGGAGCAGGGGCGTCTCAGCCACCCCAGCTCTAGCCTTCCTGCGGATCTGGTGGGCCTGTTGTTCACAGGTGTGGCTTTGGTGCCAGGCTTGGCCCAGTGGGCCTCTCTGCAGGGCTGACAGGATCTGGGTAGTCCAGGGAGTATTAATCCAAGGGAAGCTGCTGATTGACAGCTGGGGGAGACTGTAACCCAAATGGGGGAGCCTGCAGAGATGACCCAGTCACCCCATTCAGCTAACGTCAGCCAAGACCTGCTGTGTGCCTGCTAGGGTCAGGGCTGGGTGCCGCAGGGTCTCGAACATGGGGAACTGACCCACTAAGCTCCTGGAGCTTACAGCTGGGGGGAAAAGAGACAAGCCCCATGGGTGCAACTAGAGGAAAAGTGATAGGTGGGAACAACGACCCCGTGCAGTCCCAGTCCTGCGTCTGCTGCCTGAGGGGTGGCTTTAAGGCCTGGTCAAGTATCAGGGCCCTCACCCTCTCACCCAGGGGCCAAAGGAACCACATGTCCACATGCCCCTCCTGGCATTTTGACAAGGCAACGTCACGCTGAAATGAGCATCACGTTGAAATGAACATGCAGGGCTGCCCGGAAAGAGGAAGTGGCCAGTGTGGGCAGAGACCAGGATCTGCAGACCTGGATCTCATCCTCCCTCTGTCACAGTGAGCCTTGGAGTAGTCTCTCTACACTCCAATTTCTTCTCTACAAAAGGGGAGACCCAGACTAGCTCACCCCCATGTTCCTGGCATTTCTATGAGTGTCTGTTAGGGAAACAGAGCCACACGGCTTAGGATCACCTCCCTGCTCTGCTGCCCACCACTTGTGTGACCTTAGGCAAGTTACTTGATTTCCTTTTGCCTCAGTTTCTTCATCTGTAAAGTGGGACTATGATAGAGCCTACCTCCCAGGTCATGTTAAGCAAGTTAATACCATGACGACCTTAGACCCGTATCTGACATAGATCTGCACTTGGTAAATGTTAGAAGGCAGAGAGAGAGAGACAGGCCGTCTTGAAAGAGAGTAACGAAGCTGGAGCAGTCCCTCTTCCTGTTTCCCAACCTCACTACAAATCTACAGTAATCAAGACAGTGTGATGCCATCATAAAGATGGACGTGTAGGTCAACGGAACAGAACTGTCTGGAAATAAACCCTTATGTTTATGGGCAATTTATATTTGTCAGGGGTGTCAAGACACTTAAATGAGAAAAGAATAGTCTTTTCAGCAAATAGTACTGGGACAACTGGCTATCCACAAGTGAAAGAAGGAAGTTGGGGCCTTCCCTTCCATTGTACATAGTAACCAACTCAGAACGGATCACAGACCCAAATGTGAAAGCTAAAACCATAGAACTCTCAGGAGAAAACTTAGGAGTAAATCTTCATGATCTTGGGTTAGGCAAAGCCTTCTTAAATATGACGCCAAAAACACTGGCAACCAAAGAAAAAATAGACAAATTAGACTTCATCAAAATTTAAAACTTTTGTGCTTCAAAGTACATCAAGAAAGGAAAAGACAACACAGTATGGGAGAAAATTTTTGCAACTCATATATCTGATAAGGGACTGGTATCTAGAATATATAGAGAACACTTACAAATCAATAAGTAAGAGATGAATAAGCAAATTAATAAATGGACAAAAGATTTGAATAGACATTTCTCCAAAGAAGATAGACAAATGGCCAATAAGTAACAAAGCTGGAGCAGTCCCACTTCCTGTTTTCCAACCTCACTACAAAGCTACAGTAATCAAGACAGTGTCAACATCATTAGTCATCAGGGAAACGCAAATGAAAATCACAATGAGATACCACTTCACACCCACAAGGATGGCTAAAATTAAGAAGACAGATAATAACAAATGTTGGCAAGGATGTGGAGAAATTAGAACCCTCACACATTGCTGGTGGGCACGTAAAATGGTGCAGCCACTCTGGAAAACAGTCTGGCAGTTCCTCAAAAGGATCAACCTAGAGTTACTATATGACCCAGCAATTCCACTAAGAGGTATACACCTAAGAGAATTGAAAACACATGTCCACACAAAGATTTGTACATGAATGTTCACAGCAGCATTAATCGTAATATCCAAAAAGTGGAAACAACCCAAAGGTCTGTCAACTGATTAATGGATAGACAGAAGGCAGTGTATCCACACAACATTAGCAGCAATAGAAAGGAATGGATGCTGATGCAAGCTGCAACATGGATGAACCTGGAAAGTGCTATGCTAAGTGAAAGAAGCCAGACACAAAAGGGCACATGTGCGTGATTCCATTTCTATGAAATTGCCCGGTAGGCAAACCCATAGAGACAAAAAGTAGCTTAGTACTCGCCAGGGGCCATGGTGAGAGGGAATGTAGAGTGATTGCTAATGGATTCAGGGCCTTTTTTGGGGGTGATGAAAATATTCTTCAATTAGATGCAGGCCAGATAGCCCGGCCTGGAGGCAGGTGGGCTGGGGCATGGAATGGGGCTCTGGAAAGGCCTGGGAGAGAAGCTGCAGAAGGTGATGCTGCTGTGCCCAGGGGAAGGAAGAAACACCTGCATGGCCCAACCTCCTCCTTCCCAGCTACCCAGCCTCGGCTCAGAACTGCACTGAAGCTGATCCAATGCTTCCCCGAAACCACAGAAGGATGGTGAGGGTCTGGCGCTGGACTCTTGGTCCACTCATCATGCCCCCAGCTTGACCTCTTCCAGTCGTGGGGACAGCATGCTGGCTGCTGACTCTGGCCCCCTCCCTGGGCTCAGGCTCCCCACACCCAGCTCAAGCCTGGACAGGAGGAAACCACACCCCTCCAGCGGCCTCCCTACCCGGGCACCACCCATGCGAGGGCCCATTTCACACTGGCCCAAGCCTCTGCCCACATGGAGGGTTGCCGAGCCTCCAGACAGCCTCGTGCCTGCAGGTGTTTGTCGGGGTTCCCTGTCCAGGAAACTCTTGACAGCACCACCCTGGCTGGCTGCACCCCTCCCTGGGAGATCACCCAAGTAGGGCTACAGGATGGGCTGCTGGACCCCAGACTGGGCCACATGTCCCCAGGGCTGCCCGTCACCCCCAAGGGAAGATCAGGTTCTGGTCCCAAATGCTCATTGATGGCATGGAATGAGATGAGGGCCAGTGAAGGTCGCCTGGGCCAGCCTTGTCATTTTACAGGTGAGGACTCTGAGGTCCTGAGAGGTCAAAGGGCTTGTGTAAGGTTACAGACAGACCTGGGGATAAAGGTCAGGACAAAACAGTACGATGTGTAATGTACACGTAGCCACTACTGCCATTTGGGACTAAAACCAAGTTCCTCGGTGATGAGCTCCAGGTCATCCCGCCTCCTCTGGCGCCTGTCCGGTGTCTAGACCCCCAGCATTGTGACTGCTCCTCCTCAAGCCCACTCCCCTCTCTGAGCTGGGCACCTGCTGTTCCTTCCTCATGGCTCCCGTCCTTGCTGCGCTCAGGTCTGTGCTCCCTCCCGGGTCACCCCCATGGCGGCCTCTACACCACGCCCACGCCCACGCCCACAATTCCATCCCTTTGGCTGCTTTGTTTCCTCCACAACACTTACCACCCCAGCGTGATGTCGGCAGAATTATTTGCTCGTTTGTTTATCGTCTGCCTCCACCCAGAACGTGAGTTCCAAGGGCGGGGACCTGGGATGCCACGTTCTCCAGTCTTCCCGAGCCCCTGGTCCAGGGACTGGCCCAGGATAACTGACCCGGGGGGAAGCTGATGGATGAGTGACTCCAATCGAGGAGCGCTCGGAGGTTTTGAAGGCACCGTCACAGGGAGGAGGCAGAGCATGTTGCTGAGGTTCTGGGGCTCACGGTCAGTCCTGGGTGTGAATCGCAGCTCCCCCAGCCTTGCTGTGTGGCCTTGAGCAAGTAACATGCCATCTCTGGGCCAACCTCAGGTCGCTCATGTATAGAACAGCACAATAATAGCACCTGCCTGATGGAGCAGCCGTGAGGGTTGAACAAGATCGCATGTGAGAAACTTCTAGCAAGCTGCCTGCCTCACAGAAAATGTTCAACAATTACTTCGAGGGTGACCTTGGGAGGGGGACGGTTTGGCCAGGGAGCCAAGGGTCTGTGGTGCCGGCCAACTGTATCATATGCTCTCACCATCTCAAATTCGGTGCAGAATGTGCTGAGGTATGAATTAATCAATTATTAAGCATTCTCTGTCTGAGGGAGGAAACCAGGCTTTCTGTCCCCGTGTGTGCTCTTAGATGAAGACTGTCAGACGGACACATCACTTTCTCCACCTGCATCTGCAAGAAGTCAAACGGGAATCCACGAGAGATCCTCATCTGCGATTTATGGAGGAAGTGATCGAGGCTTGAGGTGTTGGTGTGACCCTGGCCGTCTCAGGGCAGTCAGGGGGAAGGACAGGAAGGGCCCGGACTCACCGTCCTGGGGCTGCTGGCACAGGGTGGGTGTTCTCTGTGCTAACAGGCTCCCAGAGGAGTGCTCTCTGTCCCCTGTGTCGGGAGCCCCTGGGAGATGGGGCCTCTCTCAGGCTGGTCCTGGGCTGGGAGAGTGCCCTGTGGCACACTGGCTTTGGGTGGCATCCTGGAGCAGGCTCTAGAGGAGGCTGGTGGCTGAGAGCAAGCGGGGCTCCCTCCCACCCACTGGCCAGGCTGTGACCACACCTGCGGGAGGAAGTGGAATCCTACGCTGCCCTGCTCGGAAGCTGCTCCTCCCTCTCACCTTTGACCTCCTCTGGCCCCAGCCACCCCCTCTTGCATCCATTCTACCACTCATTCATTCATTCATTCATTCCTGGGCTAGAGAGGATGGAAACGTGAGGACCACCCAGCTCCCGACCTCAGACAGCTCCCAATTTCAGCCCCACGGGTCATTTTTCATCAGAAAGAGCCAGGAGAGGGCCACGTCGGAGGAACCATGAGCTCAGCCTTGTGCACCCTGGGTCAAGGCGGGCTTGGCAGGGAACAGGCTTATGGCCTGTAGAATTGGTCTCTTAAGAAACCGAGATGCTGCTCAGACTTCACCTCCTCCTGGAACTTTCCTGAGCCCCTCTGCTCCCCCAAACTGGGCTAGGAGCTCCCTCTTCTGTGCTCTAAGAGCCCCTCATGCTTTGGGGGACGGTGTAGTCCATAGGCTCTGGTCCTTGGCTCTGTGTCCTTGCGTGAGTTACTTAATGCCCATTTGCCTCAGTTTCCCCATATATAAAATGGGAGTAACAATAGACGTACCAAGTTCAGTAGCACCGTTCCATTGAGAGCCTTAAGGGTGAGTTCAGTGGATGGAGGCTTTGCCTGTCTCCCTGCTGGCTGTGCACTCCTTTGGGGTGGGACCAACACCTGGCTCCACGCCTGGCACGTGGGAGGCCTCACTGATCTCCTTTCAGATGACTGTTCTAGAACAGGGATGTACCCTTTCGGCTATGAGCCTTGGGGAGGAGAATGGGCCCTGGGCTTCCAGCCCCGTGCTCTGCACTGCTGTGTGGCCCCTGCTTCCTGCCCTGATTGCAGGGAGAATCAAGACCACCTTGTCTGAACCATAAGAAGGTGACATGGAAAAGTCAATGCAGGTGCATCTGTGGAAGGTTGGAGGGATGGGAGAGTGTCCAGAAACAGAGAGATAAACTGTAAAGTAATCGTATTGTTTATTGTTATTCTCAACCCCACTCTGGTGTGGGCCTGATACGTCTGTAGTGCTACTGCCTGGAAATAGGATTGAGTGGGATGGCCTCTGAAAGCCCCAACGTGGCAGGCGACCTGAGCTCAAGCTTAGACGCCGCTTCCCACACTCCCTCCACTGCGGGTGGAGCTGGCTAACATTATGGTCAAGCCAGCTCTTGCTCTGCTCAGATATCTAAGGTGTTCCCCCACCTCTTGTGACCTCACCTACGGCACTGCTGCCATGAAAGGGGAAGGAGGGCCAGAGCTGGGAACCCACGGTGGGCCTGCTCCCTGCAGGGCATGGAACAGTTAAGGGAACCTGCATGGCTACCCCTTAGAACTGGAGATCTGGGGACTGGCCTGGTGGTGCAGCGGTTAAGTTTGCACATTCCATTTCAGCGGCCTGGGATTCACCAGTTTGGATCCTGAGTGCGGACCTACTCACCGACTGCTTGTCCAGCCATGCTGTGGCTGGTATCCCACATATAAAGTAGAGGAAGATGGGCATGGATGTTAGCTCAGGGCCAGTCTTCCTCAGCAAAAAGAGGAGGGTTGGCGGTGGATGTTAGCTCAGGGCTAATCTTCCTCAAAAAAATAGAGAGAGAAAACTGGAGATCTGGAAGGAACTTAGAAATGATGGTTCAGCTCCTTATTTTACAGATGGGCGTGCTGGAGTCAGGCAAGGGGGCACGGAGTCCCAGGCCCTAAAACCAGTCAACTGGAGAGGCAGCCTGGGGCCCAGGCTTCCTGACTCTCAGCCCAGTGCTCTTTCTGCCTTCCTTGGTGTCCTGAGCAGTGAATGGGGACACTATCAGGAGGAGAGCAGCAGAACGCTGGCCTGGGTGCAGGGGAGAGCCCCAGGCCCGGCCTTTGCCACTGTCTCTTGTGTCTGACTTTGGGGGCCCCCTGGGGAGGCTGGACTGCCCACGGCATTGGCAAGTGGGATTTGGCCTTGTATCACTTAGCAATATGCTCTAAGATGTGGAAATGCCACTGGCCTCCCTGGCTGGCACAGTATCAAATCGAATAAACACCACCTTTTCTTTCTATTCCCTGGGAGGCCCCAGCATCAGCACACATGGTATTGTCCAGCTTCCAGGCTGGAACAGGGGCCTGGATATAGAAGGGGGCTTGGATGAGGAGAGGCTGCGCTCCTGGGAGACACTGAGCCTCTCTTATGCAGGAAAAAGCCTGCAGGTGGGTGGTGAGGGGGCTCCAGGGGAAGACGTCCCAAGTCCCGCAGGTGGGTGGTGAGGGGGCTTCAGAAAGAGGTGACCCTAGTCCTGCAGGGCGACCTCTGATCTGGAAAGATCTCTGAGTAGGAGACTAGGCCCTACAAAGTCTGCAGGGTCATTGTAGGGCCAGGGCTTGAGAGCTCCTCTGGTCTTAGCTGCTCATTTCACTAAGAAGGAAATATGGGGCAAAGGACATTTAAGGCCACACAGCCAGGACATGGTGGTAGCAGGACAGCCTTGAGGCCAGAGTCAAAGCCATCAGTGGGTCAGTGGGTCATCACATGGATTCTTCGGTCCATTCCTCACTCACCAATGGCAGCATTCACAGCTGGAGGGCAGTTTCCAGAACCTGTACTGAACCCGTACACCACTGACATAGTGACTGTGTCTTCCATCGGGGCCAACAGAGCCATGGGATGGTGAAGCAGCACGATGCGGAGCAAGGACGACAGGGCTGCATCCCCAGGCCTAGCGCTGTGCCTGGCATGCAGTAGGAGCTCAATCATGGCTGTTGAATACTCGAATACAGTTGGGAGGGGGCTGGGTTGCTGCACTGGAGTGCTCATGAGAGTTTGAAAGTTGAGAGCAAAGGAAAGGATGAGGTGGCCCACAGGGAGAAGAAAGCACTGGGGTGCATCACCCCCAGGAGGTGGTGCGGGAGGCCAAGCACCTCCCCTGACATCTCAGATTAATTCATTCACCACAGACTCCTGTGGGCTGGAAAGGGGACACCGGAGGATTTTAGCTACTCCCTGCCCCTGAGGCTTACGACCGAGGCAGGCATGTCCTCCTGCCACTGGCCCAGGGCTCCTTTGGGCCGTTGCACTGGGTGGATGCATGTTTATGTGTTTTTCACATGATGCAAATCCCCTGGCAAAGTGCAGGTGACTTTCCTTTGGGTCAGCGGGTCCCCCTTAAAGTTGAGAGGTGCTTTGAACGGCCGCTGTTTTCCCCCGTGTAGGCAGAGCCAGTCTCCCCATCCTGCTCAGGCAGCCTGTGTGCACACGGGCTGTCTCGGAGCCCAGCAAACCCCTTTTACCAGGACACAGGCACAGCAACACCTGTCAGGCCTGTTGTCAGAAGTCTTCAGCACTAATTTGGAGGAAGGCAAGTGGCCTTTCTGTTGTGGGTGTGGCAGTGGTTCCAACTCCGAGCAGAAAAGCACAGGCGCAGCACCGGCCGTGGGCTCGCTTGCCTGGGCGGAAAGGGCAAGTGCTGGCTAGAGAGAGGAATCATCGCTCACAGTCACATGTTCAGCCGGGAGTGGGGACCTCGGCTGGGTCAGAGAGTAAGGCTTGAGGACAAAAGAGGGAGGGAAGTCGAGCAGAGAAGAGGGCCCCCGAGAGCTGGGCTCCAGCTCCTGGATGCTCCCAGCGGAGACACAGGCTGACCCTGAGCGAGGAGAAGAGGGAAGTTTTCCTTACACCAGCCCTGGGAGCTTGGAATATAAATGCATGAACTTTCTAGAGCTCAAGGATTTTATTAAGAGGCTGCCCAATTCATTTATGAGATAAACACTGTGTGCTGTGGCCCAGGTATGCAAAGAGAAACCAAAACCTAGAACTTGGTCTCTGTCCTCCTGGGAGCTTATAATGGGGAACAAAAAGCATTTCTCCAATATGTGGGTTTCAGAAGGTGTTTGTGTCTTTTTAATCAAGTTTGTCAGAGAAAGTCTCAGAGAAGGGCAGGAACTGGGCCCGCTGTGCTGGTGAGAAATGAGCCAGGGCCAGGGGTGCAGTTTCCTCTCATGTTACGCTCTTCTGAGCCCTGGGATGCTGAGAGACGCTTAGGTTACCCTGAGACCAAGACCCTACGTCTGGGGAGACTAGTGGGTGACACCCCCTGCAGCCATGTCCTTCCCTGGAGCTTCATGGTGCTTCCCCCGCTATTTCCCCTGGGCCCTTGCAAAGAAATGCCATTTCACGCCTGCTCTCTCAGATGTGTGCCCTGAGCCTGCCACCATTGCTCAGCTGATGTCAGGGTCGCTGGAGAGAAGAGCTAAATATAGCCCCGATTTGAAGTGCTGCTCTCAAGGGCTGAGCTGGCAGCTGGCCCCTCCACCTTTCCTCTACACGGGAGGCATCTCAGCCAGAGTGGGGGTGGGGCGATGAGGTGGGGGAGCGGAGGGGCCTCCAGGGCCAGTCAGGCGGTGGAAGGTTCTAGAGTCCATTCTCATACTGAGAGAGAGCCCGTGGCCCACAGCCGGGGCTGTGTTGGCATTGCTCCTGCTGTGCCAGGCTTGGGGGCTGCATTTCGGTTGGTTTTGAGGGAGGCCGCAGGTGGGACTTGTGCACAGACACACACGTGTACATGGCCGCGTGGGCGTTGGGAGCACCTAGCTGTGCCTGTGATAATCTGCTAGGGCCGCGAGGGCCCTGGGCAGGTCCAGCCTCCCACCTCAAGGAGCTGTGGGCGTCCGATGTCTGACAGCCCCCGTAGACTGACTTCTTTCTTCTTAGACTCTACAGACAGGGGAGGAAAACCTGTCCTGTGGTAGCCTTATCCTGCTGTGCTGGTTGGTAAGCTCTCTTGTGTCTAACCCAAATCTTTCCTGGCTTAATTGAGCTCTTGTCCATGTTCTGGTCGTCTATCTTGGGGGCGAGTATTTCCTGTATTTGAAGCTAGAGGTGCAGCATCTCTTGGTCAAATGAGACCAGCTTTCCATCAGAGCAGGGGCTAAATTCACTTTAGCATCTCTGATCACACGTCTACCATGGTGGGCCAGGGACACCGAGTGTATGGATCCCCTCCTGGGAGCTAAAACCTAGCTGGAGAGGCGTCTGTATATGTAAGGGACTCTTGCATAGAGTGGGCTGTGAGGAAGGCTAGGATAGTGGAGCAGAGAGGTCTCTGAGGGTGGGAACAGAGACATGTAACACAGCAAACAAAGGGAGTCTTAAATTCGGCATTCCAACTTGGGCGACACTATTTAATCCCTCTGAGCCTCGGTTTCTTGATCTGTAAAATGGGACTAATAGACGATCTAATTCATAGGGTTGTTAACAGGGGGAAATGAGGTGGGGGGAGAGGGAATGAGAGAAAGATAGTGAACAGGAGAACAGAGAAGCAGCTCTCGGGAGTCCAACCATGGGTGAATCCTGGTAGCTACGTCCCGGCGTGTCCTCTTGCATTAGTTTCTTCATCTGCAGACAATCATAAGGTTTTTGGCTGAAATGACTTACTGTATGTCAAGCGCTCACATTGTGCTTGGTACATAGGAACTCAATAATGGGCCCTGTTACTCTGTTGGGGACCTGACACAATGGGCAGGTGAGGAGGGAAGTAATTTGACCTGGGCAGGGAGCAAGCATGTGGAGGACAGCTGTGCCCTGCCCAGGGATGGCTCTCGAGGCAGTGGGACAGCCTAAGCAAAGACATCGAGATGGCACACACCAGGAAGTTCTGGAAATGGAGAGCCATGAGGTGTGGCCAGGGGACAGGGAGCAGGTGTGGGAGAGAGTGGTGAGGGAAGCAGGAGACTGAGCACCTGGATGCAGAGCCAGTACGGAGCCACTTGGGTCAAAAGTCCAGGTTAGCCTCGATTTTCTATGTGTGAAACGCGGGTGGTGAGAATGGTGACCTGGCGGAGCTTGCAGGCTGTACCCTGATCCCATCTGTGACAATTCAGGTGCAGATGCCCTGAGATCCATGAATGTGGAAGAGCTGGAAGGACTTCTGCTCTGTCCTGCTGCTCACACCAGATCTGGGACCCCAGAGAATAGCACAGGGGTCCCTACCTGGGCACAGTCAGTGGCATGCAGGTGGCAGCACAGCAGCCTTGGAGCTCCCCAGTCAACACCCTTCCTGGGTGGCCCCTGGTGACCAGCTCAGCAATTCTCAGCAGGCAATGAGCCCCAGACCAGCAAGGTTCCTACACAAACTCCACGCAGCCTGGGACCCTGAAGCCTCCGCCACCCCCCCTTTGGGTCACTTTCTCCTACAGCCATTGCATGGCCACCTGGCCCTAGACCCTTCCAGCCCTGGGATGTGGTCAGAAATGGAAAGGACACATCTAAGGCCCTGACTCACAGACACCTGCAGGCACACGATCACGTCTCCTGCCCTGGGTGTGAGTGGAGGGAAAGTAGAACAAGCGTGAACAGGGCCAGGGGTGGGGGGCACTTCTCAAGTTCAGACATCAGGGGGCCTTGGGGGCTTTGGTAAGAGCCCAGCTCTGTCCTTGCTATGGGGGCAGGATGTCACTGGACTCAGAGCCCCTGCATCCTCTCACTTCTCCCCTTACTAGTCATTGTGGTGGCCCTGTTCTCTCTTGAGGTGGTTCCCAGCCCAAGAGAGCCCAGTGGCTAGATGTGGGTTTGGCTTTTTCCTCTGTCTTCTGTGCCTGCTGTGATGACAGGGAAGGGCCAGGAAGGCAGCCCTGGGGGGCAGGCAGGGAGGTGTCGGGGTGGGGCACACCCTTGTAATCCAGGGTTGACCTGACTGACGCAGAGATGTGATTGTGAGTATGGGCCTTAGATGTGTGCAGCATGTACTTGTATATGGTAGCTTGTACCTGCGTGTCTCTGTGCTGTGGCTACGTGGGTGTATGAGCTTCATGTACAGTTAGCATGTACACGCCGGGGATGTTTGTGTGTAAAGTGTGTGTACATTGTGAGTATAGTGTGTGTGTGTATAAGTGTGGTGTTGTGTGGAGTGTGTTCTTGTAGGTGGTGTGTGTATGAGTGTGATTGTGTGTACGTGTATGTGTGAGAGACAGAGTGTGCGCCACACCCACTCAGGATAAGGGTAAAGATGACTCGCAGTGGCCCTGGAGGCATGGCTACTTGTATTTAAATGTGACAAAAATATAAATGTATTTTTTTAAAACAGCAAACAACTCTTCAGGTGAATAACTGTATTACTATTAGCTTCAGAGAAAAAGTATGTCTTGCCTTCGAGGCCAGCTTTCTGCGTCTCTTGGGAAAGAGCTGGAGGAGTTTGGGGCCGTGGAGGGGTCAGAGTGCAGCCCCAGATGTGGCTGTCTGCAGGCCTGGCTGCTGGTGACAGGGCAGCCCTGGCTTGAGGTCCACAGTCCTGGATGGGCCGTGGGGGTCCTGAGTCCTGCTTTGGCCTAGGCCCAGACCCACCTCCTGACCTCGGGGGCCTCCTTGGTGAGCCAAGGCCCTGCTGGCTAGGATGGCCTCAGACTGATGGGCCCCTCCAGCCTCCTCACCTCAGGGCACTCCGGAGTGACCAGATCCTGCAAGCCACTCAGACCGTGGGCTCTGAGGTCCGGAGGCAGGGACTCAGGCCCAGCCTGCTACCTTATTCGGTCAGCAGATGTCCTGCCGGCTGCTCCTGTGTGCTAGGCGCTCTGCTGGAGGCTGGCGGTGGAATGGGGAACCAAGCCGGGCTGGGGGCACACCCACCTGGGCCAGGGTCCCGCAGAGGTGACGGGTGTTAATCACAGCTCACACACGTGCACAGCCGCCTGTGGCTGTTGCTAGGAAGAAAGTCCACTGGGCTCTTGGGAAGTGCACAGGTCAGCAGACACCAGCTGGGTGACACTAGCAGGTTCCTCACTCCGTCTCCGCACCTCCAAGGTGGGTAACGATGCGTGCCTCGTGCAGTTGGGGTTAAGTGAGATGGCACAGGGACAGCCGCAGGCGGGGCGCTTGCTGAGTGCCCGGAAGGTTACGCTGTGCTGTTGTTACCTTGTCTCCTCTGTCCCTGCCTCTGAGCATCACCCCGAAGACTTGCTGGTTTGAGGCTTCTGGAGCATTTAACAGCCATTTGGAGTAAAGGGCTGAGGCTGTGTTTGGGGGAGGCCTGGGGGGAGCAGTGGAGGGGCGTTTGGAGGAAGGAGTGAGGGGAGAAGGGTCAGAACGGCAGGATGCCGCCCCAGCTCTTGGGGGTGGGGGTGGGCTGTGGGCAGGAAGAGTAGACAGAGGAGAGGGTAAAAGGACAGGGCTGGAGGGGGCTCCAGGGTCCATGAAGGCAGAGAGGAAGAGCCCCTCCTTGGACCTTTCCCTGCTGAGGTCTGCCCCCCTAGGAGCCAGTGAGCCCCCACTGCTCCTTCTCTTGGTGTCTGAGGGGCCTGGCCTGGTGGCCCAGACACTGTGGGCCGCCTAGCAGCTTGGCAGCCAGGACCAGAGCCGTGTCCTCACACGACCCTAGCCTCGGCATCCTGTTTGTACTGAGCCAAGTGCATGGCGGTCCAGGGCCCGAAAGGATGCCAGGAGTCCACGGCGTGCAGCCAATTGCAGCTCTGTGCCGGCTGAAGGGAAGAGGCTGCCACTCTGATACCTGGTTGGAGAGAATCAGCAGCGAGCCTGGGGCCTGGGCCAGCAAGAGAACAAAGTGGTTCGCTGACTGGCAATGGGCTCAGTAGCCTGTGACAAGGGGGAAAGTATGTGACACCTCAGGTTGTGGTCACTGTGAACGAGTCCCATACAGCCCGGATGAGTGCTGCTAAGCAAGACACACTCCTTGGGGTGGGACATCAGCAGTTGGCAAGACCCTGGGAGCCCCATGGGGAGGGCAGGAGCTGCGTCGTGTGGTCTTGCTCCAGCTCTGCTGCCAGGGCAGCATCCGCAGACGCCCACGAGGAGGGAAAGTTGGCGGCCTTTCTACAGGACCCAGCCTTCCCTCCCGAGTGGGGCTCGCTCTGCACTTGTGGGTTGCAGGTGAAATGCAGGGTCCGCCATGGCCTCCACCCAGGGTATGCCCAGTAGATTTCTAGTGGCTTCCTGGGGTCCCATCCCCTCTCTGACTGGCATGTGGGCTCTGGAGGGGCAGCCTTTTCACAGTGACACCTGCTGGCCCTCTGCGGGGAGGCTTGGACACAGAGGAGGAAGGAAGGCCTGGGGGAGTGCATTAAGTTGAGGTTGGAGTCCCATCTGTGTGCCTGCAAGGCCTGATTGTACTTCCTGTTTCACGATGGATGCCACCTCTCATCTCAGGTTCCTCCTTCCCTTCCTAGGGGAAGTTTAAAGACGAAGGCCATGCTGGGGTCTTAGGCACGTTGTGAGGCAACCACCACTCCCCGGGCGGGATACAGGAGCTCAAAGAATTGGGCTCCTGAAGAAGCCACTTACTAGCTGGAGATTGCTAAGACCACCCAAGACTATCCTGCTTATTCAACTACCTAAGTAGACAGTAAGATCCCTACCCCTCATACCAGCAGGCCCCCCTCAACAGCTGGGCTGCCCTAAGGGGGCCTCGGGGAGAGGGCTGTGGGGCCAACTCTGCCTTGAATCCTGTAGCCCCTACCTATGTATTCCCTATCCTCAGGGCAGCCCCAGGGTGAGTCAGCACCCACGGCCACTCCTCACCTCCCCCCTTGGGGTGTCATCAGCAGAGTCTTCTCCTCAGTGGCTGGGTCCTCAAGGCCTGACCCAAGGGGACTCTGGCCAGGGCAGAGAGGAACAGGAGGGGATGGTGGGTGGGAAATCTCGTCGCTTCTGCTCTGCTCCAGCTCTTCCTGCCTTCCTTCTTCCTGAGTTGGCAATTTTGAGTGTTCTGCCTATATTCTCGGTACAAGTTCTTTATCAGATATGAGATTTGCAAATATTTTCTCCCAATCTGTAGCTTGTCTTTTCATTCTCTTAACAATGTCATTCACAGATCAAAGGTTTTGAATTTTGATGAACTCTAATTCATCAATTTTTTTCTTTTATGGACAGCTTTTGCTGTCCTTTTTAAGAATTCTTTGACTAATGCAAGGTCATGAAGATTTTCTCCTATGTTTTCTTCTAAAAGTTTTATAGTTTTACATTTCAATCTATGATACATTTTAAGTTAGTTGTTGCATATGAATGACTAATTGTTCCCATGTTGTTTATTAAAAAGACTATCTTTTCTCCATTGCATTATCTTTGCGCCTTTGTGTAAAATCAATTGACCATATACGTGTGGGTCTATTTCTAGACTCTTTGTTCTGTTCCATTGATCCGTATTTCTCCCTCTTTGCCAACACCACACTGTCTTAAGTACTATAGCCTTAAAATAAGTCCTAAAATCAGGTAATGTGAGTTCTTTAAATTTATTCTTTTTCAAAATTGTTTCCGCTGTTCTAATTCCTTTGCCTTTTCATATAAATTTTATAATCTGCTTGTCTATATCTACAAAACATCCTGCTTGGACCTCTATTGAAATTATGTTAAATCTACAGATCAATTTGGGGAGAATTGTCATTATATTGTCATTAGATTGAGTCTTTCAATCCATGAATATGGTATGTCTCTATCACTTAGATTTTCTTTGATTTCTTTTACTAGTGTTCTGTAGCTTCAGCACACAAATCTTGCACATTTTATTAGATTTATTTCCAAGCATTTCATTTGAGGGAGCTAGTTTAAATGGTATATATTTTTAAAATTTAAATTTCCAATTGTTCGTTAGTAATCTATAGAAATAGATTTGGTTTTTGTATGCTGACCTTGTATCATGAGACTTTGCTAAACATACTAATGAGTACGTTTACTACTTTGCTAAACATACTAATGAGTACGTTTAGCAAAGTAGTTCTATGAGCTTTTTTGTATCTTCCTTGGGATTTTCTATCTAGACAATCGTCATTTTCAACCAGGGGCAGTTTTCTTTCTTTCTTTGCAATCTGTATGTACTTTATTTCTTTTTCTTGATTTATTTCAGTGGCTGGGACTTCTAGTATGATGTTGAGTAGGAGTGGTGAGAGTGGACATCATTGCCTTGTTCCTGATCTTAAGAGGAAAGAATTCCTTTACCCTTAACTGTGGGTTTTTGTGGATGCTTTTCACGCACATCAGGTCAGGGAAGTTCTCTTCTATTTCTAGTTTGCTGAGTCTTTTTTTAAAAATCATGAATGGATGTTGAATTCTGTCAAATGCTTTCCTTATGCATCAATAACATGACGTGTAGTTTTTCCTATCAATATTGTTGATTACATTGATTGATTTTTTAATATTGAACTATTCTTACATTCCCAAGATAAATCTCAATTGGCTATGGTGTGTCATTCTTTCTAGGTACTGGATTTGATTTGCTAACACTTTGTTGAAGATTTTTGCTTCTATGTTTGTGAGGGCTATTGTCTGTGGTCTTATTTTCTTCTATAGTATTTGTCTGGCTTTGGTACCAGAGCAGTGCTGGCCTCACAAAATGAATGGGGAGGTGCTGTTTCTTCTTTTATTTTCTGGAAAAAAAGTGTGAAGAATTGGTGCTATTTCTATCATAAATGTTTGGTAGACCTTAGTGTTTTGCTTAAGAGGATTCTCTAAGCTTCAGGCCCCAGAAAGCCTGGATTCAGCCCTATTTGGGACTTTGAGGATGGGCTATGGAATAACAGAGGTTTCAAAATGTCATTTCTGAGAGTGTCATAAGAAGCAGCAGGGGACTGCAGGCCCAGACAGGTGAACCGGTTCAGTGTCCCACTCCTTGAAGAAATTACTATTTCCCATCCCAGCCAGTTTCATGGAGAGCTATAGCTAACTCTCAGTGGGGCAACACAGTTTGGGTAAGACTGTCTCTGATTTGCTTGAACCACGACTGGCTGTGTGACTTTGGGGATATCACTCAATCTCTCTGAGCCTCAATGAGCCAATGGGAAAAAGAAGATGACAAATGTGTCCCCCTCAGAGGGCTGGTGTAAAAGTGAAACTGTGCTCAGAGGACTAGAGAGTTCTCCTGGAAGCAGGTATAAGGAACTTTAAACAATTCCATGGTTTACAAAGTAAGGGGAGGAGAGAGAACTGGGAGGAGAATAAGCAGAATGTGCTGAGGGGGAGACAGGAGGAGAGCACCTCCCAGGGCAGTAATAGCTGCCATCTGTGGCTTCTGGTCTCCTGGATATTCTCACAGGCATTATGTCATTGGCGCCCCCCCGGGCCCTCTGAGGGGGCATGGTTGCATGCATTCATTCTTTCAGCATGTCCTGGGGTCCTGCTCTGGGCCAGGCATTTTACAGATGAGGAAACTGAGGCTCAGAGAGGTTAGGAGTTGATCTCTAAGGGAACACAGCCAGTGACAGACCCAGAAGAGAGCCCAGGTGTTTTGGGCAAACTGTGCTTTTCCCCTGTGCTAAATTCGGAGGAAAAGAGACCCACAGTCTAGCCTTCAGAGGCGTGCGGCAGGAGCTCAGAGCGCCGCCCTCGAGCTGGACGGCTGGGCTTGAAGTTCTGCTCTGCCGCTTACCTACCTGGGTAAACTAAGTGCATTTCCTAACCTCAGGGCTTCAGTTCGCCGTCTGTAAAACGGAGGAACACTGCGTCTGCCCCATAAGGTCGTTGCGGGTATTAAGTGTGTTAATAAGTACAAAGTGTTCTGAACAGCTCCCGGCACACGTGAGGGCCACACAAACATCAGGCGTTATTTGTCAAGATGCTAGGCCGGGCTTCAGGCTCTGTGAAGCCGCCCGCTTACAGAGGATGACGTTCTAAACGTTGCGGCAGCTGAGAGACCCCCAGCCAGTCCCTGTGCCGGGCGGATGGCGGGGACCTCTCCGGGACGTGCAGCCCTCTGACCGCAGAGCAGGCCAGCGCTCAGTCCTCGCTCCATGAGGACACGCTGCCTCGCGGCTCTTAGGCCCACGCGTTTCAGGATCTGATCTTGGGAGAGAGACGGGGTGACAGGAGGTGACAAGAGATGTGGAGGAGAGGTGGGTGTCTTCTCCCCTGAACTACCTTCCCGGGGGAGAGGTGCCTTCTGGAACCTTCCAGGGCCTGGGAGAAGGTGAAGAGGGTTGGGGGAGCAGCAGCCCCCCTTCTCTCTTGCAGACGCCGAGCCCTCCGGGGGCAGCCCGCCGACCCCAGCCCCGCGCTGCCGCGGAGGAGGGCGCCCGCCGGCCCTCGGAGCCCCCGCTGGCGATGAGGTCACCGCGGAGCGGCCCTCTGCGTGGCTTAGGGGCTGGCGCCACCTTGTGGCCGGGAGCGGAGGCTGTCTTTGCACGGGGTCTGGAGGATTAGCGAGAGGCGGCTGGCTGGACGGCCCCAGAGGTTACCTAGATACATGCTGGATTTTACGTGGGCCCTCAGTCTTTTATTGGAGACCCAAGGACTTAAAGATAGAAGAGGGGAGTGCAGGAGACTGAGGGAGCAGAATAGGTAGAAGGCACTTGATCGGGAAATCCTGAGCTGGACTCTGATTCAGCTCCTAGTCCCAGGTGGGAGGCTGTATGAGCTGGCGTCCCAGGAGGCATGATTTCCAAATTTAGTTTTGGGCTTGATCCTGGTGCACGCTGGGCTCCCAGAATCTGTTTGCTCATCATCCCGCGGGGAGAGGTCTGGCTTCGCCCACTCTCACCCTCATTTCTTCCCGTACCCTAGGATGCTCTCACAGAGGGAATTCAGAGTTGGTTTCTCTGGCAGACATTGTAGTTGAATCAGCATGTTCCGGGCCCCTTGCCTTCCATTGCCCTGGCCATGATGGGAGAGGGGTGTGTGGCTTGGGGGAAGTGGGCGGGGAGGGCCAGATCAAATGCTCCTTTTGCCCTGGCAGGGCAGACCTAGGTGAATCTGTTCATGTCACCTTGGCCTGGGACCTGGATGGGTAAGCTTGACTCTGTCTTGTAGTCATTTCGCCACCTTGGGCCACATGTGAGTCTGGAGAGGCAGAGTCTGTGGTCTGAGTGTACCCCTGAGAGAGTATAGATTTGTGGTCCGGTCCCTGTGGGAGTCTGTGGCCCACAGCATTGTGTGTTGCGGTTACCACATGGGGACAGAGCTGAGTTTTAGATCACAGAGACCACATCGACCTGTGAGACCCACGGCACCAAAGCTTTGCTGGGCATGTGGCTGTTCTGGGTGCTGCTGGGGAACCTCTGGACTTGCAGCCCTGCCTCAGTCCCTCAGCCGGGGCACCCCTGTCCCCAGCTGCTCTGCCTCCCAAGCTAGCGTCAGATCTGATCAGTCTGACCCTCCTTCGCCCTTGATTCAGAGTCTGCCCACCCCCAACCCCTCCCAAACCACCTATAACACAGCGGGCCCTCCCTGTCGGGGCTTGTGGTTGCCTCACCTCTTCCTCTTAGTCCTCTTCTTCAGGCCCCAAATTTCACATTGCTTCCCTCTCCTTTCTCTTTCCATTCCCTCTTCCGTCTCTCCCTCTGTCTCTCTGTGCCTCTCCTCTGTGTGTGTGTCTCTCTCTGTCTCTGTGTCTGTCTGTCTTTCTGTCTCTCTCTCAGTGACCCTGTAGCTTTATAGGTCAGGTCCAACAACCTCCCTGGCCTTTTCGGAGCCTCTACCCGGTCCCTCGATTTGGGGAACTCCTGGGGAGGCCTAGAGAGAGGCGGTGACGTGTGGGAAGCACAGAGCCGGTGACTGACAGACCTGGAGCAGAACTGGGACTCAGTGCTTCGTTTCACTTCAGAGCCTCAGCTTCCCCATGTGTTAAATGACGGTGGCCAGACCTGCCCCACAAGGCGTGGCAGGGACTCCAGGAGGTGATGGGCCGGCCGCCTGCCCTTCCCCCACACCCTCCCTGACAGAAGCCCCTGCAGTCCGTTTGCCTCCTGGCCTTCCTCCCCTTAGAGTTCACTCCAGGGAGTGTATCCAGAGGAAATAAAGTACCGTCGCAGCACCCCCGGGTGGGTCCCCTCAGAGACACGGTGACCTGGAGGCTCTTGGGAATCCAGAGAGATGGCACAGCATTGTTCACCCGGTGTCGGGCGGGCGCACATTTGTTTCAGGTCACACCGCTGGGTCACAGGGTTCTGAGGCACACCCTGGGACACCCTGGACGCTGCCCGTCATGCCTCCAGTGCATGATGAGAGCACTGGGGGGAGGCCCGCCACTTTGGAATTGGAGAGGAGCATCACTTTACAGTTTTAAATTATTTTACAAATGTATGCTTTTGCATCTTTGTTTCTAAGCATGGGCTTCTGTAACATTAATGCAAGGTTTTGGGCAGCGCCCTACTGCCCCTGTTGCTCCCTCTCAGTGACCCACTTTATGTTGCATCTCATCAGTTTGCTGCAGAAGTGGGCATGGGCCGCCTTCACGTGCTGTGGCAGGGTTGACCTGCCGGCACTGCTCAGCCTGGAGGACGCAAGTCGGCTGGGGAGACGGCGCGAGCAACAGACAAGCTCTTGTGCTCTGCGAGAGACAGAAAAGATGGGAGAAAGGAGAGAGAACGGGAGGTGGGGCCAGAGGGCAGGCAGGGTCCCATTAGCCCAAGGGTGGGGCTTGGATTTTATTCGAAGCCATGAGAGGGTGGAAGGAAGGGGTGACGTGACTGCATTTGTGCTTTTCAAAGAGCACCTTGCCCGCTGTGTGGAGAAGGGCTTGTTCTGGGACCAGAGGGGCTGGGAGACCAGCTGGGAGCATTCTTCTTCCATCGAGGCACGGGGGCTGGTGGTGGTGGTGATGGGAGCAGAGAAGGGACAGTCCAGCAGCCCCAAGTGGGCCTCTGACAATGCTCGAGGACAGTGGGGACGGTATTGGGTGTCAGCCATGCTCTCACCATCTATGATTCAGTCTCGGCGCTATAGGAGGCACAGTGACATACATTCCCAGGGGACGGTCAGGGACGCACATATGGTTCTGTCTGATTGCCTGTGGCCCCCGGCTTATGGTTCTTGTTCTTGATCCTTCCTGGGCCCACAAAGCCATGCTTTCTGCACTGTGCTTTCGGCTTGGTGCTGCCAGCCCCTCTGGCCCTGGCCTGGCCCCGGAGACCACTGGCTGACTCAGTATTTTTAATTCTCCCCTTGACCATGGCTTGGAGACAGCTTCCAAAAGTTAGGGTAAAATGAGGCATGGGGTTTTCTCACGTGGGCCCAGGATGCTTGCCTCCCACACATATTATCTCTCTAATCTCCCTCCAACCCCGCAATGCCATGATTCTTCTCCTAAGAAGACTAACAAGGACACAGAGTTGCAGTAATTAGTCCCAGGTACCACAATTAGAAAATGACAGAACCCATGCCCTCCACTTGTACCTGCTTCCTTTGCCCTTTGTCCCTCCCCGATGGAGCAGGCTGGGTGCATTTGTGTGACTCCTGGACGCAGGTGCCATTGCGCGCTCTGTGTCTGTGTGGAGGGCGGTGCATGGGCTTTGGTGTCTAGCGGCCTGGGGCCAGGTCCCAGTGGCTCCTCCATCCAGATATGGAGCCTGTGCTAATGAGCCCAGCTGTCCCAAATCTGTCCTACATGGGAATTTTACCCGCCTGTTACCTGGGACCCGGGCAACATATGGCCAGCCAGCTACTGGTACTTAGTAGGAGCTTTACAAATGTCAGTTCCCTACCCTTCCTCCTCCAGAGAGGGGCAGGGCTGTGCACTAGAGGGGGAAACCCAGTTGGCATGACCCCCCCTGGGACCCGGAGCTGAGAACGACCGCCTGCCTTCCGAGCTCACCTGTGATGCTTCCCTGGCAGGCCCTGGGAGACCATTTGGTCCCACTCTCTTATTTCTCATTTTCCTGATGAGCAAACTGAGGCCAGGCGGGGGGCGGGGAGGAGGACTTGCCTAGGGTCACAAAGCAGGTCAGACCCCTCCCCTGGCCTGCCCCAGACCCCAGCCCACCCTGAAGGTTTAGTACCACGTTGGTGGGCTGGGAGAACCCCTAGAGCTGGCCCAAGCATCTGGAAGGCCTCAGAGCAAAGGCGGGGACCCCAGCACAGGGTGCTCTTGGTTTTGGGGGACGGCAGGGCCCTTGCACAGCGCCCGCCCCCACCCACGCTCTCTGTGTTCTGTCCCGTCTCTCTTGGCAGGTATATCCGCACCATGTACCTGGGCATTCAGAGCCAGCGGCGGAAGGAACACCAGCGACGCTTCTACTGGGCTATGATGTACGAATATGCAGACGTCAACATGTTGCGCCTCCTCGAGACCTTCCTGGAGAGCGCCCCCCAACTGGTGCTACAGCTCTGCATAATGATCCAGAAGAACAGCGCAGAGACGCTGCCCTGTGAGTGCCCCCCACCCCGGAGGCTGGGAAAACGACCTTCCCGAGGGCTGGGACAGGCCCCCACCCTCCATCCGGGGACCACCTGGTGGCCGCCTCCTGCACTCTCAGTGCTCAGCACACGCTATGGGCATTGCCCATCCTGATCCCTGAGTCCTCAAGACACCCAGGCCCCCGTATGATGCTGACCCAGCCCACAGCAAGAGTGCACGAGTGGCACAGACGTTCCCCGTACACCCGTGTGCAAGCCTGCCCCGCCCACTCAAGACCACTGTGATTCATACCAGCAGAGCAGATCTGGGGTCTCAATGTCCCTGGGAGCAGCAGAGCGAGGGCCCTGGGTCTCCCAGTTGGAGGGACAGCCCTTTTTCTTTGACGCTTCCCTGAGCCAAGTTGTTTGCACATACACGGGATGGGGGAGATGGCTCAGAGATAGCATGTGACAAAAAGACTAAGTCATGTCAGGCAGCACCAGCAGTTTTAGGCAGTTTTGAGCTGTGGTGCTCCTGCTTCACAGCAAAGCTCATGTTGAAGCGCCGTTTATAAAAGAGGCTCAAGAAGCTCTGGTCTAGTTGAATGGGGGAGAGGAGGTCCAGAGCCGCACTCACCCCGCCCACTGGTCCCCCCACCCCCCTCCCGGCCACGGTGGCCCCAGATGAGCTCGAGGAGCAGCAGAAGCCCTCAGAGCCCGGTCCAGACAGCACTGGTCTACAGCAGCGGGACGTCCCTAGGCACCACCTGGCTGCCCAAGGAGCCCTTTTGAGGTTTGACTTCGTGGTCAAGGCAGTGCCACAGCAGGCCGCCGATGGTCAGGCCAGCCTGGACGTGCTGTGGTCGTGCCTCACACGACGTGTGGTCGAGCACATTTCAGGGGCATTGGAGCTCCGGCAGGGGAGAAGGTCTAGGATGAGGAGGGCCTGGAGGTTGTGACACATCAGGGAGACCAGAGACATTTAGTCAGGGGAAGACGTGGCCTAGGTGAATCCCAGCATTTGAAGGGATGCCAGGGGGAAGAGTGATCATCCCAAAGGGCAGAGGGAGCTACCAGGAGACTTATCGATTCAACATGTGAGAGACATTTCAAACAGCAGAAGCTATGCAGTGATGGAAAGACTGTCTCAGGAAGTAATGAGTTTCCTGTCACTAGGAGTATTCAAGCAGAGATGTTTCTGAAGGGACTCAGCCCAGAGGTCCCTGGCTCCAGAGGGTAGGAGCATGTACGAGCATGGGGTAGCAAGGCAGTGGGGGGAGAGGGGTCTACTCTCCATGCCCTACCTCTCCCTGGCCATGGGACCTCCTGGCCTCCTGGGTTCTCAGTTCTGGGTTCCACAGCTCCTCAAGGTGCTGCAGCAGGCCCTCAGTGCCACCAAGTTCATGAACACCTGCAGGGGCTGTCCAGCAGAACCCCCTCGTCCCATGTGGTCTGGCAAGGGAAGCCAAACTCTGGGCCTTTCATCGAACAGCTTCGCCTCCTTACTTTTTCCAGACTGGCTGGCCCTTTGCAAGCTCCATTCCCCTTAGCCATTTTTGCATAAAGGGAGTTTAATCTTCAAAGGCCAGTCAGAGAAGACTGAGCCGTTCAGGCCAGAGAGCTCCATCCCGGCACTTAGAGCCCAAGGACCTGGGTCGAAACCCAACTGTGCTGCCAACAGGCTCCCTCACCCTGAGGGAACGTGGATCTCAGGTGAAGCCTCCTGCCCACTTCCAGAGCCAGGACAGCCCTCGCTGCAAGTGCCCAAGGGAAGAGGGGCCCCAGGACAGCTCCTTCCATCGCAGAAAACCCTGGCTGCAGTCCTGCTGACCCCTCACGGAAGCAAGGAGAGAGGATCTGTGGGCCCTGGACTGGACACAAGGGAAGCCAGGCCTGAGACCCACACTTTGCTGGGATCTGAGCCCCGTTCCACCACCCAGCCAGCCCGTAGGGAGCACGAGCTGCACGCAGGAGGCAGGCACAGCCTCTGCCCTCTGGGAACCCACGGAATCAGGAGGGCCGTGGGAATCTTTGTGGGACGGCGCTGGCCAGCATCAGCTTTCAGGTGTCCACAGTCCCCACCGTCATGAAGAGACCTTACACAGCCCTGGAGCACCCAGCTGCCTAGAGCCGGAGCCCAGCCCCTGTCTGCAGCACCAGCAACCCAGTCCTGGAGAAGAGCTGAAAGTTGCTAAATACGTGTCTAGCTCCAGCCAGGGCATCGGGCCGCTAAGCAGGAAACCCCGCTGAGGAGGGGGCTGACAGCCCGGCCAGTCTCCCCCTTCTCTTTCGGACACCCTCCCCTTCACATAGACACACACTCCCGTTGGCATCAGGAAGAACTAGGGACGTGGGGACCCTCACAAGTGCCCTTTCTTCAAGGTGCCCGAGGAGCCAGGCCATTGGCTTATGCAATGAACTGGTGTGGCCAGCTGCCCACGGCTGAGCCCGTGGGAGTCCCTGCTTCCCGGACCTCGGAGAACAGACCCTGTGCAGCGGTTCAGAGAGCACTGTTTGTACTCAGCACCGAGAGAATCGCTCAGTGATTGATGCTGGAGGAAGACCAGTCACAGAGGCATCTTGGAAATGCACGTCCTTGCTCTACAAGCCTTGAGGAAGCCCTTGTGGGCCCTGGTGCCTGGAAGAGGTGCCAGTGACAGTCATCCTTCCTGCTTGCCGGAGCCCCTGCTCCCAGCCTGTCCTCTGGTCCTGCGTCTGCAGCTCCCCAGCCCAGGGCAACATGCTCCAGGGGCAGATTTGCTGGGGCTGGGGAGGGGCCCTTTCTCTCCCACCCGAGTCCTCCTTTTCCCAACCCTGTTGCTGTCTGAGACCCCCATCTAAACTGCCCTTTGCTGTTTCAGTTTCAAATCCACTTCCTCCCACCCCATATTACCAGGGCAGCCACATCATCCTTCCTCTTCCAAACTTTGGCCACATCCTGGCCCTGCAAATAGACAAATAATGGCGCGGGTGGCAAGATGACGCGAGGGTGAGCTCCTGATAGGATATTCATCCCAGACCAGGGGCCTGGCCGCCACTTATCACCTGCTGTGATTTTGGACATCGCCCTTCACTTTTTCATGGCTCCCTTTCCTCTTTGGTATAGCAGGGGAGGTGACGATAATGCCTAGCTTTTAGGGGGGATGCAGTGATGCACGTGGAGCACTTTGTGAACTGTCAAGCTCCGCAGGTGCCTAAGCGGGTGTGGCACCACTTCCAGGCCCGGCGGTGAGAGGTGTGGGCAAGGTCCTAGAGAGATTTTCCCCCTTTGGCCCTGTGGGTCGTCCTGTCCAGCCTCCTCGCTGAGCCTGCCCTTTCTAGGAGAGTTGCTCAGACTGTAAACATGGAGCGGCTGGATGTGAAATCCCTGCAGAGGAAACACCGGGGACAGCAGCGTTGCTTCCTACGAGTCCTCCTGATCTGGCAGCCCAGTGGGGCCAAGGTCAGTGCAGGCCAGGGGCTGTTTGGGTGTGCTGCCGCCGAGGCACCTGGGGGAGGAGCTGGGAGGGAGGAGGGCCATGCTGCTCTGGGGCCTTGCCCAGAGATGCTGCCCATGGCTCTTCCTCCCACACACCCCTCTTTTTACGCCAGCCTCTCAGATCAGGGGAGCGTTGCCCCACGTTTGTTTGGATGTGGAATAGGGATTTCTCAAACCGGCTTTCATGGTTGAATACATTTGGGAACTGCTAGGCTGGGCAAAGGGCCGTGGCAACCGTCACTGTTGGGTTGTGCGACTCCAAGACAAGGGTGGGGTCTGCTGTGTCGCCGAGTGCAGACTGCAAAGGTCTGGCATTTTCCTCTTCTTTAACTTCAAGAATGTCTGCTCCTCACCGGACCATTTTATGATAATAGGGGCCGCCCTCTCTCTTCCCATAAAAAACTGCATGAAATGTATGCGCCTTAAAGAAAATCAGTTTAAATATTAGAAATTGGAAGAGTAGGGAGACAGTCTGTGAAGTGGGGGGCACCTGTTGGGGACGTGGAGTCTCCCAGCCGTGGGAGTGCTTGCAGTGTGGCCACGTCAAAGAGGAGGTGACTCCGGCCCTGCCACCTGTTAGCTGTTTACCTTTGGGGAGTTTCTGAACCTTTCTGTTCCTCAGTTTTCTCGTTTCTGAAATGGGGATTATACTAGTACACACCGCGGAGGTTCATTCTGAGCATTTAATGACAGGACAGATGGCCAGTGCCTCACACAGTGTCTGGCCCCTTGGTTGGTGGTGGCAGTAGATTTTTTCCTGCAGATGCACTTTCTGAATTCAACTGCAAGCTTTTCTAGTGAGATCCACGGCTGATTGGCCTTGCTCTGGTGGGCTTTTGATAACCCCTGTTCACTTTACACAGTTCATGCTCGTACAAGGTTAGAAAGACCACTACTGCTGGGATAGGGGAGTTCTCCATCGGTCCTGCTCAGCGCCAACCTCTCCCACTTTTGTCACCTCTGCCATCTCTCCACCTTCTACTCCTCACTCACCGCTGGGTTAACAGTGTAATATTCAGCCTGCAAGATGGATTTGTATCCAATTTTCCCGTAAATCCAGACTCAAGTGAAAATACAACAATAATAGTCATAATGATAATAATAATAATACATATATTATGCTAGAGCCATATGGGCATTTCAGTAAGATCTTCCTTAAAACTGATGTCTTGAAAGTGTAAATAAAGATGAAAATGAAGATATAATGGGAGCATATTACCTGACATACCGTTTACACTGGGAGTGAGTCTTGTGTCTGCTGAAAGCTTTGCCGGTGTTTGGGATTGTGACGGGGTATGCAAAGCAGTCAGGTATCGTGGGAAAAGCCAGACAGAGCTGCATGTACATTCCAGCTCTGCCATCAACTGACTTTAAGACATGGGGCAAGTTAATTTCCTAACTGGGTTTCTTCCTCTGTAAAGCGGGAAGAGTAACTACTTTGGGGTTGTTGTGAAGGTCTGGTGAGCCGCGCATACACCTCCACTGTGCCTTGCCTGGCCTATTATGGGTACTTGATACAGCCTGCCATTCCACAAAGATGCATTAAGTCATGTGCTGTACTACATGTCGAGGACAGATGTGCTCCTGTCTCCCCTCTCTCTGGGGAGACAGAACAGAAACAATTAGACAACCAATATGTTGTGGTAAGTGCTTGAAGCAAACAAACATGGTGCTGAGATCACAGATATGTGGGGTGGGGGATGGGGAAAGCCTAATTTGGGCAGGGGGAGATCAGAGGAAGCCTCTGCAGAGAGGTGACATTTAGGCTGAGTATAAACAATAAGAAGCCGCCAACTAGGGGGAAAAGCAGAAACAGCCTTCCAGGCAGAGGGAACAGCATATACAAAGGCCCTGAGGTAGGAAAAGCCTGACTTGTTCCCGAAAGTGAAAGGATCCAGCATGGCTGGGACTTGGCGATAGGGGGAAGGAGAGTGATGTGGGAGGGGGACGAAGAGGAAGGCAGGGGCCTGACCCGGCAGGGCTTGCTGGGCCCTGCAAGGGGCTTCAGTTAATACCAAGTGCCGTGGGAAGGGTTACAGAGGAAAGCTATACAATCAGATTTACTTTTAAAGAAGACTCCCTTTCCTGCTATGCAGGTTGGAGAGCAGGAGCTGAACTAGGAATAGCAGTTAGCGGCTGCTGTGGAGGTGCAGGTGAGAGGTCCTGGACTGGGGGTGTTTGGGAAACAATGCTGAGTGCACAGATTTGAGGCTGTGCTGGAGAGTGAATTGACGAGACTTTGTAGGGCTGGTGGAGGCGGTGATAGAGGGAGGGGTGGTGGTTCCTGACTGAGGATGCTGAGATGGAGGAGGACCCATGGGGGTCGGGTGTGGGGGAGTGGATCAAGCGTCATTAGCTCTATCACTTCCTTACTTGTGGGGTTTTCTGATACTTCCACACGGACATAACCGGGGCTGGGGGTGGGCCGCTTGCTACACCCACGTAGCACTTGAGTCTGCCTTTTTCAGTGAAGCCCACACTGAGGAGTTGTCCTATTTATAGGGCTCCGAAGACCACTTTCCCCTGGTGTTACACCACTGCCATTTGTCAGGTACCTGCCGTGGGCCAGACGCCGTGTTGGGAAGGGGTTTGCAAAGACACCTACCCTTCAGGAGAGTATGGTCTGGTGCAGTGCATTTTAAATTTTGTGATAGATGTACGTACAGAGGAAAAAGTAACTGTTTCTGGGGATATGATGGAGGAGGTAACATTCGATCTGGGTCTTAATGGATGCATAGGAGCTCGTTTGAAGGAGAAGTTTAGGAGGCATTTCTGGGCAGTGGAACCGCACATGCCAAGAGACGGAGACCTGAGAGAGCATGGAGCAGCAGGTGGCAAGCGGTTCTGGTGCCTGGAGCATGAGGCATGAGGGTGGGGGATGGTGGTGGTGCTGCTGATGATACTAACAGTGCTGATTAAGACTTTTGGGGAGCTCAACTGTGCGCCAGAGACTAGTTTAAGAGGTTTACATGGATTAACCCATTAAAGTCCCATTGCAGCCCTATGAACAGATACTTTTATAATTTCCGTTTTATAGATGATGAAACTGAGATCCAGAGAGGTTAAGTAATATGCATGAGGCGGCCACACGGCTTGTAAGTGGTAGGGCTGGATCTTCACCGAGGCAGTCCGGTTCCAGTGACTGTGCCCTTAGCAAGGGTGGCGGTGGCTGAGTCTCAAAGAGACAGACACGTGTGGACTCTGCAGAAACCCGTCACTGATGTGGGGAGCAAGCAGAGGTTGACATGCGCCATGGACCTGTCAGCTCCAGCAAGCATGTGTGCATGCGTGTGTGTGTGTTTACCCCAGATGCAATTACACTGACTAGGTCAGAAGACGATGCTTCTGTTTCTTGCCCCTGGAATCTCTGCCCAGGGCTTGGCTTTTCGAACATGTTCTCAGTCTTCCAGAGCATCTTGTGTGAGCTACCTCTGCTAAGCTCGCTGGCGCCTTTGACATCAAAGCCCTTCCACTGGCTTGTACTTTGGCTTCACATCTGCTTCTTTTTCTAGCAAGATCCCTGAGTGACAGCCTCTGCGCACTTCGGAAAGGCCAGTGTCCATTGGCGTTTCTCTGCTCCTCAACTGTCTGTGCCTCTCTCAGCCGCCGGCCCCCAGAGCACGACTCCCTTCCCCTAGTGAGGAGGAAACTCAGCCCATAGGAAGCATCAGCTCCCACGTCCATCTCACTGGTCAGCTTTCCCTTCTGTGTGAAGTGCGAAGCCCCTGGTCTGGTTCTCGGGTGAGGGGAAGGCCCAGGGGTCTGTGGCTTAGCTGTTGGATAGGTTAAAAGGCCCTCCCTCCTTCCTCTCCCCACAAGAGAAGACTCCCATGTCTCTCCTCTTGGGAGATTTCCCTTTTCCTTCTGTGGTCTCTTTCCAGTCCTGCTCATATGGACATTAGCTGTCAATCTCTAGATTTTGGTTGCAGTTAGGTTAAGCTGCCACCCAGACGGTGATGGTGATCTGGTGTGTGAGCGGAGTGATGGATCTGTGCTCTGCAGCACAGCTGTGAACTTCCCACTCTGATTCCTCATCACCAAGAAGTAAAATTTGTTATTAAAATAACCAATCAGCTGGATCAAACAACGTCAGGTAAAGAATCACCTTGTCCAGAGTTATAGGGAGTTTCTGTGCCCCCCATCCCTGACCAGTGTCAGCCACTGCCTGCTCTAACCCTGGTCGGGCAGAGCCTGTCTCCCTAACTCACCCTGGGCTCAGCTGGAGTTGCCTGTCTCCGAGATGCTCTGGGGATTCAGATCATTTGGTACTTCCAGCCTCTGACTTCAGCTTCTGGGCTGCCCATCGCAAGTCTTTGTCTTAGCCAGGAGCAGATACATAAAGGCAAATATGTGCAGTTCCCTGTTCATCCCTTCTCCTGGCTGTCTGCATCTTCAGCCACAACTGAAACGAGAGACCCACAAAGACGTGACTGCTTCTCCAGCCAGGACACAGACTTGGCCTCTCTGCTTCCCCCGAGGATGGCCTCTGTCCAGCTCTCTCTTTCCTTTGCTCCTTTTGAGGAGCCACCCCTTCCTCTATCCCATCAGATATCTGCTTGCTGTCTATACACAGGGTCCCCTGACCAGCCATCTCCAGCTCACAGTCCCACCTCAGCTACAGTGGCTTCTTGTTAAACAGAATATTAAAACCTGAAACTCTCGGGGCCAGCCTGGTGGCATAGTAGTTAAGTTTGTGTGCTGCACTTTGGCAGCCCGGGGCTCACAGGTTCGGCTCCCAGGCACAGACCTACACACCGCTCGTCAACCATGCTGTAGCAGCATCCCATATACAAAATAGAGGAAGATTGGCACAGATGTTAGCTCAGGGACAATCCTCCTCAAGGAAAAAGAAAAAGACTGGCAACAGATGTTAGCTCAGGGCCAATCTTCCTCACCAAAAAAAAAAAAAAAAAAAAAAACCTTACACTTTCAAACAGAATTTGCAAGGATTTTAAACAGAGACCTAAATCCTTTTAGTGCATCAATCTAGCTTGAATCTGCACACAATTCTGAGGCCTTTTGGCGGAGGTTGCCCCTAACAACTGGCAAGAGAAAAAGAGCTGCAGAGTTCTTCTTCTTTTTTAAATTGTGTTAAGAACACTTAATGTGATATCTACCCTCTTAACAAATTTTTAAGTGCAAAAGAAAATGTGGTATGTACATACCAGGGAGAGTTCTGAAAGCAGCAGAAAAATATGAGAAAAGCAAACTAAGTGGATTTCATTACACTGAACACAGATGAAATAGCAATTGGCCACCTGGAGATGTTTGTGCATGAAATGCTGGAACAAAGAGGGCCATCGAGGCAGGCTGACCAGTGTAACTTTGCTGGGAAGGCTCTGAGGGCTGCAAGTGCAGGAGCCTGAGCAGTAACTGTAATTGGGCCATTTATTCACATATTCAATAGCTATGACGTACCTCCTCTGTGCCAAGCACAATTCTAGGAGCTGGGGGTGGATACAGCAATAAACAGGTGACGACGCAAATAATCCGTAGTCGATCTATAAATCAAAATTGTGGTGAGTTTGTTATGAGCCAGATCTGAGGACTAGCCCGAGGACTTCTTTCCCCAAAGGAGGAAGGGAACCAAGACGTGGGGTGTACAGACTGGTTATATACCATCTTGGAACAAAGAGCATACATCACATATGATAGGAATTTCCCTTTTATAATTGTCATGAGATGCTTAGCAGACACAGCAGGTCGGTGGTCAGCAGGTCAGTGGTCACAAGGTGAGCACAACAGGTCGGTGATTAATCCTTGGTTCCTGTGAATAGATGCTTATCCTTAAAGAAATGCCAATAAGGGGGAAGCCACATCCGCATGTTTAAGGGCACCATTCTTGTCTTTGGGACATTGTAAATATTAAAGCAGATGTGTAATGCATGCTCACAGGCCACAGCAGGCCCTTCTGGACAAACAG
Source organism: Equus przewalskii (assembly GCF_037783145.1). Taxonomy (NCBI): domain Eukaryota; kingdom Metazoa; phylum Chordata; class Mammalia; order Perissodactyla; family Equidae; genus Equus; species Equus przewalskii. Next base: position 59,339,043 of record NC_091832.1, on the reverse strand, counting down.
GGTCAGGCCGAATTAGTTTCAACCCAAACGGCTTGCTCTTATAGTCCTGTATATCCTATTGCTTGTCATTTATTTATCACAAGACAGATAGGAAGCCTTGCTCTCATGGAGCGTGCATTTCTTGTAGGAAGAGGCCGACAATGAACAAAACAAATATGTTATTTTATCTATGAGAAAACAGTAACTGCTAAGGAGAACAGTAAGCTGAGAAGAGAGGTGGGTGGGGGAGCAGAGCCACCCACAGCTTCCAACAGGGCAGCCAGCAAAGGTGCCTTAAGAAGGTGACCTTTAAGCAAGACTCTGAAGATGCAAGGGAGCCAGCCCTGCAGATTTCTGGAGGCGAGTGTGCCGGGCAGAGGGCACGGCCGAGGGCCAGGCCTTAGCCTCCAGTGTGGAGGGGCAGCAAGGAGGCTGCAGTGACTGGGGTAATCTCAGCAGGTCGCTGAGCCGCTGCTAGAGCTCAGCCCGGCCCGGAGGTCTTGCCAGCAGGGCTGTGCTGCTGCTTCTTTTTTAAAAAAATATTTAAACAGCTTTATTGAGATACAATTTACATACCGTACAATTCACCCATTTGAAGTGTAGAGTCCAATGGCTTTTAGTGTGTTCGCAGAGTTGTTACCATCAGCATGGTCCATCCTGGAATGTTTTCTTTGCCCCACAAAGACCCCTCGCTCCTCGTAGTGCTGCTCTCCCTTGAGGTCTCTCCCTACTTTCCCACATTAGGGAAACGGCCGCTGCGGGAGCACTGGGTCATGAGTCCACTGTGCTAGAAGGAGGTCAGGGACACTGGGCAAATCTCTCGAATCTCACTCGTCTTCTCTGGGTCTGGGCGATGTGAATGAGGGCTGGAGGGGCTCCTGAAGCCCTTGTCAGCCCTGGCAGGCTATGATTCTAAGGAAGAAAAAGGTGAGGAGAGCTCAGTGAAATGTGGGCTGTAGCATCTTTAATTATTAGGCTGACATTCACATCAGAGACGATCACGAGCTCCAGGCCTCACGGGAACTTCTAGGTCCAGGAAAGACTGCAATTAAGTGATCTTCAAAAGATCTTTTCTATTCCTTAAGGTTTCCAAGGAGAGACAGGCTGCATACGAATTCCACGGGTGATGTCTTCCTGCGTCACAGATCCCTCTCTGCTGGGGTGGGGGGCGGAAGAACAGAGATGCAGAGAAGGAAACCGGGGTGAATCCCTGTGCGCTGGGCCACTTCCGGTGGGATTATGGGCGAGCCACCCTTTCTGAGCCTCAACTTTCTCATCTGTAAACTTAGCCCCAAGGACCCATTTAATTCTGGACCCAGTCGGAGGTGTTATGTAGGTCAGGACATCAGGAAGAATTCTAGGGGTCAGGTGCTCATGCCAGGGCCAACCTGAGGTCAGGTTTGGCTCTGACACTGACTAGAGAGGAGCTGAGTCCTATGTTAATTCCAGACCTTCTGGTATGTTCACACCCCATGCGCCTCAGCTTGCCAGACCCTGGAGTTCAGGAGCCTGGCCGCTGCAAACTCTGCCCAACTGTGACAACATGAGGCCCACCACCTTCTCCTGGTGCTATGGGGCCCCATCATTGCCTTCACCCCACCCCACCCCCTTCACCAGTAATGACGGAGCTCTCAGAGTCCTCTGCTTGTCCCTTGATAGTCTCCTGAGACTGTCTCCTGGAAGAAAAGGTGCGGCCTCCTGTTTTGCATTGTAGAAAGCTCCCAGTGTGGACTACACGGGCCTGGGTTCACACACCTGCTCTGCACTCAGAAGCCCCATCTTCTCTGACTTCACACACCTGCTCTGCACTCAGAAGCCCCATCTTCTCTGACGAGTCTGTTTACTGCCTCAAGCCTCAGGGTTCTTGTTAGTAAACCATGGCTGGTAACTCCTGCCTCAGGGGGGTTTTGTCAGCAGGAAGAGAAATACAGTCGTTCTTGGCATAAAGGAGGCCCTCTAGCAACAGTGGCTGGTCATTCTACTGTGACGAGCTGCTGTTGCCGCCATCCTCAGCAAGGGTCTGATCAGGTGAAGTCGTATTACTTGGCAGGCTTTTCTCTTCCAGGCCACTCAGCACTGAGAACTGGGGCCGAGGGGCAGCGACCACTCCCCAGTCCACCCACACAGGCACACCAAACTCACCGCCCAGCTGTCCTGCCTCCTTCTGCCGCTCTGCTCACCTGAGCTGCCATGGAGCTGAGCAGTGGTCTGGGAGCCCCCAGTGTCCCTTGCCCCCACCCCCGAGCTTCTTCCATGGTTCTGTCCAGAAGCACAGCTAGTATGGTTGGCCAGCTGGTAGCGCCGGCGAGGCCAGAACCATCTGCAGTGAGGACGATGGTTCTGGTTAATCAAGGGCTGTCACCCTCAGGGCCTCAGTGGCCCTGGGCGAAGGAACCCAAGACCATTTGGGCTGGCAGAATTTCAAGGGCTTGTCCGTCCTATGGGAGACAGGACCAACTGTAACTCCCAGCCTTTTCAAAAGATTTTATCAGCTTCTAAATCACTATAACTTTCCAAGTCCTCTCCTACACGAAGCAGCCCCCTGCTCCGCCGGCCTATTTCTGAAGGGTCAGGGGACAGGACAAGGAGTGACCTTTGTCTTTGCCTCGAGAGGTCTGATCCATCCTGAAATATTCCCAACAGACCAGCAACAGCACTCTGCCATCTCATGGCAAAGCTCAAAAACTTGAAATCCTGGATTTTATAAACCAAAACCAGAGGAAAACAAAAGCTAGAAAGGTGAGCTGACCAGTCTCAAACGTTCCACCTTCAGGCAGAAGCTTTCTGCTCCCTCTGACTTGACTGCTAATTTGTTTTGATATCAGTAATATTAAAACGTAATAAAAGCTAATGCATGTGAAGCAACTCACAATTTCCAAAGCGCTTTTGCATCTGTCATTCTGTTTCACGCGACCACCAGCTCCAGGAAGAAGGCCTTATCTTCATCCCTTTAGAGCACTGGGGCTCAGCGTTGTTAAAGCAACTTGCTCGGTGACCCAGCTTGCAAATGGGTGGGCTGCAACTTGAACCTAATTCCACCTACCCACCAAATGCCCTCCTCCAGGGCTCCAAGGGCTGCTCCCCTGGGTTAATCAGGTCCAGGACCATGGAGAGCGCTGGTTCAGGCCCAGCACCCTGCCAAGGGGGGCTGGGTGAGAAGACACAGCAGCAGCGGTGAGGTGGTCTCTCATCTCTATCCACCATTGCTCCTGCTTCTCCCTCCTGCCCACCCTCAGTCCACAGCGTAAGAGTGGGTTGTGCCCCCTGCTTGATTGCCCCAAGCCCTTCTTCTCCCAGGATTTCTTCTGTGCTGGTCAGATCATGTGGTGACTTGTCAGGGAGATGCTAAGCCAGGTGGGTGGAGGAGCAGTCTGACAGAGGGGAAGTTACAGGAGAAACTGGGAACGCCCGCTGTGGAGGGCTGGCTTCTAGCCCACACCACCGTTAACTTGCTGGTGATCTCTGACTCATCACTTAACCTCTCTGAGCCTCGTTTTCTCCTATAAGTTGGGAATAATCATACCCGCCCGGCTCCATTCAGAGAGGATGCGTGGGGCCTTGTGGGGTTAGAGGTGAGGGACGCTTGGAGGTCGGCATAAGGGTTACATTGGCTTACTATGGGTCTAGGTGCGGGGATGGTTTGGATTATTTTTAAAATGAGATAAATTACATCCTTCAATCTACATCATTTGCAGAATCTTAGAATCCCAGCAGGTCCTTCCTCTCCTGCCACTTACATACTTAGAATCATGGGGCCTGCAGGCTCAGATGGAGCTGGGAGATGCTCCTGCCTCTGGCCCCAGGCCTCTCCTCTCAGGGTAGTGCACAATTTCATGAGGAAACCATTTAGGTTAAGCTTTGGTAGAAATGAAATATTATAGGTAAGTCTGATGGTCAACAATAATGCATTACATAGATTCACTTAATCATGTCTGCATTAAGCACCCGCCATACGCCAGGCTCTGTGCCAGCCGCTGAGGGTACGGAGATGAAAAAGGCAGACAGGCTTTCTGTCCTCAAGGGGCCTACATTTTAGTGGAGACGGCAATAACAAGTAAATATATGAATAATGCCATTTCAAACATAATTGAGTATATACTCTCTAAGAGAGAGAGAGAGTATAACGTGTAGGTACATCTTTGGTACCATAGACTACTGTTTGTGTGTGTGTATACATATTCAATATGTACCTATCCACTATATATTTTCTTTCTATTATATACATATACTATATATAGATATATAATTATATACTGTATTAGGTATGTATATCAAAGATATGCCTGTATGTTTTACATTCGTAATTCATTGAATATTCCAAATCCACATCTTTATTCACGGTTCACAAACAGTAAACTGAGGGCTGGTCTGTTTGTGCAGAGCCCGCGTCCTCTCCAGGCACTCGTGGCCTCTGCTAAAATCGGTCGCTCTCGGAGCATCGGGCGTGGAGCCTGGTTGGCTGTCTGCTCCGCAGTGAGAGCGGGTTTACTGGAACTTTGCAGTGACGGCAGACGGCCTTCTTCACAGCGCGTTCCAGGCCAGCTGGGATCTGGGCATCCGCGAGTCTCGTGCCATGCCAGCTGAGTGGCTGACATTTGTTCTAGAATCTCTAAAGTTTGCCTTTATCCAGCTGGCTGTGAAGATGATATTTTGATAGCTCTGACAGCATCCTAGAGAGAGGAGACAGTGAAGCCGGGGTCTGGCTTTAGCTTTCCTCCTGCTGGGTCCTTTAAATACCAGTATTTGACCCTGAAGCTCCTTGAGGGGAGGGCTGGTTCCTTCCTGCATCCACCGCATGGGGAAGCACCAAGTCCCTCAGGAGGCAGAGGGAGTGAGGAGAAAATGTGGGCAAGAGCCTTTATTGCGATTTCGCTGGGAAGGAGTGGGTGCGCAGGTTTAGGATCGGCTAGTCTGAATAATTTCTGGGGCTCTGGGGCATGGGGGCTGTCCCTAGTTGTCTGGTACCTGGCCCTGGGGCATTTAGGGCAGGTGGATAGAGACCCTCAGTGTCAGAGCCCAATACAGGAAGTGGCTGGGGCGCGACCGCTGGATTGGTTGGTTTGCATATGAAAGGTACCAGTTGCTGGTTAGTTCCAGGAATTCCCTAACCCTGGGGAGGCGGGGGGAGGGGGAGGCAGTCCCTCCAGGGTCCTCAAGGCCATAGATGTCAAACCATCAGAATAAAAGGACATGCTTAGTGCAGCAACCTTAGACAATCCTTTTACCCCCTGAGCCTTGGTTTCCTCTTCTGTAAAACGGGGCACCAATCGACGTTCCATGGGATTGTCATGAGGGGTAGATGAAGTAACATGTGCAGAGCGTGTGGCATATAGCCCGACCCATGGGGACCATTCTGTACATGCTGGCTCCTCTTCCTCTCTGTCTCCTACCCCCCACGTTTTCTCCTAAAGGACAGAGGCGTGGGGGAGCTCCCAGAGACTTCCCCTTTCCTTCACTCGGGGATAATGGTGGGAAGTTGTGACAGCTGATGGCATCACGGGCCCCTTTCCCCGTGGGCCCTCTTGAGAATCAGAGGAGAGCTGTGGACTCTTTCGTGAGAAAAATACCTACGCGTTTTGCACAGTTTCAGAAGGACCAGACCAAATCGCTGCCCTGTCCTTGGGGAGTTCACCTCCGTCAGGGGACAAATGAGCTAAAACAAAAGGAACAAGTAAGAGATAAAGTATATCAAGGTGGTGGGAAATAAAGCATGGAAGGTGGGAGGAGGCACTGGGGTTGTGGTGTTCAGTGGTGGTCAGGATGGCCTGGCCGAGAAGCTGGTCTCTGAGTAAAGGTCTCAGTGAGGTGACATCAGGATATCTGGGGGAAGGCCATTCCAGGCAGAGGGAAGAACGAATTCATATGCCCTGAGCTGGGAGCGTGCCTGGAGCACCTGTGAGGCAGAGGGGGTGTGAGGAGCTGGCTCAAGGTGACCTCTGAGGGGACAAAGGGCTGTCTCCTGTAGGGCCTTGAGTGCAAGCCCTGATACCATGAAAGGAGCTTAGATCTGAGCCCATTGGAGAAGGGAACCATGAAGGGCATAGGCAGGGAATTGACAGGCTATATCTGTAACTCCCAAGCTGAATCATATGGGCCATGAAGGCCCTTATAAGGACCCCAGCATTAACCCTGAGCAGAATGGTCTATCGGTCAGGATAGGCTGGCCATGCTGTAGTTTAGATACCTGAACAATTTCAGCGGCTCAAACCAACTGTGATTCATTTCTTGCTTGTTGCGTGTCTATCACAGGTCACTGGAGGGGTAGCCTCTTCTTGGAGCAAGGGAGAGCACGCCCTTCTGCCCGGAAGTGACACACTTACCTCCGCTCATGGTTCACTGGCCAGAGCAAGTCATCACCACCCCTGAGTTCAACAGGGCAGGAATTCACATCCTCCCAAGGGAAAGGCATTGAAAGTCAATGACTGTTGACAGGCTACCATGCCTGGGAGGCCACGTGGAAGGACATACTTGAGCTTAGTCACTTTAGCTGTGTTGTGAATAGACTGTTGGGACAAAGGCAGATGTGGGGAAATCAGGTAGGAGGACATTCCAATAATCCAGGCAAGAGAGATGGAATGGAGGTTCTGCCACCTCCATGCTTACTGGGACATGCAGGGCCTTCCTGGGTGGGTCGTCCGCTTTGCAGGTCCACAAATTTGACTTCATCAGTACTCACAGAGATGATCAGAGAGCTGACACATGATAACCAAATTGATAAGAAATTGAAGTATAAATCTGAATGCTAATTCATTAATTTGTGGGTATGGATGGGGAAATATACCATTCCTAGTGATTAAAAAAAGAATCTGAGTTTTGGAATAAGGCAGGTCTGTGTTCAAATCCTGGTTCTGTGATTTCTTAATTACTTGATATGGAAAAATTACTTAGCCAGTGAGCCTTAATCTCCTCATCTTAAAATCAGCCCACTACCTCAAACCTGTTTTTAGGGAAGAATAATTGAGTTAACGTATGTCAGATGCCTAGCATAGAGTGTGGGCCAACATGGCTGTTCAAGAGAGGGGAGGTATGATTGTTGTTGAAAACATATTAGAGATTAGCAGATGACATGATAAGCCAGGATTTAGAGCCAATAAAGAGAGATTTCATATAAATCATGGTAAGACAACGCTCTACAACAGATTGCACTGTAGTGGCCAGATCTGGATTCTGTCCCCCTTGAACCATCTCCCTTGTGGTAAAGAGCTTTTTCTTCAGCCAGGGCATGGTATAATTTCTGAGATGTCAGCTTTCCTGAGACCTCCCAATCCTCCTGTCCTATGTTTACCCCAGGCCACTTTGATTGGCCTTGGGTATTTCCAGACCACCTCAGCCACACATATCTCTCAGTCCTAAGGGTTAAATCCACAGATGGTGGATGCCATTTTCTATTTCGACCCATCCTAAGGGTCAGTCTGGAAATGGCAGGGGTGTCTTAAGGTAACCCTGTGTGGTAACCTCACGTGGGGATCACACCCTCTCTAAACAGAGAAGTGTGAATAAAATGAGTGTGTCAGTGCTTACAAGGGACTGTCACTCAAAGAAAACTGTTAGACCCTACGTTATTTACTGTGAATGTATTTTCAGTGAAAGTTTAAAAAAGGAGATTGATTTCTTTGTTGCTTTCACATCAGACTTTCAGAATATAACTCCAACTGATAGCCGGGTTTGCCCAGAAGAATGGCACTGGAATAGGGAGGAGAGCCTTATGGGGCCCTCCTAAGTTGCAACAATGCCCATCAAGCTTTTCAAGAAGGATAGTGGATTCTGACAAGTGATGTGCTAGTAAATATTTACACCCAGTTCTTAGCAAGATTGGGGGAACCCTGATTGGTAGCATTTGCCAATTTCCGTGATGTAAATATTCCCACCATGTGTATTTTAAGCCTCCAACATGATATCAGCCAGCCCACAAAATTCCTGCAAATTTAGCAATTGGATCTCAAGCCAGGATGCGCTGGCTCCAGCACACGGATCACGGGCCATGCCTCAGGAGGGAGACAATCCCTGGGCTTGGCGTCTGTGCTCTTGCTTACTCCTTGGGCAACCTTGGCTGGGTTGCTTCTCATCTTTGAGTCTGGCTCAGGACAACCTCATGAGGCTTGTTTCCTTCCCTCTGGTTGCCCAGATAAAAAAGTACTTTGTACCATCACTCCTGGCTGGAGGTGAGGACAGGAGACAGGCGATGAGGCTCAGAGAGCCATGCATGGGGCTGCCTGATCTTTTTCTGGGAGCATTTCCAAGAAGACACTGGGCTTTTTAAAAATGTAGCAAGATAGGGGGAAATTTGATGGGTGGAAAGGGAAGAATTACCCATCCAAAAGGAACTTAGTGTGGGGGAAAATACACAATAGGAATTTGAAGAGCAGATGATGGAGTTCCCCCAAATGTTAGCTTCAGTGGTGGGGAGGGAGGAGGTGAGAGTTGAGAGACATAGACCTTGACCTTGACATGCAGATAGACAAAGAGCTAGTTGAGCATGTTTCTTGCTTTTGGGAATCTCTAGGGGCCCAGCCCACTGGGGTACAGTACCTTACAAATTAGGTGAGTATGCAATGTCACAACATGGCTGTGGCCACATCCAAGTCTCTGAACTTCGGACTTAGTTTCCTCATCTGTAAAATGGGGATAACAGGCCAGCAGGGAAAGGATGCCATAACTAGGGGATAGCTGATTGTTGAGTGTGAGGAAGGACAGAGTGGATCCAAAGGCCAAACGTCACAGAGTCAGGAGGAGAGGCGTGGAACCAGTCCTCCAAGTGCTGCTCTTAGGAATTGGTTGACAAGCTCGATGAGGGCTCTCTGTTGAAGTTGAGGGGTCAGAGTAGAGAGGAGGTGGGAGAGGTAAGGGAGCAAGGAGATTACACTCTAGAAGTTTGGAGGAGAGAAGACAAAGAGAGGAGGGATCTCACTGGCAGAGGATGCTGGGTCCAGGGAGCTATTTTTTATAAGATGATAGGAGCTTGGCCACGGTTGTGTGTTGGTGGGTAGGAGCCAGCGGAGAGGGAGCTGGGAGTCTGTGCACGGCTGACTCTTCCTACCCCCTGCTTCACCCTCTTCCTGCCAAGCCCTCTTCCTTAAGTGTTTTTCCAACGTGTGATTTGTCGGTGGGACGGAGCAGAGGGTGGAGGGGGCAGCTGGCCCTGCACATCCCATCCCACAGAACAAAGTCCTGCAGTTGACCCCATCTGCTCTAGCCCAAAAACAGTCTCGTGGCCATCTCTAGAAACTCCTGTGGCTTCTCAGAGCACTCCTTGCACCCACGTGTTGCGTTCTCCCTGTGAGACGCTCTAGTGTTCTGGTTTCTCCTTTGAGTTCCCTTTCTGGTGACGTATCAGGGCTCCCAGACGCTGGCCCCTCTGTGCAGCTCTACCCTGTCCATCCTGAATCACGGCCCTGCTTCTTCTTGCCAGATCTCAGCCTCCCTACCTGATGGCTTGACCCTCCTGCTGCCCTGATCCCTTCCACTGCATCCTACCTGCCCTCCTTCTTGTTCTGCTTCATCTGCCTCCCACCTCCCGATTTTAGGGTTCTGTCCTTCCCTAGACACCCTGTCACTATGCCTCTCACATGATGGGGCATCTATATTCACATGTTTTGCTTTGTTCCCTAACTGGCAACAGTTCAACAGGCAGTGACCCTTGGATATTTCATTGACACCACCAAGTTGGGCCTTCCCTGATGACTACCCTCTTCAGTAAGGAGCATCCAACTGCAGTTCACAGCCCCTCATGTTCTGTTCCGTTGGTCATAAGGTGTGGCCATTCCATTTCTGGAGAACTTAGACCCCAGGTCCAGTGATCAGAGCCTGAGGGCCCGTCTCCCAAGGCTTTCTTGGGGGAGTGGTCCCCCAGGAGGCTCTGGCTTAGTGACTTCCCAGCTGGCTGGGTGGGACTCTGGTCAGCTCAGTGGGCCAGCTGTAAGCCCCACCTCCCGGTCTGCACCAGGAAAAGTGAGTACGCCGTGAAGGTCACTGCCCGGAACTTGTCACAGCTGAACGTGACGTGTTTAACAATTTCCAGTGTGATATTTGGAATGCAGAAAGTGATGGAGCCATAAGTGAGAGTGAACTGTAAATGCTCCCAGGCCCAACTGAGAGTTTCACTGGGGCCGCGAGGCCGCTTCCACAGCCAGTTGCCCTGGGCTTGGGTCCTGGCCAGCATAATGCATTGAATTTTGGGTTGACCTCAGGCAAGACAGAAATCTTCCAAAGGAGTCACTGCAGAGAGGGAAAACCCTGCCCTTCCTTCCTTTCTAATGGAATGCTCTGCAGGCCTTTGAAGATTAATCACTTAACAGAGGGAAAGTGATTTCAGTTAATTCTGTTGGAGTCACCTCTTTCTTGTGGCTTGAATGTTACTCTCCTGAGTAGAATTCAAATTTGGTTTTTAGCTCCATAATGGAGGGCCTCTCTCAGGTACCCACGGCTACCACCTTTCCAGTCCGCTCTTGGCAAAAGATTCAAATCCTTCACCCTCAGACTTTCTTTTCTCTCCCCTCACCCAGCGCCTAGGAAAGCCACATCTGGAGGGTCCGTCTGTACAGTGGTTCCTTTCAGGTTCACTGGAGTCAGGCTCTGAGTTTGAATTCTGATTCTTCTTCTGGAAGATGTGTGATTGTTGAAAAGTATCAAGTTTCTCCATCTAAAAAATCGGATTAGAGCACTGTATTAGTTCACTAGGGCTGCTGTAACAAAAGACCACAGGCTGGGGGCTAGAACTACAGAAATTTCATTTTCTCACAGTTCCGGAGGTGGGAAGTCTGAGATCAAGGTGTCGGCAGGGCTGGTGTCTACTGACACCTCTCTCCTTGGCGTGCTGATGGCTGCCTTCTTGTTATGTCCTCATGTGGTCTTTTTTCTGTGTGAGCGCATCCCTTGTGTGTGTCTGTGTCCAGATCTCTTCTTATAAGGACGCTGGTCAGGTTGGATTAGGGCCCACCCCAATGACCTCACTTTACCTTAACGGTCCTGTTTCCAAATGCAGTCACATTCCGAGGTCCTGGGGGTTAGGGCTTCAATCCAGGAGGGTTTTTTGGTGGGAGGACACTGTTCAGCCATGACAGGTGGCTCCGTCCAAGGGTTCTCCTAAATAAGATAACGTGTGTACATGCTCAGTGAATCACGCTGTGTTCTCTGAGACAGCCAGGTGTACCGATGGGGAGCGCATCCATCCGGGCCCTCCTTCCCCTGCCCCAGCTGAGCCTCCAGAACTAGCTGGCTGCCCTGAAGCGCCCTCCACTGACAGCCCTCTGAGGAAGAGATGCCCTTGCAGTGGGTGGGCTCCTGAGGCCATAGGCTTCGTCCAGGGGAATGACGCAAAAGTGGCCAAGTCACAGGATATTTGGTCCATTGACCAAATATAACAAATGTGTCAAGGTCACAGATAGGGTCCAGACAAGTTTCCTCAGGGCGGGTTGAAAACAAGTGCGTCTGATGCCCTCCACCGTTGGTTCTTGAGCCCCTGGAGGGCAGAGTCACTCTCTGTTGAGCGTCCAGTGAGAAATCAACTCCAGACCGTGGTCGTAATGTGGACCTGGTATTTCTGCCCTTCTCTCTGGGATGTACTCAGCCCTCCAGCGGCACCAACTTTGGGTCCAAAAAATGTATCTAGAGCCTTTCATGGAACTAGGAGTTCTTTGGTGATATGGTGAATAGAAAGTGGCCAGGGTAAGGGATTGACTACCCCTAGGCAGCCCCCAAGAGGATCATCTCTGTGGATGCTGCTGGCTGAGAGGGTGGGGCCAGTGCAGCATGGCTCCAAGCTCCAGTCGCGCTGCTCCCTGTCCCTGCTCACCTTGCTTAGGCTCCGAAGAGAAGGGCGGCCCCAAGCAGACACACTCTGGCCCAGGGCAGGCCTCTGCCCTGAGCACCCTGCACATGAGCTGGATCTCAGAAGTTTCCTCTTTCCCTTCTTCCTTAAACTTGGAGCATTTTCACAATGCCAAGGAAGTGGCCTGACATTCAAGGCCCTGAGGGACCAACAGCTTGGTGCTACAATAGGCACCCAGCATTAGAGAAGGCTATCAGCCTTCATTACAAATGACCTTGGGGAAAGGTGCTACTGGGTGGGCCTCTGGAGAGCCTAGCTGACCAAGGGACAAGATGGAGAAAGAAGGGAGAGCAGGACCAGCGTGAGAAGGCAGGCAGAGAGCTGTACTGTGGGCCTAGTTCTGATTGTCGGTGGTTGTCCAGGTAATCTAGGGCAAGGCACCCAGACCCCTGTACCTCTGTTTCCTGTTGAATGAGGGGGTTGAAGTGGATGGTCTGTGAACCTCCCATGGATATAACGTTTGGCGATCTATAACTTTACCAATTCGGAAACAGATGAGGCAGAGAGGTAAGACTGGGGCTGGGCATCAGCAGATCCCCCAGCTGAGGGCTCAGATCTCAGTCTTCCACGTGACCATCTCCCCAGCCCTCCTTATAATGCAGCAGTGGTGTCCTATGATATTTGGAGAGTATTTGTGCCATATCCTAGAGAGAAATTCCAGAAGCACTGACCAAGAACCAAGGCAGTGTATGGGTCGGCTCAGAGGGGAGTTGTTTCTGCAGCACCTCATGAAGAGTGAGGCAGGAAAAGGACACCAGCCCTCAAAACCACAGGGACAGATCTGAAAGTGGCATAGGTGACTCAGAAGATCAAGTAATGAAGAAGAATCGTATCTGGCTTTGCCACATGCGATCGATGGACATAGAATTCCCCTTTATTCATATTTGCTATGGACGGGGCTAATGTCACAGCACGCAGAACAATGAAACCAGGGTAGTGAAGGCTCCTTAGGTGTCCTGCTCTGCACCCTAGGTCCGCTCAAAAGCAGACTCAGAATTAGGCTGAATCAGACCGTGCTCTGCCAAAAGCTAAGTTGCTTTTTCTTATTTCATGAGTTTGGCACTCATGCTTTTCCGAAGGCAGGGGAAGTAATACATTTTCCTTTATTAGAAGGAACAAAAAATCAACTTCTTCCCATTTAGCTTCTGTAGAACTCCCCTCTGATTTTTTTTGTTTTTGTTTTTTGTTGAGGAACATTGACCCTGAGCTAGCATCTTTTGCCAATATTCCTCTTTTTGTATGTGAGCCACCACCACAGCATGGCCACTAACAGATGAGTAGTGTAGGTTCCTGCCCAGGAACCAAACCCAGGCTGCCAAAGCAGCACCCGCCACACTTAACCACTAGGCCACAAGGGCTGGCCCTCCCCTCTGATTACCAAGGGTTGGTGGTACCTCCAAGATGTATCACTATTAAAATCAAGAAATGAGTTCACCAGGAGAGGAGTGATGTCACAAAGATGTTTAAAAGGAACTTTCTGAGGATGCTCCAGTGTTGGTAATAAGCCTGATACAGACTATCAAGATGACTGCACATTCCTTGCCCTCCGGAAACCTACAGCCTAAATCATGCGACTCCTAAGGGGACCCATTACCCTCCCTGCCACAACCCCACAGAAGCACAAACACACGAGGCTCTAGAAGGTTAACATAGCCACTGTAAAATGGCCGCAGAGCAGGATGGCCTCGGCAGATGCTGGTGAAAATGCCCTGTGTATACAAAGGGCAAAGTGGGACACTAAGAACTGTGTTCAGAACTTTCCAGAAGAGTGAGAGGAAAATCATTAGGTGTTTTCAAGATTGGCTTCTGTGGAGAAATTGGGATTTTTTTTTTCTCCTGTTTGTTTTCAATCTTGGTTGTTACAATCACAAAAGTGACACATACTTATTGTAACACTTCCCCATCCAGGGTTTTTCTGTGCTAATGCAAACATACTGGGTTTTGTTATCACACTATAATGTTCTGCAAGCTGCAAAGCTGAGCATCTCCTTGAAATGTTGGAAGGGAGGGGCTATGTGAGATGGGTGAGGAAGGGCAAGGCCGGGGAGGGTATGAAATGACTTTGATTCTTTAATTCTTGTTTTCTGATTCAAATGAGGACTTCGATTCTTCATTCAGGATTGGGGAGAAGTGGAGAGGTGACCAGGGGCCTGGGGAAGACAGACAGAAGGCTGGAGCTCTGGGGCAGTTTAATCAGTCTCCTGATGAATGGAGCTCTTGGACCTGACCTCTGGGCTTAAGAGGGAGAACGACCAGGTGACTGACTTTAGCCTGGAACCGTGTTGTTGGGGTTTGTGCCCTGGTGTGAGGGTAGGGAATCTGGTAAGGAGATGGCTGCCAGTGGGACAGTGTTTGGGACTCTGACTGAATGTAGTTGCATTTAGTTCTGAAATTTTGGGAGAAAGGAAAAACAAAAGAAGTGCTAGATGGACTGCGTGGGCATAATGTGTGGGGGAGTCAAGGGGCGATGGGGAGTCTTGCTTGAGAGAAGACTGTGTGACAATACCTGACTAATGATTGCTTGCTCATGGACGGATCTGGAGAGATTCCAATAAGTATTTCTTGTGTTTAGTTTGATTTACTTTACAAATATCAAATAGGCAGCGTTAAAAATAAAATTGCTCTCCAGCAATTCAGGTATCACTTAGGATCAGATGCATTCACTCACCCGTTGAGGAGAAACACAGGGAGCAGTGTGCAAAGGCTTTGGGAACCTCACCACGCCGGTGAGAGGAAAGGGCTTCCCCAAACCATGAGTTACAGCACTGCTGGGTCAGGATGGAAACCAGAGAAGGACAGGGGCTCACAAGTCAAGGCCTCAGAGAACTTTGAGCAGTGGTTGATTGGAGAAAGCAACAGGGATTGTGGGGAGGCCAAGAGAGACAAGAATGAGCAAGAAAGGTAGCCGGAGAGACAAACAGGATATCCCAGGGTCCTTGATCAGGGTGGCCTTAGAGAGTGGATGGAGGAGAAGCTAAATGGAAGAAGGTTCAGTTAAGGGCTCCCTGGGGCCTTAAGTGAGCTGATGAAAAGGTAAAAGAGTGACTCCAGGGCCTTCTCAAAGGAGAACAGTTGTTGAACGTGGGGCAGTGAGTAAGCTGTCCGTCTTCAAGATTGGTGATCCTTCTGTGGGCTTCTCTGAGAGCACAGGCTGCTGATCACAGGGACACCAACTCTGGCCGCACGTCTGCATGCAAGAAGGCTCCTTGTGAGCTCGTGCTTCCTTAAAATAGAACACACGTGGTCCCGCCCATAGCAGATGTAATGAACTACCACAGTGGCCCCAGTTCTCAACCCCCTTGGCAAAGCACGTCAGCCTCAGCTGTGTACTCTTAAGTGGTGGATCTCCAGAAGCTCTGGGCTGGGTTGTTGAGACGGAAACTAGATTTCAAAAGCTGTCAGCTTAGGGAGCAGCTGTGACCTCTCGGTTCAGTTCCTGATTCTGTGTTTCTTTCTCCCTCCTCCTTTAGATCGCAGTATGTGTGGGCGTCTCCTCAGCTGGCAGCCCTGCTGTGCCCCGCAGTTGAGGACCCAGGTTTTGACTGTGTGGGTTTGTGTCTTTCCGGCAGGTGTCTCCTCTGTGACTTCCCTGATGTCCCTGGCTTGGGTGCTAGCCTCCTATCACAAGCTGCTGCGGGACTCCAGGGACGACAAGAAGAGTATGAGCTACAGAGGGGCCCTCATCCAAATCTTCTGGCGCCTCTTCACCATCTCATCCAGAGTGATCTCTTTTGCCCTCTTTGCTTCCATCTTCCAGCTCTACTTCGGGATCTTTGTGGTGGTTCACTGGTGCGCCATGGCCTTCTGGATCATCCATGGTGGAACAGACTTCTGCATGTCCAAGTGGGAAGAGATCCTCTTCAACATGGTGGTAGGGATTGTGTACATTTTCTGCTGGTTTAACGTCAAGGAAGGGCGGACTCGATATCGAATGTTTGCATATTATACGATAGTCTTGACCGAGAATGCTGCCTTGACGTTCCTTTGGTATTTTTACAGAGACCCGGAGACCACTGACTCCTATGCGGTGCCAGCACTGTGTTGTGTCTTTATTAGCTTTGTGGCTGGGATCGCACTGATGCTCTTATATTATGGTGTGCTGCATCCCACGGGGCCTCGAGCTAAGATCTTTGCCAGCTCCTGTTGTGCCGAGCTGCTCTGGGGCATCCCTTTGCCCCCTGATGTTGAGCCCATGGCACCTCAGGCTCCTGGGTACCGGGGGACTCAGGTCACGCCTACCAGAGCCGTAACGGAACAACAGGAGGATCTCACGGCTGACACTTGCTTGCCCGTTTTCCAAGTGAGACCCATGCCCCCTACCCCGTTGGGGCGTCCTTACCCCCCAGAAGGGCCCCTCATTAAGATTGACATGCCAAGAAAAAGATACCCAGCTTGGGATGCTCATTTTGTAGACAGGAGGTTGAGAAGGACTATTAACATTCTGCAGTATGTCACCCCCACTGCAGTAGGCATTCGGTATCGAGATGGACCACTCCTTTATGAGTTGCTACAGTATGAGTCTTCACTCTAAGAGCATCCTGACCCAAGTTGAGGAGACCTTAAGTTTGGTTTGCGGTAAACACCGCTTGCAAGAAATATAACCCTCCCTTCCCCCAATACACAGAACCATGACCACCACCACCACCACCACCACCACCACCACCAATGCTACAAAAAAAGAAAATAATAAGTCACAACCCCTTCAGATAAGCTTTCTTTCCAGTCGCTGTATGTATACAAAGATATTCTCTATGTTTTGTAAGTAAAAACAAAAAGGAAACCTTTCTTTTGTTTTTTACACATAAGAAACAGTATTGAAAAATCCCACACTATGGTTCATAAGGTGGAGAAGGAGGAGTCGTCTCCACTCCAAAAGAAAAAATAAGTTTTATACCTTACACCAAGTGTAGATCATTTCCGGGATTGGTGCTGATTGAAAGAACAAAACAAAACAAAACAAACACAAACTAACAAACAAAAAAACCTTCAACTGCCTTATGCCCTTAGGTGCTGAGTTTCATTACGTACTGTCACGTTTGCTCATGCAAAACTCTCTGGCGACTTTGCACCCGGAGAGGGAAAATTAAACAATCAAATGAAACAAATCTAGAAACGAAACAAAAACCAAACAACAAAGAAAACACAAAGCAATCATTCTTCCTATCTGATTATTTGCATTGAAAAAAACAAATTTACCAAAAGCAAAGGCATAGAAAACCCTCCCTCTTTTTGATTTCTCTCCCTCCTCTCCTGTCCCCGCCCCAACTTACTAGCGCCTTCGAGGAGCCAACCTGCCCTTTGAAACTCAAATGTCTGGAAAAGCTCCTTGAAGGCTGGCTCTGTGCCATTTTAGCCTTCACCTAGTAAGAATCACATTTGTTTCCTGGTGAAAAGCAAAACAGAACAAAGGAAAAAGCCACCCCAATAATTCGATAAGAACAGGAAATTCTAAAGCAAATTAATGGAGATTTCCACATATGTAATCAAAGAGAATCAGTAATAATAAAACTCAGCATAGTAGCAAAAAGAATGACATCAATTTAAAGGCACAATACTTAATCAGTGACTGGCGACAATGATTCGTTCTGTCATTTTAAGGCCATGAAAGGTATCCATTTATTACATGTGATATTGTGTAAGGCCTCTTCTGTTTCCATTTGGTGGGAAGCCTTAAATTGATCTGGAAAGAATTCTTCATTTTTCATTTGTGCTTTTTAAAAATATTAACACAAAGAGGAAAATTAGAATATAAAAAAAAGTCAAATTGTAATAACTGACCCATTTCAAAGACTGTTTGGTGCTTCTGTCTTTCACCATTGTGATTGGCTGAAAGTCATTCAGCTCACTTGGTGCATCTGGATTGAGTGGGAAATTTTGTGTGTGTTGTGTGTGTGTGTGTGTGTGTATGTGTATGTGTGCCCACAGCACACGTATATATGTGTGTGTGTATGTGTGTGTCTGCTGCAAGGTCTTGCCAGAAATGCAGAAAACCGATATAAGACGGACTCCGGGTATGTCTGAGGTGGAGTGTAAGGGGGCCAGGGAGGGGAACGCCAGGAGGAGGGGGTGGTGCTTGATTCTGAGCCCCTGTCTGCATGGGGAGATTCACACCAGCAGCATACTCTGGGTCTTAGAGGACGTGTCATTGGGGTGAAGATTTGATTCAATTATTGATTTTCTCATTGTACCAAGTTGAATTTCTGGAGGTGTTGCAAGTATGTTCAACCATTTTTTAAATGTTATTTTTTAAAGTATTGCTCCTGTAAGAAATATTCTGTTCTAAGGCATCGTTTCAATCCCATTGTATCTCTACTTGGGCACAAAAACAAAAAAAAAAAAAAAAAAAAGGAAAAGAAAAAAAATTACAAAAAGAAAAAATTTCCACGAAAAAGATATATATATAAATATATATATATACACACACACACAAATATTTTTAAGTAAATACTGTTAGTCTTTGTTGTGTGTAGCTACAATTTTGTTTTTTAATTCCAGATATAACTGTTTAGGGTGCAAGACCTCACATTGAACTATTCTTAAGAGAAGTTCAAAAACTGAGGAATTTTTTATGTTTGTGGGTTTTTTTTAAAAAAATATTATTATTCAAAGAGGCTTCTCCTTCCTACCCCCTTTATTGTTTTTCTAAATCTGTCAAAAAAAAAAAAAAGAACCAAGTTTTAAATTTCAGTTCAGTTGTAAAACTGGATGCTCCTTTCTGTGTTCAGATCCCTTTGATTTCCTTTATTATCACTAAACTTTGCAGTGCCGTCCCGTCCCCTCCATGATTCGGTTGTCCCCTAGGGTCCTCCCTGGTGGGAAGGAGGGGCGGGAGGAGAGGCGCAGAGAGCCTGTGGCCCCGGTGCCCATCCGTCTAGGAAGCACGATGCACAGAGCACACCCAGGCCTTGGTGAAGACCAGCCATGCAGACCTGTCTCCACCCACCCAAGGGACAGGCCCACCGGCCGCTCAGGAGTTAATTGGGAGTTCCAATCTGGTCAGAGGTGCTTTTCTTTTTCTGCCTCCCCCGCCGAGGGCTTAGCTCGCTGCTTACTCTGCTGAGGCTGGAAGAGGTGAGGCCATTTGAGAGGGACCATCTCCCCTGGCTCACTGGGGTCCCAGCTCTTGTCTGCCTCAGCCCTGGGACTCTGTGCCTGGAACCCTGCAGATGTCAGTCACTAGAGCAGTCCTGGATGCTGTCCCCCATACATCCTTTCAGGACCTCTGCCACTTTGGCTTCTTCGTCTGTTCTTGGATTTATTCCCTTTCTTTTTCATTTTGGCACAGTCATAGGCTTTAGTTTGCCGCCTCTGTTTTACTGCTCCACGTCCAGCGCATGCGTGCATGTGTGCGTGTGTGTGCTTGTGTTTACATGCAACTGAGAAAACTGCTGACAGTCATTGACCTGGAGTGCCAAAAGTTGGGGTGACAACTTACAACTCAGGGAGGGCCCTCTTGGGCCTTAGCCACTGGGAACAGATGAGAAGATCACAGGACATTTCTGAAATCCTTTCTTTCAACCTCTGTTGGACTGGGCTCCACAAGACTCAGACAGGAGGGCACGCTTCTCCTGGGCCATGTTTTTCTCGCCCCCTCCATCATGCCATCATTCCTTTCCTAAGAATGAAATGCAAATACGCATCTGTGAGCAGCAGCAGGAAAATCCAGTTTTGCAGAGAGGAAAAGAAAAGTCAGGAAAGGAGTATAGAACACAGGAGGGAGGGAGACATGAAGACAATGACCAGACAGGAGTTTTCTCCTGTCTTCTCAGTATCATCAGCCTGCGCGGCTCCCCACGTTTCCAATCTCTCTGCTAGTCCCGACTGTCGCCTCCCCCATGGTCTTCTCTCCCCAACCAGTAAGCCTCCCCTTCAGGGGGCTGACCTGGGCATCACCGTGGGAGTCCACACATTCTCAGTGCTCTGAGTCCCCACCGAGAAGACTTTGGTCCTGAAAACCCAGATCCCTCAGGCAGCTCTGTGACCGGGTCACTCTGTGCCCCCAGTGAGAAGTGGTGGCCCCATCCTCACTGCAAATCTGCTTTTAGTCTGTCATCTGCCTGAATCCCTGACAAACCCCTTATGGGTGATGAGGCGTCAGTGCATGCTGCCCCAGCTGCTCCTCAGAACGCCTGTGATTTTTTAAAATCAATCTTTGGGCCCACTTCTTGCCCAGGAACTCCTGGTGAAAACTAATTAACTCTCAGTATTTAGTTCCAGTGGGAGATAAGCACATTGTACCAGGAGCTATAGAATAAAATAGGAAGTCATCCCCCTTCCTTTCCTGATTGCCACCCCCCATCAAATATGCCCACAAACCCCCGGAGAAAATGTGGCTCTTCTTCTCGTTCTCCGAAATAAATAGTATCGCTAAAATCTGGCTGATTCTGTTAACATCACTTCTGCAAGCTCTGTTTCCCGATTGCTCAGTAGATCCACATCTCTCTGGGCCTCTGCGTGAGAGGAAACCTCAGTCTCCTCAGAAACATCGGGGTGATGTCTTCTGAGCTCATTTTCACAAGCCTGTGACATCCCAAATGGGAGTGTCATGTCTCTTAAGGCCACCATAAAGGGAGCTAAGAGGATTTAAATTCATCAGATGAGCCCCCACTGACCTTCCTTACCCCTAAAGTTTCTCAAATCTCAAACATACTCCTCCACTCTGTCTCCAGAGGTTCACCTTGCTCCGTAGAGTCAGACTTCTCCAAACAAATTGGGAACTGGGGGTCCATGGGGAAGGCCCCAGCTCTCTTGATGGCACATGCTGCCGACATGTCCCTTTTCAGTCAAGGAAGACGACACTCCCGTGTGGCCCCAGGGGCTCCTCCGCCTCTGCCAGATCCCCCACACGCTATCTCCCTAGGCACAAATTCCCCAATATCTATGGTCCTCGTGGCCTACCCCAGACCCTCAATAGCCGTGGCCCCCCTGAGTCCCAAGGGGGTTTAAAAGAATACAAATACTTGTCTGGACCGTGGTCATGAGGGTGATTCTGTTGGCTGTGTGGCATCTCATGCCAAGGACATCATTCTTTGTCCCAACAGAAGCCTTATTCTCAGAGAGAAGAATGTAAAGCTTTTTAAAAAAAGTGCCAATGACATCATTTTCTCCATTCTCCCTTTGCTTGTGCCCCTCCTTCCCACACCCTGTCATGGAGCAGAAGAAGAGGTTGCTGATGCCGATCTCGTTTGGAGATGCGCATAGCCTTATCCCTTTGTGTACACGGAAACTCCCCTGGCAGTGTTTATACTGACAGGAAGCCGACTTCCCCTTTCCCTGTCCTGCTCTTTGCTCCTGAGGGTGGAGGGAGCCATAAGGACTCCCAAGCCTTGATGCCCCCAAACCATAGCAAAATTGTCTCTCTCCACTACCTAGGAACAGATGTAAGAAGAAGACAGCAGTGTGCAGGCTCAGAGCCTTTGGGCTGGAGGAAAGGGTGTAGGATCCTAAAAGAGAATGGGGTCGGGGCGTATTCTGCACACAACGTACACGCCCTGCTGCCTCTGGCGCTTTCAAATGGGGTGGGCTGGGTCACCCCGAGCATTTGTTTGGCACACAGGATGGCTCCTTACTCAGAGTGAGCCTCTTGTGAGTGAGGACAGCAGCTCTGGGTGGCAGCCTTAATAAAGGGGACACTCCTTGTGTACACTCACTTGATTTTCTTATCAAAAAGCTAAAAGCTGTTATTTCTTTGCCAAACTGAAAAGTACTAAAGTAACACTACCAGATTTGGTTAGGGGAGGGGACTTAAATTTGGAGACTGTGAAGAGAAGAGAGCCCACTGCAATTAATTTCACTCAGATTTAAGTGATATTCCCAGCGTAGACTGGAAAACTGCCAGGAAAATCTTGCAGAGCTCCAGGAAGACCTGGAAAAGACCCTGCACGTGTCAAAGGGAAGGACACAGCGGTGTGGACTCATCCCCAGTGGCTGGCCAGCCTTGGAGGCAGTAGCTCTGGTCATTTCATTCCCAAACATTGCTGGATGACTGGATTCCATCAGGGCCCTCCTTATGAAGCACACACAGGTGTCCTATGGGCAGTGAATTTACATTCTTATGTTTAAATTATATATCCTCCCATTCCCACCCACAGCCCAGCTCCTGGACATGCAAATTGCAGTGGTCAGGCTGTCACAGGACACAAAACCACAAGCTTGTAAGAGGACTGCCCCCAGAACATCCCAAATCGATGTGTGCCTGTCCCAGTTTCAACCTTGTAAAAAGGCAACTCTACCCTTTCAGAGATTTTTTTCAAAGACCCTCGTTGCAGAAAAAGATGATGTTTAATGTAAATTCCTGTAATGGCACCATAAGCCTCTTTCTCACTCATTCTTAGCTATTTTAAAGATTTCATTTCTTGCTTAAAACACTACATCTTGTGCTATTGGCCAAATATCAAAAGACAAGGGCACTGCCTTGCTCTGCCTGCGGCTTTATTTTTCTGCCCGTCTGGCTCTGTCTGCCTTACTTGACTCTCCCGGGCACCATCTGCTTCTTCTCCTCCTCCTGGGAAGGAGCTGTGCCTTCTTGCTCCCTGTACCTTTCCTTGCAGTGGCTGGCAGGACATGGCTGGTATGTACCGGAGCCAAAGGTCGGGAATGCTATTAATGGCAGCTCCTGAGGGCAGCAGACGGACAACCGTAGGAGTTCCCCCTGCACACAGCCAACACCTTGTGTCAAGGGCTAAGAATAGACCAAATAGGAAATGAGCGGGCAGGACCTAAGGGGCACTGCCCTGCCCTGCCCCATCCCGTGCAGAACAATATGCAAGCCCCGGTAGGAGATGCCTGTCCTTGCCAATCCCTAACACGAATCACAAGACCCCACGCTAGAAACCGAAGTCAGTCAGCTCATCCACGCTTGTCCAGGAAGGACTACTACTAAAATTCATCCTCAAACCAAGGAGGACAAAGTAGTAATTTCCCATGGGTATAGTGTCAATGGGTAAACCAATGAAGGTCCCTCCAGAAGCAGCCTTTGTCCTTATGTCATGGTGGATACAGACAACTCCCTACCTAGTAGATGACCTCCTTTGGTTTGTTTCTCCATCCTCAACATAGCTCTGGGGTCCTCCAGCTAGAGTGGGGTTAGGAGATTTGTTTTAGCTGTAGACCTCCTAGAAGCTCTCCTTTAGACTCAGAAAGATCAGGAAATATCATGGGCTGATTCAGGGTCCCCACTGTGATCATGGATAACTCACTTCACCTCTCGGTGCCTTGGTTTCTCCATCTGTAAGTGCAGAGAAAGAAGGCCAACCTCTTCTTTCTCTCCTGCTCAGGGATGCTGTGAGGATTCAGTCATTATTGCCTGTAGCGAAGGCATCATATAAAGAATAGTGGTGACCTCGTTACTTGGGAAGTGGAGCCACAGAAGAAGAGCCTGTTGTCTAGGTGTGGTGGTACCTGGAAGCCCACAGGATGAGCAGTGCAGCTGGACAGGGAGAAGTCTCACATCCTTGTAGTTCTTAGATTCTTCACAGCACTGTGAACCCAGCACAATGGCACTCCAGTCAGGCGACCGGGAGTCACCTGGCTCAAGGTGGCCACTTGTAATTCTAAAACCAAATGTCCTGCTGTTAATTTTTCCTAAGGGATCAGAGAACATATGGAAGGATCAATTTGAAAAGTGATATTCATTGAGCTTCAGGCAGACAAGAGAATGGGTAAATGGGGAGTATTTGGAGATTGTTTTTAAGGTGGTTGAAAGCTCTTCATGAAATATCTCTCACTTTTGTTCTTCCTTACAATCTTTTTTGACCTTGAGGCTCACCTCATCAAATGGACTCGCCCTCTCTTTGCCTCTCTGCAGAGTACAAAAAGAAATCTTTATTTTTTAAAAAAATCCCATCCTCTAAAATGTGGGTCCCCATGGTGGGTTTTGATCATTCCCTGGTGTGCTTTGAGTGGTGCCTGCAGGCAAAGATTCAGAGACAAACAGGGGCTGGACAATATCACTAATGGTTTTTATCCAAATCAGGGTATTTTTTTCCTCATCATTTGAATTGGGAAAGTTCAGTTGAGTTTCTTTTTCTTTCCTTTTTTCTTTTTTTTTCTTTTTACTATGGTTTGACTGTTATCAATTCAACTACCAAGATACCCCTTGAGCAACAAAACAGACCCATTCTGAGAAACTCATGTTCTTCTTAGGACCTAAACCAGAGTGAGGGCAGGTGGGAGCAGTGGAGAATGACACGAACACTCTAGGGGGACCAGCTGCAACACTGATTTTTCTATTGGCTCTGACAACTATCTTGGAGAGGAAAATTCTAGAAGCTTCAGCTGTTCTCAGTCAATCACCCTGGCTCTGGCTCTGGCCCTTTCCTTGGAGTTCAGGTGTGTTCTGATGTAAAAATTCTCACCAAAAAAAAGAGAAAGGGGCCAACTCCTGAGACTGCCCTAAAGGAAGAGATAGCTCACCGAGGCAGCTCCCAGTTGTTGAGGCAAATCCTCCTGCTCTTTGACTATGGAGTCCTGGTAAGAACTCCTTTCCCACCTGCTCTGACTCTGCTCTCCAAGATTAATATTATTGTTTTGACAGCACAAGGGACCAGATCATAGTTTGGAATTCAATAATGACTTCTGTTTGATTTTGTATCTGGTGGTTTTGTGGCTAGGCCAAATCCTGCTGGGATTACTTATTTCCACAAGGTGTTTCTGATGGTAACCAGAAGGAAGGAATAAATGAGACCTCAGACTTGACTCTCTGTTCTCATTGGCACCCCTTTTGTGACTGGGATGGATGGCAAATGAACTGCACTGCATTTATGAATGAGAACTTTGAAGATGGACGCATGGAGCCTCAGAGAACAAAAAGACTCAGTAGATGGGTAGGAAGACTGAGAAAGAAGAGGAAGGCTTCCAGAAGTATGTAGAAAGAAAATATTTGCAACCATCTAATCGCTACTTCCTACACTCTCTGGAACAGCAACAGTAAAGCATATTCTTTTCAAACAGAGGAAATTGCTTTTATGAGTGACATATTTAAGCATTATCTTACTAAAGGGTCAGAGAAAGCATCTAAAGAAAGAAAAGGCACGTTCTCATGAACAGATCGTGTCATCAAAGAAAGAAATCCAGGACTCTTATCTTTCTGTAGACCTAAGTCAAGTCACTCTTGGGGCCAATTTCTCTTTCTGTAAAATGGGAAGAGTATTGCTTACTTACCTCACAGGGGTGTTGTGAGGATAAAGTAATTAATGTCTGGTAAAGCACTTTGAGGATAAGAGTATTATGGTTATCAAGTTTGCTTCCTATTTAAAATCCTTTTAAACATGCATTGAGCACCTGCTGTGTGCAAGGCACCATGCTAGGTGCTGCGGAGGAAAAGGAAGGTAATCTAGTTCCTCTCGTCTTTTTTGATTAACGGATATTTTTAAATGATTACAAGATGACAGGATAACAGCGTTATCTCAATGTGGGTCAAGAAAGATGTTCTCTGTCTTTCCACCCCAGAAAGGCTGCTCTCCTGTCCTTCCCAAGAATTTGGGCAAGAAGGAAGGGCTTTAAATCCTTTGCCTTCCATCAGAGAATGCTCTTCTGAGAAGCAAACAGATATTGGTTGCTCTTCTCCTGTTGTGGGGAAAATGAAGGCATGTATCAGTGGGCGTATCCCGTGACCAGCAGATACGGTTCTATTATTTCCATCATTCCTCCTGGCTCAGCTTCAGTTTCGCCATAGCCTTCATCTTTTGTCTCCAGACCCAGAGAACAGTTTGTTTATGCTGTGCTGGAATAGCTGGGTACTTTTTGGTTGGTTTGTGTTCTTGGAGAGTCTGGTACACTGTTGTTTGCTGGAAAGTCTTGGCTTCCAAAGGCAAGGATCTTTATTAGAAAACAAATCAGAACGTGGAATGGTCTTTCTTTTTTTTTTTTGGTGGTGGTGGAGGGGGGTAGTCTTCAATTTCTTAGCTGTCTAACATAAAATGAAGCCTTTTTAAATTTCTTATTTGTTTTTCCACGTGCAAAATTTTTCCCTTCCCAAACACGCTCAAGGAATCAGGTCTGGATTCTAAAATCTTCTAAAATAGAGCACATCTCAAATTATCTGCCAAGTGCTGTGCCCGAGGTTCACTAGTTTCTACAAAGAGCCAAACCACCCACTGAGCTAAGCAGCTTGGAATTCCAGCCCAAAAGTACAGCTTCTGCAAGTCCCCCAGAGCCTCGGAGCTGTAGGAATGCTCTTTCCGTGTTACTAGGGCTGTCTCCCTGAATCCTCGGAAATCTTTGTGCCGCAGAAAGATCATCCTCGGAGCCCAGCGGGGGCTTCCTCTGTGTTATAGAACCAGAGGGAAACCACTTGTTATTTTGAAAATCATTATATGATGCCAGCCTTCAGGGAAAGAAGAGAATTGCTTTCTTTTCCTTTCAGAGGGAAAAAGCGACAAAGAGAAAGAGAAAATTATTTGGTTTGGAAAATGGCTCTTTTGTTGCTAAGAAAAAAACGTGGGATTCAGTGGTTCACAGCAATCCCCTCTGTCTCAGACACAGGACTTGGGAGGCCCCATGTGAGTTTCTCTAGGGACCCAAGGTGGTATGGAGACTTTGTGTCCTTTTCCTTCCAACCCAGGACGCAAAGAAGGTGTCTTCAGCTTTGGTGCTGCCCGGCCCCAGATCATTCTGCGCTTCTCAGTCACTTCTCTGCCTTTCTCTAGCTTGTGCTCATGACAGCTTCCAACCTGGTTTTGATTCCAAAAGGCCTTCCTTCCATTAGGCCAGTCCTTATATGGACACTGCTTCAGGTTGGGGCTGTTTGTCCACACTCAACCCCTTCAGCCTTTCTCTTGCCTTGACACCGCTCTTGCTGCACACTTCCACCAAATGCATCATCAGCCGCACAGGAACTGTCATTTCCTGCCCTGCTCTGAGCCCTGGGCCCAGCCTCTCCGCTGGGCCAGCCTGCCCCAGGTCAAGGACAGGATCCGCTTCTTCTGTCATTTAAATACGTATGCCTTTACAAGGCCTGGCCCTGGGTTCTGAGGAGACTGATGGAGATGGAGGGCAGGAGAAAGGGGCAGATTGTTACTTAAGCAGTTGGGGACCCTCACTGATGACTTATGGGGCCAACGTGGGCCTCCAAGTGAAAATACAAAGTTTTCTCAGCCCCTGGGTCAGCTAGGGCGTGATCTCATCAACATGACAACCAGCCCCTGTGCGAGGTGATTGCTCCCAGGACCCTAGGTCCCCTCCAGCTTCACTGTGGAGGCTAACCTATAGCACTTCCTTATAATCGATAGCTTCTTTTTTTGTTTGAAATTATAGCGATTATGAAATGCCCAAGAGAGAGAGAGAGAGAGAGAGAGAGAGAGAGAAAACACTGAAAACCACGTAAGCTATGAGGCGATCTGAGATTTTGAGATTATCATGAATAGTGCAGAAGTGAGGAGCCTGACAGAGGTACGTGACCACAGAACTGCAGTCTAGGCTTATGATCACATCCAGACACATAAATATGCCAATCTTGGGCATATATATGTGTGTATACATATATATACACACACATACACACACATGCACGCACACACATACATATGTATGTACCTATCTTTTTCTTAAAGGGCTTAAAAAATTGATGAAACTGAGTATTTTGGTGTTTAGGGCTCTTGCCGGACTTGAAATAGACCCAGCCTAGATGGGCTTCTCTCTCTCCCAGGCCTGGGGCCATGAAGATGCACCCAAGTTGGGCTATGCCTTGTCTTCTCCCTCTGGGACAGGAAGCCAGTAGCCAGCTTCCTGGCATCTTGAGACCTTCCAGTTGCTCCCAGTATTCTCAGCAGGTCCCCAGAGCCACCTGGGGACACTGGGAGGCAGCTTCTAAATAGCTCCCCACTTTCTGGAACCCACATCACCCCAAGTAACTCTGACCTGTTAGCGCGGAAGTCAGCAGAGCAGGTAAAGAGAGGGAAGCACCCATGGCGAAGGAAGGTGGGAAATTCCTGCCTGGAGCCCAGTCAGCGTTAGACGTCCTTCAGCTCCAGGCTTTCCGGCCAGTGAAACCCCAGCCTGATGGGTCTGGCCCTGCAGTCTCCATATCTACAGATGGTGTGAGGCTGGCCCAGCAAAGGCACCTGGGGACTTAGGGAACATGACCCCCGCTTATGGTGACTCTAACAGATGGGAGACATTTCAGAGCCATCTCTCTGTAGGAAGCAGGACTGATTTTAGAGCAGTGCAGCATCCCTCCCCGTTGCAGTAATGGCTGTGACAAGTCTGGGGTCTAGGAGACAGACCTGGGAAGAAGCAGGTGCACATGGCGTGTAAAAGTCACTCAAATTCCCTCCTCCCCTGGTGACGGGATTTGCAGGGCCCAAAGTGCCAGGGTATTCAGTTATGCTGGAAGAGTGCTTCCACAGAGGAGTAGAGAGCGTTTGCGGTTACCTGGAGGGAAAAGGTGCTCATGCAGCGCAGTGGTTTGAGCCACAAGCCTTCTTTCCTGACCTGCGAGCGCAAGTCTAACTGGAAGCGCAAGTGACGCCTCTGCAGTGGTGGGGGCCATATTCTCAGAGTGTTTGGGATCTAGACAGTGCTGGTGAGATTGCCACCGCCCTCTGAAAGGCCTTGTGTTGGGTGGGAGAAAACCACATGGTCTAAACCTAGAAACCTTTTAAGCCCCTAGAAATCTTTTTAAGCCTCGCTCCACAGGATCGCCTTTGGGGGTACCCTCCCCTAACCTGTCACATGTGCACGTCCATGTCTCCTAACTCCTGGTGGTGTGGCATGTGGCCAGCCACTGCAGACTGCCACGGCAGGAGAAGGTATGACATCTTCTCCCCTCTTTTTATGTCCCCTTGTTCCCAGCACCAATCCCCAGAGTATAATATTTCCATTATCTTTTCCTCTGTGTGGACTCTTTTGTGACAAGACATGTTTCCAAGAAAACTACTTTTCTATTGGTGTTATGGAAAAGTGGCTCCTTGGGGTACAAAGAGAGAAATTTGGAGGTAAGACATGGGAAGATGAGAGTACAATCCTGGAGGGGGCTAATGGTGCAATGCCTTCCTATGTGGACTTTTTCTTTTACTTTAAAAAATAATAATGATTTGTTACAGAAGGAAATATACAAGCTGGAAAGGAAGGAAGGAAGAAGGGAGGAAAGGAGGGAGGGAGAGAGGGAGGGCAAAGAGAGAAAGAGAAAAGAGAGGAAGAAAGAAAAATAGAATCCCCTGAAGTCTCATTGTCATTTCTTGCTGTCTATGGGTTGTCACTGTGGTTTGTCGTTCAGAGCAAACGCATTCTTCCCCCTGCCCGTGGGCTGAGCTCTTCAGCATTTTCTACCTCCGTGTCTGCCTGAGAACAGGCCACAGAATCGTGGCTGTGGCCTTACTCACTTCACACTGCAGGGTTGGTGGGGCCTTCTCACGTGCTCACCTGGTCACCGGCTCTCCCAGCCCATCTACCTGGTGAGGAGAGGCAGCCCACAGGGGCCAGAAGGCTGGAATCCAATCTCTCTTCTCCAAATGATGGTTAGTTTTCAGGACGTTTTCTCACACTTGTTTAATTTTTCTTGAATACTTTTCTATCAATCATTCTTCCTAATTTAACCCAATAAAGGTGATGACACTGCTAACTGACTCTTTATAGAGCAAAACTATTTGAAATTCTCAGATATTTCAAAGCCTTGAGTGCATAAAATTTGTAATTTTCCCCCAAAGGGCTAATAAAATATTCTCATTGCTTCCATCTACTCAGCATCAGCTGTGTCTGAGAAACTGGTATGCATGCATATTTGAGCGTTTAAAGGAAACAGAGTCATAAACACCATTAATTTTGAGATTCCAACTATTTCCCCACTGAAGAAATGATCAGGCACACCTCCATATAAGGAAAGTTCTAGAACTTTGGCAATTCCAAACCGATTGCGTGTGCCCTGGTCCCTTCCTGTCTGTTTCAATGAGATGGGGAGTTTGCTATAGGAGCTTTAGCCATCCACATGAGACTCACCCTTGTATCCACCTGGGAATCTTCTCTTCTTCCCTTTTCCTTTGTGTATCTCATCTTCATCATTGGGTCTTCTATTCTGAGCAGCAGCTATGTGAGTAGAATGTAGCTTCTCTACTAGAATGAAAGGTAGGACCGTGTCTTCCTTCACCCTTGAGTTTGCTACTGTTAAAAATAATTTACAGTGAACTATCAGCTAAGGATTAAGTCCATCATCTGAGCCTTCCAAACATGCAGGGTTATGGCCACCTACGTTTGATCAAATTCTCCACCTAAAGGAACATAAATGAACCTATTTCTAGTCCCACTTCTCTGGAGCTGGTCTATTTGGAAGTGGTTTAGCCAGTGAAGGTGAGGGGTGGGGAAGGCTAGGCGGTAGCCTTGCCCTTTATCACACCCGCCCTGCACAGGTCCTGCTTATGTGAAATTTGTGTTATAGGTCAAGGAGAGCCCTTATGTCTGATAAAATATGTACATAATTAATGTGTCCCTTTCGATGGAAAAAGAAGCTCTTATTCTTAAAACATAATTTAATTTCATTTAAACAAGCATGTATTATATATGCAAAACACAGTCCTTGCCCATGGGTGATGCAGGAAGGGAGAGAAAAACGTTGAATGAAAATTTAGAAGGTATAAAGGCTTAGAATGACATCTCCACCTGTCATAAAAAGATACTGGAAAGACTCCCAAGTAGGAAATCAGAAAATCTGAGCTCTGGCCCAACACTGTGTGACCTTGGACCAATTATTTAGCCTCTCTAGTCATGACTTTCTTTGTTTCCAAAAGGTTCCTTTCACCTCTAACACACTCTGGCCACTATGACTCGGCTAGAAACTCAAAGAACTCTAGTGGAAGGCAGAATATGATAAATGTGTAGAGACCAAAGAAAAAGCCGCAGGAGTCTAGCAGAGGGAGCACTTTTGACTCTGAAAATAAGGGAAGACCTTTGGAGCAGGCAGTCTCTGAGCTGAAATTATCAATATTTCCCTTCTCTGGTGCTACAGACCAATGCTCCTGGTTGCCACGATTGCGCCTTCCGCTTGGTCTCATTTAGGGAGCAGGAAGAACAGCAGGTTTGGATTTCCCTGCTCTCTGCCATCTCTGTTGGCCGGGAGCAGGAGGTGGAGCGGGAACAGAGGGCTGGGGGAGCCAGCCCTCCCTTTTCTAGCAGCTCAGAACTGCACTTTCCCATCCAGGCTCCACCCACTGTGGTCGCTGGGGCTGTGGTCAGGACACCAGTGACCTGAAGTCAACGGAGAGGCAGGGGCTTGGAGGTCAGCATTACATTTTCTGTCTAGAAGGAAGTTCTAGGAACCCCTGGAAGGAATAAATGGGCAGAGATTATTCTTCTAAACCAGGGGCAGACGGAGACTCCCAGACACCCAGGTCTGTTACTGCAGGAGGCATGTGGGTGGAAAATAGCGTAAAAGGGGACCTGGGGGAAAGGATGGGGCAGGTCGCGTATCCCGGTGGCTTTTCTATGTCCCATGAAGGTGTTAGAGGAGGACTCTTCTGGCAGGAGTCTTTTCTTTGCCCCTGTGGTCCATGCCCCCAAAATAGGTTTGGATAAATAATTCGGATTATTATTTGGAAGCTGATAGGAATAACTTATTTTCCCTCACACTGAAATGGGAGTATCATTTTTGGCATAGACAAGCATCAGAATTTGAAAACCAACTTAAGCTAAAAAGTCTCAGTTCGAGGAACCAGAGGGAAAAGCAATAATTCGATTTAGATAAATACGCCACAGAGACTGCCGTATCAGCCTCCCCCTGTGATCAGCCTTCTGGGTTCAGCCAGAGCCCTGACCAGAGTTTCAGAAGGGGGGGGTCACAGCAGTGAGCCATTTTGATCCTGGTCTCAGGCCTCCCCATCCTGTCAGCATGGGCTTAGACGGCCAGTCCTGGGAGCCTTGCAGGTCACACCGGCATGGCCAGTTGACTTCCCTTCTTCCAACCCTGACCAGGAGCGAGGGAAGGAAAATGGTAGGTGAGGAGAACTCCGCACCTCTCACCCCGTGTTCACATCTTTCTGCAACAAATACAGGCTCCCCATTACCACGTGGAGCGTGGCCCTCGCCTGGAATGAGAAACATAGGAAGGGATATTTCAAGGCCGGCAAGTCACTAATAAAAATAAAAATGCCACTTACCATTCACTCTGCAGTCCTGGCTGCCCTCTCTCCTTTTCTGGTTCGTCAGCAGCACGCATAATTCTTGGTGCTCCAAATGGCCAACGACCTCCAGTTTCTTGGCCAGACTATAAGAATGGAGTAATGTTGATTCTAAGCCAACATTCATGGTTCTCAGCTACGTGGACAGATGTGGACATCTATCTGCCCTCATTAATCTAGACCCGGTGCTATTTGTGGCTAACAGTGCCTACGAATGTAATTCCTTCATTGTCTCTCTTTTTTTTCTAATGTATTGCCACCACGGAATCATATTAGAAAGACAGATTTCCATGGAGAACTTTCTTTAGCACAAGATTTTGTTCTTATTCTCACTTTTTTAGGAGGGCTTGGTTTCCCATGTCTGTCCTTCCTTTTCTTTTTAACGATGGAAATGTTTTCCTTTTCTATTAGCCAGAAAGAAATTGCAGTAAAAAGAAGCATGTCGGGCTCTTTCTTCCCTCTCTCCCCATTGAGTTGAAATGAACAGATGTACATGGGTTGGGATATTTTTGAATTTTTGAATCAGTTGCTCCAGGGTCCTTGCTAAAGATGAAAGACTTCTGCTCCCCACCATGGCGAGGTCAGGGCGGTGACAACGAACAATTTAACTTCTCGAAACCTTGTGGTGCCTTTTCTTGTGGTGCTTCTTTCTCGTGTAACTCCAGTCAAGGCGGCCACTTGCAGCAAACAGCAATGCCAGTACTTCTCCTTGGTGTTATGTGCCAGTGCAGTAAAAGACTTTAACGTATACATATATAAATAGATATAGAGATAGAGATATCACTATAGTTATTTAATTATATAATTGAGGTTCTGATGCAGCGTTGGTGGGAGTTGACAATTCCTCTGCAAAAATAGATACTACTCAACCGGAACTAAGAACTCCACGGGGAGATTTGACTTTCCGGAAGGGCACCAACAAGTGAGATGGTTCCTCCTAAGATGAATTTTCTTCTCCCTTCTTGTGAAAGTTGCTGTCTCCATCACATGGAATGTTTGATATGGGAGCAAAGAGCAGCTTCTTTTGAACTTCCTTTGGTGCTGATATTTTAAAAAATTGTTTGTTTGTTTTGCTTCCTCATCAGTGGCCCATAAGCTGCTTTTCCGAAATCTCAACTCACCAATCAAAGATGACGAGGGACGGTTTGGGAATAAGAGGCTAGAGGCTGGGCATCCCGGGCTCCGCGTCTTAACCCAGACAGTTTCCTCTGTGACCTGCATAAGTCTCCCAGACTCAGTTTCCCCATCAAAAATGGACATCATAATATTTTCTTACCTCATGGGGACGGATAACTTAAAAGCATTCACTGGTGGCACTGAAACACTAAATCATTATTAATTTGGAGACGGCAACTTGACACGTTTTTATGATTTTGTTTGTATGTTGCTAAGATTTTAATCTTGGGGTTTTGTTTTGTTCCCCGCTTGCTCCTCCATATCCTCCATGTTGCATGTCCTCCTTTGGCAATACCTTTGAAAATTGTTTAACTGGTAGAGATTCACCTGAGGTGTTGGGTAGTGCTAATTTCTCCCAAGGGAACAACATCACTAATACTGTATAAGGTGCTAGAATCAAACCTCATTTTATAAACTTTGGTTCTTAGAGAAAAACAAAACATACAGAATTCTTTCTGTGAAGCCTTACTATAGATTGTTATAGCCAATTGTTTATCCAAAAAGAGAGAGAGAATAGAAAATAAAGATAAGATGCAGTGATTCTGTATACAATGTAACTAAAAGACCTTTGCTACTTCCTATATTAATGTAAAGTATCATATATATATACATATATATATATATGCTTGAGGCAGAAAGAATGAAAAAAATTTAAAGTATGTTCATCTTTATTTTAATTTTCAGTTGGTTCACAACTTTTAGTATGTGAGCAAGAGAGGTTTACAGTGGGGTGGGATAAGTGATGCCCAGTGTAATATAGGAAACTATTTCTATTTCTGTTCCATTCTGTATGTTGTTAGGATGAGTTGGCTCAATGAGAGGAAAGGGAAATAAATTAACACTTAGATGTGCTTTCCAAATGTTCTGAGTGTTGATGTTACACATTGGTGTTGCTTTCTCCTTATTCTAAGGTTTCTCAACGGCTCTGTGAAACATGTCTGCTGCCTACGGTGTTAAAAAAATAATGTTTACCTCAAGAAAGCTCAAAAAAAGAGGCAGTTGTTTTTTCCCATCTCTTAAAAAATAGTGAACCCCTAACCAAAATGTGAGGCGTTTCCACAGAAGTTCAATAAGAGAATAGAACCATTTCTGGTGCTTTCCTCAATGCCCCCATTCTCATCCACCCCTTCTGTTGCTAAAGAAAGAAATAATCCAAGAGACGAGTTTTGACAAGAAATGGGGTTAGCAAAAGAGTATTGGGGAATACAAACTCTGCCCGGAACAAGTGGTGAGGGGTCATTGTAAAGTCTGGCTGTGTCATTCAGGTGTTAGTGCTAGCGTGTGTGTGTGTGTACTGTATATATGCTTCAGTGTATGAAATGTTTGGTGGACAGAGAAAAATACCGTAAACAGAAATGAACAGAAAAAACCTATCAAATGCTATTTTATCAGATGACGCACTTGTTCACCTTGATGAGAAGCCACTGTTTCACAACTATGCAATCTTCCAGTTTCTCTTCCCTCCCTCCTTCACCTCAGATCTCCATCTCCCTCACAGATTTTCCTTTGTACAAGAACCACAATATCCAACCCCTGGTTCAAGGTGAGCATGCTACAGTGATTCTTTTCCTAAATTTAAGAGCTCCCGAGAAAAGTTTTCCTTTCCTTTCGTTTGAAATGATTCAATGTAACCCCGTTTGGTTCTGTAAGTGAACTGATGTGTATTTTTATGTTTCGGTTACATGTTTACAACTTGTTTTCATCCTCTTCTTGATTCAAATACTTACTTTGTTTATAAAGTCTACTTTTATAGGATATGTTTTGGGGATGTATTGACTTAAGGCAAGAATAAAAAATTTGGCTTAAGTGGAACAATGAGCATGTGACCTCTGGGGTTGAGGGGTGGGGAAATGATGTGGACCTGCAGCCAAATTAGCAACCACACTGGGGTCTTGAATAATGACCCTGGCAGGGAGCTGCGTACTCTGGGAAGGATTTGACCCAGGCGTGTTTATTTCCTTATTCGTGGTCGTCTATATGGAGTAACCTATCCCCAGAGGGTGAATTAATATTTTCTACCTTAGCTTTTTGCCAACTGCATCCCTCCCACCTAGTCGCCACGCTCTACCCAGTGCCAAATCCCAGTTGCTACTTGCACAGCTTCTTGCTAATACCTCTCCTCCCCACCCAGCCACTGACCGCAACTTGCCTGAGTGGGGCTGCCGCCTCTGCTTTCATTTTGAAAGTTAAATATAAAGAGAATCTTCAAGAGCTCAACATCAAAAGCGCTCAGGAAGTCAGCCCTCTGGTTGCACATCATTTGAAGGTATTTAAAACATACTCTTAGCTATAGAGGAGAACAGGGGATTCTAGAGCATTTGCAAACTACCCCGACGCCAGTTTGGCTGAGCTTGCCTTCATAAGGTTTTAAAAAGTAGTTGCTGGGAGGAAGAGAGGTCACGGGGTTAGACAAAGCACAAATTAGGCAGGGGAAGCCCTGCGCGCAGGAGGCAGCTTCTCAACTTCTCTGGTTGTCTGCACAAGTCTGAGTTTCGCACACGGTTTACAAATCTTGCACAAGGTGGCCAAGCCATCCGAGACAGTTTTTAAAAGATAAATTTCAGACACTGCCTAACTGCTCCAGCACAACATGCTTCCACTCCATGGCTGGTGGGAGCTTAGATGGAATTCCTTTGGAATGAAAAAGGACGTCAGTCCTTTGACAAGAATGCATTTTCTCTATGAGCCTCGTTGCTTACCTCTCCCATCCTCCACATACTCTTAGCTACTCAGGGGATCTTAATGAAGTGCTGTTCGTTTGCTTTTTGTCCTGTTCCACAGGTCTCACCTGCTATGACCCATCCCAGGAAGTTATCACTCATCATTTCTTTTTCCTCCTGAAAAGGGGGTCCTCTTATCCTTGGAGGTAGTATTCTGGAGGACTTTAGGCTTATTGTGGGGTCTGGCCTTGTGTACACAGACCCAGGAGTCTTTTCTATAAGTCAGTCTGTCTTTACAGCTCAGAAAATATCAAGGGAATCAGTTCCAGGACACCAGGAGATTCCTCAACTGCTGGTCCTCCCTAAAAAAATGGCTGAGGAGCTGGAGGGGACCTCTCAGGGGTTGCCAAGGTCCAGCCCCATGACCCCATTCTTCTCTGGCCTGTCCATCAGTGCTCAGACCCTGAGACAGCCTCGGGTATCCAAGTCTCCCATGAGGTTCAGAGTTTGGGGCAAAATGAAGCTCAAAGGGTGGAAGTGGTCTAGATCCTTCGCTCCTCAGCCAGGGCCTAATCAGAATGTCCAATGCCTATTTTGGGGCCATGACAACCTGCCTCTCTGGGAAGGGACATGCCCACCTCTGGCGGCTGCGGCATTATTGAGTTTCCACCACAAATCTAGACCCAAGGAATGTGCCTGTCCTGAGGCCTGAAAATTTATCACCAGCGTGAACAGAACCTTTGCCGAGGAAAGTCTTCCCCATTAGAGAGGACAAGTCTTGTTGTGGTGTGGGCCAACCATTTGTTAGGTGAGTTCTTCCCATCAATTGGCACCTGAGACCCTGGGGAGCTCATAGGTGTAGTGTTCCGAATGCCAGGACCAGGAAAGTCAGGTGCAGCCCGGAGCCCTCCCAGGCTGGCTGCTGCTGATGGAGTCCTAACAGAGATGTTGTGTTTCTTCCTATGGGGAGAGGGGACGGTTCCTTTAGAGGAAAGAAGTATTTAGGATTACTGGAGTCTCAGGAACATCGGAGTACCAGAGTAAGTCCAACGTGACCTGAGCAAGTGACATCAGCCGTGAGGGAACACAGCCCTTTGGGGGGGACAGGAGAACTCCGATTCAGCTAACATGAACTGAGGGCCCATGATGCGTAAGGTCTATCCTGGGTGCCTTCATACAATGATCTCATCTAAATCTTTGTGATCATCTGGCGAGATGAGCAACCCCACCCCAATTTACAAATGAGGAAACTGAGGCTCCAGGAGCCTCTGTGATGGCACAGGGTCCCATGGTCAGTCAGGGGTACAGCTGGGGGTCCCAGACCCGGATGTTTGGTCCCACTCTTCTTCAAGGACCAGGCTTCCCCTCATGCCCTTTTCCAAAGGCTCACGAAGGCCGGGTACCTCAGGGGGCCTGGCAGGGATGACTTGGGACTAAGGCAGCCTCGGATGTTTTGTTTTCTTGCAGATGGCCGCAGAGGCTAAGAGAAGAGTAGGAGGTTTTAGGGGACTTAAAAGTTTAGTGCCGGTTTATGAAATAAGGTATCCCCATGGAAAAGGATGCCTGTTTTCCACAGGTCACCCTGAGCATGACCTCTTCATTCTGAGTTCTTGGAGAGCTCTGTGGAGCTGGAATCTTCTAGAACACTTCGAGATGTCTCTTGTGGTTGTCCTGAGAACTTCTGGGTCTCCTTTCTGTGGGTTTTTTTTTGTTTCATGTGATCTTGAAAGGGGAGACTTCCAGATAAACGGATGATTTCCCTAAGGTTCTGGTAGAAGAGTCGAACAGTTGGAATTAGGACACACTCAGAAATTTGAGCTTCACAGGGGAAACTTTGAGCAGGTTTTTGAAGATAATGGTTATGACACGGCAGAAAGAAGGAGCAATCCTAGACAGGGCAGGGCGGGAACTCTCCGTGCTTGGCCGGAGAGGGAGGCAGCCTGGGAATCTTCATTCTGCTCCTGTTGCCACCATTCCTGGGTTAGTCACTTGCCTTCCATGAGCCTCAGTTTCCCCATCTCTAAAACTCAGGAGTGAGCCTGCTGACCTCTGTGATCGACCCAAACCAGAAAGGTAATAAAATAGCAAGACAGGCGAATGCATTTGATGAAAGTCTTGACAACTGAACTGATAAATTTGGATTTGGGATGACAAGCCATTGGGAGCCCCTGTAAGTTCCTAAGCCAGGGAATGAAATGACCAACATCCAAATATTAGGCTCAACAAAGTGATTTTCACTGTCTTGTGAAATGAATAAGCGAGAAAAACAATACAAATGAGGGAAGCAGAGCACAAGGGACAGGAAAGGGCAGATTGGAGGGCTGGGGGAGGGGAAGGAAGAACCTGCATGTTCTTTCTCACTGTCAGCTTCACGCTCTACACATCTGTGTACAACAACTATGTCAGCTTGATGCCTGCTGGGCAGCCTCTGATGGAGCACACGTCCATACACACACACACACACACACACACATACACGCACACACTTATCCTAATCCTGCCATAGTCACAGCAGTTACCCAAGAAGGATCCCTCAGGCCTTGAGCAGAGCTGGGGCTTCTTCTGAGCACAAAGGAACAATGGGATCCCAGGGTTTGAAGGAGACTCAGACACTACCTAATTTTTGCTCATCTACACAGTCACAGACAAAAAGATATCAAACCTATTCTCAAGGGCCTCCGGGGAAAAAAGCTCCACGCCTTCATTCACTGTTGAATGGCTTGTAGTCAGGTAGGCCTTCCTTGTAACTACTCGAATGCCATCTGTTGCGATCCAGACTGATTCCTTTTGCCTTGGGTCTCGAAGGGACATAGATCTAGTCGGGATTAGTGACATTTGGGACACTTGGAAGTGCCCTCGGCCTCGCCTTCCCTCGGAACTCCTGTAGGGCAGGACTGAGAATCACCTGAGAGTGATGGTCACAAGCTCAGTTTGTGTTTGCCTCCTGAAATTACATGCTCAAGACAGATCGCTGGAGGCCAGGCTGGAGGCAGCCACCCAGCTTCTCTGTGACCTCTGTTTTCAAATTACTCAGATGAATTATTTTTCATTACTTTCTCATTGGGCCCCCCTGCTGTATTTTTTTCTCTCACAATAATGTTTTATATTCAAAATTCAAATGTGTGTCTTCACTTGAGATGCATCTAGGAAGGCAGGAAAAGGCCCCTGGGTATTGCCTTGAGGGGGAATGTAGGGTCTTTGAAGCCCTTATAACACTGTGGACACCTTTCCTTCTTCCCCAAACCATTCTCTTGTGCATTTTCTGAAAATGCAATTCAACCTCAGTGATGCCCTCCATGTGCCAGGCGCCGGGGGAGGCACCGGGAAGACAAAGAGGAAAGATGGTCTCAGGGCAATCACAGTCCTGCGGGGGCCATGATGCAGACAAATGGGACCATACAGGCAGCAGTCCAGCTGCTGGAGAATAGGGCTTGCCCTGTCCAGCACAGGCCGACTTCCTTCCCCGTTGTGCACTTTGCTCTAGTACCAGTCTTCTGGCCCAGGTGGTCGCTTATCAGTTCCCTTCTCGATCTTGTCATTATCCCAAATTCACCAGGCTTTCTGCGAGACCTCTCTGTCCTCCCTCTTGCCTGAGGCTGACCTGGCCTGCAGCCGTTCCCAGCTATTTCTCAGTAGAACAAATCCCACCAAAAGCAGGATCACATCAGAGTAAAAATAACTATTAAATAGACCAAGGGATCTTCATTCCACTCCACTTTTAGCCCTGTCTACGTCTCTGAGCCTCATTTCCTCCACATTTTCTTCTCGTCACTGGCAACAAACCCAAGTTCCTCCTTGGCTTTCTAGTTGACGCCCCTTAACTCTCCATTGGCCATGTGCACTTGCCTGACCTGACCCTTCCTTAGTTGGTCATTTGATGGCTCTTTTCTCCCAGCTGTTGCCTCAACCAGCCAAGTGTCTTCTCCTGGTCCCTTCTCCTCACTCCATCCTCCTTCCATTCGAGACATCAGATAAAGGGGGGCTTGGTCTCTGTGTTAGCTACCACTGCCTGACACTGCATTTTACAGTGAAAAATGCATTTATAGTTAAAATTGAGGCTGAAGATGGCCTTCTCAGTGGCCTTTTAAGCTGTCCATTGGAAAGTCTGTAAGTGGAAATGATGAGGGGAGAGAGACAATCCCAGTGTCCCAAACCAGTAGAGGCTCCTTGCCTCACCCACTAGGAGAGCAGATGATCTAGAAGGTAAAGCTGGGCCAGAGACTTCACAGCTAGATTGATTTCCAGTCATTTCCAGGCATGTTTCAAGGGCCCTTAAAGACTAGTGGTCCCCATGACAGTGGCTGCAGAAGTGAGGCATACTCTCGGGAAAATGAGGAAACTCTGCTCCTTTCCCGCCAGCCTCTGGCCACTGAGCTCCAGAGGCTCCCCCACCCCGGCCAGCAGGAATACTTAGAGGAACCCTATGGGACAGGTTACTCCTAATTAGATAGATGGAAATTACTTTTTTTTTCCCCCTGGGCACAAAAGCAAAAACAAAACCTTTCTTTATTTCACCAGGGTTTGCAATTGAACACATCTGATTCCCTGATTTTTTTTTAAAAAAATATTTTTTTCATTTTGAAGCAGATATTTTTTAATGGGGCTTATTTTTGGGTTTGAGATCACTGGGCTTCTTGCCCTG
Organism: Equus przewalskii; assembly: GCF_037783145.1. Taxonomy (NCBI): domain Eukaryota; kingdom Metazoa; phylum Chordata; class Mammalia; order Perissodactyla; family Equidae; genus Equus; species Equus przewalskii. The sequence goes on along the minus strand of NC_091832.1, from coordinate 59,298,654 downwards.
TGAATCAATGCTTGCTGCTGTGTTGAAAATGCATACATTGGTGACCACAGTATTAAGCCAAATTTAAACTCTTTAGTCTCCTCCATCTGTAAGTGTTATGTATCTACCTCATTATGATTTTTTTGGTTTTCTGTGCTCTCGTGTTGTGTACAATGTCAGAGGTGAAATGTAGATAAAAATATATATATATAAAAATATATATTTTTGCTTTGCAATAAAGTTCAAAGCTATAACACAGAATATTCATGAAATGTCATAGCCTTTTATTGTGCTCTATCTTCTTAGTTGTGAATTGTCCTGGGAGCCCTTTTGCCTATTCACCAGAGTCAATATTACTCTGTTTGTCATTTGATGAATTATTCTAATTATTTTAACTGTACTTTTTCGACACATTGAATAAGACACTAGGATTCTTGAACAACTCTTGGTTCCAAAGGTGCTTTATTTCTGTGGACTCAAGTGATCAAATGGAAGGGAAGTGTCTCTGTAGACTTGAATCTTCCAGATAAAATTATTGATCTCAGTGCCATTGGGTTTAGAACAAAAGGTTTGTGCGTAGGGGGAAAAAGGAAACACTGGTTTGGCTTTGACTTTTTGATGCTTTCAATATTGATTTATATCCAACTTTCTTTCTTTAATTTCAATGTCTTGGCATGGAATATGGTACTCACTGACTTCCTAGCATTCTTGTCTGATTTGGCTGCTTTCGAGGTTTTGACTCTGCCGTTTTCTCTAGGTTCACTTTACGTGTTGTACTATTTGGTGGTGAGCTACCCTGTGCCCAGCCCCCACATCTTCTCTAAACCTTCTGGAACTCTCTTCCAAACCATGTGTTAAGAGGGACGGTGATTTGGAAACATTTGTGGTCTACAAGCCAGCGATGTCATAAAGACTCACGTCTTTCAGAAGAATCCTGACCAAATTCAGTGAGGGTGGAGGGATCGATCTTGAATAGACATTGCAAGGTGGATTGTCTGCACCTGAGTCCCTTTTTCTGTAACTCGGACAGAATTACTTTCCTTTAGCTAAGCGCGTCTAGGTCATGAGCCCTAGGTACTTTGGACGGTTCAACAACTCTTGTTTTTCTGTGTCTTTTGCCAAAATATATAAGACATTTCTCAAATTCATTAAGTATGTTTTAAATGGGATAAAGAAAGGTCTATAAATTCGAGAGATCCTTAAAAATGATACTTCAGCTAAACTCTGTAAATGTTGTCTTATTCCCCAGCCCCAGAGAGCTAGGGGGAAGCAAGAAATGAAGACGGGAGACTCATTTCTACAAATGGCGAGTTTTCCCTTAAAGTACAGAAAATGATAACAAAAAAGGAAAACACTTAAGAGTCAATTTCATAATATGTCTGTTTTTTTCTCTCTTTTTCTTCTGATGATCATAAAGAATTGCTAGTGTCTATTAAGAAGAGACATTTTAGCTTATATTTGGGGAGGTTTGCTTTGCTCTTTAACAATGCTTAACTGGCATTTAGAACAACTCTGGCTAGGTTGTACTTGGCCTATTCTCAGCTATTTCTCTCTTTTTCTGGTATAATGGTCTGTGTATGAATTGAAATGCAGTTAAATGTATACTGAAGGTGGAACACACTGGCGTTGATTTGAAGGGGGAAGAAATTTAATGATAAATATATATTTATATTTATACCTGTAAGTAGGTAAGTGGGAATATATGATATATTCACACACACACGCAAACACAAACACACACATAGGCACAATGACAATATGCTTCCAAAGTTGGTTTTTGATTCTGAGGAATTTGCCACCTCACTGAGCTTCCCAAGATTACAAAATTTCTTTTGAAATAATTAAATTTTAAGAAGTATTTTGCTTTGTTTTTTAGGTACTAGAAAGCACAATTCTTATTATTGCCTGTTCTTTTGGTGACATAACTATCATAGATTCAGAGGAGTCTGTTTCTAGATGGGTTTCTGTGAGATCCTTTCTTGCACCACCATCTTCCAGCCCACTCAATGAAGAGGAAATTAGCCACAGAGCCGTCTACACCATCCTATTTCTGCTCCATCTTTCCATTCATCTCAGGTCCCCAATTTTCCCACCAGGGGATGCTTGTTTACTGGAGACCCTTCTGAAGTTTGAATATTGGGCTCACTTCTCTCTCCAAGCAGGTTCTGGAAGATTTCTATGCTTGGTGCCACCCTTCCTGGATGCCCACACCCATTGCACTTCTGAATCACTACCAGAACACAGAAAACAAGGAGATTTCAGGGTAAACAGAAGGAACTTCTTGCTCCCTCTTGGGTAGGGACATTTTAGGTATATGTGTTGGTAGCCCTAAGCACTAGGTTTAATCTTTTTCTTATAGGAGAAGGATCTAAATGGACGGAACTCTAAAGGTAACTGTAGGAGAGGGCGTGACACAACTTCCAACCCAGACCAGCCAGTTTTGTCCATGTAGTGCCCTCCTGCTGGCTCACGGGCAAAGCTCCCTTGGCGAAGAGGAAATTTCCAACATGGCAAGGCAAGTGTGGGAACAGGGGTAAAAGGTGCTGAGCTTCGCCTGATTGTGAGAAGGTATTTTCTTCTCTCCCCTTCCTTTTCTGTCCAGAGATCATGTCTCTTCGGTGTGGGCTGGTCTTTGGGCTTGATCTTTGTTGTTGGGTTGTCATAGAAAGTTTTTGCACTGCTGTGAGGACGCTGTGGGTTTTCTTTCATTGTTGCCAGTTCATTGTTCCTGGATGCTTCTCTGTCCCCTTTGAAGGGAAAAGGCACTGTCCTAGGAGGTGATCATTCTAGATAGATATGCTTTCAGTCCTGCTCACGGTTATTGATTGCTCTTGAACTTCCAGAGAAATCTCCAACTTGGAATCCACTTCTGACTCCCTAGCTGCTGTCCAGGTGCCCTGCCTTGAGACAAGAACAACTTCTATGCCTGAGGAACTTCAAAATCAGAGGCAGGAAGTATATTTCAAGGGGATGTGGCAAGTGATACAAGAATTTCTCTTACCCTGAATTCAAGGTCTGGTACAGCCATGGTAGCGACTTTTTGACCTTAGACTTCTCAGGCCTCTGAGTGCGCCATGCACTGACCCTGCTGGCAAGGACAAGGTGGCAGAGAATGGATTTATTTTAACCCATTGGACCTTTCCTGACAGAACCATATTCACACTTCAAATTCAGTCACTTGGCTATCAAATATTTATTTAGTGCCTTCTGTGCCAAGTGCAAGGCTAGAACTGGAGGGGCTCCAAAGATGAACAAACCCCAAGGGATTAAATTTGAGGCAAGAAATGTACATTAATAACCCTAATGCAGTGAAAAATAGAGCCCGGAGGGAGATGTGAGGTGCTACAGACCTCCACAACAGGAAGCAAGACTTACAAGTGGAGGCACAGAGAAAGCTTAAAAAGACTGGCATTTGAGTTAGGTTTTGAAGGATCCATAGGGCGCATGAAGATGGGTGAATTGGGTTGGACACGTCTACAGTCATGTTACATCATTCATTCACTTAAGATGTTGACTGCTTTCTGATGAGAAAGCAAGACAATCTCCAGCAATGTATACTTAAGCCACACTGTGTCTTTCACTGTCCGTTAACATCCACCCAACCTTGTTGAAAAATCAGTCCTTCAAGCTGCAACCACTTTCTCTTTGTTTGGTAATGTGAGCTGGAGAATGGCTCCCCCTTGTGGATAACCACTCTCCCTCTTCAAAGACTTCACAGACCCCCGAGAGCTGGGCTTGTGGGTGCTCATATGTGTTCATGTCCATGCTTTGACTCAAAGTTTAGCTCCCTGCAGCTTTGGTGTGCCTAACACCCGTTCCTGTGGTCCTCTCCACATAGTGGAAGCCAGGAGGAAGGAAGCCTTAAAGTGGTGGTGATTTGCATATCTCCATCTGTGAGGGTAAATGAGAGGATTGGAAGACCCTTCCAGGTTTGATTTCTGGGACCACTGAGTTTTAAGGCCAAAGGAGAGAAAGGTTTGAACAACGAATGCAATTTCTTAAAGCCCAAAGCTGCCCAAGAAACACAGAAGAGCCCAGTCTCTATTTCATAATAGGGTTTCAGGTCAACCCTGGTTAGGCCAACCTTCCAGAATATTTGGGACCACTGCAGCCTCCCAGAGCAAGTCAACACCTGCAGCCCTCAGTCAGCTCTAAGGGCTCACTGTAGCAGCCTGGGGGCTGGTCACTATGGACACAGCATATCCTAACGGCAGACTGAGTCTTTGGGATCTGAAGAAAGGCCTGGTCTCTCCTATAATTAGTGCAGTGGTTCCAGGCCTTTACAGATACCATAAAAAGAATAGAGAAAAGGAGGCTAAGAGAAATTGGAATTTTTCTGACCCTTTCCCCAGTAGCTCCCAGTTCCTTCAGCCCCACACACAGATTATCCCACAGTTTGTTTGACTTAATCCCATGTTCTGAAATTAAAACAAAAACAAAAACAAAAACAGACATTCAGACATTGGATGAGCGATGCAAGGCACAAAGAAACAGGGCAGCATGAGAACCTACCCACAGGCAGGTCCATTCCTGGAATTCATATTCCCATTCACAGTGGGGCCTGGTCTTTGATATACACCTCGGGTTCTCAGCACGTCTAAGCGGAAATGCAGAGGGTAGCAGTTCTGAAATTAGAACCTATTAATGGAATAAATAGGCTTGGCCTTCCCATTGGAATCCTCCGATTCCCTTAATCAGGTTTGTTATAGTCATTTTCTCTTTAACCTCCACAAAATAAGTCTCTTATTGCCAATCCATGGCCCACAATCTTTTCAGAATGGGAGGGATGGTGACCACTTGCATCCCCGAGACCAACAGACTAACCATATCGGCCCTAAATCCAATCAGAAAAGGTGGGCTTCTATCTTGCACAAGTCATTTTTAACTCCAAACTTCAAGTTGTTCAATTTTGAGCATTCCCTTTACCTCCCACCAGCTGTGGCTCTGCTGAGCCTGACTACCTGTACACCCCAGGCTGAGGGTGACACCCAGAAACTCACTGGCTCCCATGCACCTCACACCCCATGTCATCTGCTCAAGAATGTGTTGCCCAAATGGTCATTCATCTGAGATTTAGTTCATATTTACTAAGCACTTGCTTCATGCCAGGCACTTTGCTCATTGCTTTTCTGTGTATTTTCTTATTTAGTTCATCTAACTTATTCTTCACAGAGACCTTATAACCTAGGGGGATTTAAGGTAGAGCTTTATTTTACAGAGGAGGAAAATGAGACTTAAGGGGTTGAATGATTTGCCCAACTTCCCTTGATTAACAAAAGACAAAACTATAATGGGGGCTCAGGTGTCTTGATTGAAAATGCCCTGCTTTTTCCATCACACCTGACCATGCACTCCATTGCTTACATTGGTGGGAACGTCTTACCTTTCTTTCCTTCCTGCTGCCTAACTGAACTTTGAGAGTTCACCCCTACAATGGTACATTTATCTAGGTTGCAGCAGCCCCAAATGGCTTGATCTGAGTGTAAAAAACTCATATTGAGATGGCCTAAGAGCAGGGCCCTGAGACATCAGCTTGGGTCATCTTTCCATATGGAAAGAAACCTGTTCCTTGATTTCCAAGGATTTTCCCTGAAAAAAAGTGTCTAAAATATATCCTATAAGAACTTACTTTTTAATTCAATTGTTGTTCTTCTAATTTCTCTCAGGACGCTTTTTGGGCAGAATCCATCCACATTGTAGGAAGGAATCAGGGCACTGAATGGCAGCATTATTTTTTGGAACTCAAGCTTCTAAAAAGAAACCAAATGGCAAAGCTCTGCTTCTAACCAGAGTTGCTGCCTCCAAACTGACTGACCTGAAGCACAGGGAGAACTCTGGCTCTAGCTTTGCTTCCAGAAGTTTGTGAAGACCTTGCTTTGCCTCATGCCAGCTGTCAAAACCGACACAACCTCTCCTGGTGTTCAAGGACACCTCCGCCCTTAAGAACTAAGGACTCAGTCAGACTCTTAGACTCAAGCCCAGTCTATTCATTCTGTTAATTAATTTAGTCTCCTTACTTACTCACTTGTCATTCACACAGCAAATATCCCAGGCACTTGACTAGACCCTGTCCTCAAGCAATTCACAGTCTGGTCAGGGAGCTAAAACCCATACATCAAAGGCTGAAAGTAAGACTGAAAGTGATGAGTACAGACTCAGCTCTCTGAGCTCAAGGCAAGAGAGGAAGATGTGGGGCATTGTGAGCTCTCTGCCTTCACTCATCTTTCTGAAGGACTGTTGAGTGTTCCCCATGGATGGCACACCCTGGGTTTAGGACCTTAACACAATGTGTCCCCCATGCTTCCTCTCTCTCCCTAAAAGTAACCCCCAGCGTGCATCAATGTATTGGCTCCCGACAGCCCTTTTTAGCAGATCCCTCCTGCAAGATCACCGAGAGCCCTTCTCAAAAGCAATGCTCTCTTAGGAAAAATGGCTCGGCCAGAACGAAGAGACAAAGAGAGAAGAGAGTAATAAGAGGATTCCTCTTTTCTTTAGATAGATTGCTCTAGACAGAAAGCAGATTGCTTCACCAATAATCATGTTAGCTTTGATCTAGAGACTTAAAAGTGTTGCAGATCAGGAATCTAGGGGTGGACTCTGTCTCAGTCAGTTCAAACTTCCATAACAAAATGCCACAGACTGGATGGCTTAAACAACAAACATTTATTTCCCGCAGTTCTGGGGGCTCAGAAGACCAAGATTAAGGTTCTACCAGATTTGGTGTCTGGTGAGAGGTCTCTTCCTGGTTTGCAGATGGCTGCCTTCTTCCTGTGTCCTCACATGGCAGAGAGAGAATTCTGGTCTCTTCCTTCTTATAAGGACACTAATCCCATCATGGAGGCTCTACCCTCGTGACTTCATCTAAACTCAATTATCTCTCAAAGGCCCCACTGCCAAATCCCATCACATTGGGGATTAGGGCCTCAGCATATGGATTTGGGGAGCCAGAAACACTCAGTCCATAGCAGACCCCTTTACTGCCTTGCCTCCAGGAAACGTGAAGGACTTGAAACTCAGCATCCCTACGCCATTTTAGTTATTGTTCTTAACCATCATTTCTTGATGTCCACAGAACACACGCCTCCATCCTGAGTTTATGGACTTACAGAGTTTGGGTTAAGCATTATGCTATGAACACGTACATGGGTTACAGAGAACACAAATGAAGGCTATTCTCTTATGAACAGCCAAGAGAGAAATAGGGCACCATAGCAGGACATAGGCCTTGTGCCGGTCAACCAACCTTCAAAGTTTCCCTGTGAAATAAGAAGCCCTGGGCCAATCTTGGGCATTGTTAACACTCTCCCAATGCCTCTTTAGGCCATCAATGAAGTGTCATTATCTCCTCTTAAGAATAGTTCTTTCTTTGGTAGTGTTCTATTCTCATTGTGAATGCTGAGCTATGTCTTGAAGCGCATAATCAAAAGAGTTTCTGAAGTCAAGACACATCACATCTATTACGTTCATCACTTACCAGGTGCCGTTTCCAAAATATTATATATTAACCTCCAAGTAAGTCCATTTTAAGGCTACAGATTTTGTCAATAGGTGGTGGTTTTTTGTGTTTTTTTTTATTATTAAAGATTTTATTTTTTCCTTTTTCTCCCCAAAGCCCCCCGGTACATAGTTGTGTATTCTTCGTTGTGGGTTCCTCTAGTTGTGGCATGTGGGACGCTGCCTCAGCGTGGTCTGACGAGCAGTGCCATGTCCGCGCCGAGGATTCGAACCGACGAAACACCGGGCCGCCTGCAGCGGAGCGCGCGAACGTAACCACTCGGCCACGGGGCCAGCCCCAATAGGTGGTGGTTTTTAAAAAGTCCTGTTTAACAGTGATGAGAAATAGGGGGGTTTTTTCTTTTAACCTTGAAGAAATAGTTATTGTTAATTCCTTAATCTCCTGGTTCAGTTCAGCAAATTGGACCATTAAAAGTTCACCAGCAGATTATCCAGCGCTTTTCTCTAAGCAGGGCTGGGTGAGAACAGCTTGGAATGACTGCTGTAGTAGGGATGCAGATTGCTTAGGAAGCAGGGCTGTTACATCACAGGGCCCGTCTTCCAGCCCTGCGTCCCCTCCAAGCAAGGTCACGCCTCCCTGCAATCCACGTGCAGCGGCAGGAGCACTGGATTCACTAGCGACCTACTACACTAGCTCAAGCACAGTTTCCTCTTCTGCAAAATGAAGACGACACTCCCCAAGGTCTCTTCCCATTCTAAAATTCTGTTATCAATACACCCACTCATCCAACAAATGTCGATGGAGCTCTTAATTATCTCCAGACTGTGAACTTCTTCTAAGAAACGCCAGGAGAAAATAATTTAGCTCTTCCCTTTTTAACCCATTCTAATGTTTGTGAGCATAAGAATCCAGGGAGATCTTCCTTAAATCAAAGATAAACACCTCCTAAATCAGTTCAACTATATTTTTCTCTTGCTTTAAAAGAAGAGATGAAGCCAACTTCTCACCATCCTAATAAACATACACAAAATATATATCTTGAAGGTAAAAAACATTTTGCTTCCTCCAGTCCCTTTTTGAAATTATTGATGTCTAACAGTTTAAGTGTGTTGCGGTATGGATCAGAGCATCCACTTGTCATGAGATAAGAATCAGTCACATTGGATGGACAGAGGTTATTGACCAAACAAAATGAAAACAAGCAAAAAATACCCTCTGCGCCCTCCTGTCTTTTGGAGCTCCACATAGAGCAGACCACCATCTCAGTAAGAACATGCTTTGGATACAGAAAATTACCCAATTTTGTTTCACATGGAAGTTGTGATGCTTTCCCTAGTTGTCAAGGCAGTTGTCCACCAGCATCCCCTTTGTTTCCATCCAATGTTTGTAGAGTGCTTTCACACACAACATCTCATTTGATCCTCTCAACAGCCATGAGAAAAGTAGTGTCATAACTAACATACAAATGAGGAAACTAAGGCTCAGAGTAAGGGTCCAACCTGGGGATCTGTGGCCCCCGTGAGTGACGTCCTAGGAGGTGGAAGAGCAGAGCCCACTTCCCACCTAAGTCCCTGGACTGACTGTGCCTGTTCTCCCTAGCACCATTCCTGGGGATCTCTGTAGTCAGAGGCAGCTCAAGAATTAATAGTAAATATACCAAATAGTCTCAGATACCAAATGTGGGGCGTCACAGCCACGGTCTGGGGCATTTTCACCAGGCTTCACATTTGCCTGGGGACAGCAACAGGAACTTATCACAGAGGAATCTTAGAGCATTTGTTTAGCCTTTAAACCACAATACATATCATCTCCTTCCCTAACTTCATCCTTTCCCTTAGCTCACGTAAACACATCAGTGATCACAAATCCTCAAATGTTCTTTCAACCACCAGCCACCAGATCAGAAGTACACTATTTTGAGAGAGCAGACCTAGCTAGGCAGAGCTCTGGGGATTTATCTCAGGAAGAACGTAGGCTTTGCTAAGGCCATTCAGGCAAAGCAGCTTACACCTTTTAAAAACCCTGCATTGGAGGGAAGACCCATGGCCGGTGGTCCTTGTAGATCTCAGCTGGCTTGGAAGTGACTAACCACTTAGTGGCACCCAGAGCAATTAGCAGAGGGTTTCTTTGGGGCCCCACCACCTCTGTAACCCAGAGGACCAGGTCTTGGGCTGTATTTTGAGTCAGAGCTGGGTGAGGAACACAAAGACTGTTTCTAGGGCAACCACTTTGCTCTAATAAGTTGGGGATGGGCACTGAACTCTGGGAAAGCGAGGGAAGGAACGAGACTGGGAAACCTAGTATGGTGCAGGATCTCTGATGGCCAAAGGGATGAGGAAGTGTGAGCACCTTATGCAAAAAGCAAAGGACGTGCACACAGGTTCTGCCTGATCCCGCAACTCTTAGGGGCAGAGCAAGCTGTGGGACACTTGCTATAGGAAGACAGCAGGGGAGCATGCTGTCTACCTCCACCCATGGGAGCGGGAGCTGGAGCAGTGTGGAAGCACCAAGCCTGCAGTGTCTGGCAGAGCTTTCTTTTCTTCTTGAGGGATGTAGCAAAATTCGTAGAGGAAGCCCAAATTTCTACCAATGGCCAGATTGTAACCAAATAACTGAGGGCTTCTGGGACTCACACTCTATTTCCAGAGTGGGAAACTTTCTAACATGGCAGAGGGATTTGTGTTTCTTCCCTTTCTCAGGATGTAGGTGTAAGTAAAGTGTTCACTCACCTATGTAGGTCACTCATGTGAGGCAGGTGGGTTCAACAGCCCAGCCACATCCCAGGGGGGATAGGAGAGGGTGCTGTCCACACCTTACGTAGAACTGGCAGATTCCAGACCCGAAATATCAAACTTTGGCCGTCTAAAATAGTCCCCTTTTAATTTCAACAAACCTTGGAAGAGTTTGCCTGACATCATTAGGAGGAATTCAGAGGGAATAAGTAAGGGGCTAGTCAAATGGGTCAAAGAATGGTTTTCCTGGGTGTGGGCACCAGGATGAGGCAAGAGAGGGGCTGTGTGAGAGATAGGGGCTGTGTGGCCTCCACAGACTTCTGGCCTGACGTCTGTGCCCAGGGCTGCCAAACATCCATCCCCTCCTCTTGGACATGGAGGGAAGGACTCCCTGAGGCTTCCAGTGTGTCTTGCATCTCCTAACTCATCTCCGACTGGTTGGCTCTACAAATCGCAAAAGGAGATGATTCCTCAGTCACTCTTGCTTCTCCTCATGTCCCACAACATGAACATGAAGATTGTCACCTGGTCACTTCATTTAGCCACGTTGCCTCCTTTCAGCCACTTGCCCACTCTCAAAAACAAGGCTCTGGGGAAATGGTGGGTCTTTTTTCTCAGATGTAATTTAAGGTTCTTGACTCTTTCGTGTTTTTCCTTTCCAGAACAGGAGGCTCTGAGAGCACAATGGCCTCAACAAGGGCCATCCTTTTGCCAGACTGCTCTCAGGCCCTGCCTGCCCCAGGCCCAGCCCTTGTTGAACAATTCCATTTTCCTTTCCAGGAAGTGATTCTTGATGGCACAATGGGGAGCGACCTCCACCATGGTTTCCTTTGATCCTGTGAGGTGGTGCCACTCCCTTTTCCAACTGCCTGGGACGGGAGCTGAAGCACAAAGCAGCATTGCCCAAAGAGGCTCCTGCTGAAACCCTTCTTTTTATTTTGAAATACAATGGGAAAGCTCAGTGACATGGGAAACTCCCTCCAGATGCTCCATCCTTCAGCCCCAGATTTCCAATCCTTTTCTTGTTGGAATTTTAATACCATCCATTTATTACTATTATTTTTTTAATGGAGGAAGAACCTCATGCTAATGAGTTGTGCAGCTGACACCATTCTTTGTTACTGTTTGAGGGGGTAAAGACCGTAGTGAACTGTGTTTATGTTAAGATATCCATTTCTTGTGCTGGGTTGATTTCAGATTGGTGCATTCTCACTTATCAGGGACCTCTGATTCCAGCAGAACAAAATCAGCTACTTACTCTAGTTACTGTAAGCAGACACATGACTTTTACTGTAATTTGAAAAACCTTGCACTGTAATGGTTAAAAAAAAAAAAGCAAATCTTATTGAAACTGATTTTGTATTTTTGATTACATCTGAATTTTCACATTTTTGTATCTAACCGTGACCACAGTAGTGCTTCCATAGCTTGTGTTCAAGGTCTTGTTTCTTTCCAGGTTGAATTCTTAGGATTGTGTTGACGCCAAATGTTTAAGGGGCAGGACTGGGGCCTGGCTAGCAGAACCTGTCATGGGGGTTGTGTCCTCCCTCCGCCAGATTACTGGCTGGCAACGGGCAAACTTGCCTAGACCGGAGCAAGCCGACGTCGCATTTCATTGCGTGAATTCCCACAGACAGCTCATATCTCCAACTAATTTAAGGCCAATGGTTTTGGCCAAACCTTTGCCAAGGACTCTCGAAACTGAGCTGCCCCCACCCCTGCACTACCCAGCTTCTTGGGTAAGGGAGGACATTTTTGAAAACAAAACTTGTGAAATTAATTTGTGATTATGATTTTTTTCTTCTTGCTGGAAACGTGCTGGGAAACAGACAGCATGAAGTTATCGCTCTTTCTGCTTTTCCAAACCAATACACCCGTTGTGCTCTTTTGTTTCTTAGTGAAGAAAATTCTAGACACAGACCCAACTATGAACTCTTTTCCTCCTGTATTTCTGATTAGCAATTCTCCCTATGTATTCCTAACTTGTTGAAGTGTTTTCCTTCTTAGCATTGCTTCTCATTATTTACTTTATTTTTTTACTGAACAACAACAACAAACCCACAAAGGAACAAATACTCTCTTTCTCTTTTTCTCTCTTTCTCTCTCTGATGTGTAATGTTGTGTTGTCCAGATTCTGTATAAAAATATGTATATGATGTATCTGATATTTGGCAGCCACAGGCTGTTACTTTAACCAATATAATTAACAAAATGCATAATGTTGGTGTTTGATTTTTTTTTACAAAAAAAAACAACCTAGTTAAGATGTTTGTGTATTTTTGCATGGTTAAAATGTACTTAGTGCATTGAGAAACGTCGTGGAGGTACTCAGTGAAAAGGCCGGTTTCCTTTTTGATTCTAATGGTGATTGGTTGTTTACCAGACTATTCCCTATGATGTCCGTCTTTAATTTAGCATAATTCTATTTATACCTTGTTTTATTACTCAAGACTCAGCATAGTGTATCTATCTATCTCTATTGTATTTACTGTTCCTTAAAACCAGGTTGTGGAAGTTCACTTTGTCTGGCACAGATGTCTCCATTGCCAATTTCTGTTGAGTTGTATTCCATTTAATTTGCTGTACAGTCCAGATCTGAAGCACCCCTGGCCCCACAGACAAAGGCTGTCATCTCTCCTTCCAGAGCCCTATTCCTTTGAGCAGTACTGTGGTTTTTCCCTTGCCACGGAACATCTTTCCCCCCTACCCCCATACCAAGTTATATAAAGGAGGAGAAAAGGACAGGAAGTTAAGCAGGAATCAAAGAATTATTTATATTTTATACATAATAGTATATATAATACATTATAGATAGATAGACAGGCAGACAGACTTTAAACTGATATAAGCAGAAAAGCAATGAATGCTATTGAAGGACTCAGAGAGAGAAATCCTGTGTTTTCCTGCCAGGTATGTTGCTAGATCAATATGAGAGCGGCAGAAAAATTGTTTGTCCTTCCTTGTGCCTCAGTTTCACCATATGTAAGAGAGGAAGTGCAGTGCTTTTTCAGGGGCAGGCACCTACCCTTTCTGGAGTCTTCAGTGCAGTTAGAGCGAGAGTGGGCCTTTAACTACCTAAGAGATTCATTAATTGCCGTGTGTTTGGGGACCATGCTTGCAGCATCCTCACTCCTCCTCAGGATGTCTGGGCCCACTCAGAGGAAAGAGGTCTCTTTATAGGCATGAGCTCTTCTGCTCAGAGATTCTCCTGGCATCCAAAGTCTTCTCTTCGGCTAGGTGCCTCCTGTACAGCTCGGACGGAGGTGGGATTGGTAGGTAATAGCTCTGGTGAATGGAATGGAGTTTCTGTCCCCTGGAGTCTTACCTTTTCTCTAATGGAGTCAGAATCCATGGGCTTGTTTCCCCCTGGGCACACAAGGAGTTTGCCATTCTATATTTTCTGATGGACCTCCCCGTCCCCATTGCTAGGAACCAACTCACACGACTGGTATTAGAAGTACCTGTATTTCCAGTATTTGTAGTTTTGCAGACACTGGTCTTTTGGCAGAAAAGGGTACCTGTCTCCAAATGGGCCTTTTCTGCTTCCTTATTTGGAGACACAGCCAGTCCTTTAAGGTCTTCGGGCTTCTTGGCTCTGCAATGAAATGTCAATCCTGATGGCCAACCAGGTAGAAACAAATACTGCCTTTCTCACTCTTCTGAGGGAAGACCTCAGAGCTCAAACGCTTCACAAGCATCTTGTCAGGGGCACTTCATCCTGCTGAGACATATCTGACTGTGAGCATTGATCCATTACTGACCACTGCTAGTGGACATCTTTCAAAATACACTGAAATTTTCATTAGGTTTGAATAGCACTTGCCACTTTTCCTCAGAGTCAAGGTTAACTGTGAAGGGACAAGATTCCACATCGATGTGGCAGGTACTGCTCCTCTTCTGCCTGGCTCTTCCAAGGCCAGAATTTACCAGATGGAACAGCATGAATGTGCTGACCTTGTGGGGGGATCAGCCTCCCCTCCCCTCTTTCCAGAGTGACATTAGTCAGGACTCCCAAGGAACCTGTTAGAAAATTTACTCACCATCCCTAGGAACAAGACTTGTTCCCTTTAGATGCAAGGCTAGTAGAGACCTTCATGATCCTAGAATTCAGCCCCTACCTCATGTCTGTTCCAGACTGATAATCAGTTCTCCAGAACCACAGATTATGAATGTCGGAGAGGATGGTAGGCTCATGTGGCCCAATCTCCCTTCACAGATAAGGAAACTGAAGCCTCGGGGGAGATAAAGTAACTTTCCCAAAGAAACACAGCTAGAAATTAGCAGAACCGGAACCACATCTCACATCGCAATGCTCTTTTGTCCCTCTCCTGACATAACAAGTATAGCTCAGAGTCTCTCTTTTAATTTGTGAAATTCAGACGATATTTCCCAGACCATCATGTTTTATGTCAGTCCCTGGGGAAAGAAAATAATTCATTTTCTAAATAACTGCAGGCAATGTCAACACACACGTAGATACACTCCCCTCTCCAAACCCAGCTCTCTGTAAGCCAAGATAAGAGGGTTAGGATTTTGAATAAGAGATAAGGTGATGTCTGATTTATCTAATTTACTGAAATTTTTGAGGGACAAGGACAAAAATGAAAATAAGAAAGAGCAGAATCTAAATCTATAAAACTGCCCTTACTAAGTCTCTTGCTAGAACACACTTTTCTAAATAATCAGAGTGGTCTGTCCATCCACCCAGCCACCCCATCTCTTGTTCAGCCATTCTAGCTTTCTTGGATGTCTTCCATTCCCAAGGCATCTGATGTCTCCAGAAGAACATTCCACAGTTCCTTTTAGCTATCTGTTTCAGAAAGCCCACAACTTTTTAATCCAAGCAAGATCTCATAATTTTTACTATAAATTCCTTCTGTTGTTGTTTTTTTTTAATATGCACCTCTCTCTGCTAACTTTTATCTCAGCTGAGCCGCCAGAACCCAAAGTGTGTTTTCCTCATGCAAAATGGTGGACCCTGGAACTTCCTTGGGTGTTATTCTTCTAAAAATGGTGCAGGCCTTGTGACCTTACCTCCCCGCTTCTGGGAGCTTAGAAGCACCTGGCTTATCTGGTCTGTTTTCCTTTGGGAGGACTCTGAGGTTTGTTCCCATAAGCTTACAAGGATGTAGCTAGAATGTTTTTATTTTAATTTTGAAAGTATAGTCTACAATTTGCTACCAAGGCCTCTGATCCCCTGTTAGCGTCATCACTGAGAAGGGCGCGGTGAGTCCTGCCTCCCTTTCCCCCAGCCTCCAGTTGGTAAAAGTTGTTTTCTTCTTAAACAGAGGAATACCTTTGATTCCAGTTAGATTACAGTGCTATTTCTCTAAAGACATCAAGTAACCTGAGTTGAAGGTTTTTAAAGGGATTTAGTCCCTTAAACGGCTGCTATTCCAGCCCTTTGCTCCCTCACCCCCACCATAAATGTGACGCTTCCTCCTCACATGGGCCCTCCGTCAGGCTCCAGAGAAAACTAACACAGCCAGGGGCCAAAGAAGGACGTTCAGTGACCTTCCTGTTGGTGGTTCCCCTGAAAAGAAGCGACTACAGGGACTGCTTTGTCCCATTATACCTTAGGGTGGGGGTCTCCCTTCCAAACACTGGAGCTGAAGAGAGCCTTCAAAGAAAGTGCCCCCTGGTGGCTTTACGGGAGAAGGCACTGGCCGTTATTACTATGTACTTAAGACAAATTGGCAGGATTTTTAAAAACAGCCACCTGCTTTTCCATGTGGTAAGAGCAGAGTGGAAGAATATGACATTGATTTAAGAATGTAAATCCAACCGACATATCCTAATCCTGCAGACAGAGCGCCGGATCCTCAGACTGGCTCTGCATTAACTCCCCATGTAACGCTGGGCACTTAGCCACCAGGTTCTGTCTGTGAAATGAGGGATTGAGCTAGATAACCTCCAAGGGGCCTTGTTTGTATTGTGGATAATTTCAAAAACCATATTTAAACACCTATTAAAGCAGAAGTGTACAGTGAAGTCCCACAGACCTACCAATTGACATCAACAGAGATCAACTCATGACCAATCTTGTTTCCTCTGTAACCCCACAGCTTGATGACCACATTTGCTTTACTTGGATTTTTATTATAATCCTTGGATTCCTGGATGGGATTTCGCCCACTTTTCTTAGGACCAAAACAAGACGACTTCTACCAGAGAAAGGTCAGGCAGGGCAATGGTCCCCAGACGGCTGGACATTACAACTGGTGTTTCTCCTTCCACACATCTCATCCCCACAAATGTCCCCTTTTGAGGTGGTCCTGAGTAATTGGAGCACACCCATTGTGTCCTCAGGCCCCAGGCATCTCATGGAAAGCTCCTGAATTAGGCTTCAGTCCAATGCCACAGGACGGAGGGGTACCCGTCTTGTTTACTGAGCTCACATGTGGTGCATTTGCTGGAGTCAGTAGTTGTACTTTTAGCAACTACCTGAGAGCCAGTTCTTCAATTCCAGGGCCTCAGTAGTCAAATCATCCAGCATCTTGCCAGAAGCCTTCCCAGAATGGCAGGCAGCTCTCAAGGTTTATCCTTCCCATAGCATTTCAAGGGCCATCTCCTTCACTCCAGAACAAGGGGAAAGGAAAAGGTTCTTCCATCTGTCCTGTTCAGTCTTCTGTACATTTCTCTGTGAGTGGATCCAAGTCAAAGGAGTTTCTTGCACTCCCCCATGGACCCACCCATGGTCTCACAAACCATCTAAGGACCTGACACTCCCTTGGACTTTGTAGCTGTGGTTCCATCTGATGTAAGGGGAACATTCCTGAACCGTGAAAGGCTAGTGCTGTTCGCCAGCTGAGCATAGGTCTCATTGGGGCATGCGAGCATCAGGCCTGACTTTCTAGGACACACGATGTTCAAGGCCACTGGGATGGGTCTATAGCAAAGGACCTTCCCTAACTCCGCACAAACCTTGGTGCTTCCACTTTTCTCTCAACAGCTGGGTGACCACAGCCTGCCCTCCTGAGAGGACCTCAGGAAAGAGAGTCTGGAGAGTAGAAACTTCAGTCAAGCTGCCCCAAGTCAGGGACGAGCCTTCTTTTCCAATGGAGCCTTTCAAAGGGCAAGCCCTCTGCTACTGTGTACTGTAAATTCAGAGCTTCAGGAGCCAAGGCCTCCCGCGCTTGGGGGGAGAGGTAGCCGAGGAGAAAGGGACCCCTTCTCCCCTTTTCTTTACCTTCAGTCTGGCTGAATTTAGCTGCCCTTAACTTCTAGTTTGCTAAAGTCCTTATTGCCTTAACAACCACCTAATAAGCAGTCAGAACCAGAAGAGAAAGCCCCTTCAGTGGCATTCATTCTTGAGCCCTACCCCTGTCCCTGTGTCCCCAACGCTGCTGTGCCTGAAATGAGTCCCAGCCCCATCCCCAAAGCGCTGGGTTAGTCTCTTGCTGAAACAGAAACGTTCCCAGGCTGAGGACAAACCCAGAACTGCTGGGGTGGAGAGATGCCCATGCTACGTTTTCACTCCTGAGAGCCGTTCCGTCCCTCAGGCTTGCTTTGCTTCAGATCTGGACTCCTCAAGCTCCCTCCCTCCGCCTCTCGATCCAGAGCCCCCACCCCGTCATTCTCAGTGCCGTTCCTGAAGACCATGCAGACTTTTCGTTCTCCTGGACATTCTACCTACCTTCGGCTGCAGCATATTCCTTCGGCCTCTCCACCAAGCTCTTTAAAACGAAAGGCATTGCTGTCTTCCCGTGGACAATAATGAATGTATCTACTGTAAGTGCAGACCGTGTAGAGAAGTGGCTGGGTTAATCAAAAAGAGGGTTTTTGTAAAGCCTGTTTATTTTTTTAAGTCAGTTTTGAGCATTTCTATTTTGCCACCCTTCACATGGTTTTGGGGAACCCAAATTGTATCAAGGTCTCATGCCAAAACAAGCCAAAAGTTGTTTTCTTTACCTTTTTCCTCCATGCACCATGATTTAAATGATTGTTTCAGTGTCATTTTAAATGTTTTCTTGTGACATGTACTGACGATAAAAGTCATCTTGAAAAAAAAAAAAGATTTATACATGAATCAGAAAGTATTTATTTCAATTTTGTACCTTTCCATTTTAATACATTATAATGTATTGACTCAACTGAGATAATATAAACAGTTCATTTTAATAACATGTGTGTGCGTGTGCCTTTTCCTTTATTTGTGGTGGGGGAGGGACAAACAATCATGGAGTGGGAAATTCTATGTGCTTACTGGCATCAATGTGAGCAGAGCGTGGTCTCTAACTGGACCAAAGGCTTCTCAGAAGCAGCTGGTGATCCCCAGGAGAGGAAGAGATGTTACAAGGGAAACAAGGAGGTAAGTGGTGGGCCCTCCCAGCATCAGCTGCATCCTGATATACTGACACACACCCTTACAGGTAGGAAAAGCCATGGAGATGAAGCTACTCACTCATGGAACCTCAAGCAGGCTGGCAATCAAAGATCGGGAAAACCCAAAGCAGATAAGATGAGAAGGAGCCAGAGAGAAAACTCAGTGTTAAAAATGGGTTGCCACGGATGGAGAGACAGAAAAGTTCTGGGTTGTATGTTCTGGATGCAACACTTTTTTCCCCCAATACCTTATGCTAGAAATTCTACAAAGGAACGCTGGGCAAATCGCCTTCAAACAAAGCCCACTGACAAGCAGCAAGAAGGTTTCTTATTGCTCCATTGGGATAAGTGCTTGTTGCTATGGTACTAGGATAAACACCAAATCGAATATGACCGTGTTCATTCCAGGCTCTTTCCTGGGGGGTGGGCAGGAATGTGGGCAGAGTGGGGACAAGTGGAAGAAAGAGGGGGGGAACCTGGAGAAAGAGGGAGGAGGTGTCAAGTGCAGCTGCAGCTGGAGGCTTTATTGAAAACTTTCCCCAAGCGTATTTGGCAAACAGGGTGGTTGATTCCACGAGCCTCATGACATTACTCTCTGCTCTTCTCTGCATGCCTGGACACATTCCATTTTTAAAAGTGTTGTCTGGGAGGAAAGAGAGGAACACTACTTGAAAGCAATCCATTTAGCCTTTCTTCCTAGAAGTTTGCCCCAGTTTGGGACTCAAGGGAGATCTTAGCAGACACGGGCATGTCTAGGACTCTGGGAGGGGAGATGGCACTTTCTCAACAATCAGCCATTTGATTGATGTCCTTCAACATCTCCATTCTCTCCATTCCCTCCCCTTTCCTCCTCCCAACTTTTAGACATATAACTTTCTGCACCTTCCCTTCTCCCCTCTGGCCTAGGCCCCAGGAACGCAGGTTCGTCTCAGGAGGAGAACACATCAGAGGAAGGCAACTCTGGAAGGTAAGTCAAGGGGCCTCCCCTCACTTCTTTAATCACTCCTGCTCCATCTTCAGTCTCTTCTTCTGAGAACATGTGTGTGCCCTGAACAGGAGACTAATTAATGGATTGTTGCAAGTCCGAAGCCAATAATTTAGAAATGAATCTGTTTCCAATTATATAAGATAAATGGCTCTTCAGCCCTATGAAGGAGCAAGTTTGGAGTCTCTTTTACCAAGAAAGACGTAGAAAGCCCTCTCCCACCCAGTCTTTTCCAAAACTCTTATTAATCTGATGGGTATCCTCTAGCTCGCAGAGGATTCAGCTGCTTAAAGAGAGTTTGAGTTCTGAGGAAAGGATGTGGGGGTTCTTACTTATTATCTTAAACTAAAATCCTTCCTAGATTAAATTTATCTGCTCTGCTAAATGGTTTCATCAAAGGCAATACAGAAGACCGATTTCAGATGTACAGGGGATTTGCTCTTGGGGAATATGAGTCTAGAATTTCAGGTCCTTCCCCCGGGCCAATGTGTATTTGCATTTGGGGATTTGTGATTCTGGACCCTCTTTTCTCTGTAACTCATAAAGAGAAGTTTCGGCTGCCTTGGTCCCTGGCAGTTGGAGTTGGTGGAGGGGCTATTGCGAATAGTCCTTGTGGCTAACTGGGTGAACTGCTGTCAAGTTCACATGTGCTGGTCACACACACACACACACACACACCACGACACCCCAGACCCAGGAGGCCCCAAAACTACCCATCAGCCCTTGGCCCTAGGCACCCGATCAAGTGCTACAGAGGCCCATTTAGACACGCTCTTCTAAAGCCAAGAGAGGCGGGAGTTGCGCCATCATTCCTCTGTGCCCTGCCCTGCCCCTCATCTTTTTCACCCAGCTTTCTTTCTTCTAGCTCCTGCTTCTGCTTACTCTCTTGCAGGCCTGGTCTGATTTCCCTGCCCGCAGATCATGGTCCATTGATCTGACTTATGACCTCTTTGTAGAACTTCAGTGCTACGGGAAGGGAGAGATCACCCCTGGAACTGGGAGTGGTTTTCTTCATCCTCCCTCCCTCAGCTTGGGCAGAGCGGAGAAGGAATCCATGTGGCCTGGGTCCCCGTGAAACACTTTAGCTAACAGGCCTCTGAGAGTAGAGCTCCAGCTGCCTCCTTGCCTTGCAGCGTTCTCCATCCACAGGAGGGGTTTTCTGTCTGTGCAGAGTGGTGTTGGGGGCACATTCACTCAAATAAACTCACATTCCTCTCCCAGTGGCTTCTTGAGCGGGGACAGCCCCACATTCCAGCCGCTCGCTTGGTACCTATGAAGCCTAGGGAGCACAGACATTGCCGCAGCCCCTCCAGAAAAAGACCCTCCCTCCCACCGCATACAGAGCAAGGGCAAAACTGTGAGGCTTGCAGTGGGCCCAGGAGGGACATACGGAGAGGAACGGAGGCCCCAGAATCTTCAGTAAACATCACCCAGCTACCTGGGACACCCTGGCCCTTCAAAGTCACTTCTCAGATGCCCTCAACACCCCCTCCCGGGATGATGTAAAGGAAGCACTGATTTAACTCAATGTTGAATTTTCACACCAGACTGTAGCCTGAGTGGCTCACAGCCCATGGGAGCTGGTCTCATGTACAAGGAAGGGGAGAGGTTTCAGAGGCTCCTTCTAAAGGACATGTGACACAGTGCTTAGGAAAATGTAGAACACAGAGTGATAGTTAAGAATTTTTATAGATACTTTAAAAAAAACCCTGTTTGAATTATACTCTCATCTTGTTATGAAAACTCTCCCCATCTATCCCCTTCTGAAGAGGAAGGCCTTGGGTATTCAGGGAGGAATTTTAGAAGCTGCGCTAGGAATATGGAAAATCCATTGTGTCTTGCCCTCTACCTGGAAATAGCACGTCCGGTCCACGTAAACAGAGAGAAGGAAAGAAAACACTTGGAAAATTTTTCATTTTCTGGGAATAGAAACTCCCTTATAGACTGTGAACTGAGAGCCTAGAATCATAAAATGATGTTGGATGACTTCAAGAAAACATACACACACCTCTGGAAAATCAGCTCTGCTTACAGCCTAGACTTCCAGTGGGTTTTTTCTTTTTTTCCTGACTGATTTTCCTACTTGGTGAGGCATAGTCTCCAGATTTGATCTTAATTGTTTGTGGTCTAAATATGGCTGTCCAGAAAAACCAACTGCAGACTCCACTGGGTTTAGCCCTGGAAAGTGAATCTCCCTGTGGGGCTAAGCTCTGCTTCTTCCCTGGATCCTTCCATGACCACCACTGTGCTGGCCCCCATTCCCTTCACTGCTCTCATTTTAACCCAGGAAGGCACAGCTAGGATGAGCTGGAGCTCTCTAAATGCCCTTACTAAATATCAGCTAAAAGCAAGAGGGCAACAGATAACTATCAGATGATGAAATGCAAACAGCTGAACTCCCACTCTGTCCTGTGCCAGTGCATTCTACACATGATCTGAGCCGTTTCAGCTCTGGTCTCAGTAGATTGTCACAACCTCCAGACACCATACCTGAATCCCTCATTTCTTAGTTCCTGGCCTGGCTCTATACAGAGTGCATCTTCTTACTGGCCACCCCCGAGAAGCTCCCTTATCAAGAGCTTGCCAACTTTTTGAATATGGCCAAGAAAGCTGAATCCCCCTGGGCAACACCCCTAGAGTTTCTCTGTCCTTTTTCTCTTTCCTCTGAGAGACACGATTCTTCTCCTTAGTGACTGCTGCAGTAAATAACCTCATCTTTTAGGTGAGAGCTCAAATCGACAGAGGCAGCCATATCCTTATAGTGCCAATAATCAATTATTAAAATATTAATTTCAGCTATGGGATCAGAATGCCTGGGTTTAATTCTGAGCTTGCACTATCTGTATAAACTTGTTAATATCTCTGCACCTCAGTTTTGTCATCTGTAAAATGGAAACAATAATATCACCCACCTCAAAGGAATTTTGTGAACAATAAATGAGATAATACATGTAAAGAATTTAGAACACCTGCTATTGACAACGCCCAGTCACCTCTGGACAAACCAGAGTTGAGTTCAGTTCACGCTGGCCTCTTTTACTTATGCAGTAGGATATTACTGATTAAGATCTGTCCTGATCACTTTAACTAGCACCTGACTTTGTTTATCTTTGATACTACATAGTAACACTCAATAAATGTTAGCCATTATTATCATCATCATTATTTAGCATTATAGAATATTTTCCTCTTTCACTGGCTGCTACAAGCTCAAGGCTCACCTTTGACCTCTAGCTCACATTTATGGAATGCACTTCCATATGCTAACTTTACCCTTGACTTATCTTACTTTTTCTATCCACATTTTTTCCCTTTGAACTGATTTCTTCCTATTTTAAGAAAATCTTTTGTCTACATGTTTTTGAGGATCACCTCAAGTTTTCTTGAAGAAAGAAGTTATACATTTTAAAAATAAAATTCAAATACTAAAAATTAAATATAGTATAGGTATAGTAAGCAGGAAGATCAATTGCTCAAAGTTAGGTTTTTGTGGGTTTGAATATTTGCTTGTATTTTCTATAAATATATTAGGGAGGTTGAGACCTAGAAAGAAAACTTAATATTTGTCACCTCCCCATCTCACCATAGATTTGGAACCAACTAACACGGATGAGAAGTCATGAGGTCAAATAGCCGGAAACCATCTTCAGAGGCTGCAATTTCAGGAGCAATCTGCACATGTTCACACGTGGCTCTGCTGGTGAAGTCTCTAAATCATGGAGCGTCACCCCAGCCCGTGTACCTTACTTCTCCCACATAAGGGGAACCACCGTTGTTTTGTGATTGAGATCCAGGCCCTACTCCCTTCCCTCTTTCCTGGAATAGACTCTACATTAGCAAACCCTCAGGTCTCACTAAGATAAAGCTAAGCAAAAGGTGACAGATGTGGGAAGAGAGGGCGATAAAAGGAAACCTACTCAGCTGCACAATGAAGAGACATAAAGGATGCCATGGAAACCAACCCATAGACTATTCTGAATAAGAGAGTTAATACTCCTGCTCAATGGAGCACCTACATCGGCTGGAGTTGATCTCTCTTGTACCGCGGAGATTTCTTCCCCAAGCCCCCTCCCTACCATCTAGTCCTCTTTCCTGCATTATTTGAGCATAAAAATATGCCAAGCTCAGGACTAGGTTTTTTTACATATATTATCTCAGTCAATAATTCTGCAGCCAACCCCAAAGTATTATTAACCCCATTTTAGAGATGAGGAAATTGACTCAGCAAGGTTAAATAACTGATGATTTAGAAATACTAAGCCTACCAGTTCCACTCCACCTAGGTTTCCTGATACCCAGCAGCCCTCCCAAACTGCTCCCTGGACTCCTCCCTTAGCCTTTATTCTTAAAACAGCTGGGGACAATGCTTGGAACTATGCCAAAGGCACTTCTTGTCCAAATGGAAAACTCCCACATGCCCTCTTGTTTTGAAACTCAACATTCATCTGGGCTTAAGAAGTAGAAGCATAAGGATCCCTGCCCAGAGAAAAGGGACGTTTAAGATGGAAAATATTTGGGTTATATCCAACGTGTCCTGGTCGATGACCTGGTTAAACACAGAATCATTATCACAACTATTACGCCTACTACTACTTCTTTATCATCTATAATTCACTTTCAGGCATATTGTCTCATTTGGCTAGGTATTTTTATCTTCTCCATTTCACAGATATGGGAACGAAGCCTCAGAGAGGCTAGTTGACTCCCTTGCACTGTAAGTGACAGGGCCACACCTGATTTCCAGGACTGTTGGCTCCTGGACCTATGCTCTTCCCACCACGCCACACTGTCACTATACCACTTCATATACACAAACATTCAATCCTAACACCGCTGGCCACAGCCCCCCCCCGCCCCCCCCCCCCCAACTAGGAAGCAAAAAGGGTCTCATTGACTGCAACAGGGATCCAAATGAACCCTGTTGGGTCTAATTAACAATGGGAATAGGAAACCAGGAAGAAGAGCTCCTGGGGCAGAAAGAGCAATCAAGTCACCATCGATGGCCAAGCAAACAGCTGTAGAGGACGTGAAGGAAGCTTTCAATCAGATCCAGAAGTCCAGGAGGGAGGCCCTCTGGGGAGACATCTGAAAGGAGCCCTGGAGGGGAGTGAGACTATAAGAAGAGGAGAAAACTAAACAAGAAGATTAACTTAGACATCTGGAGGAGGAAGAAATGATCGCGGCAGTGGGGGGGTGGGGGGATAAAGTGTAGGGAAAGCAGACTATGAGAAAGAAAGCACTAGCAAATGTCAGGCAGCGACAGGGAGTGGCACAATAAGGGCTGAGGAAGGCCTTAGGGTTTGGAACGAGGTTATTGGCAACCTTGGGAAGGTACTCATGTCATAACATCCTCACTCTGCGAAGACTATGGAAGAGTTAGGACTTACCCAGCCTTGGGTGCAAAAAGGGGTAGGGTTTTATAAACGTTGATCCCCGTTCGGAGCCAAATCTTGGAGTAGGCAGACTTCTCCTTTATAATTGGCTTTGGCTTCCCCGTGTTGAGTTTGACTTTGAAGAATCATTAGTTCCATGAAAAAGGAAGTAGCCCCAAGCAAGATCCTGATATCAATGAACGAAGCTCTTCTCCTGATTGTACTTCATTATTACCTGGGCATGTGGTGTTTACCCCAATGCACAGTGTCTGGTAAACTGGATTGGAGCCCATGCCTTAGGCTCATGGCCTAAGTGAAGCTTCTTCTCTGCCTTAAGCTTCTTCTCTCCCTCCCCTGCTGGCTGAAGATCTACAATGCTGCCACAACAGTACATGCAGAGAGGAAGAGAGAGAGAAAGCAAGATGCACAAGCCCACCCCAAAGAGACAAACTTGGCTCAGCCCACTCCTTCTGCCACCAGAGAGAAAGCCACATCCAAGTGTATGACCCATGACTTTCACCACACACTGTGACCTTGACCACTAGAAAATGTGATCTAATCGGTATCTTGAAACCTGGACTCCATCAGTTCAGTACATCTTTAATTGTCTTATGGAGGAATAAGCTGGAGGACAGGGCACAGCATATATCTTCTTGACCCCCTCCCTAACACGCCACGAGCTCCTAACGACTGTAAAATGGTGATCCCTGTGGCTTTGGGATTCATATGGCTGGACTTTCTACAGATAGAGTTAACTTTTTAGAAGTGGTTAAATATGGGCAATAGACCTGAACAGACATTTCCCTGAAGAGGATATATGGATGGCAAATAAACACATGAAAAGATATTCAACATCATTAGCCATCAGAGAAATGCAAATTAAAACCACATGATATCACTATGCAACCAAAAAATAGTGACAACACCAAATGCTGGAGAGGATGCAGAGAAACTAGACCACTCATTCATTGTGGATGGGAAAGTGAAATGGTACAGACACTCTGGAAAACATTTTGTCACTTTCTTACAAATCTCAACAGGCAATTACCTCATGACTCAGCAATCGCACTCTTGGGCATTTATCCTAAGGAAATGGAAATTTAAATTCACACAAAAACCTGTACAGGATTGTTTGTAGTAATAATCCAGAAGTGGAATCAGCCCAGATATCCTTCAATAGGTGACTGGTTAAATAGTGATACAGCTATACCTTGGAATACTGCTCAGCAATAAGAAAGGTACAGACTGCTGATACCTGCAACAACATGGATGGATCTACAGAAACCAAGGCCACAGATGGCTAGCTTGCCTGCAAATACTACAGATTGTAATCAGAAGGGAGTTTCAAAGCCATACTACTAACTTCATCAGAGCTCCCCTCACACATATCTAAAACTTTCCATAGAGCTGTGTCATAGGCCAACACCAGGCAGGGCTTCCCGAATGGAGTTAGAAAGATGGTTCTGGTGTCTGAGAGTCTGGGGGCAGGAGAGGTAATCAAGAGATCGGGGGCCAGAAAACCAAAAAAAGTCAAACCAGGATCAAGTAGTGAGAGCCTGGAGGCCAAAGATCCCTAATTTGGGACAAATTCGGAAGTAGGAGCTGGAAAGTCAGAGAGAATCAAAGCGGAGGGGAGTCTGAAGTCACGCGGACTCCTGGCAGAGCAGAGCTGCTGTGTCAGGAGAAAGGGCATCTACAGGGGACCCCAAATGCGGTCAGCTGGGTGTCATTCCCAGCGGTTCCCCGTTCATACGTTTCTGCCTCTGGAGCAAGCTAAAAGTGTCAAGTGATTTCCAAATGTTGACAGATTTCTGTCATCTGTGCCTATAACAGATTTCCAGCATGCCTTGGATTCAGCGGATAAGATGGCATTAAATTTCCAGGCAAGATACTATGTCTGTTCCACATATAGACAATACTTTTAAAGGAAGCATGCATGCCCTTTTCACATACTAATGAATAGAATATATATATTTAAACTATTCTGATATAATAAAGAAGTAACATGTTATGATTTAAAAGTTCTGACAATATAGTAATATATACTGCAGAAAATAAAAATTCTTCTGTAATTCCTTTCCCTACACCACTGAAAATGCCACTACATTCATCCCTCCATATTCACAGGGACTGGTTCCAGGACCCCCACGGGTACCTAAATCCTGGAGGCTCAAGCCTCTTATATAAAATGGCATAGTATTTACCACACACATCCTACGCTCATCATCTCCAGAATACTTATAATGCCTAATACGATGTAAATGCTATGCTGTACTGTATTGTTTAGGGCATAACAAGAAAAAAAAAGTCTCTACATGTTCAATACAGATGCAACCATCGAAGGCCTTTCCATTGCCGGTTGGTTGAACCATAGATGCAGAACCCGGGAATAAGGAGGGCCGACTGTATTAACAGTTTGGAAGACAGTCTCCCCCCAATTTTCCATGCATATGCTAACTGTGTATGCATGTATATTAGATTATTATATATACCTTTTAATTTTAAAAGTAGGATTTTAAAAATGGGACACCTAGAGTTTTGCAAATGGTATTATTTATGTAGCAATATGTCTCATAACAAAGTTTGTTAAAGGGACTCAACGTGAATTAACTCTGTGTAAGCCAAAATGTTGTGAAGGACTTAGAGAGATTTCCTTAAAATATCCCCTGATGTGAGTATTTGTGCTCCATGATCACGGCCTCCTCTCTACCACCTTCTCAGTCAGCAATGACCCTGGCTAGTGGGTTAACATGTCTACGATTCTGAGAGGTTCTATGTCCAAAGACAGCCTCCCCGCCCCAGGAGTCTCTCTCATCTGTTACCCACACCGAGATCACTACTGGACAGGTCAGGATGGTGGCCTTGGTGCACAGTTAAGAAAAACAAAACTGTGTGCACTCAAATACAGACAGAGCCATTTCTGAAGTTCCTCGTCCATGCCAGGCATCGTCCTAAACTACTTTAGGACTTCACTTAGGACATTTGTTAAATTGTTTCATTTAACCAGCATCACAACCCTTTGAGGCAGGTACCATTATTGTCCTTATCAGACAGATGTGGAAAACAAAGCACAGAACATTTAGTAACCTGCCCAAGGTCAACAACTGGTTGGGGCCTATTCTGCCAAAAGTGGCAGAAGATGAAAAGAGGGACGTGAAGAATAAGAATGGGGCAGATTCGGCCCCAAGAGCTGCCCGTAATTCTCAGGGCTAACAGCAGCGGCCACTTGCATGATTATAGCGCTGTAGTTCATTGGGTGTCTCCATGTGTTTTCAACCTAATCCTCACAGCAACTCCATGGAGTAGTGGATGAGGAATCCGAGAGGGGACAGAACTTGCAGGTGTCGGAGCCAGATTTGAGCCCTCTAACTTTGGAGACCACTCTGTTAATTACTGCACCAAGGAAATCACCATGGTGAGGACAGACTCCACTGACAGAACTCCATGGGCTGTGGACTGCTCACCCAGAGAGCAGAGGCAACCAGAAAGAAGACTCTAAGGGGTCAGGGAGAGCCGCCAGTGAGGGCTGGGGAACCTCCCTAGGTGATTCCAGAACGTCAGCTCCCAACTGCCACAGTAGAGTCCCTGCCTGACACGATGCTTTCCCACTCGCAGGGCAGCAGTCCTTGGCCAGCAGCTCAGGTCTGGAAACCCTCTCAGACGGGTGACTAAGTCAGCAGCCACCCCACCCTCCTTTCATCACCCCTACTCCCACCCAAGTCTATTGTTCCCTTTACAGGCATCTCCCTGCCCCCGTCCCCACCACCTCCCTCTACCACCTGCAGCCCCGAAAACACCGCAAAATATAAGAAACTAGAATGTCACCAACTCACTCCAAAGCTAATCTAAGACAATAAAGAAATCAATTCTAAGGCGGTGAGGAAATCAGATTTTTTTCCTTTGACGTCATTATGTGAATTTGATCTCTGGGTGTGATGTTCCATTATCGAGCTTTACAGATTTTGTGAAGGCTAAAGCTTGAAGTCACAATATTTTGATAGGAAGTACAGTCAGAGGAGGAATCTCAGGCCAGAACTGCTGCCGGGAAGCCAGAAGGCATTTCTGGACCGGGATCAATGGAGAGCCTTCCCTTCACACTGCTCTTGGCTAGGGTTTGTCTTCCCATTTGAGCTTCCGAATATACAAAGATGGCAAGACAGAACAAGAAAAACTACTACAGGAGGCTTAGAAGATGAGAGTCCAGAGTTGGTATTAACTGGGCGTGCAGACTTCAAAAACAACAGGATCATGGACACATTCTCCTGACTCAAAGGCAGAAGCAACAGACGTCAGGTGGAGTTGAAAGCAAATCGCAGATGGAACAACCTAGCAAAATGGCATACCTTCCCCCCAGGGAATGAGTAAATAAATCCTATCCAGTGTCCATTTCTAGTGTGTTGGGTCTCAGAGTGGGCAGGCGTTTCTCAATTTGTGTTCCTCATGGGGCCCGAGGCAGGCTTCGCGGGGACTGCAGGAGAACTCCTTCAGTGAGAGAGGACTCTTCCATTCTTCCTGAAACAGCAACCAGACCTGCACATTTCGGGAGCTGATGATAAATACAGCTCCCCTGATAACTGACAAAAACAGACGCCATGGGCTGTGCCAGTTCTCCTGAGGTGAATTAGAGAAATATCGCAAAAGGCTGGTGGAGGAAGGGTGGAGCAGAGGCCAGCAGCAAACACCCGTGGCAGAATCAGCTTTAAAGAAATGAGAAAGCAAACTCTTCTTTCCTTTTGGTCTGCTTTCGGTCTCCCCTCCCCCAACCGCCACAATTCTACCGAAATTCAAAATGCTCTTTGAAATGTTTACACTAGTTTTTGGTGGTGTGTGTGGTTTTGTTAATAGCAGTCATTGAGAGCACATGATATCTTATTTTCTGCTTTATGTCATTTCAAGTTTATTAGTGAAAAATTGATTTGAAGGTAAAATCTGGTTTGTTGGCTTAAAACTTTCCTGGTTCTAACTTGCCAGTTACTATATAGGACAATTTTACTTTTTAAAGATTTGACTTTTGTAGGTATACACAGCTGGCACACAAATTGTGGAAAATCTGAAACATGCAGAAAGTATCAGGAATGTCTGCTTCTGGCCATGATGGAGTAACAGGGATTGGGTTCACTTGTTCATCTTAAACAACTACAAACCGGACAAAATCTACAAAGCGGTGGTTTTCAGACCCTGAGCAGTAGGCAGTGAAGCACTGTGACCCCCGAGAGATGCCGTGTAAACGGGGTGAGCCCTCTGATTGCCCTCCTCTCCTACCTGGAGAGAGTTTCCAGGCTGCAGCACAGGGAAGAGGGACCCAAACTGAACCCTGGGGTCTCATGGAGCTGAGGAGACAAAGATAAGGCGGCGGGAATCCGCAGGGCTGTGTACTGGAGAGAAGAGAATTACACCAAGGGAGCTTTCTGCATCCCACTCTTCCAGTGATAGCTGAGGGAGGGACACATGGACGGCAACGACTAGGGAAGAGCTACTGAGAGGAAAAAGCAGAAAAATCCCCAGAGCTTCCGGGGCCAAGAATATCTTGTGTTTCCTGAGCAGAAAGAACTCTGAACACATGCAGCATCAAACAGAATTCTCCGAAGAGTCTTGCTTCAGTAGTGGGACCAGATTATACCTAAATGAAAGACCGTTGGGGGCCCACCAACAAAGCTTAAAGGAAAGTCTGGAAAAGATCAAATTGTTCCCAAGGAAATTAACTGTATCCCAGAACCAAATATTTAAAGGAATACAAAAGCCTCAGCACCCAGCAATGTAACACAGAACACCTGGCATGGCATAAAAAATTACCAAGCGTGTAGAGAAGCAGGAACATACGCACCACAACCAGGAGAAAATTTTGAAAAGCATTAAGAAGATCAAAAGATAAGCACAACCTTACCAACCAGAAATGACCTTGGTTAATGATTCAGGTATTACCTTTTTGACTTTTATTCAATATATACATACATATATATTATATATTTTGTCTGTGTGAGGAAGATTGGCCCTGAACTAACATCTGTGCCAATCGTCCTCTATTTTATGTGGGATGCTGCCACAGTATGGCCTGAAGAGTGGTGCTAGGTCTGTGCCTGGGATCTGAACCTGTGAACCCCAGGTCACTGAAGCGGAGTCGAAACTTAACCACTATGCCACCAGGCTGGCCCCCCAATACAAGTTTTTTACATTTACTATGGAAGATCAAACATAGGTACAATTTGGTATACTGATTTTCTCTCTTTACATATCGTAAGCACTTTCCCATGTGTATTATTCACTTTTTTTGGTTATAAGAACCAATGCTCAGTTGGGTAGCCTCAAATAATAGGAAGTGTAATATAAGGAGATCCCAGGGTAATAAGGAAATAGGATTCTTAGCTAAATTGGCCAAAGGAGAAAGACAAATAATTGGACCTTGCAGGAAGTGAAGGAAGGAGAGCGCTGTCGGGATCTGAAAGCAGGTTTACTTGGAAGCAGAGCAGCTCCGGCACCCCAGCAGGAGCTGTGAATATTCCCTCCAATGCCTCACCTTAAGACACCACTCACCAGCTCAGTGTTCCTTCTCTTTGTACATCGTCTTGCTGCTTCTGTTGTACAGAATGGTTTCTGGCCTGGATCATTCAAATCTGTCAATACCTACCTGACTCTTTCAACCAAATTGAGAACACTTTACATCAAAAGTTCAGAACAGAGAAAACAATGACACCCCCATTCTCTTGGCTGTGGTCCCAAGGCAGGATCCCAGCACAGTTAACACATTCTCTTACTCCCTCCACTTCAGGATGTTATGGCTGAAAGTAGAAGCAATGTGGGTGAGTCTTCTTCAGCCATAACTGGCCTGCATTGGCTACTTGTCAAGGTCTGTCCAAGAAAAAGTTGAATGTTGGGTTATGTATTTCAGCATCATCTGAACAGACAGGATATGCTGACGACAGCAACTTCCTTCATGACCACAGGGCTCAACTTCCAGCTCTTAGCCGTCAATAACAGGCCCATCCATATCCAGCAAGGTTGCTCTATTAGAAGCAGGGAATTGTTTTTCATGGGTTATTTCTCCATAAAGTCTTGTAAAAGGAGCGAGGGTCTGTATACTATTGGATTGGTTACTCCATCTTATTTAGAGGTTGGTACAATATTAGCTTTGAATCCTTGTATTTATATAAATGAATACACTCTCAATATCTTATCTTAAACATTGTCAGTGTTATTTTTTGTCCCCAACGTTTTATTATGAAAAATTGCAAACATGAAGTAAAGCTGGAAGAATTTTATAGTGAACATCCACCAAGGTTTTGCTATACTTGCTTTATCACATATTCATATATCTATTCTCTGTCCATCCATTAATCCAACCTATTTGGGGTGCATTCCAAAGTAAGTAGCAGGTGTCAGAATACTTTCCCCTAAGCAGTTCAGCATGAATGTTGTTAGCTAAGTTTCAATGTTTGTCAAGTCTTTTCCATGTATATACACTAATATGCGCAAGTTCTAAGAGTACATTTCTGAGTTCCAAAAAATGCATTGACCTGTGTGATGTAAATGGTTATCAAGATCCAGGATGTCATCATCACCCCAGAAAACCCCCTCATGCCCCTTCCCAGTCAATCTGTGCCCTACTCCCCAGAGACAACTGCTGTTCTTCACACCTAGATTCATTTTGCCTGTTCTAGAATTTCACATAAAAGGAATCATACAGTATGTACTTCTTTCACAGAGCATCATGTTTTTGAGATTAATTCAGGGAACAGCAAAACTTTTTCTTAATATTTTCAAGTAGTAAATATTTTAGGCTTTGAGGTCATACAATCTCTTGCAGCCACTCAATGCGGCTGATGTAGCCAGAAAGCAGCCAAACAACAGATAACTTTATTTAGAAACATAGATAGCTAGTCTGCAGGCCATGGTTTGTCAACCCCATCAAATGTGGTTGTGTGTGTCAGCAGTATTCCTCTTCATTGCTGAGTAGTATTCCATTGTAGAACTATACCACAGTTTGGTTATCCAACTGCCAGTTGAAGATCACAAGATGCTTCCAGTTTTTATGAACAAAGCTGCTATGAACATTTTTGTACAAATCTTTTTATAAAAACATGTTTTTATTTCTTTTGAGTAAATACCTAGGAGTGGAATTGCTGGTCCTAGGGTAGGTTTATTTTTATTTTTATTTAAACAAACACACACCTGCCAGATATCAGTGTTGCTTTTACTTTTCCTTCCCCAGGGAGCGATGATTATAACAACGTCCTGTGGGAATTTCTTCTCTCATGGCAACTTCTTTCCCTTTCTTGCCCTTTCCTTACTTCCAAGGTGAGATCATCACACATGGAAATTTAAAAACATACTTTCGACACCTCTCTCTACTAACTGGCTGCTTCTCTCTACTTCCCAGCTCAAGTTGCCAAAAGGAAGAATCTGACTAGTTCACTCATGGCCATCATCCCATACTTGGCTGGCTTTTCACACCAGCATACTGCAGTGGTTCCTGGCCTCCCGTGGACAGGCTGCACACCTCGTTCAATCAGCCGTGTCCTAGCAAAGAGGACCACGGGGTAGAGGTGGGACTTCTAGAAATGAGACAACCCAAGGCTGCCACTCTTAGCTGAGCAGTTTCCCACAGCAATGGATGGTAGGGGTGGCTGGCATCTTAATTGACATATAATTACAACATGATTCACTTAGTAATTCCCCTATTTTTGGATACTTAGGTAGTTTTCAATTTTTCGTCACACATCTTAGGTTGCAAAAGACACTTTGGAACACAAACATTTGTATAAAATTGGTAACGTTTCCTTCTAGACCTCCTAGAAGCCGTATTACTGGGTATGAACATTTGACATCACTGATTCCCAAACTTTAGCGAGCATCAGCATCACTTGCAGGGCTTCTTAAAACACACAGGAGGACTGGTCTGGTGGCATAGTGGTTAAGTTCACACACTCTGCTTCTGCAGCCTGGGGTTCACAGGTTCAGATCCCGGGCGCGGACCTAGCACTGCTTGTGAAGCCATGCTGTGGTGATGTCCCACATAAAATAGAGAAGATTGGCACAGATGTTAGCTCAGCGATAACCTTCCTCAAGCAAAAAGAGAGAAAGAGTGGCAACAGATGTTGGCCCCAGGCCAATCTTCTTCACAAACAAAACAAAACAAAAAAAACACACAGGGCTGGGATCCACTCCTGGAGTTTCTGGTTCAGTAGGTCTATGACAGGGCCGGAGAATTTGCATTTCTAAAAAGTTCCCAAGTGTTGCCAACACTGGAAGAGGGACTTTTCTCTCCTTCTGATGCTTCTGTAGCACTTTGGGCCACTTTTGAGTATTTAACACAACCTGCCTTGCCTTAGAATTAAGTTGGCATGTATTCATTTCGTCCCCTAGAATAGCAGCTCCGTAAGGTTGGGTTCTGTTTTGTTTACCTTTGTATGCATTCAAGTGCTGAGCAGGGATAGTGTGCTTCAAAAGAAAAAAAAAGGCTTGTTATGTGGTTAATCTGTCACCTAATTTCCTTGTTACTCTCTCCTTCGTTGTATTAATGCTGTCCCAAGCTCCCCCAATTTCATTTGCAGACACTTAAAACTCCTTGCCACATAACTTTTGGTTGTTTGCTTCAATTTTGATATGCAACACCTGCAACTTTTTGATATCTGGAATTTACAGTTCCTGGTGTCACAAACTACTCTTGATCCGAGTTTTCCTTGAGGTGGGTGACAGTAGAGGAAGCTTGCGAGGGAAGATAGGAAGGGCTGGCTTTACTTAAACAATGCCAAGAAGGCAGAAGCTGAGCTCTTAAAATTAAATTTTACTGTTAGCATGCTGGAAATCAAAATCAAAATGAGATGTTTGTGAAAGGACTTGAAAAGTAGTAAAGCCCTTTCTAAATTGTGGAATTATTAATATGACACCCTAGGTCATATAATAAGTAGAAGACAGGAAAGCATTTAGAAACTAACTTCCCCAACTTTATTCCCGTCACAGTTAGCAGAGACAAAAATCACACATATTTAGAATATTCAGACCAAAATTCAGAGACAAAAATGGATAAACTTAGAACATTGGCACCAAAGTTAGGAGAGCCCCCGTGAGCCCGTATCATAGAAGCCAGAATGGAACTTTTGATTTAGATTTGTGGTATTTTCACATCCAATAGTAAGAGAGTAAGAGGTTGCCAGCGAACTAGCCCAAATGTCTCAAAACATCTTTAAGTGAGATTTTTTCACTCTGGTTTATTTCACCTGATCCAACAACCTCCTTCTTCACTCAAGTGAAGTGAAGACCTTTTAACAAAGTTTTCCCAGTCATCTCCTGGTAGGATGAACCCTGTCTTCTAGTGGATTCCTGTGTTCTGTGCTGGGGGTCCCATATCTGGTGTACTAAATTAAGAACATACAGATTATGACCTGCTGAATGAGGAGGCACAAACCACACGAGGTCAGCAAGTGGCTCCTTCAGTAGCTGAGTTAAACTCTGGGGTTGTTTCAATTGAAGGTGCAGTTTCAATACACTAACACAAAGGAAGTAGAATCACAAGATTTATTACTTACAGATCCCAGGAGTGGGGAGGCAAGGAACCAGCGGAAGGGCAGTCCTCCATCCCAGCTCATGAGGGAGCAGGAGAGAGTGAGCAGAGTGGCAAGCACCTATTGCATATAAAGTGGTTGGGGTGGAAGTCACCAAACTTTTCACAGGCTCAACTCTAAGTGGTTACTTTAAAAGGTGCCCCAGGAAAAGCAAAGCAGGAACTTGTGGCGGGAATCCTAAGTTCAGGTCTCTATCTAAATGTCCAGGCTCTGGGTGTGAGTAGGGCTGTCACACTGTAAAATGCCCAGGCAGCAACTCAGAATAGCTGTTTTCTCATCATAGTTCCTCAAGAGAGGCTCATGGGTGTAGTATTCCCTGAGTTCTGGCATGTTTAAAACTGGTTTTCTATAGACCTGATACTTTAAGGATAGCTTGGCTGGATATAAAACACCTAATTCATACTTTCTTTCCTTGAGTATCTTGAAAATGTTGCTCCATGGTTGCCTTGCTTTGTACATTGATATTGAGAAGTCTGGTGTTGACCTAATTCTTTTGCTCTTGTCATTTATTTATTTATTTTTTGTTTATATTTTATTATTATGTTGCCTAGGGATTTTCTCTTTGATAAAGCCTAATAATTATACTGGGATA
This sequence comes from Equus przewalskii, assembly GCF_037783145.1. Classification (NCBI taxonomy): domain Eukaryota; kingdom Metazoa; phylum Chordata; class Mammalia; order Perissodactyla; family Equidae; genus Equus; species Equus przewalskii. The sequence goes on along the minus strand of NC_091832.1, from coordinate 59,262,654 downwards.
TGTCTTGGAGTTGTCTTGGAGTTGATCATTGCAGGTCAATTTTCCCAGGTACTTGATGGACCCTTTTAATAGGCAGAATCAGATCTTCTCTTATTTCCAGGAAGTTTTCTTGGATTATAATTTTAAATGTTAGTTTTGTTCCATGGTTTTGTTTTTCCTCTTCAGAGACCCCAATTTTATATATTTATTAGATCTTCTTTGTCTGTCTTCCCTTTCAACCACTTTCTGACATTTTTTTTACTTCTTTCTTTACCTCATTTTCACTTTTTTAGTTGTTTTCTTGCCTTTCTTCAATGTCTCTTACTAAATTCTCATCTTTGGATCTATTTCTTTGGGCACCTTAGAATTTAATCCACATTTCTAATACGGTTTTGCTGTTTTACTTCCACTTCTTTCCTGTGTTCAATTAACTCTCACTTCATTTCTTCCTGCTTCTTTTGTCCATTCCTGTTAGCTTCTGAGTTTCTGACTCTAGGTGGTTTTTCACTTCCACATCACCAAGTGATTGTTTATGGATATTTAATTCAATATGGAGTATTATGTTCGGTTTTCTTCTGTTTTGCGGTTGTTTTTGCAGTGATGGATTTTCATCAGCCGAAATGTTTGACTCATTTTCTGTTTTCTTCTTATTGTAGCCTTGTATAGCTGAAGACTGCTTTTGTTTATTAATTTTGTGGGCAGACTGTTGGCTGGGGTAGTTTTCAAGACTCCTAGTTCAAGAGTGCTCCCTTGCTCTCAGTGTAGTAAAGTACCCAGGAAGTCTGGCTTCAGAATCCCAGCTCTTAGCTATTATGCTACTATACTCCCTTTAATGCTCATGTCACTGAGTTATGCTTTTCTGCTTAAAGCAATTCTCTGAAAGTCTTTCAGACCCAGAAATAATCTCAGAGATCGTCGTTTTTTCAGAGATTGGCACACTGATATCAAAAGAGGTGAAATGACTTGCCCAAGGTCACTCTCCAAGTTGGGAGCAGAATTTAGGCTCTGCCATGTTTTCTGACTGCCATTTTAATTCTAGTGCTTGACACCCCAACCCCCTGCATTGTAACAGAGTGCTGTGTCTTAGGAATGAAGTAAGTTTACCTGGCAAGAGTCAGCTGTATTTCTTTTATAGATAAAATGTTAGTGATATATCTGAAAAATAATATAAAGACATAATGCAACATATGAGGATTCCTTTTTGTGATTGTACAGAATGTATAACTAGCTTTTACAATCTAGTGTGTGTGTGTGTGTGGAGAGAGAGATTGAGACTGACATTCACCAGAGCTATAGAAAAGGAATAGCAACACTCTGTCCCTGATCTTGGTCTTTCCTTGCCTCAAGGAAAGGGACTAGCTCAGATGACTTATCCTAGTACCTTCTACATTCAGTTCTTCGAAGCATTTTGACAGAGTCTGTCATCTCACCTAAAGGTGTTCTTCATAAGGACTTTTCTTGAGCAGGAAAAAAGACGAGTCTATTTTAACCCTGAGTTCGTTCATACCTTTGGTTGTTTAATGGCCTGATACACAAAGTAAGGTCCATGGATCATCAGCATCCACATCCTCGGAAGCTTGTTAGAAATGCAGAATCTCTGACCCCATCCTAGACCTGCTGAACCAGAAACAGCATTTTAACAAGATCCCTCGGTGATTCGCACACACATTAAAGTTTGAGAAGCACTGCTCTTACAGAGTCTGCCAAGAGACTGGAGAATAAGACTAACTGTCATATTGAATCATCTTCTTTTTAAAAGCGTAATAACCACTCCCAGCTGGCCATTTAAAATTATAAATATGATTCTGTAATTTTTTAAAAGTCCCAAACTTAACATTTTTTTCCAGTAGATTATCCTCATAGATATTTCATAGAATACTGGAGTGGGAATGCTGGAGTTGGAACAAACCTTAGAAACAATTAGTCTATCCTGCATTCACTCAAATGCAGAGTCCCTTCTACAACATTCTTTTGCGGCCTCTGACTGGACATGTCCAAGAGAGGCAGCTCACTGAATCACAAGGCACAACCATTTGCTGCCATTCACTGCCACACTCATAGTCTTAATTCAGTTTTGACCAGCTATCCCCTGGACCACAACAACAGTGTTGCAAACTTCTGCCTCAATCTTTCTGACCATCCTAGAGACAAAATTATCTTCCTGAAATCATATACCAACATATGTAGTGCTTGAAAAAATGCTGACTTTCTGATAAAGTCACTATTCTCCACTCTATATAACTACCTTCCATTTACTCTGGTCTAATCAAACACATCTGCTAATTATCCCAAGACTTGGGTGATCCTGCATGCTTAATTTTGTGCAAGTCCAACTCCCTATTTTAATCATGTTCCCCATGTCATGACTTACCTGCTCCCTGCCTTGGCTGTGAAAATTTCATTGATTTTGCATCTCCCTATCCATCTCAGTTCCTGGATATGTACTGATGGCAGCAACTATTCTTTTGTGTTTCTTTTTTCTGATTTTTATGAAACTAGGGAGGTGTATCTTGTTTGTCCAGATTCCTAGTTAAGGGGTGAGTTCATCTGGAACAGGAATCTAGTCCCTCACATAGCTTCTCTTGGCACTTGAGTGATGCTGTCTTTCTGTGTCAGCACCATCACCTGAGGTTCACTAGAGTCACCTGTCCAGAAACATGTCCTTATTGTCTGCCTAAGATTCTCATTGCCAGAATCTCATTAGAACTCCCCTGTTGACACAAGAACTTTACTTAAATTTCACAAACATCTATGGAGCCTGTACCATACTCAAATTATTTTGCTAGGTGCTGGTATGGACACAGAGATGAATATGATAAAGGTAAAGTTCCAGAGTGCACGTTGGAATGGAAGGAAAAACAAAAACAAAAACCTTTGTCTTGCTGAAAGCATCATCTTCTTTAAAGAGAGGCATTTTCCCCAGATTTAGCTATGTGCTTAACTTGGGATCCTCTATCTAATCTATCTATCTATCTTACCTATCTTATCTATCTATCTATCTATCTAATCTGTCATCATGTCTGTCTCAGAAAGCAGAGCAGGAAGAAAAGCTAGGACACCACGGTGCAGTCTTTCCCTCCAGCCGAGTTTCGCAAACTCCTTTTACGCACCATTTTTATAACGCTGACGGCCCTAAGGACTTTTGTTTACTTCTTTCTTTTCCTCATTAGACTGTGAACTACTTAAGGGCACAGTTGGTGTCTTATTTCCAGAAAGCACTATGCTTGGCATTTAGTAATTAATGATGCCGGTGATACAGGTAATCCTATTAGCCTTTGCTCTGCGGCACTCTTAAGGGTTTTACCTGTGTCCAATCATTTAGTGCAGGAACTTGCTGAAGCGCACGAATCCCTGCTTCTCTTTCCACCTCCTTTAGACCTCTGACCCCTCCCCGCTGAGGGTCCGCACTCAATCACCTCACTGACCTCCGCCACCCGCCCCAAGACGGTCCGCGCCACGCCCACTCGCCGCCACGTGGTCGAGGAGCAGGTCGCGCCTCCCTGACGTCACCAGGACGCGCCGTGCCGCTGCAGTCCTCCTGGCGCGTGAGTCCCGGGGTTTCGGCTTCTCCGCGACCCGTTAGCCGTGGTGGCCGCAGTTGCTTAGGAGCGGAGGCCCACGGCGTCACAGGCTGGCGACATGTCGATGCTGGCTGAGCGTGAGTGTTGGGCTCGGAGGCCAGACCCGGGCGCAAGGGTGAAGGTGCCGGGTCGACGCTCCGTGCGGGACCGAGCGGCGGGGCATGCGGGGGACTGGAAGCCCGGTTCGGCTGGCCAGGCCTGCCGCGGAGATCGCCCAGCCCAGCCTTCTCCGAAGTTTGCTACCGTCTGCTAGTGAGAGAGACTGCGAGCGTCCGGTTGGGACTCTTGTCCTCACGCGCAGACCTGGGCACGCGCGCGGTGGGTTCGAATGGGAGTCAGGACCCAGGTCTTGGGAACCCGGACTGGGTCTTTCACTTCCTGGGGCCTCCGCCTCATCAGTAAAAAGAGGAAGTTAGGGCAGCAGGATCTCCTTAGGCGCTGAAATGCCATTCTCGAAGATGTATTGAACCCAGGAAAGAAAGGCACAGGGATTAGAAGCATCCAACACAGGAAGTTAGCCTTTTTCTTAGGGGGTGCAGGTCTAATGAGTGATTCTAAGTAAGACTGTGGCAGTTTTGACTTTCTTATTCGGAATTATTAACACTCTTCCATAAAAGGAGTGTTGGCCACAATGCCCTATCCAGCCTGTTTGCCGTTGATATTTACCGTCACTTTGTGAAGGCAAGTTCATTCATTCCCTCTCTGGAGAGGCTAACTTCTGAACGGTACCTGTGCTAAGATTGCCTGCCACCAGATGGCAGTCGTGCTTTGATCCTGAAGAGAGGGCCCATAACCTACTGAAAGTGTGTCGTGAGTGAAGACCAGAAAAACAGCTGATTTAACAGACCAACAGCAACTGCACAGGGATTTTGTGAAACAGGTGCTGTCAGTATCTCTCATGTAGGGAGATGGAAGAGTGGGAGCACAAAAAGAAATGAGTAAGGCTCCATTTTACAGGGGCAGAAATTGAGGTTCAGAGGAAAATAATTGACCCTGTCATTGAGCAGATTTTGTCAAAGTGACAAAATTGATCTAGTCATCTCTGTATCTTGATGTTCTTGCCACTAGGACCAGCAGTTTTCTGTTTTTAAGTAGGGAATCATAGAAAGGAATATGTTACGATCTCTGCTGGTTTTAGTATTCTTCGATGTCTGCTTAATTGAGCATGCACTGGAGAACACTGGCCCTGGCTCTGCTGTTCATTTCTGTCTCTTTCCATGATCAGTTTCTGTGGGGTTATTAAAAACTTCTTTTATTGTCTTCGTGACTAGGTTGGCTTAAAAAAAAAATCAATGAGATGGTGAACGTGAAAATAGTTCAATGTATGAAGTGACATACAAATGTGAAGTGCTATTTGTGGACATCAGTAATTCATATTGTATGATTTCAAGAGAATATTTTCAGTTCTCCTCTCCCTACCATGACTCTGAATTTTCAAATCTTTGTCATGATAATACATAATATTTTGTGTTATCTTTTTAAAAATTTTGCTGAGTTAATATCTGTGACATCCCTTGTGATTGGACATTTAGGACAGGTATTCTTATTTTAAAGATGAGAAAATAAAAGCATAGAAAAGTCCTAGTCCCATGGTATCACCACTCAGCAATTTTTTTCTCTGATAGTGTATAAAATTGGGATCATTCTATAGCTACAGTTTCGTATCCTACTTTTTTTCCTACTTAAAATTAGATGGTGAACCTTTTCATTAAGTATGCTATTTCCCTTGTTTTCCCTTGCCATATGGACTATATTTTGTTTTATCCTCACCACAGTCACTTACCCTAGTTTTAAAATCTAGTAGTTTTCTTTGTGTTTCTCAAAAACGCTTTTTATCCAGTATTTCTTTAATTATCATATGTTATTTTAGTGGCTCTCCCCTATGTAAGACAAGAATTTCAGCTATCACTCACACTTCCTAGTTTTTATATAATTTGGAGTTTTAGACCTGGATTTTTCTCAAGATATCACCGGATTTATTCTCAAGATATCGGCTGAGTCTCTTCAAGATCAATTTTTGGCACTTGGAAGATTACATTTTATAAGCAAATGACAACACTTTAGTTAATGGATTTTAATATTCATTGCATTAAAGTTTTATGCTGTAGTTTCCTCAATCTTGAATAAGTCTTGAATATATATATATATATATATTTTTTGCTGAGGCAGATTTGCCCTGAGCTGACGTCCATGCCACTCTTCCTCTACTTTGGATGTGTGTCATGGCCACAGCATGGCTGATGAGTGGTGTAGATCCACTCCTGGGATCTGAACCTGTGAAGCCAGGCTGCTGAAGCAGTGTGCCAAACTTAACCACTAAGTCGTGGGGCCGGCCCCTTGAATAATTTTGTAATAAGACTACATGGGTGGGATATTTTGTGCTCTTGAATATCTTTGGGGAAAAAAAAAAAGACAACGCTTCTATTCTTGGAAGAAGGAACTCAGCACAGCTTTCAGAGAAAGCTGAATCCTGGCACAAGCTGTGCCTTGTTAGGCATGGAGTGGTTGGGAAGAGAAGTCCTTTGAGCTGTTGTATGAAGCTTGATTATTGGGGTTACCCCAAAAGAGTCCTGATGGAACCATTTACAGTTCGATCTCCAAATAGGAGTCGTCACCGCTGGAGGACGGTTAAACACATCGTCCCAGATAGTGATTCTGCAGATTCAGGGCAGTCTTCCCTGGGGCCCAGCACTCTCCCTTACACTGCTCTTCCACGTAGTGTCGGGCATCCCCAAGACTGTCCTCAGATTCAGTGATTTACCATGGCTCAGGACTCAGCCTATAGTTGTACTCATGACTGAGATTTATTGCTGCTAAAGGACACAGAGCAAAATCAGCAAAAGGAAAAGACACGTAGGGCAAAGTCCAGGCAAAACCAGGCACAAGCTTCCAGAGTCCTCTCCCAGTGGAGTCACACATGACACACTTAACTCCCCCAGTATGAGTTGTGATAACACATGTGAAATGTTGCCAACCAGGGAAGCTTGTTAGAGACTAGTACCCCAGGTTTTCACTGGGGGCTGGTCACGTAGGCAGCCTCTGCCTGGCATGCCCCAGAGTTCCACACTTCCAGGAGGAAAGCAGGTGTTCAGCATTGTTTGTGGAAACAGGCATAGTGAGCCACCCTTATCAGTTCTGAGAATGGTCAGAACCTTCCTGAAACCCAAGTTCCCTGCCAAGGGCCAGCCTTGTAAGCAGGCCTTTTGAAGGACAGCCAGTAGTCAGGCCTGCTCTGGTAGCTCTTTTCTGCATGCAGTATAGCAAAGCTGGCATCTGAGCACAGAACCGTTAGGGAATAGGAATAACAAAGCACGCGTAAAAGTTGATCCATTCTGAACAGACCAAAGATAGTCTTTTCCTTGCCAGGATTTCCCAAACCTGAAGCTTCTACAACACTAGTGCCAGGAAGTGTTCCAGGCAAGGAGGGTTATGGTCACGCAAGTTTGGGAAACGCAGTGTGCCTGCCTTGGCCTGCTCTCGGAGGATCTGCATGTTTGCGTATTCAGAGCTCTGAGGAAGCCTCAGGCACGCTTACCCAGTGAAGGGGATGTGCTCTGAGGAAGCCTCAGGCACGCTTACCCAGTGAAGGGGATGTGCTCTGAGGAAGCCTCAGGCACGCTTACCCAGTGAAGGGGATGTGTTCTGAGGAAGCCTCAGGCACGCTTACCCAGCGAAGGGGATGTGCTCTGAGGAAGCCTCAGGCACGCTTACCCAGTGAAGGGGATGTGCTCTGAGGAAGCCTCAGGCACGCTTACCCAGTGAAGGGGATGTGCTCTGAGGAAGCCTCAGGCACGCTTACCCAGTGAAGGGGATGTGTTCTGAGGAAGCCTCAGGCACGCTTACCCAGTGAAGGGGATGTGCTCTGAGGAAGCCTCAGGCACGCTTACCCAGCGAAGGGGATGTGCTCTGAGGAAGCCTCAGGCACGCTTACCCAGTGAAGGGGATGTGCTCTGAGGAAGCCTCAGGCACGCTTACCCAGTGAAGGGGATGTGTTCTGAGGAAGCCTCAGGCACGCTTACCCAGTGAAGGGGATGTGCTCTGAGGAAGCCTCAGGCACGCTTACCCAGTGAAGGGGATGTGTTCTGAGGTATGTGTAGTTGGGTGATTTCGTCATTGTGTGAACGTCATAGAGTGTTCTGAGGGGAACAAAATTTGCTATCCCAAAATGTGTCTCTTTAACATGAGGATTATTTTAGGCTGATTATTTTTAAGAAACAAAGACTTACACAGTTTTTCTTGTTACCTTCCCCATAACCACCTAAAAGAATTAAGATTAAAAAAACCTTTCCTCAGGAAGTGAGTTACCACCTTAGCATAAAGTGAACTAGATGGTAGATGGAGGAACCTAGAAAAGCCCATTTGTTGGGCTCCCCTCTGTGTTCTTCTGTTTCTATGTGACCAAACAAACACTTGTTCTCCAAACGTTTGCTCCTTCTCACCTACCTGTGAATTGCCTTCCTTCCCTTTGAAGTCCCTGTCCCTCCCCACCCCCAACAGCTTTTGTCTTTAGCTGAGGATGGTATTTAAGGTGAGGGTTTCAGGCCTTCTTGGTGAGTCACTTGGTGGTGGTGGTTTTCCTGGGTTCCCATATATACATGTTATTAAACTTTGTTTTTCTCCTGTTAATCTGTCTCATGTCAGTTTAATTCTTAGACCAGCCGAAGAACTGAGAAGGGCAGAGGAAAATTTCTTCCTCCCCTACAGTGCTTACGCAAACCTGGATGGTATAGCCTATATAGTACTGGTCTTATGGCACCATCATTGTATGTGTGGTCCATCATTGACCGAAACGTCATTTTGCAGTACATGACTGTGTTAAATTTTGTTTAACCCAATGGTACTCTATTTTAATGAGAAGCCCCTCTCCCCATTTAACATCCTCATTTGGGAAACTCTGCCATATGCCATTGGTTGAGGATACTGCCATTTCCCTGGGAAGAGGAACTGACCATGGCTGTCCATCCAGTCTTTTGTGTTGTAAGCAGTATAGCCTGCTGTATATACGTATGTAACGTAAACTGTATACAGTTCTTATTGCAGAGGGTGGGCTGTCATTCTCCACAATGTCTCCTTTATACAAGCCTCAGTCACATCCCCCTGGCAAGCTCTGCTGTATAATCATCAACTCTGACACACAACAGTCAGCAGCCTGACGGAGAGAACACTGGTTAACAAGGCCTGTCTCGAATGCTGTTCATTAGCAGAGGCAGTGTTACACTGAGTACTTACTAAGATAAGTACAGCATTAACTTAGTCACGTGTAGCATATTTGGGTCACCTTTTTTCTGCAAAACAGTATGAGTTTGAGCCCAACTTGTTTTGCTTTATAAGTAACCTTTTTCTGCCTGCATGTTTGTGAAAGGTTTACTTATTTTTGCTAGGCAGTGTGTAGTTATGGGTCTCTTTATAGATTTGACTTGTAGTACAGTAAGCCTCTCTGACTGAAAAGTTGGGTTATTTTTTAAAATTATGTCATGGGACTGCCGAGGCGTGAGGTTGCTGTTGATAGTGAGGCGCTGTGCTTCCGTTGGTGCAGAATGTGAATGATAATGACGCTTGATCTCCAGATTTCTCATTTGGCCGTAATTTACTTTTGAGTTTTATATTCTTGTTCTGTGAACTTTTGAGATTCTGTACCTGCTGTGACTTTCCTTAAAACGACAATAAATTTGAGTTCATAACGGTCAGTTATTTACATGTATTTAAAAAAAAATGCTTACTTTGAAGAGACTCAAAGCATTTGCCTTAATTCAATTACGTTCCTTCCTTTCTTCCCATCTCCTTTTTTTGTCTCCTTCTTCCTTCCCACCTTCTTTCTTTCTCATTCATTCAGACGTTCATTCATATATTTACTGAGTGCTTGCTATGGGCAAAGTGTTTTTTACTTCTTGCAACGAAGCATAAGGAATAAGACACCATAGTGAGCAGTAGGAGATTATGGTCTAATAGGAAACATAGGAGATGGACATTAATAGTCGTAATACAGAAGAATGTAATTAAATGCCGGAAAAGAAGCAGATAATTTATTCTGGAAGTCCAGAGAAGGGGTCATATGGCCTGAGGGCATTTCATTGAGAAGGGATGATTTTTAGTATCCACAGGTCACGTGTGTGGAGGGTACAGTTGATTATCCCCAAGATCATAATGCCTGTTGTATATTGTGGATTAAGAATATAAGCTTTGATATCAGTAGGACCTTGGTTTGTATAGAGGCTCTGGTTTTTGCTTGGAGACTTTGGCACGTTTCTTTCTCTAAGCCTTAGATTTTCTCATCTGAAAAGGGGAGACAAGAGTATCTACCCTCATTGGGTTACTGTGAAAACTGAATCTAATAGTGTATGGATAGCATTTGACACATGATGTATGGCAACGACTATGCTGCTGCAGCTGCTGCTGATCGTGAGGATGATGCTGGTGCTGACAGGTGCTTTAAGTTGCTGCCTTTAGCTGAATGTGGAAGGCCTGAATGATGGTATATCCTGTCTCTTGATTTGTCACCTTTGGAGGAAATCTTTTTATTTTTATCTTATGAGGTCAGTTATTATGTTGAGAATACACAGTTGTTGGGGAAACCAGGATAATGATCCAATCTGATAACCTTCCATTGGCTGCTGAATCTGATATCTGCATCTAAGAAAACAAAATGTATGTGATGTTTTATGCAGGCATGTGTGTATGTATTAGATATGTGTGTATTTGTGTGGTGTTTTCCAGATTTGAAAGATAAATTGCTGATGAGATACTTTGTCATTTGCAGGTCGGCGGAAGCAGAAGTGGGCCGTGGATCCAAGAAACACTGCGTGGAGTAATGATGATTCCAAGTTTGGCCAGAGGATGCTAGAGAAGATGGGGTGGTCTAAAGGAAAGGTATTTTGGAAAACAGCAAAAGAAATTGGAGCCATGGAAAGAGATTACAAATCAAGAGAATACATCTTTCTTTGGAAACTGGGAGGAATTTATGTTTTGGATCAATAAGTGATTTTGGAGAAATAACTAAATTGTAGTGACCTTCTGATGATAAAGTTAGAATTCAACATGAATGTCAGCTGTCTTTGTTTATCATTTAACCTACTGTGATTAACATCTTTCATAGACAGTGTCTTTTAATTATTTGCTCTTGGAATCATACTTAACCAGAGTTTTATATTGCTAAGAGTAATATTCCCTTTTATAGCTAGACTACACATTTTCTCTTTTCCCTCACATTTCATTTGTTCCTGACTCAAATAGGATTTGTACTGATATCTCTACACTTAAATGGTTTTTGTCAAGGTCTTTTAACCATCTTGTTCCCAAATCCAATGGACCCTTTCTTGTGTTCACATTACGGAATTCTCTAGCAGCATTGGACATAATTAACTACTCCTTCCTTGAAATACTTCTGCCTTGCCTTCCACAGTACTTCCCTCTTTCCTGTTTTTTTCTTTCTACCTCACTGGCCACTCCTAAATTTGTTGCTGGCTCTTCCTCCTGCAGACTTTTGAGCTTTGGAGCTCTTTGGGGTCAGCCCCAGGCCCTCTTCTGTACCCTGCTCAGGTGAGCTCATTCAGTCCATCCTGGCTTTGAATTATCTAAGTTCTGAGAACTGTCACTTTTCTGTATCTAGTCCAGATCTGTCCTCTGAGCTCCAAATTTGTAAATTCATCAGCCTGATTGACATTTCTGCTTGAATAAGCATCTCAAGCTTATCATTTTTATGATATAACTCTTGATCCCCTCAAATATTTCTTTCTCAAGTTTTCCTCATTTTTGCAAATGGTACCCTGTCTGCCAGCCAGAAACCTGGGAGTCATGCTTGGTTCCTCCACCACTCTCACTTCCCACATCCCTGGTCATTATTCCTTTCTATCCAGGGCAGCCTTGTGCTTCAACCACTGCCATTGGTTGCCCTGATCACCACAACAGCCTCTCACCTGCTTCCCTGTTCTCCTTTATTTCCTTTTCTGGACCATTTGCCATATAACAGCCAGACTAATCTTTTAAGATACAGAAATTAGATCATGCATTCCATTACTTAAAAGATCAGTGGTTTCCTGTTGTTTTAAAAAAATGAAATCCAAATTCCTACCATAATTTCCAAGGTCCTGTGAGGTCTAGCCCCTTCATATCATCTTATTTTCTCTTCATTCACTTTGCTGGAGCCATCCTGGGTGCCTTTCAGGTTCTCCAGAACACCAAGCTCTTTGGGACACCTTACAAATGAGCGTTAATTGATGCAGCAGACTTGGAGTCCCTCTCTCCCCACTTCCTCAGTGTTGTTTTGTAAAATTATTTAATAGAGAGAGCCATGAACTTGTAATATTTCTGATGGACTTCTCTTAGTTTGTAGTAGTACTCTGTTTTTGTGCATCAGAAATAAGCACGTTCTCCTTAGTGTTTACATGAGCCTTAAATTTGGTCTCAAGTTGAAGAATTGGCATTCATTAATGTAAGTGCATCCTTGGTATTACAGACGTATCTTACAAGAATCCATTAAACTGTGTCCTCTTTGAGGGCATGGATAATGCCTCATTCCTAGATGTTTAGTAATTAATCAAATGATCGATGAGCAAAGAAAGAGGTAATTTCTATACCTGATAAAGATGCTAACTGTCTTTCTGTTTAATCTCCACAGGGTTTAGGGGCTCAGGAGCAAGGAGCCACAGATCATATTAAAGTTCAAGTTAAAAATAACCACCTGGGACTTGGAGCTACAATCAATAATGAAGTGAGCAACAGTGTCTGCTGGGGGTTTCCTTACATAGTTGACCTTTTCGTAAATATAAAAATTTTAATCCCACCAAATTAATTGACCAATTTTTAACTATTCAAGTGTGTATCATCCATGTTTTGGATAAGTAATGAGCCCATAGCTAAGTTGGCTGTTATCTTGTAACATGCTATCGCCTTGCCTTATTGTCCTTATGGGATTCTTTACTTGATTGTGCCTGAGAGACCCAAAGCAGTTTTATGGCTAAACTTTGCAAAAGTATTCTTTTTATAGAAATACTCATTTCAGTACAGATAAGAATTTTCATCTTTACATGTGTTCTAATATTTGGCTTATATTATTAAAAGTTGGTGGCATTTAGTTTCAGAAATACTACAAGAAAATGGCATTCTTTTCCTGTCGCATTGTCTGTTTCTGACTGTTGGTAGACAGCACTTGAATTTATTCACATTTCCTCTTCAACACTGACACCTTGAAAATGTGATGCTATAATTAAAAAATAATGGCGTACCATGCTTTTCATTTTCACTCTTGTTCACTTTAGAAGGTATCTAAGCTGAAAGCTTTGTTCTTAAATTTTTGCAGCCAACAGAATTCTGGTAGGAAATCTGGAGAATTACTTTAGGTAAACTGAATTAGTTTGATTAGCTCAAAGTTTGTGGACTAACAGCTAAACTTAAACGACTAAAGAAACAGTTTAATGTATACATATATCAAATCATCATCTAAAACAAATACAATGTTATAAGAGAAAAAATGCTATAGCTAGTATGTCAATTACATCTCAGTAAAGCTGGGGGAAAAATACTGTAACCATTGTCTGCTGACAAAATCCAAAAGTGACACTTGAAAACATTTGGAATTTCACACACTTACTAGATGAAATGTTTAGCATGATCCTCTGTATTTTTATCAATTAGTAAACAGACCTTGAATAATTTTTTTAAAAGTTTATGTAGGGGGCCGGGCGTGTGGCCGAGTGGTTAAGTCTGCATGCTCCGCTTTGGTGGCCCAGGGTTTCACTGGTGTGGATCCTGGGCCTGGACGTAGCACTGCTTGTCAGGCCACGTTGAGGTGGTGTCCCATGTGCCACAGCTAGAAGGACCCATAACTAAAAATATACAACTATGTACTTGGGGGATTTGGGGAGAAAAAGCAGAAAAAAAAAAAGATTGGGAACACTTGTTAGCTCAGGTGCCAATCTTTAAAAAAAAAATGTTTACATAAGGTTGGTCTTGAAGGCAGTTGTTGAGAGAGAGAGAATACAGATATACTTAATGTTTTAGGAGAAGCATTGCTCAGTAAACCTATTCACTATGCCTTAAACTTAGGCATCCTTTACAAAGTGTGTGTGAGGCAAATTCCTAAATTGAAACCTTGCTTCCCTCTGGTTTATGTTGTTTTAGACATGTTCATTCTCTTAAAGTCAGACGCTCTTTGTTGTAATGAACTTGTTAGCTGACCACCTTGCAAATGGGTGCTGATTGAGTGGGGAAACTTTGAATGCTTCCTCCTTCCTTGTAGAACTGGGATGGATGCGAGCAAATAGAATTGGGCAAGATATTTTCAACTCCTGTGAGCGAAGAAGAGAGCCCTAAGTCCATCACTGCTTTTTTCCTTTGACCTACATAATTCTCCCCTAGTAAGAAAAACATAATTATTTTATTTTGCATTATTTTAATATTTAGCACACAGGTTATGTGTTGATTATTTGGCTATTAGTTGACTGTTGATAAGTTATCCATATTTGAAATCAGGACGTAAGCTTCCAAGGAGCCCATTTTTAATACTGATAGATAAATTACATTTCAAATTTATATTATTTCTTCTTCATTCATATGTATAAAATATTTTGATGAAATGTTTAAAATTTTACATTAACTACCAGCTTTCCTTGCTTCCAAAATATATCTTATCTCAGTCAGTGTAGGTAGACAACAGGCTTGCCTCTAATTGATTTTTCGATATTTTCAGGACAACTGGATTGCTCATCAAGATGACTTTAACCAACTTCTGGCTGAACTGAATACTCGCCATGGGCAGGAAACGTCAGGTAGGGAAGCCTTTTCTTTTTATCTCTTGGGTTTGTGGAAGGCATAATATCAGTTTAAAGTATTTTTATCAACTCTTTTTGCTGTAAGCATCGTGTATCTGAAAGTTAATTGATTGAAGCTATTACGAATCCTCATTTCTGTTTACATTTTAATAGTGCTTTCATTGAACGGACCTTTAATCATAAGCAAAGACTTTTTTCCCAGTAAGAGTTTGAGAATGGCAAGATAAATCTATTCGGTTTACATCTCAAATAGGAAGTAATCTTTTCAGGGATCCTTAGCGTGACCAAAAAGATGTTTTTAAAATACAAAGCCAGAAATATCAAGTGGGACCATAAACTACCATCCAGTGAAGGCTAATAGAAAGCCCTTTCTATACTGATTCTGCCTAGTCAAATTTGTATTACCTTTTAATTTATGTAAGAGGTATATAATATTTGTTGCAAGGGCCTCAGTACTAGAAATTGTATTCCCAAGCTATTGGAACTAGAAGTGAAACAACTGAACTTTGGGCTTTCCATATGAAATTAACAGAAAGGTAGTACTGTTGGGGGGAAGGGCATGGATGGTATACTCCTCAAACTTGTGGGCCTTTGGTATGATTTTCGAGTTCAAAGGAAGTTTTTTGTCACATGGCTATTTGGAAGGCAAGGACATAACTTCACTTAATTCTGCGGGATGTTCATGAAGAAGTCTAGACTATTATTTCTTCTGCAAACATTTTTAAAAAAATTATAAAATACACATACAATAAAAATTACCATCTTAACCATTTTCAAGCATACAGTTCAGTGACATTAAGTACGTTCACATTGTCAGGCAGTCGTCACCACCATCCATCCACAGTGCTCTTCATCTTGTAAAGCTGAAACTCTGCCTCCATCAAACACTAACTCTCCCTTTCCCCCGCCCTCCAGCCCCAGAAAACCATGAGTCTACTCTGTCTCTATGCATTTGACTTCTCTAAGTACCTTGTATAAGTGGAGTCAATACAGTATTTGTCCTTTTGTGTATGGATTATTTCACATAACATAATGTCCTCAAGGTTCATCTATGTTGTGGCATTTCCTTCTTTTTAAGGCTGAATAATATTCCATTGTATGTATATAACACATTTTGTTTGTCTACTCATTCATTGATGGACATTGGGTTGTACCTCTGGGCTGTTGTGAATAATCCTGCTATGAACATGGGTGTTCAAGTCTCTCTTCAAGTCCCCACTTTCAAGTCTTTTGTGTATATACCTAGAAGTGGGATTACTGGATCATATAGTTATTCTATTTTTAACTTTTTGAGGAACCACCTTACTGTTTTCCGTAGTGGCTACACTGTTTTACATTCCCACCAATGCTGCACAAGAGTTCCAGTTTCTCCACATCCTTGCCAACACTTGTTATTTTCTGTTTTTTTGGTAGTAGCCATCCTAATAGGTGTGAAGTCATAGCTCATTGTAGTTTTGATTTGCATTTTCCTAATGATGGCTTATGTTGAGCATCTTTTCATGTACTTCTTGGCCATTTGTATGTCTGGAGAAACGTCTTTTCAAGTCTTTTGCCCATTTTTAAATTGGGTTGTATTTTTGTTGTTGAGTTATTCTGCAAACATTTTTATAAGAAATTTATTTCTATTCCTTGTGTACAGTGTTTGGCATGTAGTGAATAGTCAAGAGATGTTTGTTAAATTTAAAGAGAAAGAACTGTGGAATGAAATTAAAAATTAGACTTGAGTTCAGCAAACATTTATTGAACTGTGTTCTGGATACCAAGTTAGACTTGAGGATATTTAAACGTATGAGAACATAATCCCTGGTTGGGAGGTAACAAGCAGGATATGTTGGTCACGGTCTGGTAAAATTACTCTGCAGCCCTAACTGTGGGAAGATTTATTGCAGGGCTGCGTAAGGAATTGAGCCCAGAAGCATGCAGGGAAAGGTACTCTGTCTTTTCCCTAGTCAGATTGGACTTCTTGCTGGAATCTATAGCTTGGACAGTTTTCTTTGTCCACGGGATAACTGTTAGAACTATCCTAACAGTTCCGTGTGTAGTCCTACTATAAAGGATGGTAATTTGTTAGCCAAAGAAAAACATAAGGAAAATGTTTTGTGAAAACACTGACTGCATGGTATTAGGAAATGCAGGGTCTATGCACTCATAAAATTCAAGGACATTAGCCCTTACTAATTATAAACAAAAACATCTTTGTATTCAAGATCACAGTTGAACTCAGTAGAAATACAGAGATGAAGTCAACATGACCGTTTGAGACTGACAGGTTTTGAGTGAAGAAGTAATAGAGTGTACTGGTTTAGAGGTAAACATCAGAGCCAGCCTGCCTAGATTTGAATCCTGATTCTGACACTTACTACTTGTGTGACCGTGGGTAAATTACGGAACATCTTTGTTCCTTGGTTTCCTCTGGTGAAATGGAGCTAATAGGACCATCCTTAGAGGTGGTTGTGAGAATTAAATGTATTAATAGAACTAAAGTACTTTGAACACTGCTTAACACATAGCAGGTATTTAGTATTAGCTGCCATAGTCTTTATCATTATTATTATTTGCAGAGGTAGAACTCCAAAACAGACGATTTCCCCTGATTATTTTAGGAATTAGATACACTGCCACCGTGTAAGAGTGATGCTTTCGGATGAATGGATTTTGGCCTGATTCTTAGGCTATTCCTAGGTGTCATTAATGAAATCAAAGTGCTTTCTCCACAAATGAAAAAACAGAATGTGCTTGAGATAATGAACATCAATGAATAACCATGCTCAATGACAGCAAGATATAAAATAAAATTTGAAATCTCTATACCACTGATGGGTGATCTCCAATATTGTGAAGTAAAAAAGAGAAGATGAAAAACTGTGTGTGGCATGCATTTGTAGGGAAAAAGGTGGGAAATACTATGTGTGTGTGCTGAGGTGTGTGTGCACAGTGGCTCTCACCTGCGGGGGATTTTGGCAGTGTCTGGAGACGTTTTTGGTTGTCACAACTGAGGGTGGGGATGCTTCTTGCATCTCGCGGGTAGAGGACAAGGATGCTGCTAAATATCCTGCTGTGCACGGGACAGCCCCCAGCCACAAAGAATTGTCGGGCCCAAAATGTCAGTAGTGCTGAGGTTGATATACCTAAAATGTCTCTAGAATATCTCTTCTGTATATATTTTATATACACAGGATGTCTCCAGAAAAATACTTAAGAAACTGATAACAGTGATTGCCTCTAGGGAGGGGAGCTGAGTGACTGGGAAACAGGATGAGGGGAAAACTTAACTTTTACTACAGTTCCTTTCTGTCTTTAAAGTTTTGTACCCTGTGCATTATGTCCTACTCAAAAAATCATTGAAAAACTAACTTTAACACTTTGTCTTGACTCTATTTACCTCATTTACTGCTACTTCCTGATGCTTCTGCACTCCTTTACTGCCAAACTCCAGTTTTCTATGCAAACAGATTTCAATTCTCCTATTCTCTCTTTTTTTAAAACTTTTATCATTCCTTGAATCTCACCTGTTCTACTTAGTTTCTCAACCTCACAGCTGCCTCTTCTAGAGTTGACACACACTCAACGTGGAAAAAAAGGCCCAAATGTCAGACTTACCTCTCTGGATTTCCTTGTCCCTAATCCTGGCTTTCTAGTTCTTCACTGCTTTGTTAGTTCCACAGGAATAGCTTTGAGCAACCCCACCTCCCCCACCCCCATATTTTGTTCTGGTTTTCATAGCAAGAAATTGCTACAAAATTATGCAGTCAAAATTAGCCAGTCAACCATTACTGGAAGCAGAACTCTGCCAGACATTGCCAAATGTCCCCTGGACAAAATGCCCCTGGTTGAGAGCTACTGCTCTAGATTGATCTTTCTCTATCCATCCATGGACTCCTTTAGTCTGTTCTCAGCGTAACAACCAGAGTGATTCTTTTAAAGTGTGTAAGTCTGTCTGTGCTGCTCCTGCTCAGAACCTGCCCATTGCTTTCTCCTTTTCATTCAGAATAAAGGCCAAAATCCCTTCAGTGGGCTATGGCCTTATATAATAGGGGCGCTTTCCCTTTCTGACTTCATCTCCTGCCGCTGCCCTTCTTCCTAGTTCCATCTCAGCCACTCTGACCCCTGTGCTGGTTTGTGAATACATCAGGCCTGCTCCTGCCTTAGGGTTTTGCACTAGCGTCTCCCTCTCTAGAACGCTCTTCCCCCACATAGCTTCTGTGCACCTTCTCAACAAGGTCTACATCTGTTGCCAATTTAAAATTGCATTCTGTTCCATTTTTGAAAGTCAGTCAAAAATTGGTAAGTAATAGCAGCCTAAGGGTGTTATTTAGAAATATGGAGCAAGTAAAACCAGGAGAACTAGGTAAGAGTCTAGGGAGGGAGGGGCGGGGACTTGCTGTATTTGTGTTTTAGGAGCTTTGTTGAGATGCACCTCACATGCCATACAATTTACCCATCTGTAGTATACAGTTCAGTGGCCTTTAGTATATTCACAGAGTTGTCACCAGAACCAATTTTAAAACATTTCATCACCTCTAAAAGAAACTCTCTACCCAGTAGCAGTTATCTGCCTTATCCCCCTACCACCCTAGGCGACTGCTGGTTTACTTTCTGTCTCTAAAGACTTGCCTGTTCTGGACGTCTCTTATACACGGAATCGTACAACATGTAGTATTTTGTGACTGGTTGCTTTCACTTAGCTTAGTTTTCAAAGTTTGTTCTTGTTGTAGCATGCACCAGTACTTTATTCCTTTTTATTGCCAAGTAATATCCCATTGTGTGGCTATACCATGGTCTGTCCATTCATTAGTTGGTAGACATTTGGGTTGTTTCCACTTTTTGTCGATTATGAGTAATGCAGCTGTGAACACTGACATGTGAGTTTTGGTGTGGGCATATATTTTAATTTCTCGTGAGTATATACTTAGATTGGAATTGCTGGGTCACGTGCTAACTCTGTGTTTAACCTTTTGAGGAGCTACCAGACTGTGTTAAGCATCTATGCTGTTTTACATTCCCACCAGCAACGTGTGAGGGTTCTAACTCCTCTACGTTTTTGCCAACACTTATCATCTGTCTTTTTGATTATAGCCATGCTGGTGCGTATGAAGTGGTATCTACTCGTGGTTTTGATTTGTATTTCCATCATGGCTAATGATGTTGACCATTTTTTCATGTGATTATTGGCCATTTGTATGTCTTCTTTGGAGGAATATCTGTTCAGATCCTTTGCCCATTTTTTAATTGGATTATGTGTCTTTATTGTTGACTTGTAAAAATTTTTAATATATTCCAGGTGCAAGTCCCTTATCAGATATGTGACTTGCAAATATTTTCTCTAATTCTCTGAGTTGTCTTTTCACTTTCTTGATGGTATCCTTTGAAGACTAAGGATACAGAAATATATAAAAAGACTCATTTCCTTGTCTGAAGAAACTTAAAGTCTAGTGCAGAAATTTGAAATCTAGTGTGAGAAAAAGAAATGAGACAAACACCGAAATAACTTGATCCCCCAATTTTTTTAGTTCCTCAGTAATTGAAAGTGAGAGAGTAACAAAACTTTGGATAGTAGGGGATTTATTTGAAAATTTATCCAAATCTCTGTTTCCTAAGCTTTTTCTTTCCCATCAGATATTCATAAGGTTGCATTATTAATGACTGTAGCTGGCTTCTAGCACACATAGGCTTGGATATTGAGTGTACTGTTAGGTTTAGTAACAAAGTAGACATAGCTGAAGAAAGTCTAGAAAATAGACTAGAAGGCATTATCTGGATTGTAGCTGTGAAAGAGGACAAGATGGAAAATATGAAATAGAAGTTTAGATGGAGGATAAAGTGAGATCTAATATCTAATAAATGGTCAGCAGCACAAAGAAGAGAGAGAATGGAACAGAGGCAATATTTAAGGAGATAAGGGCTGAAGACTGTCTAGAACTGGTGATAAAACAAATCCATAGATTCGAAAATTTAATGATTCCAAGCAAATTACATTATAAAAAATCTTCCCTTGCAAACATAATAACAGATGTAACAACGTAGCATCATAGCAGAACATCATACACACCCATATACGCACACACCCCTCCACCCACACGCACACAAAAGAGAGAAGATTCTTAATGCAGCCGGAGAAAATATACTGATCATCTTCAAAGAAGCAATGGTTATGAATGAAAGCAGAGTTCTTAACAATGGGAGCCAAAAGACGTTGGAGTAATATATTGAGGGACACATAACTGGCAACCTAGAATTTTACATTCAGCAAATATATCTTTCAAGAAAGTAAATGGAATAAATTTTCAGAGAAAAAATGTTTACAACCAGTACACCCTCAATAAAGGAAATTTAGGATGTACTTCAGTCAGAAGGAAAGAATGCTTATAACATTATTTGCGGTATTCCCAAACTGACAGTAACCCAAATTTCCACCAATAATAGAACGGGTAACTAAACTGCCATGTTTGTAAATGCAAAGAAATGAAGTCTAGTTCCATGCCAGAGTACAGAGCAGGGGTCGGCAAACTTTTTCTGTAAAGGGCCTGATAGAAATATTTGCACATGATAGGGTCTCCGTCACAACTACTCAACTTGGCTGTTGGAGTGTGGAAGCAACAATAGACGATATATAAACAAATAGATGTGGCTATGTTCCCATAAAACTATTTACAAAAACAGGTGGCAGGCTGGATTTGGCCCACGGGCTGTAGTTCGTCCCCTGGTATAGAAGCGTCGCATTAACTTAACGTTGACTGAAAGAAGTGGAACACAAAGATAACATCCAGTAGGATTCCACTTACGTAAAACTTCACATGGCAGGCAAAAACCTCATATTTAGATATCATATTTGTGTGGTAGGATCTTTTTAAAACAAGGAGGTGATTACTTGACTATGAAAGTCACAATAGTGATTCTCTTTGGGGAGAGGAAGGGGTTTGGGATTGAGAAGGGGTCTTGGGGAACTTCTGGTGTGATATTAACGTTGTTTCTTGACCTAGTTGGTGTTACATAGGTATTTGTGAACATGATGTTTTATGCACTTTCTATGGCTGTTACCCCCACACCCCCAAATAAACGGTTAAAACCAAAACAAAAAGCAGAGGGGGGCTGGCCCCGTGGCCGAGTGGTTAAGTTTGCGCGCTCCGCTGCAGGCGGCCCAGTGTTTCGTCGGTTCGAATCCTGGGCGCGGACATGGCACTGCTCGTCAGACCACGCTGAGGCAGCGTCCCACATGCCACAACTAGAGGAACCCACAACGAAGAATACACAACTATGTACCGGGGGGGCTTTGGGGAGAAAAAGGAAAAAATAAACATCTTTAAAAAAAAAAAAAAAAAGCAGAGGGAAGTGTGGTTATCACAAAAATCAGGATAATGGTTACCATTAGGACAGTGGTTCTCAACTGAGGACAGCTTTGCCCCCATGGGACATTTGCCCATGTCCAGAGACATTTTTGGTTGTCACAGCTGGTGGTTTTTTACTGGCATCTAGTGGATAGAGGCCAGAGATGCAGCTAAACATCCTACAATGCACAGCACAGCTCTGTCCTGCCCTCCCCAAACAAATTATTATTCAGCCTAAAATGTCAATGGTTCAGAGGTTGAGAAACCCTCTTCCAGGAGGAAGCTTCACAGGGGTGCTGGATGCTTCTAGATAAAGGCGGTGTTCTGTTTTCTAATCCAGGAGCTAGTTGCAAGGGGGTTTGCTTGTAACTAACTGTGCAGACTTCACATATTCCTATGTGTGGTGGCATTTGTCACAACAAAAGAAATCTAGCAATTGCATGGGTCCCTTTCTGGTAGACTTAAGGTAAAGCACGGCAAGTGTAATGTGTGTCGGATGAAGCCTGTCACAAGGGTAGATGAGTAAGAGATGCAGTGATTGGAGGATCAGGGACCAACTTCTCCCTTAATGACTATCGGCTGTCTTTTTCTTTCCCCTACAGTTACAGTGTCAGACAGACTTGATGTGGCCTCTGCCATGACCACAGGTGTGGAGGCAGAAGCTTTTGAGTCTGGGGCTCTTTTCCGAGAGGCACCACACATTCGTTCTTGAACAGGGAAAGGTGTCGACTTGCACGCTGTGTGGTATCATGGCTTTCTCCTTGATGCGCTGAGTTAGAATACTGCATGCTTCTCAGGTCATGATAGGGTTACCAAGAAGTATCAGCTCCAAGACTCCATAAAGAAAGGAGCTGTGACATTCATTTTTCCAGATATAGAGAAGGGAAAACAGATTTTTGATCGGTTTGCTTTTGAGATTTGACAGTGATAGCTGGAAAGTTACTTTTTCCAATTTGCTGGTATCGTGATTTCTGTTTTCTAATGGACAATTGCCATTGTAGTAGTTAGGAAAACTGTGATTGGGCACAGGTCCACTTTGTCCTGTGATTGCCGAGGCTTCACACAGTCCCTGTAGTCAGGTCTTCCCCACATATTCCCCGAAGTGCTGTCCAGTGGAATGTTTCAAGTGACCCAGGGAACCCCGTATTATTTGTCAGGAAGGCAGTGCGTGCATAACAGATTCCACGTGGTGGTGCTGTGTCCTCACACAGCCCTGAGCACAGGTTCATCTGTGCAGGCTGCTTCTTTCTTTTCTGCATAAAACATAGAAGTATCTTAAATCATTGACAGCCTGTTACTAGTCTATAGATTAAGTTTCACCTCAAGACCACTAGAGGGTGCTAGTACCTATCTAGAGCTCAGTACAGTCCAAACCAGGCCTTGCTATCTGCCAATCCCAGTTTACTGAAAAGCCTTTAGAATATTCCTTTAAGGAAAAACCTGTCCACGGAATGGACCTGGAGAGCTAATAGATTATTCTTCTGCTGTGTCATCTTTGGTAAATACAGTATCTTCCTGCAAGGGAATTTTTGGTCATCTTACTTGTATAAAGCTGAAAAGTAGATGACACAATAACCTAGTAACGTATTTTTCTCCTATAATAATATTTTGAGTTCCTTAAGATTGCTTACCAAATTCACACGGTTTGCCTTTTAACTAAGCAGAGATTCCCTACTCTCCTCTTCATAGAATCTTGCAAAGATTCTGGAAATAACCCTTATTCCCTTGTGGGACACAAAGGTCAGTATATTCTTCAAAATTTCCTTTTTAAAAATTATCCTATCTCAGTTAGTTACTCCCTACCAGACTCAACTTAGCTTTAAGATTTAGGAACTTATCTCATGGTTTTAGGAAATGTTTGTTACTTGCGTCAGATATTTTGTCCTTATGACTTTAAGTATTTTTGGAAATAAACTGGAATGCTGATAGCCTGTCATCCACAAAGGTGTGGGTTAGTCCAGGGCTGTTCAGTATTTTTGCTCACATATCCCCTGAGGAAATTTTGAAAAATGGTATGCCCTGTCTCACATTTTTAGATCGACATCTATAATGTTTTCAATCACAACTTTAAATGGTTGCAAAGAATATAATTTCTGGCCTATTGAGAAATATTGGCATTTTAAAATAAAACCATTACACTGGTCTCAGATGTATCCGGTGGATGGTAGAGCCCAGAGCAATTTGATGCCCCTTGTCATCTATTTGGAAATACACAAACAAGTCCTTCTTTAACCATCAGGAATATTATATTTCATAGTTCCTTTGCCTCTGAAATATTTCCATTGCATATGCCCCATAATATTTTATGTTAATATATTTTTTTGCTTAAACTTTTTCAAATTCGTCACCCTATCATATTTCTCTGCCACAAAATACATGCAAATTTTTGGTTTATTTGCAGTAACCCCAAGCCTTTAAGTGTGAATATTTTTCCTTTGGATTAAGTTGTCATTATAACTGGTATATTACAGTTAATAAAATGAGGCAGTATCTTATAAATTTTGATAAATAATTATTAGAACAGTAAATCTTTTTGGAAATGCAGCTCCTGATGAGATAGATTGGTGTGGGAGGGCGCTGGTTTCGCTGCTTTGATTAAAGGATGCTCCTCTGGCACCACTGCTTTGGCTTGTCCCTTATTTGTCCCTGGTAAGAGGAGAGTTGTGCCTTTCCTTTGTAGAGTGGGAGGAGGACACATGGGAGAGGTGGGAAGAACCACACTGATGCATCTGCTCAGAGTCGGAGCAGCCTTAGGGAAGGGCACTCGAGGACAAGGGGATCAGCACTGGCTCCCCTAGGGCCTGTCCGTGCTCTGCTGTGCTTTTGCACGTCTGTGCTGGGAAGCTCCCCAGGTGGTTCTTCCATCCTCTGCAGTGTGAGAGCAGCTCTGTTAGGGACACAGTGTAGTGGTTAAGAATGTGGATGCCCACTCTTATCTGCCTGGGTTTGAGTCCCGTCATGGCTCCCTCCTGGATGTGCCTTTTTTAACCCCTCTGTGCTTCAGTGTCCTTCTGTGAAGTAAGTTTAATCATCGTAGCAGCTGCCTTATAGAGTGGTTGTAAGGTGAAATGCAAGAATGCGTAGAAAGCTCTTAGTCCAGCGCCTGGTACTTACTAAGCCTTCCGTTTATAGTAGTAACTTTAAGCTGGTAACTTGCTAGGTGATTTGTGTTTGGAACAGCAAAATTGAGAATGTTATGTGCCATTTTAGGTGTTTGGTAACAAAAAGAGCAGAAAAATTTACTAACGGGATGTCTTTGAAAAAAATCCCAAGCTATTCTTGGGAAGTGACTGAAGAAGAGGATGTTTCAAGTTGTTGGTATAATTAACCCATGCTAGGCGTTGTCTGAAAGCTTGAAACATCTGTCTTTACGTTGTTCAGAGTCTTACTATAGAATTCTCACTTTGCTTTTGAAATGACTAATTCCTGGAAGGGATTACAGGTAACTCACATGTTCAATGGACATATGCTTGTTTTGCTCCAGTATTAAGGTGAAAATTTCCATTTCTCCCCTTTCTCTAACCCCGTATCTCTATTTCTTTATGACGTAACAATAGGGAAATTCAGTCTCTCTTGTCCCTGAGATACCCTGTGTCTGTGGTACTCTACTACCCGAACTTGGCGAACAGATAAAGGTGAGGGATACAGGCAGCCAGTTACTGTCCCGGAATTGACTCTAATCCCGGACGTACTTGCCCTGATATTTCACACAGGGGACTACTTTCTGGCTCACATTTTCCTCTTTTGTCAGAGGAATAACCACATGAGTTATTTCTCAAGGATTTGTTTTTGTTGTCTTTGCCCTCAAAGGTGAGCCTCTAGTGAAACCTTGTGTCTGAGGCAGTGGCTCAGTGCCAGCTCTGTCCTTGACACTCTACCTGGTTATCATCTCTCATCTGCCTTTGGATTATCATTTAAGGTGTCTAACCTTTATTCGCTTTTTAAAAGAACTTTTTATTTTGAAACAATTATTGACTTACAGAAATTTGCAAAAATAGTACGACCAAGAGTCCTGAATACCATTCACCAGTTTCCCGCAATGGTGACATCTAATACAGCTGGAGCATAATCTCAAAACCAGGACATTGCCACTGGCGTTGACTGTTAACTAGACCACAGACCTTATTCCATTTTCACCATGTTTTTAGCCTTCCTTCACTTGTGTGTGTGTGTGTGTGTAGTTCTGTACAGTGTTCTCATGTGTGTAGATTCATGGAGCCACCACCAGTCAAGATACAGGATTGTTTCAGCACCACAAAAGAGCTGCCTCATGCTGCATTTTTTATTCACATCCACCTTCTAACCCTCCAACCTCCAAACTCCACTTTCATCCCTGTCCCCTGGAGACCATTAGTCTGTTCTTCATCTCTTTGGTTTTGTCATTTTGAGAATGTTATATAAATGGGTCATACAGTATGTCGATTGATCTTTTTCACTAAGTGTGATGCCCTTGAGGTCCATCCAGGTTGTTGTGTTATCACTTGTTCCTTGCTTGCTCAGCCATTCACCCACTGAAGGAATTTGGGGTTATTTCCAGTACTTTATTATTATGAATAAGGCTATTATGAACATTTGTGTGTAGGTTTTTGTGTGAATGCAAGTTTTGATTTCTCTTCCTCAGGATTTTATAAGTTTCTGGAGAATGGCCTTGCCTGTTTAAGAGGAATATTTCTGATCATTTGGTTAGAGTTCACTAATAAATGACAGGGCTCCTATGCAGTTTATTTAAATGAGACCATGTCACTGTAAGAGAATAAATGAGAAAGAATGACAGAGTAATTATGTATTATGTATTAATGTAATACTTTTCATCTTTTTTTAAGACTCCTCAGACAAGGAAAAGAAATCTTTCAGCCTTGAAGAAAAATCCAAAATCTCTAAGAACCGTGTTCATTATATGAAATTCACAAAAGGTAAAATTAAGCATTTCTTTATTTGTTGTTGAAATCTCTGTGTTCACACTGGGTTTCTTCAAGCATTTTTAGCTCTTCGCCCACATCTCTTCATGTTTCACGTACAAAGTGGGGAGTGTGGACAGCCTGACTGGATTTCTGTGAAGCAGTGCGAACGCTGAAGCGTTCATTGCGAATCTCCTGGGATCTTATTAAAGTGCAGAATCGGATTCATCCAATCCGAGGTGGGGCCCAGGTTTGCTTCTAGACCACGTGTGCGTCCTTTGGCAAGGCTGAAATCGGAAGTCAACTTGCTATTTGGAGGAGAAAAGGGATCTTATGTGGCTAGGTCAGAAAATGATTTTAATTTATTCCTCAACATTTTTAGTTACGTTTTCCTGTTTTTGAGAACTTAATATTGGTGTTGAGTGTCTCCTAAAATGTGCCAGTTGAGATAATTGGCTCTATATTGAGATCTCCAGTATGAAAAATCTCACTGCTGAGTTAACTCCTACATTACTCCACACCATTTCTCCATCTCATGGAGTGTTAGCCTCGGTGTTCCATGATCATTGCAAAGATAGAGTTAGAAAACTTGTTTCTGAACTATCTTCCTCCATCACCACCTCCCCACTCCTTTCCCAGTACATGGAGTTAGTTGGGAGTGCAGTTGTCCTCTTCAACCACTAGGTGGTGGTCTTGTATTGGTAAGAAACAATTTAAGTCAAACTCCTCAACGCCCCAAAAGTTTCCCATGGAATAGTATTAGGCATTAGGTGGACTTTCCAGGCAAACAAGACTATTTGTTACATAATATACTTAAAGTATAAATATGATTATAATTGTATTATCAACTGTGCATCATGTAATACAATTGTATTGTATTATACTTATGTTGTGATATCTAGTCATCATTTGATGGTTCTTCTGTGGGATATTGGATGTACATTTCTACCTTGACATACCAGGAAGAGCACTTCTCATTGCTTTAGTTTTGTTGGCATGATTGGGAATTCCCTAACTCCTAGTGCCCATCCAAATAACAGTGGGAGCTGGAATTTCCACTACTCCAAGCTCTTAATGGTGGTTCTCATTTGGGGTCAGGACCCCAAAAGGTGGGCCTGGGTTTGGTTTAAGTGAGAGCTCATGGCAGAGCTGGATGGAGTCGGGAGCCGAATAGCTTCGGGAATGTGCACAAGAGACTGGTACTTCCCACTTCGCTGTCAGGAGGTGTGGTTTGTATGGCTGTTTGTGTTATCCCCTCTGCTTTCTCTCAGGCTAGAACCTTCTTTGCTGTTTTCCCTTACGGCTTCTGATGAAGGTTTCTTTCCATTCCTTACCGGCTGCAGAACAGAAGACAGTCCTTGTTGGCCCCTCAGTCCTTTTGAGGAGAGGCTCAAGGGTCACTTCATACTCAATCCCTTAAATATCCTGTCTTTTTTCATTAAACCCTATAGAAAAAAATAGAGATACAGCAGAAGGGTGCTAAGCAAATTAGTGAGATTAAAAGTGGCCTGTAACTTTTGGATGATATGGCAGCCTTCTAAGTTTTCACTTTTGCAAATAGAATTTTCTAATTTTTCTTTAGTACCTGACTGCATGCATGATTTCATCTGAAGCATTTGCTAAAGCCGGGATAAACCTCTTTAATCTACTTTAATCTAATGAATGCGGGAGTATCTGCTTTCTATTTCTGGTTAAGCCACCCCCTTGCCAGGTGACCCTGTCCACCTGCTTGGTGTGTTGTGCCTTCATTTTCTCTCTTTTAAATGAGGTTTGCTTGTTTATGAGCCCTGCTTGGGGAGAAGGGGAGCGTTGGTGTGCAGGCAGAGAGTTCAGGAGATGTTGTCAGAGAGGGAGCAGAGGAGGTTGAGAGGGAAAGTAGAGGACATGCCGATTGGGCGAGAGTGGAACAGACGGGAGGAGGAGGCAGAAATCCAGAGAGCGAAGAAAATGATTATTTACCATCCATCTTAACAGTCCACAGTGAATGTGTATTTTAAAGTTCTTTAATTTACTAAAAGCAATCTTTTCTTGTCGAGCACTTGTCTCTGGGTATGAATGGTGAACTCCGAGTTTCCTGTGAGGTGAACGACCTTGGGGCACAGGAAACCTGGGTGCTGGCCCTCCCTCTCTCAGACACATCTCTTAACCACTTCCCTGTCAGACTCAGTTTCCTCTTTTGTAAGATGAGGAGAGGTTTTTAAGTCATTACTGAGTTATAAAATAGGTTCTGTTTTATGACTTATCAGAAATCACCCATTTTATGGAACTTTTGATTGTTCAGTATTATGGATAATAAGGATTTTGCCTATGGGTGTGCTCATAATGAAAGTAACTAATTCACTTATTTGATGAGGACGATTTATATTGTAACTCCATCTGTGGTCCAGGAAGCTAAAACGTGGGAAGCTGGTATTTCATATAGCTTAGTGTGGAGAGTTTAGATAAAAATTTTACTTTAGTGAGATTACAGTAGCAAATAGCATTGTAAAATGTGCTACTGCCTAAATATGAGCCATATCATGTTAGTTCTGATAATAAGTATTCCTTTCTCTAGTCCCAAATTTATAATTGTAATTTGAAATAATTTATATGCTTTTAAAAGTGAATTTCATCCGTATTTGTTTAAAAGCCTAACTTCAAAATGGTTTCTTTTGAGAAATGTTTGGCAAGTCCATATCTGCAGAGAGGAAAAAATAGGGAAAATATCAATTTCTTCAAAACCATTTTTGAAGTTTTTAACAAATCAACTGAGAAGTTGTCTAGAGAACATTGCTTTTTCTCCTCCCAGTTGCACAGTAACTGGATGAAAAGTTGCATAAACTATAGTTTGCATCTTCATCATGGTAATTTACTCAGACTTTTTATTCCTCTGACAATTTGTAGTGTTTTGTTTCTTAAACAAGGACAGGACGTGCACAGCACGTGTCCCGGTAGTGGGCTTGCTGTCTGGAAACAGACTGTAGTGTTCCCAGCACAGTCAACTTCTCCCACAGTAGGACTCTGCTAGTGATGGGCGTTAAGTTTCCTTTTCTGATTCTTTTGACATTTAAATACAAAATAGCACCATTGCAGGCTTTTAAAAAATTCTGACTATCTTGTTATTGGTTGTGCGCATCTCACTTATTTCACACCCTACTCTGATTCTTGCAGGTTTCCTGGTTTCCTGACAGTCTTTCAGTGAAGTTGCCATTATCTTCTGTCCTAGGCTTATTATCAGCCCTCTGTGGTTTTTTTTTTAAAAAAAAAATCAAAATATGATGTTGTTTGATTTATCCTTCTTGATTGGGGAATGCAAATGAATTTTCTAAGCAAGTGAAGTTACCTATGTAAACCTTAAGTGTTTTTTATTTTAACAATCATATTTCTCAAACCTGCATTTCCTTGCCTTTGCCCCTTTACTCCAAGTAGGAACACTCAGTTTTTTTGAGCCTTAGTTGTAATACAATTTTCTCCCTAGAACTTGCTAGTTCCATATGACTTTTGCCCTTAAACTGAGAGGCTCCAAATCACCCTGATTCCTGAGTTTTTACAGTTTTTTTTTTATAGTTTCATTTGCTTCCCACTTGGACTTCTTGGTGTTGTAAGCATGTCTGGCCATAGCAGTAACATTCCTGCCTTCCAATTTGCTACTCTGATCGACTGGAAAACCTGATAATCATGATTATTAGGGAAACAGCTAAATTGATCATAAACTGCTCTTCTCTGAATGTATCTGCTCAACCCTTCATGGACTCATTATATCAGCTTGACTACTGGAAGCCTTTTTTCCAGGCTCTCAAAATGTTATGGCCAATTGGAGATTAATAGATGAAGCAAATCCAGAGAGAGAACATATATGTCCTACTTTGTTTAATTTCTTTGATTGTCATTTTCTCTGAGATTTAAGATTATCAACAGTATTTGCTGTGATTTGACCATAATTCAGAACTGAGACCAATAAGCTTTCAAACTCATTTTTTTTGTATTTTATTCAAAAGAGGCCATAATTTTATAACATTTATAAACCATTCAGCCAGGACCATTAACTAATAACTATTTCAATATCACTTCCATCTTCTCATTTTTATCTACTTTTACGTTACTTGCCATTGGTCTCTGACACTTAATTCTTCTCTGTGTTTTGTTTTCCAGATCAAATCCAGAGCAAGGCCTGTAACAATCCTGGTTTCTACATTTACTTAAGTGAACTTTACTAAAGGATAAAAATTTCTGATACAAGAACCCATCACCAAAACGTTAGAAACACTTGCACCTTCATTGGTACAGCTTACTCTCTCTATCAGCTTGGCAGTTTTCCCTTTGATTTTTACGTTTGCTTCTAATCTCTGCGTGTTCATATTTTGACATTCCGTTTTAGGATTGTGATCTTGCATGTCCTCTCCCTTCCTTGATTCCCCCATCATTTCTCGTAGTTGAATTGCTGTAGAAGCGATCTTAATTTGTATTCCTTTTAGGGTGTCTGCTCCATTCCGGAAGATAGGTTAGGGATAGATGACCGATACATATTTTGAACTAAGTACAACTCCTTTTTCCGAAATAGAAACTGCCACCCTGAATGTGCTCTGTAGTGCAAAATGGGTCATGCTGATGACAAAGCTAAGAAGAGATCTCTTAGACCTCCAAAGGCTTTGTCTACTTCTCCCCATCATGACCAGTTTTAGGCCCCATTTTTCTGGTTCATTTTCTGAGCTCCTGTCAGGGATATGCTCCCTCCATTTTCTTCTTAGGTAGGTTTCCTTTGGGGTCTTTGTCTGGATTCTACTTAATCAGTTAGAACCAGGAAGGCTTCATTTCTAGCTCAGGAAGAAAGGAGAGAGCAGCATAGAGCCACAAAGGAGCGTGTCCTGCCTCAGAGGAACGGGTCATACTGACTGGACCATTGAATCTGGTACTGCTGACTATGAAACTGGTTTTGGCACCTGGCTTCGCATTTAATAGAAGGGTGTTTTGTTTTTTAATTTCATGGAGTCACTGAGCAATATCATATTTGAATGCCCCAGTCATAGTCAGTGAACTAGAACTTTCTGGGTCATGACATTACTTTGCCAAGTCAGTTTGCTACAGGAAACCAAGAAGACAAGTGAGTCCATGACAGTGGAACTCAGGCTTCCATGAGAACAGAAATTCCTGTGTCTAAACCAGAGCCTCTCTCCCCTGGAGACTCACGCCTGCACATGTAGTAGTTAGATTTAAAATGCATCTACCTCGAAGTTGACAAATGGGAGGAGATTTGGTTGACTGCTCACAGAGAGTTATTGGTATAAGTGGAAATGCCAAAGACGTGAATTTTAACTGAGTTGGTTTGTGGGTTTGAAATTGCATTAAAGAGTTCTGTGTTTTTGGTAAGAATTGTGGATCCTTTGCACACTGCTTTTGCCAGAAGCCATTTAATTTCCTGCTCTTATTATGTATCCTTTTATTTAAAGATGATATAACTGTAACAGTAAAAAACATATTAAAAAGGAGAATCTAAAACCCTTTCACCCAAAATCAGAATTTTTGCTTGCATTTATTCTTTTTACATTTTTATTCATTTAGTTAATTATTGAGCTTGTATACGTCAAATACAGGATGTTCTCATCCATGTGCGAATGCGAGGTTTTGAAGCTATTTATCTAGCAGCATTTTTTATTCTGCATTTCATAATCCTAAGTAAGTAGCTCATGTCTCCTTGAAAGTAAGATCTATTTTATAAACGAGGAACCCAGAGACCCAGAAATCATGCCATGAAGGCACACCAGCAGGAGAGCTAGCTGTAGAATTTAATTTTCCTCTCAGTCTACATGCTCTCTGTTGTTTCTGCCACTAAGAGAATGTCACGGGTTCTGGCTCTAAAACACTTACTTGATTTTTCAGTGATTTTTAAATTTAATTAATTTTATTTATTAATTAAAGAGTTGTAATCTGTGAAGGGGAGACAGAAAGTCAGTCATTTACAGAATTGTTTTTTTTTCCCAAAACCCATTTGCTGTCTAGAGTTTAGTAGTTCATATCTGTGCTCCTCATTCTAGAAAGAATGGTAATACTGACAGGCATCACCTTGTTCTTTCAGGGAAGGATCTGTCGTCTCGCAGCAAAACAGACCTCGACTGCATTTTTGGGAAAAGGCAGCGGAGGAAGACTCCTGAGGTAGTAAGCCACGCACCCTGACACATTCTGTTTCAACACTGTTTGATTTTCAGTTGTGGATAAAACAGTTTATATCTGTTACTGATAATACTTTTCAGACAAAGTTACCCCGAAAACTTTTAGAGCCTTCATGCAAAGTCTAAATGGGATCCTCTTAATAATAATAGTTGGTAGATAATATGTTTTATAAGAAATCTTGAAAAGGATATGTGTTATCTGGGTTTTTTTCTGGTGTGAGAACTGGACTGAATTCGGAAAGAATGCCTGTTGCTGATATTCAAAGGGGAAATCTCTCTCCTGTCCCCGTGAGAGAGGGAGACTGCATGTAGCGATTTTGTTTGCTTTGCTCAGAAAGCATAACTATCTGGAATATGGCTTGGGGAGGCAGATGATCACATGCGTGCACCAGTGCTGGTCTCTTCCATTTTAACAGCATTTTGAGACACAGTTGGATCAGCACTGAGAATCTGGAAGGGATTTAGATGTATTACTTCCTCCATTGGACAATATTGTTAGTTTCAAAACTAGAAGATAAAAATAGGGTGACCCACTGACATCCTAAATGGGATGAATCGGTAATTCATAATCTAATTATTAAATTGGGCTAAATATAGCACAAAATTTTTGGTGTCAGTTCTAACTGTAAAAGACAGCCCTGGATATAGTTTGGATGTCAAAAGATTAGAATTTTTGAAATATGGATTTCTGGAGATAATGGGGCAAAAAATATTTAAAATTGATGTTGTCTACAAAAATCTGGAATATATCGTTGCTACAACTATTACTCAGCTAGTCTGGTATGTCATACTTGTGTTCCTTTATTGGTTCCTAGCCAACGCCCTTGGTGACTATAGAACAAAAAAAGACATGTTTCATTTATTTCTGACATTTCTCCAGACTGACAGAAATTTGTCAAGGATGGTGGCTATTTGTTACTTAATGTTATTTTTTAAAGACTAGAATTACCAGTTATTAGAAATTTTGTCTTGTGATTTCCTTTCAGGTTGGGACTAAATTCCTAGCCTTTTAACACCTTTCTGTTCCTACCCCTTTAGTAGTGAGGACAGAGGAAGCAGGCCCTGGGCCCCTTGGCTTGCTGAAGGTCTCTGCTGAGTCATGTCAAAGACACGTGGGTCATGAGGGCGGAGGTGTTCTGACATCAGGCAGTACTCGGTCTTCACTCACAAGGGGCTGTTGGAAAGAGCCGGGGGCCATCAGACAGCCCTGCTTCTGGTCACACCTCTGCCCCTCTGTCCTTACTGTGTGACCTGGATCAGGCAGGCCGTCCGCATTGTTCCCTAGGGACTTTGCATCTACTTATCTCGGTGTTCCTCTCTAACTCCTTTCCCTTGACCATCCTCAGTACATTCAGTATCCTCAGGGACACTGTCACCTCTGCTCTGCCCTAAGCCCCTTTCATGGCCACACCCTGTGCTTTTGCATCAGCTCCATGTCCCACCCCAGACCTCTGATGATAAACCTTTCTGTTCCAGCCCTCTCATCCTGTATTTCCATGGCTCTGACTTTTCCAAATCCTTGCATTCTTGGATTACTTGATCCTCCCTTTTCTCCCTACTGCCAACCCCTACTGCCTCCAACCCTCGTCTTCTCCAGCACCTTTGAAATTTTACAGTTGAACAGATCAGGGAAGGAAATATTATCTATGGGCTTTTGGTAGAACTTTAGAAGAATTTACATGGTGAGCACAGGAAAGCTTCTTGTTGTAGGAGACTCGAAGTTTTTAATCCTCTGGCAGACATCGATTTGAGGGCTTCCTGGTGTCACGTGCCACGAGGTTTTTCAACACTATTTGATGTAGTCATTCATGATCATGTTAAAGTGAGCAATTTGCCCATATTTGAGGAGCTTCAGAAACAATTCCCTTGTCCTAGACCAGGGGAAGTCTGATTTGGTACAACTGGCCTAGAGAAGACCAACCTTGATACAATTCTGTGTTCTGTGCAAGATTTATTTCCACGACATCTTAATCTCTCATTCTAGTTTAATGTTTTCTTCTGATGATGCATTTAAAATCCTGATTGTTTGGTGAGGCGGTTTTCTAACAGAGTGAAGCTCTTGATCTGTAGCAGTGGTTCTCCACAACACCTGCACTCAAATCGCCTAAGGAGCTTTGTGAAAAATGCGAGCGCCGGGGTTCCACCCCAGACCAATTAAGTCCAACTTTGGAGTTAGGGTCCAAGCATAGGTATTAAAAAAAAGAAGAAAAAAAATTTTTAATTAAAAAAAAGAAGCCTACCCAGATGATCTACCCGGGTGATTCTTCCAATGGGTGATAAGGAGTGAGGACTGAGAACCCCTGGTAGAAGCCCTGATATGTAACCGTATTGTAGAGCTTCTGGTGTCAGCGTCACTAATATTGCCCAGGACAGGGCTTCTCAAATCTTACTATGTACACAGCTCATCTGGGAATTTTGTAAAACTGCAGATTCTGCTTCATGAGGGTGTGGTGGGGCCCAAGATTCTGCATTTCTGAGGAGCTCCCAGGTGATGCTGATACTGAAGCTGCTGGTCATGCTGTGCTGCATGCACCACGCTCAGCAGATAGAGCCTCTGCAGTATTTTATATTCCACATATACCTGCTGCATGTGAATATAAGATAGACTTATGCAGTTAAATCTAATTGCATTTTAAAACATCAAATAAAACATCTTTCTGTGAAGCAGTCACTCTTAAATTTTACATACCTGTGAATTTTCATATATAGAGTTTGCTTTCATTGAGGCACACCTGTACCTTCCCTGAATAAACTGTTGCTAGGAAACCTTACTGTGTTAGTTACAACAGCCCTTGTAGCCACGGGCAGGAGGCCTTTGATCAGATTTGTTTGAAAATACAATCTCTTTTGGCTCTTGTTCGCAGTTGGAAGGAATATTGCTTTGTTTTTCCTCCCTTGACCCCCATAGCAACATTGGCCTGCGTTCGTGTCTGGCATTGCCAAGGCGAAGGTGCTGCTGGAGGTCAAATGCCTGAAGAGTCTCGGAAACCATGGCGTAGTGAATGTTAAAGCAGTCACAGCTCTCTGGGGCTCTGGCGGGGGTGCTGATATTGATCTTGTCTTTGCATCTAGATTTAAAGAAGCTTGGGCATTGACCCCACACCTGCACACCGCTCATCAAGCCAGGCTGTGGGGGCGTCCCACATACAAACTAGAGGAAGATTGCTACAGATGGTAGCTCAGGGGCAGTTTCCTCAAGCCAAAAAAGAGGAAGATTGGCAACAGATGTTAGCTCAGGGCCAATCTGCCTCACAAAAACAAACAAACAAAATATCTCTTCCCAGTCAAAAAAAAAGATCATTTAAAATGAACTTTTTCTCTGTGAGGATAGTAGAAGTGAGCCTTGGATTGTGTAGTGGAGCAAACTGCCAAGCAAGAATCTGATTCCTTAATTATCTTGAATATAAACATATAGAAATAAAAGAAAATAACATCAGAACAAAACAACAGTCCAAGCTAAACCCAAGATGTCTAGGACACATTTATGAAATTTAAATTACACCTTCTATCCTCTCTCTGACCTTTACACATCGAATGAAGAAATCGATCCACTGTATTTCACACTTGGACTTTTTCATCCATCACGTACACGGAACTACTTAAAGAGAGAGGACTCACGTTGACTCACTTCTGGGTCCCCAGCATAAGATTGATTCAGTGCTTGGCACATGGTAGAGATTCAGTAAATTGAAATCCCATTGTACTTTTTTAAAAATGTACTTAATTGTTACTCATCTTAAAAATCATGGTTTGTATAACTTATGGTTGATATTTGAAATGTTTTTTCCTTTGAAACGTTTTGATCAATAAATAAATAACTTTCTCTTCTCTGAGAGGAGGAAATATTCATCAGTTAACTTTTAATCCCATGCCAAGTATAATCCACTGGTGTATCTTGAGAAAGGATGACTGGGTGAATGTTTGCTTATGCCATTACATGTTTTTCAAAATCAATCGCATTTGCCAGAAATTGGCTTTCAGACATTGCATTTCACTGGAATAGTTTTTCATGGGCTCCACTGTTTTTCACTTCATTGCTGTAGGAGTTAAAGACTCCTCTTTCCTCTGGGACTGTGCTCTGACTTTATTGGCCCTTAGTATTCCCTCAAGCTGCAGATGCTCCTAGAGACACTGTTTCCTTGGCTGAATTTGGCTGCTCAAAACTACTTGCTTAAACAATGAACAGTCATCACAAACTACCGATTACTCAGAAAATTTTAAATAAACTGTTTTGTGTGGGAATGGTTGGTTGTACATTTCTAATTTCCAAGTCCTTCCTTTCCCTCTCATCGTTGTGCTATATAAATTGGAAGGCAATAACTGGATTGGAGTGCACCTAAATTGGAGAGGTATGCACTTTCTGGGGAGACAAAGAAATGATCGAATATATTGAAATTACTGGAGCCCCTTGAGAGCTGCAGCAGGCACTTGTGCCGGCCACTGCCTGTCAGGAGATGTGGGTACAAGTGTGTGTGTCTTTTCTCACTTAGTTTGCAGAGGAGTTGGAGACACTGAAAAACAAATTCCATTAGTTCTATCTGGTTGAACTTCCTGATACTCCTTTTTTTTCCTTCTCTCATTTTTTTCCCTCCCCCACCTTCCCAGTTTCCTTCCTCTATCCAACTTGTTTCCTGATTCAGGCTTATCACTAGAGAAAATACTCCTAAACTGTATCAAGAATTGAGAACATGTTGCCAGCATTCATTCCTACTTGGTTTCTCTAAACAACATTTTTCTGGCCTAGGCTCCTGGCAAAATAATTGTCAATTTCTTTGCCTCTATAACCTGATTGAATTAGAAACCTTGTGAGTATTTCTTATACTCTCCCAGGATACCCAATTAATGATCACTTTCCTTTAATTCTTCTGATGGCTTTTACTTTTTGAACCGAAGCATGACTTCTTTGTGGTTTGTGTCCCTTTGTCATCAATTACCGTGAATCCCCTTTCTTTCCTATTTCTTGCTGATTGTCAAATCTGAAAACTAACTTCCAAGCCGACCCTTCTCTTTTGCTTGGTTGAATTCATGAGGTATTTTGGACCATTCTTGTAGTTCTGTAAACTGCCCTAAGTAGCTCATAGGGAAGATCACTGGGGAAAAAAAAGGATTTCAATTTTTACTTGAAATGTCTTTGAATTGAAGGCTATTTCTCCTTAGTTCTGAATTTTCATGTTAATAACTTCTATTCATGAATTAGATGGAGTTTTGTAAATGGTTTACAGGCTGAAGACTCAAATTCGCGTCTGCCCCTTCCTGCAGCCTCTATCACTCTGCCCTCCGTCCTCACTCCAGATCTGGGTATCAGCCTTCAGAACTGCGGCTGCTCTCCCAGCCTATTGTTTGCTAAAGTAATCTTCTACTGAAGAACCTTTTAGTTAGAGATAAATTTAAACTAAGCTCACAAACAAGCCAAATAATATATTTGAGGTCTAAAGTTTATTTTTTGCATGGAGTGATGACTTCAGTAATTCTTGTCATCATTTTAACCATTGATAAAAGATTCAAAATAATCTTTCTAAGTGGGGACATTTTGCCAAAGTTAAACAGTTGAAATTTTATGGAGATAAGTAAAATCTCATTTAATTCTGGAAAGATCTAATTTGATAGCAGTTAGATGAGAATTAAATTAGAGGCAAGGGCATGTGACCTGACCACAAGTTTCACCTAAGTCAAAATATGTAGTAAGGCAGCTATCCTGAATGCAGGCTTGAGCTGTAGTAGAAGGATTGTGCCTACATGCTGAAAGCAACAGGCTTTTTCCTTGTTTTCTGCACTGGTGACTGACTATTTGAACTGTTCGATTCGGGCCTGGCTGCCATATTTTAAAAGAGTGCGTTCAGAGAATAGCATTAGGGACAAAGGTATCTGGCAAGGATGTTATGCACAGGAACTAGCAGATGAACAATTAAGAAATTCTGCCTGAACTGCAGAGAAATCTTGACTTTGAAGGTTTGATTGGTTTCAGTGGTCCTCTAGAAAAGGGACATATTTGTTTGGTATGTTTCATAAGGAAGAACTAGCACTGATGGATGAAATTCAGGGAAAGATTTCTACTCAGAGAAAGGAAGCAGCATGGGCTGGCAAAGCTGGCCAGCTATAGGATGTACCTTATGGTTAGTTTCTTGGAGGAATTCTTATAATAGCTAAGAGTCTGAACTAAATGCATATGAACCCTTCCAAATCTAAGGTTCCTGATTCTGGAGTAAAGAGAACATGTGAAATACTTAATTTGAAATGGTATTTGACTTGAAGTTTTACATTTGTCTAGACTACAAAGGAAAGAACATTACTTGGATTCCTCTTCTTGATTCTTATGTACTTGGGCAATGTTGGCTTTATCAACTTAGGTTCTTTATCCAGGAGATGAAGGTGAAAATTTTGTTGTCATTTTGCCATTACAGCAATTATAGAGGACTTCTTAGCATATCAATTTTGTTTTAATTAGTATTTAAGATAAGTAATGACTAAGGCAGTAAGCTTTCTTCTATTATGATGTCCTGTACAATTTTGGGTAGAGGTATAGGTATTTGTTTAGAGTGTAAAGTACATGTTGCTTTAAAGAAGCTCTTCATCATCATCATTTGTTGAGTATCCATGGAGATGATGGTACTGAATTTAATAAAATTTTCAAAATAGATTTGATGCTATCCCTATTCCCAAAAGATTTACAGTATTTTAGTACCTTTAGAGTCTGTTTGTTTATGTAAAGGGACAGAAAGACCCTTAAGATCATCTCGTTTATGTCCCTGCACCAGGTAGGACTATTTCTGTCATCATTCTGGAAATTAGTCTGATTCCATTTTAACAGTAGAAAGAGAAAATAGATTTTTAATGTTAGTTTCAGAGATTAAGTTACATATAAGGACTGTTCCCATTTAAAGAGGGAGTGGACAGTACAAATTATCAAGAGGTCATAGAAAATTTAACTTCTGGAGACATTTACTAGTGGAATCAAATGCTATCTAAGAGAATATCTAAGAGAGTATCTAAGAGGGACTGGTCATTTAGGAGGCACTGGCAGACCATTATCCGACCCTTTCCTCTCACTGAAATCCATATGAGCAAGATAACATCCTTGAAGATATGCAAACTAAGACAAATAGTAAATAGTTTACCAAGGATATTAAGTTTGCAACAAGATGATTCTCTGTACCTAGTATGGTCTTCACTTCTATTAATATTCTTGACGCCAGACACAAAAGAAATTGTCTTACAGGTGATGTACAGTTCTGTTGTTGTCTTCTCCTCCACAATAAATATAGTGTGTCGGTACTTATTTAATAATGGAAAAGCAGGAAAAACTTCAAAGGTTTTAAAAATTTAACCATAACTCTATAATTATTTATTGAGTACTTAGTGTGTCTCAATTATTACTCTTATCGCTGAAGCTACAAAGACAATAGGACTTGGCCCCCTTCATGAAATTCATGGTCCTCTGCTAGGGGGGATAGATGTATAAACATCTTGAACATTATGTAATAAATTCTCTATGAGAGTCTAATAGAATCTTTTCTATAGTGTATTTTTCCCACTGCAGCTTGAGTGATCTTTTGAAAATGTAATTGAGATCATGTCACTACTTTGTTCAAAACCCTCCCAAGTTTCCTTGTCACACTCAGAGTAAAAGGCAATTCCTTACAATGGCCTAAAGTCCTAAATGACCTCCCCGTCTCTCTCTCTTTCTCTCTCTCACATACACACACACACTCACACCCACACTCACGGTTGCTGCCCTGACTCGTCTTTGGCTCTTTCCTTATCCACTCTGCTCTGGTTACACTGGCTTTCTTGCTGTTCCTCCAGTACTTCAGGAACGCTCCTGCCTCAGGTTTAAGTATTTGGTGGTTCCTCTGCCCCACCCTTCGCATTTTTGTTCAAATGTCATCTCAGTCAGTCTTCCTTGATTACCCTATTTATAATTGAAAACACAATAAGAACAACAACAACCTTGACATTCTGTACCCTCTCCTTTGCTTTATTCTCCTCCATAGCTGTTATCACCATCTGATGTACCAAATAGTTTACTTATTTACTCTCTTCCCTCAGTAGATAGTAACCCCCATAAGGTTGGCAAGTTTTGTACTCTCTAGCATCTAGCACCATGCCTGGCATCGAGTAGGTTCTCAGTGAAGTTCATTTGTTGAAGTGGGAACAGAGACCAGGGAGCCATTAACTCTTACTGGGGATGTCAGGAAAAGCTATAGAGAAGAATTGGTAACTGATCTAGGCCCAAAGGGCAGGGGTCTCTGGGTGGACAAGGCATAATGTGAAGACATATCGTGAACAACAGCTTATCCCACATCTCAAACTCACATGCTGATTGGGTCCAGGTGTATGACTGTAAATGTGTAAGTAGTCTGAGTTTAAGACAACTGAGAAGCAGGGAAACATATCCTGTCTGAAAGTATCCAAGATTCATAAAATAATGATGATGTTGATGATGGTAGCAGGGGACAAATCTTCGGGACAAGTAAAATGTGCTTGTGATCTCTTCTGACACAGACTGCTAGTTTGTAATCTTTGGCCTATTTGGGGGTGGGAAAGCTGGGTGCTTAAGTGTGGAATTGCATAGCAAAGACTGGCTGCTTAGACCCATCTTGTTGAGTGTGCTAGGCATCTACTAAACATATTTAAGATGTGCTTCCTGTCTCCTGGATATGTGAATATCCACTGATCTTTGAACTTCTCCTTCTTTGTGCTTTGGTGCCTGTCAAAGGCACAGGGATGGATAAGAAGCTTAGAGAACTTGTAGCACAGTGGGCAGCTGCCTGAGTGGAGATGGGTGTGTCGCGCCTGAGAGCAGGTTACTCGCTGGCCTCTTCTAATTCAGAAAGCAGGTGAAATCATTCCAAGTGAGTAAGAAGCATTACAGGGCTAGATTTTCTATTGAGCACAGCTTTTGATAAAAGGAAGAAGAGCTAGGTATTGACTTTTTGGTGCCTGTTCTATCAGTGGTCTGTTAATCAACAGAGGATAAATTATTGCTCTTCAGAAACAGGAAAGGATCCCACTTGGCTTGAAGGCATTTCCAGCTTCTTTTCTTTGTTTTTTCTCTTTATTGGTAGAGGATCTTTCCTCTAGCCATTTGCTCCTTGGGGGTTTTGTTAAGGAGTGAAGGGAAACTGAAGGGAGCTCTTTTGATTTATCTTCTATCCTTTCCTTTTGGTCACTCCACAGGGCTAAAATAGCCGAGTTGGCTTTAATATGTTGCCATTAGAGACCAAACATTAGCTGGAGTAAACCATCATGCCTCACAATGAAAAATGTCCCCTGATTGGCTAATTAATCAGTCAAAGGGGAATGACATGGCTCTCGGCTTGAGGGACTCTGCTAGAGAGAAACAGGCTGTTGATAAATGGTTTTCCAACAAATTCATATATCAAGGAAACTTAGTCATTTTTTAACTATAGTTTGTGTGACTGTAATTTTTTCTAACTTTTTCTTTCTGCTGCCTTTGCTGTTTAGGCTGCTTTTGTTGTTGTTGTTGATAGAGAAATATAGGATTTTAGATAGGAGAAAATAAATGCTTTCTACTTTTTCACGTCTGTTAACATGATTGGTGTTGACTGTCTAGGTTTATCAATAGGTGAAAATCAGATAACTTTTTCCAAAATGGTTTATGAAATTAAATTTTCTGGCTTCCTTCAAAGTTAAGGTCTCCAGATTCTGATCCACATGCCTGAGTGAATCCTGGCTCCATCACTTGCCAGCAGTGAGATACTGGACAAAATTCTTAACCTCTCTGTGCTTTAATTTCCTCATCTTTAAAATGGGGATAATAATAGCATCACCTAATAGGATTGTTGTGAAAATTAAATGATGTCACCTGTAAAACATTTGGAACAGTGCCTGGCACATAGTGATTACTTACTAAATATTGTTATTTTTTAATCAAAGTAATATATGCACATAGATTTTAAAAATTAAGCTGCATTAGGGGCCGGCTCCGTGGCCGAGTGGTTGGGTTCGCGTGCTCCGCTGCAGCGGCCCAGGGTTCGGATCCTGGGTGCAGACATGGTACCGCTTGTTAGGCCACGTTGAGGTGGTGTCCCACATCCCACAACTAGAAGGACCTGCAACTAAGATGTGCAACTGTGTACTGGGGGGGTTTGGGAAATAAAGCAAATAAAGCAAAAAAAATAAATAAAAAATAAAAATTAAGCTGCATTAAACAGCAGGAAGAACAACCTTCTTCAATCATACCTCTCACCTCTTCACTTCCCAAGTCTGCTCTCTATGGCATGTTCTGTTCTTTTTAGATTATATGGTATTTATCTTCATATTTTTAAATATCTTACATTGACTTTCTTGCTATGTTAATTTTTAACATTTTCTGGATTTCTATTTTGGTGAGGTAGGATTTAAGGCCTTTTGCTGAGCACTCAAAATACTGTTGTATTATAATTATTAGTGAATCTGGTATTTGGTGTTTATATTTTTATCACTATGTAAATGTCATGTTCCCTGCTAAGCCAAGTAGTGTACTATAGTTACGTTACCTTTTACAATTTTGCATTGTCTTCTGGTGGGGAACAAAATGTATATCTGTAATTTTTCTGTACTCTCTACTAGCTTCTTTATATAAAACTTCCTGCAGTGTCAAGCATATTGGATAATCTGCCAGCTCTGTCTTTTCCCCAGGAGACTGCCTCCTCGTACCCCCTTCTTCCTGCTCACTGTGGCCTGGCCGTTCGGTTTGCTCCACCCCTGTCCTAGACTTCTCCCTCCACCTTCTCCTCTTACCTTCTCTGTTCTGAATCCTGTGTCTGCTCAGTCGTCTTTTAGCAGCTTTCTGAGAAGGGATACCGATCTGAAAATCTCCATCCTGCTATCATGACAGATTGTGTGGGCATAGAATTCTGGGTTGAAAATCATTTTCTTTCAGAATTTCCCGTTCTTTGAGAATTTTCAGAAATTTTGAAGAAGATACTCTACTATCTTCTGATATTTTTTGTTGTTATTTCAATTCTTTACACATATGTGTTTTCTTTGTCTTGTCTTCAGGAGTTTTTAGGATCTTATCTTTGAATTTCTAAAATCTTGTGGAATTGTGAGCTGGTTAGGTGTTTTTATTCACCAGGCACTTGGTGGGCCTTCCAATGTGAAGATTCATGTCCCTCCACCAGTTCTGAAAAAATACCTTTTATTCATTCTTTGATGACTTTTTTCACCTCTGTTTTCTCTGCAAGTCATTGGTTACGTGGTAGACATCTTGGATTATTCCTCAGATTTTTCTTATCTTTTGTCTCCTATTTTTCTACATCTTTGTTCTACTTTTGAGGAGATTTTCTTGAGTTTATCTTCCACACTTTCTATTAAAATTTTAAGTTTTCCCCTCATATTTTTAATTCTCAAGAGGTGTTTC
This sequence comes from Equus przewalskii, assembly GCF_037783145.1. NCBI lineage: Eukaryota > Metazoa > Chordata > Mammalia > Perissodactyla > Equidae > Equus > Equus przewalskii. Next base: position 59,218,594 of record NC_091832.1, on the reverse strand, counting down.
TTATCATCTGTTCCTTTATATTTACTTGTTTTTAAATAGCATCTTGTTCTTCTTTCATGGATCTAGTGTATTCTCTTGTCTTGGAATGAGTCATGTTATGAGATTTACAGATTGTTTTTCTCTCTTTTTCCTCTGAGCTCCTTTTTTCTCTTGGTTTTGGTTTGTTTCTTTCATGTTGGTGGATTTCCCCTAGGCTGATGTTCTTTGGCTATCTGCTCTGATTTAAGAGTCAGTCAGTGAACAGCTGACTGGGAGCTTAGTTTGCACGGGCAGCACCGCTCAACTGGTGAGTTTTGCTGTGGAGCAATCGTGGTGAGTTGGCCTTTCCTTGGGGAGCCTTCCTGATGTCAGAATATGCAGGTCTTTTCTTTGGTGGGGTTCAGTTTCTCCAGAAAGGCACTCTGGCTTAGGGGACATGGCCTGGGCCTGGTAGGGGATGGGGTAGGGAGATCATTACTGCAGCCTCTGGCCTCCCTCTTGTCACGGGTGCATCTCACCCTGCCCTCCAGCTGCAACTTAGGGCCTACCCAGCAGCGCCACACATTTTTATTTTAGAGGGAAGAATGGCTGTTGTTCCCTGTTCTATAAGTGGATAGGGCCTAATGCACAGAGGTATTCAGCAAATAGTTACTAAAGGAAAGAAGGTTAGAAACACTAAGATAAAACTGTTTCACATCAAAAGAAAAATTTGTTTAAAAATTTAACAAACTTTTCTCATCTGTCTATTTCAAAATGTCGACTATTTTATCTCAAAAGACTTGGACGGGGAGTGTGTTGTTTTAGATCCTGGCCCTAGCATTATTCCCTTTTTAAAACAAAAAACAAACAAAAACTTACCCTATTTGCTACTCAGATTTACTTCCTCATAAGATGTATTTAAACAGAAGTGGCCTAGAAATAATCTAAATTTTAAATTATCCCTGGTCTGTCCTGTGGACTTCCTCTCCTACATTGGCATATTCCCTCCTTCCCCTCTACTACTTCCCCTTCCTCCTCCTCATGCTTTCTCCTACTCAGACCTTTGCAATACGATCCTAAATGAGATTGAAGAAGCCCCTCTTTGAAGTGAAGGAGGTAGTTTGTTTGTCTTTTCCCTTCTTTCCCTGAGCTCTGGTGTTTGTTCTTCCTGTGAGTTAAGCACAAGCAATTTGCTGAGCGCCTCAGTTGTCTAAAGCATATCGTAGAAATACGCAGTTCCTAATTTAGCCTATAGAAATGTGTGAGTGGGTTGCAGAAAATGCTCTGAGACTCCAGAAATATACATTGTTACCCTGACATGGAAGCCTTTGGGGTGTGAGTCCTGCAGCCAGCAAGCTGCTCTATTGTATTTTCTCCAAGCAGGTAGTGCAGGAAGCCATAGGTCATACATCTTGCTCCTGGCTCGCATTTTCCTCTCCCACAGAAAGAATGCAACGTGTTCTGCCAGGAGAGACAGACCTCCCCTGCTGCAGGTTTGCCTTTCTTAGAAATCATAATTGCACTACTATTGGGAAAGATTAATGGAAACTAGTTATGACGTTCAAGTTAAACTGAGTGACAGGAGTATCTCCATTTCAGTCTTAGATCTGTTGGTAACTACCCTTGTGACCTTGAGCCAAGCCTTAACTTCTTAGTCCTGAGTTTTAGATTGAAGCATCAGTGGGGTCACTTCATGTGAGGATGATGATGAATGGATTGAGCACCTACCAGAGCTGTAGGGAAAAAAAGTAAAAGCACTACGCACTGTTTCCATCTTGTGTATCTGGTTTACTAGCATAGTTGGATAATGAACTTGATTGTGATCTTTGATTTCTTACTTTCCTTTGACCTTCATATCGAGTCAGACCGTTATCAACTCCTGTTGATTTTGTATTTTTAATACCTATAGCATTCATCCTGCTTTGCCACTTTTACCAATATCCTGATTGTTAGCACCCTCAATTGTTAATACCCCTGAATTACTCTCCTAACTAGTCTCCTTGACCGCAGTTTTTCCTTTTTTCAGGGCATCCTATTATGGCCTGTTTTCTCAAAATCTCTCTTTTGTAGTGTTACCGTCCTGCTTCAGCCGTCCCCTGCACCCAACAAATGTGCGCTCCCTGAGCCATGTGCTAGACCCTCCACCAGCCTGCCCTGATCTCTGCGCCAGATGCTTGTGCCCGCTGATCTGTAAGACAAGTCTCCACCAGGACTGTCTCAGCCAGCTCCAGACAGCCTTTGTCCTCTCACATCCTACTTTCCCCGCACCATTGCCTCCACTTTCACTGCCCGCACCCTGTCTTCTGCCTGAGTCCTTCCAAGGCAGCTCGAGTCCTGCTGCCCAGCATTGAGGAAGGAAGAGAAGGAATGCACAGTTTTATCAAACAGTCATTGGTGATTAACATCCTGGCTCATTTGTGTATTCAGCAGATTTTTATTAACGTGCCTCTGTGCTGGCGCTCTTCTAGCACTCAAGATGCAGCAGTGAACAAAACAGACAAGAATCACTGCTCTCAGGGAGCCTGCGTGGTAGTAACGTCTTTGTGAAAGGCTTTCTCACCACGGTCTTCCCCTTCACCGAACTCTGCATCTGTCTGAAGGTGCTTGTCACTGTGTGCCGCCTTAGCTTGTTGTCTCTTTCATTATCTTTTTAATAGTGTATGTCTTACTGTTCTAACCTAGGACCAAGGCCATGACTTCATGTCCCTTCATAGGCCCTGGCTCAGTGTCTTCAATAGTTGCTCACTAGGAAACTGGGTAACTATGAGTTAGTTAGTATAATTAAATGGATAGATAGATTGAACTTTTTTAATACTCATGAGAGCCAAGTGTATTGTTTTAATTGCAGGTTAATTTTCCTTCTTCTTAATTGATAACTATGTATAACAATTGTTAAGTTTCTGGTTACTACTAACAATCCTATATATTATCCACTTTATCAACAGTTACTTAAAATTTACTTCAATAGTAATCTATGGAAATCGATTTCAACAGGAAAAAGTATTTTTCAGTGTTAATAAAGAGCCTACTGTCTGATGGATCAATGTTAGTAATGCTAAAAATAGAACAGTCACACCTTGTGTGCACCTGACATATGCAGTGTGAACCTGTGAAGTATTCTTGCTATAAACAGTTGAACCTAAATCTGATCAAGTCTCTAGAAGTAACTCATTCACAGAAAATAGATTATGTGGTGATACAAGCTTAATGACCTCCTAAGCAAATAAATAAAACATTAAAAATGTGGAAGATTATTTAAGACGATTGACCTAATTTCTGCAATAAGTCAGTGACATGAAAACAAATATGGGATTGCCAGGGTTGGGAAGGGGGCTGTAGATAGAAAGGTCCTAAGACATATAAGTAGCTAGATGTAGTATCTGGGCCTAGTTTGGGACCTGATTTGAACTGTAAAAAGACAGATACACATGAGACAGTTGAGGAATCTGATTATGGATTATGTATTAGAGGATACCAAGGAATTTTTGTCAGTTTTGTTAGGTGTGCCAGTGGCACTGTGATTGTGTAAGGAAATTTCCTTATTTTTTAGAGACCTATACTGAAGGAAGTAGGAGTGAAATGACTTGATTCCTGGGATTTGCTTTAAAATACATTATAATGCAGAGAACACAGACATGATGTAACAATGTGGCAGAACCTTGTTAATTGTTGATAGGAATATTGGAGGTTCACTAACTTTGTGCATATTTAAAAGTTTGCATAATACAAAATTTGTTAAAGAATCTACTAATTATAACATACTGTAACATTTATTTAGCTCTGCATGAAGAATGGTTTATTTTGTATGGTAGGTTCAAAACGTCGTGGTCATCCTTCAAGTACAAAGTTGTTAGTGCCCGGTTTATTTTTGTCTTAATATGTCCTAGTTTACTCCTTCCTTAAATCCTTTCAATAAGTCTTCTTGTCATCTATATTAATATTAATAGAAATCAGGGATGGAAGCCAGCAGAGAGAGAATAAAAGTGGACGAAAGTTAATTGCCCCAAGAAAGTAGTATTTTGATTGTTTCACAGAGTATAATTCCCCTGTTCTTTGCACACCTCACCCCCCCCACACTTGGAGGTCTGCCACTTTCCTTACTTATGGTTCATCATCCTGATCGCGTGGGACAGACATGAGGTGTGGACACAGTAGAGTACCAGATTCCTCCTGGGTCCACTCTCATCAGTCTCCTTTGACTGCTTGGGAAAGCTAGGTCTGGGAGTAGCAAGCAAGAAAGAAGATTTAAGAATGTTGGGGAACTGATAGATTTTTGTCATCATTTGGGTTCTGGCCAAGAGACAGCAGTCCCAGAATGAGAGCAAGTTCAAAAAGTGGTTGTTGGGGCTGTCCCGGTGACGCAGTGCTTAAGTGCGCACGTTCTGCTTGGGTGGCCCGGGGTTCACCGGTTCGGATCCCGGGTACGGACATGGCACTGCTTGACACGCCGTGCTGTGGTAGGCATCCCACGTATAGAGTAGAGGAAGATGGGCATGGATGTTAGCTCAGGGTCAGTCTTCCTCAGCAAAAAGAGGAGGATTGGCAGCAGTTAGCTCAGGGCTAATCTTCCTTAAAAAAAAAAAAAAAAAAAAAAGGTTGTTTTATCACAGGATGAGGAAGTGGAATGCCAGGCTATCCCAGGTCTGCAAAATCCAAATTTAACAGATTTTCCAGGAGTGGAAGTTGTTTGCATAGAGTGAAGTTTACCCTTGTATGTGGAATGAGAAGTTCCAAGGGAATTCTTTAGTGTGTGAGTAACTCACAGAGGTTTGGCAACTCTCTGAGCTTATTCCTGAGGTTATTCTGTACGTTCTGGAGGAGGGAGTTCCTCAGAGATGGAGGTTACTGGATTTATGACTTGTTCCAAGGAGTTTTTTGATTACTCTAAATCTTGTTCCTCTGCTCCTCCATCCGCCGAGCTGCCTTTTTGTGTGTTCATTTCTTTGAAGTCTTTGGGTTCTTTGCTTTATCTTCATCGCATATTTTTCAGTTTATCGGTAGGACACCATTGTAACTCATAAAGCATACAGTATGTCTTTTACTTCCCTTTCCTGTTGGAGGAACAGTACTATAAGTTGGCCTTATTTCAGTGGCTCTTGTGCATGCTCTGATGTTTTCTTTACCACTTTCGGTCTGTGAGCAGCAGTCTCTCCTGGGGCTATGATGATATCCATGGTCAATGATAGAAGTGCTTTTATCTTTTAGACAAACTCATTCACCTAGCAGTTAGGATTTCTGAGATACTGATCACAAGCTCAGAGTGTCCAGGAGTCGGGTGAGAATGATAATAGAAGTTCTATTTTATTAGAAGTGGGTTGACATAGTTCAGTGACTATTGATTGTTTTAAAAGCCAGAAAACTTAGGTGCAAGTTCCAGTTCTGTCACTTAACCCTCAGTGTGACTTTGGGCAAGTTGTACAATTTCAAAGCTGAAAAAGACCATATGGGCCTTCCCTTGACTTTCAGGAAAGGAAACTGAGGTCCACAGAAGCTGAGCTTGACCACCACAGGGCTGGGCTGAGAGAATTCCAGTCTTAACTTCTGCATGAGGGCACCATACCACTTATCTGGCCACTTACCTGCTCTGTGCTTCTTTGAGACTCAGTTAGGCATAAAGCCAGTATACAGAGCCTCATTATCTTTGGAAGGATAGAAAGTAAGTACAAGCAAGTACCCCAATCATACTCATTTTCTCCTACTTTAGCATATGAGAAATAGAACTTGAGGTGCAATTTTGTAAGCCATCACTGGAAATCCAGCCCATTCCTTGGTTTACTCCCACCTTACTTCTCTCTCTGTGAGATTAGGCGTGATTAATCTGTGATACTAGGAAGAATTTACTCAAGTTTTTATGTGTTCTAGGATTGCATTTTTTAGTAGCAGTATGTACATAGAATATATCTATCTCTACCTTGCTGAGCTTGTGATAATAAAATGTAGAGCTGAAGAGACCTATGCCAAGGATCCCGCAAGGTAGTGACTGTCTTATGCAAACTTAGGATCTGCCCGTGCAGGTGGAGGGGAAAGTTGGGCCAGATTTGCCATCCACATACTTAGTTACATGGATTCTGCTAGGTAAGCGCCTTGGTCAAGTGATGTGGTTGGAGGCTGTGGGAAAGCAAAGAGAAGAGTGTGGTATCCTTTTCTCTTGAGACTAGTGTAACATTAAGAATTTGTACTTTATTCTCAACCAGATCAGGTAGATAAACTCCATTCTGTTGTTTTAGTTAACCATGACCAAGAGAAACCCAATTTACTCATAACAGGACTTTCAGTAAAAGAACCACAAAATAATTATCATTGACGTTGTGTAAACCCCTGCAGCAACATCTGATTGCATCAGTGCAGTTTACCAACAGGGGCACCCTAGAATTGGACAGGTGCGTTTATACACATGCAGCGTCGAAGCATTCTCTAAACCTTAAGACCTGTGCCAAGTTCTGTATATCACACTCTTATTAGGTAATGTTCCTGTATCCAGGGTCTCACTTTGTATAAGTGACAATGCAGATAGAAAAATGTAATTTAAACCAAAACTAAGAAGGACAAAACTTTTAAAGAACAGAAGTAACAAATACAAAAACAGTGTAGGATAGTGGGGAGAGTCCAGGCTTTGTACACACCTGGGTCTCAGTCTTGAGTCTTGCCTGATGAGTCATGCGACCTTAGATAGAAATTTAACTTTTCTGAGCCTCGGGAGTCAGCTAGTGACAAATAGCACAGCAAGGCCTAACCTAGACCCTGGTTCAGAACAAGTTCCCTGTTCAGCTTCATCAGAAGTCACCCTAACTTGGAAAAAACCTACTTTGCCCAATACAATTTCTAAGAGCCATGTTCAAATCCGTAGACCTTAAACATTGCCCTCTGATCCCCTGCCAGCTGCCCCTTCTTATCTTGTGGCCAGTGGCTACTTGCTCAGATGCCATGTGCCCTCATGCAGATGCATGTAGATGTCTGTTTTGTCCACTGCACCCCAACTGAGAGAGGGGCGATGGGTGGTGTTGGACAGTTGTGGGTTTGTTGTCCACTTGGCTTTGGCCGGAGTGGTTGTACTGTACTCTGCATGCTGTCTCCGGGTTAGGTACTCACCTGTGCATTTCAGACCTTGTCAAAGATAGACTTTCATAAGCCAGGCAGATGTGGTGGGAAATGAACTAGAATCTTCTATGGCAGCTATAGAATGTGGAGTAAGGTGAATAGCAGAGCCTGGCTGGAGAAAATGAAACAGGAGCAGACATGTCTATTCGTCTTCTCCCCAGCAACTGTCAGGCCTCTGGGGCCTGGAGGGGACTGTTCATCTTGTAGTGTAAAAGCACCAACACGGAGACACTTCAGGCCTGAACACACCTTTTAAAGTCTTGTCAGTTTTACTAAGACTACCTTACGTTGATTTCATATTCAAATATAGTTAATAGTATAAAACATAAGTGCAGGTTTATGATACGTTTAACTGAGTCTACCAGTTTCTGTAGTTTATTTCTTCTCTCCAAATATAGTAGAATAGATTTCAAATGTACTGAAATAAAAAAATTGAAGACTTTTCTCTAAATATTGTATTTTATGGAAATAAATTTTAAATGTCATTCCGTACTTATCAGTTTTCTAAGAAAGTAGGAAGGGTCCTCATCTCTAATTTCTTTTCTGTAAAAATGTGTTTGGGTACAAACTCTCACTTTCTTAGAATTCATGCAATGGAAGGGACACCTTTTCTTAGGGAGAGAGAGCAGAAAATGATGTACAGGCAAAATATGTAACTCAGGCATCAGCAATAATCCCTAATCCCCACTAGGGTAAGCGCATAGCCTCTTCTCTGACTACTGGTACTGAAGATTTGGGTTCCAGTATGAAATTGTGGTTCCAGTATCGAATAATTGCTTCTTGTGCATAATTTGGGACAACTGAGTATTTTCTGAGAAGCTGACACTAGGAGGCGCTACGGAGCAGTAATTTAGTCCCTGCCTCCAGTTGTCAACTCCAGTTCTTAGCAGGCACAAGAGTCACCTGGTGAGCTTATTAAAAACACATATTTTAGGCTTTGGCCGGACTCTAGAGATAGGCGTTTTTAACAAGCCCCCAGATAACTGGTGTGTAGTTTCAGAAACACAGACTAGGCCATTAGACTTGACAGAATCCACGTCTTCTGAAGTTGGAAAGGGTGGCTTTCCCCCTTTGAGAGACTTGCAAAAGCAATTGATGAGGATGCGGAAGGATTTTATTTTAACCAGCTTACTGCCAAAAGATTTCTCCTAAATACCCACCGATACAGCAACTAATGTCCTATAATACCACCTATATACAGCAACTATTGAATTGCCTGGTTGACTTTTATTAATCAGGAGTCCTAGCTACAAGCTTGGTTGATAACCAGAAATTATAATTTTTCTCTGCTTTCATAGTTTCCACTTTCTGTTTTCTTTTATATATATCAAATGAAAGTATGCCTTCATATTGACTTTTTCTTTTTTAACTATGTGCTAGTTAAAAACTGGTAAAAGTAATATGTTGCCACAATACCTCATTCTGACTTGTTTCCCATTGTGTTTAAGGCAAATGGATTTGAGGGGGCATGGAAGTCAACTTTCAATAACTCCTTGAGGCTGAGACTTATGCTTCTCTCAGTATTTCAATGGCACACGCGCACACTTTAATGGGCATTTAGCAAACTTTACCCAGGTCAGATGTGCTCCAGGAGAACTTCAGTTAAGTTTTCCAGAAGTTTGACTGATCATGTATTCAAAGAAAGCCTACATGTGCCGTACAGCCATCTCAGAAGCACATCTGTTGATAAGACAAATCCAGAATGGACTCTGTCTCGCCATCTGGTCTTAGTTTCTAGTATAGCTCTTATTCCTGAAAAATCAAGGCAAATATTTTACGTTTTTCTCTACTTAAAAATGCTTGCTTTTATTTCTGATTAAGTAAAGTAGCAGTTGTTGTTTTGACTTAATTTGTCATTTAGAACTTTATACTTTAGTGCGTTAGTAGGATGATGGAGATTTTTCTGACATTGGTATATAATTGCAGATGTCTTCCCTCCATCAGAAACTGAAAGGACATTAGTTACTGTCATACTTTGGAAATTTCCTAATTACCAAATGTTTAAAGAAATTATCATGAATTTCTTTATGTGACTGAAAGTATGCTGTTAGTTCTTCAAATTATCAGAAAATTTCTAATAATTTTTCTTCAAATTATTAGAAAATACCAAAAGATGATTTGGGAGCTTTTTGTCATGATGAGGAAGCACTAGAAATAAAAATGAATTGCAGATGTTCCTTGATCCTAGGCATCTATGCTTAGATTTTTTTTCTAAATCTCTGATTCCGAGGTTCTCTTTTTATTTTGAATAAAAGAATGGTCTTCTTATCCTCCCTAAACTGCAGTAATGGACATGAGTTAGGCCCTGTTTGTCTTTAGAGAGGTTGGTTTGGTTTGTTTGGTAACAACTATATTGCCTCCTATAACCATGTGTTCAAAACTTTGAGATCGTGGCTGGCCCCGTGGCGAGTGGTTAAGTTCGCGCGCTCCGCTGCAGGCGGCCCAGTGTTTCATTGGTTCGAATCCTGGGCGCGGACATGGCACTGCTCATCAAACCATGCTGAGGCAGCATCCCACATGCCACAACTAGAAAGACCCACAACGAAGAATATACAACTATGTATTGGGGGGCTTTGGGGAGAAAAAGGAAAAAAAAAATCATAAAAAAAAAAAAAACTTTGAGATGAGTCAAGCACCCCTTTGGCTGCTTCAAGCTCCACCTGACGGGTTTGAGCTAAATGCTTTAGGTCTGTACTGTGAAACTGGAGCCTTCTTATTAGACAAGGAGTGGTTCAACAATAATAATAATGCCTTATTTTTTATGGAGCTTTTGGTTTAGAGAATACAGTCTCAACATTGTTTCATTCTAGATCATTAGACACTCGAACCCTGAGAGGTGGGCAAGGCAGATATTAAGTACCAGGAAGATTCAGAGAGGTTAAAATAACTTGGTTGAAAATTCAGACTAGTAAGTGTCATGACAAAAAACAGGTCTTTTGACTTCAGCTCAGCAGCATTCTTGCTGTTTTCTGCTTTCCTATGCTACAGATTGACCCAGGGGAGCTGTGGTGGGGTTGGGGGAGATGGTCACCTTGAGTTCAGACTTTGGTGCTGCTTCTTCCAGTTGGTTCTTACTGTCAGTCAACGTTGCTGTAGAGCAGGGTTCCCCCAAAAGGTGTTCCTGGAACAACAGATGGTGTTAATAGATGATGTGGGGAAAGGGAGGGGAGGGGGCTGATGGTTGTTATGTCACATGTTCAGATACATTTGGGAAACATCAGATTAAACACATAATTATATAGCAAGTTTGTTTTTTACTGCATCCTTCTTCGAGCCTTTTATGTAACAATGAATATGGTATATCTCCAAAGCTTCTGTTACTTATTTGGCTGTGGACACCTCTTTTTGAAAAACCATCTGTTTATGTACTATCATTTTTTGTGGCTCCCAATACAAAATACTATTCATTGTATTATATCTCTTAGAACAAGCTGAGGAAAGCTGTTCTAGGTCACTAAGAGAAGAAATTACTGGTAGAAAAGGGTATGCAGAGTAACCGATTTTTATAACCTATCTGAAGTTAAGAAGTTACTTTTCTAGGACTTCATATGTCCTAAACATTTTATGTTTTAAGGAAAATATATTACCAGAATAAAACGAAGCAAATAGAACAGCAGTGTGGAAGGCATGCCCAGCTAGCTGGGTCAGCAATATAATAGAGAATTATTGTCATTCTTTTCCCCATTCTACTCTCTGAAATGTGATCTGATGGCCAAGTGAATATTACTCTGGAGGCTGGAGTACAAGGTAGAAAAGATATAACTCATCAGATTCTTACAGATTATCTCTACTCTGGTTGAATTTAACCAAATCAAAATTCTTTTAAGTTCCATTTGGCCCAGGGGACCTCTGCGCTGTTCACCTGCCTGGGGTCTTTCACTTCAGGAGCTCTCCTCTCCAGCTGCCCTGCCACCTGGGTTTTGCCCACAATTCCTTAGAAGCCTTTCTTATCTGAGCAGACATGCTACCTCCATGCATTCACTGTTTACTGGGTGTGCTTTTCTCACTATTATCTGCAACCCTAGAAATCTTCCACCTCATTCTCATTTGAGCACACCAGCTCTCCAGATCTCCGAGCTTTTTCACCACTTGGCATTGATAGTCATCAACCAGTTCCCTTTATGAAATACCTTTACCTTTCTCTTGTGAGGATAATACTTTTTCTTAAACACCTCAGGCAGTTAAAGTATTCTCTCCATTATATTCATCCATACAAATGCTGAGTTCAACTGAAAGCATGAGATGCTTAGGCAGCATGAAAAAAATTCAAATGATATTTGTGAATAAGGGCCTCTATGTTGTTTTTGGTGACTATCCTAATATTTGGAATTCCCTACCATAAAGTAGATTTTAATCAAAAAAATGTGAGATCACTTTAATTTTAACTTTACCTATTTGGGTAATACAGTATGCTTTGGGAGTCTTGGATTTTTTTCTTATAAGCAGTGACTATAAAGTAAGTCATGAAGTTATAAGGTAAGGACTGGTTTTTTTTTTCTTAAGGTAACACTGATTGTTGGAAATTTTTGTTGGCACGTTTAGAAAGGACCATTTCTGCCTCAGTGATTATAGCAGCAAAGAAAGCATGGGAGTGAGCCAAGTCCAGGTCTGTAGCCAGCTTGGAGAAATTCTCAGAACTTCGTTGGCCGAGGTGGAGGCTTGATAACCCTCAGGCGTGTAGGTCTTACTTTGGTATTAGTGCTTTCACCCAGCCAAGTGACTTTTGCTGTTGGTGTTGGGTGAATTAATCTTATAATTTTGCACTTATAAAGTCAAGAAGCTTTTAAATTTTATTTTCTGATTCTCTAAATGAATACCCACTTTCTAGATGGGCATAACATTTACCCTCTTTAAATATTTGTGTGCAATGTGTTTATTTCTAACTTCCGCCTCCTTTATCACCATTTCTCTTCTTTGGTACTGTTAAATTTCCCATTCTGACGTGGGCGAGGAAGCTTGCCCTGAATAAATACATCTTCCCAGGAACAGAAAGATAAATGGTCTTTCTGTTCCTGGGAAAAATTGAGAGCACTTTTTGTATTTGATATCACTGAAAACAAAATGCCATCTTAAAAATAATTATGCTCTCAGATTTTAGTTTTAAATCCTAAAAGTCTAATTTGAAGGCACACATTATCTTCCCACTCATTTAAAAGTAATAGCAAGCAAAAGGTTTGATCCTTTTTAGTTTGTAATATTGTTTCAGCTTTAAGCAAAAACATAATAAAGCTACTTTTTGTGAGAAAGCAAAAGTTGCTTTTCTTCATAGCTTAAAGGAGGTATGTGTGTGTGTGACTGTTTATTGGATCTATATATTTAAAAATATTTTTGTAATTACAAATTTTAATTGGTAATAAATTACCAATGAGTGAGCATTAATACTTTGGTTCTTATAAGCCCATTCCCGGAAATCTCTCTTCATTCCCTTTCCATAACATTCTTATTTTTGAAGAAAAAAATCAATGAAGCAATTAGCAAATCTGTCTTTTAATAGTTTACATTTATCCAAATTTATTTATTTATTGAGGTCACATTGGTTTATAGCATTAAATAAATTTTAGATGTACATCATTGTATTTTGACTTCTGTATAGACTGCATTGTGTTTACTACCAAAAGCCTCATTTCCTTCTGTCACCATACACATGTGCCCCTGTACCTTAGGCTCTCCCTCCACCCCCTTCTCCTCTAGTATCCACAATCTCTTCTCTGTATCTGTGTTTGTTTATTTCCACGTATGAGTGAAATCATACAGTAATTGTCTTTCTCCGTCTGACTAACTTCACTTAGCATAACACCTTCAGGGTCCATCTGTGGCATGATTTCATCTTTTTTATGGCTATTATCCCATTATATATATATATATATATACACACACACACACCCCCACATCTTTATCCATTCATCTGTTGATGGGCACTTAGATTAAGTCTTGGCTATTGTGAATAATGCTGCAGTGAACAAGAGGATGCATATATCTTTTCAAATTAGGGTTTTAGAGGCAAAATGAGGAGGCAAAGGAATATATTCCAAGTAAAGGAACAGGACAAAACCCCAGAAAAAGAACTAAATGAAATAGAAATAAACAATCTACCTGACAAAGAGTTCAAATGAAAACTCATAAGGATGCTCACTGATCTTGGGAGAAGAATGAATGAACTCAGTGAGGATGTCAACAAAGAATTAGAAAATATGAAAAAGAACCAATCAGAAACGAAGAATACAGTACTGAAAATGAAAAATTCACTAGAGAGACTCAGTAGCAGAGTAGGTGATACAGAAGAACGGATCGGCAAGCGAGAGGAATGACTAGAGGAAGTCACCCAAGCTGAACAGATAAAGGAAAAATGAATTAAAAAGAATGAGAACGTCTAAGGGACCTCTGGAACAACGTCAAGTGCACTAACATTCGTATTATAGGTGTCCCAGAAAGAGAAGAGAGAGACAAAGGGGCAGAGAATCTATTTGAAGAAATAATAGCTGAAAATTTTCCTAACCTCAGGAAGGAATCAGACATCGAGGTATGGAAGCACAGAGCATCAAACAAGATGAACCCAAAGAGGCCCACACCAAGACACATTATAATTAAAAGGTCCAAATTAAAGATAAAGAGAGAATCCTAAAAGCCACAAGAGAAAGGCAGCAAGTTACATACAAAAGAAACCCCATAAGGCTATCATCTGACCTCTCAGCAGAAACCTTACAGGCTAGAGGGGACTGGCACAATATGTTTAAAGTGCTGAAAGAGAAAAATCTACAGCCAAGAATACTCTACCGGCAAGGTTACCATTAAGAATGGAAGGAGAGATAAAGAGTTTCCCAGACAAACAAAATTTAAAGGAATTTATACCAAGAAACTGGTCTTGCAAAAAATGCTAAAAGACTTATTTAAGTGGGAAAGAGAAGACCACAAATAAGAATAAGAAAATTATCAAAGAAAAACAATAAAATTGCTGGTAAAGGCAAAAATACAGTAAATGTAGGAGATCAACCACCTATGAAGATAATATGAGGGTCAAAAGATAAAAGTACTAAAATTACCTATTTCAGTGATAAGAGGGTAATGGTTATATACACAAAAAAAGAGGTTAGATATCAAAAACGTAAAATGTGGGCAGAGAGGAGTAAAAAAGAGTAGAGTTTTTAGAAAGAAGTCAAACTAAAGAGACCATCAACTTAATATAGATTGCTATATACATAGGTTATTATATATGAACCTCATGGTAATCACAATCCAGAAACATATAAGAAATATGTAAAACACTAAGAGAAAGGAATACAAACATAATATTAAAGAAAGCCATCAAACCACAAGGGTAGACAGCAAGAGAAGAAGAAAGGAACAGAGAAGAACTGCTAAAACACTCAGAAAAGAGGTAGCAAAATGGCAATAAGTACATACTTATCAGTAGCTACTTTAAATGTTAATGGACTAAATGCTCCAATCAAAAGGCATAGGGTGGCTGATTGGATAAAAAAACATACCCATATATATGCTCTATACAAGAGTACACTTCAGACCTAAAGACACTCACAAACTGAAATTGAAGGGATGGAAAAAGATACTCCATGCAATTGGCAATGAAAAGAAAGCTGGGGTAGCAATATTTGTATCAGACAAAACAGACTTTAAAACAAAAACTATAACGAGACAAAAAGAAGGGCACTACATAATGATAAAGGGAACAATCCAACAAGAGGATATAACGCTTGTAAATATCTGTGCACCCAACATAGGAGTACCTAAATATATAAAGCAATTATTAACAGACATAAAAGGAGAAATAGTAACACAATAATATTAGGAGACTTTAACACTCCATTTGCACCAATGGATAGATGGTTGAGACAAAACATCAATAGGGAAACATTGACTTTAAATGACACATTATACCAGACGGACTTAATAGATATATGTAGAACATTCCATCCAAAAACTGCAGAAGACACATTCTTTTCAAATGCACATGGAACATTCTCCAGGATTGATCACATAGTAGGCCACAAAACCAGTCTCAATAAATTTAAGAAGATTGAAATAATACCAAGCATTTTTTCAGACCACAACAGAACGAAACGAAAAATCAGCTACAAGAAGAGAATCAGAAAAGCCACAGATATGTGGAGATTAAACAAAATGCTACTAAACAATGATTGGGTCAATGAGAAAAAGAAAGGAGAAATCAAAAAACACCTGGAGACAAATGAAAACGAAAACACAACATGCCAAAATTTATGGGATACAGCGAAAGTGATTCTAAGAGGGAAGTTTATAGAAATACAGGCCCATGTCAACAAACAAGAAAAATCCCAAATGAACAATCTAATAGCACACCTAAAGGAACTGGAAAAAGATGAACAAAGCCCAAAATCAGTAGAAGGAAGGAATAAAAATCAGAGCAGAAATAAATGAAATAGAGACTAAAAAACAATAGGAAAAAACCAATGAAACCAAGAGCTGGTTCTTTGAAAAGATAAACAAAGATGACAAATCTTTAGCTAGACTCACCAAAAAAAAAAAAAAAAAGAGAAAAGGCTCAAATAAATAAAATCAGGAATGAAAGAGGAGAAACTACAACAGGCACTTCAGAAACACAAAAGATTATAAGAGAATACTACGAAAAGCTATACACCAACTAATTGGATAATCTAGAAGAAATGAATAAATTCTTAGAATCATTCAACTTTCCAAAACTGAATCAAGAAGAAAGAGAGAATTTGAATAGACCAATAACCAGTAAGGAGATTGAAACAGTAATCAAAAGCCTCCCAAAAAATAAAAATCCAGGACCAGATGGCTTCCCTGGTGAATTCTACCAAACATTCAAAGAAGACTTAATACCTATCCTTCTCAAACTGTTCCAAAAAATTGAAGAGGAGGGGAAGCTTCCTAACTCATTCTACAAAGTCAAGATTACTCTGATACCAAAATCAGACAAGGACAACACAAAAAAGGAAAATTATAGGCCAATATCACTGATGAACGTTGATGCCAAAATACCAGCAAATCGAATACAACAATACATTAAAAGGACCATACACCACGATCAAGTGGGATTTAGTTTAACATCTGCAAATCAATCAGTGTGATCCACCACATTAACAAAATGAAAAATAAAAATCACATGATCATCTCAATAGATGCAGAGAAAGCATTTCACAAGATACAGCATCTGTTTATGATAAAAACTCTGAACAAAATGGGTATACAAGGAAAGTACTTCAACATAATAAAGGCCAAATATGACCAATCCACAGCTAATATCATTCTCAATGAAGAAAAACTGAAAGGTGCCTCTCTAAGAACAGGAACCAGACAAAGATGCCCACTTTCACCACTCTTATTTAACATAGTGTTGGAAGTCCTAGCTGGAGCAATCAGGTAAGGAAAGGGAGTAAAAGGGATCCAAATTGGAAGAGAAGAAGTGGAACTGTCACTATTTGCAGATGACGTTATTTTATATGTATAGAAAACCCTAAAGAATCCACCAAATAACTTTTAGAAATAATAAATGCATACAGTAAAGTTGCAGGAGAGAAAATCAAGATACCAAAATCAGTTGTGTTTCTATACCCTCAAGAGAGTAGCAGAAAGAGAAATTAAGAATACAATCCCATTTACAATTGCAACAAAAAGAATAAAATACGTAGGAATAAACAGCTAATTTTCGACAAGGGAGCCAAGAACATATAATGGAGAAAGGAAAGTGTCTTCAATAACAGTGTTGGGAAAACTGGGCAGCCACATGGAAAAGAATGAAAATAGACTATTATCTTACACCATACCCAAAAATTAACTCGAAGTGGATTAAAGAATTGAATGTAAGACCTGAAACCATGAAACTTGTAGAAGAAAACATATGCAGTATGCTCTTTGACATTGGTCTTAGCAGCATATTTTGAAGTACCATTTCTGACCGGGCAGGGGAAACAATAGAAAAAATAGACAAATGGGATGGAACTACAGCAAAATAAAAAGCTTCTGCACAGCAAAGGAAACCATCAACAAAACCAAAAGACAGTCTAACAATTGAGAGAAGATATTTGCAAACCATATATCTAATAAGGGGTTAATATCCAAAATATATAAAGAACTCATACATCTCAACGAAAAAGCTAACAACCCAATTAAAAAATGAGCAAAAGATCTGAACAGACATTTTTCCAAAGAAGACATACAGATGGCCAACAGGCTCATGAAAAGATGTTTGACATCATTAACTACCAGGGAAATGCAAATCAAAACACAATGAGATATCACCTCACTCCCATCAGAATGGCTGTAATTAAGAAGACAGAAAACAAATGTTAGAGAGGATGTGGAGAGAAGGGAACTCTTCATACACTGCTGGTGGGAATGCAAACTGGTGCAGTCACTGTGGAAAACAGTATGGAGATTCCTCAAAAAATTAAGAATACAGCTACCATGCTATCCAGCTATTCCACTGCTGGGTATTTATCCAAAGAACATGAAAACACAAATGCATAAAGATAGATTCACCCCTGTATTCACTGCAGCCTCATTCACAATAGCCAAGACTTGAAAGCAACCTAGGTGCCCATCAAGGGACGAATGGATAAAGAAGATGTGGTATATATGCACAATGGAATACTACTCAGCCATGAGAAACAACGAATTCGGTCATTTGTGACAACATGGCCAGACCCTGAAGGCATTATGCTAAGGTAAATAAGTCAGAGAGAGAAAGTCAACTACCATATGATCTCACTCCTAAGGAGAAGATAAAAACAACAACAATCACAGAGAGACAGATTGGATTAGTGGTTACCAGAGGAGAAGGGGGCAGGGAGGAGGACAAAAGGGGTGATCAAGCACATGTGTGTGGTGATAGATTTTAATTAGTCTTTGCATGGTGAACATGATGTAATCTACACAGAAATCGACATATGATGATGTACACCAGAAAGTTATATAATGTTATAAACAAATGTCACAGCAATCAATCAATCAATTTAAAAAAAAAACTAGTGATGCATGTAAAAAAGTAAGAGTTTTCATGTTCTTTGTATTAATATCCAGAAGTGGAACACGTGGATCATATAGTATTTCTATTGTTTTTATAGTTTGAATTTTTTTTTATTGAGGTTATGATAGTTTACAACCTTGTAAAATTTCAGTTGTACGTTACTATTTGTCAGTCATATTATAGGTGCACCACTTCACCCTTTGTGCCCACCACCCACCCTATTTTTAATCTTTTAAGGAATTTCCATACTGTTTTTCACAGTTGCTGCACCAGTTTACATTCCCACCAGCAGTGTACAAGGGTTCCCGTTTCTCCAGGTCCTCTCCATCACTTGTTATTTCTTGTCTTTTTAATAATAGTTATTCTGATGGGTGTGAGGTAATATCTCGTTGCAGTTTTTATTTACATTTCCCTAATAATTAGTGATGTTGAACATCTTTTCATGTGGCTGTTGCCCATCTGTATATCTTTTGGAAAAATGTCTGTTCATATCCTCGGCCCATTTTCTGATTGGGTTGTTCGTTTTTTGTTGTTGAGTTGTATGAGTTTTTTATATAGTTTAGATTTTAACCCTTTATCAGATAGATGATTTGTAAATATCTTCTCCCAACTGGTAGGTTCTCTTTTCATTCTGTTGCTGGTGTCCTCTGCTCTGCACAAGCAACCCTGCTAAGACCTATGTCAAAGAGCGCATTGCCAATATTTTCGTCTAAGAGTGTTATGGTTTCAGGTCTTACATTCAAGTCTTTAATCCATTTGGAGTTAATTTTTGTGTATGGTGTAAGATAATGGTCTACTTTCATTCTTTTCCATGTAGCGGTCCACTTTTCCCAACACTATTTATTGAAGAGACTTTCCTTTCTCCATTGCATGTTCTTGGCTCCTTTGTGAAAAATTAGCTGTCCATAGGTGTGTGGGTTTATTTCTGGACTCTCAGTTCTGTTCCATTGATCTCTGTGTCTGTTTTTCTGCCAGTACCATGCTGTCTTGATTACTACAGCTTTGTAGTATATTTTGAAGTCAGGGATTGTGATGCCTCCAGCTTTCTCTTTTTTCCTCAGGATTGCTTTTGCTATTTGGGGTCTTTTGTTGTTCCATATAAATTTTAGGATTCTTTGTTCTTTCTGTGAAAAATGTCATTGGGATTCTGATTGTGTTTACATTGAATCTTTAGATTGCTTTAGGGAATCTGCAAATTTTACTATGTTAATTCTTCCAATCCATGAGCATGGACTATCTTTCCATTTCTTTATGTCTTCAATTTCTTTCAACAGTGTTCTTATAGTTTTCAGTATACAGGTCTTTCACCTTCTTGGTTAAATTTATTCCTTGGTATTTTATTTTTTGTTGCAAGTGTGAATGGGATGTGTTCTTGATTTCTCTTTCTACTAGTTCATTGTTAGTGTATAGATATGCAACTGGTTTTTGTATGTTGATTTGTACCCTGCCACTTTAATGTATTCGTTAATTGTTTCTAATAGTTTTCTGGTGGATTCTCTAGAATTTTCTATATATGGAATCATGTCATCTGCAAGTAGTGACAGTTTTACTTCTTCCTTTCCAACTTGGATCCCTTTTATTTCTTTTTATTACCTAATTGCTCTGGCTAGGACTTCAATAAGAGTGGTGAGTGTGAGCCTCCTTGTTTTGTTCCTGTTCTTAGACGAATAGCTTTCAGTTTTTCACCAGTGAATACGATGTTGGCTGTGGGTTTGTCGTATGTGGCCTTTATTATTGTTGAGGTATTTTCCTTCTGTACCCAGTTTATTGAGACTTTTTATCATAAATGGATGTTGAATCTTGTTGAATGCTTTCTCTGCATCTATTAAGGTGATCGTATGATTTTTATTATTCATTTTGTGAATGTGAGGTATCACATTGATTGATTTGTGAATGTTGAACCATCCCTGCATCCCTGTAATAAATCCCACTTGATCATGGTGTATGACCCTTTTAATTTATTGTTGTATTCAATTGCTAACTCTTTGTTCAGGATTTTGCATCTATGTTCATCAGTGATATTGGCCTATAATTTTCATTTTTTGTGTTGTCTTTGTCTGCTTTGGTATCAGCATAATGTTGGCCTCATAGAATGAATTAGGAAGTGTTCCATCTTCTTCAATTTTTTGCAATAGTTTGAGAAGGATAGGTATTAACTCTTTGAATGTTTAGTAGAAGAGAGAAGTACCAGAGAACCCATCTGGTACTGGAATTTTGTTTTCTGGGTTTGGGAGGTTTTTGATTACTGTTTCAATCTCTTTACTTGTGATTGGTCTATTCAGATTCTCTATTTCTTCTTGGTTCAGTTTGGGGAGATTTATCCATTTCTTATAGGTTTTCCAATTTGTTAGCATATGGCATTTCATAGAGTTCTCTTATAATCCATTGTATTTCTGTGGTATTCATTATAATTTCTTATTTCATTTCTGATTTTATATATTTGAGCCTTCTCTCTTTTTTTCTTAGTGAGTCTACCTAAGGGTTTGTCAATTTTGTTTATCTTTTCAAAGAACAGCTCTTAGTTTTATTGACTTTTCTATTGTCTTTTTAGTCTCTATTTCATTTATTTCCGTCTGAGTTTTATTATTTCCTCCCTTCTACTGACATTGAGCTTCATTTGTTGTTCTTTTTCTGGTTCTTTTAGGTGTTGTGTTAGACTGTTTATTTGAGATTTTTTTGTTTCTTGAGGTAGGCCTGTACTGCTATAAACTTCCCTCTTAGTGCTGCTTTTGCTGCATCCCATAAGTTTTGGTATGTTGTGTTTTCATTTTCATTTATTCTCCACGTATTTGTGACTTTTTCAGCTTTCTTGTAGTTGATTTCTTGTTTCATACTGTTGTAGTTGGAAAAGATGTTTGAGTTGATTCCATTCTTCTTAAGTTTATTGAGGCTTGTTTTGTATCCCAACATATGGTCTATCTTTGAGCATGTTCCATGTGCACTTTGAAAAACGTGTTTTCTGCTGCTTTTAGATTGAGTGTTCTACAAGTATCTATTAAGTCCGTAAGGTCTAGTGTTTCTTTTAAGATTAATGTTTTCTTGTTGACTCTCTGGATGATATATTCACTGATGTAAGTGGAGTATTATAGTCCCCTACTGTTATTGTATTGCTGTCAATTTCTCCCTTTAGGTCTGTTAATAGTTGCTTTGTAGACTTTGGTACTCCTATGTTAGGTGCATATATGTTAATAAATCTTAAGTCTTCTTGGTGGATTGTTCCCCTTATTATATAACATCCACTTTTGTCTCTTGCTCTCTTTTTCCTTGAAGTCTATTTTGTTTGATATGAGTATGGCTGCACCTGCTTTCTTTTGGTTGCCGTTTGCTTGGAGTATCATCTGTCCCTTCATTCTGAGCCTGTGTTTGTCTTTAGAGCTGGGATGGGTCTCCTGGAGGCAGCATGTGGTTCAGCCTTGTTTTTAACCCATCCAGTCACTCTCTGCCTTTGATTGGTGAATTCAGTCCACTTATATTTAGGGTGACTCTTGATATATGAGGACATAATACTGCCATTTTCTCTTTTGTTCTCTGGTTGTTTTATATTTCCATTGTTCCCTTTTCATTGTGTTTCTGTTAGCCGTTTCAGTTTGGTGGCTTTCTGTGACATGTTTCTCAGTTTCTTCTTTTTTTATGTTTTGTGACTCTGCTCTAAATTTTTGTTTTTGGTTACCATGAGGTTTGTATGTAAGATCTCATGGATGAGATTGTCCTTTTTTTGCTGATAGCATCTTATCTTCATTTACCTATGCAGATTCTATTCTTTACCTCTTCCCCTTCTTTGTTTCTGTTGTCTCAAATTATCACTTTTTGTATTGTGAGTTTGTTACCAAATGGAAGTTATAGTTATTTTTAGTGCTTTCTTTCTCTTTAGCCTTTATGTTATAATTGTTTACTAACCTGTTCTAGTATAGAGTTTCAATTTTCTGATTCTGTCTGTTTCTCACCTTGTTCAAAGCTTTGTAAACCTTTGCCTTTTTGTTTGAGGCAGGGGCTCCTTTTAACATTCTCAGTAAGGCAGGTCTGGTGGAGATGAACTTCTTCTGCTTTCTTTTGTCTGGGAAAGCCTTTGTTTCTCCTTCATATCTGAAGGATAACTTTGCTAGATAGAGTATTCTTGGCTGACAGTTTTTATCTTTCAATATTTAGAATATATGATTTCCCTCTCTCCTGGCCTATAGGGTTTCTGCTGAGAAATCTGCTGATAGCCAATAACTTCCTTTGTAAGTTATTAGTTTGTTCTCTCTGGGTGCCCTTCATATTCTTTCTTTGTCAATGACTTTTGACAGTTTTAATATAATGTGCCTTGGAGAAGGTCTTTTTGCATTAAGATAATTAGGAGTTATATTAGCTTCATGTACTTGTGTATCCAGTTCCTTCCCCAGGTTTGGGAAGTTCTCAAGTATTATTTCTTTAAATAAGCTCTCTGTTCCTTTCTCCTCCTCTTTCCTTCTGGGATACCCATTATCCTTATGTTGGTTTTCTTAAATGAGTCAGATATTTCTTGTAGAATTTCTCCATTTATTTAAAATCTGAGTTCTCTCTCATCTTCCACCTGAATCATGTCTAGATTTCTATCTTTGAGCTGGTAATTCTGTCTTCCACATAGTCTGCTCTATTTCCAATGCTTTCTACTCCATTATTCTCATTTATTGTGTTTTTCAGCTCCAGAATTTCTTTTTGGTTCTTTTTTAGAGCTTCAGTCTCTTTGGTGAAATATTCCTTCTGCTCATTAAGTTTATGCCTGAGCTCATTGAACTGTCTGTCTGAGTTTTCTTGTAATTTGTTGAGTTCCTTCATGACAACTATTTTGAATTCTCTGTCACTTAGCTTGCAATCTTCTGTGACTTCAAGTTTGTTTGTGAGAATTGTCATTTTCTTTTTTATGATACCATGTTACTGTAGTTTTTCATGATGCTTGATGAGTTGATCCTCTGCCGGTGCATTTGTGGTAGTAAACACCTTTTGTATTTGGGTAAGGCTTCGGTTACTTTGGTTCTGAGCTGCTTCTGATTGTATTTGAGAGCTTGCGCTTTCCACCCTCCACTGCCTCTGCCAGAGGTGTTGTCATTGCCCTCCTTGTGCTGCTTGTGTCTCCAAAGTTGCTGGTGCCTTGCTGCTTACGATGTCGCTGCAGTCATGGATGTCACCACTGGGGTCCCTGGGCTGGCAAGCACCTCTGCTGCTTCCATGGCCACCTGGGTCATGCGTTCCCCCACTGCAGCAAGGAGGAGCAAGAGAGTTGGGTGGGAGCTGGGGTTATGGGCACGTCTGTCACATCTGGGTTTGTTGGGTCTGCAGGCACTACTATGGCTGCAGCTACGGGTGGGGGTCCAAAGTTGCAGGCACCACTGCAGCTGGAGAGGCCAGGGTCATGGGCTCCATTGTCACTGTTACCTGGCCCTCCGTAGGCTCTCCATGAACTTGGGCAGTTCTGTCATATGTGTTGCCTGTGCTGGGTATCTAGAGTTCCAGCATATCTAGGGGTGCCCCCAGGTTATCTGGGGGTGCTGGCAATGCTACTGCTGGGGGCACTGGATTTGCAGATGTCACCTCTGCTGCCGGGTGGGCCAGGTTCATGGGTGACACTGCCACTGCCATAGTGGGAGAGTACCTGAGTCATAAGCACTGCTAGGGTTCCTGAAGCCTCTGGTCTCTGGTGCCTGTGCTGTTCCTGAAACCTCAGGTCACAGGTACTGCTGCCATTACCAAGGGGCCCGAGGTCTTGTATGCAGGCCCTGCTGGTAGTAGGGGCACTGTCAGGGGCGCCACTGCCAGAGGCTGGGTTGTGGGCACCACTGCTCTTCCCGAAGGCTCAGGTTGCAGGCGCCACCCTCCATTGCTGGGGAAGGAGGAAGAGCTGAGAGGAGCTGAGTCATGAGTGTGGCTGTCGTTCCTGCAGCCTCTGATCTTTGGCACCAGCATAATTCCTGGAACTCCAGGTCACGGGCACCACCACTGCTGCCGGGGTTGTCAGGGTCTTGGATGCTGGCCCTGATGCTAGGCGGTCCAGGGTCCAAGGCACCTAGGGAAGTGAGGGGGGCTGTGTCACAGGTATCCTTGTGGTTCCTGGAGCCTCTGGTCTCAGGCCCACAGTGCTTCCTGGTGCTGCTGGGAGTGTGGGCGCTATCACAGTTCCTGGTGCCTCTGGTCACCAGTGCAGCCACAGTTCCTGGAATCTCCGGTCTCGGTAGCTGCCACCATTTCTTCCCTGGTTCCACTGCCTCCCAGACGTGCAGTCCACACACCTTCAAATGTATGGACGTATGGGTCTCTCAGGGGTTCTGGTGTGCTGTTCAGAGAGTCCTTTGTTGACCTGTGGATGTCCTTTTGGTTGTAAATTCGAGGGGTGAAACAAAGGGAAGAGCTCACTCTCCCATTATGCTGACATCACTTCCTCCATTTGTCTAAATTTTAAGCTGTTCCTAAATCTTTGAATGTAGTTGTTCTCTTACATAAAAGCTGTGCTGGGCAGCATAACTTTCACACACCTCAATTGAATTATTTTGCCTCTTGTTTGAATCTGTTATTAGATACTCATTGCAATAATTTTTAAGTTTATCTTAAGTTAAATCTTTACAGGTAATAAGGAATACACTAAAATGCTCATAAGTGACTCACATTGTCATGATTTCTTTCAATAACATTCATTAACTGTATTCATGTTGCTGCTTTGACAGAGATCCCTGAGGCTAAATGACATGTAAACTCACTCTACTTTTATTTTTGAAAATAGAGTTTTTCTTGGTTGGTTATTGAAATTAATGACCTTTCATAATAAAAATTAAAACAAGTGCCAGCATTCCACTGGACACGTGTATTCTTCCTTTATCCTTAGCCCATTTGAAGCTTTTTGGTGGGAAAATAATTGTCTAGGTCAAAACATTTGGACAAACTGAGCTCAGGAACACAGCTCTTCACTCAGAGAACTTTTGTGCCATAAATAATAATTTGGTTTGAAATTTTTTTTTTGTAGACCAGCTAATAGAGGATTATATAGATAATAAGCTCAGTAAAATAGTTTAGGGGAGGGGCTGACCCCGTGGCTGAGTGGTTAAGTTTGCACGCTCTGCTTCGGCGGCCAAGAGTTTCGCCAATTTGAATCCTGGGCGCGGACATGGCACTGCTCATCCAGCCATGCTGGGGAGGCATCCCATGTGGCACAACTAGAAGGACCCACAGCTAAAGATACACAGCTATATATCAGGGGGCTTTGGGAGAAAAAGGAAAAATAAAATCTTTTAAAAAAAACAGTTTAGGGGATGCAAACACTAGTAGATACAGGTTTGAGAGCAAGAACTACTCAAGCTTCTTCTAGAAGCTCCTCAAGGGCAAGACGTCTACCCCTGGCAAAGTACTAGCACAGAGTAGGCACTCAACAGATGTTGACAAGGGTTGGAGTAGTGAACTGGGAAACACACCCAGGGGAGCATGACTTGGTAAGTGCATGGAAGCGGGAAGAAGACAGTGTGGAACAGAGCTGGGAGTGCAGTTTGGAGAGTAGCTTCCACATGGGAATGAGAGATGCCTAATTGGCGAAAAGGTTGAGCAGTAACCTAAAATAGGCTATAAGATGGGAGTCTCAAATAATAAAATGGTTTATTTTGTTTAATCACACACATTATATGTTACAACCATATATAATACACTGTATGATGTAAATAATTAACAGGTTGTATCTCTATCTTATATATAGATACATATATACCTGTATTTACATATATGTACACACATATACAACATAGAATGCCATTTGTTACTTATTCACAGAAAATGTATACTAGGGACCGTATAGCACAACATTAAAGCAATCCTGCCCTGTAATTAGTTAATTTTTTTCTATTACATTCAGCTGTCAATACAGCCATTAGTCTAAAGATCCTAAAAATATTAAACCTTACATGAGTCCCTGTGATCTGCATATGGCATGCCATTTGCAAATCTCATGAATTCAATCACTAAGATTATTTCTTTTTTTTGTACATCTGCTTTACTTTATTCACTAATTCCATAAACAGTTTTTGAGCACCTGCTGGTGCCAGGTCCTCTTCAAAGCAGTGGGCTACAAAGACAAGGCATGGTCCACCCTCCCAGGGAGCTCACAGAGCCGTGGAAGAGAGAAAAAGTTGATCATTTCAATGCAGCTTGGTAACTGTTGTGCTACAGGTATGCACATGGGCCTGTGGGAACCCTGATAGGACAGCTGCCCTTCACGTGGGCTCCCGTCTTCCTGGAGGAGGTGGTATTCTAGCTTATCCATAAAGGACAAATGGGTTAGTAAGAGAAAAGGCATGGAGGGTTTTTCAAGCAGAAGTAGCAACATGTGCAAACAGGAAGGTGAAAGACAGCATGAAGAGGTACAGAGTGCCAGTAGAGGGCATTGGCAGGCGAGGTGCAGGCCAAGTTGTGTGGGGCCTGCACTGGTCTGATTACAGATTGATTCTCTAGGTCTCTAAATACCTGGGCCTTTATCCAGAGACTCAGACTCCGAGTGTGACGCAAATGTAAGCAAGCTTCAGTGCTACCTCTCGTTCGTCCTGAGCGCTAGAAAGGAAAACAAAGAGCGCTCTGGCCAGCATGGGCAGTTAAGAGTTCTCACCACACCAGGCAGAGGGTAGAGGGCACCTCTGTGCAGACTGAGACTGGAGGAGGTTGTCCTGAGAGCCACAGGTCTTCCAAAAGCTGGATTTTTCTGGTCTGGCTAGAAGAGAACTCCCACCAGCGTCCCCAGCAGGTGCTACTGCAGCACCACGGGCCAGTTCAAGTCCTTTTGCCTTGGACAGTACTGGAGAGAGGCTGCACCACCCTTGCCATTCTTCTAGCTTCGAAGGTAGACTCTTACTAGGAAGTCATATAGGGACAGCCACAAAGACAGGGTCTGGCGCTCCCAAAACAAAAATACCCTACCGGTCATTTTTAAAGAATATGCTGTGCTTCCAACTTGGCACTGAAGCCTCCATTTTAATTGTAGTTTGACAATTGTAGTTTGGCAAGTTTCACCAGCCAGCTTTCTTTCCCAGGCTGAATTTAGCAGCCAGTGTGCCGTGAATGGATTGCAGGTGTGCTGAGATAGTGATCCCTGCAGCCCTTGGATTGGCCAGGTGGGACTTGGAGCAGCTGACGTCCCTGGGCTGGTCACCTACAGCTGCCACCAGCAAGCAATCCCATACATTTACCCTGAATTATACATATTATTTGTGCTAGGTTCCCAGAAAAGGGGGTATTTTCCCAGAGAACCCTATTAAGATGTATGCTAGGAGCTTAGACTGTAGTCTGTGTTTATTTGGGAGCAGCTGAAGAATTTGAATCATAGAGGGGCATGATTATTTTTGCAACTTAGAAAGATCCTTTGCCTGCAGGAGATAAGAATCAGAATGAGGGTGGGAGGAGGCAGGACTAAATAGGCAATCCCGTTAAGAGGCTGTTACTCCAGAGAGGCACGGAAAGCCTGAGCCAAGGTTGTTGCAGAAAGCTGGAGAGAAAGGAACAGATTCAGGTGATATTGAGGTGGCAGATGCTGCAGGACTTGGGATCCAACTGATTGTGAAAGAGTTGAGCCTCTGACCTAGCTGAGGTAGCTGCATGAATAGATGGTGGTGTGATTCCCTGGGATGAGGAAGCCAAGGGAGGAGCAAACCTGTGAATGCTGATGAGGTCAGTGATGCAACCTTAGCCAGCAGACTGTGTCCTCCTGGGCCTCCCGTGCAGTCACACCTTTACTTCGTTCCCACTGACTATATATTCACTTACCTTTCATTTCACTGCCATTACTATTTACTATTGTTTTCACATTTCACCTGATACTGTGAGGTCCTTATGTAATTTTTTCGTGGCCCCATCCACATCGGCCAAAGCTCTTTCTCCCCTTGAGTCATGTCTTCCTGATAAGACTCCTTCGTTCTCAGTTAGCTGCTTTCTCCTATCAGTCCATGTGATAGGAGGGATTTTTACTGAGCCTCAGCAGGATCCTATAGACACAAGCTGGTGAGGTTTAATGGGGGAAGAACCTTGAGAGAGGCATTGGGACCATCTGGGAGTGAAAGAGATGAGGGAGAGAGCATGGAGCGAGTAGCCGAGGGAACTCAGAAAACTCTGCCTCCTGTGATTAGATCAGAGACAAGGGCCAGCACCACGTCCCTTGAGCACAACAGCAGTCTGACCTACATGTGATTATCCTGGCGGAAAGGGCATTCTGCCCTGAGCTTGTAGGTTTTTTCTGCCTGTGTGTGTTAATTTCAGATGACTTTTTTTATTATAAACACAGTAAATATTCACTGTAGAACAATTATTGTCTATAGATATGCATTAAGAAGAAGAAAAAACCCATGATCCAAACACCCAGAGAGAACCATAATTAAAACCTTGGTGTGTGGAGGTGTGGTAGAAATGGTGCCTGTCGTTTCCTGGCTGTCTCAAGGCAGGATCATAATGTACATACTGTGTTGTAACAAAAGTCACACATTTTGTCTCTTTAGGAGCTTGCGTTTTTATTTTTAGCTCTGCCACGAAGCCTGTTGAAGTGTGTTGCTTGTGGGCCCTGTGCGGATTGGCAGCATTCCTAAAACCCCCCTTGCCTGACCACTGCTCTCTCCAGTGAGAGGGAGCTGGGCCAGCATGCTTCTCCCTCTCTTGACCTCTTGCTCTTCTCTTTACCTAGGGTTCCCTCAGTTCTAATTGTTAGTTGTGGAAAAGATAAGCTTTTTCATCCCCTTGTCATGTTCTGACAAGGTGCCTGGTAATCGAGGGAAAGAACGAGGAACTGGTTGGAAGGGGCGAGGCCAGCAGGAAGTTGTCCTGGGCTTGGTCCCTTTAATGGCCCAGGAACGGCTTTTCCATTCCCTGCCTCCACCTTTAGCCTGTCATCCTGTCGCACTTCTCTACCCCTCATCCTGCTTTTTCCAGTCTCCTCAGTTCCCTGCTATTACATAATATTCCTGTTAGGATCAGTTCCTGTTTTGCTAGCGAGAGGAATTGTGACTCTTTCAGGGAAAAACCCTGTTCTAACATTAGTAGCAGCTGCTGGTGGCCAATCCATGATCTCATATGGGAAACACACCGCTTTGCTGGCTTCTCTGTTCCTGTCTGAGTCAGCGCACAGATGGGATTACCTTTCTGCCCTCGTTGGGTTCCCCTCCGCTTTGTTTCTTCTGTGGGAGCCCATGATGGTTCTCTTAATGGTGATGGAACTGCCAGCTTCAGTCAGAGTTGGCGATCCCTTTCACATATGCACAGATGCCTTGGGTTACCTACTGCACTCCAGGAAAATTTCTCCTAATATTTTAGGAGATATACATTCACTTTTTAAAACGTTTTATTATGGAAAACTTAAAATGTAAGAATATTAGAGAGAATAATCAGAGCCCCTCCTTACCTGTTCCCAGCTTTGTAACAATGATCAGTTCATAGCCAGCCTTGTGTCAACTATACCCCACCCACTCTCTCCCTAATTATTGAAGCAATTCCTAGACATCGTATCGTTTTATCTTATTTAGCATTCTGTTATATGTCTCTAAAAGATAAGAACTCTTAAAGATACAACCATAGTACTCTTATCACACCTTAAAAAACTAACCACAGTTCCTTAATATCATCAAATCCAGTGTTCAAATTTCCCCAATTGTCTCATTGTTTTATAGAATGTGTGTATGTGTGTGAATTAGGATCCTACTAAGATCTATATATTGCAATTAATTGATAGTCTTTTAGACTCTTTTAACCTGTAGGTTAGTATTCCTTCTCTCTCTTTTCTTTGCAATTTATTGTTGAAGAAAACTTGGGTTCTTATCTTATGGAATTTTCCATATTCTGGATTTTGTTGATTTCATCTTCATAGTGTCCTTTAATACGATCTCTTTTTAAAGAAACCCTACACTGAATCCTTTGATAACATAAATTACCATCCCTGCTGGACCCCCTTTTATCATTAATTTCTCTTGCATGGCTCTTTATCAGGTAGGTGGTTCCTGCCTTCTTGTAACTTAAATGTCATCTGAAAGACAATAGTTAATATTGTAAGCTCTCCTGAAGTACTAAAGTCAAATATAAAATAGAAATATAATAAAATATAATGTTGAATATAGACATTTCTGCTATAACACAATATATGCGTTCCTAAAAAAATGTTAGGTTTTACAAAATTTCACATTAAAAATAATAGAGCTTATGGGGAAAATAAGATGTATCCTGCTAAAATCTCTGCAGTTATGTAACCAGGAACACACGTGTTGCCTACCTCACCACCACCACCTCCTTCTTTCTCTTGCACACAACGCACGCAATAATTGTTGCCTCATGAGATAATTCACTCAAACCAGGGCAGCTACTTAGTGGATCTGAAAAACAACAGAATGAACGTGTTGGCTGGTAGGTGCTGGGTTACTAAGGATGAAAGTGGAGTGCTGGGCTGTGGGGCCACCATTAAGGTGAACAGGGGGACATGTAATCTGCTGCCAGCTGAGAGTTCTTGGAGCCCCAGTGCGAGTGTTGTTGCAGGTTGGTTCCCTGGGAAGCAGATTCTGAAAGGGAATCAATTAACATGAAGGAAATGTACTAGGAGGTGCTTTCAGGATTACCAGCTGGGTAGGGGGGTGTGTAGGGGGAGGAAGCAGGATTGGGTAGGGAGAGAGGTTGGGCTTCTGTGATGTAGTCACATGTCTTCAGCTGACTTCTACAGGGACCTCTTCAAAACCGCCCCGGATCTTTGGAGGCTGGGCCTTTGTGGTCCTGTACTAACCAGTTACCGGGTCTAGCCCGCTATCTCCAGGAATCGGAGTGTGACCTTACGCCAGGTGGCTATTCCCAGAGAGGACTGACAGCTGTGAGTTGTCAGCCCCTGAGGGAGCAAACCCTTCAGTCCTGAAGGGCGAGTCTGGGGGCACAGCACAGCATTTGCTACCTCTGCTCGTTTTAATTTTCTGAAAATATTGCTGAAGGGGTCCTGCCTGAGCAGCACCCAAGCTGAGACGTTTTGGGTTTTTTTCCTTTCCTTCTAGGAGTGTGATTCTGCTCACACTGTCCTGGCTCTCCTGGCCTTGGAAAAATCACACAACTTCCACATTTTATTGTCACTATACCAGTGACCGATGAGGTACTTGGTGTTACAGAACCAGATGTTGTCAGAGAACAAACTATGTGAGAGAAGAGTAAGGAGTAACATCAGGGCCTCTTCGCTTTTTCATTGCCTTCAGAGGGTCCATGCCACTCACAGACTTGGCCTTGGCGCTTAGTTATCAGGTTTAATTGCCCCAAGAAATTCACCTAAAATTTAAGACTGTTCCCGTGTGACACATGATAAATTGTACCTAACTTACTCATCCTCTCCCACCAAACTATCACAGACTTACATGGTTAGCTACTACAAAACAACAAAGACACTGAGAAAATAATGGATTTCTCTGGCCATCAAAAAATTCAGCTGGCTAATTACTTTTAATGACTCTTTAAATATATTGACAAGGAAACAAATGATAAAGGATAATTCTATAGCATTACAGGGCATTTTGGATTAATGAAAATGTGAAAAAATGACTAAGATCATGAACTCCAAATTGCTTTTTAATAAGTGCTTAAGCTTATTTTATGTCCTGACTTCAGTAACCTATATTTGGTGGGATTTCTATTTCTACAAACAAAATAGCTCACCCCAGGAAGCTGCTTTACCTAAGTACAATTCAAACATTTCATGTCACATAGAATCTATGCACCTTCAGTGATAAAAAGGACAGCCTGATCTTGCTACTCAGCGTGTCCTACTTCTGCCATGTTAGCCATATAAAATCCTTTAATTTCCTAGTTCTGTACCCAGCCCAGAATCTTTTTAGGTACCTGATCCTATCATCTTTAATTTGATTTGCCTGGCAGTAAATCTAAACACTTGTCTAGCTAAGAAGGAAAGAACTATTCACAGGACATTGTTGGTGTTCCTTAGTAGTACTCATTACTCTGTCCTTACATGGGGGGTGAGTACCCACATAGAGAGAGAGGGAGGTATACATATACAAAGAACTTACATTCGTAAATTAGGGACTTAAAAATGGATCTTTCAACACTAGTTTGTTCAGTTTGTGGAAATATTCGCATTCAATATTTTCTTTCCTTATTTAAGTTTGGGTTTTAAGAACCTTTGTTCCACAGGAGAAAAACAACTTCAACCCCAGCTTATTATTTAAACTGTCCCAATGGGATTGCTTTGATAATAACTAATTGTAATTAGTCCAGCATATGTTTGTATATAAATGAGCATTACTAAATTGCTTGTAGCTACCTGAAATCATTTCTTTTTAAGTAATTTAAATACACATTTCCCTTACCATTAGAAGTTCTTTGTAATTTGAACTATTTTGTAATTAAGTTATTTGGATAATTTATCGCTAAAGCACTATTGGATGGAGTTTAAGAATCTTGTCTTTTGTAGACTTTGGTTCTAAAGTATTAAGGGGGATTCTGATTTGTTATTTGCTAGGCCACTCCTTCCATAGGGATGTGAGAAGAAGCTTAAATTAACCCAGCCCTAAATTAGTAGGATTTCACTAATAGCTCTAAGTGTAGTTTAGTATATTTCTTGATGTTTATCAGTCGTTAAGTTGTAATCTTATGTAATTCCATTGGAACCACTTTGTAACAACCAAAAAATTCTGTTTAAAACTCAATCTTTAACCTCAAACTTTACAGGAATTTTCCAAATAATTGCTTTTTCTTCTATAAGATTTAAATTATAAGTTCTCTATGTTTATTAGGAATCAGAGTTCTGGTAGGTCTTTCATTTATCAAGGTTCTGTTAATTCTTTTTTTTGTCTTTTTTCTGCTTTATCTTCCCAAACCCCCTGTACATAGTTGTATATCTTAGTTGCAGGTCCTTCTAGTTGTGGGATGTGGGACGCCGCCTCAATGTGGCCTGATGAGCGGTGCCATGTCCGCGCCCAGGATCCAAACCCTGGGCCGCTGCAGCGGAGGGTGAGAACTTAACCACTTGGCCACGGAGTTGGCCCCTGTTAATTCTTGTCTGAAGCCATCTGAGGCTCTAGGAAGTTCATTCCGAGTTTTGTTTCTTCGAACAGCACACAGTCTCTGCCGAGAGCACAAGGCGAAAATTGTTGGGCTTTGATTTGTCATCTGTTGTTCTGTTATCTTCTCTGCATCAGAAAGAATTGGTTTAAGCGAAGTAGCAGCAGTACTGCCCGCCAGCCTCCAGTTCCTTCTGTCCCCTGACGTTTGTCCAGGACTCCTTTTGGAATTCTCATTCCAACTCTTAAAAGCATGTGAACTTCTAAGTTTACTTGACTGGTTTTGAAGCGTTTTGTGAACCTGAACTCCAAATAGCTTTTAACAAGTGCTTAACTTATCTTATGTCTTGATTTCAGTGGACTAGATTTGGTGCAGTTTCTATTTCTATAAGCAGAAAAGCTGACCTGGAGAAGCTACTTACCTAAGTAAAATCTGAACATTCTTGTCAGTGCCCTTTCTAAAAGGAAGGTAGCTTTGTTAGGAAATTGTTGAGTAGACTCTGGAAATCAGTGAAGTTAGTTTTCTTTTATTTCTATGTATCATTGAAACCTGTCAATAGAGCATCAGCTTTAGATATTTATCTAATTGTTATTCCAAAGTTATTCAAGTTTCAGATTGGAAATTGTGTGCCTACTTACTTCGTGATCCTAAGGAAATCTTTTTAAAAATTTATGACTTTATAAAGTTAAACAACATTATTCATTTAAAACAATCATTCAATTTTAGATCATCATCCTCACGCTCATCCCATCCCTTTCTCCATGTTAAGATGATAAACATATTATTAGGGAGGCAAAAGCATGGCATTCTTATTGTTTTGTTTTGTTATTGAGTTCATAATAGTTTACATCAAAGTGAGATTTCAATTGTACATTATTTCATGTCTGTCACCACATAAGTGCTCCCCTTCACCCCCTGTGTGCCCCCCACCCCCTTTCCCTGGTAACCACTGAACTGTTTTCTTTGTCCATGTGTTTGTTCATATTCCACATATGAGTGAAATCATCTAGTGTTTGTCTTTCTCAGTCTGGATTATTTTGCTTAGCATAATTCCCTCTAGGTCCTTCCATGTTATTGCAAATGGAGTGAATTTGTCTTTTTTTCTGGCTGAGTAGTGTTCCATTGTATATATATACCACATCTTCTTTATCCAATCATCGGTCGATGGGCACTTGGGTTGCTTCCATGTCTTGGCTATTGTGAATAGTGCTGCAATGAACATAGGGGTACATATGTTACTTTGGATTGTTGATTTCAAATTGTTTGGGTAGATACCCAGTAGTGGGATAGCTGGGTCATATGGTAGTTCTATTTTTAGTTTTTTGAGGAATCTCCATATTGTTTTCCATAGTGGCTGCCCCAGTTTGCATTCCCACCAGCAGTGTGTGAGGGTTCCCTTCTCTCCACACCCTCTCCAACATTTGTTATTTTTAGTCTTAGTGATCATAGCCATTTTAACAGGTGTAAGGTGGTATCTTAGTGTAGTTTTGATTTGCGTTTCCCTGATGATTAGTGACGTTGAACATCTTTTCATGTGTTTATTGGCCATCTGCATATCTTCTTTGGAAAAATGTCTGTTCATCTCCTCTGCCCACTTTTTGATCGGGTTGTATATTATTTTGTTTTTTAATGGACCTCAGTTACTCAGAACTGGATTAATCATGATGCATGACACATTATCATTGGTCACAGTTTACTTTATACTCCTTTTTAGGTACCCTTATAAGGATCTAGAACTATTAGGCTAATGCCTTGGGGCCACTTTCTTAAAATGAATGGGTAAAATCAGCTGTCTGGGAGTTGAAGTTACAAGTGAGCCGTTACCAGAGCCTGTTTTCTAGGCATTTGTGCTTTATCAGCCATAGGATCAGGCTCAGGCTGACTCAGTGTCTTTACACAAGGCCAGAGTCTTGGTCGTGACTCCCTTCAGTGTAATCTTTCATTATTTCATCATTCTTCTAAGCAATGTTATTTAATCATTTTCTTCCTATCTAGTTCCCCTGATCCAGACCTTTCCAATCCCTTTTTCTACTTAACTCAGATGTTTGTCCTTGTCATCCAATAGCATTGTTGCATGACATATGATTAAATGAATAAGACACAGTCCCTAGTTGGGAAGTCAGAGAAGTACACAATCAACTGGAGCAAAGGCCCTGAGTGCTATGCTAGAGGTCTGGGGTCATATAAGATGTGGTGATGAATTCGGCTTGCAGAGATCAAAGAAGGTAACATTTGTGTGGTGTCTTAAAAGAGTAGCTATTGGCCAGGTTGAAAGGCCTTGCAAGAAGAAAAGAAGACCATATCCACAAAGACACAGATCCTAGAAAAAAGAAAGGGCCTTTTGCAAGCAAGAAGCATACTGATATGGCTAGACTGTAAAGGTGGCTAGAGAGCACAACTACCTCACCCACCTCTCCCCTCTGTGTTGCTTTGAAATAAATCCCAGAAATCGTAACGTTTCATCTATAAATATTTCAATACTTTGGTATATATCTCTAAAAGTTAAAGGACTTTTTTTAATACATAACTCCAAGACCATCATTATACTCTAAAAAATTGATAATAATTGCATATTATTATTAGTAAGTGTTCAAAGTTTCAGTTTTCATAAATATCATGAATTTTGGTTTTCTTTAGTTCCTTTGTTTAAATCAGGATCCATATAAGGGTTACACATAATAGTTGGTTGATTTATCTAAGCTCCATTTAATCTATGGATTCCCTCTCCATCTCTCTCTTTTTCTCTTTCATTTTTAGAATGAAATTTAGAATAGAAATTTTCCCATATCTGCTGTTTGATTGTCCTGAGGTAATAAATAATAAATATTTTGTTTCCTTTCTTTATCAGTTTTCAAATGGAGTAGGTTCTTTAGCATTCTTTGAAAGTGACCAATTAGTTTTGCTTTTTTTTTTTAATCTCTTGCAGATTGAAATATATTTGATATGTTCCAATGTGTGGCATTTATTATCTTTATTGATGATCAAATTTTCCATCTTTGCTCAGTGGGAACTTCTTCAAGTTGGTAACTGAATTCTTTTGACGTGACCCTAAATGGTATTTGATGACTACTTCCTACCTGGTATAAGATTTTCCAGGCCCAGACTTGTAGTCATCCATTTCTTCCTGATTCCTTTTGGTGGTAAATGATGTTTAGGGACCATAATCTGGGCAGTAGGGTTGCTCATTGCCACTAGGTTGTTCTTTGTTCCCAGGCCTTGTTACATGGATAGAACTATAATTTTTTTAAACTATATTATGAGTTATGTTATGAGTTTATGCTCATATTGCCAATTCAAATTCAGGACCACAAGGACTTAAGCTCATTAATCTTTTATCTTTATTTACCCACAGGAAGAATTCTTGGAATCCATTGATTCCAGAAATAAAAGCATTAAAATATCATATTACTCATTTGTTTATTTCTCATTATATGCATAATAGTCACAGAATAACACCAGTAACTTGATTATCAAAAAGAAAATAGATTCGGGATTTCTTTTTTTGCTGTAGTTGTTTTTTTGGCCACTTCTTTCTGTCCTTTAGGATATATCTCATAGGTTACGTGCAGTCAAATTAGTGTTTTAAAGTCATTTGGGATTTTGTTCTGTGTAGGTATTCACCCAACTGGTAGCAGAATCAGGTTCATTTGTTGCATTTTACTTTTAGGAATTGTTTTCTTAAATTTTAATTTTATTATATGTCCATTGATTCCTGATTGTGTTCTCCATTTTTACTCTCTTGATTATATTACAAATTATTCATTATTCTGTAGTTTGAACTTTGCACAGATTTTTAAGTGGAACCCAATTCCGAGATCTTTCTTCTTTACCCTAGTTATCCCACTGGTCAGACTGTGCAGCTTTTACTACTTGCACATAATGCTAAAAAGAAAATATGGTTAGATTGTCTTAAAGCTCAATTCATACATACTTGGCAAGATTTAGGACATGTTGTTTCTCTGCCACCTTCCATTCCAAGACGTAAGAGTGATTTTTCTGACAAAGCCCTGGAACAAATATTCCCATTTAAATAATGAGATATCTAGGGAAGAGCTAACCTCTTCTCCAAAAGTCACCTAGCATGCTGGTTGTTCGTAACAGAATGCTTGCCTCGTCCTCCTTTTACTTCCCTACCAAGTGTCTGCCATTTTTGTATAAGATGCATGGTCCTTTGTTAAAAGCCCACCCCCTTAGACAGACCAAATTAAATCAAAGATTTAGCTACCAGATTTGATCAGGAGAACTACTTATTTTGTCCAGATCATAGCACTATCTGTCTGAACAGACCTTCTCAAAGTAGGTTCAGCAGAATGCTAATTCCACGGGAAGTCAATGGATGTTATACCCAGAAGAGTTCCAAAGTCAAATAAGTTTGGGAAATTCTGAAGTTTAACAACTACTGGATCTCTCAGATGATAATGTACATTATGAATCAAAGGGAAGACTAGCACAAGTTTGTTTCCCAAACTTACTTAACCATGTATCTATCCGAGGTTTTCATAAAGTGGCATGCTACAATGGAAAAGTGCTATATTAGAGCATAAGACTGCCACTAAATTTAACTTTAAAGGACATACATGAGGGAGAGGAAACTGTTAACCCGTACCTCAGGGATCCATTCAGCAAAATTCATATTCTGGGGGCTGGCCCCGTGGCCGAGTGGTTAAGTTTGCGCGCTCTGCCGCAGGCGGCCCAGTGTTTCGTTGGTTCGAATCCTGGGCGCAGACATGGCACTGCTCATCAAGCCACGCTAAGGCAGCATCCCACATACCACAACTAGAAGGACCCACAATGAAGAATATACAGCTACGTACCGGAGAGGCTTTGGGGAGAAAAAGGAAAAAATAAAATCTTTAAAAAAAAAAAATTTCATATTCTGAGAGAACTCTATAGGACAAATGGCTTGGTTTCATCAACAATTGGAAGAAACAAAAGAGAGAGGTGATGGGAACCTATAGCCTAAAAGAGACAAGAGACATGTCAACTAGTCACAGTATATGGACCTTATTTGGAAAAATGGATTCAAATAAATTGTAATAAATAATTTAAAGGGCAATAAAGGCAATGTGAACACAGACTAGATATGTAGTGATGTTAAGGAGTATTTGCTAATCTTCTTATGTGATATTAGTATTATAGTTATGGATTTTCCTTAGCTGTTATTTTTTGAGATACATACTGAAATATTTATAAATGAAAGTTTATGCTATCTTCAATTTGCTTTGAATTAATGAGAGTCGAGTTGGTAATGGTTATTTGTTGATGATGGTTAAAGCTGGGTAATGATACATCGGGTTCATTATACTGTTCTCTCTGCATTTCTATGTGTTTGAAAATTTCCATGATAAAAATGTCTTTAAAAGACCTTTTAAAATTTGTATTAGTTTCACATGAGTTCATTAGAAATAACTGAGGCCATAAATTTTAAATTTCTCTGCTTAGTCTAGATTCTTCTCCAGCAGCTATGTTCCCATTCCCACCTCCACCCCCAAAAAGACCAAGATTTGTAAAGCATGTAAGCCTTCGTGGATTCACAGGTGTGATTTATTGCCGAAGTAAAGAGGTCATCAATGATATCCTTCTATATTTGGAGGAGTAGCTCATAGTCTTGCTTGTTTCTTTGCAATATGGAGATGGAATTGTGAGTGCCCCAGCCCCACCAAACACTGCTTGTCTAACTGGAGGCCCGTGTGCCCGTAGAAAGCGCTCTCTCTGCAGCCTGTGGTTTGTGGGCCCCCACTGGAGCATCAGCAGCAGATTAGTCTTGTGCTACGTGCCCAGGAGCCAGTAGCACAAGGCAGTTAGGAACACGGCTCAAAGCAAGGAAGGTAGTGGTGCATTCCAACCAGAAAGGAAGTTCTTATAAAAACTTCTATCCTTGTTCCTGCAGTTTTTACAGAAGACATAAAACATATGTGCTTTTTCTTTTTTAAGGCAATTTTATTTGGGCAAAACCATTTTAAGATATATAAAACCTCACTTCTTTTCCTCTTTCTGTTCCCCTTCCTACCTCACTCCCTCCAATCTCCAAGCTGCTCACACACCCAGCCCCCCTTAGGCTAGTTTAGTTTATTGCCAGTCATGGTGCTGTCTGCTCTGGAAAGTAGCAGGAAAAGCTGATAAGGTGCTGAGGACAGAAATCTCTGGTCTTATCTCTCCCTAGCACACGGTGCCGAGAGTGCATCCTTTTCCTGTCCTAGGACAAGAGACATAAACCTACCATCTCCTGGCAGCAAAGACTTCAAACAGGGTTGGGGGCCTGCTTCTACATTCTGTAAGAGCCAGAAAGGAGAAAGTGGGTCACAGCTTCTTTGAAAGTTGTTTTAGTACTAGTAAAAATTTGTTGTCTTGTAGATAACAAATGTAATTTTCTAATAAGGCACTCATTAAAAAAGGAGAAGAAGAAGAAAGAAAAAGAAGTGGGGCGTGAGGGAAAGGATTACCAAAACAACCCAAGAGTTATAAGTCACTGGGCTCTTTTGTTTGGTTAGGCTTTTGCCAGGACATAGGTTTGGCCTGAAAGAATTAGATTTGGCTTTTGGTTTGTTGACAGATCAAGCAAATAGTTTTAAGAGCTTTTGTGATAATAAGAAATTGACACACAGATGGCCCACTGTTAGAGGAGAAGAGTGAAATATTGGCTCATTTTTCCTTCTATGCTTCTGACCTGCCAGGAATGCAGAAATAACATTCTCTCCCAGATTTTCATCCTGTGATGTAATGAAAATAGGATAAAGAGGAACCTTCCTTTGGGTTAGAGCGTGGCCAGTGGCTGGTGAGAAGGTGATGCTTTGCTTCTCCTGCTGTCGTCTGAAGGGGCTGCGGTGGGGATCCCGAGGATGTGGGTCTGGACATTATCCTCTCCCCTCTGGGACCTCTTCAGAACCTCGCCAGGTAAAACCAGAAGAGTCAGCCAAGCTTGACATCATCCTCAGTCATCTGGATCCTCAAGGAGGATCCAGTTTGCACCTTAAGACTTTACTGTGTTGAGGAGACCAGGCTAGGTGCTTTATGTTAACATCTTTGGAAGAAATTGGTCACTGGACAATTCTGACAGACAGCCAGTTGTTGGAATTCTGAAACTTAACGACAACTTTAAGAATTGTGCATATTATGTAATAGTAAAGGTCCAGTTTTATTCTTGAAAGCTTCTTAGTCTCCTATTGCTGAGTGCTGTGAAATAGCTAGGCTACAATGAATGTTAGCATTGTAATGGACCTTAAAAACATAGCTGTTGTTTTCCAGACTGTATTCCATACAGCCCTCAGAGTTCCTCAGAGATGTCTCGGGCACCTTACGACGGGGGAAGAGGGTTTAGGACATGACCTTTGGGTTCCTCCAACCCCAACTCAACCACAGTTCAATATGTACCACTGTGCTGTGTTACATATTGGCCTTCTGTTCAAGATTTCGTTTGAAGAAAGGCATGTGGTGCTAAAACTATGAAAAAAGTCACTGAGTAGCCCTACTTCCTTGTTTTGCACATGATTTATTTTGAGTCCCAGAAAGGTCAGTGATTTGTCCAAGATCACACATTCTGTCAGGGTTTTTTGACACCCAGCTCATTGCCATTTCTATTACACTGAATTCAGCACCTTTTTTCCTTTCCTTTAGTAGCTAATATTTTATACGAGTGCCACTCAAAGTATGGTCCACAGACCAGCCCGCAGCAAAGACAGAAATTGAGAGTAAGCATTTAGAAACTTTTATAGTAGTTTGATATTGATTTTTATAAATTGGAACTAGAATTTTATGTCTTTTTAAAATTTCGTTTTCTTAGTAATTTAATTTTTTTCTTTGTATTTTACAAAAATCTTAGCCCCCAATGGATTGGCGATTTTAAAAAGAAACAAAGATTGGCCCTTCACCCCTGCTAGTTTGAGAAGCCCTGTGATACGAGGCAGTGAGTGTGAGCAGAGGCTGAGCAGGTGGGGCCTACAGACAAGAGGCAGGTCCCGCCTGAGGAGCCTTTGTGGACTTGGAACGGGGAGGCAGGCAGGATTACTTGTTCTTTGTCTGCTTAAACTTTTAACATCTTATCTTTCTTGCTTATAAAATAAAAAAATTATTATAGCTTACGTAAAACTGAGATTATATATTAAATATATGTAATAATCTATAAGAGAAGGATTACATATTTGATAGCAGTAATATTGGTTATTTTTTATGAGCTCTTTGGAATTGCAATCCCAACTTAATTGGTTAGGGGCTTTGTTGAATGGAGTTGTTTTGTGGTTGGTTTCCTTGTTGTTTTCATTTCTGTCCTGAAAATAAATTCCCCCAATGCATAATTTTTGTTATTTTAATTTTAATTTTTAATTTTGGTAAGAACACTTAACTTCAGATCTACCCCAATCTTATTTTTTATTATTCTTTTTTACGGTCTGTCTCCGCCAGGACAGGAGCTCCTATTTGAGCCCCGGCTTCAGTCAGGTAAACCACAGCCACTCAGTGGCTATTTATGAGGGACCGTATGGCCAAATCTTTGGATCCCAGGCACCTCGAGATCTTATTTTTGTATAATTTACTTTTACTACATAACTCAAATGAGTTCAGGATTTAATTTACTCTTACTGACTTAAATATCCTTTAAATTATTTTGCCCTACCAAACTTACTCCTGAAAGTATTTATTTAAATATTTTTATTTGCTACCTTGATTTCTGGTCATTTAAAAAGAGAGTATGTAAGGATTAACCTTATATGGTATACAAGAACTGAGGGAAGGGACTTTTTTGTTAATAACTTCATTTACCTAAATTAATTTACCTTTCTCTTGAAAATAATCTTGACTATTCTAGATAACTTTTCATACTCTATTCCTAGTTTCAAAATACTAGGTTCTTTAAGATCTTCCAAAAATGCTATGCTATCTATAATAAGGAGCCTAAATTTGAGCTGTCATCATTCTAAGTAATTTTCAAGTCTTTCTGTGGAGTAAGGATGGAAGAGACAGACCCTCTGTGAGCCTTTGCTTCTGTTCTTAGAGATTCAGGTATTAGCCTTCAACCACTTCTAAGAGCTATTTGTCCTGCCTCCAGAGAGCGGGGAAGAGAACCAGTTGACCTAGAATTATAAAATATAGTCAGTTTGGATAATTTTTAGACTTCATTCAAAGAAGTTGGTGCCTATGTCACACAGATCATTTCTAGCTTTGGAGTAGCCTCCTTTATCTTGTAATGGCCAGTGTGTTGTGAAATGTTGTCACGTGAGTCACTGCAACTTTCCAAGCCCCAGGACTTTTCAGGGAGGCAGGAAACCTGCTCATTTCTTCTTTCCCCTCTTTTTCCCCAGAGGCTGTATGACTCTTGTCACTAGTTCTGATGTCAGTTACTTGAGAAGTTGTTGCCATGGAGAACTATCCTTTTAAAACATGTTTATGTTGGCTTTTCTTAATGAGCAGTAATTTGAGCAGCTGACTAGGCAAGTGGAAAAAAAAAGAAATGAACAGCTTTGTTAGCATTGGCCTTCCCATGAGGAATTTGGCATTATTTGTATTTCTCTGCTATTGTCCAGTGAAAAGCAAGATATTCTGTCCTTTCCAGTTCCTCATGATCTTCTCTGAGATGTCCAATTCATTGTCCGAGTCTGTAAATTCCATTCCTGATTATTGGAAAGGCGTCTCTGCCTGCTGAAGGGGTGCCGAGAGCTCTCTTTGACGGCGGTCACTTCATAACCGCACTTTTTCCTCGGCTACCATCATTTTGCTGCTTGAAGTTAGACACCAGTTATCAGCCTCTCTCCCGTGTAAGGTACCAAGGGACTGAGACTGAGAACTCCATCAAAATCCAAGCCCTCTGATTCCATGTGTGTATATTTATGTGTGTGTGTATACTTCAAAATCATCTAACATTTCCAAAAAGCAGATCATATTTCATAATAAATTTACTCATTCATTTATTTGTTCAGCAAATATTTACTTAGCACCTATTGTGTTTACTTATATACTAGAGAGAAAACAAATTTTCATAAATTTTTAACTGATGAAATTCAAAACTTTATTTATGGACACTGATATTAAAATTCACATAATTTTCACATCACGAAATCATCTTTTGATTTTTTCCCCCCAACTGTTTAAAGTGTAAAAACTGTTCTTAGCTTGTGAGGTGTGCAAGGATCAGCAGCAGGCTGGATTCGGCCCGCGGGCCATAGTTTGCCAACCCTGTTCTAGAGAGAACCCCTCCAGAGTGGGCTTCTGATAGATGCCATGGGTTCCTAGAACCTGTTTGCACGTGCATACACACGCCACACACACAGATCATTTCTGTAGCTGTTTTCCAATTGAGGTGCTACATAATTCTAGTTCTGTTATTTATTTTTTAACTCCATTTCAAATCAAAACTTCCCTTCAATCAGTGGAGTTTTTTATTTGTTTTTAACTCTTGTGGTGCTTGCTAATGCTAAAGGTGATTATGTTTCCCAGGCAGATTCCCTAAGACTGATTATTTCTGAAACTGTGTTTGTTTAGCCTGACTCCAGATGTGAGTGATGGGTATCTTGAGAAAAAACACTAGATTTCACACTTGAAAAACCTTTTGGTGAGTGCAAAACTAGCTCTTGGTCAGTGAAACACTGAACGTTTTTAATGATATGGAAACCAAAAAGGTGCCATAGAAAGCAAGAAAAGAAATGCCAACACAGTGGCTCAATTCCTGCTCTAACTAACGGTGTGGATCACTGCTTATTAGCTTAACCTTTGGAGGCAAACCCATTTTGATGACTCCCTAGAAGGAGGAGCTTTCCCAGATTGTATTTTCAGCTCAAGCTGCAATGTTAACTTCCACGTTAACAACTTGCTACCTGGAGCTTCTAGTGGGACTTCCGTCCAACTATTTGTCTCCTCAGAATGATCTCCTCCCTTGGCCTCTCATATGCCCTGGAACTCTCTTGCTCACCAACTTTTTCTTTTGATGACAAGAACAAATCAACCCATGCAGGCTTTTTCATTGCTGTGTTCAGCCAGTCCCGCAAAATGAATGTGACAGTTTCCATAAAACACAGAACCTTTTTTCCAATTTACTTGTCTCCCTAAAGGTGACTGTGGTAACACGTGGAATAATAGACCAGAGGAGAAGTGGAGGCTTGTCTGACTGAGCTCCTCTACATCACTAAGGGCCATGGGGTGTAACTGGCTGATCAAACTAAAAGGCACTCAGACGTACCTTACGGTAGTCAGAGAAGTAATGTGCACCATGAGGTAAGGTGGCTTTTGATTAGAAGCCAATGGCTTCATCTGGATGAGAAGAAGATACACTGCAAAATTCTGGCTCTCTCTTTCCATCCTACCTTTCAAAGCCGCTTCTAGTCATTAGCCCTGCCTGGCATGCAGATAAGTCTGTGCCACAAAGCTTATGGCTCAGTGAGTGGCGGTGGGAGCATTTCCCAGTCTTGGTCCACTTGGGCTTGGTGTCTTTTGTGCTTTCCTTCAGCATTCACCATCCATCTGTTCCTCATTAGAGAGGATGTGCTAAATACAAATGAAATAGATA
Organism: Equus przewalskii; assembly: GCF_037783145.1. Taxonomy (NCBI): domain Eukaryota; kingdom Metazoa; phylum Chordata; class Mammalia; order Perissodactyla; family Equidae; genus Equus; species Equus przewalskii. The sequence goes on along the minus strand of NC_091832.1, from coordinate 59,174,060 downwards.
TAGTCTCTGCCCCCCCTCCCCCGCCGGAACTTAAAATTTCCTTGGAAAGATGCGGTTACAAAGCAAATTATACAAAACCAGGAAATAGAAGTAACTAATTGCTAGTCATAGGTGGTAAAGAATGGGTCACCCAAGGGATCAGGCTTGTTGAATGAGGTGCTTTTGCACTTGGTCTTCAAGAAAGTGAAGCACATGACGACATATAAAGGATCTGGAAGAACGCTGTAGGCCAGCATTCTGAGTGACGCACCAGGCTAAGGTTTTAGTGCACACATGTCCCAGCGCTACCTTCGTCTTGACAAGTCGTGAAATCACCTCGTACCTGAATTTATCTCTGTCCAAGATAGGTGGGTACAATTTCTGCCTCCCAGGAGTACGTCAAGACACAATTGTATTTGTCAGAACCATACTGCTGAAAAGTTTGGAAAGATACAAAATGTTTTTTCAAATTACTCACTAGCCAAGCTTTCTTACCTTTTCACAGACTAACCCAACACGAGCTGGTGACAGACGGGCTGGGGTGGAAGTGAGCGTTTGTTCATCACAAGTAGTAGCTATCAGAACTAAGAACTCCCATTGCTAAATTCATTGCCCTTGAGCTCTGGGTGTCACCTTTTTATTTCAATGAGAAAAGTTCATGGAAGGACTACAGTTGCAGCATGATCCCTGTGTCTTAATGCGGAAATCAAAAGGCTTCAGTCATCTTGTCCCTTAAGTGAGCAGTGACTTAAGAGAAAGTCTAGTGAGCTGAAAGGCTTTGCCTTTGAGGTCCATGCCTGGGCTGGTATGCTTGTCCTAAGGGGTGAGATTTTATATTGATGGTGCACCTGCCCCAGACATCTCAGTGAATTCTCCATCCCAACTGCTTCATTTCCCTGCCCCAGAAGATACTGACAACATTCTTCTGAGAATAGTAAAGAGGACTCTGTTTATTTGGGCATTTTACTGTTAATCCCTCTTGGTATACATATTTGAAGGACACAGGACCGGGAACCCACAAGAGGTGGAGCAGAGAGCTCTTGAGCTGCAAAAGCCTCTGCAGAGAATGCATAAAAGGAACAAAGAACAAACTCATAATTCTGTAGACATTTGAGAAAAGTTCACCCACGCAGTTTTGGGCATCTTTCAGGCACCTAAGATGATTGTGGTATATTATAATTGATGTCTTAAGGATCTCTCTCTGCAAGGTCTTGTTTCCTTTGCATCCACCCCTTCCCCCCCAGTGGTAACTCAGAGTTGCCAGAGAGAGGTTTAGGCCTTAAGATCGCCAGCTCTAATCATAGCACACAGTATACGATCCTGAATCACACTTGAATCTACCTGTTGCTGATGAGAAAACTGAGACAAAGCGAGTTGGTGGGTAAAATGGACCTTTTAATCATTGTCTGGATTGGAAGTGTCCAGGTGGAAGTTGTCCGGCATCGGTCCAGGGGAGGTCTTGCCTTATATGGCAGGTTGGACTTGGGTTTTACTTCCTGCTTTAAAACACGCACACCTTGCCAAGTAAATGTACATGCTAATTTGACAGATTCTAAAACTCTTAAGCCCGGCTTCAGGCTATTTTTTATTTATATGAGTTGCAAACTAAATAATAGAGGTTTTTTTCTGTTTAGAAAGTACTATAATATCCATTTCTGGTGACATTTTTTCTGCTAGAAGCTTTGTATCAGTTAACTTCTGCCCTCAAAACTTAAGTGTGGACCTTAGCGCCTGAATTATATGAGCAGTTGATGTATATTTCAGTGTTAGGATGATTTAATCGAGTGTGTGTGATACAAGCTAGAAGTTAGGATGCCATGGTAAGGGAGAAAGGGCTCTGCACCTGGCAGCCTTGGGGCCAAATCTCCTTACTGCCGGTTCCTGCCGTGAGACCTTGTGCACAGTAGGTGCCTTGAGTCTGAGCTTCCACCTCAGTAGAAGGGAGAGAAAGCCTCTTCTCAGGTTGCTGTGAGAGTCATGTAAGATGACACATGATAATAAGTGACTGGCATGTGGAAGGCATCCCAGAAATGACACGGCTTTCTTCAGGGACCAGGGGTGGCCACTTTGGGGAGGGTTTCCTGATGGGACTGAGCGCAGCAGTCCTGTGGGCTCTGCTGGCTTTAAACCAGAGGTTCTGTGGCGTGGCGAGCAGGACCTCCCGAGTTCTCACCCGCAGATTCTTTATTGATCAGGTAGAAATTAAGACCCAGCTAACCATTTTGGAAAAGCGACTGTCAAATGTTTTTTAACACATACTGTACACTTATAACACACACTATACATAAGCTCTGTCAGAGCTTAAAGAAATGAGAAGACTGTTTTCTGAGAACAGACAAGATTAACCCATGAAACATTTTAGAACAACACCAGAAACCGTTTCATTTTATATGTTAAAGAGTAGCTTCTAAAATACATGGAAAATGTTCCAAGATTCTAAATGTGCCTTTGGATCTTTCTTATTAATTAATGAAAGGGGAGATAGAACAGCAGATATATTACAAATTTAAGGGGAGATTTTTAAAACTGGTTTGTTAAACCCCTTACCATTTCTCCTTCTCCTTCGCTGAATTCTTTCTCTGAAAAGCTTCTTCATCTTAGGTATACTGCTTGGTCCTGGACTTGCACAGTTGCATATGACATGTCCCTGCCCCAACTGAGTAAGAAGGTGACCTGGGAACTGACAGGGGACCATGCTCAGCACAAAGACTGAGGGTTCCACAGGGCAGAGCCCTAGCTCCCACACATACAGACTCCCACCTTTATCTTTCACTGTAAAGGCCTACACTTCTCCTCGCATATGTCATTACTCGACAGCTACGAAAACTCTTGGCATTCAAGCAGGACTTCAATAATCTTAGACTGTGGGGGCATACAAGCTGAGGGAGAGGTTGCCAGGCTGTTCAGTCCAGAAGCCCACCACATTTTTAGTTCTAGCTGGATAGCATCATTAGCATTCTCCCCATGTTATGCCCTTTGAGAACACAAATTTAGGGTATGTGAAGGATCTTGAGATTTTCAAGCCAAGGTATATAAAAAGAGAACCCTCAGAACCATAAGTACAGGGGCTGGCCCGGTGGCACAGGAGTTAAGTGCGCATGTTCCGCTTTGGTGGCCCGGAGTTCACTGGTTCAGATCCCGGGTGCGGACATGGCCCCGCTTGGCATGCCGTGCTGTAGTAGGCATCCCACGTATAAAGTAGAGAAAGATGGGCACGGATGTTAGCTCAGGGCCAGTCTTCCTCAGCAAAAAGAGGAGGATTGGCAGCAGTTAGCTCAGGGCTAAACTTCCTCAAAAAAAAAAACCATAAGTACAAAATGAGAATTTATTATCATTTTAAAAAGTCTCAGCTTCTTACCACTTTGCTTAGAAGTATTGGGATGATTTCCCGGACTTAGGTTTAAAAAGATTCAAATTCCAGGTAATAGTCATGCCAGCTTTTTGTTTTTATTGATTTTAGCTTCTATATAATGTTAATTCTCTTAAACAAATTCTTTAAAATTATTCAATACAAATAGTGTTTGGGTCTTTCAGCTCTCCTCAGCAGTATTACTGGATCTGCTCTTGGGCTGTCTGCTTTCTTACAGGTTGTGTGAAAATATTTTTTCCATGTAGGTGAACTGTAGGTGCCTTGGTGTCACTTCTGCATCTTGGCTTGACAGTTGGGGTGATAGTTTTCTATGAACCGAGCTCATCTCTGCTGCTTGCTCGCACTGCCTCACTCCACCTTCTCTGCTCTTTTGTATCACAGAGGAATAGCCAGCCCAAATGTCTGTTCAGAGACTAGTATTTAGACCTGCAAGGAACCTGAAAAGTGGTTTAATTTAACCTACCTATTTGACTTAATTAGTAACTCAGGCCCAAAGAGGTTACATGATTTATGTAAGGGCCTCCATTAGTTAACAGCAGGAATTGGAATTTTTTAACAAGAGATTTTCTGAATCCCTAAGCTTAAATGAAATATTTGGTAAGATGATGTGATAGGTTACCCATACGTCCCTTGGTAGTATTTTGTACGGAACTGAAAGTTTTCAAGTTATTTTTAAATTTATTTTACTAGTTTTTAGAATACTGTTAGCAAATTGGGACATTCTCAAAGTTTATGAAGTAGTAAAAGTCACATTTGGTATTACAAATTTTTTTTTTGAGGTTGTATTATGTTTTAATAGAAATGGGGGAAGAGGCAGGTGTCTCTATTTCAAATTACTGAAAAGTAACTGGTGCTTTTCCCAGCACTCGTTCACTTTGAAGTTGAGACCAGATGTGAAAAGTATTAGTGTTCTTGAAAAGGCATTCATGGCCAAGAAGATAGAAACAGGGATTATAATTGTCATAGTAAAACTGGGTTTATGATTTATAAAATCGTAAAATATGAACTTACAAAATACGGGGTCCTGGGCACTGCTTCTACAAGAATCAGATTTGCAACCTATTCCTCCTTGATTGCCGTGGCTTTTAAAACAGATACATTCCTGCAGTGTGAGAGGGTGGCTGCCCCAGCGGTAAAGGGCTTTCACTAGCAAGTCATTGTTTTGCCTTCACTTTCCTCGGGATAAATAGGATTTGAGTGCTGGCACCTCTCTTGCTTGTCTCCATGCCCTGCTAAGCTTGGTGTGCAGTGGCCCGTGGTTATTAAAATCCTTATCACCATAGGAGTCGATTATGAGCATAGCTATTTTCTAGCATTAGAAAGCCCCACTGAATTCAAGTGACTCAAAAATGGTCTTATATTTCTTAATAATTAAAAGTGTGATTAATACCAGCAATTAGTTCCTGCGATTTAACTGTTAAAAGCAGGAAGTCAAAACGTAATAAATGGATGAGCAAAGTAAGGAGCCATAGGATATAACTTGGATTTGCGTTTCTAAGGCACAGACATGCTCCAGAAGACTTGGGCCACATAAAACAAACTCCTTTTAATGCCGCGAAACTCAATGAGACCTATTTTACATAAACAGGCCACCTTCACAGACTGTCTGTGTGTGGCTATGTGCCCTTAAATGGAAGGCAAGACCTTTCTTGTCTGTCAGCCTGGGATTGACTAGCCCCGAGAGCATCTTGGGAAGATTTTTCACTCTGCTATGCAAAATTTCAGTTCTTTTGCAGCATTTTGGCAACAAAAAGACAAAAGTGACCTTGTTTTTGTCTCCTGAGGCAGCTATTTTTAAGTTTTTCTGAAAATTACCTGATGAGATTCTAGCCAGAATTGAATGCTGACAGATAACATTGAAACTTCTTCCCAAAGCTCAGTGGTTTATTTTACATGTTCTGCATTTTACATTTTGAAACTTTAAAAATTGACCACGATTTTGTGTTTTTAACCCCAAGTAAAATAAGGTTTGTATTGATTGGATAAGTTCTGATGTTGGTGGTAAGATCCCCTTTAGTGAGAGTTCTCTGGGGCAATGGCCACTCAAAGCCCAGGTGTCCGCTCACACAATACTGATTCTGCCAGAATTTCCAATAGGACGCTACTTTGATTCTGCTGGGTTTTGAGTGCTGCTTATCAAGAAAATGCATAGTCCATCTATATGGGTTGGTTTGTAATAAAGTTAGCTGTACAAACAGAGCTTTGCCCGCCAAGTTCAGAATAATTTGTAGAATCCTAATTTGGAAACTGATTTATTCAGAAAACTGTTTTCCCACCCTCCCAACATGAAAGAGTCAAACAAGTCTCTTCCTGTGCAAATAAGTGAATATGGAGAAAGAAGCCAGGTAACTATGAACACCCAAGTTTACCGTTATTGTTTAATGGCTTATTTTAAAGTCTGTGTAGGCAAAGTCATTCTAGACATTGACTTTACTTAAAGTGTAGTGCTTATATTCTTCAACTTGAAGGTACTTTTTCACACACGTTTTCATCACCTTACTGCCAGACAGCCACAACCTAATGGTGGTATCAGCATTTCATTTTTCATCCCAACCTATCAAGATGGGAATTTTCTCTCCCTTCTCAAGCCTTACAGCTGAATGTGTTTATTTAAAAGTAAAATGTAAACCTCGCTTAATCTCAGCTGTTGTGAGTGAGTAATTCCTCACATTAGAAACAAGACTATCAGAGCCACGAGTATCTGGCCCGTGTCAGAGTAGGGATGGGAGCATCTCCCTTCTCCCCATCCTCAGCCCAGGGAGGAAAGACTCCCCATGCTAACCTGTTCTTTTTGGGAGGAGACTAGAAACATGCACATCCCACCCTGGCACATTCTCTTCAAGAGGGTCACGCTCTGCCCTCAGAGGAGAAAGGTGTTCTCGACATGCCAGGTTCCCGGTTGGCATTTGGTTCCTGTTATAGGAGGAATTAACATAGACACATGACATCTTAGTTTCCAGATCAACATGCAAAGACCTGTGTATTCCATAACGGAGCTGAAATGCTGGAATAAGTTCAAGGACTTCCGTGTCTCTGTTTTTTATGGGAGACTCTGGGGAACTTAATCACCATCTAAAACATTGTTGCTAAGGAGCTGTTTACTCAGAATTCCATCCAGCTGACTTGCCAGCCAACTTCGGGAGTTAGCGTCTGCCTGTTTGACCTACAGTCCCATGTAGTATTCAACCAAAAGTGTCCACCTCATTCTATGCTTTGTAGTTCAGCTCTACCCGAGGGGCAAGGAAGAGATGGGAGGGGAGCCGGGCACTTAGCCTGGTCCCCTAACTGCTGAGTGCTGGTGGCTCCAGGTGGAGTCCTCCTGGATGCTGTGAGGAGTAAACAGCTGATGCTTAACCAGTGTTAACTCTTTTTCCACACCTTAGGATAATTCCAGCCACACTACTCCGGATGGGAATGAAACCTCCACTACAAAGACCAGTGCCTTTACCATCCAGGAATACTTTGCCAAGCGGATGGCAGAGCTAAAGAACAAGCCACAGGTCACAGCTGCAGGCCCTGGCTTTTCAGAGACCCAAATGGAAAGGAAAAGCAGAAAGAAAAGAAAAAAGGAGACAAAAGATAAAAATGTGGAAAATTACACCCAACCCAAAGCCAAGAAGAAGAGAGACCAAGTTGAGAGGCAGCTCGCAGACCCTTGTTGGGATGAGAATTCTGACACTTCTGCTGCAGGTAGAGAGGATTGTGTGTGCCCACCTGATGACCAGTACATTCCCCCGAAGCCCCCAAAAAAGAGAGGGAAAAAAAAGCTACAAAAGCAAGTTGAAGCAGGAGTAGATCCTATTCTAGATGAAACACCAGTGAAAAAGAAGAAGAAAAAGAAGAAAGGTTCCAAATAAATTCTCTTGAGCCAGGGCCTTCCGAGCACTCAGACGTCAGGGTGCTGTCAAGCTGCTCGGGCCTGAAGTCAGAGCAGAGTGCGCCCAGGGGAGTCGGTGCGCATCCGTAACATGCCCGCCAATTGCTGAGTCTTGCCCTCTTGCCACATTTTTCCCAAATCATATTCCCAGAAGAACTTTTTAATGTTCCAAATGATGGCTCCCATAAAGAAATAAATCTCTTTTTAGACTCAGCCTTGCACCTTGAGTGTTTATTCATATTCATTTGAATACATCAAGTTATATATGTGCATGTGTGTGTAGATACACACAGTCCATATCTGCATCTATATTTGCTCTTGATTTCCTTCCATAGCAATGAATTGTGCTTCCTTCTGAAGGACTTAGTCTAATTAAAGGATTAAGAGGCAATAGTTTGGATTCAGATTGTTCTTTTTGTTCTATAGCCAACCCTACATTTTTGCCAAGTAGGTATTATATGATTACATTCCTAAATCAAAAGGTTGGTTTGGTTTGGTTTGGTTTGATGGGGAAATTGTTTTAATGCCCTCTCCTCCACTAAGCCGTGGCAGCTGTGTGTTCTGAGGTCTCCCCAAGACTCCAGGTGAAGAAGGGAGCTGACTCTGGGGACAGCTTCGCCTTCCGGCTCTCACAGGAGGCCTCTTGCGGTTCCTCAGCAAGTAGGCAGACAGATTTCTATTTGGCGGCACTTCAGGACAAATCCCCTATAGTGGGCTCTGCCTTATTTATAAGGACCAGGGGGTCCTCAGAAGGTCAAAAAACTGAGAGTCTAAGGTCATGAAATTCACTACATCTGGAAACCAGCCAGTCCCTAGATTGGGACTGCCTTTTGAAAGTTCTTAAAGTATAAATATTACATAAATAGTAAAAGGGATTTACTGCTCAGTCCGAATGGTGTCACCCGTCCTGTTTATACTGCCTTGTGTCGCACCCTGGCCTGTCTACCTGTGTGCTGGTTGAACTCTCCCAATGCAGGTTTACCCAGATAACTGCAGACACCTTCACACCCTCCTTGGGACACAAAATGAAAAAGAAAGTGTGTGCTTAAGATTAGCGGTGCAGCCGCCTTGTTTCCTCGGCCTCTTTCCCCTTCTCTGCTGTCCTTGTTCTCTTTACCTCGTCCTTCTTTTCTTCTTCATCCTTTGGCGCTTTTATTCCCTCTTCCTTGCTCTCCCATATTTTCAGTTCCCAGTTTTTTCCTTCCCCCTTCTGGTTGCCTGCTCCCTGTCCTGCTCGTGCAGTCTTGCTGCTGGTTGGCCTGCTTCTGACAGACCTGCCTGCGGAGCTGTGGGGTGCGGCCGGGCGGGGCACGCTCTCCTCCACCCGACTCAGAGGCCGCTCCTGGATAGCAGAAACCAAAACTCACACACGGCCTGCTGACCTTTTGCCCTTGATTTTAGCTCTCTGGGCCCTATGTTAGATATGAAGCATGACCCCGAGTGTCTTGAAATTGAGAAGTTACATGACAAATGTTTGGTTTTAGTCTCTTAAGAATTCTCAACGGTGCTAATTGTTTAAAAGGACACATACACATACACAAAAAAACCCACAGAGAAAATTTTTGTGTACTCAGAGCCTGAGGACTACATTCTGAACTTAATCATGGCCCCTGGAGTTTAGAATCCCAGCCTAAGTTCCAGTCTAGTAAAGCACCAAAGATCTTTAAAGTCACTTTTCTTCACTAGAGGGTGCATGCCCAGGTTATTTCTGTTTGTCCTATCTTGTATATGAAACTAGAGTTCCAAAAGGGAGTGAGAATGTATGAAACCTAAAGGGGACTATCTTTAAAAATATATATATTTATATATATTTTTATATATAAAATATATATAAATGTATATGTATGTATAGAGACTGGATTTGTTTTTTGTGTAGTTTTTTTGCCTTTTTTTGGCTTAACTTCCTTTACCAATAAAAATGAGAGCCAGGAGAGTATACTGAATTGTGTGCAGGAGGAGGAAGCAAATGGGTGTTTAGGAAGCAGCTGGGATGCATCAGGTCAGATGGGCGAAGGGGCCGACCGGGAAGACCAGTGGAGGGAGGTGCTGAAGGGAAGTTCTTGGCGTTAGGAATGCCAGGGCAGTCACACCGCAAGATTAAATGCAGCTTTCATAGAGAGAACCTATAGACTGTAGTTACTATTATCTTAATGGGGTACACGATTTTAATAATCGAGTGCATAGCTGAGAAAAAGGTACATGCTCAGCAAAGAGCAGACAGTGTGGCCATTTATATTGAAGGACACAGAATCTTTGTTTTCTCTAGAAATCCTCAGCTTTCATTTTTCTCAAGTGTCTCTCTTTCAGGCCACTTAGTTTTCTGGATCTAAGTTGAAGTTAGAACAATGAAATAAATACCCTTGAGACTTGCATTTCATAAGCATGATAGTTTTAAAATTGTTACCATGTGAACCTTATTTTTTCCCTAAATTATTTCACTTGGTAAAAATATATGAATTTTGTATTCTTTAATGCTTTCCTTGGCATCCTTCAGTTTTAAAAGGGAAAGTAGGTTCCCAGGAAAAGATTCATCCAATGAGGAGTTTTTTAAGTGTTGTCTTGTAGTGCCCTTCTTTCCTTTTCTGTTGATTTTAATAGATAATAATATGACTGTATGAGGTCTTCTGTGGCTGGCCCTGTTCCAAGCGCTTTAAATAAATCAACTCATGCAGTCCTCAGACAACCCAGGAAGAGGACAGTTACTGTTATTCCCTTTTATAGATCAACTCGGTTTTATGAAAAGGTCTCTTTGATTCTTATATCTAGATTTATGCTGCTCCCAGGGAACCGGTGATGCTTTGGTCCCATCTCTACCCTGGTCAGAAACCCATGCTCCTGTTTTTAGTCTGTGCCCTTGCCACATCCAATTTCACCTGTCTTTAGCAAGATTTTCTGTTGCTGATGCTCTTACTTCACATGTCGATACTTTTAAATGAGAATATATTTGAAAACAGCTGGCAAACTGTTAAAGAGTTTTACAGTTAACTTGAGTCAATATCACTTATATGAGCTGTAGAAAATACTTTTGGGTACATGGCACATTAGAAATTCTCAGTGGATTTTCCCTGCCAACTTGGTCAAGAGGTGGGTGGGAAATTGAGTAAGTAACTCAACTTTTAAAAATCTGTTTGCTGGTCTATGAAAAAAAGACAGATATTTCTTCTAATTTATAGAAAACACGGATGCTCCTGGAAGATGAAACCAAAATGAGCATTTGTTTAATCCCACAGTGCATACCTCTGCTTCTCTCCTCCTTCACCTGTTGGCTGACTCAGACAGGAGCAAGCCAGGACCTGCTTTTTTTTAGAAACAGCATCAGGGAAATGTTTCAGCACAATCTGCCCCAGCGATCTCAGCCTCTGGACCAGCAGGCAGCGGCTGTATTTAGATTTGAGTAAAACCTTGCCCACTGTCGCCCTGTTTATCTCGCAGGTTCTGCAGCCACTGCAGTTTGGAGCCTGTTCTTCTGGAGTGTGGGGCTGGGGAGGTCAGATCAGGTGCTCCCATGTATGATTTTCTAGCAGTTGGTTATTAGTGAGCAAATTAGTATCATGTCCTAGTAAAGACGATGACTAGACTCCTTGCATACAAGTATGCTGTGTAGTTAGGAAATATTGAATACACTAAAATGACATGCACAGAACCTTTATGGGACCAGTAAGGGAGGCTGGGAGGCAGAGAGAGAAAGAGAGAGCACATAAAAAAGGGTAGGTGGGAACAGGATTGCCTTTGGGTTGCAACGTGGATGGATCCTGGATGTCGTGGATGGTTGCAGTGTGTGGGCCAACACAGACATCCTCCCTGAGCTCTTTCTTCCCTCCTGTGTTCAATTTTTGTATAAGCTTAAACTTTTAAGGAAAACGGTAATGAATTTTATAATTAGTTACATCTTAGATTTTCTGTTCGTATTTCCTGTATTGGATTTCCTTAGAGAAAAATATGTGGGTGCTGAAAAGCAGTTATTTGTCCTAAAAACATTTATGGAGCTCCAACTTTGGACTAAGCCCAGGCCTGAAGGACAGAAAAACTAATCCATTACAGGGTCTACCCACATTCAAGATCTCCCAACTTGTCTTTTGCATGGGCCGCCATATCTTGGAACACTCTCGGTAGCACATACCCAGGACCTGGCCTCCTCGATGCTGGCTGAACAGTGAGGAGCATTTCTGCGAATGTTAATCAAGTTCCGTGGTAATCTGAGAGAAATTCTTCACTAACTCATTATTTGACTTGAATTTGAGGAGCGACGTTCTACTAAATCCCCCTTGTTAACAACATTTCTAATTGTGTGAAAAATAAGCAAAATTATAAGCACATTCCTCCACAGAGGGTGAATTAAATATATATTTTGCCTAAGTGGGGAGTGTGAGAAAGATCGACCCCGGTTTCTCTCTGAACCTACCCGCCCCGGCCCCGTCCCTCTTGTCACCAGCATGTCTGCTGAGGGAACTGGTCTGGAAGGACTAGGAGAGGTAGCCTTACTTCACCTGGCAGTCGGGGGTGCCTTTTGAACTTGAATGGAACAAAAACAGATATTAAATATTTGTTAAAGAAATAGAAAACTGCTGAAGGCAGACTCTAACTGCAGTCTTCAAAATTTGGGAAAAAGAGGTTGCAAAAAATCCAGGGGTGGGTGCCATGGCACCTTAGCTGACGGAAGCATCCTCATCTTTTCCCTCATCCTCACAAGTTATGTGGCTTCCTCAGGTGACTGGCTGCGTTCCGGACTGTTTTAGTCTTCCTCTTTCAACTATCCTAGACTCCCTAAAACTCCTTTCCTGGGTGTCCTTTCCTGAATACTCCTTGGCTCTTCCTCCTGCTGTCAACTAAGTGTGAGAAGGAGACAGGAAGTCCTTGAATGTTTTGGAGTCATAGCTTCCATCCTCTCTCTTTCTCTCTCTCTCTCTCCCTCCCTCCCTCCCTCCCCTTCTCCCCGTTCTCTCTATATACTCATGGCTGACATTTCTGTTTCTTTTTGGACATTCCTGGGTTTGTATCTCTATCCTCCTCTAGTCAATCTCAAGCTTTCCTCCTGCATCTCCAGCCAACCATCCCAAGAGCCCCTCACATTCAATGAGTCTGAAGGGAACTCATGTTCCTCTTTCCCAGCCCGCCTTCTGTATTCTGTTATTGCTGTGGGTACCCCCAGGCTCTCAAATCACTCTGGCTTAACATCTAGGGTTGTTTTCAACAGTTCAACCAATTAAGTGACTGCCATCAATGTCCTAAGTAAGTCCTTGCCTTGGCAAACTCACAACTTAGCACTTCTTCCCTCTTGAGCCCTCTGCCTGCCTCGCCTCCTGTCCCCACAGCTCGCAGGTCCAGCCCTCCTTTCCATTCATCCAATTCACTCTGTAATATTTCTTCCCTGGACCATTGCACCCACTGCTTCAAGGGTCCCCCCAGCCTGTTGTCTCTCTAGCTCTAGTCCATGACGGTGGCTCTTCTGTATGACTGCCCCTCTTTCTCCTGTTGGCCTTCCCTTCTCTACCTACTGGCCTTCAAGGCCTGTCTCTGATGTCATCAACAGTTTCTCCAGCATTTCCTCATCTGGCCCCCTAGAAGGAATCTCTCCCTTTTCTGAATTTTCACGGTGCTTTCTGATTCATCAAAGTCTACCTCGTGTTAGAGCTTTTAGATGTATCATTTTCCCCATTCACGTCTAGGGCCTCTGGAGGTGAAGTTAATCTTTGTTTCCCTACAGCTTCCAGGACAATGCCTTGCACATAGCAGGTGCAGAAGGACTCTTAAATGAAGAAGCAAATGAACAGACCACAGCTAGGCAAGAACTCTTGCTCTGAAGACCAGAAGTGTATCCCAAGATGAGGATGTCTAATCAGGGGTGCACTACTGTGGCCACAGCCCCCACTTGTGGTTCCTTCAGATTCTCAACACTATAACTGGTACATGTGAGACCACCTCACCCAGCTTGAGGGCTTGATTATGAATTCCTCTCCACTTGTCTCCTAGGCCTTCTTTGTAGCTGTCATCTTGCCACTGGCATCTCAAATGACCCCCTCCCAGGGCCTCATTTTCAAGTCTTCCTTCCTTGAGTGGTGACTGTAGGAGTAAATGAAAAAAGGACCTAGCAAAACACCTGACAGAAGGCCCTTGGTAGATTTTACTCTTTTCCTCCGAGCAGAGGAGAAAATGAAAAGAGAAAATTTTGAAAAGTTGGGGACCCCAGTCATAGGAAGGCAGCTGGTGTCCTCTCAGATGAGGAAGTTCTGGTGGCAGCAGTCCTGCCAGTGCTCCGCAGAGCTATCACCAGGGCTCCTGAACCACTTTTTACGTGCTGCAGCAACTCTTCCTCGTGACTGACAAGCTCCAGGATGAAATGCAGGAAGGTGTGGTCAGGTCATCCTGAAGACATCAGAGTCTCAGGAAGGCTTAGGAGGTAACCTGTAAGCAGGCCCTGGGGCAGGGTGGGGTATGGTCACATTGACTCAGACTTCTCAGGTGACAGGCTTCAAGATCCTGCCCTTGCCTGGGACTCCTGGGCAGCCCCCAGTCGAGCAAGTTGTTGCAATTTAGCCTGGAGGGATTACAAAATCCTGCTGTGATGGCGCAAGCCACTGCCAGTCTGAGGTGAACAAATGATGTTAACTGTGCTAAAAAAGGGAGAACAAGTGTACTCTGAACACATAAGCCGGTGGGTCTTCCTTCCAAATGATCATCCCTGAGACAAGCAATTCTGCTCACCTCAACCTTGTAAAAGCTGTATTATTACATTCCTCATTTTATAGATGAAGAAATAGGCTCAGAGTTGCTGAGTACCTTGACCAAAGTCATCACTTCATAAATTAGCAGGTGGAATGGCTTTCTCTCCAATCTCCAGCCCCTTTTGATCCTAGAAAGGTTATGGATACTCTGTTTGATTTTTGTTTTTAATAATTAATAATTAATTGAATTTATTCTGCTGAATGTGTGATTTAGTCCATTTTGGGATGTAAGGTCCCTTTATAGCAACTACAGTGCAATTCACAAGTAAAAGGAGAGAGATTCAAAGTGATGTGGGAGACCACGGTTAGAGGTACTCATTTAGTCATTCCACAAACCTTAAGTGGATGACAAAGACATGGTCCCAGCCCTCTAGAAGCTCCCATTTAGTGAACCGTGTCATGAAAGTTGGCAGAACTAAAGCCATACGCTTCCTTTGGATATTCACAATTTTATATATCCAAATTCAGAAGGAAGTTGTCAACTTAAAAGATTTTGTAGACTGATGTCAGCATCATGGCAGAGAAAGCTCTCCCCGTAGCCTCTCCCCCCAAGATAAAACGAAAAGGGCATTAACCAACAGAGGACATTCACACAACACAATAGATGTCTGAGAGATCCACACAGCCATACATCTGAAGGTGGGGATGCTGGACCCTCCCCCCCCAGGAGGCAGTGAAAGGAGGTAAGGAGATCTCATCTCCCAAGTGGCAGCGATCTAGAGCACAGGACCACATGCAGTGGCCAGCGCATGATGCTGAGAGGAGAAGGAGAAAAAGGATGCCCTCTGCAGGAACCCTTGCACTCTCAGATTTGCCTCCCATCCTGTGGGAATGCTCCACACTGAGACAACTAAGCCATCACAGGGGAGTCCACACCAAGTTGAGCAGCCTAGGCAGGCAGACAGTCAGTGCAGAGCAAGGGTGTGTGGCATCACTCATGTGAAAGAAAATGCCCCTCCCCACCCCCACTTGGCATACCAGCTCAGTTGGTCCGCCATAGCAGGGGATACTCGCCAGAGCAACTGCACATACGTATGTAAAGCAGCAGTGGTCAGTGGGCAAATGCAGATAGGCCCTGGCGGTACAGCTTCCAACAGACAGGCACATCCGCCAGGGGTCACAGTGGGCTCCGAAAACACAACTTCCACCCCCGCCATGGTGGCAGGTGGAATCTGCAACCAGATACTACTACCACTATGTGATGGCAAAAGTCCACACCATCAAATAGCAGGAAGAAATATATTAACACTCCAGACCAGAAGGAAAATGACAAGTACCCAGAAATAATTGATCATGAAGTCACAGGAATTTACAATGTACAGAAAATTCAAAATAGTTATCATAAAGAAATTCAATGAGCTACAAGAAAGTTCAGAAAGACAGTTCAACGATCTCAGGAATAAAATTAACAGATGGAATTCTTCACAAAAAAGATTGAAACTATAAAAAAAGTCAGAAATATTGGAGATGAAAAACACAATGAATGAGACAGAGAAAAATCTGAAATCCTTAAAAAACAGAGCTGATATTATGGAGGACAGAATTAGTAATTTAGAGGACAAAAATATAGAAATGCTGCAGTTAGAGTAGGAGAGAGAAATAAGACTAAAAAGAAAAGAAGAAATTCTCTGACAAATATCTGACTCAATTAGAAAATGCAACATAAGGATTATAGATATTCCAGAGGGAGAGAGAGGGGGAAAGGATCAGAGAGCTTGTTCAAAGAAATACTAGCTGAGAACTTCCCAAACCTGGGTAAGAAGCTGGAATTACATGTAAATGAAGCTATTAGAACTCCTAATTACATCAATGTGAAAAGACCTTCTCCAAGGCAAATATTAGTAAAACTGGCAAAAGTCAATGACAAGTAAAAATATTAAGGGCAGCAAGGCAGAAGGAAATAACCTACAAAGGAACCCCTATCAGGCTTTCAGCAGATTTCTCAGCAGAAAGCTTACAGGCTAGGAGAGAGTGGAATGATATATTCAAAATTCTGAAAGACAAAAATTTTCAGCCAAGAATACTCTATCCAGTGAAACTATCCTTCAGATATGATGGAAAAATAAAAACTTTCTCAGATAAACAAAAGCTAAGGGGGTTCATCACCACAAGACCCACCCTCTATGATAAATGATCAAGAACGCTCTCATGCCTGAAAAAAATTGTACAAAGCCTTGAGCAAGGAGATAAATAGACAAAATCAGAAAATTGCAGCTCTCTATCAAAACAGGTTAGCAAACACAATTATAACATTCAAGATAAAGAGAGGAAAGCATGAAAAATAACTATAATCACTTCATTTTAATCACAAACTCACAACATAAAACACAATAAGTTGTGACAACAATAACTTGGGGAAGAGGGAGGGCTAGAAACTGCTTAGACTAAGGAAATAAGAGGCTGTCAGAAAATGAACTGTCTCATCTACAAGATCTTTTATACAAACTTCACGTTAACCACAAAACAAAAAGTCAGAACAGAGACACAAATGATAAATAAAGAGAAACTGAGAAAACCATCATAGAGAAACACTAAACTGAACTGGCAGTCAGAAATACACAGGATGAGAAACAAGGGAAATATAAAACAAACAGAAAACAAGAAATAATATGACAGTATTAAGCCCTCATATATCAATAATCACTCAAATGTTGATAGATTGAATTCTCCAATCAAAAGACACAGAGCAGATGGATGGATTAGAAAACAAGACTCAACAATATGTTGCCTCCAGGAAACACACCTCTAAAGGCAAACACAGGCTCAGAGTGAAGGGATGGAAGGTGATACTCCAAGCTAATGGCAAACAAAAGAAAGCAGGTGTTGTCATACTTATATAAGACAAAGTAGGCGTCAAGATAAAAAAGGCAGTGGGAGACAAAGAGAGGCAGTATATAATCATAGAAGGGGCACTCCACCAAGGGGACATAACACTTGTGTGTTATATATATATATATATATATATATATATATGCACCTAACACAGGAGCACCAAACTACATAAAGCAACTATTAACAGCAACACAATAATAGTGGGGAACCTTAACACCCAACTTACATCAATGGATAGGTCAGACAGACAGAAAGTCAACAAGAAAATAGTGGAATTAAATGAAAAACTAGACTGGTTGGACTTAATAGATATATACGTAACACACGATCCAAAATCAGCAGAATACACATTCTTCTCGAGTACACATGGAACATTCTCAAAGATAGACTATGTATTGGGAAAGAAGACACACCTCAATAAATTTAAGAAGATTGAAATCATATCAAGCATCTTTTATGACCATAATGCTATGAAACTAGAAATTGACTATAAGTAAAAAGGTGGGAAAGTGACAAATATGTGGAGACTAAACAACATGCTACTGAACAACCAATGGATCAATGAAGAAATTAAAGAAGAAATCAAAAAATATCTGGAGACAAATGAAAATGAAAATACACCATACCAATTCATAAGGGATGCAGCAAAAGCAGTTCGAAGAGGGAAATTCGTAGCAGTACAGGCTCATCTTAACAAACAAGAAAAATCTCTAATAAGTAATCTTAAATTACACATAACAGAACTAGAAAGAAGAACAAAGCCCAAAGTCAGCAGGAGGGAAATAATTGAAAATAGAGTGGAAATAAGTGAAATAGAAACCAAAAAAACAGTAGACAGGATCAATGAAACTAAGAGCTGGTTCTTTGGGAGGATAAACAAAATTGACAAACCCTTAGGTAGACTCACCACAAAAAAAGAGAAAAGGCTCAAATAAATTAAATTAGAAATTAAAGAGGAGAAATTACAACAGATACTGCAGAAATACAAAGGATTATAAGAGAATACTATGAAAAACTATATCCTAACAAATTGAACAATCTAGAAGAAATGAATAAACTCTTAGACTCATACAACCTCCTAAAACTGAATCTAGAAGAAATAGAGAATCTGAATAGAATAATCGCAGGTAAAGAGATTGAAACAGTAGTCAAAAGTCCCTCAAAAAATAAAAGTCTAGGACCAGATGCCTTCTCAGAAGAATTCTACCAAACATTGAAAGAAGATTTAATTCCTATCCTTCTCAAACTATCCCAAAAAATTGAAGACGGAACACTCCCTAACTCATTCTATGAGGCCAACATCACCATGATCCCAAAGCCAAACAAGGAGAATGCAAAGAAGGAAAATTACAGGCCAATATCACTGGTGAACATAGATGCAAGAATCCTCAACAAAATATTAGCAAACCAAATACAGCAATCATTAAAAGGATCATGCACCATGATCAAGTGGGATTTATACCATGGATGCAGGGATGGTTCAACATCCACAAATCAATCAATGTGATACACCACATTCACAAAATGAGGAATAAAAACCACGTGATTATCTCAGTTGATGCAGAGAGAGCATTTCACAAGATCCAACATTCACTTATGATAAAAAACTCTCAATAAAATGGGTATAGAAGGAAAGTACCTCAACATTATGAAGGCCATATATGATAAACCCACAGCCAACATCACACTCAACAAGGGAAAACTGAAAACCATCCCTCTGAGAACAGGAACAAAACAAGGATGCCCACTCTTGTCACTCTTATTCACCATAGTACAGCAGATTTTGGCCAGAGCAATTAGTCAAGAAAAAGAAATAAAAGGTATCCAAATTGGCAAAGAAGAAGTGAATCTCTCACTGTTTGCAGATGACGTGATTCTATATATAGAAAACCCTAAAGAATCCATTGGAAAACTATTAGAAATAATCAACAACTACAGCAAAGTTGTAGGGTACAAAATCAACTTACAAAAATAAGTTGCATTTTTGTAACTGAAGAGAAAGAGAACTCAAGAATACAATCCCATTTACAATTGCAACAAAAATAATAAAATATCTAGGAATAAATTTAACCAAGGAGGTAAAAGGCCTATACAATGAAAACTGTAAGACATTATTGAAAGAAATCAATGATGACATAAAGGAATGGAATGATATTCCATGCACATGGATTGGAAGAATAAACATAGTTAAAAGGTCCATACTACCTAAAACAATCTGCAGATTCAACATAATCCCAATTACATTCTTCATGGAAACAGAAAAAAGAATGCTAAAATTCATATGGGGCAACAAAAGACCCCATCTAGCTAAAGCAATCCTGAGAGAAAAAAAAAAAGCTGGAAGCACCACAATCCCTGACCTCAAAATATACTACAAAGCTATAGTAGTCAAGTCAGCATGGTACTGATACAAAAAGAGACACACAGATCAATGGAACAAAATTGAAAGCCCAGAAATAAAACCACACATCTATGGACAGCTAATCTTTGACAAAGGAACCAGGAACATACAATGGAGAAAGGAAAGTCTCTTTAATAAATGGTGCTGGGAAAACTGGACAGCCAAATGCAAAAGAATGAAGGTAGCCCATTACCCGATGCCATGCACAAAAATTAACTCAAAATGGATTAAAGACTTGAAGGTAAGATGTGGAACCATAAAACACCTAGAAGAAAACATTGACAGTACACTCTTTGACATTGGCCTTAGCAGCATCTTTTTTAATACCATGTCTACTCAGGCAAGGGAAACAAAAGAAAAAATAAACAAATGGGACTTCATCGGACTAAAGAGCTTCTGCAAAGCAAAGGAAACCAGGAACAAAACAAAAGACAACTGGGAGAAAATATTTGCAAATCATATATCCCACAAGGGGTTAATCTCCAAAATATATAAGGAACTCACAACTCAACAACAACAAAAAACAAACAACCTGATCAAAAAAATGGACAGAGGACATGAACAGACATTTTTCCAAAAAAGGTATACAGATAGCCAACAGATGTATGAAAAGATGTTCAACATCACTATCATTAGGGAAATGCAAACAAAAACTACAATGAGATATCCCGTTAGAATGGCTAAAATTATCAAGACAAAAAATAGCAAATTTTGGAGAGGACGTGGAGAAAAGGAAGCCCTCATACACTGCTGGTGGGAATTTAAACTGGGGCATCACTATGGAAAATAGTGTGGAGATTTCTCAAATAGTTAAAAATAGAAATACCATATGATCCAGCCATCCCACTACTGGCTATTTATTCCAAAGAACTTGAAATCAACAACTCAAAGAGGTGTATGCACCCCTATGTTCATTGCAGCATTATTCACAATAGCCAAGATGTGGAAGCAACCCAAGTGCCCATCAACTGATGAATGGATAAAGAAGATGTGGTATATATGTGCAATGGAATACTACTCAGCCATAAAAAGAGACAAAATCGTCACATTTGCAACAACATGGATGGACCTTGAGGGTATTACGTTAAGTGAAATAAGCCAGACAGAGACAAACATCATGTGATTTCACTCATATGTGGAAGATAAACCCTTGGACAAAGAGAAATTTCACCAGAAAGATGCAAGTCAGAGCAGCGATTTGGTGCAGAACTACCCCAGGCAGAAGGAGAGGGACCAGAAGACTTCCTGTGTCCTCTCCCAGTCCGTGGGCTAGGACCTTCTCCTGGCTGGCTCCTGAAAGGTGCATAGGCTACAAAGACCACTCCAATCCACTGTTTGTGATGCAGTGCGAGTCTTGAGTTTCAGGGGCCTCGGTTCTTTCTTCCTCATTCCTAGTGTTTGACTAGGATGGTAGAAAGAGGCTTGTGGTAACCAGGGAAGATGGCTGACATGTGTATCTCATTATCTATTGTTAATGACATCCTAAGCTGGGTGCTTTGTAATTTTCTCATTTGTTCTCAGAACAACCTATAGGTGATTATGATTACTCTGATTTGGGGTGTGGAAAAAATGAGATTCTGCTTGATTGGCATTTTCTCAAGGTCACACAGCTAGTAAGCAACCAGACCAGTACTGGAGCCCACATCTACCTAACTCCAGAGCCCCTACTCTTTCCTCTATACTGCAGAGCCTCCTAGCTATCTCCTAGAATCATTATGTGAACATGTTTTGGAAGAAACACAATACATTCATGATTCAAGATTTAGCTCAGCAGCCACCTGCTTCCTTGACCACCCTTTGTCTGGATTACAAGTCCCTCTCCTGTGCTCCTTTGATGCTGAGTGTGTGCCTTTTTTCCAAACTTATCACAGGAGAAGCTTTTTCCCACTGTATCCCCATCACCTAACACTGCATCTATCCCCTAATGCATGTTTAAGAAATATTTTTTGAATAAATAAATGATGGAATTAATGAGTGAGTAAATGAGGTGATTTCTTCTTATTCCCACATTACTTATATTTTTGGGCAGTGGGCACCTGTAGCCCAAAGAAATCTGTGTCTTGTCCTTGATGTTGTAGTTTTAAAGTCAGACTGATTAAAGTGTAATTTATGAACACTAAATTCACCAATTTTAAGTGTGCATTTTGATGAGTTTTGAGAAGTGGATAGAGTTATGTAATCACCACAACTATTGAGATATAGAACGTTTCTGTCAGCCAGTGAATTTCCTTGTGCTCCGTTGTGGTAATCTCTTCCTCCCATGCCCTGGCTGCCTGGCAACTGCTGATCTGCTTTCTATCATTATAGCTTTATTGTTTCTAGAATTTCATGTAAGTAGAATCATTTCACCTTAGCGTAATGCTTTTGAGATTGAACAATGTTATTGTATTTGTCAGTAGTTTGTTCATTTTATTGCTAAGTAGATTACATTGTATGGATAGACCACAGTTTATCCATTCATCAGAGGAACATTTGGGTTTTTTGAAATTGTGTACTCTTGTGCATGAAGCTGCTATGAACATTCAAATACAAGTCCTTATTTGGACATACACTTTCATTTCTTATGGATAAATACCTATGAGTGGAATGGCCAGGTCATATGATACATGTTTGTTTAACTTAGAAACTGCCAAACACTCTTCCAAAGGCTACCACTTTACACTCTCACAAGCAGTTTATGAGAGTTCTGTGTGCTCCACATCCTCACCAAAACTTGTTTTTCTCAATTTTTTTAATTGTAGCCATTCTAATAGATGTGTGATAGTATCTCATTGTGACTTTAATTTGCATTTTCCCCTTATAACGAATAATTTTGAGCGTCTTTTCATGTGCTTATTGACATTCTTATATCTTCTTTGGTAAAGTGTCTAAATCATTTTCCCACCCTTTCATTGCATTTTCCTCTAATATTGAGTTGTAAGATGATTATCTAAATAGAAAACCCCTAGGAGTCTACTTCCAAAAACCTTCCTGAACTGATAAGTGAGTTTAACAAGCTCACAGGATACAAGGGAAACACATAATTATATTTTTATACTTTAATGAACTATTGGAAATAGAAATTAAAACACAATACCACATCCAATCACTCAGAAAAATTAAATATTGGGGATGTCAGCAAGGTAGCAGACAAGGAAGCTCTAGGCCCTAGTTCTTCCATGAGAACATCAAATAAACAACTAGAGGCTAACTAAAATAACTTTATAGGAGCTCCAGAAAGCAGCCAAAGATCTACAGAAACAATGTGAACACCCAATCAAGAAAAAACCATATTCAAAATAGGAAATTTTGTGATGTTCTTACTTGTCCTTGCCCCACCCCCACAGTGAAATCAAGAGGAAGTGGTCCAGTCCTCAGTTCTGTCCCTTCAGTAAGAAAGCATGGAGTGGAAAATGTAACATCGTAGCCTATCCGTGGGCTGTCCAAGAGACTGGCATTGTTTGAGGGGGAGCTCAGACAAGGAATGGTGGCAAAGTTTGGATCTTAGGCTGGAAGCCATAAAAGGAAGTGGTGGGCACCATGGCATGTGAAATTTCAGGGGCACTGCAGATCCACAGATGCCTGGGGGCAAGAGATTGTGGGCAGAGGAATATAACAGAACATCTAAGGCCCTAAGAAGTAGCTGGGTGAGGCTTCTTGGGAAATTAAGACATTTAGAAACAGGCGGGGAAAGTAGCAGGGGGGAGGGTGGTGGGTGGGGGGAGAGCACATACACACAGGACCAGACAGGACACAAGCCTAGAAAAGACCTAGGAAGCTCTGATGACTTCACCTTATGCTGATCTCCAGGCTCAGGGACCTGCTAATTAGTAAAGTCTCCCATGCCAGTCTGCAAAGATTGGTAGGGCAGCCATTTTTTCAAATACCCAGTTTTCAACAAAAGATCACAAGGCACGCAAAGAAACAGGGAAACGTGGCCCATTCAAAAGAAAAAAATTAAATTTCCAGAAACAGCCTCTGAAGAAAGACACGCAGTTGACTTACTAGAAAAAGACTGAAACAACTGTCTTAAATATGCTCAAAGAGCTAAAGGAAAACACAAAGAGCTAAAGGAAGTCAGGGAAACTGCAAATGAACAAAGCAACAATATAAACAAAGAGATAGAAATTATAAAAATAAACCAAGCAGAAAATTCTGGGCTGAAAAATACAGTAACTGAATTTTCAATATAGGGGTTCAACAACAGACTCAAATATGCAGGAGAAAGAATCCATGAACTTGAAGACTAGACATTGGAAATTATCAAGTCTGAGGAGCAAATGAGGAAAAGTTAACAGATCCTAAGAGACTTGTGGGACATGAATAAGCAGACCAAGATAAGCATTATGGGAGTCCCAGAAGGAGAAGAGAGAGAGAGAAGGACAGAGAGAATATTTGAAGAAATAATGGCTGAAAACTTATCAAATTTGAGGAAATATATGGATACAAGTCCAAGAAGCTTAACAACCTCCAAGTAGGTTAAATCCAAAGAGACACACACCAAGACATATTATAATCAAACTCTTGAAAGCCAAATATAAAGAGAGAATCTTGAAAGCAGCAAGAGAAAAATGACTCGTCACATACAAGAGATCTCCATTAAGAATACCAATAGACTTCTCAGCAGAAACCTTGCAGGCCAAAAGCCAATGGGATGATATATTTCAAATGATGAAATTTAAAAACACCCTGTCAACCAAGAATTCTATACATGGCAAAACTGTCCTTGAAAAACAAGAGAGAAAGTAAGATATTTGCAGACAAACAAAAGCTGAAGGAGTTCATTGTCGCAAGATCTGTCCTACAAGAAATTCTAAAGGGAGTCGTTCAAGTTGAAGTGTAAGTCTACTAGCAGGTAACTCAAAGCCATATGAAATATAAGGTTCTCTCATAAAGGAAATACACAGAAAAATATAAAAGATAATATTGTTGTAGTTTTAGTTTGTAGCTCCAATTTTTATTTCCTACAGCATTTAAAAGACAAATAAAAATATAAATGTTTGTTAATGGATATACAATATGTAAAGATGTAAGTTGTGGCATCAATAACATAGAGTGGGGGGAGTGGAGCTGTAAAGGAGGAGCATTTTTGTATGTGATTGAAATTAAATTGATATCAATTCAAGGTAGATTTTCATGACTTTAGGGTGGGCTATCTAATCCCCATAAGAACCATAAAGGAAACATCTATAGAATATACAAAAAGGAATTAAGAAGAGAATCAAAATATGTCACTACAAAAAGTCAACTGAACACAAAGGAAAGCAGTAATGGAGGAAATAGGAACATAAAGTGATTTGCTTACAGAAAATAAAGTGGCAAAACTAAGTGCTTTCATATCAGTAATTACTTTAATAAATTTAATAAATTCAACTCCTCAATCAAAAGATATAGAATGGGGGGCCTGCCCCATAGCCAGTGGTTCCGTTCAGTGTGCTCTGCTTTGGCAGCCTGGGTTCAGTTCCCAGGCGTGGACCTACACCACTTTGTGGTGGCCATGCTGTAGTGGTGAGCCACATACAAAAATAGAGGAAGATTGGCACAGATGTTAGCTTAAGGTGAATCTTCCTCAAGCAAAAAAAACAAAGATTGGCAACAGATGTTAGCTCAGGGCAAATCTTCCTCAGCAAAAAAAAACAAAAAAAAAGGCCATAGAATGGCAGAATGGACAAACAAAACAAAAATCAGAATTAAACTATATGGTGTTTATAAGAAACACACCTTAGATCTAAGAATCATAGGTTGAAAGTGAAAGAATGGAAAAAGATATTCTGTGCAAATAGTAATCAAAAGAGCACAGGGATGCTATGCTAATATGAGACAAAATAGATTTTAAATCAAAGACTGTTACAAGAGGGCCTGACCCCCTGGCCAAGTAGTTAATTTTGGCACATTCTGCTTCAGCGGCCCAGGTTCAATTCCTGGGTATGGACCTACACCACTCACTGGCAGCCATACTTTGGCGGTGACCTACGTATAAAACAGAAGAAGACTGGCACAGATGTTAGCTCAGCACTAATCTTCCTCAAGGAAAAAGAGGAAGATTGGCAACTGATCTTAGCTCAGGGTGAATCTTCCTCAGCAAAAAAAAAGAAAAAAAAACTGTTACAAGAGACAAAGAAAGACATTGCATAATAATAAAAGGTCAATTCACCAAGAAGATGTAGCAATTATAAATATATATGCACCAAACATCAGAGCTCCAAAATGCATGAAGTAAACATTGACAGAATTGAAGGGAGAAATAGCTCTACAGTAATAGTAAGATACTTTAATACCCCAATTTCAAAATGGATAGAACAGCCAGATAGAAAATCAATAAAGAAACGGAGGACTTGGGCCAGCCTTGGTGGCCTAGTGATTAAGTTCAGCATGCTCTGCTTCAGCAGCCTGGGTTCAGATCCTGGGCACGGACCTACACCACTCACCTGTTAGTTGCCATGCTGTGGTTGTGGCTCATATAAGAAAAAGAAAAAAGGAGGAAGAGTGGCAATGGATTTTAGCTCAGGACAAATCTTCCTCAGCAGAAAAAAAAAGTCAATAAAAAAAAAGAAACAGAGGACTTGAGTAACACCATAGACCAGTTGGACCTAACAGACATATATAGATCACTCCACCCAAAAAGAGCAGAATACACATTTTTCTCACGTGCACATGGAATATTCTCTGAGAAAGACCATGTGTTAGACCACAAAACAAGCCTTAGTAAATTTTAAAAGACTGAAATCATACAGAGTATCTTTTCCAATCACAATGGAATAAACTATAAATCAACAAAAGAAGGAAAACTGGAAAATTCACAAATATGCGGAAATTAAACAGCACATTCTTCTACAACCAATGGGTCAAAGAAGAAATCACAGGGAAGATTAGAAAATATTTTGAGACAAACAAAAATGAAAATGCATGCACCAAAACTTATCAGATGCAGTGACAGAAAGCAGTGCTAAGAGGGAAAATAATGTAAATGTTTACATTAAAAAAGAGAAGGGTTTCAAATCAACAATCTAAGTCTACACCTTAAAAAACTAGAACAAGAATAACAAACTAAACCCAAAGCTACCAGAAGGAAGGAAATAGTAAAATTGGAGCAGAGATAAATAAAATAGAGACTAGGAAAACGATAAAGAACATCAGCAAAACCAAGAGTTGGTTCTTATTAAAGATCAACAAAGGTGACAAGCCTTTAACTAGGCTGACTAATAAAAAGAGAGAGAGAGAAGATTCAAATAACTGAAATCAGAAATGGAAGAAGGGACACTACCGATTTTACAGAAATAAAAGGGATTATATTTAATAAATACTCTCTTATAAGAGAGTACTGTAAACAATTGTATGCAAACAAATTGGATAACCAGATGAAATGGGCAAATTCCTTGAAACACCCACCCTACCAAGACTGAATCATGAAGAAAGAGAACATCTGGATAGAGCTGTAACTAGTAAGGAGATTGAATCAGTAACCTAAAATCTCCCAACAAAGAAAATCCCAGGACCAGATGGCTTCACAGGTGAATTCAAACATTTAAAGAAAAATTAACACCAATCTTTCTCAAACTATTCTAAAGATTGAAGAGAGGGAACACTGCCAAACTCATTCTATGAGGCCAACATTATGCTGATACCAAAGCCAGACAAAGACACAAGCAAAACTTCAAACCAGTATTCTTTGTGAATATAGATGCAAAAGTCCTCAACTTTTACTAGCAAACTGAATTCAACAACATATTGAAAGGATTATACACCATAACCAAGTGGGATTTATTTCTGAAATGCAAGGGTGGTTCAACGTAAAAAAAAATCGATCAATGTAATACACACATTAATAGAATGAAGAGGAAAAAAACCACATCGTCATCTCAGTTGATACAGAAAAAGCATTTAATAAAATTCAACACTCTTACATGGTAAAAACACTCAACAAACTAGGAATAGAAAGAAACTACCTCAGCATACTCAGGGCCATCTGTGAAAAACTCACGGCCAACATCACGCTCAATAGAGGAAGACTGGAAGGCTTTCCTCTCATATCATGAACAACTCAATGATGCCTACTCTCGCCACTTCTATTCAACGTAGCATTGGAAGTTGTAGCCGGAGCAATTAGGCAAAAAAACCCAATAAAATGTATCCACATTGCAAAGGAGGAAGTAAAACTATCTCTGTTCACAGATGACATGATCTTATATATAGGAAACCATAAAGATTACACACACAGAGAAAAATCTGTTAGAACTAATAAATTTGGCAAAGTTGCAGGATGCAAAATCAACACAAAAAATCAGTTGCAATTCTGAACACTACCAATGCACAATGCAAAGAGGAAATTAAGGGGAAAAATCCATTTAAAAATACAGCAAAAGGAATTAAATACTTACAAATAAACTTAACCAAAGAACCTAAAGACTTGTCACAGAAAACTGCAAAATATTGCTGAGAGAAATTAAAGAGGACAAAGAAATGGAAAGACATCCCATGCTTAGGGATTGGAAGATTTAATATTGTTAAGATGTTCATACTATCCAAAATGATTTACAGATTCAATGCAATTCTGATCAAAATCCCAATGACAGGTTTTTGCAGAAATAAAAAATCCATGCTAATTTTTTTTTTTGGAGGAAGGTTAGCCCTGAGCTAACATCTGCCACCAATCCTCCTCTTTTTGCTGAGGAAGACTGGCCCTGTGCCCATTTTCCTCTACTTTATATGTGGGACACCTGCCACAGCATGACTTGACAAGCGGTACTAAGTCCACACCTGGGATCCAAACCAGTGAACCCCAGGCCACTGAAGCGGATTGTGCGACCTTAACCACTGCGCCACCAGGCAGGCCCCCATACTAAAATTTATATGGAATCTCAAAGGACCTCAAATAGTCAAAATAATCTTGAAAAAAAACAAAATTGGAAGTCTCATACTTCCTGATTTCAAAACTTACTACAAAGTTATAGTAATCAAAACAGTGTGGTAGTGGCATAAAGACAGACATATAAATCAATGGAATAAATAGAGACCACAAAAATAAACCCTCATATATATGACCAAATGATTTTCAACAAGGGTTCCAAGACAATTAAATGAGGATAAGACAGTTTTTTCAATAAATGCTGTTGGAGAAACTGGATATCCACACGTGAAAAACAAAGCTGGACCCTTGCCTTATACAATATACAAAAATTAACAAAATGCACCAAAGACCTAAATGTAGTGCCTAAAACTAAAAAACTCTTAGAAGAAAACATAGGGGCAAAAGTCACGACATTGGATTTGACAATGATTTCATGGATACGACACCAAAAGCATGAGCAACAAAGAGAAAAGAGGTAAGTTGCACTTCATCAAGATCAAATTTTTTTGTGCATCAAAGAACATTATCAACAGAGGGAAAACGCAATCCATGGAATGGGAGAAAATATTTGCAAACCGTATATCTGATAATGGATTGATATCCAGAATATACAGAGAACTCCTACAACTCAACAGCAAAACAGAATTCTATTAAGAATTGCCTGGGGTCACCCTGGTGGTGTACTGATTATGTTTGTGGATTCTGCTGCGGCAGCCCAGGATTCATGGATTCAGATCCCAGGCACAGACCTACACACTGCTCATCAAGCCGTGCTGTGGTGGCATCCCACATAGGAAATAGAGAAAGATTGGCATGGTTTTTAGCTCAGGGACAATCTTCCTCAAGCAAAAAGAGGAAGATGGGCAACAGATGTTAGCTCAAGGCCAATCTTCCTCACACACACACACACAAAAATTGCCCAAAGGACTTGAATATACATTTCTCTGAAGAAGATATACAAATGGGCAATAAGCACATGAAAAGATGCCCAACATCACTAGTCATTAGAGAAATGCAAATTAAAACTATATGATACCATTGCTCACCCACTGGGATGGCTATTATAAAAAACAAAACAAAACAAAAACCCCCAAAGTTTCAAGTTTCAAGGATGTGAAGAAACTGGACAGTTCACTCTGCTCTCTTCTTGCTTGGATGATTTCTGAAGAGAAGTTGAATGTAATTCTTATCCTTGCTCCTCTGTAGGTAAGATGTTTTTTCCTCTGGCTTCTCTCAGGACTTTTCTTTGTCTTTGATTTTCTGCAGTTCGAATATGATATGCCTGGGTGTAAAACACCAGGCAGTTTTTCTCCCTAGTGTTCTCTGAGTTTCCTGAATATGTGGTTTGGGAAATTCTGTCATTATTGCTTCAAATATTTCTTCTGTTCTTTTCTCTGTCTTTTCCTTCTGGTATGTGGGATAATTCCCGTTATACGTATGCTATACCTTTTGTAGTTGTCCCACAGTTCTTGAATATTCTGTTCTAATTTATTTTGCCTTTTTTTTCTTTGCTTCTCAGTTTGGGAAGTTTCTATTGACATATCCTCAAGCATACTGTTTCTTTGCTCAGCTGTGTCCAGTCTACCAATGAACCTACAAAAGGCAATCTCCACCTCTGTTACAGTGCTTTTGATTTCAAGCATTTCTTTTTGATTCGTTCTTAGGATTTACATCTCTCTGCTTACATTACCTATCTATTCTTGTATGTTGTCTACTTTTTCAACTAGAGGACTTTAGCACATTAATCATAATTATTTTAAGTTCCCGGTCTGATAATTCCAACATCCTTTTCATATCAGAGTTTGGCTCTGCTATTTGCTCTGTCTCTTTAAACTGTGTTCTTTGCCTTTAGTACGCCTTGTAATTTTTTTGTTGAAAGCTGGACATGTAATTTTTCTGTTGAAAGCAAGAACCTGGTACTGTTCCTGCAAAGGTTTCTCCTTATGGGTTGCTGCTCTGGTAAGTTGTGATTCTCTGTATCCATCTATCTGTCTCTCCAATCTTGGGGGCATCAGTTTTCCCTGTCCTTTGGAAGAACTTCAATTTTTCTCTTTTTGTATAGGGAAAAAAACCCAGTTCTTCCCTACTGTTTATTTCTTCCCTGTGAGTCTCCTTTAGTACTCACATGAAACACTTCACTTCTGGTCATCAATTGTGTGGAGTTTTTCCCCACACCAAGCAATTCTCTGCAACACCACTCGAATGTCCTACCATTTAACTCAATTCTGGCACAATCTACCCAGAGATAGAGTCAGATCCCACAGGTTAAGGGCTCGGTCCCACAAGGCTGCCCCCTAGCACGCGCGTGCACACACAAACACACACACACACACACACACACTCTCTCTCTCTCTCTCTTCAGATGCCAGTTGTAAGCCCTGTGTTTCTGACTAAGTAATTATAGATCAGAGGTTCCAGTGACCCCCTCCTTGGGTTCGATTAATTTGCTAGAGTACTTGCAGAACTCAGGAAAACTCTTACTTACATTTTCCAGTTTATTAAAGGATGTGATAAAGGATACAGATGAACAGCCAGATGAAGAGATACACAGGGCGAGGTCTGGGAAGGTCCTGAGTACAGGAGCTTCTGCCCCCATGGAGTCAGGGTGCATCATCCTCCCAGTGTGGATGTGTTCACCCACCTGGAAGCTCTCTGAACACTGTACTTCTGGGATTTTGTGGTGGCTTCCCCATGTGGGCATCATCAACGATTACCTCCATTTCCAGCACCTCTCCTCTCTGTAGACGTTGAAGAGTGGGGCTGAAAGTTCCAAGCTGCTAATCATGCTTGGTCCTTCTGGTGATCAACCCCATCCAGGAGCACCCCCAGAGTCACCTCAACAGAACACAAGATGTTCCTAGAGTTCTATCACTTAGGAATTTACGAGGGTTATAGGAGCCCTGCGTCAGGGATGGGGTAAAGGCAAATATTAGAACAAAAGATTCTCCTAGTGCTCTTGTCACTTAGGAAATATCACAGGGCTCAGGAGCTCTGTGCCAGGACCCAGGGGCAGAGACCACCAAATATATTTTCTATTCTCTCATACTCTGTGACCTCAATTCTCTGATGGATCTAAGAAGAGTTGTTGATTTTCAGTTCATTTTTTTCTTGTTGTTAGAATGGGATTGATGACTTCCCAGTTCCTTACATGCCAGACTGGAAACAAGAGCTCCCAACCTTTTACTTTTTTTTCTGGGTAGGAAGATTCACCCTGAGCTAACATCTGTGCCGATCTTCCTCTTTTTGCTTGAGGAGGATTGTCCCTGGGCTAACATCTGTGCCAATCTTCCTCTACTTTTTATATGTGGGATGCCACCATAGCATGGCTTGATGGGTGGTGTGTAGGTCCATGCCCAGGATCTCAACCCATGAACCCTGGGCTGCCAGCCTGGAGTGCATGAACTTAACCACTACGCTGCTGGGCCGGCCCCTCCCTCCTTTTACTTTTAGTCTACCTGTGCCTTTGTGTTTAAAGTGGATTTCTTACAGGTGCCATATAGTTGAGTCTACTTCTTTATCCAATCTGACAATCTCTGCCTTTTAAATGAAGTGTTTAGGCCATAAACGCTTAAAGTGATCATTGATATGGTTGAGTTTTAATCTAACTGTTTAATCTTTACTATTTGTTTTCTATTTGTCCCATTTGTTCTTTGTTTCTATTTTCCCCTTTTCCTGTCATGGATAAATTGGATTAACTGAATTTTTTTTGAGGAAGATTCGCCCGGAGCTAACATCCGTGCCCATCTTCCTCTACTTTATATGTGGGACGCCTACCACAGCATGGTGCACCAAGTGGTGCCATGTCCACACCTGGGATCCAAACCAGTGAACTCCGGGCCGCCGAGAAGCGGAACGTGCAAACTTAACTGCTGCACCACCAGGCTGGCCCCGGGTTAACTGAATTTTTGAGGATGTAATTTTATCTACATTGATCGTCTATTACCACTTTTTTTAAAAAAGTGGTTACTATATATATCTTAATTTACAATATTTATCTTAAACTCATCACATTTTACTGTTAAATAATGTAACATCACTTCACATATAGAACAAGAACCTTACACTATAGTTTCATTTCTCTCCTCATGGTCTTTATGCTATTGTCATAACATTTTACTTCTATATATGTTATACATGCCATAATACACTGTTATTATTTTTGCTTTAAACAACCAATTATCTTTCAAAGAGGTTTTAAAAATAGGAAAAAAAATCTTTTGTATTTACCCATATATTACCTTTCCTTTACGGGGATCCAAGTTTCCATCTGCTATCACCTTCCTTTGCCTGAAGGACTTCTTTCCACATTTTTCATTGTGCTGGTCTGCTGAGAATGACTTCACTAAGCTATTTTATATTTGAAAAGTCTTTATTTTGCCTTCATTTTAAAAGATATTTTGACTGGGTATAGATTCTAGGTTGACAGTTTTAAGATTTTTCTTTCAGGACTTTAAAAATGCTATTCTGTTGTCTCCTGGATTGCATGGTTTCAAGCACAAAGTCTACTGTGATTCTCATCTTTGTTCCTCTGGATGTAATGTGTCCTTTTTCCTCTGGTTGCTTTGAAGGTTTTCAGAAATTTGACGATGATGTGCTTTCACGTGGTTTCTTTGTGCTTCTTCTGCTTGTGCATTGTTGTGCATTTTGAGTCAGTGGGTTTACAGTTTCCATTAACTTTATAAATTTTTCAGCCATTATTTTTTCAAATGCATGTTCTAAGTTCTCTTTCCCTTCTGGGACTTCAATTACTTTTAAGACAGGTCACTTAATCTTGTCTCACAGGTTGTCACTTCTCTATTTATTTTCTGTCCTTTTCCTCTCTACTTTTCATTGTGGATAGTTTATGTCATGTTCACTAATGTTTTCTTATGTAATGTTTAATCTGATGTTAATCTTAGCTAGTGTATTTTATATTCCAAATATTGTATATTTTATCTTGAAAATTTTGATTGGGGTCTTTCTTAGATGTTTCTTTCTCTCTCCATCATATTCTTGTTTTCCTCTACCTTCTTGAACATATGGAGGATATTTAAAATTGATCTTTTAACATCCTTATCTACTAGTTCCATTATCACTTCTGCTTCTATTTCTATTGACTGGTTTGCATATTGGTTATGGTTGTATTTTCCTCGTTTTTTTTCCGCGAAGCAATACTCTTCTGGACACTACCTGATGCCCTGTGTATTGGGAGGTCTTTCCACCCTGGCTGGTGGGAACAGAAGATTTCTGGCCCTGTGTGAACCTGGGAGATCGTTCCACCTCCTTTTCTCCAGTGTTTTTTTCCACAGCCTTAGTATTTTCCTCTCACACATGTGCAGATGAGTCCTCAGCCAAAGGTTCAAGCAGACCCTTCTGCAAATCTCTGAGGCTTTCCCTCTTTGCAGCTTCCTCTTCTTTGCTTTGTCCTCCCTGAACTCAGAGTACTGTCTCCTGGACACAGCAAAACCACTGGTGTCTGTTTTGGGTTCCCTTCCCTGTGCTGTGGCCTGGAAACCTCCTCCAGACAGTGAGCAGGGGAACTGATTGCATTCACCTTGTTTGTTTGTCTTTTCCAGGATTATTGTCCCACACCATCTGTGTACAATGTCTGAAAACTCGTTTCATACATTTTATATAGTTTTGTAGTGGCTTAAGGTGGGAGAATAAACACGATCCCTGTTACTCCAACATGGGCAGAAGTGGAAGTCTGTAA
This sequence comes from Equus przewalskii, assembly GCF_037783145.1. Classification (NCBI taxonomy): domain Eukaryota; kingdom Metazoa; phylum Chordata; class Mammalia; order Perissodactyla; family Equidae; genus Equus; species Equus przewalskii. Next base: position 59,140,360 of record NC_091832.1, on the reverse strand, counting down.
TTTGAAGTTTACTTTCTTACGTGTGACATTGTTTGTTTGCATCCCGCCTCATTTCATTCGAGCTCTACATCTTGTGGAGAATTAAGCAATGAATGAGCGTCACTGAGAGAACCTTGGACTGAGTCATTTTACTAGTTCTGCCACTCACTAGCTGTCATTTAATTTCTATGAACCTTAGCTCCTTATCTGCAAAACTAGGTAATAATAATAAACCTTCCTTGCTTCCCTTTTAGGATGTTTGAAAATGAAATGAGATGTGATTTGTAAGAGCACCTTAAATTATCCTTTGAGTAAACAGGTAAAAATACCTGTTTATACAAGTAAACAAGACTGCGATCCATACTGCTCCAAACACGTGTTGACTAGATCCAGTGTCAGAGTGAGGGCATGACTGTGGCTAGAAGCCAGTTGAAGAAGATTAGGAACCGTTTTCCCTACCTGCACTTAAATTCTTCTCAAAATACCCCCAACCATCCCCTCCAATAAAACTCTACAAATTCCGGTTCCAAATGGGGATCCATAACTCGTTAAGTTTTTTTCAAATGCAACTTCAATATCCAGACCTAGTTTCATCCTTTAAATTGTTTTATGGCCTAAACATACCTTGTGTCTCAGCATTCTCTATCTTAAAGATGAAATTGCTATTACCCTATTTCTATTATTTCCTTTGGGGAAGCTTTGAAAAACCTCTTGAAGGACTGGCATTGTGTAACATGGGTAGGAGGAAGGCGTACTGAAGAGGCTGACACGCTTCTTTGCCTTGACGCTGGCCTCGGGGAGGGAGGGAGTCTTGTTATGAGTTACTTAGTTACTTGCCAGTTTTAAACCTCAGGTGTTCTCACCACCACCGTCTCACACATACACACACCCTGCGGTGCTTTTAAAACATGGCCACAATTCTTTGACACTCCCCATATTCCACCTCCTTTTCTCCAGTGTTTTTTTTCCACAGCCTTAGTATTTTTCTCTCACACATGTGCAGAGGAGACCTCAGCCAAAGGTTCAAGCAGACCCTTCTGCAAATCTCTGAGGCTTTCCCTCTTTGCAGTTTCCTCTTCTTTGTTTTGTCCTCCCTGAACTCAGAGCACTGTCTCCTGGACACAGAGAACTGGGGATCCATGTTCCTCCCCTTAAATCTGGCCAGGCTTGTTACTGCTTTGACTAATAGAGTGTTATTGGTCAGGGGTGATGCCATGTGACTTCTGAGCCTATGTCATAAAATACCATGCAGCGTTTGCCTTGCTTGTGGAAACACTCATCCTTGGAGCCGAGCTGACGTGTAAGAAGTCCATCTACTCTGAGGCCATCATGCTAAAAGGAAGCCAAAACAATATGGAAAAGCCGTGGACAGACACTTTGGTTAACAGTCCTAGCTTAGCTCAGCCTTTGAGTCATCCCAGCTCTGGTGCCAGACATATGGGTGAAGAAGCTTCCAGATGGTTCCAGCTCCTGACCATTTAAGTTACTTCCAGTTGTTCACATCCTTCCAGCTGAGACCTCAGACATCACGAAGCAGACATCCTCGGTGTACACTATCCAAATTCCTGGCCCACAGAATCACTGGGTATAATAACAGCGGTGGTTTGCACTACTAAGTTTGGGGTGGTTTATTACACAGCAGTAGGTCGCTGGAGCAGATCCCGTCCCAGATCACTGTCAGCTGCTAGCAGAAAGGCAGGGTGGTTCAAGGACCAATTTAGTCAGGCAGTCTAAGTGGATATGTTGCATGAGGGACGTGTTTTCCAATGAAGTCTTCATAAGGGACATCTAAGACTGCTGAGACAGCCCAACTTTCTGAGTATCAATCAGGAGCTGTTGAATGGAGTCTCTTCACACAAGTTGCTGTGGGCAGGGAAGTGAGGCTACTGAAGACAGTTCTCTCGTTGACCAACTAGCCAGCCTACTGTCCACTGTTTCCTCTGCCCTCCCTCCCTTCCTGCCTTCTTTCCTTCCCTCTCTCCCCTTTCACAGAGTGCCCGTTATGTGCAACACGTTATTTTAGGTTCTGGAGTGTCAAAGATGAGCGTATGAACCATGTCTTTTATTGTCTGTATTTGATGCTTTAACATCTGGGGCCTCGCCAACCCTGGAAGGCCTGCCCCTCCCAGGACTTGCCAATTCCGAGAGATAGTAAACAATTCCCCTGCTAGTATACTTTTCATGTACAAACCTGTAGCCCATACACCTCCTTTAATGGGTTCTTGCTCTCAGGGCCACTATCCACCTGTCCTAATCACCCCAGGGCCAGATACCAGACAACTAGGGACAGCCCCTGTGCCCCAGAGCCCGGCCAAAATATTCAGACTAGCTGATCCTAGGCTTGCTTCCCCTGCCCCGCCCGTTCCTTCCCAAGGAAACTACAGTAAAGGTCTTGCGCGCAGTTTCCCCCTCCCAGTGCTTCCCCATGTGGCCCCATAGCATGGTGTGCCCCTCTCGGGAACTGGGAATAATTAGCTTTGCAATGGCAATCGTCTCCTGATCTGTTGGCCTTACTGTACCTCAAATTTTCTATGACTATACTATATTTTAAACCAGAATGATCCTGGGTCCCTGCCCTAAGGGAACTTACAGTTTAGAGCTGACAGGGAGCCGTGAAGTGGTAGGGCTGGTCACACTGCTTCGTGACGTGAGCCCAGCTTATGCAGCTGTGGGCACTCTGTGACATCCCAGGCAGCACGCCCCATCTGTGCACTGTTCTGTAGACGCGCTGTACTTCAATGAACAGTGTATTAAAAAACAAAACACAAAGTAATGGTAGTTTGAAGCCCATCCATTAAAGCAATCTCACAAACTAAACAAATATGAAGTGTCGTCGGCTTCTGACACCAGAGTTGTCGGCTGGTGACAAAGCACCGCATGATCAGATCTCCATCAGTGCTACCTCAGGCTGTCAGTCATTACCCTGACACTGTCTCCCCAGAAATCAGACATGTGTACAGACAGCCTAAGAAAAGACCTAGTTTCCATTTTGTATTATTTATGGGTAGTTTCTAGTCAGTTTCCCTTCCTCCCCTTAGGCATTTGGAAAGAGACAATAGGATAAAGAGATAGAAACATACCCCTTGAACCAACTGTTAGTTCTTTCTTGTAATTTGCTGTTTTTTTCCATCTAAATTTTCTGAAAGTTTAGCTTCTGACCAGCTAAATAAAGATCATTTCAGTGCACATACGCCCTTACAGAAGGAAAACTGATCACTGCGCAGAGTGGAGTGAGAGAAATTAAGGTTGAGAAGGTTTGTTCTTGACTCGGAACTCTCCTGGGCCTCAGTGCTAGGGAGACGCAGACACAGATCCCAGAAGGAGCATTTGCTCACCTCGGTGCTGCCCTCGAGATGCACACAACACGGACACGTCCTTCGTCTCGCTTGCCTCACGAGGCTCTCCACCCAGGGCAGTGGCTAAGTGACGTGCTCCGTGGTGCATAGCCATTACGGCGGATGGGACTGGACTGTGTCTTCTGGCTCCAAGTCAGGGTTCTTCCCACCATCCATTGTGAGACAGGATTAACCAGAGGCGAGCGTACAAGTGTAGAGGGGGATTCTGCAGTGACCGAGAAGTCGGCTCTGGGCAGTCCCAAGAAAACTTGGGTTCTGTATTCCAATGTTTTGTTACTAAGTCCCTCTTACAGAAGGGTTTTGATGTTGTCAGGGAGTCCACACTACCCACATTCAGGAACAATGTAGTCTGAAAACCCTATTTCTTTTCCCCTAGTCCCCTGTAGAAAAGCTGTTAAACGTAAGATCCTCATAAGAAACTCTGTGCAGGTGTCCTTGTGTCCTGCTTGCCTCCAGTCCACTCGGGTAAGCCTACATCTTAAACCCCTGCTGTGTGGTTTAATAACCCCCCAAATTAGGGACCTTGGTGAATTTCTCCTAAATGACTATGAAGAGATTTCTGGGGTTAAAAGAGAGGAACTCTGAGTGCAGCCTCTGAGAGGGAAGTCAGAGCTTCTGGTTGTTGGACCAGCCTTGAGTGGTGGGGAGAGGGCTGCCGGCACGCCGGGGCCAGAGCTCCTGCTTTCCAGCATGCACCTCACCCGGGGCCCATTTGCTTTTCACGTTACCTTGAACTTCAAGCACCCTTTGGATGAGGAAAGGTCCAATGGAACTTAGAGAGATCAGACTGGAGAGGGCACAAGGGCAGGGGGAGATGCAGAGGCTGGTTGAAAACCTTCTCTCTGGCCTGGGGCCCTGGTGAGGACTGGGCGCTGACCTGGGGCAGCCCCGGAACCAGGGGACAAAGGCATGAGTGCAAGAGATGTGCACTCAGGCCTCTGCTCTGCCACTGGCATGCTGCCCCCTCACCTGCCTCATCGAGGAGACAGCTTAGTGCTGTGACTTGGGCTGCCTGCTTCACAGAGGGTTGTGTGGAGGAGCCAGTCAGTGACCTTTGCAGAGACTGTCAGTCAAGTACAGATAAATCAGTGTGAGCAAAGATGACGGTGGTGATGATAACTTTGACCTCTAGCCTGGTGTGAGGGACAAAAAGCATCAGCAAAACACACACAAAACTTGCAGACACAAGGGCCAGGAGCTGAGGCTCCACCAGCCCGGTGCCGAGCTCTGGTGCTAGGGCTGCAGGTCTGGGCAGGGAATGTGTGCCAATTCCCCTCCTCCTTCCCCTAGACTCACCAAAATTCTTCAGTTTGGAATAGCGTAAGGAAAGTTCCTCCAGGAGAAAGTTTTGGAGACCCAACCCTATTAATTTTATTAAAATTTTCATCCATTCTTTATTTTATAACATTTCACAGTTCTTTAAAGCATATGAGGCGCTTTCACATATACTATATCAGTTATCCTGTATTATGCCCATTTTACCCGTGAAGAATCTGAGGCTGAGATCAGGTAAATGGACTACCATCACACTGCTAGTCAGTTGCAGCAACTTACAAACTGACACACGCAGGGGAGGTTTCTGACATCAAGTGCTGTGTTCCTGGAAACCGATGTTCAGGGAACTTTAGAGCTAAAGACAAAAGATGGGAGGGAGGGGGGAGAGAAGAAAAGGGAGGAGGATGGGCAAGCAGGGGAGAGAGGTGGTGGGAAGGAGGGGACGGGAGGAGAAGGAGGGAGGGAAGTGGGGAAGGAGGAAAGGAAAAAGAAAAAGGAAAGAAAGAAAAAGTCATTTAAGAAAGAGCGACAGCGCAGTTCACGCAATACACGCGGGAAGACTAAGCTCACGTCTGTTTGCGGTGCGGTCAGCTGCGTGGTGCCCGCGCAGTTTCCACTGTGCCCCCGAGTCATCACACGCGGACCCACCGCTCCAACTCTGCTTGTCCCCTGTCGTGTCTGTAGGAACCCCCATCCCATCCTTGCCTCAGGTGCAACCACCCGCGGGACCTGGCCCCGCAGCCCCTACGTCTCCACGTTCGGTGCTTGCAGATTCAGGACCGATGAGCCTCTGGACCGACAAGTGGCCGCGGTGATGGGCCCGGCGCTGGCCAGAGCAGGTGTCAGGGATGCCGCGGTCAGCACTAGCCTTGGCCCTTTGGCTCAGCCCCCTGAGCCCAGGGCTTCGGGGACGCTTGGGGTCTAGGCGGAGCTCCGGAGGACTGAAGGTCACAGTGACCAGAGAAGCAGCAGGGTCACAGCGACCTCGCGTCCCTTAGCGCCGCCCGCAGCAGGGCAAGCTCGAATGAAGTTTCCCAGGTGAAGCAATGCATGGGTGCAAATTAATTTTAAAAAGAAGGAATGGAGCAAGCAGAAGAGCCCAGGTTCCCGCGTGCAGGCAGCTCACACACTTGTGCGACGCCCCTGCTAGCTATGTGGCCATTAGCGCCCAGGTCCTGGACAACCCAGGCTCGCGCGCTCTTTCTGGACGAAATGCAAGAAATTAAACAATTGGAAACAACAATCACAATACGTATTCCCTCTGCCTCCGCCCCCGCCGTTTTCTCCATTTTTGCCATCGGTCTCTGGAATCCAACTTGACCGCTCTGCGCGCCCCCAGGCTCGCGCATCCCCCTAACCCGGTGCTCGGGCGCCGCCGCACTGTGTGTGCGCTCTGCTCCGGAACCACGCAGCGGCGGCGCCAGAGGCCGGAGGCGGGAGTGGAGACGTCTGCGGCGGGCAAGGGGGCGCTGTCCCCTAGAGGCCTCTGGAGCACTGGTGGGGTTAGAAAGGGTCGGAGTCGGGTTCTTTCAGGGCCCTTCATTGTTGTGCCAAGTCCCCGTACAGGGATCCCTCTCCCTGCCCCCACCAATGAGATGCTCTCCCTTGGCGGGCGTGGCCCGAGCTCCCCGCGGTTCCCAGAGCATTCTGGCCTGGGGATTCTTGAGGGATTTCTGGCAGAGGGGTCCAACACAGGAAATGGCTTAGGCTTCCCGGAGTAGGGAAGTCCTCCTAGACCGCGGACACATTCTCTCCTCATCTCCCCAGTGCCAGCCAGCCCCGACACTCCACCTTGGGCTCCAGGATGCTCTCCCGGCTGCGGGGCACCCGCTTTCCAGCCAGCGCCGCGCCCCGCGCCGGACAGCGGCCCGCGAGAGCCGCGGGTGGAACGTGCGGGCCTAGAGCGCTGCTCCTGGATCCTGGCTGGAGGGGAGAGGAAAACTAATCAATCTATTTTATGCGGAAAGCCTGTCCTCAGACGAAAATTACCAGGGACTCTATAGGTTAAAATTAGGACTTAAAAACGGCGAAGTTGCGTTTCTCCATTCACATGCCCCGCCGTGGGGCCGTCCGGGAGTGCACGTTGCACACAAGGCGCGTGTGAACCTAGTCACTGACCTCTGGGACCTTGAAACTCAGACTTAGAACTAATGGGCTTTATGTCTACAGTTTTATCACATCAACCATCACGTACAGAGTTTGAGCTTTCACGTATGTTATCTCACCAAATCTTCACGACCACCCTGTGAGTTCAGCCTTATCATCGATCTCATTTTAGGATTAGGAAAGGAGGCCTAGAGAGAGAGCTGACTTGCCCAGAGTCACGCATTAAGTAACCCAAACACTGACGACAGGTCCTGACTCCAGACAGCCCAGTCCCCCCATGACAATACTACCTCCTTTCAGGGTCACCTCTGCGGAGCCCTGCACAGGGGTGGCGCTCAGTAAATATTTGTAGATTGAATTCCCGGATCTAGTCAAGTCTTCGGACGGCCGTGTTCGATACAGTAGGTTGTCTAAGCCATATTTACTCACTCATTTATTCATTCACTTATTCGGCAGTTCCTAAGCGCCTACTGTGTGCCGGCGCTGATAAGAGCCGGAGGAACAGCCCTACTCACCCGAAGCAGGGTGACGCGGGAGCTGTCCTTGGAGGCACGGGTTCGTCCGCGAGGGACCGCCGTGAGCTCTCAGCTTGCAGCCCTCCGAGCTGAGCGCAGGCGAAGAACCTGCAGCCCCCTCTACCCAGGGGAGTCAGGATGAGGGGCACTCAGGAGCTCCCAGGTCGTGTCAAAGCCATAGGGCACGCGGGAGGGGAGGGCCGGAGCGACTCCACTCCGAGCAGTAGGAGTGCTGGTCGGAGGAGAAAAGAGAAAATCCGATGAGAAGGGAATTCCGCGAGAGAAGAGCTGGGGTGGGGGGGAGGGCCGGGGAGCTGAGACCCGGACACCGGAGACTAGGGTGGGGTGGGGGTAGGGGTGTAAGAAGAGAGAAATCAGATGGCAGAGTGAATAAAGGAGAACTGAGAACGCGGCCCCGCCCTCCCTAGAGCCAGATGCTACGGGGCGCTGAGGGGCCCCCGGGTGGGCAGTGCGTAGAACCCGATGCTGGATCCTGCTCCAGCCCCTGCCGGCGTCTGGCCGCTGGAGTTGGTTGGGGGCGAGGTTGCTGAAGCCCGGCGCATTTTAGAAAAATGGTAGGGGTGTCCTCTTAAGGACGGTTCACGGGCTGCTCTGGGGGATTCACGGTCAAGGTTCCCGGCGCCCAGGCGTTCCCAGCGAAACCTGTCGGCTTCGGCACCCCGTAGGATTCCACGCGCGGGGCGCGTTGGTGGAGTCTGGCCAGGCGGGACGGGGCTGGAGGCCGGTTCCCGCTCGCCAGCAAGGTGATTGCCAGCGGCGCCCGCCTCCCGGCTCTGCGGCACCTGCGCCCGGAGCGGGCGGGACGAGAGGCGGCCCCAGGGCGGCGGGGCGCGGATCCCCGGGGGGCACCCGGGAGGGACCCGGGAGGCCGGAGAGGCGGGCCGGGGGCGGGCACAGGGAAGCGGCCCTCCCCTCACCCCCTCCCGCAGGTCGGAGCGGGGACGCGGCGGCCCAGGACGCAGGGAGGGGGCCCGGGCCGAGACAGAGGGAGGGGCCGCGCCGCCTTCGAGAGTCATTGGAGGACGCGGCCGCCCGAAGCTGATAAATAAGGGGCCGGGCCGCGGCTGCCCGTCAAGTTGGACGCCCCGACCGGTGCGAGGGCCAGGTCAGCGCCGACCCGGCGAGGCGAAGCGAGGCGACCCCTGTGCGGCCATGGCCTCGCTGCTGGGAGCTTACCCGTGGCCCGAGGGGCTCGAGTGCCCGGCTCTGGAAGCTGAGCTGTCGGACGGGCTGTCGCCGCCGGCCGCCCCCCGCCCGCCAGGGGACAAGGGCTCGGAGAGCCGTATCCGGCGGCCCATGAATGCCTTCATGGTGTGGGCCAAAGACGAGAGGAAACGTCTGGCGGTGCAGAACCCGGACCTGCACAACGCCGAGCTCAGCAAGATGCTGGGTGAGTGAGCGGGCGGGGCTCCCCGAGGTCGGCGGGCCAGGGGCGCGGGCAGAGGTGGGCCTGGCGTGCGGGTCCGCGCGGGGAGCCGGGGCGCACGCTGTGCCGGCGAGGATGGGCATCTGTGCGAACATAGGTGTGTGCACGGTGGCCCGGGTTCAGAGCAGGACACCTGGGCGAGGCCCAAAGTGAAACCGCACGGCCCGCCAGGGTGGCCGGGAGGCCCACTCGCCAGGGCAGGAGCGGAATTTGGGGCCCCAGCGGCCAGGCCCGGGTCGCCTGGCGACGGGAACCTGCGCGCACCGACAGGCCGGGACGGAAACGCCGAGGGAGGGTGGAACCGGCTTTTGCCGGGAGGAATACCGCAGCGGGAAAGCCCATCCTTCCCTGAAGTTTACCAGGGGCACAATCGCAGAGGGAGGTTTTAACTGTTGCTAACGAATATTCGTGGAGAGACCTTGCGGGAGGGCATCCCCGCTTTAACTTAATTATCGAACCAACAGCAAGAGTCTACGCAAACAGACTCTATTCAATATCCTACTTCTCAATTGCAGGACTGTAGCTAGTTTGATTCTGATCCGTAGGGCGGCCAGTGAGGGTCTGTCCTGGAGCCCGCTGCTTCCCCAGTGCCGCTGCGCAGTCCCAGCAGGGGTGGCCGGACTGGGGACGGGGACAAGCCAGGCCAAGGCGCCCAGAGAGAGGCTGTTCGGGCACGTCCGAAACCCCGGAGTTGGGGTCGGGGTTTCTGTTCTCTCCCTTGTCGTGAGCTGAGCGTTTTCCCGCTCTGCCCTGCTGTCACCTCCCTGCCCTTCCACGCGGATTGTCTTTTCGTTCATGTTAACCGGTGGAAACCTTTCAAAGCACCGTGTGTGTTCAGCGGGCTCTGGGCCTTGTGAGAAGGGACAGTGTGTGGTCACCGGAGGCTGGCCCTGCCCTCCCCGACCCCACCCGACCCAGAGCGGAGCCGTTTTCCTTTTTCCGTTGGCGCTCTGGGCTCCTTCCAGTCGGAGCCGCGGAGGGAGGCTGACGCCCACCTTTTTGCTGGCTCAGCCGCAGGCGAGGGTCCGGCCTGGGGTCTCGGCTCTGTCAAAGCGGGTGGGGGAGAGCTGGTTTCAAAGAGCCTCGCACCGGCACAGCCTCTGCTCGCAGTGCCCAGGACGCGTTCGTGGGCCACTGTCTTAGGGAGCACCTGCCTCCATAAAAATGTTAGAAATCCTATTTTATACTGTGTTGGTATAAGGAGAAACATATTAATATATACAATAATCAGACATTTTCTTTGACCTAAAAATTTCTGGTTTTCTTCAGAACCGAAAACTCTTTTTTGTGGTCCCTTGAATGTCTTTTGGTGACCCAGAGCGCTGTGCCTGTGGCCCGAGCGCAGCTCTAGCGACCAGGACAGAGTGGGCTTCCGCTGCAGGCCCAGCCCGAGCTGGGAGAACGCAGGCTGGGAAGCCTTGCAGGATGGAGGCTGCCCGCTCAGGGAAAGGGCAGGTGAAGGGACTGAGGTGGCAAACACCTCCTGTGAGCTGATCCCTGTTGGCACTTTGCACTTGGGCTGCCAGAGGTTAGAGTTCGTTTTGCAGGAAAGACACTGATTCCTTCCTGCTTAACCACACAGCCCCTGGCACTGGGCAAGAGAAACTAACATGGTGTTGCTTTTTCAAATGCGGACTTTCTACTCCATAGGGAGCAGGGTAATCTACTCCCACCCCTGGGATCTTGCCCACTCCTTTCCTTTCTCACCCAGAAAAGGAAAGAGCTGAAGGTGAGAGTCCCGACTTTTCTGACCCCTAGCTTTTCAATCTTTAAATTAAAAACTTCACAAGCAGGACTAGGCTGTTTGGTGTATTATGTATAAGAAAGAACACAAAGACAGTTATACATTTAGTAGCATTTAAAATGAACCTATATTTTATTAATGATACCACATTCAGGTACACTTAGAAACTAGAGTCACATTTTATACTCAGTCCACAGACAGGGTGTGGGGTGCGTCTGGATCTTGGGCATCTTGCAACAACTTTGTAGCCTCACCCGCAGGCTGGGAACTCTTGACCAACCCCAAATCTGGAGTTTCTAACACTTTCCAGTTGCCCTTTTAAGTGACAGCTAATTACATTAATTGTCAATTCTGTCAGAATAGTTATAAACTTTCATCCCAATGGTAGAACACCTTTAATAGTCGCCCTTCTCCAGCCTCCTCTGAGGGCCTGGCGTGCAGAGCCAGCCAGCACAGGCACCGAGGGCGGCCGTGCATACTGCTCCATACTCAGCCCTGTGTTGGGTGCTTTGGGTAGATGTGGCCCCTTTCCTTACAGGGCTTGGGGGCCACCTGCCCTCTGGGCTAGTTGGTCTCAAACTTCAGGATATATTAGGGTCATGGGGGAACTTGTCAAAGTTGTGAAATCCCAAGTCCATCCTAGAAGATGACCGTTTAGGGGTTCAGAAGCGGCCTGCAGAAAACCTGCAGTCGAAGGGATGTACAGTGTACTGTGAGAGATGAAAGAGATGCTAGAGCGATTTACCAAACACACAAGCGAGTAAGGACGAATAGAAAATACAAGTGAAACCAGCATCTTAGCACCAGCGGGTACCAGAGTGGGATGCTTCTTAAGGAGAGAGTTGTGAGTTGGGTAATATCACAATATATTTTATAGCGAGGAAACTAGAGACCCAGGGCACGTAAGGAATTTGCTTCTGTAGGGAGGTGTCAATGGATGAGCAGGTGCCCCTGCCACAGTCAGAGGGTCCTAAGTAGATGGCTGGAAGCCGTAGCTTGTGTGTGTGCACGTGTGTGCATGCATGTGCAAGCCTGTGTGTGATACATACATGCATGTTGCAGGCAGATGCTAGCATTTTGGCCACTGTCAGGTCTTAATATGGCAGGGTCCTACTTGACTTTCAGATGTAAGGGACAATTGTCTAGTACCCTAAGTGAGATCCTGTAATTTACGTACATCTGTGAAACTATTGACTGTGCCCAAGTTCCCTCACAAGAAGGCCGGTGAGATTTAGGCCATAAATGAATATTATAGTATCACCTCCTGAGAGGCAGCGATAATCAATGATCATCAATGAAGGCAGAGAGTTTTCATTAAAATGATTAGGACTGGCCCTCCGAGGGTAAAAAGAGCCCAAATCAGTGTTGTCGCAGTTACCTGTTTTTGTGTTGTGGCTGACATTGGGTCAGGTGGGGCTTTCACTGTGAACCCCGCATGGTTTCTATGCTCATGTTATCTGGTGGCGTTGATATGAGTGGTGATGTGACTGTGTTTGTAGTTGGCATGAGATGGTTTTGTGGGATGCAGGTGGGAGCGGTGGCTTGGCCTCATAGTGCGGGCAGGATCTTGGCTGGGAAGAGGGTGCGGGGAGTGCAGTGTTGTGTCCTTGTTGGAGAGCTGGGGGCCAGCGGGTGGGGTGGGAGAGGGAGGGAGGCGGACTGCGTGTGCGTGTGGGATGCTTGGAGGCAGGAGTCTGAGCCGGGGCAAGGCCGGCCCAAGCAGCGCAGATGCTGAACGCCGCCTTCTCTGACTTGTGTGAGCAGGAAAGTCATGGAAGGCGCTGACGCTGTCCCAGAAGAGGCCCTACGTGGACGAGGCGGAGCGGCTGCGGCTGCAGCACATGCAGGACTACCCCAACTACAAGTACCGCCCTCGCAGGAAGAAGCAGGCCAAGCGCCTCTGCAAGCGCGTGGACCCCGGCTTCCTCCTGAGCTCCCTCTCCCGAGACCAGAACGCCCTGCCTGAGAAGCGGGCCGGCGGCCGCGGGGCACCGGGGGAGAAGGAGGACAGGGGTGAGTACTCCCCCGGCGCCACCCTGCCCAGCCTGCGGGGCTGCTACCACGAAGGGCCGGCTGGCGGCGGCGGCGGCACCCCGGGCAGCGCGGACACCTACCCGTACGGGCTGCCTACGCCCCCGGAAATGTCGCCCCTGGACGTGCTGGAGCCGGAGCAGACCTTCTTCTCCTCCCCGTGCCAGGAGGAGCATGCGCACTCCCGCCGCATCCCCCACCTGCAAGGGCCCCCTTTCTCACCGGAGTACGCCCCCAGCCCCCTCCATTGCGGCCATGCCCTGGGCTCCCTGGCCCTCGGCCAGTCCCCGGGCGTCTCTATGATGTCAGCTGTACCGGGCTGTCCTCCATCTCCTGCCTATTACTCCCCTGCCACCTACCATCCTCTCCACTCCAACCTCCATGCCCACCTGGGCCAGCTCTCTCCCCCTCCCGAACACCCCGGCTTTGACGCCCTGGATCAGCTGAGCCAAGTGGAACTCCTGGGGGACATGGATCGCAATGAGTTCGACCAGTATTTGAACACTCCTGGCCACCCGGACTCTGCCGCAGGGGCCGTGGCCCTCAGTGGGCATGCCGCGGTCTCCCAGGTGACACCGACGGGCCCCACAGAGACCAGCCTCATCTCCGTGCTGGCTGATGCCACAGCCACGTACTACAACAGCTACAGCGTGTCATAGAGCCGAGGCAGCCAGTCCAGCCCTGCCTTGCCGCCCTCTCCTCCAGCGCTCTGAGCCCAGCGGACCCCGCGCAGCTACCAGCTTTCCTCCAGCTGCCCCGGGGTCGCAGGTGTGAACTGCCAGCCAGAGGAACGCGGCTCTGCGGCTCCAAGCGCCCCCTCCGCCCCCTTCCCGGTGCCCCCACTCCCTGCAGCCTGCGTTTTGAGTATATTCCTTCAAATGAGTTTTCATTGGCTACAGCCTGGGAAGAGGGCGAGGTGGTTGCTGAAAGACGCTGTTTCCCGGTAGGTAGGTTTTCACTGCACTCTCCCCCCTGTCCCCGTCAGGGAAACAAACGTGTGAACAGCCCAACAACATTCGCGCCTCTCCTGCTTCGGACACAGCCGCTAGGGTCGGGTACCTGATCTTTGGGTCCTTCAGGTGGGGAGAGCCTGAGCTCGAATCCAGGGCCCCTGGATCCCGTCCCAGTTCTGCCTCAGAGGGCTAGTGAAGCCCCGACTAGCCTTTGCTCCCCTTCCAGTCCTTTCCCTCATCTGAGGTCCCTTCTGCTCCAGGTTTTCTGATTTAGGATTCTCTCAAAGCTAGCTAAAAGGAAACCAAAGTTTGACTGGTTAGCAAGCGCGTTAAAGTGCAACCTGGTGATAATTCAGTGTGCACAGCCCAAGGACGTGAGGCCTCCTGCACTTGCACTGCCTTCCAGAGTGATCCCAATCTTCCAAAAGGACTCTTGCAATTTGAGAAAAAAATACTCATCTTGATTTGGGAAATTAACCATTAGGGTTGACTGTATCACCGAAAATGAGATTGAATTCAAGCTGTTTTTTAAAAAATACGTTTCTTAGGTAAGTTATTTTTTATTACACACACATTTCAAGAGAATATACACAGCCTGAATATATGTAGTCGGTGTGTGTGAGACACACACAGCACGCACGCCTTCAGGCACAATCTTAAATGCGTGTCTGCACCTTCAGTCAGGTACTCTTGTTGACGTGGGCAACTTCTTGTCAACTCCCTGGTCCTAATGACCCCAAGAGCAAGGCACCTAAAAGGAATTTCATCAAAGCAGCATCGCTTTCCACGAATGAATCAGCGTGTGTTGATTTCTTGAGCTAGGTTTCAGCACACCCTCCCTCCGCAGAGACGGAAGGACGCTCTTCCCGCTGTGTCGGTCTCCCTTCCTCCCTGTCCTGGGATTTCTCTTTCTCTTCTTCCTTCATTCTGGAAGTGGCCACTGATTCAAACACCCCCTGCCTGCACAGTCCCAAGCACAGTTCCTGCCACTGAGAAGGGCATTTGCTTTCCGCCCCAGCCTGCTGGTTCTTCAGGTAACATCTCCCGCCAGCACTTCAAAACAGCTTCCCCTCCATCACACTTCCTTCCCAAAGAACAGAAGCGCACTGTGATCCACAGAATGGTTCTGAGCTCTGATCCACCCCAAAGACATTCCATCCTTCTCCCGAACCTCCTTTGAAGGAACATACCTGGCAGTGAGCTAAAAGACAGTTGTCTGTCTTTTGCTTCTAGTGTATTATTGCCTGTATGAACTATGTAAGTGTTTTTATATATTCTCCTATTATTTTCACCTTATATTTTGTATTGTTGACTCTTTTTTTTCCTTCCAAGGAGTCCAATTGTAAAATCACTTATAAGATATAATTAATCTTTATGCTGTTACTGTATATGCCATGGTAATAAATAGCAAGTCATTGACAATATGATTGTGGTGCAGTCCAGAATGTCTATTAATGACCTTGTAAAACAGTATCGCAGACGTTAAGCTAAACTGTTCCATTTTTTGTAAGAACTACACATGCTTTGGGACGGTTGTAGATATTGATTTGTCTAAAATATTTAATTTAAATAAATGTTTTGTACCATGACCATTTTATCATTTGAAACAGAGTTTTGCAAAAAGAAAAAGGTTTCAACTGAGGCATAGATATTATGCCCAGTGCTGCTTATAGTATTGGTCAAAATGTTTTCTATGCCAACTTTTTTATTTTAAAAAGTTATCTTGTAGGGGTGGTTTATTTTGTTTTATGAGTTATGGTAAAGAGAGAAAGCCTAATTTTGGACATTGGAAACAGTGTTGTGTTAATATTGAAAGAAAAGACTAATTCACTGCCTACTTGTGGAACAATTTTCTCCTCTGGATGACTTCACACTTGTAAAATGGAAGGAGGTGATTATCAGGCTGTCTCAGGATAGGAAGTTCTGCCCAATTCTTTGCTTACTTAAGGCTACCGCATTTTCTTCCTTCTTTTTGAAATAATCTTGAAAAATACCTAGATTGCCCCCTTTCCTATGCACTTATGGTTGTGGTATAACAGACAGTGTGGGCTCTCAAAATGTGACGGGATGTCGTGGAGAAGGCAGTGGAGTACACGGGTCAGTAAGTGAAGGATGTAATGTCCTGTGAGGTGTAGGATTAAAACCACAACCAAGGAATGCCTGGAAAAAACTGCCGATTACTCAGTCCCTTTGCAGGTCACCCATGTCTGGCTTCTCTCTGTGGGGAAGCAGTTGTAACTTGTTCAAGTCAAGGAGAGCCTGTGTTCTCCGAGGCCCTCTGGGCCAAGGAGTGGGTCTTGGGAGGGCCCAGATAGGCTTATGTTCATCCCTCAATTTGGATCATAATCTATAGTCATTACTTAATAGCACTTTATAGATGTAGGGAGTTTTACAGCAAGTTTTATGGGCTATTTCTCATCCACAGCCCTAGGTGGGGCCCCGTCATCCATCCACCCCATTGCGCTGCCAGGGACACTGAGGCCCAGGGAGGGAGGTGGTGCGGTGTGGCTTACCCTGCTCAACCGGTAGAGGCTGGCGTTTCAGCACGGCGACAGACACATTTGTTGGCAGCAGTCACTGAACAGTCGCACAGCTAGAGGCATTTTAGTGCTTCACCATGGAATAAAATTACATATGGTCCAGTTCACACCTGGTACAGCCCAGGGAGAGAAAGAGCCTGCAAAGAGGAAGTAACGGGGCCAAAGTGAGATGAACCTGGATTCATGGCCGCCCAGGCCCACCACTGTGCGCTGTGGCCAGCTGACAGTGGCAGTCTGCAGGGTCATTAGCTGGCTGGAGGGCTTGTCCAGCCGTGTCTATCCAGGACACGGGCCCTTGACACTGCCACATGGGCGTATTTCATTCCAGGACATATGGAGGGGGCGGGGGCGTTGTCCCTGCCTCTGGAAGGCAGGAAACAGGCAGGCGACAGGGCTGCTCTTTCACTTTTGTCAGCTTTGAGTGAAACAGCCATTCCCAGAAGCCAGGGGTATTTTAGAGTTTTAACTGCCCGTTCTGGCAGTCACCCAACTGTCCCCGCGACAAGAGCGCTTTTTGCTTTGGCTGATGAGAACTAATGGGTATGCACAGTTATAAGTTATTTTTCTAAAACGTGGATGTTACCATTTCACTACTTTCCTTAAGATCCTTCAGCACTTGCTCATCGCCCGCAGTGCACAGGGTGAGCACACGCAGAGGCGGTTTCACGTGAAGCCAAGGAGGTCCATTCCTCTGGGCCTCTCACTTACACAGGGTCCTGGGGCAGCCCTGGTAATGTATTCGCTTGGCCAGTCTCCTCGCAGTTGGACAAGCTTCAGGACTCACAACACCTGGCTTGGCCCCATGTGAGTGCCCCAATGGTCAACCTTCTGCTTTCCAGAAGCCTCCCACAGCAACGCCCCCCCACCCCCAACTGGGGTGACCCTCACTCCCATCACTTGTCTAATGCCATCCCACTCACTATCCAAACCTAGTTCAGACTTCCTTGACCCTGGGGCCCCTGGCATCTCTTCCCCTAGCTTCCACAGGACTCAAGAAGATTTTGGTTACATCCCTTATCACCTGGCAGTGGAATCAGCCCGCCATGTGCATCTTCCCCAGCAGGGCAGACACATAGTAGCTATTCAGCTAATAAATGAGTGAATAAATGAATAAAGTGGACATCTGAGACGTCCTGTAGGTGTTCTGGTTAATCCTGGTGATAAAGACCTGAAACCTTATGGGTCCCTAATTTTCCCACCCATGTCTCTGGGAACCAAGACCCTGGAGCCTTTGTGTGTGTGGTTCTCCAGGCTCTGAGGCTGGATGCGATGCTGCGGCCATGGCTATTCATCCTCCCCTGCTAGAGTGTAGCCTGGAGTAAACAGGTCAGGAGATGGGCGCAAGGGCACCGGAGAAGAACCTCCTCTCTCATCCCCGCTTAGAGCAGCAGAATGAGCTAAGGACAGACGATCTGTAACTCCCTACCTTTCCTTCTGAAAAGGGTGTGCTCTTGACTTCATCCCAGTGAAAGAGATGTGGAAGGAAGGAAGGAAAGAGAAAGGAAAAGAAACATCTCTATCTATCATCTATTGATATTTTAATCCTCAAAAGAGACAGTGTTTGTAGGAAGTTTAGAAAAAAATAGCATGATAGAGAAAAAAATAAGTCATCTGTTGTCCACAACTTAGAGACATTATTGGTAATTTTTTTATGTATATCCATCCAGTCTTATCTTTTTGTCTAGTTCTGTATCTACGTGTGTCTTTTATATTAGGCATTTTTATTCATTAATATTAAATAAACATTTCCCCATGTCATTAAACTTCATTGTTCTGCAAAAAATGATGCTTTTCTTTTTGGTGAGGAAGATTGGCCCTGAGCTAACATCTATTGCCAATCTTCCTCTTTTTTTTTTTCCTCCCTGAAGCCCCAGTACATAGTTGTGTATCCTAGTTGTATGTCCTTCTAGTTCTTTCACGTGGGATGCCACTTCAGCGTGGCTTGATGAGCGGTGTGTAGGTCCGCGTCCAGGATCCAAACTGGTGAACCCCAGGCCCCTGAAGCAGAGTGCCAACTTCACCACTATGCCACAGGGCCGGCCCCTATTTTCAACATACTCATTTTTGTAGAGTGAACTCTCCAGTTTGTATTCGCCTGTTCAAAATTGTATTTGGCATGATCCCAGTGTAAATGTAGACACCATTGGTATTTGGCTTTGTCCTTTCAACATCCTATGAAGCTTGGCCACATTGATATCTGTCTTCATATTTATCATTTTTGATGATGGCACAGTACTTCAGTGCATTAATTCACTCAATTTACTTGACCATCCCATTGCTATTAGATAACCAAATTGTCCCATTTTTAGTTTTTTGCCATTATAAATAACACTGCAGGGAACATTTGCCTGTTTCTGTCCTTGGCTATAATCCCAGCAGGTGTCCTGGGGCCTAGGCGTACGAACAACTTTACAGCTGTTGCTTCAAACTGCTTGTTTATTGGCTTTCCCAAAGAGCCTCAATTGAGAGTTGGGGCACAAAATGACTCCATTCAATTTCCAGCATGAACTGGCTCTTTCTTAACAGGAAGAACTGAAAGCCCTGAAGACGATTGGTAACTGACTTCCATCAGACCAGGCTCAGCTGGCTTCACTAGTCACGGTGGCCTTGTCTTCCTGAGGACCTATTTGTGCTTGCTGCTGGCTTCCACCAGCAAACTGAGAGTGTTCCTTTCCCCAAATGCCATGGTGGATGGCACGCCCTTCCTTGAGTATCAACTTACTATGAGGGGGAAAGGCTTGTTCTATCAGTTAGCAAGGCAACTGGATTGGTTCCCCAGAATCCGCCGGAGCACATCGTCAGTGCTGCTGGCCGCTCTCGACAGCGGGGGAGTGTCTGGAGAGAGCCCAGACCTGGGGGCGGGCCTGACCTTACCCCATCGCTGGATTTTGACTGGGGCTTGGGGAAATCCCTGGACCTATTCTCTCATCTAGGGAGGTAGTGAATTGGTAGGCACTGGAGAAACTGTAAAGCTTCATGTGCATGTACAGGAAAGCTATTGTCTATTTTAGATTTCTTTGAACAATTTAGATTTTTCTGAGGTCTGGAAGCTGGTACTAGTTTGAAAAAGCTAGAGCCACATGTTCAGCGATTGTCACACTGGGATTGATTGTGTGGGAGAAATGAGGGGAAATGACTCCCTCAACACGGCTAAAGGGACGATAGAGGAGCCCTGTGAGTTCCCTTGTTTGGGCGCTGAGCTGGGAGCGAAGGAGACCATTCGGGTCATTTCGTTCATTCTCCCGCCTCCACTGAGGACTGCTGTTTCGTCATGCCTGGCCGGTGGTTTCTATTTGACTTGAGAATCCTCTAAAAAAGGGACTTTTCTCTCTGTAAGCTAGTCTAACAAGTTCCATTGTCAAAAGTTCTCTCTTCTACTTCACCTAAATCCTTCCTGCTTCAGTCTGTGTCCACGTCCACTTGATGCCATCTGTGGAGAGGTACACACTTAGTCCCCATCTTGCACAGGTTGTCCTCATCGCTGAAGGTGGAGGTCACACTCCTTTCCTTTTCATTATGGGACCATGTTCGAGGTGCAGGTAGGGGTTGTGGTTTCCCCCAGATCCTCTCTCAGGTCTGTGTTCCCTTTAATCAGAGGCTGGATGTGGGATGGGGAGGGAGGGGGAATGGGGAGGGAGGGGGAAGGCCTCGTCATACAAATCGTGAGGGCGGAAGGCGGGAGATTTCATCTGGGAGTGGGGGAGTGGACCCTGTGGGCACTTTTGGAATGTTCTGCATGTGGGTGTAGGGTGTAGTTGTTTCCGAGAGGTTCATACCCCTGGATCCAATGTGGGTCCCCTAGCCCTGCTCACTGTCCTTTCACTGGTCACTCATCTTCCATCCATTCAAGGGGCTGTAGGGTGGCACAGGTCTGAGACAAGGAGAGCACCCTAAAAAAGAAAAATCTTCCACTGGATTCTAGAAAGGCTGCTGGGCTCTGATGGATAAAATGTCTTTACAGCCACCAGGGGCCTCGGGGAGCCGGCTCTTGTGTCTTAGAGGTTGTGATGACGAACCCTGAGAAGTGAGGCTGTGACTCCCATGGGTGAGGAGTCGTGTGAAGAGGACGGAGCGAAGGCACCCGCTTGCTCCCGCCTGTGTCTCTTCACGCTGCTTTGTTCTTATCACGTCAGAGAACCTGAGAGAGCTTCGTAGCTCCTCGGTTCCAATCCCAAGAAGTTCTATAACCCTGTTTTTCTTTGTTCCCTTCCCTGAAAGATAGAAGCACCAGCTCTGGCATCTCAGGGTGCTGCGAAGGTCAAGGCAGGCGTGTAGCATCCTTAAAGTCTGCAAGAGAGAGAATCAGAAGATGGGCTGATTTGTTCTGATGATGACCCTCAGTCTGTGGGGGTGTCCTGATGTGAACAGAGCAGCGACATGTTTGCTGGAAAGTACATGGGGCTTGGAATCAGGAGATTCTTTCCCAGCTCCACGACCTTGAAAAAAAAATCACTGGAGGTCAGAGCTGGAAGAAATGGTTATTTATCACACTGTCAGCCACCAGATTTGATGAAAACAGAAATGGAGGCCCAGAGAGGCCAGGGGATTTGCCTGAGAGCACAAAGCTGAGAACAGAAGCTGGTGGAGGGCAGTGGGTGAAGAGCAGCGAGGGGAGGGGGCCAGGTGAGACCCCTTGGGCCAAGTAGTCAGTCTGCCTTAGCAGCGCCAGCCAAGGCCGGCGGCTGGGACGGGGCTGCATGAGAGGGCCCCCCACAGCTCTCTCTGGTGGGTCGGGGGTCCCAGCTGTGGACAAGGGCTAACGGCACAGGTACAGGGATGTGGGGTGATGGGAAGAAGGGGCCCTGGGGATGCAGATGGGAGGGGAGGCAGGAGCCCTGTGGGTTAGCATGCCTTCAGGAGACTTCCTAAGAAGTTTCTGCTGCTGCTTCTTGAAGTCCAGCTGGTCTTAGTGGGCGCTGGCCCAGGAGAGCATGGCTGGGCAGGAGCCTCCCCGAGGATGCAGAGTCCCAGTGTGCACCCATGGAGGTGGGCACATGGCCCTAGGGTTCCAAGACACTTCAGGGGACAAGTGGTGGCTTCCGAGGACCAGGATCTGGTACAGAGGGGCCCAAGGAGCCCACCCGGACGTCTCTGGGCGTCAGTGCCCCTTTGTTGGGTTTTTGCCATCCCTGCCTGCCCCACCCTGTGACCAGGCTGCCTGGCCCCAGACAGGCGGCAGGCGGTCCAGGGGCACAGAGGGGCTGGGAGGCGGGGCAGCGCTCGAGGCAGCAACCCACAACCACACTCAGCCTCCTCGTCAGTGACCAGTGGGCCGCTGGAAGACGCAGAGGAGGGCGAAGGCGCGGGAGGGGCTGGGAGGGCGGAGGAGCAGCGGGCTGCTGAGTGTTTTCCTGCCATGGGAGCTGCTGTGACCACGAGGAGGAGGATGTGGCCCGAGCCCAGTGTTTCCTGCCTGATAAGCCAGCCCCTCCCCGGGAGCCCGGCCGGGCCCACCTTCACGAAGAGCCCTGCCTAGGGAGGGGCTGGCTGAGGAGGAAAATCACTTCTCCAGATTAGCTGGCCCAGGCCGAGCCTTCCTCCCCCACCCCGGCCCCGGCCCTCCGCGCAGCAGCCACAGGAAATGGGGCTGGGGCCCAGCACGCCCAGAGGTCCCCACCTTCAGAGCACTCAGGCTCCAGGCCCAGGCACTCCGGCCCGGCTCGGAGCCCCGGCGTCCAAGTCCCCCAGGAGCGGAAGCCGTCTTGCTCCAAAGTCAACCATTTCCAAGGAGGGCAGGGACTGCAAAGCTTTCATGTGCTTGTCAGATCTCATGCCTGGAGCTGGGGCCTAGAAAACTGGTCACTTTATTTGCATAGTCAGTCCACGCCCCAGCCCCCTCCCACCTGGCCACTGGTCCGAGGGCACAGAGTGCAGAGGGAGGTGGGCTTCGGAGGCCCCATCCCAGGCTGGCACAGAGGGAAGGGCAGGGGCTGGCCCACTGGAGACCCAGCTCCCACCCTACTCTGCCCTAATAGGCTGTGTGGCCCCCGTGAGTCCTGACCCTCTCTAAGTTTCGGCCGCAGCCTGCAACTGGAAGGGTGAGCCACATAGGAGCTAAGGGCCTCCCAGCATTCATGATTGGTGACTCAGGTCATGGACTCAGGGCACTTCTAGGAGCATCAGGGACTGTGGCCATCCCTAAAATAAGGACTGAGTTCCAGAGAAGGTAGAGGGGCTGCTCAGAGACACATTCACAGACACAAGCCCCACCAGGACTGCAGGCCACTGACACTCAGGTGAGCCTCCCGCCACAACAGCATGGCCCTGCACGGGCCCACTGCCCCAGGCATTCCACCCCCAAGCCGTGGGTGCCACCTCTTTCCCACAGCCCAGACCTGCTTCTTGACTCGCTGTAAAGGCACCCCCTCCACCCTCACTGGGGAGCTGGCTCTTGGTAAGAAGCGTGCACAAAGGGAGTATTTAACACCCAGCACAGAGAAGCACGTGCTCACCTGGGAGAAAACATTTGCCTGGGTGTGGACAGGTCCCCGAATGTGCTCAGGTAGTGTGCACGCTCCCATAGAGGAGCAGGCAGCTCCTCTCCCTGTCACAGTGGGGGCGCGTTGCTGTTGACAGAATGCTTTCGCATTTGATATTTCATGTGATCCTTGCAGCAATCCCGATGGAGGTATAATTATGCCCTTTCATGGTGGCGAGGCTGATGTTCAGGTGGGGCAAAGGGGCAGTGTAAGGTCACATCTCTGGGAGGCAGAGACGAGGACCCCGCCCATGGAGCAGAGGCAAGCTTGCTCTCCCCTGGTTCCTGCCCAGGTCCGTGGGCTGACTCCCAGCCTGCTCCTGGGTGAACATCCACCCTCCACAGCTGAGCCTGCACAGCTGGTGGGCGGCTGGGAGGAAGGTGGGGCATTCTCTGGGCAGCGAGACTGCCTGCAGCCCAGCCGATGGCACAAAGCAGCCCTCCCTCGTCGGGAGTCTCCTGGTCATGGGAGGCTTGAATATGGGAGAGGTGGGTAAAGGAAGGAAGATTGGAGTCTAGGCCTTTACATCTTATGTTCTGCAAGGCTGGCCCAGCCGCTCGTCTGCTGGGTGACCTTGGGCAAGTCACTTTGCCTCTCTGGGCTTCTGTAAATTAGGAGACCTGACTTGACAGTTTCCAGGGTCTAGAATACCCTAGTTCTCTGAGCCTGTGAAAAGGGAGCAAGGAAAGAGGAGAGTTCCCCTCCTCTCTCCTCCTGGCCTCAGCGTGGGTGTGGTCTCTAGGGAGGTGGCAGAGGTGAGTGACTCTGGGCGACGGGTCTCCCTGCACAGAGCTGGAGGGTGTGCTGGAGCTTCAGCTCCTGCATCCAGGCCCTGAACACCTCCCCTGCCCATGGCATCATCCACTCCTGCCTGCCGCCCAGCCTCTGTCGCTAGGTCAGGGCATGAGGTCCCCAGACACCTGGCCTGGCTCCATTCCCATGTGTCACCATGCCCCCGCTCACCTTCTTGGAGGTCTGCCCCACTTTGCCCGTGTCGCCTGATCTCTCTCCCTCTCCCTACAGTGTGTTGGACTGAATAGGATGGAGCAAGAGGCCTTTGTCATCTGAGTCCACCCTTGGAGGTCCTCACGTAACCTGGACCCCAGGAGCACCCTCCCAGCTGGGCAGGACCTGGTGCGGAGGCAGCAGCTGGTCTCCTGAGGGAGGCTGGGCCTTTGTGGCCCATGGAGACTCCTGGACTCTGTCCTCCCAATGCCACACTACTGTCCACCCCAGGCCCTCACCACAGTCCCTCACTGGCTGTCACCCTGAGCCTCTCCCCCTCCAATCCAGCAAGAGGTTCCATAAGGTCAGCAAATGTCACCCTTTGGCTTAATCTGTTGCCTACTTGGTACTACCAATGAGGCGAAGTTCAAACTTCTCAGAGAGGCATTCAGGTCCCACTCCCCTGGCCGGCCTCTTACCCCTGATTCACTCCCCACAGCACACAGCTGTGTTCTGGACACAGCTAATTTCCAAATAATTCCAAATAGAATTCCAAATTTGTTTCCTCATATCCCAGTGCCTTTGCATAGGCCATTCCCTTGGGCTTTCCCCAGGGCATTCCCCCACATCTTTACTCTGTGGATTCCTACTCCTGTCTCAGGACCTGGCTCAAGTGCTCCCCTCTCAGAAAGCCTTTGTACACACCCTCCACCCATTTGACCTCCCCTCTCCCAGTTCCCACCCCAAGTGAGTTTGTGGCCCTATTTTCTGCATATTCCCACAACCCTCTCACACAGCACCCAAGTATGATGCAATGTCTCTGTTTGTAAGCCTCTCTCCTCCCACTAGTCTGGGAACATGTTTATGTGGGAAAGGCATCTTATTTATCTTTGATTCTGTGGGGCCAGGCACATAGTAGGTGTCTAATCAATATCTGTGGATGATGGATCAGCTCCTCAGGGCTGGTCCGCCCTCCGCTCCATGTCTGATCTTAGACCAGTCACTTTATTTCTCTGTGACTCCGTTTTTCTGTCGACAAATTGGTACTGGTTTATGTCAAGAGCTTTCAGATTATAGTAATAAATAGAAGCCATGGGAGTAGCTCAGGAGATGATCAATGATGAGATGTAAATTCCCGATACACCGCCTTTTGATGATCCCCGGGAAAATTTAACTCTATGCTGGCTCTCTGCCGCCTCCTAGCCTGTGTCCATACTCCACCCTTGGCCATCAGTCAGGAATGAAAACTATCTGTGTCATTGTCCCCACCAGAGCAGATTAGGAAGAAAATTTGTGCTGCATGTGAGAAGATAAATTATATTTAATGTAAATACACACACACACACACACACACACACATACACGTCATGGCTTTCCAAGGCCTGATATCAAAGCCGTTGGGATCTTGTGCCCGCTGGCCGAGCCCGATAGGACAGAGAGGGGGGCAGGTGCAATGGTGAGCCTTAGGATTTGTCACAGTGGGAAGCTGGCTGCTGATTCTAAACCAATGGAGATGGTAAGGTCTCTTTGGAAATAAATTTAGCCCTTTGTTAAGTTCCCTTTTCCAGGCCTAATTTAAAACCTTTTCTTATTTCCTTTATTAAACATGTTATGTAGGTACATACAGAAAACTTGGAAATACAGAGACGCAACAACAGAGACAGAGAGACAGAGAGAGGAAGAGATTCCCTATAATCGCACGATGCAAGGATGCCTTCTGTTAACACTGTGTTGTGCTCCTTCTAGACTTTTTCTCCAGGTGTATGTGTGGGCTCACACAAG
Source organism: Equus przewalskii (assembly GCF_037783145.1). Classification (NCBI taxonomy): domain Eukaryota; kingdom Metazoa; phylum Chordata; class Mammalia; order Perissodactyla; family Equidae; genus Equus; species Equus przewalskii. The sequence goes on along the minus strand of NC_091832.1, from coordinate 59,115,208 downwards.
TATTTTTAAACTTTGATTTTTTAAATTTATTTATTTTTGCTGGCGAAGATTGGCCCTGAGCTAACATCTGTGCCCATCTTCCTCTATTTTGTATGTAGGATGCCACCACAGCATGGCCACCAAAGAGTGGTGTTGGTCCACGCCCGGGCCACCGAAGCAGAGCACACCGAACTTAACCAATAGGCCAGAGGCCCCTGAACTTTATTGTAGAATATTGGGATTACATTGTTTCATGAACTCGCTTTTTAAAAAACTGAAAATGCAACCTGAATATGTTTGTGCATCAAGGCACACCTCTTCCTGGGTGATGAGCATTCTGTTGTGGGCTCTTCTAGAAGTCCCTTTATGTTCCCCATGTGACCAGACCCCACGACCGCCCTGCAGTTTGCCCAAGAAGCCTGAGCTGCCCTCAGTGAGGACGTACCTCTTCTCCTCCAGAGCAGTTCAACTGCTCGTCACCCCTGACAAGCAAAGTCTATGCTCCTGACCTTCCGTGGTTTCTCAGCCTTCAGCTGTGCCCCTTCCAGAAGCACAGCCGCCCCTAGGACTCCCTCCCGTGTATGTTCCAGTCACCCCAGAAGCCTGTGGAGCTCTCTTTTCAGGGGTGCATGCTGTGAAAATAAGCAGGCATTGTGTTCCCGTTCTGCATGTAGGTTATATTCTTCCACTGAATACCAGTTTCACACGGCATGTTCCCTGCTCTGCCGCATCGTCTGGACCCCTTCCCACTCAGCTAGCTGCCAGTCAGCTCTGGGGGACAGGGCCCTCTGGCACAGGTATGGCAGGCTCAGACGCAGGTGGTGAGGGACACAGGGATGCTCACTTTCAATGCCACTCGGAATGGCCAGGAGGGAAGTGACTCGTCTGAGGGTTGCTCGGTGAGTCAGCAGCTTGGCCCGGCTGCCCTGAGAGTGCTGGGAATCCGCCCCGGGCCCAGGGCTGCCAGGCCTCAGCCTCTGACGTGCACTGTCTTGCTCAGGGCGGAAACCTCTCTTCCTGGGAAGGAGGGGCAAAGGCCCTGGGGTGCCTCTGGGCCTGGAGATGCCTCCCTCTGCTAGCCACTGCACAGGGGCTTTTGGGTGGCATTTTCCTGTATGTGTCTCCTGTGTCCAGCCAGACTGTGACTATGCAGGACATGGTCTTCCTGTCTCCTGTACCTTTCCAGGTTGAACCCTTGCCAGCCAACTGCTGCCAGGGACAGAAAGTGTGCACAGAGGGCAGAGACTTGGGCCTGGCTCTCAGCAATCCAGTAGCTAGATGTGAGACCCAGGGTGAGTCACTTCATTTCCTTGAGCCTCAGTTTCCTCAGCTGGAAGGATGGGGCTCCTGAGACCCCCTTCCAGAGTGGATGGCTGGATTGGAATTCCGTGCTGTCATCAAATGACTCAAAGCAGGCTTGATCAATGACCGCTTTTCCTTCTGCTTCATCCTGTCCACGCCCATGTGGGAACCACAGGGAAGGCAGCTCAGCCTCACCTCCAGGGCTCTCTTCCATATTCCCCTCCCAACCCTTGTCAGAGGGAAGACGGGCTTGGTAGAGGGGCATGGCGCCTCGGCGAACACGCAATTTAAAGAGTGACAGGGCTTGCTGTGCACATGCAGCTTCAAGCCGGGCTCCTAGTTCCCCTTTGTGAACCTGGAGGACAGGAGACCCCCGGCCTCCTACACAGACATTGTGGGCCCCTGGATTCCAGCAGGCAGCCTCACCTCCCACACTGCCGCCAACTCTACCCATCCCCCCGGCTTCCCAGCAATGAGCCTTTGCTCAGGTTGGTGTTCGTCCAGCTCTGATGCCCTGCCCTCCCCTCCCCCGCTCCGAAGCCTCCCATCCCTGAAGCCTGCCTTCTGGGGATCCTGTGGTCCCTCCTGGGCCCGAGTCCTGCCTCTTCTGTAATGGGTCTGCCTTCGCGTGCCTGTGGGCCGACCGCCTTTTGTTACACGCTGCCCTGTAGACTGAGTATGAGGCGTGTCGACCTCTTGTCTAGATCACACCTCCAAGAGGGAAGGAATCACAGCAGTGTGATGGCCGATCGAGGGCACGTGGTGGAGGGTCAGCGTTAGGTCGGGTGGGCCTCGGTTTGAATCCCAGCAGGTTACTTATTAGCTGGGGAAGCTCCCCGACTCCTCCAAGCCTCAGTTTTCTCATCTGTAAAGTAAGGATAATGAAACGAAATGCCTTGACAAGTCCTCAGTATTAAGTGAGAGATGATTTTTATTTGCTATTTTTGCAGTCTCCTCTGTGCTTGCACCTTCTGGGGGATCCAGAAATGCTTCCGAAATGGGAAGCAACACACATTGATGGGCTGGAGCCCATGTGACTGGCAGGCCGTGCAGCTGGGACAGGCACAAATGTGGTGCAGGCAGAGCTGCCCATTGAGGCCTTACTGGTTCCAGCCTGAGCTCCTCCCCCATGCTGACATCTTCAGCCCTTTCATTGGCTCCCTCTGCTCAGTTTTTGAAGAGTTTCCAACAGCCGCTCAGATTGGAGGGTGGCATTTCCGGGAACAAAGACACTGGGAAGGCACTTTCCTATGGGGAAGTCAGCCCTTCCTGTGCTCCTCCAGCCAGCATCGCATGTGGTAGGAGGGTCTGGCACAGGAATCTGAGCCCTGGGTTGGTGTCTGCCCTGCCACTGACCCTGACGGTGACCTTGGGTAAATCCCTTCCTTTCGCTGAGACTCACTTTCCTCAGCTGTAGTGTGAAGGGGCCGAGGTGACTTACCTCCGGGATCCCTTCAGCTCCAATGTTCTATGACTTTGAGGTCAAAACACCTTCTAGTCTCAAATAAATTAGTATCCAAGTAATATTTTATTCTGAAATTTCAGAGTGACAGCAGCTGTTTGGGTGGATGGAATATTACTGTTGAGTAATAGCTGGTAGCATTAATTAATTAGCTTGCATAATTAACCACTTATTTAACTCTTCATTTATCTAGTGTTCTGTGCCATTGATGTGGCAGATCAAAGATGGCTAAAAATACTCTGTCATCCCTGCACTGAGAGGTATGTCTCTTTTCCCACTCCCCTTGATTCTGGGCTGGGCCTAATGCTGCTTTGACCAATAGAATCCAGTCTCTTGCTCAAAGATGCTCTGCCTGTTCTTTCCATTTTAAGACAACTATCAGCTCCTGCTTGCAACCAGCCTCCATGTTGTGAGGAAGCCCAAGCAGCCATGTGGAGAGGCCCATGTGGAGAATCTAGGCTCCAAGTCAACAGTCTCAGCTGACCTCCCCGTCAACAGCCAGCATCAACTTGCCGGCCATGGAGGTCAAGCATCTTGGAAGTCGATCCTTCAGCCCGACTTGAGCTGTCCTAGCTGATGCCACGTGGCGCAGAGACAAGCTGTCCACAGGAGCCCTGCCCGTACTGCTAAATCATGATTGCTGTTGTTTTAAGCCACTAAGTTTGGGGCCAGTTTGTTATGCAGCAACAGATACCTGAAACAGAGCTAGTGCTGGAACATGGGAACTCAAAGATGGAGACATGTGTCTTAGCCTACGTTCCTCTCAGAAGCAGACCTCACTCAAAGGTTTGCTTGCAGTGTGTGGTTTCTTTGGGAAGTGATCTCAGAGAGCAGGAATGAAGACCAAAGACAGGAAGTTAGAAAAGCCAATTTGAGGTTTGTCCCTGTGTCGTCCACCACTCCTGGTGATTGGTGCTTGATCCCACTGGGGTCTTCTGAGGAGCCCCATAGAGCGAGTCTCAGAACTCTCTGCATGAGGGATGAAAGGGAGAAGCATTCAGGAAGGCGGGCTCCAAACTGCCATTGACCAGGCTGCTTCATGGGATGTTAAACCCCCTGCACTTCTAGGATGTATATGTGTGAATGTCACACTGGTTCCTGACGGTGCTGCATGCTGTGACGTCAGAGAAGTCCCCTCGCAGGAAGCAGAAGACATCTGGCATATGCTGGAGATGAGGTGTTGTCAGGATGCGGTGGACAAAATCTGCACAAGGACAGTTTTCTGTAGCCTTGGCTGGAGCCAGAGGTGAGGCCGTGAGAATGGGAGGTGGCCCATAAGAGGTATCCAGGATGACATGGACCTTTGAGAAACTGGCCATGTTGCCCCTTCTCAGCATGTGGGCAGTGGCTATTCCATGAAGCTGTCAGGCTATCTTGGTTGTGCTGAAGGCTGGAGTTATTCTAGGCTTTGCATCCCAACCACCAGCAATCTCCTGGTTCAGAGTTTGAAATTGAGTCTCTTCCCCATGCCTAAGACATCCACCTGGTATTGTCCTCGGCACAGTAGCTACTGGCCCAAGTGAGTGCTTGTTGCAAAGAGTTTCGAGCAGCACTGCCCAACTTTCCCCAATAGCTCTGTCCTTGTTAGAAAAGTTCCAAGGCCTTTGTCCACCTGTCTGGCCTAAATCGTTCACAAAAACATTAGAGGCATTTGGAGTCTTCCAAAAGAAAACACCTCAGGCCAGCTTACAGGAGAGCCTCTGGGCAATTTCAAGCTATTCCTCTGTGGCAGGGGTCATGGAGACGGCATTTCCAGATTCGGCTGGAAATCTGAAACTCATAGGAAGGACGACCTCCTGAGAAACTCTTCTGGGATGATGGGGCCTGGAGAACATGGTCTTACTGTATCAGGTTCAGCAAGCTAGGTCCCTGTTCTCGCTCTGGCCCAGGTGCCATGGAACCTTGGCTGGAAGCCACGTTGCCACGTTCTTAGGATGCTGGAGCAGGAAGGCGCCTCAGAAAGGATACACGGGTTACCTACTCCTTACCTAAAAAATGTCGGCACTGGGAATGGCCTCTGCTTCCTCAGCCTTTTGAGTAGGTATAAAAGAACTTTACAGAAAATGTCAGAAAGCCCTTTGGGCTCTTTGGAGGACATTTTACAAGTATTACTGTGAAGAACTATAATAATAAAACATTAATGGTGGACAGAAGTTTGGACTGAATGCATTTTATGGGAGACGCCCTATTGAGTGAGTGGGAATGATGACACTGCTGTTGGGTGACGTTTTCTCAAGAGGGGATTATGAGGATTGGAAAATTCTGTTTAGCGTCACTCAAATCCTCCATTTGACTCTGTGTGTACAAGTTCCCAGAGGAGAGGTTGTGTCCCCATGGCCCTAAATAGTCTTCCACCTAAGAGTAGATGCTGTAGTCTGGCTCAGAGTCCAGAATAAAAGGCGTGGTTTATACGCAGCAGCCATCACACATGTGGGCAGGGGCTGTCTTGGCTATGGGGATCATGCCCTTGGGGGTGGTGGATGAGACAAGAGTTCTCATCTAGAGGGTAGAAGTTCTTTTTGCTTCTGTCATGGCTTCACCTCCTATTAGTCAAGTGACCTTGGGCAATCATTTTACCTCTCCGAGCCTCAGTTTCCTCATCTGTCACCGAGGAAGCGTTCTCTGCCCTGCCTGTCTTATTGACCTCAGTCAGATAATGGGTATGTGCACATTGGCTCAAACCACTGATGGTGGAGCTCCCTCCCAGGGTGACTGGATTAAGGTGCAATCTCTCCATCAATCTCTCCTCTTTCTCTTCTGCTTCCCTTTGCGTGTTGTCTTCCTTCGCTCAGGCTGGAGTCACAGCTACAGGCTGCTCTAGCCTCTTAGGATTCTTACAGCCTCACAACCAAGAGGGAGACATAGAAAAACCAGCTGATTTTTCTGCCAGCTCTAGGTAGGAAAATCTCTGAATCGATCAGCATGGCTGGGGGTGTGGTGGGTGCGGTGAGGAGAGTTATTTTGATTGGTTCAGGTTGGGTTGTGCGCCCATGCCTGGCCCAATCACTGTGGCCAAGGACAATGGAGTACTATGATTGGTCCACTTGAGGAATGTGCTCACTCTTTAGCCAAGGAGGGAGGCTCTGTGGCTGGGAGTCCCGGTCAGAGCCATCTGATGGGGGCAGCAGGGGGAGAACAGTTCTTCAAGGACGGAGCTGTTGATCTGGGCAGTCAAAACTGTAAATGCCCACCGAGATACATGGCTACTTTGTAAGCCTATCTGTACGCCAAGTACCTGTAAGGTGCCATCAATATTTCTATTGTTAGCCCTGTACCTGAGTTTCTGTGAGGAGGACCAGGGAGGGGACCCTGCTCCACTCTGAGTACTGTGGCCAAGGAGGATGGGCACTTGATTTCTTACCCATCACGGAAAATTCCAATGCCTGATGATAAAACAGCTGTCCCCTTTGAATCAGAGAACACAGGAGGAATTCCCATCGGGGTTCTCCTTTTCTACTTGATCCATGTGGCCACTCTTTGCTGAACAATTTGCTGAACAAACTGCACGTTTGGCAATGAACTTGAGTCTACACACAAGCAATGTCCCCAATACCGTATGAAGGTCTAAAGAGACACAACAGAGGTACAATGGTTCCTGGCTCTCAAAGCTAGTTGCAGGCTAGCAGGCAGTAAGCTGGCAGCCATGGAACAGCGGTGCAAAGAGACGAGTGCTCAGGAGTTGGGGGATAGAGGAGGTGGGAGGCTGGCGGGCTTGGGATTCCTGGACTGGGGAGAGGAAAGGCCCTGCTTTTGGGGACTTCTCCTCCCCACCCCCTACCACTGCCAGGCCACCAGCCCTTGAAAGGCAGTAAAATGTGGAGGCAAAGAGCGTGAGCTCTGTCTAGACTGCCTGATGTTATTCAACCCCTGACCATCAGTTTTCTCATCTAAAAAATGGGGATGATAAAAATAATACCTACTTTACAGGATTGTCATGAAATTAGAACTATGTTACTCCATGTCAAGTGCTTAGAAGAGTGCCTGGCACACAGTAGGAGCTCAGCTTGTATACCTTCACCGTCTGTGACATCAATCTTCACTTGTTTACTCATTGATTCTCCCTGCCCGCTAGATCAGAAGCTTCCTGAGCAGGGACTTTTCATGATCAGTGCAGAATTGTCAGGGCTCAGAATAGTCGCTGGCACACAGCAGGCACTTATGAAATAGTTGTGTAATGCATAAATGATAGCTAATATTATACTTGGCTTGAATAATTTTAATAGCCTCCTTCCTGGTCTCCCTTCTCCCGGCCTCTATACCTCTGAGCATTTTGCTCCCCTGCCGAAAACCTTTAATGGCGCCCTGTTCCACAAGAGTCCGCGCTCCCTAGCCCTTTCCTGGATGTTGGCCCCACCCTGTGTGCCAGTTCTTTCACTTGCTGTTGCTCCAGTCCCTGCAGTCACCTCCCACAGCCTGCATCTGTCCCGGCTCCTGCTTTCTCTCCTCCAGCCCAGGGCCTTGGCATATGCTTTCTCGTTCTTTCTATATAGCTCACTTTCCCCTATAGCCCCTCAGTTAGAATCCTCACTATCTTTCAAAGTCAATTTCACACTGTCCTTCATTTGAGAATCTCTCCCTGATTTCCTCCCATAGTCCTAAAGGTTGCCTTGTTGTGTGTCTATTGTAGCACTTGTCTCTTTCTTCCTTGCAGCAGCGTCTGGTCGCTGTGTATACACCCTCCTCCTATTTCAGATGGTAAGCTCACTTGGGACACTAATTGTGTCTTGTTCATTTCTCTATGTACACGACCTACCCCAGTGTCTGGCATACTGTGGGCACTTCCTATGTGCCTGTCCAATAGCCTCAGTTGTAAAGTTTCTGACACCCCAAAGTGACCTGAGCTTCTTATGGCCTTCATATCACACATCCCAATAGGGAGTGACTCGTTTATTTGTTTACTCGTTTGCACGTGTCTGGCGTTAGAAGGTGAGCTCCTTGAAGGCAGGACCTTGACTGTCCTGTTGACCCTGGGGTCCCTGGTGCCTAACAGAGTCTGCTTGGGACGGCCGGTCAGGTGACATCTGTGAGATGGACGAGTGGCTGCCCTGGCTCCGAAGGACAGCATCTTCACGGCAGGAGTCTGATGCTGTTCCAAGTTGCCCTCCACCCCCTCCTGTCCCTCCTCCACCCGCATTTCTGCTCTGCCCCTCTTGGTGCAGGTCTGACTTCTCACTGCCCACCGCCAGGTCTGGGTCCACGTCTGCTCCGTAGTTTGTCTTTTCAACTTTAGTGAGAACGTTGCTTTGATCAACCTTTACATATTTGAGGTGATAGTATTATCACCCCCAAAACAAGTACTTTTACCTTTTGTGTTGAACTCTTAAAAAGTGGATTTCCAGTAGTATTCGCAATATTGAGAGATATTTCACCTTGAACAGGATGAATGTCCAAAAGCCTTACTTTGATTGCCTGAATTAGATGAGAACAGGGAACTGTCACTGCAATTGACCGTTTCCCTACTGAGACATCCGATTACACTAGTATAAAAGTGGGGCCGTTTAGCCATGAGTGACGTTCTCTCGATGGTGCTGTCACTTCACTCGGGCCTAGGGTGTGAGAAAACTTGGAACTGACAAATGTACTGGACAGGGTTCTCCAGAGAAACACAACCAATAGGATATAAATATAAAAATATAAATATATTATATACTGTTATATATATACTTATTATAAGGAGTTGGCTCACGTGATTATGGAGGCTGGCAAGTCCAAAATCTTCAGAGCTGATCTCTCAGTTTGAGCCTCAAGGCTGTCAGGCAGGAAGAATTCTCTCTTAGTCGGGGGAAGTCAGTATTTTGTTTCCTTCAGGCCCTCAACTGATTGGATGAGGCCCACCCACATGAGAGAGGGCAATTGCTTTACTCAGTCTACTGACTGAACTATTAATCTCATCCCAAACACCCTCGCAGACACCCCCGGCACACTGTTTAACCAAGATTTTAGACGGTCTTCCTAAAGGTACTGATGACCTTTGAGTTCGATGCTGATGCTTCTTGAGCAGACATGGGTCCTGCCTCTTATAGAATCGGTGACACCACAGTGGTTCTCAGGGTGGATGGTAAACACAGACAACTATTTTGTGCATGTTACAGTTCAAGATAAGCATTTTGTGCGCGTTATTATTAACTTTCTTGAAAAAGGGAAAGTTAAGAGACTTACATTTCCATTACTGAGGCACTTTCCTTTGTTGTCGAACTCATTGCTCCTGAGGATTTGTTGAAAAATGAAGATGCCATCGCAAACACAGAGATGAACAGCTGTCTGTTTACGTTGTACAGTAAGTCGCAACGTCGCTGCAGCAGGGCGGCTCCGCCACTGTCTGTGAGCCCTTCAGCAAGGTCCCTGCACATGGTGCAGATGCCCTCGCCTGCCACTCCCACCTCCCCTGACCCCGGAGCCTGGGGGCCTGGGGGCTTCATGCATCTCGTGGCACAACTGGGAGGAGCAGCAACACCGAGTCCGTCTCTTAGCCCTGCCCTAAGGGGAGAGTCAGCCGTCTGTCCTTAGTGGCCTGCATCTGCGTGCATTTACGTCCCAGGGAGAGCCACACACGCTGTCCTTGAGAGGATGACACCGAGTAGGGGAAGGGTTGGGAAGGAGAGTCAGGTCAGCCCTTATCGTCTTCCGGATTTTGCCTGAGTTTAGGTGAAAACTCGCTCATTGCACATGTGGGTCTCACACTGAGAAAGGCAGTTGTGGCAGAAGCTGGAAGCACAAGCAGAGGGTCCCCAACCTATCCTGGCTTCGGTTAAAGCAATTCTTAAGAGGACTCCATTAAACAATGACAAACCAGGCAGGACACCAGGACAATAGGAGTCAACCAGGCCCTCCCGGACAGACCTCACCTATGGGGCACTTCATCCCGGACTCCAAGGGGTGCTCCAATCTCAGCTCAGTTCTGGGGCATTTTCTCAGTTTGGGGTTTCTACGCCTGGGTCCTTGCCGGAACATGGGGCACAGCAGGGAACCTACATTCGCACAGTAGACCCAGGGTCCCCTAGGAGTTGCTGCAGAAGGCTGCTCAGAGCTGCTTCCTCAGGTGGGTGAGAGGGAGGGGTTCTCAGTGGGACCACCCATTCTCCATTCCCACCTTGATGTAGAAAGCCTAGTTTTTTAAACATCTGCACCTACTGCGTAGCTGAAACTCTAGCTCCAACCCCAGGCTTTGCAAGTTAGGGGGACAAGCCACCCTTGAGGGTGAGGGGGCCCCTGCAGGCTGAGTGTGTGGACTCCAGGATCCAGGGGCCACCTTCTCCCCCTTTCGGCCCCTGCAATACCCACCCGCTCATTGGCAGCTTGGCTGGTGCTAGGAGGATGCCTCTGGCCCGGTTGGGGCTCCACCCATGAGGGTGGTGACTGGGGGCTCCCATGGCAGGAGTCTTCCTGGGGAAGGCCCAGGTCCAGTGGGGAGGACAATGCCAGTCGTCCATTGCCCACAGGTCAGGGTCGGGATGGTCTGAGTCTGAAAGTGTTCAAAGTCTCAAAGGTCCTGAGGGTCTCTTGGGGCTCTGGCAGAGCAAGACTGGGACACTGGGTGTGGGTGTGGGTGTGGGTGTGGGTGGGATGTTTGAATCTCCCTCAACTTGGGAGAAAGGTGAGGCAAGAGGGAGCTTTCATCCCTTTTTACTTAATCAACCCAGCCCAGGGTCAACCCAGACTCCCAGTGCCTTCTGGACACTCCAGCAGTGCTCGCAGCCCTGTTTGTTCCTGGGTTGGCCAGTACACCTGATTTTCTCCTCCTCCAGCATGGGGGTCACCGGAATATGGCCTGGGCTGGAGCAGTGCTCACTTGCCCCCTCCACCTCCCCCTAAGCATGCACACACACACACACACACACACACACACACTCTCTCTCTCTCTCTCTCTCTCGATGCACTCACACAGGCTACAGGGGTGTTTGGGGTCCTGGTCAGGCCTTGACAGGATAGGATGGCAGCTCTCGCACTTCCCTCTGGGCCATAGCGGTTTCAGCCGCACAGGGATGTGGATGCTAAAAAATGTTTATGGAGTCAGGGATGAATCGATGAATGAATGGATGAAAAATTTAGGAAAAACCTGGAACCTCCTTCCTCTGTCTAAAGAGGTATCAGGAAGCTTATCAAACCTCTCGGGGGAGAAACATCCCCCCTGGGCATCAAGGTAGACGGGGAGGGAGAATCTGGAACAGTGCTCCCGCGGGGCCCACTTGCCAGCCAAGGGTCTGCTGTCTCTTGGACTTCTCTCAGAGGGCTCCAGGGCTGGTGACATGCCATGCCCTCTCCGGGGCTTCCTCTCTCTACCTGAATCCAGCCTGGCCTCCAAAAGCAGGCTGACTTTACCTGGAATCACATAGCCCCGGGCACATCTTAGGTGGCGAGACCCAGAGAGCAGCTGTGCAAAGGAGAGCTGGGCGTGATAGAGAAGGGAGCCTGAGGGATGGGGGTATCACCCAGTGGCCCATCCCATCATGAGCAGGGAGCATGGGGCAGATGACAGAGCTGGACAGAGCAGGTCACTGGCCTGGGAAGAGGCAGCGAGTGGTAACGTCCTTTCTGCCCTGATCTCAGGGCCACAGTCCCCAGTCAATGCTACGTCTGCAGTAAGCCAATAACTACAGGATTTGTGCTGCTCTTTGCAGGAGGCACAGTGCTGCAGGGGAGCGAGCACAGAACCCAGAGTCCAGAGTTGTAGCCCCAGTTCTTTCACTGCCTCGCTGTGTGACTTTGAGTTGGTCCTCCACCTCCTTGAACCTTGAACTCCTTGCAAAATGGGAGTAGCAAACCTTGCTTCATCTCTCTCCTAGGATGTTAGAGTAGGAGAGGGGCCTTAGACAGCAGCCAGCAGCTCTTCCACTTGAAGAAGAGACAGCTGGGGCCCAGAGACAAAAGGGACACGGGCAAGGTCACGCAGTAGACCAGTGGGAGAGCTGGGTTCAAAGCCAGGTCTCTGAGTGCTCGGACTGCGCTTGTTTCCCTGCCTCCGTCTACACAGTGTCGATTCTCAGAGAAGGAAGAGTTTTCCGGAGGCTCGCGGCTCTGGGTCATCCAGCAGGGAGACCAGCACGCACAGAGCAGGCTGCGCTCAGTCAGTCCTGTTGTACGAATCTCAGAAAGGAAACAGAATCTCAGGCCCTGGGGTCTCTCCGTGCCAGCATGGGATACCTCCTGGTGTCTGCTGTCACCCTCGCCCTTACCTGCTTAAACTCACTGGTGGTAGTTCTGTCCTCAGCGTCTAAGCTGAGTCAACAAGTGCTGTTTGCCTGCACACTGAGCACAAAGCTCCGTGCTGAGCAGAGAAGGACAGCTTTCTTCCGCTGTGTGGGGAAAATCCATCTGCGTTGGATTTTCAGGCGGTGGAAGATGGTTTCCAAAAAGAAGATAGAGAGAAGATGGTGGGTGTTGTTATGCTTCTTTTAATTGTAAGAAATCTCTGATCTCTTGGTGCTGAGCGCATGGCAGGAGGCTTTCCTGGTTGTCAATGGCTCTTCCTCAGTCACAGCCCCAGGGCCTTCTCCTTCTTTGCTTTCGCCTTCTTCTCTTGGTTTGGTTTGGAGAACTGAGGAGACCCCTCTGGCCCTGGCTGAGCAGTGACTGAGAGGGGGAAAGGGATAGGGGCGTTGAGATTTAAAGTCTTCTTCTGAAGTCTCAGGTCCAAAATATCAAAAGTCGTCTGGATCTCATACTGCAGCAGCTCCTTCAGATGCTCCATCTGGATGCGAATGGCCTCGTTGATGAGATTTTCTAACTCCTGGAAGAAACAGGACATGGCTGGTGAACGGGGCTCTGGGGAAGGCTGAGGCTGTCGCAGACAGAGTTCCTCGACAGGATCCAATTCTCAACTCAGCCCCCTCCATTTTCTGTGTGCTAGGACCGTCCGTGCCCCCTCCAGGTCTCCTCTGCGCCCTACTCTGTGCGCTGGGAGGCTGACTTATAAGGGCTGCGTCAACTGGCTACCTTGACCTCTGACTTCTGATTGAGTTCAGCCAATGGGAGGTCCTGGAGGAGACGGGAGGATGGGAGGAGAGTGAAGCCTCTCACCCTCTTCCCGAACAGCTGTGGGTTGGCCATGACCATGGTCTCCTTCTACAGGCATGCCTGCTGTCCCAAGGCCCTCTCCTACAGCTCCTGCTCTCTTTTTAGGTTCCAGTGATGGCTTCATTCCCTCTCCCTCAGGTCCACTCTGGCAATCACCATGTTTGACTGTGTCCTTTAGTACTACCTTGTTCTGGGCCCATACAGTTCCAGATCCCCTACTTTCTGGTCAACGCAGGTTCCAGTTGGAGATCAACCGCCTTCCTTCCCCTCCTCCCCCATCTCATCCTCACATCTCAAAGTTCTGGGAGCAGGCTCCATCGGACAGACAGGGGAAAGTGCTCAGAGAGTGGGCATGGCCCCCAACTAGTCAGCCACAGGAAGAAGGGAAACTCAGCCACCATCCACCATGTTAAACAGGAGAACCTCTCTGTCATCTTAATCCGGATCATGGCATCATGGAACCCTGGAGCTATGGACCAGGTAACTGCATTTTTCCAAGCTCCCTGCCTGAGCAATCCAACAGCAGAGGAGAGTTCATGCTTGTCCCGAGGACGCCGGGGGACACGCTTCGAGCATCCAGTTGCCTAGAGGACATTTCTTTGAGATCTCGTATTTTGACTTAGAGTCTCATACAAAATCTTGCATTTACCTCAGAGCGTCTCCTTGGTTGTTTTTATGTAAAAATAACGTTCTTCCCTTAGGTCCTTGGGAAGGATTGTGTTCCGAGAGGATGCACCATGTTTGTTCTGTGGTGTGAGTGTGCCCAGCTCAGGCACACCACCAGGGGCACATAGCAGAGGGGACTCCAGCCCACAAGCTCCACCAGGCAGGGACCAGCAGCAAAGTAAAGGAAGCCGCAGGGTAGCTGGGGGGCAGCAGGGAAGAGCATCTGTGTGGGGGAGCAGGAGCCGGAGGAGAGGCAGCTCCTCCCACCCCAGGCCTTGCCCACATCTTCCAGAGTAAGGTGCCCCGAAGGAGGTGAAGACAGGCTATTGCTTGCGTTCTGTCAGGTCCCCGCTGGACGTCTTAATGTACTAAGATTATGTAGCAGCCCAACGTGCTTTTCATCTATCTTAGAAGAATATCATTCATTCTATTCTATTAATTGTTCTTTAGAGATTTTTCCAATGTTTTATATGTATTTAAAAGAGAACTTCCCAGTGCCATTCACTCTGGCTGACAATTCAGAAGCCAAACCCTTTTGGAACACACAGACCTGCAATGCCGTACCCCCATGCCAGCACCACCCCCTCCCCAACACATGCACACGTGTATATACACACACACGCACATACTTGTTTCTTTGTTCAAGGATGATGCAACAATGATGATATCAGTGCCTATGTATAGTTAAAAAATAAATTTAGACTCAGCCAGGCCCTCGAGAAGTTGGCTGCCCTGGGCCCAGCCAGTCATCATTTACTGAAGAGCTGGCCATGGGAGACTCTGGCTCCTGGAGCCCGAGTCGTCCTTGAGACCCATCAAGACAGCAGCCCACTTTCTCAGATCCACAGACCAGACTTTTCTAGGTTGACCCTGGACCACTGGCCCTACCCCTTAGCCTACCTCACCATATCACCCACCCTGAGCTGTCCCTCATGGCCCTTCCTTTATCGTCCCCCGAGGCCTTGATGGATACTGGCCCTGCAGGCAGACGAAGGGCACAGAGAGACTGTGGTGGAATCTGTCACCAATCGAAGATGCAGTGAAAAGAACTTGGACTTTCGGGTTAGGCAGACCTTAGCCCAAATGTGAATTCTACCACGTGCTAGCTCAGTGACCGTGGGCGGGTTGATTACATTTTCTGAGCCTCAGTTGTCTCATCATTAAAATGGGGACATGAATTATACTCACAGGGACGTTTTGTGAAACGTGCACACAAAGTGTGCAGTAGATGCTCAGTGACTGTCTGTCTCTTTTGCCCCCTCCCTGTGTGCAGACAACTGGATTCTGCCTGTGCATCCGACTCCAGCCTGGACGTTCTCTTGGCAGGAACGGGCGTTTGCACGTGGCAGATGAGCATCCTCCCCCCTCGCCAGCACAGCCTTACCTCTCTCTTCAGAACCTGGCTCCGCTGCCAGGACCTCTCCGAGAACATGCTCTCTAGCAGGTGCTCCTGCTCCAGGTGCAGTGCCTCCTTCAGGAGCAGCACGTTGGTGTGCTTCTGTGCCTCAGCCAGGCTGAGCTCGCCCACCTGCTGCTCGTGCTTCCAGGTTTCCCTGTCCACGCCCTCAGCCAGCGGGAGGGGCTGGGGCGGCACACACACCACCAGGTGGGTGACGGTCAGGTTGACTTCCTGGTCCTGGCCCAGGACATACTGGTAGAGTCTGTAGTGGTAGATGAAGGTGTTGTGGAAGTAGTCGCAGAGGTCCACCAGGTGCATGGTGTTGAACTGTCCCTGGTAATCTCTGAGCTTGTTTCCCAAAATTGTCACAGCCTCAGTGATGGAGGAGCCTGTGGGCACAGAAGGGCCAGGCATTGAGTGTGAACCAGGGTAAAGCTGCATCAATAGCTGATCAATATAGGCTCTGACCCCAGAGCCCAAGTCCTACCAGCTAGTCTATATTACTATTTATTAGCTCCTGAAAGCTATGTAGTGTATCACATTGCCCTTTTTACCTTGGCTTCTAGGAAGCTCAGAGCCAATTTTATGTAGCAATTTACATTTATCCCATTTTTTCTTATATGATTATCCCACTCCTTACCTATATTTTAACTTTTAGCTCTTGTTTTAAAGACTTAGTTCATTTGTGCTTTATATTGTTTCCACTTCAAACCCTTTGGGAAGGAGATGAGAGTGTAATAAGGGGATTCTGATAAAAGTGGAGCGTGAGATGATGGAGAGACAGAGGTCCAGGTGACCATTGTACTGAAGACTTGTGTCACCGTCAGGCAAACTTTGTTTATACCGTGCAGACATCAGCTCTGAGGGGAGCCTCACGGGCAAGGATCCTCAGAGGGTGGGCCTTCTTCCCCATCTGCTCCCGTTCACTCCTCTTCCCGCCACTCCATCAGAGGCACAGGGTAGTGGGCAGGGAGGCAGAACTCACATATGACTGAGTCTTAACACAGGGGGTGGTTCAGTAAAGGATCAGGGCTAAGCAATGTGCGTGCTCTGGGGAACAGAACCAAGCAGAGAGAGAGGCGAGACAAGGGACAGAGAGAGAGCATGGTCCCTGTGTGAGGAGACCTGGGTCCTCACCCAGGCACCATCCCTGAGGCACACTGTGAACTCATCTGAGGCTCTCCTGTTCCCTGGCTCAGTGTCCACCTCTGCAGGATGGAAGCTTGGGCCAGGGTACCCCCAAGTCACCTGCTTTTGTGGATCCCCCATTTCCATCTCTGGAGACGGAGACCAAGTGCTGAATGTAGGGAGGCTGGCTTCCCTCCTGGAGTGGAGGCCCACCTGCCTTCAGGTCCCCTCCCTTGTCTCCCCTGCATGAGTCTCTCACCCCCTCTCCCCCGCCCTGGCAGCTAGGGTGCTCCCTGCTGCTTCAGGAGTGGCTGTCTCAGGGTCGCCCACACGGTTGTTTTTCAAGTCTTCCCCACCCCCATCCTATGTTCACTTTGGCTCCTCGCTCTTGGCCTTGAGTGGGAGCATTTACCGTAAATCTCCCCAGAGTACCAAGAGGGTAGAGGCATCGCTGTCTCAGAGAAATATCAGCACATGGAGCATCACTCCACTTTGAGCTTTGTGAGAGTATGCTGGAAAGTGTCCTTTGGATTTAGGCTTCAGTCTCCTGAGGGAGGGAAGAATGGAGGCCTCTGTGTCGTGCAGAATTAAAGGGGGGTGGGCTGCGCTTTCCCCTTCTTTCAAGGGAAATCAGCAGGCTCAGAGGCCTGAGAGGGTGCTCCAGTCTCAGGGTAGCATAGGGGAAGGGCACTGGGTTGGGAGGCCTCAGACAGCCCTGTCCCTTCCTAGCCTTGACACTTGGGCCTTCGCTCCCTCAAATGTAAAATGGGGGATGATTGTACATACTTTGTAGGATTGTTGGGAGGATCAAGAGGGATGACATATCCAAGTGCCTTGTACAGAGCCTGCTACAAGGTAATAATCAATAAATTCTGGAGGAGAAGGAGTTTGTTTCTGCCCTGTGAGAAAAGTCTCTCCTGGCCCATCTATCCTTCCTTCCCTCCATCTCTCCATCAATCTGTTCATCCATCTATCTCTCCATCCATCCATTGATCCATCATTCATGCATCCACCTCTTCATCCATTCATTCATCCATCATCTATCCAACCATCCATCCATCCATCTCCATCCATCCATCCATCACTCCATCCATCCATTGATCCGTCCATACATCCATCCAAGATTAATTTGTCAAACTCTTACTGAGCATCTATTAATTACTAGGCACTATGCTAGGTTCTGGCAATACAATGATAAATAAGACACATCCTTTGCCCTCAAAGTGCTTACAGGAGAGATGCGCAAGCAGATGTTACAGTACATGGGTAAAGAGGAACAGAATCAGGTGAAAGACAATGCTCCGTTGAGGATAGGGGTTTTCTTGGAGAAGATGACACATGAGCTGTATCTCAGGAGCTGAGTGAGACTGAGCCAGAAAAGACGGTGGGGGAGGCACTTCATGGGTACAGCGTGAGTGAGAGCAGAGAGGCAAGAAGCTGCATGGCATGGGTGGGGAACAAGACAGGGTTTGTTGTTGTTGGCGCCTAAAGATGGAGGCAGAAAATGGCAAGCTTTGAGGGGAGAGGTGGGTGGAAGACAGATGGGAGGGCCTTGAATGCTGTGTTCAGAAGCCAGGGCCTTGAATCCTTGGCAGTGCAGGGCCTGCCCAGGGGTGTAGGCAGGTTGTAGACGTGGTTATGCTTGCCTTGAGCTCAGTCACATTGACGGTCATGTGGTGGCCTGTGGGGAGACAGTGACCCAGTCCAGGTGGGAGTTGCCGTGGTCTGAGAGTGCCAGGCCAGCAGGCGTGGGGGAAGGAGCAGAATGAGAGGCAGGACTGAGGGTCAGATGTGGGGCGTGATGGAGACCTGCACGACTCCTGGGTTCTTATGAAGGACACGTGGGGAGTGGTGGGGCTGCCAACAGAATACAATACAGGTGGACGTTCACCTCCAACTTGACCCCTGCCCTCAGAGAGCTTCTGATCTGGGGAAGAGGAGACAGTTGGCAGATGACATCCACCTCTTAATCTCAGCCCCAGCTCAGGGCTCTGTGCACTGTCGGAGCCGACAGATAGTGAGTGAGTAAAGGGACACATTCTGATACGTTAAGTGCAGTGAAGGGGCTGTTCATTTATCCACTCAACAGATATTTTTTTAGGGGCTTTCCATGTGCGCAGAACTCTTCCAGGTCCCAGGGAGGCAGGGAAGGGATAGGGAGAAAGCACACAGCTGGTGTAACTCTGCTCAGTGCCACACAGGGCTGGGCGGGCACCCAAGAGGAGGAAGTGACCTTCTCAGGGAAGTCAGGGAGTGGTTCCCTGAGGAAGTGATGAAGGAGCTGAGACGGGCAGTATCAGAGGAGTTACTGGGCAAAGAGAGGTGAGAAAGAGTGAAGCAGGCAGGGAGGACAGCGTGTGCAAAGGCCCCGCGATTGGAGAAAGCATTGCACATTTGAGGAACTGAAAAGTTAGGATGGCGAGTTGGTATGCTAGAGAGCAACCAGTGTGGGGGCCACCTCGTTCTCAATGAGGCTGGGAGGTGAACAGGGACTGGGCAGTGCAGGGCCACATAAGCCCCTATGGGAGGAATTTGGTCTTCATCCTAAGATGCTATTAAAACAATGACCCTTTCAAGACATGAGTCAGATCATGATCTGCCTGTCATACTTTACACTGTGAAAGCTTAAGTTGTCCAGAGGCCCATCCATCCCTTCCTTCTGACTCAGTTTCTCCTCTCCCCCTCTCCCTCTGCTCCTGGCACACTGGCCTCAGCCCAGGATGCCGTTCCCTACACAGGACTCTCTCCTCACCCCCAGGAGTGCCACGATCCCACAAAGGCCTCTCCAGCCACCCCACCCCACACCCCCTAGAAACTAGTTATTTTGCCATATCAAGCAAAAGTTGAAAGTTACGTTTAATGAAAATAATTTTTAAGAAATTAATTTTGTCAATTGTTTTGCTAGGAAAACAGATTTGAATGATCTTTTAAGATTTGATTGCATTGCTATGATCATTATATATTTATATAAATTGCTTATGGAATTTGACATATGTAATTTTTGCATGTGTTATTTGACAATTACAATTTATGTAAGTAAACAAATTACATCAAAAGTTACTCAGAGAGTGCAGTTATAATGTTAAGTTAGATGGTGATAGCTTTTTAATTTTTAATTTGACTTAAAAATTTTAGTCATCTTTAACCCTGCATCGAATACAAAAAGCTTCATATATGTATAAAATAGATATACATAGAGTATATAATTAGATATACAGAATTTAATAGGGGTGGGAGATTAGAGAAAAGTGTCTTAAACAGCTTCTCAATATGATCCAGCAATGCCAATCCTGAGTGTACACCCAAAGGAGACGAAACCAGGATCCTGAAGAGGTATCTTCAAGGCAGCATCTTTTACTGTAGCCAAGATATGGAGACAAGAAAAGCATCTGTCGATGGACGAATGGTTAAAGAAATTCTTCTCTCTATAGATAGATAGACAAGTAGATAGATACACACACACACACAATGGAATGTTATTCAGCCTTAAAAAAGAAGGAAATCTTGTCGTTTGCGACAGCATGGATGGACCTGGAGGACATTATGCTAATTGAAACAAGCAAGACACAGAAAGACAAAGACTGCATGATCCCATTTCTATGTGGAATGTAAAAAAGTGGAACTCACAGAAGCAGGGAGCAGAATGGTGTTGCCAGGGGCTGGGGAGAGGAATGGGGAGATGGTCAGAAGGCACGAACTTACAGCTGTGCAAGATGAGTAAGTTCTGGAGATCTAATGCACAACGTGGTGCCTGTAGCTAATGATACTGTTTTGTATACTTGAAATTAAGAGAGTAGATCTTAAATGTTTTCACTACAAATAAATGTGGTAACTGTGTGAGGCGGTGGATGTGTTAATTAGTCTGATCGTGGTAATCATTTCACAATGTATACGTATATCAAAACATTATGTGCATTTAAATACTTATTTTCAATTACTGACAAATTGTCAAATTTTTGTTTGTCAGTTATAGCTCAGTAGAGCTGGCGGTGGGGCGGGAATCACGCACATAAAATATTTTAAAAAGTAAAATGGCTCCTAAGGGAAGCAATCATAAAAAAAGGTTGAGACGCTGATTTAGCGTGCCACAGTGTGCAAGGCACCTTCCTCCCCATTTTCTCATCTGATTCTCACAGCTTCTCACCCGTGTCATGGCGACCCAGCTGGCACTGGGACGACCTGTGCATTTTGGCCAGTCAGGCCTTTGATCCCAGGAACCCGTCCACCCCTGAACCTGGGTCCCAGGTTGGCAGTGGGGAGGGGACTGAGGCCAGAGGGAGCCCTGTGTTCCAGAATCACCCAGAGCTTTCTAAAAATACAAATCCCCCTTCACAGCACCATCTCAAAAAAGCCTGGTTCCAGGTTTGAAAATTGCTGCCTCTGGACTCTGATGGGAGTTATGAGCCAGGCAGAGCCAAGAGAACTCAGATGTTGACATACACGGGCCGCTGAATCAGGAAATAAACAACGGGCAGAAGGATGGAGCCAAAGCCCCAAACTCCCTGCTGCTCCACCGAGTGACCGCGCCATGTGGCGCCTGCCCTCAGGACCCCCGTCCCCTCACCTGTGACACGGCTGCTGAGTCCCTTCCTGCGCAGGGGTGAGCCTCGGATTCGGTGGGCATTTGGTTTTACTCCTTTTTGCTTTTGGAGAGGGGTGGTTTAAAATGACACAGAGTATATAGTTTCGTTTTATTTTATGGCGCTCGTGTACATTACGTAACTACATAACAAGAGTTGAGGACTCCTCCAGCAGCAACACGCAAGTGAGTGCCCAGACGTAGGGCACAACCGGTGAAGGAGTTGGGGGTGGGGGGGCGGGGAACAATACCCCAGAGGGCCGGCAGGTGCCCGCATGGGGGAGGGGAGGCGCGTTGACCGGGATGCTGGCGGCGGGGAGCGGAGGAAAGTTTCCTGCAGAGCCGACGCCGGAGCCCAGTGTAGAAGGCCACAGAGTAGTTTGGAAGAAGACAGTGGGAAGGGGCACCCGGGAGGAGGCATAGCAGAGACGAAGGCGGGAGGCGAGCGGTGAGACTACGGCGTGCGCAGGCGCATGGAGCCACGTGGTTGGCAGTTTCTGGGAGGCAGAGCTGGAGTCTGGGGGACTGGCTGGCGGCACAGAAGGACTTGAGGTCTTCAGTTTGCAAAGGGCGGGCTCATGTGTGCCACGTGAAAGAGTGAGACTTCATCCCAGAAGCTGGACTCTCTAACTGGAATGCATGAAACCTGAGGACATCCAAGGATGGGCTTCTGGACCCGCGGGGGCATCCTGGAACTGCATTCAGAATTTGGCATGCGCATTTTTTTCTGCAGAGAGTGTGCTTAGAGAGAATCATCAAATTCCTGAAAGCAGAGTGGAGAAGCGCGCAGGGAGCTGTGGAGCCGCTCAGGGGTGTTGAGCAGAGAAGCGGGAGGTCACACAAGTATTTCAGAGGAATGGTGGTGGGGCCTGGAGGAGGGCAGGGACGACCCGTAAAGGAATCCCAGAGGGTTGGGGAGCAGGGTGAGGTCATCCATTTCTGTTTCTGGTGGTCAGAGCTGGACTCCAGGCCTGTGGGGAGGCGACTCCAGGCCCCAGGTGAGCTTCCTGAGGTGAGTCATCCCAGCTCCTCTTATCCAGAGGTCTTGCAGATCTCTCCCCCTCCAGCCTGGCCTGGCAGCGCATGGGGCTTGGGTCACCTGCCTCTTTTCGGGTCACTTTGGGTGGCCATGACTGCCTCGTTTGCCAAGGCCAGTCCCTGGTCTGCAGCCATGCACAGAGCCCAGGTTTGAGTCAAGAAGTCTGCGGGCCCAGTCCTGCTGAGTGCCCTCAGCCAACGTGTACAGGTGCTGCCAGCTGCCTGCCATCCTGCCAGACGTCCTACAACAGGCATGAGCTATGGCCTCAGCCTAGAGGTCATAAAACACAGTGTGAACCTTGTCACAGGTCAAGAGGGAAGGGGGCCCGGGGCTGAATGCTAACTTTCAGCCCCAAGACACTCCTTCAACCAGATCTAGGTTTCAGCTAAGATGGCACCCAGCTGGCTCCCGAGACCCTTTCTTGGCCCCCAGACCACTCTCCCGTTTGCCGCAGGTCGAGAAGTCCCGGATGACTCAGAAAGCCGAGGATTAAGTCTCAGGGAGAAGCCTGTGGCTGTGGGAGACAGATCTGTACCTGCAAGTTGCTCTTCAATAACAGGGAGTGGCCTTCATTTGCATTGGCTGCTGGGAACTTCCTGAAGACAGTCCCCAGGCCCCTGGAGGCCAGCACCTGTGCAGGGATGCGCTCCAGGGTGGAGGAGGAGAGCAAGCAGGAGGGGAAGAGCGGGGGTGGGATGGCAGCACCAGATGCCCCAGAATCAGGGCAAAAAGGCACTGGGCTTGGACCAGACACTCTGGGCGCCTCCCACCGCCCTCGCCTGCGGGGTCTGGAGCTGGGTGAGAGCAAGGCAGATGCCCCACATCCTGGTGAGGCTGGGCACGGTGAAGAGGGGCTGTTCCTTTTGGGTGGGTGTGAGGGGAGGCTCCAGGGGCCACTGGTGCCACAGACAAACCAGTTTCCTTGTCCCTGCCTTGGCTCCAAGGGGAGAGACCAAGTCAGACAGCAGCCTGGCCCAGCTTACCTTTCCAAATACCTGAGCGCCTACCAGGGCTGGCTGGGATAGTGGGAAGATGATGAGGTACAAGACCCATGACCTCCACCCCCATCCTGAGCCCTGAACGCTGCCCCTGCCCACCTTTCTGTTCTTGGGAAGGCTGCCAAACTAGTTCACCCCGCGGCACTGAGGACAGTGCAGCTCAGAAGACAGGCTGTGCTTTCCTTGAAGCACAGAGGACTCTTGTCTAGGGAGCTCCCCCCGTGCTCCGCATGTCCTGGGTCACCTCAGGCTCCGCCCAACCCCCCGCCAGCTCTGTGGGACAGGTGGAGGCACCATCCCCACTTCACCTGTGAGAGAAACTGAGGCTCAAAGAGGTCAAGGGATTTACTCAAGGGCACACAGCTGGTGAGTGGCAGAGCCGCTGTCAGCCATCCAGCGCCAGGCGCCTTGGGGCTCTCTTTGTAGACCCTTGGAGGTGGACACTGGAAGATCCCCCAACCCTCTCAGTTACAGGTTTCCAAAGGATGTTCTGCAATAGTATTACACAGAAATAAATGTTCCACGACCAGAGACTGTGAAGACATGTTGGATCAAGAGAAATTAAACAGAGCCCTTAATATGCTAACGGACTCAGTAAAATCTGCTAATGGGCTCAGCAAATGGCCAAAAAGGTTGAACATTTTGAGCTAGTCTAGTCCTTTAGAGGCCCAGAGAAAGGAAGGGACTTGCCTAAGGCTCGCTGTGGTGAAGTCAGGATCAAAGTCAGGAGCTCCAACCAGGGGTCAGGGGTCTGGGACATGGCAGTGGGGTTGCACCCCTGTCACCATTGCCGTGTGGGGAAAGAGACTCGTTCTGCTTCCCGTCATTGCCCACCTGGCCCTAGAGTTTCTTGCTGGGTCAGAAACTTCTCAGAAGGGTGGGCTGGGGCAGCGCCTGCCCGGGGAAGGGATGAGCAGGGCCAGGAGACAGGGGTCTTGGGAGTTTGCTCTGTGGCTGCCCTGCTGACTGCTGGCCCTGGGATGGCAGGAATCTAGGGTGAGAGCCCGGGAGCTTCCCCCTTGCTTGAGACCGCTCCCTATGGCTCCTGCCTGTCTCGAGCTCTCTGGGCTGTGGGCCTGCCCTCCTCCCAGCGCAGACCAAGCAGTTCCTTTGGGAGCACTCCTTTCCAGGGGAGTCCAGTGGTGGAGCTGCCTGGTGATCTGCAGGGAGAGGAGAGAGGGCCATCTGCTTTGGCCTGACAGCCCCCATCTTGGGAGGAGGGCCAGCAGCACCCCTGCAGACCTCATCAGATCCCCTGGGATTGGTCAGAGGGCCACCAAATGGTTGGAGATGGACCTTCCTTGCTGCCCTATGATCACAGGACCAAGGACCTGACAGCACTGCGGCTCCCTGGCCATGAGCCCTGTTCCCCACCAAGGTTCACAGTCACGTGGCCACCAGTGAGCCTAGGGCAGCCCTTGAACTGAAGACTTGTTGACGCTGGGGTCGTTCCTGAGAGCTCGGCCCCTCCATGAGGGGCGATGCGGCGTGCCAGGTGGGAGCACGGCCTGGGCGTTCAGACCGATGTGGGCTCACATCTGGCTTCTCTTTCTTAATCACTTGCACGGGCTATTTGGCCTCTCTGGCATCAGTGTTCTTTTTTATTTTCTTCTTCTTCTCCCCAAAGCCTCCTGGTACATAGTTGTATATTCTAGTTGTGAGTGCCTCTGGTTGTGCGACGTCAGTATTCTTATCCACAAAATGGAGGCATTAAAAATGCCCACCTCATAGCGTTAGATGAGGGCGCATGTGTGCAGTGCTTCCCACAGTGCCTGGTGCTCAGTGAGCACTCAGTAAATAACGTGGTCATCATCATGAAGACTCTTCTGGCATTCCAGCTCCCTGGGGCCTGTAAGCTCTTCCACTCTGGCTTTCCAGAGGGCGCAGCATGGCCCTCAGGCAGTGCATCCTACAGACTGGGTTTCCTCAGTCCAGACCCTCTGAGGTCCTTACCTTGCAGCTCTCTTTACCTTGCTGGGGGGTGGGGCATGGGATGCAGGTGTGCTTTCTTTCCTGGTCACGTGTCTGATGAGAGGGAAGGATGGCTGCAAGTCAGCTGGGTCCCCAGTTACCGGGTTGCAGAGGACCGGGGAAGGAGCAGCCCTCCCAGTCAGACCATTGACTGAATAAATTGACAGTTCATAGCTCTCCCCAGCATCTCTTGGGCATCCTCTTCTCTTCCCTCTATTGTGAGCTCCTCAGTGGCAGGAGCCTGCTAGAATAGACTAGATTTCCCAAACCCAAAGGATCTTTCCAGAAAGCTCTGAACACGTGGTTGCTGCCCAATGCTAAGCTCACCAACCTGCACCAGCGTGCTACTTTACAGTTTTAAAGCATTTTAATTATCTTATCAATTTATTTAATTGATGACAGTCAACCCATGAAATAGGTGATTGCTGCCATTTAACAGATGAGGAAGCTGAGGCTTAGAAATCTTATATAAAATCAGGACTCAAACCCAGATTCTCTATCTCCAGGATGAGTAGACCACAGCTCTTGCAGCATTTTTGAGGAGAAAATGGAAGATATATGGGATAAACAGAACTATAGTACTTCCACTAGGGCTTTCCAATTTTAATTTTATTGCGGTAAAATATACACAACATAAAACTTACCATTTTAACCATTTTTAAGTGTACATTTCAGCGGCATTAGGTCCATCCGCCTTGTTGTACAACCATCACCACCGTCCACCTCCAGGACTTTTCTCATCTTGTAAAACTGAAACTCTGGACCTCTTAAACACTAACTCCCTCTGAGCCCCTCCTCCTAGCCTGACAACCACCGTTCTACTGTCTCTGTGACTTTGACTACTCTAGGTACTTCATACTGTTGGAATCATACGGTATTTGTCCTTTTGGGACTGGCTTATTTCATTTGGCATTGTGTCTTCAAGGGTCATCCACGCTGCAGCACATGTCAGAACTTCCTTTCTTTGTAAGGCTGAATAATATTCCATTGTATGGATAGACCACATTTGGTTTATCCATTCCTCTGTTGCTGGACGCGGGGTGCGTCCACCTTTTCGCTGTTGTGAATACTGCTGCCGCGAACATGGGTATTTATCTCTGAGGCTCTGCTTTCAGTTCTTTTGGGTGTGTACCCAGAAGTGGAATTGCTGGATCATATGTAATTCTAGATCTAATTTTTTGAGGAACACCCTACTGTTTTGCCATCCACTAGGTTTTCATTTTTGTTTTTAAGATAAACCAATAGTCACATTAAAAGAAAAATTTGCCCAAACACTAGGATTAGAAAGATTTTGTTGTCTTTTACAGGTTTCCTCTCTAGGACTCAAAGGGCAAACACAGGGCCGTATACTTTAAAGGTTGTCCTGGGCTTTTTCCCAAGTTGTTCTCTTTGCCCATAGTGGACCCCCTATTTGTCTGCTTAGCAGATGCACCCCTCACTGTTCCTCACCCCCCTTCCTCAAGAAGTTGCATGGTTAGTGCCACAGAACTTTTGCAGGAAGGACAGATTCCGGGGCCAGAAGGTCTCAGGGTTAATGTTGGTCCTGCCCTTTTCTGTGTGACAATTTGCAAGTTACCTAACCTCTCTGAAACTCACTTGCATCATCGTGAAATGGGGACAATAGTACCCACCCACCCAAGATTGCTGAGAACATTAAATGAGGTGATCCACTCAAAGAGCTTAGCACATTGTGACTGCTGAGTGGATGACCTCTCTTCCCCACCCCATAGCCCAGTGCTCTGGCCGTGCTTGCTGGAGAATGTCTGAATGAGTGGGGCAGTGTTCAGAGGACAGAACAGGAGCTATCATTTGGATGGCTCAGAGAATCAGATTTCAGTTTAGCAGCAGGAAGAACTTTCTAGAAGCAAGAGCTTTATCAGCGGAGTGGGTCTTGTCTTGAGGCGTGAGGAGGCATCTGGCTGGTGTCCTGAGTAATGTGTGTGTGGTGGTGGTGATGGGGGACGGCTTGGATCAGGTGACCTCTTGGGTCCCTTTTGATGCTAAGAAGCTACGGTGATTTCCACGGAGCTGACAATCCCCTGTAGCCACATCTGGGGTGCTGCGGGCACCTCCTGGCCAAGCTCTGCAGCTGTCTCAGGTTTGGTGAGGGGAGTGCTGACTTTGGTTCCTCCTCGTCATCCTTGTCACCATCATTCTTGAGATGAGAATGACCAAGCAGTCCCGCGTCTCAGGGACATGGCACTGTACCGAGACAGAATCAGCCGCTGCATACCCATACCTTGTCCTCTCTGATGTGGAGGGGCTCTGAAACTGAGCAGCAAGTCCAGCTGACCAAGGAAGGACATGGGAAGTTAGAGGTAGGGCATGGGGTCACTCCAAAGGGCCGGAGGTCTCAAGGGCACCAGTACCATCTGGCCACACACAGGTGACACATCCAGGCCAGAACACATTAGCCAACATGCACAGCTCACCCTCTCAGCTGGGCCTGGGCCACATGCCAGACTGGAGCCGGCCTGCTGGGGGCCAGGATCCCAGGCCCAGGCTGTGAGTAAGTAACAGGTGACCCAGTTAGGAACCCAGCCCCAAGGTGTTCACCTGGTTCTTCCAGGTGCTCAGCTCTTCCTGCATACCAGCAGCCTCAGTCCACTCTCCGCAGGGTGCTCTCCCTGGCTTCATGCTTCTTGAGCCCTTGAGTGCCCTGTGTACAGATCTCTCTGATCAAGATAGAAGGTCTCATGGTGGGGTGTGTGCTCTGCCATCAGACAGGCCTGGGTTCAAATCCTAACCCACTTCCTAGAGGTGCAACCTGGGGCAAGTTACTTAAACTCTCTAGGCCCTAGTTTCTTCATCTTTAGAAGAGTGGCTGAGATGCAAGGTCACGGTGAGGATTACAGACACTGCATGTGAAAATGCCAGGATCGCGGAGCCCTCCCTGTTCCTCCCTCTGCAGGATGCATGGTCCCTCGGGGAAGGTTGGGGGGGTTTCTATGGCACAGTCTCACCTGGTCAGCTGGGACTGCACTCCGTGTTACAGGCTGGATTAACACGCTGTTCTCTGCGCTCGCTTTCCCCCTACACCAGTTCATCTATTGAAGTCCTAACCCCCGGGATCTCAGAATGTGACTGTCCTTAGAGATAGGGTCTTTCAAGAGGTAGTTACGGTTAAATGAGGTCATGTGGGTGGGCCCTAAACTGATGTGACTGATGTCTTTATACGAGATGAGGACACAGACGCACAGAGGGAAGACCATGTGAGGACACAGTGGGAAGACGGCCGTCTGCACGCCAAGGAGAGAGGCCTAGTGAGAAATCAACCCTGCCAACACCTTCATCTTGGACTTCCAGACCCAGAACCGTGAGAAAATAAATCTCTGTTGTTGGAAACAGCCAGTTTGCGGTACTTTATCACGGCCGCCTGAGCAGACCGGTATGCTCCGGGAGGTATCTCTGAAGTGACAGTTGCTCAGTTGCCCCAAGAAATGCTCTTCCAAGATGTCAGTCAGTGGCCTCTGTGGAAACTTCCACTCTCCATCAATAAAGAGGTTGCCTCCAAAGGCCCCTCCTCCAGTTTAGTCTGAGGGGTGTCAGGTTCAGGCAGCCCTGGAGAAGGCCGCAGGAGCAGCCACCTTGCTCACGTGAAGGGGTGCCTGCTGTCTGCTCCAGCTGGTCCTGAGTCGCTGGAGGCTCCCGCACGCAGTGGGGGGCCCTTGGGGGCTGGCAGGGTAGACCCTGGACATGGCCATGAGTGTGCTGGGAGGAAGAGTTCGTGCAGGAGGGCATATTTGCCTCCTGCCAGCCCCAGGCCATGGGGGGCGGGAGGGGTGGCTGCCTCCCATCCTACAGCTGCCTGGATGACATTTCCTAGAGAATCGGGAGTGGCCATGGGTGGAACCGCAGATACCAGTGATGTATCGCACTTCATCGGGAACTCGCCTGGTCGCCTCATGCCTGCACTGATGGGTCATCAAGGCCCACTTCCTCTCAACCCCAGTGTTTGGGGGCCAGGCCAGCAGGAAAGGCATTCTGCCCAGCTCAGAAGTCTAGGTGGATCATCAGAGAGAGGCCAGTGCCCGCCAGACATTGATGATGACAAGAGTCAGAAGCTGCAAAGTGGCTGACACAGAAGGCTCCGCAGGTGAGCAGGTGGTGCAGGAGGTTGGTGCAGAAGGCTTTGCAGGTGAGCAGGTAGGTGTGGGCCCTGGGCAAGCACATGCGCTGGCTCGCAAGCCTCTGGCCCTCAACTTTCCACTAAGTGAGGCCTGAGGCTGGGGAGGCTGTGCAGTCAGAAAGAAGAAGTGCAGGGCCTCCTGGGCACCCTAACTCTCTGCAGCTCCCAAAGGCGAAGGAGAAGACCTCAGGGTCCCCATTGTGCCCCAACATCTCTCCTGTCTCCTCTCCAGGAGCCTCAGCCAGGGGATGCAGAATTTGCCCCTTCCTGTGACTTCCTCCCTCCAAGACAGAGCTGGCAGTCTTCTGTCCCTCTGTGCTGTGCTGATGACTTCACCCTCGACCCCAAGGACACAGCAGGATGGGACCGGCCCAGCGCTTCCTGGAGGCTGGCAGAGGCGGTGCCGACGAAAGGACTCTTTCGTCTGGCGTGGAGTTGAGACGGGAACGTCCTGGTGAGCCGTTTGCCAGGACAGAGTCGGCCTCTGCCTTTGCTCAGGCCGCCCTTTCCCTCCCGGGACTGAGGCTCAATTGGGCCAGAGATGAGCCGAGCTGGGGCTGTCCTGGCAGAGCTCTGAATCATTGTGCAAATACGACCCTCCTTAAATGCTGTCTGCCAACTTTGTTATCTAGTATGCAAACAGAACTCAGCCAGCTTAGCCCCCAGTTAAACAAACAAACAAAAACTCCCTGGAGAGGGACCGGCCCAGTGGTGCAGCGGTTAAGTGCGGACGTTCCTCTTTGGAGGCCGGGGTTCACTGGTTCGGATCCCGGGTGTAGACATGGCGCTGCTTGGCATGACATGCTTGGGTAGGTGTCCCACAAATAAAGTAGAGGAAGATGGGCATGGATGTTAGCTCAGGACCAGTCTTCCTCAGCAAAAAGAGGAGGATTGGCAGCAGATGTTAGCTCAGGGCTAATCTTCCTCAAAAAAGAAAAATCCCTGGACAAGCTACCTTTCAAAAATGACAGACCAGAGTGAACTTTAGCCGAAACATCTGCAGTCCTGCCTGAGGGTGAGGGGAAGACAAAAAAGAGCACAGACAGCGAGGCCCCTGAGGCGCAGCATACAGCAACTTCTTGTCCTGGACCATTAGCATTGTGTTCATAGCCCACCTCACCTCCCTGAGGGGTGGACATGTGGGAGCGAACACTTGTCGAGCACTTATTCTGTACCTGTCACTCTGCTGTGTGTTTTGTATGCCCTTCTCTTTGAACCCTTCCACCTGCCCTGGCAGTTGGAATTATTATTTCCCTCATTTTACAGGTGAGGAAACAAAGGCACAGAGAGGTAAAGTTAAGTTTTCAAGGTTACACAGTAATAAGTGATGGAGGTGGGATTTGAACCCAGATCTCCTGACTGCAGAGTCTGGTGAATCACTGTTCCATGCTGCCTCTCACGTCACCTGGACGTGCAGCCCTCAAGGAAGGAACCCTGGGATGAGGCAGGTCCTGTACCTGCCTCTCTGCATACAGAATGTACCATCTCCATGGGCCTCAAGAACCTACCCATTCATTCATTCATTCATTCATTCAGTTGTTTCTTCGTGCAACACTCACTGTGTGCCACATGTGTTGTTTGGCACTGGGGGGATGGGTAGAGGGGACAAAAGTGAAGACGGTGAAGACTCCGCTCCAGGAGTTCATGCCTCCCCATGGTCCCGCCTTCCGTGCTGTCCAATCATAGGTCTTTGGGGAGGAGTTTAGATTTGAAGAGAAGGAAGGAGGACGGCTCGAGGGAAACCAGTTTGAGAAGGATGAACGAGACAGCCATGGCAGGCAGGAGGACAGTGAACATGTGTGCGGGAACCCAGAGAGGATGTAGCTGCAGAAATCCAGGTGCCAGGTGCTCATAAAAGGCACTGAGGATGTCTAGTCTAGATGTGAAGCCATGACAGTCGCATCATATAAGACTCATTAAATGTCAGCGGGGCCTGCACTCTGCTAGAGGACAGACTCTGAGCATTCAGTATGAGGTACGAAAGGCAGATGGAACTGGATAGAACAAGCAGCTTCCTAGTAACGAGAGTGATTGTACAACGGAATGAATTGCCTCAGGAGGAGGGAACTCCCTGTCACCTGGACATGTCAGCAGAGGCTGGAAGAACCTCGTTGGCTGGTTGAGGGGATCCCTGAAGCAGAGGGAGTTTTCTGATCACCAAGTCTCCTACCTGCTCTAGGGTTTTAGGAGTCTCCGAGACGTAGATAGGCTGTTGGCAAGGTGCGTGATAACCAGAGAGGCCAAAAACTCCAGAGCAATCTGATCTCCTCGGCATGGAGTTGGCTTGCATCATCGTCGAATGTTTTTCATGGGCTCGGCTGAGGAAGGCTCTGATGGAAACTTGAAAGAGCCCGAGTTCCCACCTGCTTGGGGCTGACATTCTTCTTCCCGCTCGTCAGTGTTTGTTCTGGCCACGAGCCACTGCAGAGCTCACCCGATGGGGTTGAACTCTGGTACGCATGCGTTGCTGTGAGCAGGGGACCCAGAAGGATGCCAGTAAGACCTCGGGGGTGGGGGCTGGGGGTGACTGGGGGTGAATGAAATTTCCTCAGGATCTCTGAAAACAAGCCATGAGCAATGCCATGTCTTGCTCAAGGCTTCAAGACTGGGACCACTGGGTGGGAACGCTGGCCTGGAGGAGAGAAGTGGAAGGGCACACGGGCAGCGTGGAAATAAAAAGAGGCTGATCTGAGTGCACACAAGAAGTGCGATGGGAACACGGAGTGGCTGGAAGCAGGGGAGTGATGGAATTTTATCTGTGTCTGAAAAAAATCATTGTGTCATTTGGCGAATGGTGCAGAAGTACAAGATTTGAAAGCAGTGGACGAGTCAAGGATGGAGGTGGGTTAGAAAGGGTGATGGACGAGGAGATGGTGAAAGTGGTGAGATCAGAGAAGGACACGGATGTGCTGCTGATGTGACTGGTGGGTGAGCTCTGGGTGCATCGGGGCTGGGGACATCATGCGTCAGGGACAGGGCACCCTGCATCCTGTTTGCTTGGTCAGAAGGACAGAGGAGGGCCTCAAATGTGCCACACATTAAAAAAAATAGTATACTTAAAAAAATGATTTCAAAATAAAGAAAAGTTTCAAAAAGAGTACACAATCAGGACAGTGTGGTATTGGCAAAAGAATAGACAAATGGATCAATGGAGCATAATAGAGAGCTCAGAAATAGACCCACATTAATATAGTCAACTGATCTTTGATGAAGAAGCAAAGGCAATTCAATGAGTAAAGATAATCTTTTCACCAAGTAGTGCCAGAACAATTGGACATCCACGTGCAAAAGACTAAATGTAGACACAGACCTTACACTCATCACAATAATTAACTCAAAATGGGTCAAATAGCTAAATGTAAAATACAAAACTATTAAACCTCTAGAAGATATCATAGGATAAAATCTAGATGACCTTGGGTGTGGTAATGACTTGTTAGCTACAACATCAAAGGTGTGGTCCATGAAAGAAGAATTGATGATCTCGAGTTCATTAAGTTTCAAAACTCTGCTTTGCAAAAGCACTGTCAGGAGAATGAGAAGACATGCCACAGACTGAGAGAGAATATTTGCAAAAAACACATCTGATAAAGGACTGTTAAGCAAAATATATAAAGAACTCTTAAATAATAAGAAAACAACCTGATTGAAAAGTGGGTAAAGACCTTAACAGACACCTCACCAAAGAAGAAATCCTGATGGCAAAGGAGCACATGCAAAGATCCTTCACGTTTGTCATCAGGGAGATGCAAATTAAAACAATGAGATACCACTACATACCAATGGCTGAAATCCAGAACACAGACAACAGTGAATGCTGGTGAGGATGTGGAGCAGCAGGAGCTCTCATGCTGTGCTGGTGGGGATGCAGAATGGCACAGCCACTTTGGAAGACAGTTTGACAGTTTCGTACAAAACTAAACCTACTCTTAGCATATGATCCAGCAATCTCACTCCTTGGTATTTACGCAAAGGATCTGGAAACTTATGTCCACACAAAAATGTGCACACAAATATTTATTGCAGCTTTATTCATAATTGCAAAAACTTGGAAGCAACCAAGGTGCCCTTTGGTGGGTGAATGAATACATAAACCATGGCACATCCAGACAATGGAATGTTGCTCAGTGCCAAAAAGAAATGAGCTGTCAAGCCATGTAAAGACATGAAGGAAACTTAAGTGCATGTTACTAAGTGAAAGAAGCCAATCTGAAAGGGCTACACATTGTATGATTCCACCTCTATGACATTCTGGAAAAGGCAAAACTATGGAGACAGTAAAAAGATCAGTGGTTGCCAGGGGTTGGGGGGGAGGAAGGGATGAATAGGGGGAGCACAGAGGTTTTTAGGGCAGTGAAACTGTTCTACAGTCATTATACATTTGCCCAAACCCATAGGATGTATAACACCAAGCAGGAACCCTAATGTAACCCATGGACTCTGGGTGATAATGACTTGTCAGTGTAGGTTCATCAGTGGTGACAATGGTGAAAGATGCTGATGATGGGGCAGGCTGTGCATGTGTTCAGGGCAAGGTTTCTGTGGGAAATCTCTGTGCTTTCTGCTCTGTTTTGCTGTGAACTTAAAACTGCTCTAAAAATTAAAGTCTATGAAAAAATAATACAATCTGAAACCATAAAACTCCCAGAAGAAGACAGGGAAAATCTTGACGTTGGTCTTGGGAATGATTTTTTGGATATGACAACTAAAGCACAGACAACAAAAGTAAAAAGAGACAAGTGGAACTACATGAAACTAAAAAGCTCCTGTACAGCAAAAGGAATGATCAACAAAATGAAAAGGCAACCTGTGGACTGAAAGAAAATATTTGCAAACCACATATCTGATAAAGGGTTAATATACAAAATACATGAGGAACTCATACAACTCAATAGCAAAAATCCAAATATTCCAATTAAAAAATGGGAAAAGTACCTGAATAGACATTTTCCCAAGGAAGATGTTCAAATAGTCAACAGGTACAGGAAAAGATGCTCAATGTCACTAGTCATCAGGGAAATGCAAATCAAAACCACAATGAGGTATCATCTCACACCTGTTAGAATGGCCATCATCAAAAAGACAAGCAATAACAAGTGCTGGCGAGGATGTGGAGAAAAGGGAACCCTCGTGCACTGTTGGTGGGAATGTAAATTGGTGCGGCCACTATGGAAAACAGTATGGAGTTTCCTCAAGAAGTTAAAAATAGAGCTACCACGTGATATAGCAAACCCATGTCTGGGTATATATCCCAAAGAAATGAAATCACTGTCTTGAAGGGATGTCTGCAGCCCGTGTTCACTGCAGCATTGTTCACAGTTGTCACAGCCAAGACATGGAAACAACCTGTGTGCCCACTGATGGATGGATGGAGAAAATGTAGGACACACACACACACACACAGGAATATTATTCAGACATGAAAAAGAAAGGAATCCTACCGTTTGTGACATGATAAACCTTGAGAGCATAATGCTAAGTAAGAGAAGTCAGAAAGAGAAAGACAAATACCATCTAATCTCACTTACCTGTGGAATCTGAAAAGCTGAACTCATGGAAACAGAAAACCGACTGGTGGTTGCCAGAGGTGGGTGGGGGATGGGCAAAATGGATGAACAGGGGCAAAATGTACAAACTTCCGGCAATAAGATATAGAAGTCCTGGGGATGTCAGGTACAGCATGGTGACTACAGTTAACAACACATATTGTATATTTGAAAGTTGCTAAGAGAGTAGACCTTAAAAGTCCTTATCACAAGAAAAACTCTTTGTAACTGGGTGAGGTGATGGATGTTAGCTAAACTCGCTGTGGTAATCATTTCGCAATATATATGTGTATCAATTCATTATGTTGCATACCTTAAACTTACACATCGTTATATGTCAATTATATCTCAATAAAACTGGAAAAAAAATTGTACAAGGAAATTTCTGCCAAACTACTTGAAGAATAAGTGGCCTGCATGACGCCTCGTCATCCTAGAATCCTTCCGTGTGCCTTTCCTGACACAAGGACATTCGCGTCACCACGACCATCAGACGCGGGGGATCACCCTTGACACATCACTCCTGTCTGATCCCCAGGCCTCGTTCAGGTTTCTCCAGTTGTCCCAATAATGTTCTTTATAGCAAAAGAACCCAAATGGGGGCCACATGTCACATTTCATGGCTGCGTCTCCTCAGTATCTTTCAATTGAGAACAGTTCCTGTCTTTCCTTGGTTCTCATGACCTTAATGTCCTTGAAGCTTACCGGAGAGGGACTTTGTTCAGTGCGCCTAATTTGACGTTTTCTCATGGTTAGATCAGGTTCTGCGTCTTCGCTAGAACCGTCACAGAAGGATGCTGGGTGGTCCTTTTGCATCCTGCCAAGGGGCAGGGTATTCTCAGTGTGTTCTCTCACTCATGGAGCATTTTATCAAGGAGGTGTCTGCCAGACTCCCTCGCTGTAAAAGTCTTCTTTTCCCCTTTGTGATCAGTAAGGATGTGTGGGGAGCTTCTCAGGAAGTATGTAAACATCCCATTTCTCATCAAGCATTCACCTGCTGGCTTTAGCACCCATTGGTGATTCTTGGCCAAGTATTATTATGATGGTAGCCATAGGGGGGCTGCTCCATATATTTGCTTATGAATGAACCTGCACCTCACAGCCCAAGAGGTGGACGAATGTGACCACATCCCCTCGTGCCATGGAGTCCCAGGGAGAGAGAGATGCTCATCTTCTTTTCATGAACCCCAAGACGGAGCAGGGGTGGAGAGAGGGTCCCTCTGTAAACTCACCTGATTGTTATTCCCCCATCCCTGCCAGCAAGCTGATGCTTATGAAGGATTCCTCCAAAATATCCAGCAGAGCAAACCCTGATACCAGGAACAATTTGCAGTCTTTCAGGAGTACAATGGGAAGTCAATGAAGTATTTTAAGCAGAGGAGTGACATGTTTGATTTATGTTAAGCAGAAACAAAACAAAAATTCTGAATCATGCTCCCTCCTCTGTCCTCTCTAAAACAAAATTTTACTTCCCTCTGAGACTACCCTCAACTACCTATCCCAAAGGTATTGAGCTGATGATGAAATTCATACTAAACTGTAAATGACTGACTGAGAGGCAAACACCCCGGCTGCTGTGTGAACAGCTTGGAGTGGTACAAGATTTTTAGCCAGGGAGATTAGTGTAAAGGCTCAGCAAGGATATTCTGTTTGCTCTACTTTCCAGAAAGCCTGGACAGGGACCCTGTTTATGAGCATGTGAGGAGGCTAAATGCCAGGGAAAGAAAGGAAGGGGCTCCAGGCTCCTCAGAGGGCTCCTGGGGCTGTGGGTTGCAGAGGGGTCCTGTGCGCCCCCCACCCCCTGCAAGCTCCCTTGGATGCCTTGTACCTTTGGTTTCCCTGAGCAGCTCTTCTGCGAACTTGACCACCTTGGCCACCTCCACCCACGGGAAGCCTTTGCCCACGGCAAAGATGATGCTCTCGTAGAGGATATCCAGCAGGATGCTCCTGCGGGCATCTCTCAGCTCGTCAAACTGTTCCCAGTGCAGCAGTCTCCGGAGGTGCTCCCGACCTTCTGGTTTCTGCAAGGCATGAGACGGGGTGGAGGGCGTGACCAAGAACTAGGATGCCATCTTCACTGGGCAAGACACTGCTGGGGGCCCTGCATGGGCTCCCCACCAGCCTGCAGATGACTGGGAATGTGGATGCCCCTAGGCACAAGGAAGCTTTGGTTCCTGGACAGTTTCCCCTCCCCTTTCTGGGAATGTGCTTTCCTTTCTGGTACTGCTCCTTCCTCTGAGAGTTCTCATGCTAGCCACTGCATGTGTTTGTGTCTCTCCAGCAGGCCTCAAGTGCTGAATTATGGTCCCTTCTTCCTCGTCCCTAAAACTTACTTCCCTCTGAGCCTACTCTCAACTTGCTATCACAGAGGTATTGATGTGATGATGAAATTCATACTAAAATGTAAATGACTGACTCAGAAGAGGCTTGGTGAAGCAGTGCTTTAGCAGAAGAAACGTATCTTGCTTGGTGAAAACTCACGCACTTTGGCAGGCCAGGGGGTAAAGACTGGTCAGTGTACCTTTTCTCCTATCTATAGGTAAGAACTCGTTGTACTTGAGAGTTCACTTGGCCTTTCAGAAATGCTCTTGTAGATCACCAATGTTCTTGTAGGTAGGAGGAGCAAGCGCCTTTAAAGGAGAGTGTAAGAGAAGGTGTGGCATGAAGTGGAGACCCCCTGAACACAGGAGTGTTTCTCCCCTGGGGGAAAGGGAGGCTCTGGCTGTGGAGACCTTGGGCGGACAGATGGCAGACTGGGTACCAGAAGGAGGCCCAGAGTCCTGTCCTCAGCCTCCAGGGACACCTGGAGCTTCTCCTGCACCACCGTTTTCTGCCTGACCCCAGCAACCCTGATCTCACAATCCCCAGGGTGGCATCTGATGGGACTGCTGTTGGAAGATCTAGAGAAGGTGGTGGGCACGTGTCCTGTGCTGGGGAGGGGGCCCGGGGCAGCCTTCATCTGCTGCCTGCCCGTCAGCTCGTCGCTGCAGGCCGGACGCCGGCCTGTGTGCACAGTTGGCATGGGGTCCTCTTGCTGAGGTCTGCAGCTGTGCCCTGATCCGCTCTGTGGATGCCCTGTTCTGGAAGGAGCTTGCAAGAGGTCCAGGCCCTGCAGGTTGGCTCCTCATCCCTCTACAGGCCCCTCCTTGCTTACGCCTTTCAGCTTCACAATGGGTTCTGAGAAACCGATAAAATCTCTCCCTCGTCCCTGCCCCAAAGCAACAGTCCCCCCACACACACACACACATACACAACCACACACACTCCCTACACATGTTGGCATGCAATCCCAAAGGGGCCCTTGGGAGAGGTGGTCCCGGGGTGACCAGCCCCAGGGCCCCCCAGCCCTTCTTGGAGTGGAGGTGCCCACTCCCTCCGTGCCTGCCTCCTCCTTCCTCCAGGTGGGCTCTGCTGCATCAGGGGCTTCACTGCAGGCCCAGAAAACAGCCCCAAGCTTCAAGGCTGGGAGGCCTTTGGCCTGGCATTGCGCACCGGTCGTGGGCCTCAGACGTGGTGTGTGGGAAGGGGTGCTGTCCAAGGTGTCCATCCTGAGAGGCGCCCTCGAGCGCGGCTTCCCGCACACACCTCACTGTTAGACGGATCCGAGCCAACTTCCTTGGAGAAGCCACATTTGCTCTTTACCTGGCATTGGAAGACTTTTTTCAATCCCTGGGGTGTGAGGAGTGCCATGGCCCCTGCATCCAGCTCCAGGAGACCTGGCCAGGACTGACTCAGAGTTCCTGGAACCCTGGGAGTGAGCGTGCCGGCTTTGTGAGGTCATGAAGACCTGCTGCGAGGTGGCTGTTTCCAGGTCCCTTTCCTCCCGGCCCCTCCCCTCTGGCTGGGCTCTGGGTGTCACCCCCCAACCAGCTCAGGGACCTTGATCTCTTCCCCCCTCCAGCCTCTCCCTGCAGCTGTCCACCTCCAGGAAAGAGTCTCAGGTCTTCCTGTGAACACTCACATGTCCCCCCATCCTGCATATCCTTCTAACCCAAGCCCCCATAGCTTTCCTTTCTTCTACAGTCAAGGATTTGTCTCCATGAAAAGATGGATTCCGTCGGCTGTCTTCGCATCCTCACTGACTCCTCGTCCTGCTCAGATCTGGCTTCCACCCCACTTCTTTACTGGCCCGTGGCAGCCATGACTCCCTGTTTCCAGCGTCCTGACTTTGCTTTGGGGTTCAGAAAACAGTTCTGTGGGGGTGTCCCCAGGTGCAGTGCCCAAGCACCTCCACGGGAGATTTGTAGGGCTCTAGTCTCTCTCTCCCAGCTAGCTTTGCCCTTCTCTGTCCCAGAATTCCTGGTGCCTGCTTGTCACCTGAGAGGCAAGTCCTGCCCTCCCCTGCCTGCCTGCCTGTAAGCCCCAGCTCACGGGAGTCCCACCCCGGAGCCTCAGTGAGGAAAGTTTGGGATGCTGGTTGGGGTTGGTGGCTGAGCCATCCGGTCCTGGGGCTGCCTCCGCTGGAGCACAGCCTGCCCTCGGCTCTTTGGGTTTGGGACTGGCCAGGGGGCTCCTGGCCAGGTGAGAGAGCTCCCACATTACAGCTCTTCCCACAGCGGGGGAAGGGGTAGGAACTCCCAGGTTTCCAGCATCTGCCACCTCAACCACTCAGAGGCTCATCCCCATCAGCCATGTTGCTCCATCAAGGCTGGTTCCACAGCCCCCCTCCCTTACCCTCACCGTCC
This sequence comes from Equus przewalskii, assembly GCF_037783145.1. NCBI lineage: Eukaryota > Metazoa > Chordata > Mammalia > Perissodactyla > Equidae > Equus > Equus przewalskii. Next base: position 59,076,311 of record NC_091832.1, on the reverse strand, counting down.
TATTACTTCTGGGCTCTCCTGCCCTTCCCACCTCCAGGAAGACCTTGGTTGCGGCCACTCTCCTACACCCCTGCAGATTACTAGGGACAGGGGGATGGGGAAGGAGTGTCTCTTCCCTCCCATGAGACCCTCGGGCTCTTCATGCAAACTTACCCATTCTCTCTTCAGCAAACTTCACACTCTTGTTTACCACATGGAGGGAATGAATGTGTGCCCCTTGCAACATGTGGTTGGGATCCCTTTTTGTCCTTGTCATCTTTAGCTGATGCCTCTATTGAACATTTGTTTACTTCTTGGCTCCTAATAAGCTACTCTCTCCTGTATGGCTTTCTATCTCTCCATCCATTCCTTCTCTGCCTCCTCTGAAGACTTCTCTTCCTGTAGGTCTCTTACATGTTGGTACACACCAGGCCTCTGTCCATGCCCTCTCCTCTTTCTAGGCCACATATTCTTTATTTTATTATGGTAAGAACACTCAACACGGGATCTACCCCCAATATGTTCTAAGTGTACAATACGGTATTGTTGACGACAGGCACGATGTTGCACAGCAGGTCTCTAGAACTTATCCCTCTCATCTAACTGAAACTTTACGCCTGGTGATTAGCTACTGTCCAGCCTCCTCTCCCCCCAGCCTTGGCAACCACCATGCTACTCCCTGATTCTGTGAGTTTGACTGTTTCAGATACGCATAAAAGTGCAACCATGCAGTATTTCTCCTTCTGTGACTGGCTTATTTTGCTTAGCATAATCTCATCAAGATTCATCCCACATATACTTTTTTATTTTCTAAATTTATTTCTTCTGTTGGGGTAAAATATAACATAAGAAATTAAAAGGTAACCTACTGAATGGGAGAAAATGTTTGCAAATCATATATCTCTTAAGGAGATAATATCCAAAATATATAAAGAACTCTTTCAACTCAACAGCAAAAAACCCAAACAATCCGATTGAAAAATGGGCAGAGGAGCTGAATGGTCTTTTTTCCAAAGAAGACATACAGATGGCCCACAGGTATATGAAAAGATGTTCAACATCATTACTCATCAGGGAAATGCAAATCAAAACCGCAATGAGATATCACCTCACGTCTGTTAGAATGGCTTTATCAAAAAGACAAGAAATAAAAGTGCTGACGAGGATGTGGAGAAAAGGGAACACTTGCGCACTGTTAGTGGGAATGTAAATTGGTACAGCCACTATAGAAGACGGTACGGAGGTTCCTCAACAAATTAGGAATACAGCTGCATGTGATCCAGTTATTCTACTTCAGGGTATTTATCCAAAGAAAATGAAAACGCTAACTCGAAAAGATACCTGCATCTCTATGTTCATTGTAGTGTTATCTACGGTAGCCAAGACATGGAAACAATCTGTGTCCATAGATGGATGAGTGGATGAAGAAGATGAGGTATATATATATAATGGAATATTATTCAGCCATAAAAAGTGAAATCTTGCCATTTATGACAACATGGATAGACCTTAAGGGAATTATGCTAAGTGAAATGTCAGACAGAAAAAGATGAATACTGTATGATCTCTTTTATATGTGGAATCTAAAAAAACAAAACAAAAACTGAGCTAACAGATTGGCAATTGCCAGAAGTAGGGCGGTGGGGGGTTGGTAGGGGAAATGGGCGAAGGGGGTCAATATGAGAAAAAAAGTAGAATCAGCTGTGTTTGTTCCCAATTCTGTCTTACCAGTTGCACCTGCTATTAGAATTATGCAATTTAATAAATATTACATAAATAATTATATTGCTAGCAAGTATTTATAGAGTGGTGACTATGTTCCTGGCAGTGTTCTATATCCACTATTACACTTTATATAAATTAACCCACTCAACAACCATGCTGGGTGACAGATACTATTATTATCCCCTTTTTGTAGGTGAGAAACTGAGGCCCAGAAGGGGTAGAAAACTTTTCCAGTCACACAAAGAGTGAATTGCAGACTTGAGCACAGTCTAGCTCCAGAATCCACGCATGCTCTTAACCACCACACAAATAAGAGTGTAAGAAAAAAAAATATCTTTTGCAAGACAATTTTTCCCCCCAAACATGGTCTATACCATGGCCTGAGGACCACTGCAACAGCATCACGTGAAAGCTTTGTAGAAATGCAGATTCTCTGACCTAAGGACTCTCTGGTGGCGGGCAGAATTTGTGTATTCCCAAGTCTTCCGGGTAATTTGCACAGCTGCTGAAGTTTGGGGAGCCTTAAGCTGTACAATAGATCAGTTGTACGTTGTGGGTGGTTCAGAGTGTGGACTGTGGAGTTGGACTGCCTGAGTTCGAACTCTGTTTGGGAGTCTTGTGAAGCTGTGTGAACTTGGCTAAGTTACCGCTCTGTACCTCATGTTTTCTGATAAAAAGAAATGTTATTGAATATCTTCCCTATGCAAGGCAATGTGTATGTGCTGTTGGGCCTTGGAACTCAGAGTGTGGTCGGAGGAACCAGAGGTGTTGTTGAAAATGCGGAACCCCGCCTAGACAGACTAAGCCAGAATCCTGTCTTCACGATAATGAGATCCCTGGGTGATTCGAGGTAGGGAAGCTCTGTGGAGGGCACAAACCTGAGCCAGTCGTCAGACTTGCCCTTGTAGAGTCCATTGACTGACAGCACAGGGTTAAATAATCAAGGCGGGAGGAGTAGCAACAGTTTCCTGGGCAGGAGATGTAAAGGGAGAGAAAATCAGAGCCAAATGCAATCACAACTATTAATGCTGTGCAGTACTGTCAGTAATAATACATGCTTACTTGCTGATTCTAGTGTACTTGCTTGGTCCCACGCTGGGCATTTAAGACGCCTTGCTTCCAGTCTCCACGATGATCATGTCGTGTCAGTAGCCTCATTTCATATATGAAAAATAAAAGCATTCAAAAGGTTATATATGAGCCAATTATTGTCCATGTCAGGATTTAAATGTGTCTGTTTTCTCCTTTCTTTCAATTTTTTGAAATTCCCATGCCAAAGCTTAGCAAAAAAAATTCATTGCATGTACTCCTTTATATATTTAAAATTTATTTCTTCCATTGGGGTAAAATATACATAAGATTTACTGTTTAAACCATTTCTAAGTTCAGTGGCATTAAGCACGTTCACACTGTTGTGCAACCATCACCCCCATCCGTCTCCAGAACTTTCCCAGCTTCCCAAACTGATACTCTTTCCCCTTAACCCCTGCCACTCCATTCTCCCCTCCCCGGCCCCCCGCTGCCATTCTCCTTCCTGTCACCATGAATTTGACCCCTCCAGGTATCTCATGTAAGTGGAATCACAGTGCCTGCCCTTTTCTAATGGGCTTCTTTCACTGACCCTAACGTCCTCAAGGGCCACATGCTCTGGAGGATTTCATCCCATCGCATAACTTCAATGTCCGTCCATAGCAAATGGCTCCCAGCTGTAGGTAAGGGAAGTGTCCACTCTCCTCTGTCCCCAGCGTGGGGTGTGCTGATGTGCCTGGCTCTGCCCAGAGAATGGACGATTGAGGAGCTATGCTACTTGTTGGGTTTCCAGGGGTCCCTGGGGCTCAAGAGTGTTTGGGGTGTGTTGATGGTGGGAGTCCTTAAGCAGTGGTCCGAGCTGGTGGGCTTCAAGTCCAGGTCCACCCACTGGGGAGCTGTCCCTGCCGCTGTACTGGGCTTGGTCCTGCAGGCTGGCCACTGTGCCTAGACACTCAGATGATGCCTCTTACTAGAATTTTCTCCCAAGTTTCTGGTCCCAGGCACTTCCCAGGACACAACGACATTTGAGAACCAGAGTTGGGATGGCTCAATACCCCAGACCTAGAGTTTTTTCTCACCTTCCCCATCTGTTTCAACTTTCTCCTCAGGGTCTTATTAGTCACAACTCTCTTTCTTGCCTCAGAAACTCAAACTGGCCTAGACCAAAGGAGAATTTGTTGTCTCGCATAACTCAAATGTCTTGCGTTATGCCTTAGGCAAGGCTTGATCCAGGTGCTCAAGTAGGTATTCATTCCTATAATTTTCCCAGAGATTGTCCTTTACCACCCCCTTCCTAAAATGCCTTCTAACATCCCTCACCTGGATAACTCTTATTGATTCTGCAAAATCCAGCCTGCATGTTAGCTCTTCTGGAAAGACTTCCAGATCCTTCTTCTCTCTCAGGCTCACTGGGTGTCCCTCCACCTGCTCAAGCCACCACCCTGCCAGTTATTCTTGACTGCTCCTCCCATCCTTCTTCCCAGCCCCTCCAAGTTCTACCAACTTTACCTCCTAAATGTTTATCTAGTCCCTTCTCTCTGTCCCCAACACTACTACCCAAGGATGGTCCTCCATCATTTCTTGCCTCCATACTGCCATATTCCCACCCCAACCACCCATGCTTCCCACTGTTGCCAGAGTAAACTCCCCTCCCCCACAAACCTGATTATGGACTGGAAATTGGCAAGGGGGAACTTACTAGGGTGAAGGGTGATCATAACGTTCTGCATCTTGTTTTGGGGGTTGGTTACTCTGATATATATTCTCACTTAAGATGTCTGATTTTTATTTTATGTAAATTATACCTTCCCCTCTTTCTACACACACAAATACATACACATGCAAAATTGGACTGCGTCAATTTCTTGCTTCCAAACTTTCAGTGCTTGCTCACAGAGTAGGCACCAAGGCCTTTGTGGGGCTTCCAAGGCCCCATATGATCTGGATCCTTGTCTCTTCTCCAGCCCATCCCAGCCGCTCTGCCCACTGCCTCTCAGCTTCACCATTAGCACTTCTCCAGTCCTCCACTCTCTTCCTCCAGAGCTTTGCACGTGCTGTCTTCTCTTCTAGAATGTTCTCTCCTCCCTCGCTCTGCCTACATCATTCTGTTGCCTCATGTCTCAGCTTAATCATCTCTTTCTTAGGGAAAACTTTCCCCAGTCTCTGTCGCATGGTCTGGTAGCACTAAATACGACACCGGCAGCACTTTGCACATGGTCATTTTTCACTTAACCTTTTCAATGATTTGTTTTAATTCTGTTTCCCCTTAGATTGTAAGACACAAGGGCCTATCATTTTATTGATGGCTATTTTGCTCCCTGCTCTACATGCCATGGTAGGCACAGCCATTCAACTGTGACTACCTTTATCACAACCCTCATGACATGGCATTTCACCCATCTGTTGAACGCTTGCCTCTCCCTCTAGTCTGCTTGTCCCAAGGGTAGGGACAATGTCCTCTTCCCCTCTGCGGCCCTGGTGCCTAGTGCAGGACCTGGATGATGGCTGGCACTCTGTAAAAGTTTGCTAGTTGAATAATTAGAAGCAACCTAAGGTAATATTGGCAGGAGGAAGATAGGGTATGGACCATAGAGCCTGCCTGCTCCCGTGAGTCACTTTGGCCACACTCAATGTGCTTATGTTAAGCACGGATATTCACAAATCTCCCTTGAAATCCATACAAAAGCCACATAGTTGGGCCATTTGAACTTAATGACATTTGTGGTGTCTTTTCCTATTTACTGTTTGTGGAATGAATATGAATATCTCATCTTACCTGTCCTACAGGCCTGTTTGGTCATAAAAACAAAACAACACAAAAACTTCAAAGAATTACCTAACAATGCCAAAGAGTGTTTTTAGTTTGTAAATAATGAGAGTGACATTCCATGAGCTTGCAGTAATTGTGTAAGTTGGATGTAATAATTATCATTCCCATTTGACGTATGAGGAAACTGAGGCTTAAAGAGATTAAATATCTTGTACAAGATCACAAAACAAGTGTTGGAACCCTGATCTCAACAATTGGCCATACTGACTACTATTGCAGGACTTAAGAGCTTTTGAGATAAGGCCCGGACATTTAGGCTTCATAGATTCTAGTTAACCGGCAAGTAAGGTTGCTTAACTGCTGGCTTCAGGCTACAGTATACACTATAGCTGAGAGATTTTGACTGTCCTTGAATGATTCAGGACAGATTTGGCCAGTATTTGTTTCTTTCTATCCTTTATCATCACCAACAACATTTTTTTTTTATAGTCACCATATTATACATCAGATCCTCGGACCTTGTTCGTCTTACAACTGAGAATTTGCACCCTTTTACCAACCTCTCCCTATTTCCCCCGCTCTCACCCCCTGGCAACCATTTTTCTCTGTTTCTATGAACTTGATCTTTTTTAGATTCCACCTATAAGTGGTCCCTGGCAGTATCCGGCTCTCTCTATCTGGCTTTTTTCACTTAGCGCAATGCCCTCCAGTTTCATCCATGTTGTCACAGACAGCAGGCTCTCCTTCTTTCTCACCACATGTGTATCTACATTTTCTCTATCCATTTATCCGTGGATGTATCTTTAAGTTGTTTCTTTGTCTTGGCTGTTGTGAATAACGCTGCAGTGAACGTGGAGTACAGCTCTCTCTTCAATATCCTATTTCATTTCCTTTGGGTACATACTCAGACGTGGGATTGCTGGATCATATGGTAGTTCTATTTTTAACTTTTTGAGGAACCTCCATACTCCATCATGTTGATCAACATAGTTTTTATCACCTTCATCATCATAATTGAGCCGCTACTAAGACATGACTGTGAATGCTAGAAATACAAAATGGTACGTGGAAAGGTGAAGCTATTTAAAAATATTCTATCTGAAAAGAAACACAGAGATGTTTTCATCTAAGCCATTAACTTTCGATAATGGAATGAGGCCCAGAGCAAAGGGGGCGTCCCTGTTAGAGATCAGAGTCTGAACTGGAACCCAACTTCTGACCCGTATTCATGCTATTCATGTGACCTGCCCATGATGGTCAGTTTTAAGTGTCACCTTGACTGGGCTGTAGTCTCCAGTTATTTAATCAAATACTAATCTACGTGTTGCTATGAAGGTATTTTGTAGGGGTGATTAACACCTACAATCAGTTGACTTTAAGTAAAGGAGATTACTCTTGATATTGTTGATGGAACTCTTCAGTCAGTTGAAGGTCTTAAGAGAAAAACTGAGGTTTCCTGAAAAGGAAGAAATTCTGCCTCGAGACTGTAGCCTGTCCTACACATTTTGGGCTTACCAGCCCTCATGATCACATAAGCCAATTCCTTAAAAATAAACCTCTTAATGTCTGTCTACCTATTTATCTATCTATCATCTATCAATCTATTATCTGTCAATCATCTATCAGTTTATCAGTCTATCATCGATCTATCAACAATCTATCTACCCGTCTATGTATCACCTATCTATCTACTCTCTCTCTTTCTCTCTTCTTGGTTCTGTTTCTCTGGAGAACCCTGACTGATACTGTGCCCTAAAGGGACGTACACGGTACACACAACTTTTGTTCACATATATATAGTATACGTAAATTTAAATAATATACATATTATAATAAAATTATCTAAAAAACACTTTCTCCCTATTAAGAATGCCCAGGGAAAGTTGCAGGCAGTCCAATAGGACAGCTGACAGATTGCCTGGGAGATGCTGGCTTATGGTATCAAGAGAACTGGAGTTTTTCATTACAGATGCAGAGAATGCTGGCTTTTCCCCAATATTTATTCTCCCCCTTTGCCTTAGTAATGGAACTCTCGTGTTTGCCGGGAGGGGCAGCAATGCGTTCAACTAAAAGCTACATTTGTCACCTTCTGTCTCACTTAGAGGTGGCCATATGATAAAGTTTTCCCTAATAGGATATAAGCAGATGTTTCCAGGTGGAATATCACGGAAGGATTTGGGGAGGAACATACCCAGCTGGAAAACACATTTTCGTCTTTTTTTCTCCTTCATTCTTCCTGCCTAGAATGTGGTGCCATGGCTAAGGGCTCAGAAGCATGTTGGACCAGGAGGAAAAGGCCAACCAAATCAGAGAAGTCTTGATCTCAACACATCAAACCAGCATCATCAGTTACCTACTTCTGGACAGTTCATTAGATGACAAAAACACACCCTTTTGTGTTTAAGCCACCATAATTGGGTCTCTGGTATTCACAGCTCTAACAATTCCTAACTGATGAAGACTATGGTACCAGGAGTGGGTGCTACACACAACAGAACCTAATGTTTGAAAGTGAGTGAATGAAGAAAGTAGAGATATTAATGTCAGATATTACAGACTAAAAGCTAGTGATCTTGTGATGCATCTGAAAACATTTGTTAAAACTGTCATCTGGGGGCCTGCCCCGTGGCTGAGTGGTTAAGTTTGTGCACTTTGCTTTGGTGGCCGAGGGTTTTGCTGGTTCAGATCCTGGACACAAATATGGCACCAATCATCAAGCCGTGCTGAGGCGGCGTCCCACATACCACAACTAGAAGGACCCACAACTAAAAATATACGACTGTGTACTGGGGGGTTTTGGGGAGAAAAAGGAAAAATAAAATCTTTTTAAAAACCCCAAAAAACAAAAACTGTCATCTGCTGACCTTGAAACATATACCACTTGCCAACCAAGGCTGTAGCATCAGGGAATACAGTAAGAAGAATCCAGATTTCTGGCAGCAAAGTTCAGAGAGAGACATGAATTCAGACTAGAGTGGGACAGTTTGCAAGCAGAGATGAGTGGAAGTACTTCTTTCCTTAGCGATACGTCCTCTGCTTACGGTCTATAATCTACATTAGTTGACAGCCCTGCAATTTTTTTGTTTATATGTTTATTAAAGATGATTTTTAGAAAATTGTGGTAAAATGAACATTTTACCATTTTAACCATTTTTAAGCGTGCAGTTCAATGGCATTAAGTACACTCACGTTATTATGCAAACTTTACCACCATCCATCTCTAGAACCTTTTAATATTCCCAAACTGAAACTCTGTCTCCATTAAACAATAGCTCTGCATTCCCCCTCCCCTCAGCCCCTGGCAACCACCGTCTGTATGAATTTGACTACTCTGGGTACTTCATATCATTGGAATCATACAGTATTTGTCCTTTTGTGATTGGCTTATTTCAGTTAGCATATGTCCTCAAGGTTCATCCATGCTGTAGCATGTATGGGAATTTCCTCCCTTTTTAAGGCAGGATAATATTCCATTGTATGTCTATGTCACACATTGTATGTCTATATCAATGTCTATAGACATTGTATGTCTATGAATAGACGGATATCTATTTATCCATTGACGGACACTTGGGTTGCTTCCACCATTTGGCTTTTGAGAATGTGCTGCTATGAACATGGTGTCTAAAGAGATCACTGTAATTTGGAGTCTGACAGGATTAAAAAAATCCAGCTGCTTCTCTACTTCAAAGTGGATAATTTATAAGTGGTGGCTTCAAAATGGCAGCCACTGTGGGATGACACTGCTATTCCAAGTATCTCCTAGTAAAGATAGGATAACACCTTCTACCTGAAGCTTATTGTTAGAAATCACCTCAAACCAGTAGCCATATCTTAAGGGGGAAGGGATTACACAGCGGCAAGTAGAAAAAGGCAAGCAGCTTTAGCCCTAAAAAGTAAGTCTAGATAGAATCCTTGGTTCTGAGCGGTTACTTGCACATTGAGTTGACTGGAAGCAATTAGAACCAAAGTCAACAAAGTTTTGGTTTTTGAGGAAGATTAGCCCTGAGCTAACATCTGCCGCCAATCCCTCTTTTTGCTGAGGAAGACTGGCCCTGAGCTAACCACGGTGCCCATCTTCCTCTACTCTGTATGTGGGGTGCCCACCAGAGCATGGCTTGACAGAGGATGCACCCGGGATCTGAACTGGTGAGCCCCAGGCTGCCCAAGCAGAACTTGTGAATTTAACTGCTGTGTCACCGGCCCAGCCCCCAAAGTCAATTAAATTTTCAGATAACCACGTTGCCATCACAAGCCCAAGCTGATCTGCAACATCCCGTGACTCTTAAATCCTTAAAACTATTCCAGAGCCTCCAAACCCAAACAAACAGGAAGTGGCCTTTAAGGATGTGAATTTCTAAGGAAAATCATTCTCCTAAACACCATTCTGAGATGGAGCTGAGGGCATAATGGATGAGGAGGGAACTTCCAGAGGGGAGAACAATAAGGAAAATGCTTAAGGGAGATTCTTCCAGAGGCTGAAGCAACTGGCCAGGAGTGTAGTCCATGCCAAGACCAAGAGCCCGCACTGGTTCTGTTCCAGAGTATTGCATAATTGCTATGGGCCAATGACCGCTGTGGGTTTCCCATTATTCTTTTCTCTTCATGGGAGTTTTCATGACCGTTATCTTCCTTTTCTGTCATTGCAGATGTGGTGTGCTGCGGCAGACTCTTGACTTTTAGTTTTTAGAGCTTTGTGCCACAGGGACCACATCTAGACAAGAAAGAAAGGAGAGCATCACTCTTAGTGGACACAAATATGAATATGAAGAAAAGTATTTATGGATGATGGGTAGCTCAAGGGGAGCGGGGTCGTAGCAGATACTCTTCACGGTCTGTCTGCTATTTATTCTCTTAGTCTTATCAACAGGACCCCGATTTTCCCAGGGGTAGCAAAGTACGCAGCTGAAAAACATTCTGCTGCCTCCCTTGCAGATTGGAGCCATCATGTGACATAGTCCCTGGATATGTTTTCCCGGCTTTAGAAAGTCCATTTGCTTTTTATTCTTTTCATTCTACCAATTGGGAATGCAGAGATGATTGCTGGAGCACCAGCAGTTATATTGCAAGCATGTGAATGAGAATCCCATCCTGGGGTCCCTGATGATAGCCAAGGCCTGCTGCATCAGCCGCTGACTACTGAGCTCTGGACTTTTTGTGGTATGAGAGAAAAAAACACCCACATCTTGTTTAAGCCACTGTTATTTAGGATTAGAGTTATACATAGCTACACTTAATCTCTCAGGGCCCTAGGGACTAATTTCTGAGGCTCGGGTTGGGTCAAATCAGGTCATGAGATGGACCAGGCATTGAGGGGTTCTTGTTCATAGAAGTAAAGCGATTTGCCAGAACCAGGAAGTGGGGGCGTTTCGGTTGCAGGATATCTCCTCTGGTCACCAATGCGAGCTGCACGTCTTACTTCCTGTCAGGACCCTGAGAAAGGGACAATCAGTCAGTCATCTTGGGAGACTTTTCCGGCATGGGGTGGAGGAGCATGAGAAGTCTGCTCATTAACATAAAAGAAGCCCATCAAGGTCAAATCATGATGAAACAAGACTCTACGCTTTTGTGGACGCTTCTCAGAAGGTGAATTTGGGCTTTGTGAGCATGCAGCCTGTTAAACAGGTGGGAACCCTTAGTTTCCCTGGGGAAGGACCCCTGGAGGTGCAGGGGGGAGATACACAGTGGAGAAAGGTCATTTTTAGGACATTGTAAACCTCAGCATGTTTCTAAGCAATCACTCATTCATTCAGTCAAAAAATGTTTATTGAGCACTTCAGACTAGCCATTCTGCTAAGAGCATGAGATGCAGAGATGGCCTGTAAAGTCTGCCGTGACGCGGCCCCTGACTTCCTCTTCCAACCCATTCCTAGCACTGCCCCTCGCTCGTTCTTCTGTATTTTTCCACACTGCTGGACTATCTATGCCTTGGAGCACACTCCTTCTAGAGGCTTTTGAACCTTTTCTTGCCTCTGTCCAGGCCTTGACCACATGTCACACCCTCAGAGATGCTTCCCCCGACCACGCCTCTAACATGCCAGCCCCTTCCTCTCAGTCCCTATCCTCTCATCCTGCTTTATTTTCCTTCACAACACTTGTGACCACATGACATGTGTGTATTTGCTATATGTTTCCCCCGACTAGGACAGAATCTCCATGACAGCAGAACAGTTTATGGCAGGAGCAGACACTCCACATGTCCTAGCTGAAGGAATGAACACGGGTCTCCACCCTCAGGATGCTCCTAGTCTAGGGGAGGAGCAGCCACGTCACAAACAGTCTGTCTAAATGTAATGGCAGAGCACTCAGGGGGCTGTGAGGAAGGAGAGGAGGGGCCCGGGTCTAGATGGAAAAGGCTTCCTGGAGAAAATTACTCTGCTGGAGACAGAGCAGGGCTCACTGGGGACTGAGGGTCGGCGCAGAGAGAGAGAGAAGATGAGGTGCGGTAAATTAGCCATGTGGGGCAGGCTGGGGACCCCCATTCCGCTAAGTCAGGGGCAGTAGGTGGATGATGAGAAGATGGTGAGGCGCAGGTGTGGGGTTGTCATGGAAGGTTGAGAAGGGCTGGCACACAACGTGACCCTAACTTCAACCTGGGAAAGAGAAATGTGGGAGTCAGCTTTAGAGTTAGGGGTAAGTTTCCTTTTAGGGAGAGATTTTTCTTTTTTTAATAGCTTAACGGGCCTCTTTGGTTGTGGCAAGATGGCTCTCAGGGAATACTGGAGCAGAGGGTGGAAGGCTACATGATTGCTAAAGGGCTCTGCGTAAGAACTGGTGGGGTACTGGACATTCAACTGAAAAAGTGGGGTTCTGCTGGCGATGCAAAAAGTAGGCGTAGCAATTAGGTAGACAGTCAACCCCACCTGCCCAGCTACAGCCTTTCTGCTGGGGGCTAATAACACATTGGCTGGCGAAAGAAGTGGCAGGTCCTTAGGGGTAGGAAGAGTGAGGGATCTAGGGGCTCCAGAGAGAAGGCAGGAGGAGAGGGCACAGTGGAGGAAGCTGGGGTCTGAGGGCGGGGGCACTGTGAGAAGTCCTCAGTAGGGGGGAGGGAGTGAGGACCAAGTGCTTTGGCATACAGGGGGCTGTCAATCACTTTAAAACGTCCTCCCTTGCTGGTCTGGGCGGTCACTCCAACTGCCCTTCCTTAGCCTTAAAATCACAGACATCAATTATGCACAATGGTCTGGTTATGGAGAAATCTAGATCAACGTGGGGCAGAGAATGGCAGCAACTCAAGAGCCACTCTGTGAAAGACTGGGAATTTGACAGCAATAAATACAACTCAGATGCAATGAGATGAAAGTTCTCGCCCCCCCCCAGTCACTCGAGAGATGTAGGGAGGGGTGCTGCATTTCCCACCCATGTGGGGTAGGGTTGGAGCCAGTTTAACTGCTTCTCTGAGCAGAGAGTGACCCCACTCTGATTTTCACTTTACGATAGTAGGGCACAGATGATGTTGTCACAGAGGGCGAGGGGCAGGGAAGGGGTTGAGGCTTGTAGGTCAGCAGAGGTTTGGAAGAGCAGCTGTAGAGAGCAGGATGGTGATGGATACAAGATAGCCCTCATCCCCCAGACCCAGAGTTTGGAAAACTTAATTCAATCCAAGTCTTTACCACACGGGGTGGGGGGCTATGTTAATGTGCCCGGTCAAGGTCTACAGCTCCCCTGCAGGCCTCTCTTGGAGAGGAGAGTGAGGCAGGGAGGCCAGAAGCACCAGGAACCCACAGCTGGCAAGGAGTAAGCCAGGGAGCCTGAGAGGTGAAAGAGAAGGTCAGACACCCAAAACCTCAGCCCCTGAGAACACTGTTTGTTTATTTGGCATCTTGTGCCTAGAACAGTATCAGACACATAATAAGGACTAGATCAATATTTGTTGAATTAATGAAAGACAGAAGTTCCCTGGATGACAGTAATTTTGCTGCCAATGGCCTTGTTGGTTTCTAGTTTACAACTGGTCAGATGCTTCAAAACTGAGCCAAGGTCCTCAAAATCCTACCATATCTGCTGTTCTGTTATGACTGACGAGCTGAGGTGTTGGCTAGTGTTGGGAATAGGATGGAGAAGATCAAAGGGTGGAAGGACCGGGCCCTACCTGTATGACTTCGTTAATATTATGGGCTGAATTGTGTCCCCTGCAAAGTCCTATGCTGAAGCCCTAACCCCCCAAACCTCACAATGTGACTGCATTTGGAGATGGGCCCTTTAAGGAGGTGATTAAGGTTAAATGAAGTTGTAAAGTGGGTCCCAATCCAATATGACTGGTGTCTTTATAAGAAGAGAATAGGAGACACACACACACAGACGGGGGACCATATGAAAACATAGAGAAGATGGCCATCTACAAGGCAAGGACAGAGGCCTTGTGAGAAACCAACCCTGCCAGCACCTTGATCTTGGTCTTCCAGCCTCCAGAACTGTGAGAAAATAAATTTCTGTTGTATAAGCCCCCTGTCTGCGGTACCTTGTTATGGCCACCCAAGCAGGCTAATACAACGTGGATACCAGCCCTTAGTGGGTGAATGTGGTGAACTATGCAAAATTCCAGTAGGTTCCTGCTGTTCAGAGAAAGGAGAAGGATGCTATGACTTCTAGAGCAGGGAAGCACTCCTCAAGCAAATAACCTTTAGGGAAGAACCTGTTTGCTTGTTGAATTTCCAATATGTCACATGTCAATATGTAAAAGAAACAATAACATGAATTAGAAAACATATTAGACACACAAAATACAAGTCAACCGTTTTCACACTTAGATAGCACCACAAGGTCGAATTGCTGTAAGTTTCTAAATGCTCACTCTCAATATCTGTCTTATCTCACTTTGTACAGGGCCTGCGGTTCAGGACCTCACTTCTAGCTGCCCTCACTTTTGGTAGCACTGGGCCAAGGCAATCCCCCTCATTCTTGAAGTCTGGCTTCAAAGGTGAAACACATGGCTGTGTCCAGCCAGGAGCTCCTGAGGCGCACAGCCAGCCAGCCAACCCTCCAGCAGTGGGGCCCTGCAGAGGTGGCCACTGGTGGGCTGGCAGCCTGTAGCTGCGAGGCCCTTCTCTGCAGTGAGGAGAAAGGAAGAGGGCTCCCCTCCCTCCCAGGAGTAGCAAGGGGTGAAGAGGCGGAGGGAGGAGGAGGATCCAGATGACGACAAGAAGATGTTTATCCAACCAGAGCAGCCCTCTCAGATCTGAGGTCAGGGTCTAAGGTGAATTTCCTGTCGTAGCCAATCTGAACCCCACAGGACAGCAGAACGCTGCCTGCTGAGGACATGAGTAAAGGCAGTCATGGAGATGAACCCACAACAGGACACCCAGCAACTTCTTTCAAGGGGCTTTTCTATTCTTCTGCAAGAGGCCAAGGGATACTTTAACCCTAGCTCCTACTAGCCTGGTCAGAGGTCTGTTAACAGTGACTCAGGGAAATGGGTGATGGTTTGGAATAGCTCCAGTGAGGACTGGGCCTGACCAGGGAGTGGTAGAAGCATTGAGGGGTAGCACTGGAGGCTCAGTCAGTGTTGAGACCATGAATTTGAAGAAACTTCAGTCCACAGGAAGGAGTGAATTCCTCCAGAACCTTCCAACCCCTTGAGGTAGACAAGAGGAAGGAGGTGTCTGGACTGATCAATAAAAGAGTTGCTGAGGCAGTGTCCCGTGGGCACTAGGCTGGGGCAGAGTGATCTCAAGCCAAGAAGGGGACAAAGAGATCTGAGGAGGATGACTAAGGTCAGCCGAAGGTGAAGAACAGATGTGGTGGGAGGAAGAGAGGAAGAGAGTCAGAGACAGAAGGCCTTGGCCTGAGACCGAGCTCCTGCAGTCTGGGTGATAAGGCCTGGGGGATGGAGAGGGGAGTGAGTTGGTGAGATCGGGTATAAACAAAGGATGTTGAGTCAAGGAGATTTGAAGCCAGATTGTGGGCTGCGTGCCACACAGACGTCGCAGTCTCGGAGAATGGTGGCTGGATGGAAGCGGGAAGGGAGACTCTGCGTTGCCAGGTGCCAGCTCCCCCTGACTGAGGAAGAGAGTGCATGAGTGTGTGAGATGGCAGCAATGCGGCATGGCGGCTGGGGGCCGAGCTCTATGGTGAGCACTTCAAAGAGAGAAGAGACTGCAGAAAGTGAGAAGTGGTGGTCCGGAGGCAGGAGTTTTCCAGAAAACCAGCCCCAGCCCTGGGAATGTATATGTGAGTGGGGATGACACAGTGTTCCCTGAGGGCTGCAGAGGAAGCGATGCGATTAGGAGGGCCAGGCTTCAGTTATAGCAAGGAGGTGGAGGCCACTTTCCATGAAAAATCTGATCATGTAGAGGAGTTTATAATCAGCATTTCAGAGGACCTAGTGCAAAGGCCAGGGCAGTGAAAGCTGAGAAAGAGAGAGTGTGAAAGGGAACACAGAGTGGCATGTGCGATGCCAGGGAGTGGAAGAAGCGTTGCCCAGAGTCTCAGATTTCGTCTGGTTGGGGGATGACAGGAGCAAGGCACAGAGGAGGAGGGACTGTCCAGAGGCTGCAGCAGGCCCAGTCCCAGGTGCTGCTGAAAGCTGCTGAAGCCTTTCCTCAGCGTCTGAAAGGTCAGCAGCAGAATTTACATGCTGGCACCAGGTCCCAGGAAAGAGCCATGACCCCTCCTCTCCCCTCCTCTCATTGTCCCCTCTCTGCTGCATCCTCAGTTTTTCACCTTCACTGGCTGTCCCTTCTGTCTTCAGGCACACACAGGCTGTCCCCTCTGGTTGCCATCTTATTTCTTTCCTGCCTTTCACTGGCAAACTTCCCAAGAAATTGTTTGTAGCCGCCATCTCTATTTTCCTACCATGCTCTCAACCACAGTCTGTCTTCTGCCATCATCCCTCTGCGGAAGTGAGTCTCGAAAAGTCCACTAAGACTCTCTGCGCTGCCAGCAAGCAGGGCCCTTCATTTCCCCACCTCTCCTCTCCCTGGTGTCTCAACAGTCTTCTTGGCCAGATTACTGCTCCTTCACTCTGGAAACTCTCTGTTCTTGGTTTTCACAATGCCACACCTTCCTGCTTCCCCATTCCATTTTGGACACTTCGCTCTGTTTCTTATTCCTTTAATAAGACTATCCCTTCTGGGGCCTATGCCGTTGTCTCTCCAAAAATCCTGACGTAGTGGTTAGGTGTGTGGAGGCTGGTGCCAACCTGCCTGGATCCAAATTCTGGCTCCACCGCATACCAGCCAAATGACCTTGGGAACTTTGGTTAACTTTTCCATGACTCAGTTTCCCCATCCATAAAGTGGCACAATAATAATATCTACCTCATAGAGTTTTTTGTGGAATTTAATAAATTAATATGCATGAAGTTCTAGAACAGTGGCTGCTAGATAATAAGCATAGAGCCTCTCTTCTTTGGTGCTCTCTCCTCTGCTGCTTCAGCTCCAGATAGTGCTGATTTTATAGTCTTTGTCAGACCGTTCCATGGAATTTGTTTCATCTGGGCTGAATTCGTGTTCCAGTGGGTGATTTTGTTGGCTGTCTTTCCTTAACTCTATTTCTCATGTGCTTTTCAGTTTTGGTTTGCAGATCTGAGAGGGAGATTAGGTTTTGTTTGTTTTCTCTCCCTCTCTCTTTGTCACCGCTCCCTGTGTAGTAGTTTTTTGGTTGTTTTCATGTGGTTTCTAGGTCTCCAGTCAGAATCAGTCCCCATAAGGACACTTTTAGAGTTCTTGTTCTACAACGATATCGGGGATTTCCCAGACTCAGTCACCAGTAATGAGGTCCCTCCTCTCTCCACTTACTAGGCCAATCAATGGCTTCTCAACCTCAGCACCACTTCATTGTTTTGGGGGCTATCCTGTATATTGTAGGATGCTTAGCAGCATCTCTGGTCTAACTCACTAGATGCCAGTAGTACTTTCCTTCCAGTTGTGACAACCAAAAATATCTCCAACTTTTGCCACATGTCCCCTAGCAGCAACCCCTGCTCTACCAGTTGAGATCCAGTGTCACAAAGTCATACCCATATGCAGTGGGTCAGCATTACCTTTCATAGCTTCTATTTCTGAGAGGAGTGGGGGTACCCAGCCAGCCTACAGTTTCAGCCCTACTCACTGCCTTGAGTTTTTCTTCTAGTTTGGGGCAATGGAAATGTTTCTGTACATATATATATATATATATATGCATATATATATATTTCTTTTTTTTAGTAAACTTAGCTCTAGCTTTTTGGTTTTCATTTCATCTCTCATGGCTATGAACTTGGAGTGGAGCAAGCAAATTCACGAATATACTGCCTCATTTAGATCAGAATTTCCTCTCCTTTCTATGCTTTAAGAATGGTGTCCTCCTTTGTGACAACCTTTCCAATCATGGCATTCTTTCTAGTTTTTTGAACTCTTACAGAACTTACTAAATCTGACACTCTCTTGGTGTGCTCTGCTTTGGGCCAATCGAGTGGTTGTCAAACTCTGGGATTGACATTTAGATTTTACTTGCTTCTCGCTTGTCTCTACAATTTGGTGTTAGATTATCTGAGATTTCTTTGCATCTTCAATAGTGGCTAAGAAGGCAGCTGGAATATATAGCAAGTGTATTAGAAGCATTGAGTGGTGAATCTCTTATCGACTGATACAAAGGCTTCTGAGGGTCGGGTTCAAAATTTCTAATTACGTTTTTAGAGCTTTGAGTAATTTAAATAGGTTCTCTGTAGAATAAAGCCTACTTCACCAGGAGACTCACCGAATCATAGACATTTACTCACGGTCATTCTTAGAGGTGGGCAGCTCTAGGTCCAGATTGCCTGGGGCAGTCTTGGGTTACTCCTGTTGTGCCGAAGTAATTGAAAATGTCCTGTTTCACTCCCAAAAGTGTCCCAGTTTGGCTGATAAAATATATGGTCTCTCCCCTTAGAGGTCAGTTGGTTCACTCCCCTCATTTCACAGATGTGGGCATTGAACAGATTATATTTTCCCTTTACTTGCAATGATTTCCCCACATTCCTCTGGGGGAAAAAGAGCTAGTGAAAGTTTTGATTGTCCTTGTGTACTTACGCATATGTTCAATGAGGTCGTATTTATTGGATACCATGAATGTTGAAGATTTTGTAGATGCTCCATAAGTGTGAACCAACATATACCATCTGAAATTTCTTGCGCTGCCCATGTTCTGCACTTTGCATGAAGAATCTGGATGTCAGCCCATGACTATTGTGTTTGACAATGTTCTAACTTATTAAAATTACTTGGGCAAACCCAGTGTAATGACTAATTTTATGTGTCAACTTGACTGGGCTAAGGGGTGCCTAGATAGCTGGTAAAACATTATTTCTGAGTGTGTTTGTGAGGATGTTTCTGGAAGAGATTAGCGTTTGAATTGGTAGACTGAGTAAAGCAGATGGTCCTCACTGCTGTGGGTGAGAATGATCCCATCCTTGAGGACCTGAATAAAACAAAAGTTAGGAGAAGAAAGAATTCGCTCTCTCTGCCTGAGCTAGGACATCCTGCTTCTCTTGCCCTTGGACCTCAGCCCACCTGGTTCTTGGGCTTTTGGACTCAGACTGGACTTACACCATCAGCTGCCCTGGTTCTCAGACCTTCAGGGCAGGAACGGAACTAGACCACCGGTTCTCCTTGTTCTCCAGCTTACAGATAGCAGATCGTGGGACTTCTCAGCCTCCGTAACTGCATGAACAATCCCTCATAATCTCTTCCTGTATATCTCCATATGTTCTATTGATGTCATTTCTCTGGAAAATCTTGACTACTACATGCAGCTTTCACATACAAAGTGATCTCTGCTCTGTAGCCCACATCCATGCACATCTGATCGTTTGGACGAAATTGCTGTATCTGCCAGCCAGAAGGAAGCCTTGAGTGATTCCGATTGTGGAATTAATCAGTCATATCCATGTTAAACATACATTGGTTAAGTCTTTGCCTCTTGATGGCAACGCACTCTCAGACCTAGTAGTTTCCACAAAAGGCTGTTTAACCTAATTAATTTCCAGTGAGGAAACCACCAGGCTTCAGGTTACATAGTTCATCCTTGCCTCCATGCAACCCTGCACCTAAGCACGGAATATTCTAAGAAAGGAGTTTTCTGCCTTCAGAGAATGGATTTGATAATTCCAGTCTTCAATAGTTCCCCCAAAGCATTGCCAGCATAAAGCCAAAATGATCAATTTGATCTAAAATGAGTAAGGAGGGTCCTCCAAGCGGGAAGCTGGTTATTCAGCACCGGTAGCGACAACAGCCGATGGACAGCTTTATTCGGAGAGGTGGCAACAGGCAGCCGCCTTTCCCCCACGGTGTCCCCTACTCAGGACTTGTCTCCGTGGGGCACCCCTGGGGGCGGCGGGGGTGGGTGCACCCTGCCAGCACAAGCTGCTTGTGGCCCACCCAGGCGGCTGGAATTGGGTGGGAGGCCCTGGTGCTTGGAGGGCTCCCCTGCAAGCCCATGGGGCTGTGTTTAACAGTCTTGAAGAGTGTACCCTTGGGCAGAGGGCCAGGAACAATCTGTAACTCACTAATCTAATTACTGTCTCTGCAGATGGCGTCCCCCACTAATCCTCTCCCAGTTTGTCATAATCCAGCTCTGTTCTGAGGACAGCAGCCGGGTGGCTGGCCTTTGTGCAAATGGGCCGTCTGCTTGAGCACAGGAGGCAGGGCGCCTGCTCTGTGGGGCTGGGGCTCTGGGCTCTTGAGCCAAGGAGAGCAGCCCCAGGACAGCCCAGAGGCGGGCTGTCAGCCCCGCAGCCCCAGGAGGCTGAACCAGCTACGGGGAGAGGGGCAGCATCCACATTGGCCTGACTTCCCTCCACGGGACGTTCCCCTGGGGCTGCAGCCATGCCCTTGTGTTCTCCAGAGGATGGTAAGTCAACACTTGTCTGTGTCCCTTGGACACAGCCAACGGGGAGGTGTTTCAGCCTGAGACTCTGGGGAGGGATGTCTTAAGCAGGATGCTCGTGGTGATGCAAGACTGGGTCCCTTCCCCAAGGCTGCCGGGCTGTTTGGCAGTAGGTCATGTTTAAACACGGCGCTGCTGAGCTTCAGGTTTCTGCTCGTTGATTTATGGCATGTGAATATTATAGCCTGTCTGGTTCTCCCACCTGGACCTGGAGGGTGAACAATGCAGCTGCTGGAGCCAGAGAGGGAGAAATCCTTCCTGAGGACCCTCCTTGGGCTCCTGGAGTAGGGGGACTGCCCCTCCACTCCTGCAGGGTGAGGATGGCCCGTGAGGGAGTTTGGGGAGCACTTCTGCTTCTCAGAGGATCAAGACTTCTAGAGAAGGCTATAAAGAGCCAGGGTGAACATAGAGAGTGGCAAGGAATGGGGTTGAGGGTCCCTAGGAATTACCCTATTGAATTTTCTCTACTCAGCTTCAAGGTTAGCTTCACTGTGCCCATTTCTACAGAAGAAGGCGAGGTGTCAAGAGATTAAGTCAGGAAAGAACCACAGAGTCACCCCGGGTCTGCCGCAAACCTCCTTCCTCCTCAGTGCTGTTTATGGTCATCCCTGGGTGAGGCAAGTGCTGTCCTGTCCTGGGTTTACCGACAAAGGGACTGAGGCTTGGGGCAGATTCACAGAGGGCACTTGGCCGGTGAGGGCAGATCCGCGGCCAAGTCCAGTGTAACGTCCCCGTGCCTCTGTTCTGCACCTTCCCACGGGGCCGCAGCCCGCCACCGGTGCACCTCCTCTGAAGGCTGCCTCCATAGAGGAGAAAGCCTGCTCCGTGGAGATGGGGAAGGGGGCAAAAGCCCCTGCCTCCCAGTGGTTTAACCATGGAGGCGGCCCCAGGAGGGCGTCTGGTCTGTCCTGCAGCCCTGAAGCGCACCTCAGACAGAGGAACACCCTCTGCTTTTGGGGCAGCCTCCAGAGAAGTATAGCACACATTGTTCTCTATTTAACCTCTTAGATATGTAAACATCATTCAAAAATCCTCTTATCAGTTGTGGTGACCTCAGACAGGCCTGTACTGCTCCTCTAACCTTGGGGAGAAGAGAACAGCTGGCGGCCATTTTCAGCACTCCACTGCTCAGCGTATGTTTGTGGATGAGTATGGGGGTGTGCATGCCTGCATGTGGGCGTTTGTGCATGTGTATGTGTGTATGTGTACACGGGTGTTTGTGTGTGTGCACACGCTGGCTGGGGAGACCTGGTGTCATGGAGAGACCACTGGACCAGCAGTCACAAAGCTTAGCCCCACTCTGACTGGCTGAGCGGGACCCCTGCTTTCTGAGCCTTGGTCCCCCAGGTGGAGAGTGAGTGGGTTGGACTAAACAAGCCGTCGCTTCTTTCCAGTGTGATAGCCTGTGCATGCAGCGTTCAGCAGCTTCCTCAGCTCCAAGTTAAATAACCCTAGTCCCTATAACCTTTCCCTGTAAAGCACATTTTCCAATCCTTTAATCATCTTGGTTACTTTCCTCTGAACTCCCTCCAAGATACTTATGTCATTGGATCAGTATGTCGTATAAATTAGTCAGTAAATCAATCTGTCAACAATATCGCTTGAGCAATCACCCTGTGGCTTGCAAGAGGTGCTGGGTTGATACAACCCAACCACACGGGAACAAAAAGAGTGTTCACTCTGCCTCAGACCAAGGGTTCATTTGTCCAGCAGTGGCTTGAGGCACTGGGACCGTGTTGGGAGGACATCATTCCTTTTAATGCCATCATCCCCCAAAGATTAGGGCCTTCCTCCAACATCAAGGTCTGAACGTTTTAAGCAAACATTTCAGGCACCTGCTCTGCTCAGAGCACTGTGCTAGGCAGGCACTGTGAGGGTTAAAAAATCAGTGTGATGTGGTCCCTGACCCCTCCCCGTGTTAGATGGGGGCTGGTTTGAAAGCTTTTCTCCCAAATTCAGCATGATAAATAAAGCAAAGTGGCCCAAAGAATTGAGAATTTGGAGAAAACCAGACCTTTATTTGAGTAGTGATTTCACCACTCAATAGCTAGGTGAAACTTGGGCGAGTTATTTAAACTTTCTGAGCCTTGGGTTCTTTAAGGATAATGTGGTGGCTTAGACCTACCAGGAAAGATTGTCAGAGCTTAGATGACATCACATTTGTAAAGCGTCTGGTGCATAGTAGGCAGTCTGTATGTGTAGTCTCTCTTCTTAGCAACAAATTACAGATGAGTTTCTGAAGAGTCTTTGACTTTTCTAGATGGATCTATGTTGTTGGCCGTTCCACTAGTTGGGGTGCTAAGTTCTGTTAGTCAACTGTGTGATGTGTACAATAGCATCATCTCTGCTTATCAATCCTTAAGTAATTTTCTTCAAGCTTGAAGGACAATCTTTCATTTATAGTACAGCATAGGCTTCATGATTTTACAGTCTTAGATCAACAGCTGTGATCCTAGCTTTTATCCTTAGGGTTGGGGATCCATCTTCTTTTTTAGTTCAGTCTCAGTTTTCCGTGTTAGAAACAGCACTTGGCCCTTGACTGAGACTTCTGGTTGACCTGGAAGCATGACTTCGGATAAGTCACTGAAGAGACAGCTTTGGTGTAAAGCAAATGCTTCTGGAACATGAGTGAGCATCAGAGTCACCTCGGGGGCTCTTAGTAAGACCCAGATTGCTGGGATGCACCGGAGTTTCTGATTCAGGGAGCCTGGGTGTGGCCCAACAATTTGTATTTCTGAAAGTTCCCTGGTGATGCTGAGGCTGCTGGTCCAGCACCTGCATCGTGAGAACCACTGACACGGCAGCCCTGGAGCTCAGTGGAGCTCGGCCAAGTGAGTTGACCCTTGTGAGCCTACTTCTTTGCTTGTAAACTTTTACCTTACAGATTAGATTTAAAGGTAATAATTGGACAAATTATGATGCACAAAGCTCTTTATAAACTATAAAACACAATTTAGCTATTAATAGCTTAATATTCCCCATTGGCTTTAGCTTACTCACCCATAAAATGGGGATAATAACAGTAATTTATCTAAAGATTAAGTGAGATGACCCATAAAAAAGCACTTTGTAAAATATAAAGAACTATGGAGTCTTGTTCTTAAACTTCCCTAAGCCTCAATTTCCTCATCCATAATATGACAGGATGGCCTATGGGCTCGTCCTGTGTGCCAACCTTGATCATGTGGCAATTCATTACTCTAGACGCAGATAATGCAAGTTTGCATTTAATGCCCTGGCTGATGCTGTTCCATGTCCTCTTGGGCCCCCTGGTCAAATTGCATGTTGGGCCACTATTACCAGTTAGGAGGCTTCTGTCTGCAAGAAACAGAATTCCCAGCTGATAGTGGCTTTAAGATACGGGCTTTGTCGCCTCATCTAACAAGAAGTCCAGAGTCAGGATGATTTCAGGGTTGATTAATTCAACAACTTGACCAAGTTAAGACTCTGGAATTCTCTTGGCTTTCCCCTCGTGGTTACACGGAGGCTGCAGCAGTGCCAAGCATCACATCCGCATAAGACAATAATCAAAAAGCAGGAAGAGATGAATCCCTGACTTGTATTCCTTTTAATGCATAAAAAAAAAACTTTCTTAGAACCTTCTTATTGGCCAGGGTTGTATCACATGCCCTATAACAAAGAAAATCGAATTACATGATTGGCTTAGAATAGTCAATATTCAACCCCTGTGGCTGGGAAAAGGCCCATGAAACACATGGTCACTCAATCAGGTCTCTGTCGGCAAGTGAGAAAGTGGGGTGGGACTGGCTGTGGGGAGGCAGCCAGCAGTGTCTGCCACACTTCACCATCTCCTCCCAATAAGACTCACGTCCGCAAGGGCTGTGCTTGCACATCTACCACACAACCTTGTGAGACCTTCCGGTACCTGGGAGCATGGCTAGAATGGGCCCCCAGCAGAATCTTGATAAGCTGTTTAAAAAGGTGTTTTTGAACCTTCACAAGAGAAACTGAGCTGTGGGAGCCAGGTGCAGCCATTCAGCCCCCCGGCCTGGCAGGGCGGGTTCCTGGTCTAAAGGGTCAGAGCGAGTCAACAGCCTGGTGGACTCAGAGGCCACACAGGGTCTTTCCCAGGCAAAGTGCTTGACCCTGAGGAGTCCTGCCTCAGTGTCACTGCTGTGTGCGGTGTTTCCTCTGGATCTAATGTAGTGCTAGTACTGGATCAGGTGCCCGACAGACACCTAAGGACTTCTTTCTTGAGAAAGAAGCTCTAACTGCCATAATGGAAGTTGTTTGGGCAGCAGCGGGCATGCGAGAGTGAAGGAAGCTTTTATGGTGGGATAGGTTTTGCCGTATTCTAAGAAAGTCGTGTCTGGGAGTTACCACGATCTCATTCTTCCTCCTTGGTAAGAGCTGTGTGAACTTACAGGAGTGGTGGATTCGGCGGTTTTCTATGGGAAGGAAGTGGAAGACCCACACCAGGTTTTTATTCTAAGGAGCAGGCTCCTGTCTGGGCTCAGGGATGGTCCCGCAGCTCTGAAAGGAAGCAGGGCTAGAAGGGGACCTGATGGCTGTAGCTCGACTGCCCTGGCCCCTCCTGCCTGCTGGGCAGATGTCCTTGGCTCTGAAGCCCCCTCCTAGCACCTATTAAGTGTTGTGGAAAGCTGTGATGTTGAGACCTTGGGGGTGTCCCTAGGGGAGGTACATGCAGGATGGAAAAGGATAAACGCTGAGAAGGTGGAAAATTGTGTCTGATTTCCCTGTGTGTTTGGTGACTGTCCAAACTCAGCAGAAGTGATTTATCTAAATGCGGTCCTAGCTGAGTCTCACACCTAGTGCAAGAGTCAGAGAATGGCAAAGCCAAACGGACATTCTTTCTCTCCTCTTCGAAGCTTCCATTTTACTGGCAAAGATGTGAAGTCCTTTTCAAAGGAAGTGAAGAACCCAGGGCTTGGACGTCGGGGTTCCAGGCCTGTCCCACCATTTCTTGTGAGACTTGCTTTAAAAACTTGGAAACGCGCATCAGAGCCGAGCAGGAGCGGGCTGCTGTGACTGCTGGATTTCAGAGCTGTGCATCTCAAACCTGTTTGTGTGTCAGATCTGCCTTGGGCGCTTAAAAGATGCAGCACCTCTGGGAGGGGGCCTGGGAATCTACACTGAAAAACAAGAGTAGAATTAGGGTGGCTACTATCAAAAACATAGAAAATAACAAAGGTTGGTTAGGATGTGAAGAAATTGGAACCCTTGTGCGCTGTTGGCACAAATGCAAAACGGTGCAGCCACTATGGAAAACAGTATGGCGGTTCCACAAAAAATGAAACATAGGATTATCACATGGTCCAGCAATTCCACTTCTAAGTATATGCCCCAAAGAATTGAAAGCAGGGTCTCAAACAGATATTTGTGCCCCAATGTTCATAGCAGCATTATTCACAATAACCAAAAGGTGCAAGTACCTCAAGTGTCTATTGATGGATGAATGGATAAAGAAAACATGGTATATAGACATACAAGGAAACTGTGACACATGCCACAACATGGGTGAACCTTGGGGGCATTATGCTCAGTGCAATAAACTAGTCACAAAAAGACGAATACTGTATGATTTTACTTAAATGAGGTAACTAGAGTAGTCAAGTTCATAGAGGAAGAAAGTAGAACAGTGGTTGCCAAGGGTTGGGTTGCGGGGCAGGTGGACCAGGGAGTTAGGGTTTAATGGGGACAAAATTTCAGTTTTGCAAGATGAAGAGTTTTGGGGATGGATGGTAGTGAGCATAGCACAACGATGTAAAATGTGCACTTAAAAATGGTTAAGATGGTAAATTTTACATTATGTGCACCTTACCACAATTGAAAAAAAAACAATAAAAGCACCTTCTCAGTTGTCACAAATTTCTCCAGGAAGCAGACTCTGAGAGGGAGGTTAAGGTGCCGAGGTTTATTAGGGGGTGCCCTTGGGACCAAACCCCATGGAGGGGAGAGAAAGAAGCCCAGCTGACAGAGGGAGAAGCCAGCCTGCCATGTAGTTTCAGTGGAGCCTCAACCAATTTTCCAACGAGTTCTGTGGGCCGGACGGCTCTTTACTGCTGTCCCAACTTGGGGTGAGATGACCAGGCCTTTGGAGCCAGGCAGGGATCCATCACTGGATGGGTGCTGCCTTGCCAGGGGTGTGGCCTTGGGCAAGGCTGTCTTCTGCTGAAGCAATCCCTAACAGGGCTGTCCTCTGAGAAAAATGGATGCAAAGTGCCTAAGAGCACGAGCACGTAAGAGGCCTTCCATACCCATCCCTCTGTCTCCATGATGATCTTCCCAGTGCTCTCCAAGGAAAGCAGCATGTCCTTGTTTGGTAGGTAAGGCACTGAGCAGTCAGGTCGCTTGCCTAGTCACATAGCTAGTAAGTTGCTGAGCTGGTTTAGAACGTTAATTTTCCTGTCTGAGTCCAGGGCTCTGTCCATGCCTGCCACCCTTAGGTGCCAGCAACAGAGGCTGTGCCTTGGGCCCTGGACATTAGAGGGGTGGCTCTGGCCTCCTCACCTACACCCCTTCTTAGAGAATGAGGAGTACCAGAGGGACAAGGGGATGTGCCCCACCAGGAGCACATATCCTTCCCTCCCTTCTCGACCACACACAGGGGATCTGGAATTCTCTGGAAGCTTCTAGGGCCTGCATCACCTCTTCTTGGGGTCCATCCTCCAAAGGGCCCTGGTAAGGTATGAGAAATCCTACAATGGCTCATAAATGAAAGATAAGGTCTTAATATAGCACACAAGGCACCTAGCCTTTCAGAAACCAGCACTGGTGTCCACGCCTCTGGACTCCTCAGCTGCTGCCTGCCTCTAGGCAATTTAAATCTCCGAGCCCCCATTTTCTCCACCATAAAATGGAGGGGATACCAGTGGGTCTTGCAGGGTGTGTGGGGATTAGGCTGGCAGGGTAGGTGTCCGCGAACAGACACTGCTATTGAGACCGTCATCACAGCAGGCTCTCTCAGCAACCTCGCTGGGTCTGATGCCCATCGGTGCTGCTCCCATAGCATGGTCTGCTTTTCCTGACACGGCCTGGTCCTCGCCTGCCTCCCAGAATAGACTCTAAGCTCCGAGGTTCAGGGATGGCTTCTGTCGTGCTCTCTGCGGCAGCCCCAGAGCTGGACATGGAGCTCAGTCTATATCTGCTGAGTGAAGGGAGGAAGACGGGACAGGGCAGCCCACAGGTGTTGAAGGAACAAGGCTTTCTGAATGAGACAAAGGACAAGCAGGAGGGGGGAGAAAGCCATTGTCAGCAAGTGCCTCCCGTATCCACAGTGCGGAATCTGAGTTCACTGGTGGCCGATGGATGAACGTGTCCTCCGCCTGGCCTGGTTGTGACTTGGGGACTGCACTCCCTCGCGTGACGGGAAAGAGCCTGTGGGTTATGTCTCCAAGCATCTCCAGAGCCCATCATTTACTGGTGTCCCATTCCACAGCTGGGAACGTGGAGCCCCAATAAGCAGAAGCCAAAGGCTCGAGGTCACAGGACTGCTTTGCTCCCCGGAGGCTGTCTTTCCCAGCAGAATGTGCCCATCCCGGAATGCGTTCGCAGTCATTCTCCCACCTGGCTGGGCTTCAGAATCACCTGCAGCGACGGCTCATACCCGTTCCCACCCTCAGAGGTTGGATTCAGTTCTATGCAGTCGTGTTTGGAAAATCTGTGACTTCAGCCAAAACCTCTGGTGGTTTGGCTGTATGTGGTGTTGAACCACCGGTTTGGACGAGATCTTTACAAAAATTAATTTAAGATTTTATTTTTTCTATTTGTTTGTTTCCTCCTTCCCACAGAATCTGAAGCACTACAGAAATCCAAGAGAGTACCATGTGGGGTCACTCAATGTTATGTCAAACAGCGTTAAAATAAGCAGTCACTGGTACAAAAATTGGTCACACTGGTTGTTAGTGTCATAAACGAAATAACTGCTTGGCTGAATTTTTCGCCTTTATTGGCGATAACAGCCCCTATACTTATGCAGAATTGGGAAGAAGTGTTTCTCATCCCTGGCTACCCACTAGAATCCCACAGGGAACGTTAGGAAAGTGCCAGTTCAGTCGGGATCTCTGAGGGGTCCTCTAGTGGATTCCAACATGCAGCCAGGTTTGAGAACTGCTGCCACGGCCTCGCCAGAGCTCCCTGAGTCACCAGCCTCATGGCATCCTCAGAGAAGCCTGTGAAGTAGGCAGGGATTTTGTTTTTATTTTATTGATGAAAAAGGTTGAAGAGGCTGAGGCCCAGAGAAGCAAATGGCCCAAAAACTAGAGAGGGAAGAGGCTGGCTTCATGTCTCTGTCCACGGATGTCTTAACCGCACCTTGACTCAGTCAATTCACAGTTCCCTGCAGAGTTGAGAGCAGGGCTGAATCAGACCTGTGCGGCCTCGTGTGCACCTTCAAAGGGCAGAGGTGGGACAGGGATGGACAGCCATGGGCTGCCCTACTCTGGAAGGTGCAATTCAGGAGCACCACCGGCTTTCGGTGGAACCACAGACTTTCAGGGTGGACTGCTTCTTTAGGAGCCACCTTGTCCAGCCTCCTCACTATTTTGGAGAAGAAATCAGAGGTCCTGAGATGTGGTGTGAAATCCCTGAGTCCCCACTGTCCCAGTGAGACAGCATCTGGGTCTCCAGGCCCCAGTCCTGAGTGCTCCCTGTGATGCCAGGTGCCAGTCCTTGAATGGATCTTGGGGCATCTGGGAAAAGAGGGCCAGGGAGCAGACGCAAGCTGTCCCATAGGGCAGAATTGGGCTGGAGGCACTCAGGACCCAACAGGGCCTCCTTCCATCTCAAACCAGTCCCTGGCAACATACCCCCTTGTTGACAGATGCTGGGAGGTTCTGCCACCCTCCCTGACTGCCTCCCAATCTGCTTCCACCCACCCCTGGCCATGTTTGCCAGAATGACACAGACTGCACCCAGTTTTATTGCTCTGGTCTTGTAAATCAGTTTCTTGTAACATTCCAGTTGCTTCTAGTCTCTGAATTTCCGTGGATCTATCAACACGTTCCTGAAACTGAAGGCTCTGCCATACACCATCACCTGCCCCGGTAAGAGGGAGCCGGCAAGCACCCCCCCCCCACCCCCCGGCGAGGAAGGAGGGTTTTTCCAGCGCCCACATGAGGTTGTCGGCTGAAGCGGGGTCTTCTCTTTCCTGGTACAGGGATTAGCTTTCCTTCCCCTGGCAAGAAAGACCACATTCCAGCTTTTTCCAGGCTCTTTGTTACCTGGCAAAAGAGACAGATGGGAAGACATTGTCACTTTTTTCCAAGACATTAATATAAATGCTTTCCTCTCCTTTCTGAGTAGCTGAGAATGTGTCTCTCTGATCCCCAAGTGTCACTGATCCCAAGTGTTGGAGGCAGCTCAGAGCGGATTGGCCATCCTGTGGAAGAAGTCAGATTAGGAGAGACCAGAAGAAGGGAAGAACTCATCCTGAGTGCCTACCATGTGCCGGGCATCTTCAAATACAGGCTCTTCTTGTAGAATGGGGGGTAGTTTTTATTTTCTTTTGCAGATGATGAAACTGAGGGTTGGAGTACTAGTTAACTTACCCCAAATTACATAACTAGTAAGTGGGGAAAAAACAAAATTTGACTGGGCCTGTGCAACTCTGAGCTTCACTGTGCCTTGTTTGAAGCTCCACACTAAAAAAAAATTGAGAAAAATAACTTCCCTCATCTTCTTCTTAAAAATGATTTTTTTGGACTTTTTAAAAGTTGATCATCCTTTTGCTAGAGCAGATGTTCTGCTCGTGCCTCCTAAAAGTGTCTTGCTTTCTTCTTGTCTTCACTTACGTTCCTGAGCACGGAGCTCAGGAGACCCTGAGCGCGTAGACCTGGGCAGCCTGGGGCACATCTCAGCATGCTGCCAGGGTCAAAGAAACACCGTTCTGATATTCAAAACAGTTTTTAAGAGCCAAGCCTTTATTGAAACCTCCCTAAAATGCTCCACAAGTCTAACTTCACAGCAGAACAGCCAACAGAGCTTCTTCATCAAACTTTTCTCCCAGATTTTCTTAGAAGCTTCTCAAAAATTTTTCTCTCTGGATCTTAGCCAGTACTATTCATTATTCTCTCCTCTTTTCCATCATTTTCAACTTCCCAGCTATTTTTGTTTTTCTTAAGTTTCCTGAGACCTTTCTAACGTAAAGGAACCAAGGCCTTCTCTGCTCCTTTAATTCTGCAGACTTACTCATTGCCCCTTAAGCACAACTAAATCCCAGACCAGCAATGGCCTTTCGTGTGTGAAGGGTGGGGACGGTTGGGATAGGGCAGAGAGAGATGAGGCAGAGAGAAATACGGTGAATTAGATGGTAATCAATCAACATTAGATTTGACTGCAGGTAATGGAAATTCAAATTTCAGCGGCTCACGTGAGAAACTCAGAGGTAGTCCAGGGCTGGTAAGGTGTCTCCATGGCCATTGGCATCAAAGCTCCTTCTATCTTTTATCCTTAGTACTGAATTCCACTGTGGTGGCAAAATGGTGTCTGTAGCTCCAGCCATTGTGTATGTGTTCCAGGCATCTGTAAGGAGAAAAGAACAAGGGGAAAAGGGTTTAGCATATCTTGAAGGAGGTTTCCTAGAAGCCTTTCAAATGAGTTCTACTTAAAACTCATTGGTCATCCCCCATCAAAAAAGAATTTGGGAAATATAGTTTTCTTAACTGGATATTTTGCAGCCCCCAGTGTATAGGACTTCTGTGAGTAAGAGAAAAAGGGAGAATGGATATTAGTAGTCTTTGCTGCACATGGTAATAACTTTATCCGTCATTCTTGGGACTTTTTTAAAAAAAAAATCCTTTTAAAAAAATTAAACATTCCATTTCGAGATACATCATTGTAGATTTATATGCAGGTATAAGAAATAATACAGAGAGATTTCCTGTACCCTTTACTCCATTCCCACTGGGGGAAATGGAGTAAAACTATATATAAAACTATAGTAGTAGCCTTATAGTATAAAACTAGAGTATAGTATCACAACCAAGATATTGACGTTGACATTGATGCAGTCAACATACTGGACATTTCTGTCACCAGAAGCATCCCTCATTTTGCCCTTTTATAGCCACACCCACCTCTCTCCTTAACCCTGGCAACCATTCATCTGCTCTCCATTTCTATAATTTTGTCATTTCAAGAATGTTATATGAACGGAATCATGGAGTATACAACATTTTGCCTCACAATTTATTGTGTGACTCAGTAGTTTTTTCCTTTTTATTGTTGAGTAGTATTCCACTCTGTGGATGTACCTTGGTTTGTTTAAGCATTCAATCATTGAAGGACATCTGGGTTGTTTCCAGTCTTTGGCCATTACAAATACAGCTGCTCTGAACACTTGTGCACAGGTTTTTGTGTGAACCTAAGTTTTCACTTCTCTGGGATAAACGTCCAGTAGCACAACTGCTGAGTCGTATGATAGTTGCATGTTTAGTTTTATAGGAAATTGCCAAACTGTTTTCCAAAGTGGCTGTACCATTTTATATTCCCACCAACAACATCCATTCCTTCTCTGCCTCCTCACCAGCATTTGACCGGGTCACTATTTTTCATTTTAGCCATTCTGGTAAGTAAAGATATCTTGTGATTCTACTTTGCGTTTCCCAGTGGCTAATGATGTTGAACATCCTTTCACGTGCTTCTCTGCCATCCATACTTCCTCCTTGATGAAGTGTCTGCTCGCGTCTTTTGCCCATTTTCTAATCCGATTCTGTGTTGCCTATTGAGTCTTGAGAGTTCTTTATATATTGTAGATACCAATTCTTTGTTGGATAGGTGGCTTGTAAATATTTTCTCCCACTCTGCATCTTCTCTTTTCATCTTCTTACAGGGTCTTTTGCTGAAGAAAAGTTTTAGATTTTGATAAGGTCCAATTTAATCAATTTTTCTTTATCTGGATCGCGAGTTTGAGTCTAAGAACTTTCTTCAAGCCCTAGATCCTGACGATTTTCTCCCATATTTTTTTCCTGAACATTTTATTGTTTTATGTTCTACATTAAATCTGTGATTCATTTCGACTTAATTTTTGTATAAGATATGAGGTTTAGGTTAAGATTATATCTTTTTTGACTGCAGATGTCCAATTGCTCCAGCAGCATTTTTTGAAAGCTATCCTTTCTCATTGTGCATCTTTGTCAAAATCAGTTGAACCTATTTCTGTAAGTCTATTTTTGGGTTCTCTACTCTGTTCCACTCATCTATGTGTCTATATCGCCAACAATAACTTTTGGGGCTTTTAAAAGAAAATTATTTTTTCCATTCAGAGTAATATATTACATTACAGATTATTGAAAATATATAAAAAAGCTTGTTTTTAAATTACCTGTAGGTACCATCATCTAAAAACACAATCATAAACATTTGGGAATGTCTTCTCCACACAACTTTTAAAAATGTGTGTTTTTATTTTTGTTGGTCTTATGTTTATGTTATGTGTTAGTGTGGACAGGCTGGGTTATGTTGCAGTGACAAATCTCAGTGGCTTAATCAATGCAAGTTTATTCTCCTTACACAGGATCGTTGTCAATCCAGGCAACTCTCTGGCGCTATTTTCCTATAAGTGCTGACTCAGGGATCCAAGCTGCTTTAATTGGCTCTGTTATTCCAACGTGAGGCCTCCATATTCACTGCCCAGCGTAGTAATGACATGCGTCATGTCTGTTCACATGTCATTAGCAAGAGCTGGTACAGGGCCCACCTAACTACAAGGGACTGAAGGTGTGGTTATACACTAGGAAAGGGGAATATAACACAGGATTTGGTGAGCCATGGCATTGCATCTGCTACATATTGCATGAAAAATGCTCTATTTTATTTTATAGGTTAACGTTATAGCACAATCTCTTTCCTACTTACAAATTCTTCAAAAAACTTTTAGAATGATTTACAGCATAGAAAAAATTTTGGTATTTTATGGAGTAAAACTTTTGT
Source organism: Equus przewalskii (assembly GCF_037783145.1). Classification (NCBI taxonomy): domain Eukaryota; kingdom Metazoa; phylum Chordata; class Mammalia; order Perissodactyla; family Equidae; genus Equus; species Equus przewalskii. The sequence goes on along the minus strand of NC_091832.1, from coordinate 59,043,049 downwards.
TGCCTGGAAAGCTGATCTGTGTAAAATGGCTCATTCTCTAACTGTGAGATCTCCAAGGCCTCAGTTTCAGAACGGAATCATGGCTAAGACAAAAGGGACAGAATTAAGCATTTGGATCATGCAGCTTTAGTCCCTGGGCCGATCTAAGGCTCCTGTCAATCCCTCTCTCAAGTCTTCCAGTTTCCATACTTTCTTCTCTATGACTGGTATCATTCCAAGCTAGCTCTGTTTTTTGTTTTGTTTTTAGCTAAAGACAAATAAACAAAAAACCTGACTATTCAAAACCCTTTAATAAACACATCCCATGCAGCATTCTGCCAACACCGTTCTCTCTAAGGAGGGAAATGCCACAGGGCCTTTGCCTATGTTGTTCTTTCTACTTGAAATGCTTTTCACTCCATCCTTGCCAAATGACGTTCATCTTTCAGATGTGTTGTGTGGGGATATCTTGATGCATTGGTAGTCTGACTACAGTTCAACCAAGCTTTCCCTGGGGTCGTGAAACAGAAAGGCTCACAAGATGCTCAAATTGCATGGTTTATTAAATAAATTGGAAACATCAGCAAGAAGCAAAGGGAAAAATGTGGGACAAGTTAAGACCTGTAGGATAGAACTGTGCTACCTGAATCCCTGGTTCTACAACGTCCGTGTCTCCTCTCTCTCTCTCTCTCTCTCGCTCTCTCTCTCTCCCTTTGCTGCATCACCCTTCCTGCTGATGATAGGGTTACAAGGACCAGAAATGATGGTGAGCCGAGGGCCTCAGTAGAAGCAATGAGTGCTTACTCTGTCAGAGAACAGAGGCAAGACCGTTCAGCCCCAGCTGCCCAGCTGTAGCTCCCCCATTAATCTGTTGAACAGGTAATTGTTTTTATTGAAATCTTTCTCTCTGAACCCCCTTATTTGTCCTCAGCTTTGGTTTCAATTATTCCAACCCTCAAACAATTTGAGTAGAAATTTTTAATCTAATTTTGTAAGGAAAAAAACCGAGGGAACGAATTATTGCAATGCTTCCTTCAATTTTTTTTTCCCGCATGGAACTGTCTCAAATTCCTCTTTAAGTCTGCAGTATCCCTGAGAAGTTTCCATTTCATCCTTCCATTCGTACTTTTATCACCAAGGCTAACCAAACTGATTTACGATTCGGTAAGTCCTTGGTGAGAATCACAAGTACCTGTGGCTAAATGAAAATGGATTTGATTGGGTGTTTGATTAGCATAGGCAAGCTTAGCCAATATTTTTGTGTTCGCATGTGTAATTGACATAAGCCATACCTGAAACTAACAAAATATTACAAAGCAGGTATTTTCCAATTGTTTTTTCCTAAGGTGGACTTAGAGCATGTTCCCCAGGCCTATGTCTGTATCGCCTAAGCTGCTCTGGCTTTTCAGGCCACCAGCTCCAGGAGTGGGTGCCATTGGCTGCTCTTGCTCTAAAGGGGACCCGGTCCTGGGGTTGCAGACAGGTGGGTGGGGCCATCCTAAGAATTCATTCCTTATCAGGAGGATACAGTCCTGAAAATCCCCCCACCCCCGGAGCTTGTATTTCCTTTTGGATCTCTGAGCATCTTTTGATCTTGAAACTAATCCACTTTTCCTCTCTCTCTTCCTATTTACCCCCTCTCTTTCCCCTCCTGTCTCAACCAACTTAGGGAAATAAGCGCCAAGGTGGGAGATAAGTTACCACAAATAACAGCTAGATTAACTATTTCCTTGCAGGAAAGCTCAGCTGAGTTGTCATTAACTAGAGCATGTGGCATACATCAAGCGGGCTGGCTGACTAAAACAGTTCTTTGGACTGTATTTTTTATTGATATGTTTATTCCTCCATTTAATACCAAAAAAACCTACAAAAGTCTTCTGGTCCCCACATAACATCACACACAGTAAGTGCTCCTTAAATTTATCACCTGATTGGCTTGATTTCAGTGCATTAAGGACATTCTGAAGGAGATGGTGGGCTCTCCTCAGGGCAAGAGGGCCCTGTCACTCGGGGGATCCCGTGACAAGCCTGGAGGGTTGGGGAATGCGAAGCTGATGCCTCCGACTGTGCGAGAACTGAATGTGGGTTTAGAAGCTGACCCAGAACATTCTGCTCTCTCCTCACTTGTTCTGTGGGCCCTGAGCAGCCCTTTCTCCTCTCTGGGCCTCATGATCTTTTGCTTTAAATGCTCTACCTGTCTGTCTTCCTCACAAGGCTGCTGCAAGGATCAGCTGAAAGTGGGGGAAAGTGCCTTGTAAAGAGCTTCCCCAAATAGGGCCTTTTGTCACCGCCGCAGGTCCCCAGGCAGGGCTAGCTTGGGAGCTGTCTCAAGGATCAGGAGCGGCTGACCTGTGCTCTGTTCACTCTGTTCTGTCTGGGTGTGTGGCAGCTTCCCGAGGGGCATCTGCGCCCAAGCAGCCTCAGTGACGGCGGGAGAGGACCTGTTGGTTCTGACCTGCTGTGGGCATCAGGCCCGGCTTTGAATTACCTAATCCCCATTAAGAGCATTTCTGATTGCTTGACCGCTGACCTCCTGCAGCTGGATTATCAGATGTGGCTTTGGGGAATAGGCTTGTTTATAATGCTGGAGACAAAGGGAGGAAACGCAGAGCAGTTAAAACAACAGTCCTTCCTGTTGCCCCAGCGCCTTTTATCCAAGGAGGTCATTACGAAGCAGGCTCCTCGGGACTGGCAGGGCCCTGAGATGTGGTTCCATGGGGAAGGGGAAGAAGGAAGGCATTGACCGTGCAGGAAGGGCACAGGTAATCCCACCGCAGCCCTGCAGGGCACGTGTTGATGTCTCCACTTTACACAAGAGCAGTGACCGGGCTCAGACAGGTTCATTCATTAGTCCCAGTTCAAGGCTTTATGGCTGCCAAAGGGTGGCACTGGGACTTTGAGGGGTCTGGCCGACTCCAAACTTGCTGCTCTCCCCTTTGCCTCATGTTGCCATCTTCGTGCTGAACAAAGCAGGCCTTAACCTACCCGGAATGTCCCTAGCACCCCCCTTCAAGGTCCAGACATGAGGCGTCCCAGAGCCTTTGTTACAGACTCAGAAAGGCCCAGAGAGGTGGAGCAACTCGTCCACACCCACAAACTCACTCAACACCAAACCTGGAAGAAGGCAGGTCATCCACAGAGAGTTGTTGAGTAAATGATGGGATTAGTGGCAGAGCTGGACATGAGCCCAAGCACCCTCTCACAGTCCAGCTCTCTCAGCCTATGCCAGCCTCTTCAGTGGGAATGGTTTGGCCACAGGTCAATGTGGTGGCCAGACCTGGGGGATCATCTTGTGCCTGCTGCCTCCAACCATTCCACCCACAGGCCTCCGGCTGATCCTGAGTCCCCACTATTCATGCTCTTCAGGTAACTACCATTTATTTTGAAGTAGTTCCAAACCTATGAAGAGTTGCAAGAATAGTACAAAGTGGTCCCACATCCTCCACCATCTCCGCAAGCACCCATCACCCTTACCTACTGCTTCTTGACCAACAGCTCTGTGCCAGGAGGGGAAGGGAAGAGGACAGTGGAGGAGATGGGAAACTCTTAGTGTTGTTTAAATCAAAGGTTTTTCCCTTTCTCAGTTGCATAGTTGCCCAGAGAGTAGCATATTAAAGAACTCTGTCCTGAGAAGTCTTAATCCTAGATAGTGCCCAGGACTTAGTAAATGTCAGTAGGTGAATGTGGAATGAATTGGTCTCATATGATAACATGAGTTTTATTAGTTATGTTCCTTTAGGACACTCAAGAGAGAACAGAGAGAACGTGAGGCATGGGGTCTTTGGGATGGGTTGGGGGTAACAAGGCATGGAAGGGTGAAGAGAACAAGAGGTTAATGTGAGGGAGTTGCTGGATGCCTGGAAGGGCCTCCTCTTGGAGGATGTAACGGAATCACGGGCCTCTGAGGCTCAGGGGTCACTTAGAAAGCACCGGGGCCTCCATCTCCTCCCCAACTTTCCCAGTGATGCAAAGTGTCTTCCTCAAGGATGAGCATTGGTCCTGGCAGAATTTGGATGAAGACCTAGTCTTCTGACTCCCCTAGTTCGGGTGCTTTGTGCATTTATTATTATTGGCCCATGCTAATGTAGCAAAGAGGAGACAAAAAGCTCACAAACACTCTACACACTTTCACCCAAGCATGGCAATAAAAAAGTGACTAAGAGGGCTCCACAGTACCTAGTGCCTGGGTGGATGAATTCCTGAGGGAGGTGGGCCCCTAATTCCTGGGGAAGAGGGTCCCAAGGCGACTGGAGAGGCTATGCCTATTGGTGTCCCTTGAGAATGGGGACTCTCAGTTGGGGTTGGGTGGGCTCATGCCAAGTAGAAGAGCCATAATGCCAGGTGGGGTGGGGGTCCTTAACCTGGTGGATTCTATGTGGGGGCTCCAGTAATGCTAGAAGTAGCAGCCAGTGCAGCAGCTGCCACCATGCCTGTAGATTTGATGCCTTTTGGGATGTCTCCCAACCCCTTGGATGACCTTCTAATCCAGCAAGAGCCCAGAGACTTGATACTCTTCTGCCAGCTGCTCTGCCAAACCCAGAACCTCCTTCAGCTCCAGCACATGGTACCTGAGCAATTCCAATGACTGTGGGGGTAGCCCTGGACAGTCATGAGAACCAAGTTCTCCCCATGCAGCAACACCAAACCCAACACCCTCCTTCTATGCTTTCTTTGATTTGATCTTCCTCAACTTGTCACAATCACAGAGGATCAGTTCATATGCTTGTGGAAGCCTCAAAGATGCCAATGAAGATGGGGTCGTCCTGTAGAGTGCATCTTGTCCTGCGGTCTGTGTGCTGAGCATCTTGCTGCTCTTGCCCACAGCCATGGTTGCTGCTCCTTCTTGGATCCCAAGAGAGCAGGATGTATTCTGAACTGTTTGCAGAAGAGAGGGGTAGATACGTGGTTGAGCTCATGTAGGAGATGAGTGAGTGAGGTGCTGTCAGAGAGGAGCCAAGGACACCTTCCCCCCTCGATAGATGTTCTACAACAGGAGTACTCCACACCATTTCCCGTGCCCATCCTCTCTTCCTGCTCAGACAGCTATGGTGTGGTCCAGTCTGACCCTCTGAGCCCTGTCTGCTCTGCTTCAGGAGCCTGAGGCTGTCTCAGGCCTGCAGTTGGGGAGCAGGGTGGATTTGGGAGCCTGGTCAGGCCCTCAGCCACCCTTCTTCACAGGCCAAGAGAGGGCAAGGTTTCTAGAGCCATGAAGCCTGGGTTCCCCTCATATCCGTTAATCAGTTGTCTCATCTGAAAAAGCGTCGGGAGGGTGGAAAGGGATATTAGTTCTTGTATCCCTCATGGGACTATGTGGGGATTTAACATGAAAATGCCTCGTAAACGGTGATGCACCATGAATTAGTGGTTACTGAAGTTCACAAGGTCTTGGTGTAGATCTGAAGAACTTTTCAGAGTAACTTGGGTCACAGTCCACAGGTTTGGAGCCCCTCCTGGTGCTCTAGGTTGACACCAGGTTCAGGAAGAATAAAAAAGATGACACTTTACTTCTTTCTCAGGACTGTGGGGTCCTCTGGACAGGCTTACGACTTGCCCGGCACGTAGAAGCGTGGTGGGGAGTGTTTACGGAGCTGAAATACACTCAAGGTCCCAGGGACGTGACTGGCGCCCCTGCCCAGGATTTCCTTTGGCTGGAAGCTGATCTTATTTGGGGTGTTTGGCTTGTTAAATCTCCGACTGCCCCTCCAGATCTATTCTTAGTCCTTTGACCTAGGAGTTTGACTTCTATAGATTGCCTCATGGGCTCCCGTGCCCTCTGGCTTTGGGCTGGGTTTGGCCAATGGGAGGCAGCAGCAGGAGATCAGGGGGTGAGAGGAGAGAGGGTGGGGTATTTGTTTCCCCATCCTCTGCCAGGCCATAACTCTGGCAATGTCTGCATTCCTCTATTCAAGGCCATTGGGTGGCTGGCTGGTCCATAGCTTCAGCTCTCACTGGTCCAGCAATGCTAATTCTTCCCCTCATCCCTTCAGGCACAGGGGCAGTCACAGCTTTCCGCTGCTGCTATCTCTTCGGCACATCTCTGTTCCTTGTTGGACACAGAGTGTTGGACACTCTACCCGTGTTTCTTCCCTAAACTCTCTTCAGTTAGCCCTTTGACTGTGCCCTGTGTTTCCCACAGGGACCCTGAATGACATAGGTGGGTACCAGCAGATGCTGACCTTCGCTCTCAGAGCAACTCCTGGGATACAGTGGCTCCAGGCCCTGAGCTTCTGCAGGGGCCAGCATAACAGACAAGGGAGGGCAGTGGCTGGGATACCACTCATTGTACATTACAGTCTCAGCTCAAGGAGGAGTGAGTAGCGACTGATGGCTCTGATGGATGGGCTGAGCAGTTTCAAAGGGTAAGTCATTCTTGACTCTGAATAGTGTCAGAACCATGAGAGGATCCTTAAGTGTGTTTAAATCCTGACATTGACCTAAGTATCCTATATCAGGTCAACCTCATAGTGAGAATCTCATGGCCACTCTGTCCGAATGTTCATCCATTTACTATGCAGGCACTCTGCGAACATTTCCTGAACACTACAATGTGCTCTTCACTGTGCTATGCGCCGGGGACCCCAAAATAAATGGCCAAGTTCTCACCCCCAGACCATCTCCTACTATAGTGGGAGCAATAAGCTGTGACACACATGACAATTATGAGTCAGCATGGGAATGAGACAGGAAGAGGTAAAGTGCTGTCGGAGTTCAGGGGAGAAAGAGAGAATCAGGATGAGACAGGGCCTCCCCTCCCCTGAATTTTGGGTGGAGATGACCGCATAAATCAATAAATCAGATTGTATAGCCAGGAGCTGATTGTTTGCCAATGAGCTAAACCAAAAAGGAGACTTAATCTTTATTGATGTCCTACTATGTGCTGGGTGCTCTGTAACCATCAGCTCAAAGCTCCCGGTAAATACTTTTATCCCCACTGTTCAGGGAAGGAAACAACTTTGAAGATTGGATGGTTGCCAGCGAGCTCCAGATTCAAGGTCTATCTCTCCACTGTCTCTTATACATTCATACATTACAGACAAACTTCTTCCATCCATTTCCCCTGGGGAGAAAAGGCTGAAGCGGAATGTTCTGTCTCCATCCCAATGAAGGAGCACAGAGTAGAGTGCTAGCGGGTTGTGACTAAACCTGAGCAGGGGAAACAGGGATTTCCCACCACTCTCACATCCTAGGGTTGCCCTGGGTTATTTTACGTCATTTGTTAGAACCAGTGTCTGATGGTAAACTTTATGTGTCAGCTTGACTGGGCTAAGGGGTGCCCAGAGAGCTGGTAAAACATCATTTCTGGGTGTGTCTGTGAGGGTGTTTCCAGAAGAGACTAGTATTTCAATTAGTAAACTGAGTAAAGCAGATGGCCCTCACCAATGCCAGTGGGCATCGTCTCATCCATTGAGGGCCTGAATAGAACAAAAAGGTGGAGGAAGAGAGAAGCGGTGCTCTGCTTGAGCTGAGATGGCCGTCTTCTCCTGCCCTTGGACAGTGGTGCTCCTGGTTCTTGGGCCTTCAGACTCTACTGGGACTTATACCATCTGCTTCCCTGGTCCTCAGGCCTTCAAATTTGAACAGAATTACACCCCCGGCTCTCCTGGGCCGCCAGCTTACAGACAGCAGACCGTGGGCATTCTCAGGCTCCATAATTGAGTGTACCAAACCCTCACAAAAAAATCTCTGTGCCTCTACACATATCCTTTTGGTGCTGGTTCTCTGGAGAACCCTGTCTAATACACAGTGACAGAACTGTGAAAACAGAGCCCTCCCAGCCTACACCCCTAAGCCTCCTCCTTGGGCTGGGTCTGGCCCCCATCTTTGCTCCCTTTCCTTCCCCAATAGGTCCTGTCCTCTGGTGGCCCCTCACAGGCCCCCTCCCCCACCATCTCCCACTGTGTGAAACATGGTGACAAAATGACAAAAACATTCTCAAGGAAATGAGCTGCCCCCACTCACCGAGGCCACTGTAAGTGTCAGAGAAAGCAGGATTTGGAGTCATTCATTCTACTTCCATGGAATGAGTCCAAATCTGCTCTGGGCTGGTTTCCCCCTTCCTGTTTTTGAATCCAGACACTTGTGGTGGCAGTGTCTTCCCTGTGATGCAGAATCTTTAAGGGCCAGTCGTCCTTGGTTTTCATTTTATCGAGAATGGGCTACTTCTCTTTTGCCTCCAATGGCCCCTCATCAGTGGACTGGGTAGCCCTCGGGGAGGAGATCGAGGCACCTGCAGTCTGCAGGCCGACGGGGCCTCGCTCTGTTGCTCACGACCCCAAGGCCCAGACAAAGCCTGGAACTGTGCCAGGCCTCCGATTTCACCTTTGTTCTGGGGGTTTCCCGGCCTCCCCTCTCCTTGTAGGTTACTGCAGGAACAGTGAGGTCATATGTATGTGTATACATATATTTACACTATATAAATATTATTATATTTATGTAGTATTGATATACTTATATACACGTAAATATTAATTTATATGTATGTATTTTTATATATAATCAGTATGTAAACTGAAAAAAGCTTTACATGTTTTGGCTTAAAGGGTTCTTTTTTAAAAAAAATTTATGTTTACAGGGGTGTTTATTTCAATGTCACGTATAATAAGCACAGTGGGAAATGCCTACCCATAGGGTATTAGTTAAACATATTTGGTAAATCCATTCTATGGGATATCATGAAGCTTTTTTAAAAATTAAGCTGTATTTTTATTGAAGTATAATGTACACACAAAAATACATATCAGTCAGGACTGTAGAGCTGGATGAGGGATCCCTGAGTGAGCCAATAAACCAAAACTGCAAATTAGGAATCAGAACAGGACCCGCGTTCCAGAGCCATACCCAAGTGCACTCCCAGCCTTTAATCCCTCCCTCTCCGGTGAATAGACCCCTTTCCCCTCCTCTAACAGCCTAGGTTGGTTACACCTGCTCTGAACTACAGACAAGATGCCACGCTGTATGCTTTCTCACGCAGAGAAGGATTCCCTAGGTTCTGTGAACTCTTGCTGATGTGTGGTTGTACATTCATTCTGTACTTTAAAGAAGCGCCTCCTCCCCATTGTGTGTGTGTGTGTGTGTGTGTGTGTGTGTGTGGGTGTGAGTGTTTAGGTGCTGTTGCCATGACAGCATCCCCACCCGAGGGGGTTACTCCCCACAGGCCCTCCAGTCCATCCTGCTGGTTGATCGTGTGTGATCACCACTTTCACGACATCACGTCCCTGCTCAGAAGTCTTCTGTGGCTCCTGACTGTGGCGGCTGCTTTATACACAACCCCTCGAGACTCCTCAATGAGGCATGCCCTCCCTCCTGAGAGTGGCTCTTCACCCCATCAAAGCTGCTGCAGACCTTGTCCTGCTGTGTCAATGTGCATCTTCCCATACCCCAAGGGCCCACCCGGAAGCCTCAGTCACATTCTCTGGCTGCGATGACCAGTCTCTCCTCTTATGAATCTCTCTTGTACTTAGACTTAACACCACATGGGTCGTCAGCATGCAGTTTGCATCCAGTTGTGTCCGGGTGTTGCTTGAGCTCAGTGGTTTTCAAGGCTGCCTGAGAATCAGCTGGGGAGGTTTTTTAAAAAAAGACACTGAAAACCTCTTTAAATACTAAAAAATTGTTTGGGCCTCAGGCCAAACCAAAGGCTGTAAATCTCTGAAGGTAGAGTCTGGGTGTCAGTACTTTCAGAAGCTGTCCAGGAGGCACGGACTGAACTGTGTCCCTGCTGTACCCCCACCCCCGCCCCCGCCACATCTCTATGTTGAAGCCCTGACCCCCATGCCCCAGAACATGACTGCATTTGCACAGAGGGCCTTTAAAGACGTAATTAAGTTAAACAAGGTAATTAATTAAGGTGGGCCCTAGTCCCATCTGACTGTGTCTGGACAAGAGGAGGAGTTTAGGACACAGACACACACAGAGGGAAGACAATGTGAAGACACAGGGAGAAGTTGGCCATGTGCAAGCCAAGGAGAGAGGCCTCAGAAGAAACCAGCCCTGCCGACACCTGGATCTTGGACTCCCAGCCTCCAGAACTGTGAGAATATAGACTTCTGTCGCTGAAGCCACCCAGTCTGTGGTACTTCATCCTGGCAGCCAGGGCCGACAGACGCCAGGTGATCCTACTGCCCCCCCGAGGGTGAGCCCTCCTGCTAGCCACCGCCATCTCCCCCACCCTACCTCCCTGGCTGCTCATAATCTCCCTGAGGCCAGGGGTGGAGCTGTACCTTTTGATTCCCTTAATATATAGCTGGCTGTTGACCCTTCAGTCAATAACAGCACACTGTGCCACAGGACATGGCCTCCATGCGTTACCCTCCACGGTGCTTTACTCCTTACGCCCCCATCATACATGAAGATGCTTTGGACTTTTTTATACAGTGTTTTTAGGCTCCTCATCTTGGCCAGTTTTACTTCACAAACAACTTCTATCATTTTTCGTTAAAGGCCTTTTTCTATTCTGTTAAAGGCCTTTGCTGGCATCTTTACTATTTACTCTTACTTTGGGGAAACATCTGAGACCTCTGGCCCTCTTTATGTGGCACACCTGGCCCACGGGCACTGGTAATTGCCACTTCCACCAACAGCTTATCCTGTCCAGTAGGAGTTTAAATCCTATTTTGGTGAAGCCACCGGCCTCGCCTATCTCCCATCTCTCTGGGGTCATCATTCTGCTCACTTCTCCGCGTTGTACATGCAGGAGAGAACCTTGCCAAAGGGCTCTGCCACCTCCACACACCTGTGTGACTCAAGACCACCACACCCAGGAGAGCTCCTCTTTTCAGAAACTGGACTGCACTGAAAACCACCCGACTTGGGGTTTGGGAGTGAACTTAGAGGTCATTTCACTGACGGGAAACTGAGGCCCAGAGGTGGAAAGTGCTTTGTCCATGATCACAGAGCTAGGCAGTGGCCAAGCCTGTGCTGGAGGCTGCCTGCCAGACAGTGAGAGCTCTTTCCTCCGACCCACGTTGCTGCGCTGGAGACAGGATCGCTTCTCCTGGGAGACAGCGTGGGCATAAAAGGAAAGCAAACCCTCCATTCTCCAGAATTTTTCTGGAAGTTTTCTCTCAATCTGTCCTTCATACCCCTCAAACTTTATGCCACTTTCTCTTTTCTCTATTCGAATGTCAACAATGGCCAGAGTGGCCATCACTGCCATACCTCATCTCCTGGCCTGCTGTTGTGGTCCTTTCTAGGTTCCTGTGCAAAGAGTGGTGGCTGTGTAAGGAAGTTCTGCAGTGGGATGTGGACAGAAGTCGTTAGATGAAAGTTTCACGTCAACTTTCATCTCCGTGAGTTCAACAACTCAGTAAGTGCCTGTGCCTCCCCTCATTCCTCCTGCCTGGAATATGGATGGATGGCAAAGAGAATGAGGGCACAGAGCTGGAAGAAAGCAAGACAGGGTTCTGGTTCCCAGCTTTCCGCTCTCCACTCCCAGCTCGAGGTCAACTGGGGAAGTACAGGTCGGGGGAGAGAAACATCTAAATAAGATGAGAGACACTCCAACAGCAAGGGGCTTTTGTCCGGCCAAGGCCCAAGACTGAGCTCTAAAGGAGACCTCCTTTTGGGCTCCCCTTCCCACTCCCACTTTGGATGGGGCCTCATCAAGGTAAGTTTGGAGGAATGAATTGGAGGAGACTCTGAAGTTCAGCTTTCCTGAGCCACTCGGGTGCCATGGGGTGTGGACAGAACTATGCAGGAGCTGAGGGGCTGGCTGTGAATCTGTGGTAGGTAGTCTTGGTAAGCACAGAGACTGAGGAGGCAGATCGTTAGTCCCAGGCTGAATGGATCCCAGTCGAACTCAGGGCATGGAGCAGCCATCTTGTGACTATGAGGAAACTTGAAGAGGGAAGTCAACAGTAAGGCTAACAGGGCGGAAATATGGAAGGGGCCAGAAATTTCAATGATGCCTGGGAGCTTCTGTAACAGCTCGAGAGTGTCTATCTCTGGACTGCTTTTATATGAGACAAAAATAAACTTATACCTGGTTTAAGTCATTTTGGGAGGGGGATCTCTGTCACTTGCAGCCAAAGGCAATTTCTGATACTGCTGTCATCTTGAGATCACTCCAGTTGATTAAGACTTGTTTCCTAAGTTGAGCCGAGATCAGCCTCAGTGTCTTGGCCATTCTTAGCTCCAAGCTCTGCCCTCTAGGGTTACCCCAAAGAAATCTAGTCCCTTTCTTTACATCTCCCCTGTTCCTTCCCATTGACTTTTTCAGCTTTATATTCTTTACTCCATCTCTTTTACCTTGCAATTGTGTGTTTGTTGGACCACAGGCCCCTTTAGTTGCTCTCTCAGCTGCTTAGAGCCATGGGCAGCCTGAGGGTGTGTGTCCTGTCTGTGCGTGTCACAGACCCTCCCAGCTCCCTCCAGCCCCTGGCAGCCACTGGATCTGCACTTTCCTTGGCCATTTATGTGTTCTCTCCATGCACTGGCCCATGGTCAGGCAAGAGATCTTTCTGCCCTTGGGCTATCCTGCCACCATTTTATTATTCTCTTATTCTTTGCTGACTGTGCTCCTCACCCCGTTGTTACCTCTGCATGGTTTCTCAAGCATCATTTATTCCGCAAACAAGTGCTTATGATGTGCCAAGCACTGCCCTAGGCAGCAGGGACAGAACCAGAAGCACGTCCTGCCTTCAAGGAGCTCAGACATCCCACTTTGCACATTCCACTTTGCGTTTTAAGCCTTGTAAATCCAGGCCATCTCATTAGCCTACTTCCCGTGTTGACAAGCTGTCTAGAGAATATTAGCAAGTGGGGGGTGGGGGGTGGAAGGTGCTCTAATGCTCTTCTTTTTTTCAGACTTTTTCCAAGGATTTTCCTTCCTGTGTCAATATGAGGGTTCTCCCAGTCTAAGTATCTTTTCCTGAGTTGTCATGGATGTGTCCTTCCTCTATCACCAAAAAGAAAGGGCACCATTTCTGAGAAAACTTTTCCCAGTTATTACAGGTTGAACAAGAGAGTCTATTTTCATGTACACGATGTCTTGCCTTCTTTCTGTGTCACACCGTCAGCAGACGCCGGTCAGCCCAGAGCTGCGCGGGCCTTGTCTCTGTTGTCCCTCCTCCTCTCAGCTTCCTCTTCTCCAAGGACTACATCAAAGGTTCTTTGTTGTTCTTGTTTTTGAGAACATTTAAGTTCTCCGCTCTTAGCAAATTTCTATTACACAATACAGTGTTACCAACTATAGTCACCATGTTTTCCGTTAGATCCTCAGACCTAGATCGAGGTTCTGATCTAGGCTGTGTGGATCCCTGGGGGGCTTCAGTGGGTGGGATTCAGAGGCCCATGAAGTCGTATGCAATATTTTGTGCATATGGAAATGTGCTCATTTTTCTGGAGGGGGGCGCTGTTCATGGTTTTTACATCACAATTTTGAAAGGGGTGGGTCTTACCTGGAAAATTTTAAGAACTAATGCCTTGGATATTTTCTCAAGAGGTCTTCCAGATTCAAGGGTAATCATTTACAACACAGCATCACGTATTATCTTTTCCTACAAACTCCTAGTGTAACCTCAGTGGCCCTTTAGTTTAGCATCTTCGTTTTGTGATTAAAATAACCGAAGCTCAGAGAAATCAAGTAGCTTGCCCACAGCCATCAGCTGGTTACTGGAAAAGCCAAGGTGGGCTCACGAGCCTGGGGCCCTCCAGAAGCAGCAGGGACATTCAGGTGCCAAAGGGTGAGGACCCGGGTGCGGAAGTTCTGTCTTCTTTCCTGGATTATAAATTCTGTGAGGCATGAGCCTGTCTCACCGCACTGTGCCTCATTCTCTGTGCCTCACCAAACGTTGGGCACATAGCAGGTCTCACAGTGTTTGCTGCTAGATTGCTTTATGCCTGTTAGTCAAAGTCCTACTCTCATTAGACCCCCTTTCTCTCTCACTGTGTTCATTCTCTTCCCGAATCCACCACTCAGAGCCTTGAGCACGGGGGAGCGCGGGGGGTGCCTATTCTGCTGTGTGGAGCCGACATGGTGCTCCCCACACCCCTCGCCACCTCAGCACCCAGCTTTGGGACGTCTTCACCCACCACTCGCCTTTCTTAAGGGATAATTCATCCCACCCGCTCCTGTTTCATTTTTCTATTATTCTATTTTACATTTTTTCTTGTGGTAAAATACACATAACATAAAGTTTACCATTTCAACCATTTTTAAGTCTACAGTCCGGTGGCATTAAGTTCATTCACATACCTCTGCAACCATCACCACCAACCATCTCCAGAACTTTTTTTATCTTCCCAAACTGAAACTCTGTCCCCGTTAAACACTGAGTCCCCACTCCCTCTCCCCCAGCCCCTGGCAAACCCCATGCTGCTCTCTGTCTCTATGAATTTGACTACTTTAGATACCTCACATAAGTGGAATCACACCGTATTTGCCCCTTTGTGTCTGGCTTATTTCATTAGCACAATGTCTTTAAGGTTTAGCCATGTTGTAGCATGTGTCAAATTTCCTTCCTTTCTAAGACTGAATAATATTCATTTGTGTGGATAGACCGCATTTGGTCCATCCATTCTTCTGTCAATAGACACTTGGGTTGTCTTCACCTTTTGGCTATCGTAAATAATGCTGCCATGAACAGGAGTGTACAGATATCTCTTCGAGTCCATGCTTTTAATTATTTGAGGTATTCTGGGTATATACCCAGAAGTGAAATTGCTGGATTGTAGGGTAATTGTATCTCTAATTTTCTGAGGAACTGTCATACTATTCTCCATAGCGGCTGTACCATTTTTTATTCCCATCAGCGAAATCTCCACCTCCTTGTCAATACCCGCTTTCTGTTTTTTTGATCCTAGCCATCCTAATGGCTGTGAAGTGGTGTCTCATCGTGGTCCCCTTTGTTTCACGAGTCACACGTACCCATCTGATCACGATGGCGTGACTATCAGTTTGTAGTGCGCTGCCTACCTGATGCTGTTATCACCCAAAACTCAATTGAAATCAAACTTGGATAAGTGCCCTGGCTTTGTCATGGCTACATATACAACCTATGTGTGCCTCTTTGTCATACTGTATTTCACTGACTTTAATACACACAGATTTCACCCCCCATGTTTTAATATCTCTGAAATCAGGTTAATAGCATATCTTGTCTTAATTTGCTGCCATATCTTTCTTTCTTTCTTCTTGTCTCATGAAATAATGGTGCTCCTTGGCCAATTGAAGTCACTGGAAGGTGGTGTTGAAAATGGCCCCATCCAGCGTGTGTAGACCCATGTGGTGGTAGAGGACCCCATCCAGGGCTCAGCTGCCTGCTGAGTGACAGTGGTTTCTGTTCTCTCTGGAGGCTACGTGCTGTAAGCATTTTTCTCTGGGGACATGTACTGTTCACATCACGGTCGTGTCTTTCAGCTGAGCATGTGTGATATCAGTCAGCCCTCAGGGTTTCAGCCACAGCAACCCCCTCCTCCTGCTCCCTCTTCACTCCCTCCCTCCTGGATCTAACTTTGGTGTCATTGCCACCTGCAGTTTCTCTTCTGCAAAGCCCAGCCTGCGTCCTGCCTGCAGACTTCTCTCCCTTTATTTATTCGCTTCCTGAATCCATCACTCTTGCTGCCTGCTCCCCATCCAGCCCTTCGCCCTGGCCTAGCCCACTTCCAGACCCTCCGACAAAACTGTTTCCTCCCCGGCAGGCCCACCCTGCCCGATTCCTCCACCAGGGCTGTCACCTTTTTGAGAATTTCCTGTGACTTCTATTTTTTTCTCCTTTTGCCCCTTAATCTGTTTTTCTCTGCTTCGCTCCCCCACCCACACACAGCTGGAATGCCTCCTCTGCTTTCTTGCCCTGCTTCCTCCTGAAATCCCCTGGCACCCCTCCCCCAACCTTCGCTGTCCTGAACCCATCCCACAGTTGCTCTGCCTGGGGCTGTGGGCTCTGGGGTTTGCTGGGACCCATTTTGCACTAGTGGTTCACTCCTCAGTCTCTGTGCTCACCAAGACCACCTGGCACAGATGGATAGCCAGACCCTGAGCTCCTGCGTGGTCCTGTCCACTCCCGTTGCACCCAGGTGGCTCAGGAGAGCTGAACCTCAGGGCATCGTCCAGTGCTCTGCCTGTCCTGAGGGGAGTGGGGTGGGGAATCCGAAACGAGGTCTCCCTCAGAGCTCAGCCACAGCCCCCAGCGGCACCAAAGCCCTCTGCTGTTGGACTGTCTCTCACCTCTAGGTTCTCCCCCACTCAGGACTCCCCACTTGACACCCAGCTGGGAGTGGAGAGTGGAGAGCTGGGAACCAGACCCTACTGGCTGCCCTCCCGCTCTGCACCCTTCTCCTCTTTGCCCGTTCTCCCCAACAATTCCTCGCCCCCAGAAGGGTCAGGCTCCTCCCTTCCTTCCCAGCCTCCTCTTACTGCCCTCAGCCCCGGTGAGGGTTATCGGGGAGGGCCGTCTTCTCTCCACTGAGTGCAGGTTCATGCTCATGTGGCCGCCTGGTCCATGATCTGGCAAAGAGGTGCTAAGGGACTCAGGGCGCCCTCTCCCTGGGCCAGGCCTGGTATCCTACCTAGCTTGTCACGTTAAAGACGTCAAGTCCTCTCCTGCTCCAGCTTAGCGAGAGAAACTTCATGATTTTAAAAGGAGGAAAGCAGTGAGGGAAAAACTGATGTGTGTGACTTTATGTGTCAGCTGACAGTTAACCCTTTGTCCCACAACTGAGGGCTGGTGTTGCATTCTCTTCCCCTACCCTCGCTGGCATGTAGGAATGGGACAGTTGTCCCCTATTGGGGACAAAGTGGGAGGACCTGGCAGTGGCCTCAGAGCTGCCCCCCACCCTCACCCCAGCCCCCTCAGGGGCCTTCCTAACTCAGAAATCCAGCTTCAGAATTCCTGGAAGGTGGGACCGTCACTGGTGCTGCTCCCTGGAGGGTCCAGGTCCCTTTCCATTTCAAATGACAGAAACTCCACCTCAGATCCACTAAGCTAAGCAGAGGATTGTCGGCTCCTGTAACTGAAGAGTCCAGTTTTCCTGCTGGGGTGTGGTTTCAGGCCTTACAGCATCCAGGGGCTCAACTAGGTCATCAGGACTTGGTTTCCCTTCCTTCGTGGTGGCATCATTTTCTGGCTCCGTGAGGCTACCCCTGGCAGAGTCAGCTTATCTTGGCCTCACTACCAGCAGGACCAGTGCCAGGAAGAGGCCACCTGATCCTGGGGAACTGCCCGGGCCCCACACTGAAGGCAGCAGCTGGACAGGGTGACCAGTGGTCCCAGTCAGCTGGGGACTGGAGGTGGCAGGGGAGAGTTAGGTCCCAGCGTGGCCTTTCAGTGCTAAAACTGGGGCAGTCCTGGGTAAACTGGGAGGGCGGTCCCTTAGCCTGCAGTGATGCCTGCTTCTAGTTTCTTCCCTCGTTTCTGCCAGCCTCTGCTACCCTCCTCCTCCTCTTTATTCACCTGTTCTTGGCTCTAATGCACGAACACCCTGAGTTTCCTTTTGCCAGCCGTTCCCCTCTCAGGCTTCAGTGGAGAAGCGCTTTTGGTTCTGCTGCTGAGGGACCTGGGGCCAGAGCTGATCTTCCTGTGTCTGTGCTGTTTCATCCTCGCAGAGGCATCGTCTGCTCCCTTAATAAAGCCGTGTCAGAGGCGCGCCTGTGCAGAGCACCTGCTCCTGAGAGGACGGCCCCTCCCACCGCTCCCTCACCCCTCCCTCCAAAACTGCTCCTCCCTCTACTCCCTCGCTGGGTGAGGAGAGAGGGCCACCTCCCACCAGGTCCCAGAGCCTGAAAACTGAGAACCAGGTGGGACCTCGTCCTTCCCTGCAGCACTCCCCACAGATGGTTGGTCAGTAGGTCACCCAGTCCTGCTGGTCCCTTCTTCTCAGCCTCTGCTGGATCAGTCCCCGTGTCGTTCCCCTGCTGTTGCCCTCATTCACCAATCACTTTCCCGGCTCTCCAGGCCCCATCCTCCCTGCCACCGCCAGAGAGGCCTTTCCAAAACATCAGGATGACATCCATCCAAGGCCCTTCCAGAATGCCCAAACTTTCTCCCTGCATGCGCAGGCACGTTTGCACATGCTCTCCTGGCTCAAACGTCCTGAGCAGAGCAGGGGTGGCAAGTGTCCGGCCCTTGTATGGCCCTTCTCTGCTCTGATGCTATGACAGCACTGCTGGCTGATCACAGCGTGCAGTGCAGGAAGCTGTGCGCCTTCTCCTCTCATCCTTCCAACCGCCCGCCCCACTGGGTCAGAGTGGGCACCAAGGCCGTATTCATCTTCCATGCTGCTTCTAACATCTTCCTTCTCTGGCTAATCCCTAAGTTGTCCTTTAGGTCTCAGCTCAGGAGGCTCCATGTCACCTCTTCTAGGAAGTCTTCCCTGACTTGCCATTCCTCTTAATCTGCTTTCGGTCACATCCTGTATATATTATGTATCTGTATCTCAGAACACTTCTTATGCTGCATTTTAATAATGTACCTACTTGTCACACTAGAACGTAAAGGTTTTGTAGATTGGTGCTATGCCTTAGTAATCTTTGTATTCCCACGACTCAGCATAGAGCCTGGTATACAACAGATGCTCAGAGATCTTTGTTGTATACATGAATGAATGAACGAATGAATAACCTGGTGGGACCAGTTGTTTCGAAGGTGAGAGAATCAAAATTCATTATGCCTCTTTAAAAAAGAAAGTAGATATGCTTCTCCCTCTCCTGTGGCCACAAGAGGAGGTCACGCTTCTCAAAGACTCGTCTTAGAGATGGAGTTGAACCTGTTGGTTTTTTCTTTTTGAGGAAGACTGGCCCTGAGCTAACATCCATGCCCATCTTCCTCTACTTTATATGTGGGACCCCTGCCACAGCATGGCTTGCCAAGCGGTATGTAGGTCTGCACCTGGGATCCAAACCGGCAAACCTCAGGCCGCCAAAGCAGAATGTGCAAACTTAACCACTGGGCCAGCACCTGAACTTGTTGTTTTTACTCATGCGGCTGGAGAGCAGGCAGTGGCCTCGGCTCCCTGGAGGAGTGGGGTGAGGTTTGTGTCTTACATGCCCTCACCTTTCACCATCCAAAGGCCCAGGCCACCCCTGCTTCTTCAGCTCATTCTCCCAGGTCCTAAATGTTTTCTGACTTCTCCGTGTGTGTGTGTGCCCCTGAATATGAGTGTGTATGTGTGTGTGTGTGTGTATGCTTGTGTATGAGCCGCCTGCGGTTACATGTAGGACCTTGTCTGTTATATAAGTGCAGGTACCTTTAGCGGTGGATGATAGTAATTCCCCTCAGCTTTTCTGGGGCCCGAGGGCTTGGTCTCACATTGGGAAGGAGCCTTTGTGTGAACTCCAGCTGCTCTTGGCCTGATCTTTGCTTCTTAGGACCCCTTGGTTCACGTTTCTCTTTTTATTTCAAACATCTAGTTGGAGATTGAGAATTCCAGCTCAGAAAGAGGTTATTTTCTAGAAGAAGGCCAGAAGATAGGGGTGGTCAGCCGCTTGAGCGTATGTTGTGATGTCACACTTTTGCCTGGGTCCTCCGGGAGCCACGGGATGGTCTTTGCCTTTGCTCCAGGCCAGATTTCTGCTTTCCCCTTGGACGTGCCCCTTGGCCTGCAGGGCTGCTGTCAGGAGGGCTCTAGAGAGGCCCTCCTTGCAGAGAAATGGGCTGCAAGGAGCAGAGCCCCTGGAGGCAGTGGGGATGCTGCAGGGACATGGTGATGCTGGGAGACACAGTGACACTAGGGGATGTGGTGACATTGAGGACATGGTGATGCTAGGGGGACATGGTGGCTCCAGAGGACACAGTGACCCTTCCTTCCCCTCTCGGTCCCCGAGTGAAGGCCAAGAGGGATGCTCATTGTCACAAGTGAAAATGAAAATCAAGTAGGAAGAAAAGTCAGTCCTTCGGGAAGGCAGGCCCGAGTCACAGCCTATGGCAGCCGCAGGGATGTTAGCGGGAGGGCTAAGAAAGCGGCTTACTGCGATTAGTTGGGAGGGAGGAATCTGAAGAAGCTAATTATAAAGTTTGTGCCAGAGATGAGAGAGGATTACAAGGCCTTTTTGTGCACTGAGATTTTGAAAATGGGAGGAGAGTTCCTTCTTCTAAAATGAATGGAGATAAATAGAGAGACCAGGTAAGAAAGGGCGATGTGGCCCTGGCTGAACCATCAGGAGGGGTTAACAGGAGGCTGGAAGACCATGGTTACCTGCAGTGTGTACATTAACATGGGTGCTGCTATGGTCTGAACCACATGTGAGCGGGGAAGACTCCTCACCTGATTGCAATTGCTCAAATGTCAGCTTACTGTCAGGCCCGGGCTCTGTGAAATAGTGGTGTTATTCATCACTACGTATTTCCCGGGCCCCTGCTCTGTGCCAAGCATGGGGCTGGGCATCCTGGGGAGTACAGGTTCTGCCTCCCAGGCCTTGGAGTAGTTGGCCAGAAAGGATACAGGCCTGGGATGTGGGAAATGTCAGGGGAGATGCATGAAAATGGGGGTTGCCCTGGACTAGGCGGCTGGGGAAGTCCCCACAAAAGAGGGAAGCCAAGGCAGGATGCAGAAGGATGGGGACCACCATGCAGGGAGAGCCTCCGAGTCAGGCAACCTGATGGGAGTGGAGAATTCCTGCAGAAAACAGCAGGAGTTGAGGTTCGAGGGGGCGGCCAGGAGCAAGCTTGAGAGGCCCTTGAATTGTGGCATAAAGGGCCTGCGCTCTTCTGCAGACACTGAGAATGATGTAAAGGGCTTGGAGCAAAGGAAATGTCCGGGTGAAAATGGTTTCAGGTCAACTTGGCCGGTGCATAGAACGGAGCGTCAGGCAGTGACCTGGACAGGGAGAGCCTGTGAGACGCTTTTACAAGAATCCTGGGTGAGGCAACAGGGCTCCCCCAAGGTGGGAATAGAAATGAACAGTTGGAGGAACAGCCTTGACCCTACCACGGCTAGCATGAGCCCCCAGTTTCCAATGTCAGTGTCAGTGGGCTGGGGCACTCACCCACAGGATTCATCACACATCTTCCAAAGACTTTGGAGGGATGCGAGCAGAAGCATTCTTTTTATATTAAAGCAAACAGCACTACATAATGAGAAAACATGGCATGGAGTGGCGACATCCTCTCTGAGTTACAACTCTCCTTGTCTGCACTCCCATCCCTGAGGGGCTTGGGACGAAAGGATTCTGCTCTGGCCCTCTCATCTGCCAGCTGGAGGATGTAAGTCCAGAGAGCTGGGAACCCCGGGGGTCACACATGCGACTTTGAACTGAAAGTGGGCAAGGTATCCAGGTCTCCTGATGGCTTGTGCGGCTTGTGCGATGTTCTTAATGTCTGCGTTACGTGGTCTCTATTTACCCACCTCTTTAGGAGATAAACTCTAAAATAGTCAAAGGAGCTCAAAGTGGTAGAAGAGGGTAAGAGAAATGTCCAGAGGAAGGAAAGGAACAAAGACTTACTGATACTTGCTCTGTGTCAGGTGCTCCATATGGGTAGCTCACTTACTCATTATAGCCACTGCGCAGGGTGAAGCTGGCTGCATTTTACAGGTGGGTCCATCAAACACAGATTACATCATTAACCTCCTGGGTCATACAGGAAGTAAGTGGAGGCCGGTGGGATTTGAACTCAGATACGTTAGATGCCAAACCTTTGGCCTTCCTCCTATTCCATCAAAATGGATTAACCTGCCTCTCCGTAGCTGAGTGGAGAAAATGTGGGGAGGGCAGGAAGCACCCCTATAACAAACAGGAGGGAGAAACGCAACATCCCACGGGCTGTTCTCTGACTCTGCTCCTCCTTTGATCCCTTTCAGCTGCCTGGGCCTCCACACCATGAACGGCACCCCGAAGGATGCCCAGGCCCCGAGCCACCGTGGGTGCCTCCTGCCTTCTGTGGCCCGAACCCCCTCTGTCACCCAGATCACACCAGCCAAGAAGATAACCTTCCTCAAGCGAGGGGACCCGCGGTTTGCTGGGGTTCGCCTGGCTGTTCACCAGCGCAACTTCAAGAGCTTCGGCTCTCTGATGGATGAACTTTCTCAGCGCGTGCCTCTCTCCTTTGGAGTGCGCTCTGTCACCACACCCCGGGGCCTGCACGGCCTCAGTGCCCTGGAGCAACTGGAGGACGGTGGCTGCTACCTCTGCTCTGATAAAAAGCCCCCCAAGACTCCTAATGGGCCGGGCCAACCACAGGGGAGAAGCCCTTCTCAGCAGTCGCAGGATTTCGAAGGCCGTTGTGAGGTACCAGGAACGTCTTCTTCCTGCAGGGGTCTCAAGGCCCCAAGGAGGATAATACTGGTTAAGAATGGGGACCCTAGAGTCCAGCAGACAGTAGTTCTCAGCCACAGAAATACGAGGAACCTGATGGCTTTTCTCAGCAAAGCATCCAGTCTTCTGCACTTTCCCGTGAAGCAGGTGTACACAACCAATGGGAAAAAGGTAGGCTGTTGGGGTTTGATCTTTCCTTAAAAAAGTTCCCTGGACCTGAGATCGGCATAGTTCGGTGGAATGGAGAGGTTCTTCTTTAAAAAGAGGTGCTGAATGCACTGCTACCAATTAGAGGTGAATAGAGTGGGGACAGTCAGTCAGTCAATCAAACAAGCCATTGTGATTCATGTTTTTAGCTACCATTTAGCAAGCACTTAGTAAGTGCCAGACGCTGGGCCTCGCACATTTTCATTATGTTCTTCTCCAGTCCTCTTAATAACCTATCTTGGTGAGAGTTCAGTGCAGGAAACAGAAACTGCTCGCAGTACCTTAGGCAGAAAGCAGTTTAATACAGGGCATTAGGGGGCCTCCAAATCTTTAGAAAGCTGGGGGAATGGCTCCCAGCATCCTTCAGAAAGCTATACTTCTGCTCAAAGCTGCTGTGATGATTGTAGTCAAGAACACTTCCATAGTGGCATCCAAGCTTGTAAAGCTGGGAACAGGAAACTGCCGCAGCTGCATCTTGACCCCCAGGAACAGTGGGGTGCTGGGTCTCCCACTGCTGCCTGAGCCACCGTTGCCTCCTGACACCTACACACTTGCTTCGCAGCAACAACGGCCAGAAGCAAGAGAAGGTGGTGTCTGCCTCACTTGCCTTCCCAGTCTTGAGGAAGTGCATCTAATTGATGGAGAACCCAATCTGCATCCAGCCCTAACTGGAAAGAAGCCTCGTGAATGTAATTTTTGCCTTCCTAGGTTCTGCAGAACATGAATGTACATCCTAGGAGGGCAGGATGGAGGATGGGGCCGGGTGATCTAAGCCATAGTCTCCCCGTAATCTAATCCTATGGCGGTTTAACACCTATATACACCATTCTACCAATACTTAAATTTACAAACAGCAGCTGCAGCAGTGTGTGCCCACCGAATAACGTAGCTATCCCTCCTACCATCAGAACATATTTACCTGCTCCCCCAAAGTCGCGCTAGTACCATCCGTCTTCTAGTTCAGTTGCAATTCCACCTTTATAGCCTCTGTCTTAAGATTTAACTGTCAGGTCCACGACCACTAAAATACCTTGTAAAAGTAGCAGAGGAAAGCGAGGGCAGAGCATAGGAAACTGGTTCATTTATACGCCTAGCAGAGCTGTGAGGAAAATTAGGCTGTCCACTTCAAGGCCATTGTTGGTTATTAGTTTCCTCCTACAGTCCATTCCGTGTTCCCTCTGCCAGCACCTCAGCTGATGTGGTTATAGACCTGATAGGGTGACTGGGCATTTCTGCCATCTAAATTATGGTGCATTTACTGTGTGCTAGCATGTGCTACATCATTCCTCCAGCCTCTGAGCACTTGGAGGTCCTTCTTGAGCATCTGTGGTCGTGTGTGCACTTTTATCACTGAACATGGCAGCCAAAGAAAAACCCAAGGAGTTCCCTGGGCAACAGACGACTTCCTACCTGACCCCATTGCATAACAGCAGCCCTATTCCCCCTTGATCATCAGAATCAATCACTCCAACCCACACAAAATCCCCCTTGTTGCCTGTTTGTTCATTGTCACAAGGAGCCCCATGTGGCCAGGTGACTGTCTCAACCTTCAGCTCCACTGACCCACTGTTGTGTCTTGTGGTGGGAACATTTTCCCTAGGATCCTGAGACCTCCAAACCAGCAGAGCCCAAAGTTGCTAGGGTGGGAAGCAAAATGTTTGCAGCTATGTCATAGGTGTAATAGTGAGAGGAACCACTCTCATTTTCACCCCTTAATTTCCAGGTATCTGTTGTTTATGGAGAAACAGCACCAAATATTGGTTGCCAGTTCAGAGCACATATTACATCCTGTAAGACAACACCTCAGCATCACCAAGTGATGCCTTCCAGGTCCTTTGGCTATTCTTGAACTGAGAGTTTAGACTTTGAGCTTGCCATTTTCTTGAAGTCAGAGAAGCCAGCCTAATCCATAGTCCTTGCTGTTCTCATTCTCATTTTAAGAGTCTATCATGGCAGCTAGTGATAGTCAAAGCCCTGCACTCAGTAAGCACTACATTCTACTATCAGGGATGATCATTCAAGAACCTGTTTTATCTTTCCGCCATGGGCTACCAGTGTCCCATTGTAACCAGGTTATCTCTGCCTTCAAACCCAACCAGCTTAGATAATTAATCCCAGATTCCCATCCGTGACGGTCTATTGCCTGCAAGCACCTTTGATACTGTACACTGTATCAGTCATAATTCAGTACAGGAAATAAGAACCTCTCCAGGTGTCTCCAGCATGAAGGAATTATACACAGAGAGTTTCACACTTAAAGATTCATTGAAAGGAGGAGCATAGGCTGAGTTCCCAGAAATGATTCCTGGAACATCACAGAATTAACCTGTCTGGGTAGACACCTCTAGCGCAATCAAGAAAGTGGGTTGTTGGGGGACGTCACTGGGATGATGGAGTTCAGTATCGCCCCACCATTGCTGTGATCCAGAATGAGGAAGGTGATGTACCACTACTGCCTGCTGATATCCAGGAAGTTGGTGACTGGGTACTGGAACAATGAAGTGGCTTTTGCCATCGCAGCTGCACCTGCACCTTTTTTTTGCTTATGGCAACAGTAAAAGCAAAAGGAAGAGGGCCTCTGCCTCACTGTCATTTTCCACATCTTGTGCAGGTGCATCTAATTGGTGGAAACCACTTCACGGTTAGAACTCTAGCTGCAAGGGAGTCCAGGGAATGTGTTTAGAGCTTTCTAAGCTCTGCAGCACTGGAAAGCACACCAGAAAGAGAGTAGAATAGAGGTTGACTAATCTAGGGCATAGCATCCACCACACAAACTCATGGGGCAGTTAATATTACGCCTCTGTATAGATAAGAAAACCGAGGCACAGAGGTTAAGTAATTTGCTTCTAGTTACATGGTTGGCAAATGATAGAGCCAGCAATAATGATTTCAGAATCATAATGCAAGAATACTTCTAAATGATGGTGCATTTACATGTATTAGCATGTACTGCAGGCAGAATACACAGACAAATAAGACTAGGCCCCTACCTCCGATTAGCAAGTTTAGTGGGTGTGGTGAGAGGGAAAGAGTAGGCACAAAATAAGTTAATCGGAGAAAAGAATATTAGTATGTTTTCATTTGGACTTACTGCAGAGCTATTAGAGTTTCTGTAAACGGAAGGATCTCCTTGCTCTCCAGGACAGGCCATGTCACATGTCACGATTATCAGTTCACAGGTCCTCGCCTGGATGGACACTCTCAATAATGCTCTTTTTTTCATAGATCCTAGACCTCTACCTCTTTCTAGGATGGGAGTGTCACGTAGCCCTCACTTCTTTCTTCTTCCTTGGAAAAGTCTGATTTCCTAGAAGCATGGCTACATCTATAAACTGATAGACTTTGGCCCTGTCTGTACTTTTGCTATGGACTGGAAATCTGATCAAACAGAAATGTAGCTAGGAGTTTCAAATGAACTTCTAATTAACTGGATTGAAAGATTTGGTGTACAGCAAACAATATTATTTTGTGGCGAGAAGATGCAAGAGTTCTCTCTTTTTTTCAGTTCCTTGTTCATGAACATACCCACCTCATTGAGAAAATGAAAAAGAACAGATTCAGCACTTTAAAGATGGAACTAAATCCCCCAAGACTGCCAGTTACAATGCGATGCTAGAAATAGTGCAAACCCTCAGTATGCAGCGTCCTCGGGGCCGGGTGAGAGTTCCCTAAGAGCAGGACCCTCTTTCCTGGAATGCCATCCAGCACTGATGCTCCTCCTCATCTCCCACCAGTCCTGCTGCTGGGAGTGGAGGTGGCTGCAGAGAGGATGACAGGAGAATCGGGGCAGGACCCAGAGACCCATTGGAGGAGTCTGAGAGGGAAGGGCCACCTGTGGAGAGAATGGTGCCATGGCCTTCTCCACTCCACTAGGGACAGGAGCAGAGGCGATGGCCTCAGACTGCACTGGAAAATAGAGATCAGACCCAAGGGAGGGCTCTGTCTGGGGAAAGGGCCAGATGGTGAATCAGGTCTCCATATGCAAGCTGGAGAACTTTCGATTCTGGTTGCTTTAAAAAATACATTTTCTGAAGGGTGCAAATGTGGACAAGGAAGCAGATCAAAGGCTTCTGGAAGTCTTTTCCACCGGAGGCATCCAGAATAACCTCTAAACCTTAGGCCTCAGACCAGGTAGAGGGAGGAATGTAGGTAGAGAGGAAGATCATGGTGGTGGGACCTCAGCCCCCAGCCTGTTAGGGAGGTGTTATGGCGAGTGGATGGGATCCTTCCCTTGGATCAGAAATCTGGGGTGAGATGTGCAAACATCATGAAAGGGCCGCAGTGAGTGGATCCTTCCTCTGTCTGTGTCTGCCTGGGCAGAAGGGGGCTCTGCAGACCAGGCTTCCTGACTCAACACCCTCCTCCTTCAGGTGGATTCACTGAGGGGTCTGCTATGCAGCTCCTCAGTGCTGGTGTGTGCCGGCCACGAGTCCTTCAGACCTCTGGCAATGGAAGATGCCAGAAGAAATGGGACTGAAACTTTACCTGGGCAGACATCAAGGAACAAAAATGGTGAGTTGGTTTGGGGGTTTCCCCAATCTTATTTACTCTGGATAGTGGTTCAGCAGGGCTGGGCAGACACCCTCTATGGATAATTTAGGAAACCTGTCTTGGCCCCAATTCATGGGCATCCCAGTTGTTTTGGGTCTCTCTTGCATATTCCTCCTTCTTCTCATCGCCACGGACCTTAACTAGGTTGAACATTTGACTGGGGCATGAGAGAGGGGAGTCTGCTATTTAAAGAGAACAGGAATTAGGAGATCTTGAACTCTAAGTTTCTAGGATCTAAAATAAGCTTTAGTAAGGACCATGGTGGGCATGCCTTTATGGAGGCAATGAAGCATGAATATGTGGCATTTGCATCTTTCAAGAGTCATGACTCTCTTAGGCAACAATGGGGGCCGAACCGACTAAAACTAATGATAGTCATCCATTCATCAATCTACACATCCAACCATATATCCATCCAAAAAGCCTACCATGTACCAGGATCTAGGCTTTGTTCTTTAAAAAAACATATTATTTTAAAAACACAGCTAACAATTGCAGAATAAATTTTCAGCAAAATTATTGGAATGACAATGGGCAAATTTTGGTGAATAAATGAAACATTATCCTTTATGAAAAGCTGTTGAGAAATGACAATGATGGTTTCGGTGATTGCTGTGCACCAGGTACTGGAAGGACAAAGACCTATTAGCCATAGCCCCCAGGCTCATTTGGTGCTTATGCCAGGACAGAGCTTGGCAAAACCTTCTCTCTCAAGGGGAGTTTGTTCCTTTGCTGGCCGTAGGCTCAGCCTCCACTAGCCCGTTCTTCTTCCCAAGCATTAGCTCAGGAGATGGAATGAGAGAGTGCTAGGGGCTTCCTTCTTTCCTGGGGCACTTCTTTCTATCCCCAGTGGCCCCTTCTTCTCTTTTTCATGGCTGGGGTACAGGCTTGACTATCAGAACCTGCAATTGTGTGTCCAGGTCCTTCCTTGCAGTCATTTATCAACCCCAAAGCTTGATAAGTGTTAGGATGATAAATCACCCCTAATAATTGCAAAGCATTTTACAGTTTACAATCAGGTACATATGCAGCAGCTTATTGATTTTGCTGCCTGTGCTGGGGGTCAGTGGGAGCAGGGCTGGGGATTAGCTCTGCCCACTGCTGTTCTGCCTGCCAACCCTGCTGTCCTTCCAGAACCTACTTTGTGCTACCAAGTCCGCAGGAAATTTTATATACATTGCCTTGCATCGTCAAAACAAACCTACCAAATAGATATCGTTATTCTTATTTTATAGCTCAGAGAAGGGGCTCTGCCAAAAGCTACAGAGCTAGGAAGTGGCAGGGTTGAGACTGCATTCAGACTTCAAATTCAGCTCACTAGGCTGTGCTGGTTCACAGGCTATGGACTGTGCATACTCATTCTAACATGGTTTCTGCCCTTACTGCATGGTTTTGGAGGGCAGCAGGGTGTTTAGTTGGCGAAAGGCTCGTGACCAGCCTTTCTTCTCTTGAAGCGTCCCCGGTAGCTCACCGTCTTTTCCTCCTGTCTCTTACTCTTCACCGGGCGCCAGGGAGCTGGGGGCCAAAGGCCAAGCAGAGCGTGATCCACTCGAGGGCCAGGTCGGGCAGCAGACGGTTTTCCTTGCTGTCGGAGAAGTCTGGTCTCAGCGACCCCCCCGTGTCCCTGCATCATGCCTGGATGGGCCTTGCCCCCGACAGACACCCTCAGGACACGCCTGCCCAGCTGGGCCCGTTGGTGGCCGGTGACGACGTGGAGAAGAAAGTCCGCATGAACGAGGATGGCAGCCTGTCTGTGGAGATGAAAGTGCGCTTCCACCTGCTCGGGGAGGACATGCTCCAGTGGTCCAGGAGGGTCGGGAGGGCCAGTCCCCTCACGGCAGCCGGTGGGGAGGGCCCTGTCCTGGGGGAGGTGGACTCCCTTCACCGCATGTGGGAGGGCCACCCTGGGGGGTGCTCAGAGCCTGGGGCACGGCCACTGGGGCCCTGCAAGACAGGATGCAAGGAAACCTCTGACCGAGGCCGGTGGCAGCCGGGGTCCAGATATGAGATCTGGACGAACCCCCTGTACGCCTCCCAGGGAGAGAGGACAGCCTCTCGGAGGAGGACCAGGCTGACCCCGCACTCCCACTCCAGGAGCCCCTGGAGCCAAGGGGTCACCGGCAGGAAGAGAAGCAGCAAGGACAGCTTCAGCCCTGCCTCTAGTGACAGACACCCTGAAGACTCTGAGCCAAATTCCTCTTGCTGCTCCAGCTCCCTGGAGGGCAGCAAGGGCAGCTGTGGCCTGCATCCGGCCTCTGGGGCTGCCTCCCCGAGAGGAGCAGGGCAGGGAGCCGGCAGCAGGCCCTGGGCTGCAGGGGGCCCAGGCCAGGGAGCCAGCCCGGGGCCAGAGGGAGCAGGCCCGGGCAGCAGGGCCCGGGGTGCGGCAGGGGCTCTTTCGGACTCTTCAGCAAGTTCAGGGCCTCATGAGGAGTCCAGTGAGAAGGATGAGTGGCCCCAGGGCCACCCAAGCAAGATGAAGGCTGTGACTTCCCTGCAAAAGGCCACCCCGGGGGGAGGCCCCCATTCGCCCACCGTGAGTCCATCGTCTCTAAGGAATGAGGACCCACAGGCAGAGGAGTGTGGACAGAGCACAGGGCACCGTCAGGCCAGGGCTGGATCTGGGATGAGGTTGTCCCCGGCTCTGGGCCTTCCTGGCTCTGGGGATGCTGTAGGAGGCTGTTCCCCACCTTCCTCTTGTATCTCAGCCCCAGGAGGGAGAAGAAAGCAGGAGAGCAGAGCCAGGGCTGTGTCCTCACCCAGCATTTCTGGCCTCAGTGAAGGTGCCCAGAGAGGCCGCCCCAGGCAGCGTGGCAACCAGAGGGCCACCCACTGCCCGCTCGACTCACCTGTGTCCAGACAGGTGCTGGGGCCTCCCAGCGGAGGCAGGGCCTGTCCAGCTGGCCCAACACCACACCTTTCTGAAAGCGCATCCAGTGCCAGGAATCAGGCCTCCTGGGACCCAGGGCCACCCCCCTCTGCCTCTTTTCATTCCCAGGACGCACGAGGGATCAGCAGTGCCCCCATTACCCCTGTGAGCAACTCTGACTGTACTTCCAATTTCTACCCCCCATACTCTCCCTCTGCTGAGACGGAAGGGGACCCTGAATTCAGGGCACATTCACCAGCTCCCATACCTTCCAACATATCCGACTCTTTGAGCTCCCGAGCTGATGGCCTGGGTGAAAAGGCAGGGGGTGATGTCCCCAAGCCTTCCTGGCCTTTGGTTCTGCCAGTCCAACAGCCTGAGGGAAGGAAGCCAGGAGCCCACCGAGGTGGCTGCTGCTCTCATATCGGCACATCCCCGGTGCCTGGGACCCCTGGTGGTAAGACACAGGCCCTGCAGGGCTCCCAACCACGGGGCCACGGGGAACCCTTCTCTGAGGCCTGCTTGGTGTGCAGCAGGTACTGTCCCACTCCCCCGAGGGCCCAGCCCTCTGTCAAGAAACACCCCCCACACAGCAGCAGCCACAGCGATGGCGACCGCAGTGCTGACTGGGCGCCGGGTGGTGATCAGCGGGGGGAGGAAAAGCTTGACTCACGCCACCCACGGCCTCCCAGCTCTCAGTCGGGGGCCATGAGAAGGGGCAGCCCCAGCCTAGGTTCCAGGCCTGGGAGAATGTTCCATGGGAAGGCTGCCGGTGGAGGGGAAAGCCTGGAGGAGCATGAGGAAGGCAGCGGCACGATGCCAGGCGCTCTGCCCCGAGTCTCACCGGAAGCCGTGGTCCGCGAGTGGCTGAGCAACATCCCAGAGGAACCCCTGCCCATGAAATATGAAATGGTAGAGGAGAGCACGGATGTGGCTGGGGACTGCTTGGAAGGTTCCATGGAGGACCCTGTTGACAAACATTCCCCAGAAGGCCTGGAAGGATCAACTCAGGCCGGACAAGCACTCCTGGAAGAGGCTGCCAGTGAGAAAGCAGAACCAGATGGATCCCCTCCAGCGACTGGAGATGCTGGTCCTGAGTCAGGAGAGGGTCTTTCTGGCAGTGGAGTTTCAGAAGTCACCAAAGAGGCTGGAGCAGGCAAAGGAGTGGCTGTGGACTGTGGTGCAGGCCAGTGTATGCTTCCCCGCAGGGTCTCTGCCTCCATCCAGATCATGAAGGCGCTGATGGGCTCCAAGCAGGGCCGGCCCAGCAGCCTGCCCGAAGTGTCCAGCACGGTGGGCAGGAGGCGCAGCCACTCCGCCCAGGCCCTCATCACCTGTCTTGCCAGTCTCCACTTCTTTGATGACGACCTTGGGTCTCCCGCGGGCAAAGTGAGGTTCATAGACTCTCCACGGTACCAGGAGCTCCTGAGCACCTTCCGGGCCCTGTGCCCTGGGTGTGGCCTCCGGCGAGGCGAGCTGGACTCAGGCCTCCAGGAGCTCGGCTGGTGCCAGGTTCTGCCGGGCCTCAGGTCCCAGGCCGTGACTGAGGACTTCACGCCAACGTCATCGTCTGGCGTGGATGTCGGCAGCAGCTCTGGAGGCTCAGGGGAGGGCAGTGGACCTGGTGCCGTGGACTGCACCCTGGTTCCTGAGAGGATGGAGCTGCCCTTGAAGATCCCCTCTGAGGATTCCAGGACCCCAGAGAACCCAGAGGATCTGGGAAACCAACAGCTGAGTGGTTCCGAGGCCTCCTCAAACTCCCAAGCATTGGCTTGTGCCGCCAGGAAGGAAGGGGCAGAAAGAAGCAGCGTGGAGCAGACAGTGGGCAGTGACCTGGACCAAGCAGTTGAAAGCACCATGCAAGAAGAGGGAGTGCCATCAGAACAGGTAAAAGAAGAAGAAGAAAGAGCAGAACTGCAACAAGAGGGTGTCGAAGGATTTCCAGAAGAGGCAAGAGTCACGGGACAAGAACTGTCAGGGGCTGGCTCTCAGGATGGGGAGCGGACACAGGAAGATAAGAGCTTGCAGGAAGAGGAAGCAGGAAGAGACCCTCCCTCTGCAGTACTGCACCCTCCAGAGAGGAGAGAGAAACCGACAGGGCCCCCTAGGAGCCTCAGAGAGAGGGACCCAAATGCCAGTGGGAGTCCAAGTGGCCCCATGGCTGAGCCTGGTTGGGAGAAGCTGCCCAGAGCAGCTGAGGCAGGCCCTGAGCAAAGCCAGGCCAAGTCCACCCAGGGGACTGGGGAGAAAGGCACTTCTACAGCCCGTAGAGCATCTCTGGATCCTGACGCCCTCTGGGTGTCCACGTTGTTGAGGAAGATGCAGAAGGCCTTCATGGCCCACCTTGCCAGTGCCACAGCTGAACTCCGAGCCCGATGGAGCCTGCAGAGCAATGACCTGCTGGACCAGATGGTGGCCGAGCTGCAGCAGGACATTGGCCAGCGGCTCCAAAACAGCACTGAGAAAGAGCTCCTGAAGCTCCATAGCCGGGCCGGGGGGAAGGCGCCGGGACCGCACAGGGAAGCTGTCAGGCGGGAGACGTCCCTGCAGACAGAGCAGCGCAGGCATCGCCTCCAGGGCCTGCGCAACCTCTCAGCCTTCACCGAGCAGACCCGAAGCTGGGGGCCCCCCTCCCTGTCTCTTGAGGACATGTCGACCCTCAGTGGAGCCCCGGGGATCCGGCTGGGTGGGGAGGCCACTGGGGAGGAATTCTGCCCCTGCGAAGCCTGCATGAGGAAGAAAGTGGTTCCTACGTCCCCAAAGGACTTCACGGGGGTAGCCAGCGCACCTATCAAAGAGGCCTTTGACTTGCAGCAAATTCTGCAGAAGAAGAAAGGAGGATGTGCTAGTGGGAACACAGCAGAGACAGCCCCTGAGAAAAGAGGGTGGGAGCCACTTCAGAGGGACCCCTCGGGGACGGGGACTGTCCGGAGAGCTGATGGAGGCCTGGAGCTGGGCTCAGGCCAGAGCCCTGGGGCGGAGGGGCAGGAGGAGGGTGAGGGCAGCCAGACCCTCGGCAGAGATGAAGATCCCCCAGGGGGAAGAGAGGAGGCAGCTGCTCAGAAGGGAGAAGGGAAAACAGATTCCTGTGTAGGCAGCGACCCCGAGGGAGCTGGGTGGGAGGAGCAGGGCATGGATGAGAAGGGAGAAACCACGGAGGAGCGCTCTGGGGCTGAGGACTGTTCGGAGGGTGAAGCCTCAGGAGGAGGTGACAAAAGTCCAGGCCGACAGGATGATGGTGCCGAAACCGTGGAGGCCCAGGAAGCTGCAGGGCAGAGACAGCCAGAGTCAGGAGGAGGAAATCAAGGTGAGAAAGAAGGCAGCCCACCGGGTAGCCCGGGGCAGGGCCAGTCGGGTGAGGCTTCTGGAAACAGCAGCTCAGGCCAAGAGGGGAGGCCAACGCCACCCCCCACCCCAGGTGGGGACACCCCCTGCCGAAGATCCGGCCCAAAACCAGGCCTGTCCTCCTCCAGCACTGCATCTCTGGGAAACTGCTCTCAGCTCTCTCAGAACAGCTCTGAAGAAGAACCTTCGAACGGAGACACGAGGAGCACTGAAGACGAGAGCAAGGGAGACCCTGGTCAAGAGAGAAAAGTCACAGGAGTGCATCCAGAAAGCTCCACCTCTGAGCAAGATGGGGTCCCCTCGGGCTCCAGGACTCCAGAGCCGGGGGCAGGCGGGGGCTCTGACTTAGAAATGGAGAAGGTAGGGAAAAGTCTCGCTTTCCCAGAGGTGAGCGTTGCAAACTTCCCCACGGACAGGACAGGCGGCTTTGGCCAAGACGACTTAGATTTCTAGAGATCGAGCTGCGAGATGGTCATGAGTCTACACCACTGTTTTTATTAATGTTTTGTCCACAAACCTACAAAGAGCGTGGGAAAGATCAAGGATTCACCAAGGACCCCGCCACAGCGCAGTGTCCCTGAGTTCCGAATTCTGGAGCTTCCAAGGGCCCGTCCCACGTGCTGTGTGAAGGAGGGTTATCTCACATCTGCCCTCTTATCGGAGGCCACCAGCCCCTCCACCTGCCTGCTGAGCCCCGCAGCAGGGAACTGACGGGAAATGTCCCTGGAGTGGTTTTGTTCGTGTGTTTGCTTTTTGCTAGCAAGTGTTTCTCTCGCTCTTTTGCCTATTGATCTCCTGTTATTTCTCTCCTTGGCCTCTCTTGGCACTCACCTCGTTCGACTTTGAAGTGCTTTTTTTCTTGTCTTGAGTATATTTGATGACTCTGCAGATGTGAATACTTGGGAGAACTGGATAAATTCAGGGTCATTGGACAGAATTTGTTCTCAGCCCAAAAGTCCAAATGCTTTTCCTTATATTTTTTTGTGATGGAAAAAGTTGGAAAGTGCAAAAAAGCAGGAAGAAGGAAAAGTATTCATCCATAATCCATCACTCAGAGATAACTTGGGTTGGCAATTTGATGTATTTCCTTCCCATCGTCTTTCTAACCATTTGAGAGTTAAGCTCATCCTTATGTATTTCTTCTCTTTTTTTTTAAAGATTGGCACCTGCGCTAACAACTTTTTGCCAATCCTCTTCTTTTTTTTTCTGCTTTTTCTTCCCCAAATCCCCCCAATACATAGTTGTATATTTTTAGTTGTGGGTCACTCTAGTTGTGGCATGTAGGACGCCGCCTCAGCGTGGCCTGATGAGCAGTGCCATGTCCACGCCCAGGATCCGAACCAGCAAAACCCTGGGCCACTGAAGCAGAGTGCACGAACTTAACCACTCGGCCACGGGGCCGGCCCCTATATACTTCTTTTTTAACTTAACAATATAAAAATTTCCCTCATTTGTCTCAAAATCTTCATAAACTCATTTTTAATTCCTGAATAGTGTTTTTAATACCTGGATAATATATTACGGGAATATGAAACACTTTACTTCACCATTTTCCTATTGTGGACCATGTAGATGATTTCCACTATTTTTTTCTTTAAACCTTTTTCCCCTGAACTGCAGATGATTTCTTAGGAGAGATTCCCAGGCAAGGAATTCCTGGGTCAAAGGATATGGGCTTTTTAAAGGCTCTTCATATCTTGCTGCCAAATTGTTTTTCTAAAGATCCAAACTAATTTACATCACCTGGCCAGCCACACACTCATCAGTGTTTGAAACTGGCATCAAAAACAAGATGTCTTTTGCTAATTTTATGGGCAAAAAAAAGGACCTCACTTTAGATAAATTTGATTGCTAATGAGATCAAAGAGTTTTCCAGTTTTTTTGAAAAGCTATTGGCATAAAATATGTGTGTATGCCTTTTGCCCATGTTTCCACTGAGATCCTAGCTTCTTTTGATGAAGTGATTGACGTGAGTCCTTTATAATTTTTTAAACATTTTATTTATCATTTTTGAGATTTAAAAACTGCCCTTTCTCTGCATCCTTCTACAGCAAGCCTCGGGCTGTGCTCTGTCTGGGTGGGGAGATCCTTGACGGGGCAGAACTTCTGGGTCTGTTTCTTCCCAGCGTTCTTGCTCATAGGAGACTATTTTGTGGTATTCAGAATTGTTAAAAAGGAAGCCTTTGCTACAAGGTCTGGTACTGTTCACTGACTGTTTGAATGTAAATGTTAATAATAAAAAATAAGTAATAATTAAAAATAAAGCAAATGCCAGGTTTAAGCTGTGTCTTCACCCTGGCGGTCATCTGTTCTGCTCTGTTTCTGAGTGCTGGAGCTGTTCTTAAAATT
Organism: Equus przewalskii; assembly: GCF_037783145.1. NCBI lineage: Eukaryota > Metazoa > Chordata > Mammalia > Perissodactyla > Equidae > Equus > Equus przewalskii. The sequence goes on along the minus strand of NC_091832.1, from coordinate 59,007,566 downwards.
TGACATGGTTTTAAAATTTCCATGGAACTGATTCTTTCAAGTTTTTACATTAAAAGTTTACATGTAAATATGAACTGGTATCTTAGCCAGAAGCCCCCAGTGGGACAGATTGTATTGTGGGCTTCGTTCAGATATGGTGATATGCAGGGTTGTCCAGATTTTGTCACTATTAGTTGATATGGAACATTCACTGAGCACCTTTTCTGTGACTTGAGGTCCCCAGTCATCCCCTAAGAGATCTTCCAACCTCTTTGTTTCACAATCTGCTAACTCCTCAAATGACAGAGACAGCCATCCCAGGCACCTACTGACCCGCTGCTTCATTAAAATGGCCTTGTCCGTCTCTGGTCAAGAGAATGCAATGGAAAGAGCATGGGCTTTGAAGTTGGATGAATTCCCAGTGATAGCGCCTCAGTTTCATCACCTGTGAAATGGGCGAAGTAATGTTTTCCTCACTGCGTGTTGAGAAGTAGATAAGATAACATACGAAACTTCATTACACCTCTGTGGGGAAAATATCAACATTTTAATTAGAATGGCTACGTTTTGAATTCCTATTACGTGTCAGGGCCCATATTAGACCTATGTGATCCCATTTAATCTTCCCAGCATGTCTGTGAAGCAGCAAGTTGATACTGCTATCCGCACTGCACAAATGAAGCAGCCGCGGCAGAGAAGGCTTACACAAACCCGTCCGAACCCACACAGCTAGTTAGGAGCAAAGCCAGGATTTAAACTCAGGTATTTTGGACTCTAAAGTCCATGTCCTTTTCCATTGTATCGTATTTTCTTCACTTTGATTCAGGCCTCATCAATAAATAACTAAAGGTGATCAACACTTTGTTGAATCAATTTACTGCAAAATAGTTCAGACTTAGGAAAGTAAATTAGGTGGGTTTTTGCTCAACTGATTGCATTCTGTCCTTAGTAATGTTCTACTTATGTACAGATATGGGGAGCTGGCGATAACCTGGTTTTATAAAGCCGAGGGTTAAACTGAAAAGTTATCTACAGGATTCTCCTTTTAGTTACAAACTCACCTGTGTTAAGCCCTCAACTATTTCTGCCCTTTATATTAAAAAAAATTTACTGTTAATGGAAAACTCTGTGTTTTCTTCTGACTTGGAGATAAAGAACTTCAGGGCCGTCAGCTAAGGTGGGGATTTCTGTGTCTCCTCCCCCACCCCTTTTCTAGAGCAACCATATCACACAGCATTGCTCAGGCCTCGGAAATTCAGCACCTTTTGAAAATGTTGGCCTGCAGCCTCAGCCCGTCTCTGATTCAAAACTTGACTTGTTCGTCATTCAAAGTGTTGCCAGAGTCCATACAGCACCAGTGGCAATGCAAACGTTTTCACCAGCGGGGTTTCTCCTTGAAGTAAGTGGGAGAGGGAAGTGAGTGGCGGTAAGAACCCAAGCTCTTCTTTCCTGTCCTTTTGTCCAGCTGGTGGGCATCAGAGATTCCAGCTCCAATGGACCATCTTTCGGTGGCCCCATGCCCAGGTCCCAGGCCCGGAGATTCTGACATTATTGGTCTGAGTTAGGGCTCCAGCACAGTGACTTCGTCAAGCTCCCGGATGCACGCACTGCTCAGTCGAGGTGGCCCGTCGCTGATGTAGTCCAGCTTCCTTTTCCCAGGTGAGAAGGCTGAGACCCATCTTGAAAATGTGATTGCCTAAATCCCACAGCTGGAGAAGTGGCCCCGCTGAGACCAGATACCAGGTCTTCTTCCACATCCCACTTCACAGTCCCCGGTCCCAGAGCTGAGAGAGGCCCGGCAGAGGACGGCAACGAGCAGAAACCTGCTCCCTTTAATCCAGACCCGTGCCCCTCACCTGCCGCCCACCCACCTTCCGTTTCACCCCAGTTCCCTGGGTCTGAATCCATGCCTGAGACCCAGGCTTTGCCTCCACGACGGCCCTCCTAGGGTGTCCAGGGGAGAAGGAGGTTTGTCCGTAGTCTGTGAAGCCCTCCGTATAAATGCAGCTTGGAAGAGGACACGTCCTGAGAGCTTCCAAACAAATCATCAGCCAGGGTGCCTTCCTTCGCTTTAGTAAACATGTCAGCCACCCAGGGAGCTTCATTAACTGGACAGTCCACTCAGGAGACTGATGCGGTGGTTGAGGGCGGGCTGGGAATGTGCATTTCAACAAGCACCTAGAGGAAACCGACAGACCCCCTGCCCCCAGGGGCCTGCATTCTATGGTCCCACCATCTCACCAGGACTAGGGGTCCTCAGAGAGGCTGAGCACCTCTCACCAGCCCCGCCTGCCCCACCCCAGACACTTGCTCACTCACATATGTGCACAGATGCACACACACACACACAGTTAGCTTCCCTACTCTCCCTCATTAGGTAGTCTCCCCAAGGGACAGTGTGGGTCAGTCACAGTCAATCTCTCTCCCTTCCTCTCTCCTGAGAGGCAATTAGGGTGGGTAGAGAGAAGTCTCCCTCCACCGGCCCTCCACCCACCCCCAGTGTCCAGAGGCACAGCCGGCACCCTGCCCCTGGCTGTCAATGGGACACACTGGGCAGTCATAGACCCGGGCTGCAAAGGCCCTCCAGCTCATGCCCTCTCCTAACCGAGCCACCCTAGGCAGCGACCCAAACTTGATTCATGTCTTCCGTTGGAACAAGCCAGGCGTGGCTTCCTGGAGTTATCCGCCCAGGGTCTCCAACCCTCCATCTGGCAACTCTTCCTGGCGTCTGAGCTGAGCCCCAGCATCCAGGGGGAGAAGGCGACTGCCTCTTGATGCTCCTCCTCTGGACCAGGTCTCCACCCTCCCACTGCTTCCACATCCTCACTGGAGGGGCGTATCCCGACCCCGACCTGTGCACTCACTCCAGAGGTGCTTTCAGACCCCCACCTGTGCTTTCATTCCTTAGGGTTTACGGAACCCTACCTCGGTCCTCTTGGATTCTAAATTTTTAGACCTGGTTGGGTGTGTGATTATAGCTCAGGGTACCCAGGATGTTGATGAGAAGACTGATGGAAGCCACCAGAGGGCAGGAGAATGCCCTGCCCTTCACCCCTGCTTCCCTCCCTCCTCCACCTTCATCTATATCCCGCCTCCCATCTCAACTCACTGTCCCCCGCAACCTCTGGGCCCTAAAATCACTACTGGCTGTCTATTTTCCCAACATTGGGACATTTTTTGGTCATGATCTCCCTGGATGGTGGTGACCCACATTCCTAACGACGCTCCCCAATCTCCATAACAACTTCTCCTTCTCACGGCCCTCACTAGCCCAGCTCTGGCTCTTCATCCTTGGCCTCACTTTGGACCTGAAATGCTGGCATCTCCCCATCCTCAGCCCATTGCTCTGCTCTCCCTGGATGATTTCACCCACTCTTGCTGTTTCTGCTCCTACTTCAGGGCTTAGGACTTCCAGATGCAAGGTGTCAGCCCAGGCCTCTCCCTGAGATTCCAGCCACTACATTTTCCTCACAGCAACATACTCAAGCAGAACTTCTCCCACTTCCTCAGCCTGTTCCTCTTCCCACACGCTCAGACCTGGTACCACCAGCATCCATTCTAGACTCATCTCTCCCCGTACCAAGCCCATGGCATCACCATCCATCCACCCTAGACTCATCTCTCCTCCCACTACACCCATGGCACCACCACTATCCACCCTAGACTCATCTCTCCTCCCACTACACCCAAAGCACCACCACCATCCACCCTAGACTCATCTCTCCCACACTACACTCATAGCACCACCACCATCCACCCTAGACTCATCTCTCCTTCCACTACACCCAAAGCACTACCACCATCCACCCTAGTCTCATCTCTCCTCCCACTACACCCAAAGCACCACCACCATCCACCCTAGACTCATCTCTCCCACACTACACCCATAGCACCACCACCATCCACCCTTGATTCATCTCTCCCCCCACTACACCCATGGCACCACCACCATCCACCCTAGACTCATTTCTCCCACACTACGCCCATCAAGTCCATTCCCTTTAATCAACTAAAACTGCCCCAGGCCTGGTGATTCAGTCCCCACCACTATCACCAGCTACCACCTAAGGAGGTCTTCCCACTTCTAGCCTTATTCCACTCAAGTTTATCCTCACCACAGCCACAGATCACATGTCTAAAGGATAAACCTCAGTGTGCTACTTCTAGTTACAACTAGTCAAGTGCTCCTCATCACCCAGAATCAAGGCCAAGCCCCTTGAATGGACTTACCATGCAGCCCACAGGCTTGGTTCTGCCCAGTTTCATTTCCTTCTCTCTCCCTCTTTCCCTCCCCTTCCACTTTCTTTCCCTCTGTCCCCCACTTACTCTCCCCCTTTCCCTCCCATCCTTATGCTCCAGCCTTTTAGCAGCACGGGGGATACAGTTCTCAGTCCTCGAGAAGGTCCCTCTCCAGCAGAGAAGTCTGGGCTATAGGGCCTTCGCTTTGCGAAGCATCCCTGCCTCTTCCCAGCTCAGTACCGCCAGGACACACCGTCATCTTGGAGGTCAGCCTCCTGCTCCCGATCTGCTCATAAATCACCCTGCAGATCACAGACTTATCTACCAAAGGCCTCTTTGTTAATGACTTGGAAAAATCCCAAGTTTTTATAAAATATTTTGCTGAAGCTTTGGGAAGAGGCCATTTTCTTCCTAATTGCTTTTCCCAGGATTGTGGCCCCAGCACAGTCTTTGCCCAAACTCTCCTGGAGGTGGCACTGGAGAAATGGCAGGCAGAGCATAGTTGTTAGGGGCCCAAGCTCTGGAGGTGAACCCCGGGGTTCCAACCTCCCTGCACCATCAGCTGCCATTTACTTAACATCCTTTGTCTGAAAAATGAGGAAATTATTATGCACCTCCTGGAGTTGCTGAGATGCTTCAGAGATAATGCACAGGAAGCAATCAGCAGGGTGCCCGCTTACCTAGCAAGTCCTCAATAAAGACCATCAGTTGTCGTCGTCATTTTGTTCTCATTATTTAGCAGAGTCAGCGATGTCAGTCAAAGAAAAACAACTTGGGGCATTTTCATTTGGGGGGTGAGGGAGCTTCCCCTAACACAGAGGCTGACATGGTCCAGTTAGAGGCAAGTGCGCTGTGGATAAAACATTATGGACACTTGAAATGGGCAAGGGTCCCTCCCAGCAGGGCTGTCCAGGAGCACACCAGGAGGACAGCGCACTCAGCCTGGTCTTGCGCCATGAGCTTTGGTGTGGAGAGACAAGGGGAAGAGTGTTCCAGGTGGAGGTGATGACAAGAGCAAAGAAACAGAGAGGTTAATCATGGTCTTGGATGGTGAACAGTGAATTGTCCGGGTCTCTGCAGCCAAGAGTGTGTGAACAGAGAGAGCATGGACATGTGCAGGGTCCCGTAGCGGAGGCCACTTGAGGCCCAGGGCTCCCGGAAAGCCCTGACCTTTGGCCAGAAGCACTGAAACAGCTATTGGATCAGTTTGGGCCTGCTCTAGGTCTGTGTTCCGGTGACGAATTGCTGCCTTTCCACTGGGCTCGAGTCCTTCGTTGGGAATTCAGCTCTGTCTGGGCGCATTCCATGGAGGGGTCCCCTGTTTCTGAGGGTGTAATCCTGTCCCCTTGAGAAAACCTGTGATCCTTTATTGTCCTCCCAATGTGTAGCAGGAAGGAGATTTTATGCACATTGTCACCTTTAAGCCTTGCTGCAATCCTGCAAGATTGTCTTATCGTCACTTCAGGGATGAAGAAACCGGCTCAGAAGTGAGTCGCCCAAGGATGTATGGCTGGTAGGTGCTGAAGCCAGGATTTGAACCCAAACCTGACTCTCCCAGGCCTGGGCTCCCTCTTCCACACAGCCCAGCTCCAAGCCCCACACTCTGGGAGTCCTCTTGCCTTGCACCCCTGGGCTGGGCTTCAAGCCCCATCACCTCACCTTGGAGTCCTATTGCCAGAGGCCAGCCTCGTGGCTGTGCTCTGCTGGGCTGTACCTCTGGCCACCTTGCAGTCCTGCCCTTGGTCTGCTGGGCTAGCCTTCCAGGTTCTTGCATCTTGTGCCAGCTGACGTCTCCCCGCCCCAGGGCCCACCCTCCTCTGTGGCATCCCTGACACCCCCACTGGCCTGATAGGGAACAGGGAACTGTGGGCAGCCTTGGAAAAGTATTGGATGTTTCTGCCACAACAACTGGGGGCACCAGTGACGTTCGGTGTACAGGGGCCAGGCTGCTGAACGCCCTGCAACACGTGGGCCAGCCCCTCCCAAGGACAGGTAGTCCCACCCCAAATGCCGCAGGTGTCATCACTGCTGCACTTTACAGTTGAGGAGACTGAAGTTCCAGAGCACAGTGACTTCCCCAGCGGCACAGGGCTAGGAGCGGCTGAGCATCCCTCTCCTGATTTCTGACTCTTCTCACTGTACCCTAGAAGGAATGAGATCGCTTCCCAATGTTCCAGGTTGGCCTGGGAGCACACTGCCTCAAGGCAAAGAGATGAACTGGGTGACCCCTCAAAGCTCCATCAATCAGAGTAGTTCCAGGAAACGACAAACCCAGGGACAGACCCGCTGGGTGCAATGGATGGAAGGGTGGGAAGAGCCAGCATTGGAAAGTGACTCATTTGGGAAGGATGAGCCCCACATCCTTTTTGTTCTGCCCCAGCATGGTGAGTTTTCCTTGCCCTCCAGAAGACAGGCCCCGACAGGATAGGCATCTCCAGAAAATTTTGAGGACCTAGGGGTAAAGAGCTTTACAGCATTTTTGTTCTGCTCTCAAGGAACAATTGTCTCTCCTCCCCACTTTGACCTCAGCCTTCCAAGCACACTTGACCTTCCCAAATGCACATCAGAATCAAACGCACAGAAAGTTCTGAATTGAAGGGATGAGGGCGAGGAAAGGAAATGTCTCCAGGATAAACTGAGTTTATTTCCTCCTGGGTCCAGGGTTCTTTGCCCCCACCATGAAGCTGGGTAGTGTCCAGCTCATCCTGGTCCTGCAGGAGGAGATTCATTTCCGCCAGTGGGTTCCTTGCAATCGGACGTCACAGCAGCGCTGCAAGGCTTGTTGTGACAAGGTTTCACTCCATTACTTGGACCTGCATTTCAGGCCACACTACACACCAGGATGACTGGCATTTGTTAGTTCTGTCATCCAACACACAATGAGCAGCTGTTCCATGGCAGGCCATGTGCCAGCTGCTGAGGATGCAGAGATGAAACCACTGCCCCCCATGTGCCCCACACCCTCTTCCTGACTGTGAACCCCTCCCTGGGGCTCACTGGTCAGCAGTGCTACGCTCCTGATGTGTAAGTGGAATAATAGAGCACTGTTCCTGTTTCACGTGCCCATTGGTGACAGTGACAGCAGACAATCCAGATGGTGGCTGAGAAAACTGGGATGTGCAGTGTGAGGGGCCTCAACAGCAACCACAGCAGCCAAAAGGCCAGGCTGCAGGTGTTATTTTGACTGGTGGCCACAGGGGTCTGGGTTTTCTCCAGGAAGAAAGGACTGGAGCCAGGAGGAGGTAAGTTTGTCACGAACTGAGGCTGGGGGTCAGGAGCCTGTAGGATGGGATGACAGCAATGAGGAGAAACTGCAGAGTCATATGGTGTGTAGGGGTGGTCTGTGAGTAGTGAGTAGAGGGCAAAAAGGGAGCTGAGAGGCACAGAAATGCTGCTCATTGGGAAGGGGGCTCTGATGACCCCAGGCCAGTGACCTGAGAGACACCCGCTCTGGAAGGCAAAAGAGTGCTGTTAGACTGAGAGGGGTGGGAGTGGGGATTTTGGAACCTCCTCAGGCACTGACAGAGAGAGAGGGCGGGGATCTGGCCTGTGTAAGGGCAGGCCTCTCCCCGTGCTTCCAGGAGGCCCAGGCTTCAGCCAGCCCAGCTGGCAGCTCACAGACCTGTCCAACCACCAGCTCCCCAAACACAGACCCAGGAAGGAGCGACTGAGCATCCAAGAGAGGTGGGGGTCCTGATGGGCTGGGGAGCAGCCAAATGAGGCAGACAGAAGCCAGACTATCAGGACCTGAGCGAGGGGGTCCAGGCCACCACTGTGGGTCTTCTCTGTTCCAGATCTTTCCACCTGAGCCCATGCACTCTGACAGTCAAGAATGCCTTCCTCACTGTACTTAGCCTCTAGTCCTGGTTCTGTCCCGAAGCAGCAGAAAGACCCAAGGCACCTATGTCCTTGGAGGGTCCAGCCTTCCCTTCCCAGCTCGGGGAGCCCAGGATTTGGAAGGTCCTCCCTGTGGTTAGCATCCACAACAGGGGAGCCAGAACCAGAAATGATGACTTCCCATCTTACGCAGAGACAGCTAGCTTCTAGGGCTGGTGACAGTGAGCTGTCGGAAAAGCATTGCTGTTTCCCACTCTCCATGTCAGAGAAGCATGAGGCTTTTGGACCAGGAGGGCTGTATACCTGCTGCACTGTGGCTCTGCCATTTATACCTCAGTGTCCCTGGAGCTTGTGTAGCCCAGCAACCTCACTTGAGAGGTAAGAGCACAGAGGTCCAGAGAGGTTGTACCCTGGTCCAAAGGCACACGGCAAGTCAAAGCAGAGTCAGGCCTAGGAACTGGGTTCCCTGATTTGCAAGCCTGCTTTGGCTCCACAGCCCAAGAACCTAAGCCTCAGAGCCGGGGCTGCCTCCTCTGCTCGTGGGCAGACAGCACGGACAGGGAGGGCAGCGTCCTCCTAATTAGTAGCTGTAGAGGAGCCGGGACATGGGGGGCCATGCTCGTAGATTAGTGCCCCCTCCATAGATCATAGGCGCGCCAGGGACATAATAAATAATCCGCCCAAAGGTTTTAAAGGTAAAAATCAGCAAACCATTAATAATGTCCCGGGTACCATACATCACGCTGAAATCTTCCCATTAAGCCGCTCCACCAGCCGATCCGCGTTTTCTAGGCTGTTTTTTTCCTTCCCTTCCAGTGTGTTCTGCTGTAGCTTTGAAGCCCCTCCCCCGCAGCCTGCTTGGGTTGGGGGTGCTTGGGGTGAGCAGGGTGATGCAAGTGTGAAACCAATTCGGGCACATGGAAGAGTGTGCAAAGGGGAGCAAAGGATGAGCCCTCTTCCCTTTCTTGGGACCCCATGTTTCTGCCTCCACTTTTCCTTTTGATGGATGGAATGGAGGTTGCCTACCTAGCCCACCCCCTCCACCCCCAGCTCTCAGTAGGAATAACTCTGAGCCTCTCTCTCTGAGAGGCCAAGGAGGTTTAATTAATTAATGCAACAGGGTCACTTTAAATAAGACAGGTGCTGATGGCTGCACTTTCCAGTCCCTGGTGTCCCTGTGCTCTGCAGGAGGCCACAGGGGAGGCTGCAGGGAGCTCAGGGCCCAGGTTCCAGGATTTGGGGGCATAGGACCCGTTTTATAATTTGAAGATAACCTGCGGTATCCAGTGAATCAAGAGCCAGAATGAGGAAAATTAGGAAGAGAGAAGCTAAGCCAGCAGACGGATGGCCTGTGACATGGGGTGACACGGGGACGTGGTGACAATGCCGTGGAGACCCAGGGAATTGCACGTGAGTCTCCTTGGCCTCAGCTGCCTCAGCTTTGAAGCAGATGGATAGAAAAGACAGTCCCTTGCAGCGGCCACACGCCACCCTCCATGAATTCTCCAAAGGGCATGTGGATTGAGTAGCTCCTAAAGCTGCCACAGTTGAGCGGTTTCTTGGATGCAGGATCTACACTGAATACGGAAGAAGAACTCTGTGTAAGCTGACTGTTGCCTTCTAGGAGGGTCTCCCTTGTGGGAGCGTAGGAAGGTGGCTCCCGTATCCGTTCTTTCCTCAGAGCTGGGTGACCTTAGACCGGTCCCTTCACTCCTCTGGGCCTGTTTCCTCATCTGCAACCTTCCAGCATCCCTTCTAGCTCTGAACTCCCGGGCTGAGTCACGTCCCTGAAATTTCCCTCACCGAGCCAGCGCCACGTGCTGGTGGGTTCGTGAGTAACAGTTCTGGGTTAGGGCCTAGTATCCACCAGTCTCAGCCATTCTCAACCTTGGCCAAGACCTCTACCTCTCCACGGCTCAGGGTTCTGTTCCCGTCCCCCCACCAGTCCCACAAAGTAGAGAGTAGGAATCCGCCAGACCACGCTCCACGTGTGAGTGGCACTGCACATTTCACAGTGCACAGCCTGGTTCCCCTCGGCCCTCAGAAGGGCCCGGTGAACGTCTGCGGACCCACTTGCTGGCTGGGGAAACTGATAGGGAAAGACGAACAGGAGGCCTGGAGAAATCCTCCAGTAAAGGCCTCTTGTGGAGAGAAGCTCAGGTCGCTCAGCCAGCAGCCCGAGGAGATGCAGGCCTGCTGGACAAAGGCAGCTCCTTCTCACGGACGAAGTGGCTTTCCCTAGGACATCTTGGGGTTTGGTGCAAAGAACACACACACCGTGAGCGGGCTCCCAATTGGGAATTCCATTTCACAAGAAAGACTCGAATTCCCTAGACCTGTGAGTGGCATCACCAGCCGCCCCCTCAGGGGTGACTTGGATCAGAGCCCCAGCAGCCAAAAAGGAGATTGGGTCCTGCGACCACCAAACGTGCTCTGGCTTCTCTTTCCCCTGGCAGGTACTCCTGAAGGCCCAGCGTCCTCCTGAGGCTGGTGGACTTCCAGGCCCAGAGCATCTCAGCCACCTGTGTCCTGAGGGGAGCCTCCATCGACTGCAGAGTCCCCACGGGTACATCGGTAGCTCTCACAAGCTCTGCTGGCAGACGCCCTCTGTCATGCCTTCTTTCATACCTGCTGTTTGCCCATCTGCCACACTCTACTTAACAACTGTGTGATTTGGAGCAAGTTACCCATGTCTCTAAGCCTCAGTTTACCCATCGATCAAAATGGGCCTAGTACCCACCTGACTGAGGGGTTGTGAGAATTAAATGGTGCAATAGATGTGGCCGTGCCACAACAAATATTTAATAAATTAGTTATTAGCGTGACAAGTTGGAAATTATTTGTCCTAAGAGATATGGAATGTGACTGGAGTTCAGCCGGGGGAGAGAATGCATTCACCCTGGAGGGAGTGAATCAGGAAAGGCTTCACCAAAGAGATAGTGACTGATTGGCGCTTTGAAGAAAGAGCAGGGTTTTGATGGGAGGAGCTGGGAGCTGGGGTGGGGGAGATTCCGGGCGGGGGCGTGGGGAACAGAACAGTCAAAAGCCCAGAGATTTAGGAGGCAGGGAGGGTCCAGACACAGGTGTGGGGACAGGTGGGCATTTTGGCCTGGATGCCTGGCTCTGAAAGGCCTCGTCCCCCACACCTGGCTGTGCTCCGCTGCCGAGGTGTCAATTCTGATGATAGAATGCACTTTGCCAACCCGCTGTCCTGAGACTCTGGCTTCCTTCAACTCCCTGTCACCGTGACAGACCCTCAGCCCCCTCAGCCCTTGATGAATGGCCCCAGGGCTGGATTTCATACATCTCCGTCTTCCCCACAAGCTGTGACACAAGTAATTGGTGTCACCTCTGTTGATTGCATGCCAAGTGCTGACAAAACAGTCCATAACAGGCGGCTCCTGCGCACTGTCCTTGATTGTGTGGGCGAGGAGCCGGCCAGTGGCTGGCCCCCCAGCTCTCTGGGGGTAACCCAGGGAGAGGGACCCGGCCCAGCTGGACCAGTTGGCAGCAAATACAAAGCTATCCTGGCCCCAACCCAGAGAATGTGCTAGAATCCTTCTAAACTGGTGCAGCTTGATGTTTGGGAGCCATGATTGGCCCCCAAGGCTGCATGTGGATTCTGACACGCACTCTGATCAATGAGGTCTGTGGCTGCTAGGCATCCTGGGGACGTGGCGGTAGAGACCCTCAGGAGGTCCCCTGGCTGCTGCCCACAGAGCTGCTCTCCTTCCCCTGTAGAGATGATGAATCCAAGCATAAATGAGTTTCACCTACAAGTAGAGAATGAAGTGTTGACAAGGGAAACTGTTGGGGCGGGGCTAGGCCAGGTTACCTGCTCACAACCAGGTAGACCTCGCATTAGACTGGATTCAATCTGGCTGTGCTGGGGCCTTGGCCTTTCCGACCTCCAGGCCAGACAGGGGTGGAGGGGCCTCTCAAATATCTCATCTTTCGTAAGAGGATGACAGCCCCCCACCCCTACCCCACAGCACACGGCTTAGCAGAGAGGCCTGTACTGAACCAGGAACACACACAAGGGTCCTCCCGGGTGTTGCTGGGGAAACACCTTGTACTCCGTGCTACCCGACCCCTAAGAGCTCAACGAGAGAAACAGGTTGAGAATGACCTGGAGGTGGTGTGAAGCATTCACTTCTCTCCATACACGAGAATCTGCCTCTTAAAATTTTGCCTTAAAATTAAACCAAAATGGCAGACAGCTGGATACCAGACCATATCACAGTGGCCTCCTTCTAGGGCCTGTCGTGAGCAGAAGGTGTCCGTTGCCTTCCTTGGAGTTCTCTCCACAAGGACTTTGGGCAAGAATTGGGCTTTGGTGTTAGTATCAGAAATAACATTTTGCTGTTTCGCTTTTCTTTTTGCTCCTCCCAGACAACAACTTGTGACAGCTCACGTTTCTCTCCTGGTGACTGCTGCCCCCCGTGCTTCCTCCAGCCAGCGTGCTGGGCTTCACGGCGAGCACTGCTGTGCACGTGCCTCTCTCCGCCTCCATTTACCTCCCTTCCCTTGTTTTCTTTTTCCCTCAACTTTCTTCCTTATTTTATTTTATCCTGTTATATTGTCTGCCTCTTACAGGACAAGGTGGGGCTGAGCAATGAATAAACAGACGCGGTCTTGGTACCCATGGTCTGGATGTCGTACAGGAAAGAGGCAAATATTCCTCAAGGCTCATCATTTATTCCCTGGGCCACCCTCCCTTGGTCTCCAATTCTGCCTGGGGGGAGTTGATTATACATTCGACACACATTTGCTGCACACATACCACATGCCATGAGCCATAAACAAAGTGATGGCAGCACCGGGGACGTCTCCGTAGCCACTCCTGGCTAGGAGCAGAGGCAGCTCCTTATGGCATTACTTCACCAGCACCTTCAGGCACTCAGCCACCCGGACAAACTGGTCTAATGTTTGGCCAAGCCCCAAGATATTTGTCTGTCTGCTTCCCCCTATGGCTAGTCTACCTGAGTGATTGGCAGGCCTGCCTGGGTGTCCTGTGTGTGTACCTAGCCATCCTGCACCAGCTTAGGTTGTTGAAGAGCCCTCCTGCTGGGCATGGGACAGGCAGGAGAGCAGAATAGTAAGTGCGAGGTCATGGGGGCTCCTGGGATCAGAGCTGTGGTCATGCTGGGAGCCTCTCTCTCCTGTTCCAGCTGTGTGACGCTTGCCCTCCTGCCTGGGGAAAGCTGGAAGGTCCCTTCTCAGGTTAATGATTCCCTGTCTGCACCTGCCCTGCCCACAGAGAGAGGGGTCTCTTGGGCGCTGGAGCAAAGCTGTCAGCTTCCCTGAGAGACAGCCGCCCTCCAGCTCTCCTACCCGGGACACTCCTACCCAGGGCACCCCCCTAACCGCCAGAGAGCAGTCTCCAGCCTGGCCCCGGGGACTTGCAGATCCTTCCTCGATCCCGCCTGGCCTGGGAGAGTCCCTGCGGCCGGCTCATTGTCCCACTCCTGCCACTTTTCCTCTGCTGCATTGTTCCCGTTATCAGCATCCTACACGCTGCAGCGGCTGCACAGGAAAGCGTGGCTGCCGCTGAGGCTGCTGCGGAGGCTGGCCGCCGGGGCCCAGGTGTCCCGCTGGCGGGGGCTGCCTGCACAATCGGGTCCCCCCCAGGCTTGTCTCAGAGTTCTAGCCATCTGCGGGGGTGGTGGAGCACACGACACGTGGCCATGCTCTCTTTGGGGTATCTTGGTTCTCAGTGCTTAGGGTAGGGGGCAGGAGACGCTGGGCCCAGCGCCCCCACTTACCAGCTGTGCTGTTGGAAGGCACATGCAGTATCTCCAAGTCTCTCCATCAAGGCTGATGCTCTGCGCAGGTCAGAATCTCCATGCCTCAGTTTCCTTTCCTGCCTGTTTTATTGACAGGACTGAATAAGGCCCAGGAAATAAAGTATGAAGGGCATTCCTCACCCACAACTCCTGGGCCCTGAAGTGAGGGGTTTAGATTAGAGTGGGTCTAACAAAGTAGCTTCTATCCAGAGTTTCTGAGGAGAAGGGATTGGGGGAAGAGAGAAGGAATCCTATTTTTGGTCTGCACTGGACTGGAATATTTTAGGTGTCTCAGGAGAGCGGAGTGCTACCGATTTAGCAATTCAAAAGAAAGGACACCTAATTCAATTTGAATTTCAGGTAAATAAAGATTGGTTTGTAAAATGTGAGTAGGCCCCATGCAATATTTGGGACACACTTACCAAAAAATTATTCTGTGTTTATAATTCAGATTGAACTGGGTGTCCTGTATTTTATCTGGCAACCCTACATAAGCCCCCTCGTGGGGAGGCCTTTAGGATGCTCAGACAGGACTGGACAGATGAGAAGGGGATCTTCTTGGACCTGTCTCATTCCCTAGGGTTCCTGTGGAGCACCTTTTCCAGAATCTGCTAGACAAGACCTGCAGGCTTGAGGTGGATTTTCAGGGCACGGAGAGGCCCCAAGTCTAAGGACTCCAGAACAGCTCAGGCCAGACATTCGGGCCCAGGGCTCTTTGCAGCCTCCTCAGGTGGGGCCGCCTCCTCAGCCGGTGTGGGCGCCTAGAGCGAAGGCTGCAGAGCTGGCCTGGTGATCAAGGTGGACCGAGAACCCCGGCCATGGGCCGACTTCCTTCCTACCAGCGGGGACGTCTCGCCCTCTGCTGGCAAATGAGGATACGACAGCGTTTCTTTTCCAAGCACGGTCAAGGGAAGAACCACCAGATAAGAATTATCAGATAGTCTAGGGCTTTCTTCGACCTGTCTTTATCTGCTTTGGGAGAATCTGAATTGTGGCTTTTCTGTGAAGAAAAGATCACCCTCATGAATCTTTTTTGTCCAAAAGTCCCATTTCTTTCACTCTAGCCAAGCAGGAACTTGAAAAAAACAAAATATGAAGTTGACCAATTTTATCTCCCGGAAGGAGTGAACTTGGAAACTTCTAGGATCAAAAAAGTATGCAAGAGTCTGTGAGGTAATGTCTCTGAGTGCCATTAATGGCGGTGGGAGCCTCAGGACAGGATGACCATGCTGAAGAGCCTGCTCGCTCCCCTTGTCCCAGCTCTCCAGGGCAGGAAGCCGTTATCTCCTTCACTGTACCAGGAACTCAGTTCCAAGCACTGGCTTGTTCAGTTCACTATTTGCTGCTCCCTTCTGTTGACATGGATAATTAGATGCTTCCTGTGATCCCCTTCTGTTTCAGCTCAAAGACACCTCCAAGTGAGCAGAAATCTCAGGACAAAATTCTCTACCATCTACTCAACAGGCCGGTAACGTGGTTCCTACAGGTAATAGCCAATGGAGTACAATGGGAGGGGTCAATTAACTCCAGTCAATGAATAGTTTTACTCCACGTACTGAATACAGGCAACAGTAGATACTTTTCCACCATCAAGATATTTATAACTAAAATGGAAAAATGACATAGTTATTAAGTATGAGCAAACACAGCTGCAAGGATTTGCTACATATAAAAAGGGTAGCCTTAGGTTTTGTGGGGGCTTCAACAATTTGGAGGCCTCTTAAAGAAACAATACAAGATTGTGAATGCATAACTAGGCTCAAAAGTGAATATTTATTTGGAATGAGTAAATGGATCACAACAAATTGCATATTTTTTTTGAAACAGACTCTATTTTTTAAAGTCGTTTTAGATTCACAATAAAATAGAACAGAAGGTACAGAGATTTCCCATCTACCCCCTGCCCCACACATGCACTGCCTCCCCCACCATCAACATCCCCCACCGAGTGGTACATTGTTAGAACTGATGAACCTACACTGACACATCATAGTCACTCAGAGTCCACAGTTTACATCAGGGTTCGCTCTTGTACATTCTATGGATTTGGACAAATGCGTAAAGACGTGTATCCACCATTGTAGTATCATACAGGACAGTTTCACTGCCTGAAAAATCCTCCGGGCTCCAGCTGTTAAATCCTCCCCTCCCCTAGCCGCTGGCAACCACTGATCTTTTTACTTTCTCCACAGTTTTGCCCATATAGTGTTTTTTTAAAAAATGAAAAACTCCGTAAATATCATGAAACCAGACAAATAATCCAGGCAAGCTTCTGGCTCTGTATATTTCCAGTCTTGAGTCCTCTCTGCTTGGTACATGCTTCCAGGGCTGGGGAGTATCTTACTTTTGCACATTTCACAAAAATGTAAGGCCATGTGAACACGTTAGGGCACGTTGGCTGGCAATGAGGGGCCCCAAGAGGCTTGACCTCACACAGACCAAGGCCAAATCTCAACACAAAGTTAACATTAGCCACAAAATTGTGGCTAATATTTAGAGACTAACACTATGGACGTCTGGTTATTTTCAGCGTTTCAAGTGTCTTGGGGCGTTTCTCTAAGAAGCATCGCCCTGTTAGAGGGATTTTGATTTTTGCATGTGTTTTACAGAAAGCAAGCTTCTGAATTCTGAATTTTGAATAAATAATCAAATGCTTTTTATTTACTGTTTATAAGATCTAGCTGTATCCCAACCTCAGACAATGTTAAATTTAATCTGCCAGTGTTCAAATAAGCCCCAATTGTATTGACCCAACTCTACCCCATGCCTCACCCCAGGGAGGTTAACATGGTAGCAAATGCCAGGCAAACCAGAATAATGGAGGGAAGGCATTTTGGGGAAGTAATTTGATCTGCTGCAACATGAACACAAGTTTCAAAGTCAGTGGAACAGAACAAGAGGAAACGTAACACAATGGGTGAGGTTGGTTTAAGGATTTCTTGACAAGGACTGCTACAACAGGACTGAGTTCCCAAGTAAGACGGGAGCGCTTCGTGAACTTATGACCTTCTTATCTTTTGGACTGGTTGGGATGGATGACCACTCTTAGGGTATCAGAGTTTCTCTTGTCCTGGGTTTCTTGCTTGGATTCTAGGTAAACAACGCCCTCTACTGCTGACAGCTTTAGTGATAGCTTGCAGGGCCACAGCTTTCCAACGGGGGGAGGCTCTGTCTACAGAACACCCCCAAAGGGGAGTGGAACACAGTAGAAATGATGGTTTGATCCATAGGACACCCAGAGCGTTTAACCAAAACATATTTAGGTTCAAGCATTGGGTTGAGATTGTACTACGCGGCCCTCAGAATTCTATCAGCACCAAGACACAAGAATATTCACATTTGTTTGAATAATTTATAAAAACCTAGACACACACTTTTTCTGCCTCTTTGGATCCAATGGATTGGCTGGTGTCTATATCTCACCAGACCAGTTCTTTGCAAGCAGAATGGAAGGCTTTGCAAGTTCAGAGCTTACTCTAAGAATCAAGAGTTAAGCTCCTCTCCCCAGCCCAGACCTCCAATTTTACTTAAGAGAGGTCAAGACCGTTGACTCCTGTGCTTTATATAACTTGAAATATCTCCCCGGGAAACCCGGATTTTCTGCTAAGACATTTGGAGGCTACAATGTATGTTGTGATCTAAAATAACCTGGGGCTCAGGCACTTGAGACAAAGCCCTGTGTCCACATTCTCTCGCTGCCTTGGCTTGCTGGGTTGCATGCTGCTGCTTGCTCCTCATGTGGGCTTTGGAGGGAACTCCACTCTCTCTGCGGCCCCTCGCTGTGGGCTGGGGGAGCAGGCCAGCCTCCACCGATGCTCTGCGCTTTGCTTGACTGCTCAGCCTCATTTTTCTCTCCTGCAGAGTAAAGAAATGGATTGAACTAGGTGACGTCTACAATATCTTCCAGTTCCCTCTGGGACCCGACAATCCCACGCCTTTCTCCCTCAAGCTTCTGCCAGGCGCCTTCAGGGTAGACCAGTTGCCCTGGGAAGTGGAGCAAGGGTCCCGGCAGCTTTTGTATGAGAGCAGATAGCCTCTGCAACCTGAGTACCTACCCCTCTTTCTGCAATCTGTGCTTTAACATCTGAACCCAGTATCCACCTACCCCTTCCCAGTATGAGAATGGATGATGTAAAGGAAAGTCCTTAATGCTCTGTGGACGAAAGGAACATTATGCACACATTCATTGAACCATTATGGATGATTTGACAAGTTGTTTCATTGGCTTCATTGATCACATCAGGCAGAATATCGAAACTCATCTGTGTTTAAAATACTTTCAAAATTTAAAGATAACCAGGAGACCAAACCCCAAAGACATCCAGGCTCTTTTTCCATCTAGAACTGCATCCCAAGGACTGCAAGTTCATAAGGGTCCTTAAAAGTTCAAGTTGGCAGGCACTCACCCCACCAGGTACTAGGCTGAGGAGGCCTGTGCCCTCTGGGAGCTCCCAGCCAAGCTCTAAACACCTAATTCTCTGATGTGCCAAGTCTCTGTTCTGAACGAGGCAGCTCTCCAGGGAGACCTCAGATCCTTCCAGTCTTGCTCCATTTGATTTCTTCTCCAAGCTCCTTGGCAGCTGAGGACAGGAGGGGAGAGCCTGATAAAATAAAAAATGAATCCATGACATTTAACCAGGTACCTGGAGGGATTCCTGCAAACTCCCATGGGCATGGGAACCACCTCAGAAGTTCATAAATAATAGTGACAGGGAGAAACGAGGGCTGAAGGCTTCCCCTTTGATCCTCTGGTTCCTCCACAGGGGTCTTGGCGCCTGGGTACAATGTTGACCTCAGCATTTTGTTCTACTGTTTGTGCGTCGGCATGAAAGCACAAACGCCAACTTCCTTTGGAATACAAGGCAATCCAAGGAGAACCAGGAGGAAACTCTGCAGGGACAGGGTCCTGCTTGTTCTGCCATCTCCAACTTTAGTAGGTCTGCATGGGGGAGTCTGGACGCTAATCTATGCTGAGGTTCAGGTGGAGAACTTGGAAAGTGAAAAGGCAGGCTTAATAACCTGTGTATGCACCCGTGCTCGTGCACACACACACACACACACACACACACACACACACACACTCCCCTCTCACTGTAAATACAGGATTCAGCCTATAAAAGAAACAATAAGAGCTGGATTCAATGAGGTTCCCCTGGCAAATGGAGTGTTTAGGGTTTTGTTGGGATTCTATTGTGTAGACTGGAGTTTCTTAACACAGTAAGACAGCAAGCGGCTTCCTGTTATGGAAACAGCCAAACCCTGACATTCAGAAAGTCAATCTATACAGCAACTGGATAAACAACCAAGATAATGATCAGCCATAATCGGCACAATAGCCAAAATGGGATTGCTTGGAGAAAAGGGGCTGGCGCTGACCCAAGCAATGCAGATGAATACAAGCCATCTCCTGCTTAACAATCCCCATTCACTGCGCCCTGGGCTTGTGCACACTGCCCTGTACACAGTGGCGGGGAGTGTGCAGGTACACATCCCACTGCTATTTATAGGCGGCTCGCCAGGAGCCATGTGTCTGGCTTCCCGGGTGACCTTCTGAAGGCCTGGCCCACTGTTCAAGGACAGGTGTCCCCTGTCTTTGCCAGAACTGAGTTTGGTGTCATACTCGAGGTCTTGTCACTCATGGGGTGAGGTCATCCAAGCCAGTCCCTGAATCCGGGTCTTAGTTTCCCCATCTGTAAAGGGCCATCCTAATAAAGTGTTCAGACTACTCTGCTCTGTTCCCTCCGAGGGCTGCACAGATGACAGTGCCTTTGGATTACAGAGGAAGGGGTGGCAGAAATGGCCTTGTTTCATAAAGTCTCTGAGCGCTGGGCTCAGCCCTTTGGCAATTGCAAGACTGGGTGCAGTGAAACTCATCTTCTGTCCTCCGAGTGGCTTTGTCACCGAGGGGATCCTGGTCCTCCATCGGCCCCACTCAACACAAGTCTAGCTAGTTAACCTGCGCTGGGCATCGCCCAACCGCCACAGAGGATGACTCAGTCCCCCTAACTAGGTGGACTGAGTGATCACCCAAGTGTTCTGACCTGGAGGGCCCTGGAAGGTCTTGCTGACCCCCTGAATCTTTTACTTCTCAGCCAACTTCCATCTGACAGGAAGTTCCCACCATTGGACTCACTTCTTTGGGTTAACTCAAAAGCTGGGGTGCACTGCAAGTGGGGACATTATGTTAGGAGAGCCCCCGTTGGCACAGTCACAGCCTGAGATGAGAGGTAGAGCTAAGGCCGTTGGGGTACCCCATGGCCTTCTCCCTGCATCTCTTTGTTTGAGAAGAGAGCAGGTCAGACTAGACCCAGTAGATCAGAGGGTGGCGTGGGGCACTGCCAGGACCTAGCTAGGACATTCCAGTGTCAGGAGGGACAGAGAGGGCAAGCCTGGGGAGATGGGGACTCTTGGAATTATTTAGTGGGACAAAGGGGAGGATGAAAACTAATCAATAGTTTCTCCTGCCTATAGCATTGAATTCTGAGCTCCGAGAGCCAAGGGGTTGCAATATATTTAGAGTTTTTGAAGGGCAGGAATTTACTTTTCAGAGCTAGTATTTCAGAGTTGGCAAGGATCTGTCAGATCTTTGCCAGAGGTCATTCCAGGCCAAAAACAGAGGCTCAGAGGGAGGGTGTGACTTGCCCAAGGTTGCAGCACAGATGAACAGCAGGGATGCAGTGAGAATCCTGGCTCTCTGAGTCTATTGCTCTTCCCACCACTTCTCCCTGATTCTATCCCACAGACACTGCGATGATGGCAGATGCCCTGCAAACCACTGGCTTTTCAACCCCAGAGAGAGGCCTGGCCAAGGGCCCTGCTCAGGAGTCCTGAGTTCGGGCTTCTCCCAATCCCCCTGGTGTTTCCTGCTTCTGAGTGAGGAGGAAGGAAGCCAGCTCCCTGGGTGCTCCCTCCAATCCCTGCCCGGGGCCAGGGGAAGCACGTGACCTGCTACCACACTGCATCCCTGGCAGCTCTGCGTTCCCTCCCCCCAGGGTGAGTAGGGAGACAACAGCAAAGGCTGATGGGTGACAACTTTGAGCAGGAGAGTCTTAGGGTCAAGAAAATCAATCCTAGAACCCCAAAAGCATAACACTTCTAATTTCTACAGCTTTTTACAGTATATAAGCACTTTCACATCCATATCCCATTCAACGAGGACAACTTCCCTATGTTGATAGTATTCCACTATCCCATTTGACACATGAGAAAAACTCATGGCCATGGGGCTAACTTACCTAAAACCATGAACCCAGTGAGTCCTGCGGTCAGGATTCCTTCAGGCCCTTTGACTCCAAGCTCAGTGCTCATTCCACTAAGTCTCCCCAAACCTGAATCCCTAAAGCTTCCACCTAAATGTGCACGGCACCCAATGACACGGGCTGATGTTTGTTTTGTTTGCCTATATTCATCACAACTGGTACCTTTCAGAATTATATTAGATACCATGGTTCAACTGCTGTGGGTTCAGACTGAAATCTGTGGTGCTATTAATCTAAAGTCCTTGAGAGTAAAACAAAAGTTGGTGCTGTCTTGATTCTCAAACAAGGTGAATTTGGCATGGCCCACTGCGGCCCACATTTCTCAGTGGTGGAGAAGTCAGCTGCCTTCAATTATATAGAATAATCAAGACATGGCCTGAGCAAGGGACCAGGGGGAAAGGAAGGCCCTCTGTCCGCATGCCCCCCTCTCCAAGCAGGTTATTTGCTGGACCTCATCTTCCGACTTCGTGTTGAACACACTCAACTCTGTGACTTGGAAGACACAGCGAGCAGCTTCTGTCCTAGAATCGGGTGTCACAGTCCCATTCTTTCTTTCCTCACAAGGTTCCTGGCCGGGACAGGCCTGGACCCCACATCTGTGCTGTCCTCCTGGCTCTTGCTGATCATAGACTTTGGATTCCAGTTTCCTGCCTGGCCTGTGTTTTCTTCTGTGTTGTTCCTATCCAGTGTTTAAGTCCACTGCCTCCTGCGGCAGGTACCTGGGTGTGTTCCTGAGCTCGTAACAGCCCTGAGAGTGCGATACCATTGTTATGCAGCACAGCAAGTGAAGGCTCATAAAGGCTTCATTTTGCACTCTGATTCCACAGCTAATCAGTGGCCAGAATAGAAGCTGAGCTCTGGATCTTCGGACTCCAGGTCTGGTGCTCTTTCTAGCACACGATGTGGCCCCATCCCATGGTCTTGACCCCAGGACGCTCCCAGCCCTTCCAGTTCAGCCAGACCTCTGGCTTGGCCTCCTCCTGCCCTGCTGGTCTTTGGTACTCACCTCTCAGAATGACCAGATCGGATATTTCTACCCTGACTAAAGAGACCCCACTTGCCCACTCCTCGTAACCATTCTTTGCACATTCTCAGGAGCACAACTTTCAGTGACTTTGTCTGCCTGTCTCTACTTTCCTTGGCACTGGCAATGTGGTAGGAATAATGAGAAAAAAATCCCCGTCCGCCAGGTTCCTGTCCAAGCTACACACACCTGTGGGTTGGCGTGAAGGCACACGAGCCAAGCCCGGGCTCCTTGCTCACTCTGCCAAGAATGGATCCCCCACTGCATGTGCTGCAGGCGGGATCTCCACCTTCCCAGAAACTGTAGCACGGCCTGCAGTATCATGAATCACTCCCAACACAGGCGAAGAGGCTCAGGTGGCCACCTCGTCCCTCAGACCTTCCGTGGTTCCCTTTGCTTACAGAGAAAAGTCCTGGCTGCCTGGCTGTCTAGGCCTCCGTGGTCCAGCTCCTCCATGCCCCCTGACCAGCGAGGCTGCTGTCCCCACTCTCTTCCTGTCCCCCACACTCCTGCAGCCCTCCTCCATCCTCTCCTCCTCTCCATTTCTCCCAATCTCGTTCGTTCTTCTAGGCTCTATTCACAGGATGGCTCCCTTGTGAAACCTCTCCTTATGATTCTATTTTGCAAATGAGGAAATGGGGGATCAGTGGGATTAAATAACTTGCCCAAACTCCTACAGCTAGCAAGTGGTGAAATACAGATTTCAAATCAGGCCCGTCAGACTCTAAGATCCAGGATCTTTCTACTAGACCCGCCCTCTGGTTTGGAGCACATAGGGTGACATAGCACACTCCCAAGTGGGAGGTGCCGGAGCTCTGTGAGTTCCCCTTCCACCCTCCCTGAGGACAGGAAGCACAAGCTGTGAACAGGGCCATGCCCATGTTGGGCGTCCCCTCCATAGAGACCACAGTACTGATTGATGACAACAGATGTCATTTACTGTCTTTATCGATGATAGTAGCTGCCATTTATTGAGACCCCGCTATGTATGGGGGTCTCATCCCATTCAATCCTAACGCCCACCTCACAAGTTAGATGTCATTTTTTCCATTTTCAGAAGAAGACTCTGTGTTTAGAAAGCCCACTCAAGCTAGACATTTCCCCATTAGTTCTCATAACAATCATGTGCATTATGGATGGTTATTTCTATGTTATAGTTGGCAAAATTGGGGCTTGAAGAACTTCAGCTACTGGCCATTGTACATGGCAGAACTGGATGAGAGCCCAGGCCTGATAACTGTTCCCACAGTGCCACGCTGCCTCGATCAATGGAGAATGACACGGAGACCCTCCAGGCAGAGCCCTGCACTAACCTGATGCGCACCAGTAGCTATGGCCTTCGTATGACGTGAGTTGGGGTTCCACTGTTTAACTGAGTGGAGGAGAGGAGGGGGGAGGTGAGGAAGGGCACAGCGCCTTCCTGTAAGAACAGAGAATAAGAAAACAAGAGAACAGAGAGTTCTGGAGGAAGATCCCACGAGGAGCAGCAGGAGGAGACAAGTCTGCGTCGGCCCAGGGACCCAGGCTCTAGTGATCAGGGACACGGAACAGGCTGGAGGGAAAGAGGCTGGTGGAGAAGGGGGTGTCCCCTCAGCTAGGAACTTTCACCAAGTTCTGCTCCCAGGCTTGGCATACAAAAGTGGGGGTCCTGACTGGACCCCAGCAACTAATCTCCAGCCTCTAATCCCTGGAAAGAGAGACACCTTGAGAAAGGAAGGCTTCCCTCGGCACCTCCTTTAGAGTGGGTGTTCACTCTGCTTGGGCCTGTGGAAAAGTGGGAATTTGGTTGTCAAGGGAAACAGGCCCAGGGTGGGACCAGCAGAAGACCCCCTCTGTAAGGAACCTACAGGGTAGGAGGCCCACCAATAAAAGGAGCAGAGGATGTGGTTCAATTTCATAGGTACTGAGCCTGCTCTGGGAACTGCGGTGGTTGGGGGATGGGAGAGACACAGAGGTGCTGACCCTCAGAAAGGGTTCGTGAGTCAACCACAGCTGGGCTCAGCCGAATAAAATCTATCCAGTGCTCCATACATGTGCGCTGACCTCAGAAAATATTTATCGACCTGGACTCCAAAGTGGAGAAGAAAACAAGATGGTGAACACCTAACTAAAACGCAGGGCGTCAGTGGTATATACCAAGCCCCAAGTGTGGTGTGACCTTCTTGTCTCTTTTGGGCTCAGGAAAGCTGAGAAAGCTTCCAGGAGGAGAAGGCATCTGACTTGGGCTTGTCACTGCTTTCAGGGACAATGAAACAAGTAACATGATGTATGAGATGGTTAATTGACTAGGGGTCCCAAGACCGGGGATGAGGTCTTGCCTCTGTTACTGGCTGTGTGTCATGGGCTAGTAACTTAACCTCTCTGAGCCTCTATTTCCTTTAACTATAACTTGAGGATAATGATAACAAGGGTTTATTTCTTTGTTCACCAAATCATTTATTGAGTGCCAACTGGTACCCTTCTAGGCTCTGGGGATACAGAGGCAGACACGGCAAGAGAGGGCCTGCTCTCATGGAGCTTTCTTTCTAGTGAGAAGCAGCAGAAAGTGAAACTGTGAAGGAATAACAAACAGGATCCTTTCAAGCGGTGATAACTTGATAACTGTTAAGGAGAATATGAACAGAGTAGAGAGAAAGGGAGAGAGAATGGTGTGAGTCTGTCGCTACTGACTCTGTCCTCTGCCCTGGTGGGAGCCAGGCCAGAACTCTTTCTCAGCTGTACCATTGTAATGACTTATTTGCCTCTTTGTGCCCCAAATTCATATGTTGAAATCCTAACCCCTCAATGGGATGGTATTAGGAGGTGCGGCCTTTGGGAGATGATTAGGTCTTGAGGGTGGAGGTTCCATCAATGGGATTAGTGCTCTTATAAGAAGAGACAAAAAGAGAGCTTGCTTCCTCTCTCTCTGCTCCCCTCCACGTGAGGACACAACAGGAAGACGGCCGTCTACAAACCAGGAGGTGGGCCCTCACCAGACACAGGATCTGCCGGCACAGGATCTTGGACTTCCCAGCCCCCAGGACTGGGAGAAATAAACTTGGTTGTTTAAGCCACCAGGTCTATGGTACTTTGTTATAGCAGCCCAAACTGCCTAAGACACCGCATCTCTTCTGTCTACTCCTTCCCCCTGCCCCAAAGGTGTGAAAGCAGTGGTCTTGCTGGAGATCATGTTCTTGTCCTCCTTCCAAGGGGATTGCATGTCTGACTTTTCAGCCCTGGGGATCGCTGTGTTGTTGCTGGTTCAGCCACCTCGCAGGCCTGGCAGCAATTGCAAACCAAGTCAGAAACCCAGGAGCAAAACTACAATAGCTCCATGAACCCATGGTGACCCCAACCCACCAGTTTGCCCTGCCTCCCAACCTGCTCCCTTCCAAAAAGCATGAGGATCAGAAAGAAATCCACGCCAACATAGCCATTCTCGAAGTGTGTTAAGTTCTAGGCTAAGGGAGCGGAGAGGAGTGGAGGGCTGGGCTGCCCTGATTTGTGCCTGTGGAGCTTTCTGGAAAGTGAGAGTCTGAGCTCAGCTTGGAAGTTGCAAAACTGCAAGTGATATGGTTTGGCAGTAGAAACGGTGGGGGAGGTAGCGTCCTGGGGTCAAGAGAGAGAGCTGGGGCCAGTGGGGATTTGGCGGGGGTCGGGGTTGGGGGTTTGGGCAGGCCATGGCTGCTGCATTTGCTGTTTCCCTCCAGAGTCTGGGCCTGAAGGGGGCTGGGATTTGGATGGCTAGAGCAGACAGACAAACCTCCACCTAGAGCAGCATCTGCTTCCTGCTGTTTTCTCTTCTTTTAGGTGAGGGAATGGCATCTTAGCAGCCTCCACTGGGTGGACTTCTGGAAGGTGCAAGAGGTCCCCAAAGGGCACTGGAGCCACTGTGGAACACTCAATAAAACTGGAAGAAATACAAGAGAGTATCTAATCTAATTCTCTCATTTTACAGATGAGGAAACTGAAGGCCAGAGGGGAAGATGGTCGCCCAGGACCACACGGCTAGTAAGTGGCCGCTTTGTAATGTGATGCAGATTTTTGGCCCCTAGCTTGGCACTCTTTTTCCTACCATGTCTCTCATCTGCTTTGTGCCTGGTGGTCCTAGCAGGCATGTGCAGATGGAAGGATGGGGAAAGGAAAGTGTTATCCTTCAACGTCTAGCAGACGCCCTGGGCCCACTTAGCTTCCCAAGAAGCTGGAGGAGGACCAGGGTCCCCATGTTTGTTGTAAGTAAAACTAAAGTTATCCGGTCCTGGGCTGTTTCAGAAACCAACAGTTTTCCCCAGTGTGGACAATACTCACTCCGCTTAGCATTTTCTGGGTGATGTTGCTGTGGTGGATAGTGCTTTGCAGACCTGACTCTCCTGGTTGAGGGTACAAAAGATTGTCCCTGCCACTCACTAGCTATGAGACCTCTGATGCACATAGACCCACATGCTTCTACGAGCCTTAGTGCTCGTACCTGTACAATAATATACACGCTTCTTACATCATGTAGGTTCTAACCCAAAACAAAAGATAGGCTATGGACACTCTATAACTCTGTATTCACTCTGAAGCTGTTTATCTATGTACCATCAACATCACCATTACCATTAGCATCATTATCGTTGTCGCCTGGGGGAACTGAAGATATGCATTATCTTGAATGTTGGGATGCGTAACTCTAACTGCTAATTACCAAAGGCCTTAGGAAACTAATAAAGATATCAGTCAGACACCTGGACTGTCCAAAGTCAGGACTTGCTCTCCAAACAATGGCAAGCAGAGGACTGCCCTCCTCCCAGGAGGTTCTTAGTGCGTATTCATTGCTTGGCTCCCAGACCTGTCCTGCAGATGGAACTAAGAAAGGCTAGAAGTGGTAGGTTAGAATGACAGGCTTTCTGGAGGAGGTGGGCCTTCCTACTTGTGATGGGGGAGGACCGACTGATTCCCTGAGCAGGGTGAGGGCCACAGCCGGTCCAAGATCTCTTGCCCATCCAGCTGGTGTGTGTTGTAAACCATCTACTGGGTAAGGAGCCAAGCCATTTATGATTTATTTTCTACCTCCAGAGAATAAATCCCCCCCCATTTGAGAACAACAAAGCCCCGCCCTTGCTGTCATGGCAGATCTATGAATCTATGAATCTGCTCCATTAAAAGGGTCAGAGTGCAGCCTCGCTGTCCCAGGGACTGCCTCAGCACCTGGTGCCAGGAAGGCTGCCCTGGTGGAGTTCCTCAGCCGGCAGTGGGCAGGTGTGTGTTCTGAGGCTGGCAGAGTGGTGGAATGCACGGACAGGGCAGCTGGGCTCCTGTCCCGCACGGTCCTGTTTCTTATACAAGGCCAAGCTCACTCGTTGTTGCTCCTGCCTGGTTCGCGTGGGCATCTGAGAGCAGAGCCTCGTTTTCCCTCTTGGTTAGAAGCATCCCGGTCTCACAATCTCATTTCAGGTCACAGAAGGGAACAGTAGATGGGCAGTGTGTTCCAACTTTCTTGTTTGGGAGCTAAGGGACAGGCTCGGTGAAGGAGTGTCATGCTCGAGGTCACAGGCAAGTTAACGGCAGACTCCGGGGACATCCTCCAGGCTTCAACACGCGTCTTGTGTGCACACATCTCAGCCCTCCCTCACAGATGGGGCTCCTTCTCATCTTCTAACCCCAATCCTCCCTGCTGCTGGGGATCTCCTGGCTCCTGGCCCGAGTCCCTCACTGGGTCTCTGTCACCCATAGCTCATGACCACCTGTCCCTCTGAGTACCTGGGTTCCCTTTCATGAGCTTCCCTTATCTAACTGGGTGAGGGGGCTGTACTCTGGTGACCCCCTCCCCTCTCCCACCCCCTTCCCGCTCCTTTACTCTAGAACTAATTCCACAGAGTTGGGGCCCCAGGGGTGAGAACATGCCCATCACACAGTCCCAGGAGTCCAGGCCCAAGTGGCCTCTAGTGGATGCGGTGGGGTCAAGGGAGTCGAGCAAGGGGCTGGGGTCGGGGCCAGGGAGGATCTGGCACCCATGGCCATCCCCAAGCCTGAATGAATAGCAGTCCCGGCGGAAACACCTGGTGGTACCGGAAATCCAGGACAACTTTTATTATCCCTGTTCACAGGTCCATTCAGACTACATTGGGGGCTTCCTATTTCCTCTGCTGGCACTTCACACTCATTCATAACAAGAAAAGCCATTGTGCTCCTGAGTTATGGGCCGAGGATCCCCATGGGGCGGGCACTAAACGCAATGGCCGGGAGGCTTATTTTTAAAATTGTATTCCCTGCTGAATTACAGGTTCTTATTTTTTCCTCCTCCCACAAAGAAAACTTTAGAGGGTGGTTTTCTCCCAACTGCGAAGGTGAAGAATAGCTATGAAATCCATTTCTGAGTCCCTTCGAGGACAATCATGTGGGATCCCACTCATTGGAAAGGGAGCTCCCCTTAGCTCCAGTTCTAGATTCTAATCCTGGCTTGGCTCACACATTCACTGGTTGGCATTGGGTGAGTGATTTAACCCAACGGTTTGGTCCCCAACTGTCAAATGAGGGAGTGAGCTAGACACCCGGGGTCTCTCTTTAGTTCCCAAGTGCTGTGAATACAAAGAGCGCACCCTGAAGACTCAAAGCTTCCTCTTGCATGTGGCCCATGGAGTGGAGTCTCTGTTTGGAGACGGCAAGACCAGTCCAACACATGGGGTTGTTCATCCCCATTCAGGAGCCCACCAGAGCTCCAGATATCAAGGATTCCACAAAGCCCCTTGGCCAGCACCCCAGGAAAACAGGAGATTGGTCAGAGAGTGAGGGTGGCTGTGAGCTCAGGCTTCAGTCAGTCAGATCCTGAACAAAAAAGTCTCCAACTTTGGTAGCCACTCACAGAGTGGTGGCTGCAGTCTGCCACCCGAGAGATGGCTGTAGCTGCGGAGACTTCTGTCCATGCGTTTTAGATTCTTCTCTCTGAAAGAGAATCCAGCAGCCTGGATATTCCACCTGTCCACGACTCTGTGTGTTGTTCACAATCCTCGTGATTATTCCCCAAAAGTTGGCCAGCTACAAGGCTCATAAAACTTATATGCAAACACCTGCATTCAACAAAGCCACACTGACAGAGAAGATATTTGTGTTTGCTTTCTTTTAATATTACCAGCTAAAGGAACACTTATTCTGACATTTGTTAAAACAGTAGGGAGGACTTTATTCGGGACTATGCTGATAGGTGTCAAGACTGTCGCGATAGGGGAGAGAGATGGGGCTCAACTCTGAATACGACAAGGATGAGTGAGAATTTATAGCCAGGAGCAGGGAGGGGGGTGGTCAGTGGATGGAAATTACTAAGAGGAGACACTAAAGGTATGCAGATTCTGGCTAAAATGACCCAAGAGTATTCTTGCAGACAGCAGGCCAGGGCGATCAGGCATCACCTGGGCGAGGGTGGAGGATGAGGAACCCAATCAGATATTGGTAGTAACTGGATACCGAGGGTGGAGGATTCTCTCTGAAGCGACTTAGCAGGACTCTTGCTAAAACTGGACTCTGAAAGGATAGACACAGAAGTCCAAAGATGAGGCCTGGTCAAAAGAGGGCTCAGAGAAGCCAGTCTAAAGTTGGTTGAGGGGAGAATCTTTGTCATACCCCTGCTCCAAACATGGGAAATGGATTTGCCAAGGGAAAGTCATGGCTTTCTCTTCTGGGTTTCAATGACTCCTGGGGCATGCCATGGACAAGTTCTCTCCTATCTTCTCCTGGCGGGAGAGGGGCCCTGCCTTGGGTGGGAGTTGGGTCTAGATCTTGTCTCAGTTGCTTTCTGATTCTGAGTCCAGGATTGGAGAAGCGCTTTAGGAATGCTATGCAGGGCTACTGGGTTCACCCAGGGCAGCTTGTGGGAACTCAGCCCTTCTTGCTGTTCTTCGCCTTTTTCATCTCACTTACTCAGTTCCTCCTACATGGGGGATAGGGGGTCGGGGCATGGACTGTCAACTCTGGGAGAAAAGGGAGGGTGTGGGGCTTGTTCTCTGCCATGTGCTAGGGCCTTGTTGCTTATCCAGGTAGGGGATCAGTAAGCGATGAGTAAATGCCTGAGTGAATTCATGAGGGGTGACATACATGGGCAGAGAGAGGGGGAGAAGCAGGGCCATTCCTGGCCTCTGAGCTGCTGTTTGGCAGATCCCTGGAGAAGTGAAGCTCTGTGAGGTTGGAGGACCCTCAGCCCACCTTGGGTTCTGAGAAGGGCCCAGGTTACCCTGTCTCCACCTTCTTACTTCCCATCTGGGATTCTGCCAGTTTGGGGGCCACTGGAAGTAGAAAGTAGGAGAGAAAACATGCTGGTCACTCTAATTTCATCTTAGTCCAGACTTCGGAGGGTCTGATAAGAGGCAGCCTCGAGGTGGGACAGGCGAGCAATGAGATTTCTAGAGACAGGCAGAGGATGGACGGAGACAATGTGCTCCTGAGTCTAAGGCCCAGTCTTGCTCTCCGAGATCCTGAACCAGCCATGTGCCATCTTTGAAGAAGGAAGGAGGATGGGAGGGGCTGCCATATCTATATACCTGTGCTTCATGCTCACATCCTCTATCTCATCAACCACCACAAAAGTTTTCCAGCAGGTATTAATATCCCCATTTTATATCTCAGACAATTGCGGCTCATAGAGGTCAACTTTGCCCTAAGTCATACATTGCTAAGTGGCTGAGCCAGGATCCCAGCCCTGGTCCCTCTGGCTGCCAAGGCCCAGCATCAGCATTTCCCCAGCCAAGCTGCAAAATGGGGACAATTTTGCACTCCTTTTATGAGTGCCATTGTAAGAATCACACGAAGGAATTCGCAAGAGTGTGTCCTTGAGCTCCAGAGCAGCAAGCTGTGTGTAGGGCTTCCCAGGACCCCTCGCGTCCATCCTGGACAGAAGATACTCACGCCCTCGAATCCTGATGGTCCTGTCACTATAAATCAGGGGCTTCCTGGAGAAAAGCAAACAGATCAACAATGAGCCGAAAGGAAACCTTTGAAAAAGAAGTGGACTGTGGGGAGCAGCAGGTGCCCCGACCTGTTCCAGGGTAAAAGTGGGTGCTTGGTTGGCTGTGGCCACTCACTGGAAAAGAACAGTGTGTCCCAGATTGCAGCCTCCTCGCTCTAGCTGGGCCCAAGTCCTTTTCTCATCTTGTCCAGGGCACTGGGCCACTTGCAGTGCATGAAGGCACATAACACATGTGCACACACATGCACACACAGGCACAAACATGTACACATGCATGCACATGCACATATACACATACATGCAAACACATGCATAAGTACGCAGACATAAACACGCATTATGTATATACACATATGCACACACACAGTAAGGGAGTTCGGGGGTAGAGGCCAGCTCCCCATCAGGAGTCTTGGCATCCAGAAGAAGGCTTTTTGCTTACCCTACCCTTTGTGTGGCCTCTCTGGGTCAGGATTAGCAGCCTTTCTGGGCATCATTAATCCCTAAATATCCCAACCCCATACATCCCTCCCTACCCCCAGATAAGTCACTTTTTCCAGTGTACTGCACATCTCTCAAAACTGGACCTCCATTCAGCCCATTTCTGTCACTGTCACAGAAATTATTACCCTTGTACCCAGACCTGACTGAGACCCTAACCAAAGTCCCTGGATGGCCATGGGTGGGCTTCAGGCCACCCAAATTGCCAACGAGTTATACACTGAGGAGATGGCTGAGGTGGAGGGACATGCGTCCTCAATGGAGCTTCCAGGGCTCTCCAGACGTCAGCCCTCACCCCATTCTTCAGTTTCAGGTCCTGCTGTCCTTCCTTTCCATTTATTGCTGTATTTCTCCGACCACTTGACCACTTGCAGAATCAATGAGTTCCCGGAGATGATTTTAGAGAAAGAGTACCCCAAATACCCCTATTACAGGCTGAATTATGTTCCCCTAAAATTCGTATATTGAAGGCCTAACCCCCAGGACCTCAGAATGTGACTGCATTTGGAGACGGGGCCTCAAAGAGGTGAAGTAAAGTGAGGTCATGTGGGCTGGCCCTGATCCAATAGGACTGGTGTCCCTATAAGGAGAGGAGATTAGGACACAGACACACACAGAGGGAAGACCACATGAGGACACAGGGAGGAGATGGCCATCTACAAGCCAAGGAGAGAGGCCTCCAGGGAAACCAACCCTGCTGACACCTTGATCTTGGGCTTCCAGTCTCCAGAACTCAAGAAAATAAATCTCTGTTGTTTAAGGTCCCTGTTTGTAGTGCTCTGTTATGGCAGCCTGAGCAGATTAATTTGCCCCCCAGTGTGTGGACAGCTCAGGACGTACAGCCCACCATGCGAGGAAACGGCTGTCGGGGGTGTGCTCAGCGCTGAGCTGGCTGCTGTGGGAACATGAAGGATGCACTGACCTGTGGGCTCTGTGAGGGCAGGCCACCATCTTCCCTGTGTCCTGCCGTAGCCCCCGAAGGCGTGAGCAGGGTGAGGCTCTGTCTCTCGAAAACTTCCACTCCAACTGTGGAATAGAGAACAACATGTCAGAAACTGCTCAGAAACACCTGGAATATGATACCTCTGTGGCGACAAACAACACATGGCAAAGAGGGGCTGTGACTGCAGCAGAGGGCAGAGGCAAGAACCCCTCAGAGCCTTCAGGACCCAGCAGGGTACGTTCGTTGGGGGCAAGTAAGCTGTAAAAAAGGTAGATAGGGGGCCACACGAGGCTTAGGGGATGGGGGTGGCAGGTGGGATGTGGCAAACTAGGAAAGGGAGGTGATTCCAGAGAGAGGAACGAGCTGGCTGGGAGCCACACGCAGACGGTGAACTTCTTGAGCTGGAACCAGGGATGTGAGGAGAGGAAGGTGTGAGGTGTGAGGGACCAGGTCAGGGAAGAAATGGATCAGATATGCAGGCTGTCGGGAAGGAAAAGCATGCATAGCGGGAAGGGGAAGCCGAAGAGTCCTCGAAGCTGTAGATCTTGGTATGGAGGGAGCCTTAAGCTCCCTCGGGACTGCCTTTTGTCTGCAGGCTTGCACCCCAGCAGGGGCAGCCAGCCCCCGCTGGAACATGCGTGTGGGAGAGCATTGCTCCTGCAGCCCAGAGCCCTGGGTTCTGGTCCCGGCTCTGCCCTAGGCTCCCTGTGTGCCCCGAGTCGGTCGCAAGGTGAGCCTCAGCTCCCCGTTCTTGTGATGCCTGGCCTCAGTGGCACCTGGGCACTTTCTGCTTCCCCCGTGCCCAGGCTCTTCTTCTAGTGATGGAGTTCACTGCTTTCCCAGGGCTGCACAGCCTGCCTTCAACATCAGGGAGCAACCTTTAGTGATGTGAAATAGGCCTCCAGTAGCTTCCACCCTGCTCCAAGTCCTGCCCTTTAGGCTCCTCCGAGTAAACCTTCCCCTCTTCTCCGTGACGGCCCCCGACAGACCAG
Source organism: Equus przewalskii (assembly GCF_037783145.1). Lineage (NCBI taxonomy): Eukaryota > Metazoa > Chordata > Mammalia > Perissodactyla > Equidae > Equus > Equus przewalskii. Next base: position 58,974,092 of record NC_091832.1, on the reverse strand, counting down.
GGAACCCCCATCAGGCCCCCTGGCCTTCTCCAGGCTGGCCCTCTAAATCCACTTAACTGCCCTGCTTTCGACTTCCAGGCCTTTCGTCAGCTTGCAGCCCCCTCCTGCACTCTCCCTGGTTCCTCAGGGTTCCTTTGAAACTGTGTGCGCTCTCCTTGGGCCAGACCTGTGGCTGGTGAGATGTCAGTCCTTTTTCAGGACAGCTCTAGCCCCTAACACTCCATCCTCTTGCCCTATAACCCATCCCCATGTCCCAGCACAATGACATTTCAGAGTCTAAGTCTGTGATCCCAAACTGCTTCTCTCCCAAGCCCTTCCTGGGACCCTGTGTTTCTGTGCCCAACAAATACGGGGGAGATGGGGCAAGGGTCTCGGCCGCTGTGTGGCCTGTTGTTGGAGGAGAGCCCCGCCCTCCTGCTCTTCTAAGGGTTAACAGAGTTGGAAGCCAACAAGGCCAGGATAGGAAGCTGGCTCCGGGAAAGCGGAAGGATATCTTGCCTTTTTATCCGGGTTACAATGCTGAAAGTGAGCCAGTTGGGGGAGGGGCTCGAGGCCGAAAAACAGCCGCCCCCAAATAAAATTATGAATGGGCTGACTCCACAACAATGCGTGAAGGTTTTGGGGAGAGGAGGGGAGGGAGGGCTGTTGACAAGCAGCAAGGTCACGGCCTCCGCCAGGGCCGTAAACAAGGGCTCACAATGCCCTCCTTTCCTCCAAGAGCCGGCTCCTCTCCTGGGCCTGGTCCCCTGGGTCCCCGGCCTGCCCTGTCCCTCATCCTTGCAGGAGTCTGTCACTGAAAAGCCACCGCTACTTCCTCAGGGAAAAGCCCAGCCTTTTGTGAGATCTTACTTCCTCCTCCTGTGGGAACCACTCTTGGGCCCATGACATCTGCTTCAAGGCGTCTTTCTCAGGGGGCCCAAGGTGGGAAAAGAGGAGGGGTGCTGGCTGCCGGGCAGGGGGGCTGCAACCTGTGCGGGGCTGGGATTGTCATCACAGCCTGGGGAGGGAGAACAATGAGGGGAGCCCTGGCCCCCCCGCGGGGTCGACGCTGGTGGGAGCTTCCTCTTCCCACAAGCCTGCTCTTTGTGTGTGTGTTTATTGGGGGGTCAGGGGAATTCTTTTGTTTGCTTTGGTTTCCCTTTTTTTGTTGTTTGGCCTTTGGCTAGCCCCAGGCTTGGGGAGTGGGGAGTGGGGAGGCTGGGACTGGAGAACTCTCTGAAAGAGTCAAGGGAGTTGGCATGGGAACGGGGTAGTGATGGGGTTTGTGGGGAGAGTTTGTGAGGGGAAGTTTGGGGCTTTGTGAGGTGAGGAGAACAAGACGCTGGGACGTGGTCCCCAGATGTTTCTCTGCTGGGTGGATGCAGCCTTCGAGCTGCGTGTGTGCTGTCCTTGGGACAGGGCACCTGACCCCTGGACAAAGGCCACACACGTGACAGGTGCCAAATGACTGGCTGAAGGGCAGGTGCGTTGCAGGGCCAAGAGCTCTATCTGGAGAGGAATCTAGAAGCAGCTCGGAGTCTGTGACTCAGTCGCTCCTTGTTTCCACACTTGCCTTCCAGGAAATGAGTGCAAGGAAGCTCTGCCTCATTCTAGTGCAAACACTGCCCTGTCTGCTCCCCAGGGCTAGGACAGACATGTAGATTTCTTCCAGAACACCCCAGGGGACCCAAAGTCACACTCCTTGGGAGATAAACTGTCTTGACTTTGATTCTCTGCAGGAGCTCCAGGTGGGGCTCAGGGTGCCAGGAGGCTCAGCTGTGACAAGAGTGACCTCCATTCTCTAGGCAAACTCTTAGCCCCCGAGAGAGGGACAGGGTAGAGGGGCAACTGCCCCTGGCTGCAGAGCTCAGCCGGACTCCCCAACCAGCCGAACTGAAGCCAGTTTCCTTCCACTGACTGAGACCTGTGCAGATGCCAGTGTGGACACTCACATTTTCTTGAGCTCCTGTCTGAGAGGACTGCCCGTAAGTAATTAGGAAGGTGGAGGAAACAGCCCACTTTGGTCCCTGGGGAACAATTGGGAAAGATTTCCCAGGAATCATCCTTGAAAAAATGGAGTAGAAGACCTCAACTCCATTAGCTGAGGTTCCCACGGCTTCCAGGAATGCCTCAGTTTGGCTTGCAGAGCAGCAGTTCTCAGTCCCAGCTGCACAGTAGAGTCAGGTGAGAGTAAAAAGCAATGCCAGACAGCCCCTCTGGAAGAGTCTGGCTGTTATTTCTGATAGAACTGAACATGCAGCCACCATCCGACCCAGCAATTGCTGTTTTGGGCATTTATCCCAGAGAAATGAAGACTTACGTTCACACAAAAACCTGTACATGCATGCTCCTAGCAGCTTTCTTCATAATAGCCAACGACCGGAAACAGCTCAGACGTCCTTTAAGGGGTGAGAGGTTACGCGAACCATGGTAACTGCAGACTGTGGGACACTCCTCAGTGACAAACACAATGAATTGTCGCTATGTGCAGCCACTTGGAGGGAACGCAAGGGAATTATACTGAGTAAAAGAAGCCAGTCTCAGAAGGTTATAGACTGTCTGACTCCATTCATAGACCATTCTTGAAATATCCAAATTATAGAGACAGAGAGCAGGTTGGCGGTTGCCAGGGGGCAGGAATGGGGGTGGTGGGTGAGGATGTGAAGGGGCAGCACGAAGGAGCCTTGTAGCCATACGACAGCTCTGTATCTTGATTGTGGCAGTCACACAGCTCTACACGAGGGATAAACTGGCACACAAGTGCATGGAAAACCGGTGAAATCGGAAGTTCGGTGGATGGTACCCATGTCAACATCTCGGTCTCGATATGTACTGTAGGTATGCAGGACGCCATCACTGGGGGAGACTGGATGAAGGGTACACAGGATCTTCTGTGCATTATTTTGCAACTTTCTGTGAATCTATAATTGTTTCAAAGTAAAAAGTAAAAACTACAATCAAAACCAAAACTTTCCGGGCCTCCTCTCTACCACAGAGTCAGATTCTTGTCAAGCGCACACGTGCGACAAGGTCAAGACCTGACTGATAGGATGAGCCACTGGTAGTCAGTTCATTTCAGAGAGTGACAGCAAGCCATCTCCCCGAGAGCCCTGTCCCACACACCAGAGGGGACAACACGGAGACAAAAGGGGCCGGGTGAACTGCAACAGGGGACGTGGGACGGCCTCATAGCAGCCCCTCCCAGGCTCCAATCCCCTTGTTTCTGGACCAGCACATTTTGTCCTGCCTAGACTCAGACGAGCTGGGCCTCAAACCTCTGCCTGCGTGGCCCATGTGGATGTGCACAAGGTTGCCAGGGCGCCACAGTGATGCCCTTTCCCTGCTACTCCCTCGAAGTGGGTCTGGGCATCAACAGTGTTAAAAACCTCCCCGTAATTCTGCTGGCACCTGGGGTTGGAACCAGGCCTAACTCTGCAAGTGGAGGAGCCAGAGGTTTGCATCCCGATTCTGCCAGTGCACATCCTCAGGCAACTCAGCGACCGTGGCTGGACCTCAGTTCCATCGCCTGTAGAAGTGGGGATGGCCAGCCTTAACAGGAAAGCCACTGGTTGCAGGATTTGGGACTTGCTCTCTGGGACCCTCCAGCACCTGCTGTTATGAGCACAGCGTGCCTATTGCCAGAGAAGTACTTAGGACACGCAAAGGCACATTCAATGACCACAGGTCCCACCAAGGCTTTCTCCCAGACGTGAGCAGGAAAATGGAAAGCACAGAGGGAGGGAGGGCGTTGGAGAGAACAGGGCACCTGCTAAAACATGCCACAGCAGTGCGTCCATGCAGAGAGATTTCCAGGGCAAGCCCTCTCTTGGACCAGGAGAGGCTTTTGCACATACACATACACCATCTGAACGAAGAGCATCATGGCCTCCACCTACACGTGGAAATAAACTCAAATGATGTCATTAGCTTTTTCCCTTATTCATTCAGCAATTTCATTTGTTCACTCATTCATTCAATCCACAAACATTTTAATCGTGTCTCATAATTATTTGGCACTGCTTAAATCAACTCTCAACTTTTCATTTGGAACTTCATGCTCAGGCTCGAACTCTGGGCCCGCCAGAAAGCCCCAGGTGTTTGATATTAGTTATCAGGGCCTGATATATAGAGAGGTAGCCAAGGGCAAAAGCAAGGCTGGGCGCTTGGTGAAGGAGAGCAGGGAACTGGGCCTAGGATGTCTGGAAAGAAAGAGCCAGTGCATGCGCTATAGCCCAAATCTCTGTGCTTAGCTGGGCAATGCGCTCTCCAAGCCCGTGTCAGATGGCTGCACCTGTCTTCGCCATTTGTGGGATGTTCACAAGCATTTTGTGGAAAAAGGGCTTCCAGGGTCATAAAAGTCTAGGGAAGGCTGGGTCCCCCAAGCCGAACGGTAGGCTTTTCTAGGACTCTCCAGAACCCTTACTGTGCTAGCATGCATTGTGTATCCCCACGATGGAGACGCAGCCAGGGGAGTTTCGCAAACCCCCTGAACACGGAGCATTTCCCGGGACCCTTGGAACGCACTTTGGGAGATGCTGTCCGATGCTATCGACAGTATCTGTTGGAAAAGGGCAGCCTGACTTTGGGCCCCGGGAGAGCCAGGCTCATGCCAAGAAAGGGCAGGGTCAGGCAGCCGGGGGAGGGGCAAGGGACAGGTAAAGGAAGAAAGAGCGTTAGATGGGAGATTTTTGCAGGATTTGGGACAGGTGACCTAAAAGTGACAGGGGGACACTCTGTCTACTTTAGAGGAAGAGACTGCTGCTTCCTCCTGAGTCCTGGGGGACTTGGGGATGAGCGTTAGACTAAAAGGCCGACCCGAGCGAAGGTCAACTCAGGAGAACCAGAAAAGGAGCATAAACGTCACATCTGCTGGAGACAAAGATCCTGGGCAGAGAAGGGGCAGCTCTGGGGTAGCCGCAGAGGCTTCCCCAGCCGAGGAAGCTTCTAGACTCCTGACTCCGGCAGCATGGGCCTGACTTACCAGTCTGAGCCAGAATCCTCCCTCCCTGGTGAACCGCCACCTCCTCAGCAGTCTTAGTGAACCACGAACATCTGCCACCTAGTGGCAGAGAAAGATGCTGCACCGCAATGGATTTACGAGCTGGAGATGAACACGTCCGCAGGTCTCACGTGAATCTTATTTAACGCAAGGCATCTGCTGCATAATTATAGTACTGATCTGTTTCAGCTGATAACATCAGTACATTTGGGAATAGCGATGTTTACTCCAAGAGCTGCATGCCCCCATTCCAGGACTGATCATCCTCTGTGTTCAGGCCGTTGGAATCCAGGCACCCAAAATGTCCTCAGGAGGCAGCAGGGCCAGGAGTCCATGGACCCAAACGCCCTCACCAATTCTGGGGTCCACTCAGGAAGGCCTCATGTCCTTGTCCTCCATAGCCCTCCTGGGGGATGAATATATGTTCCTAAGACATGGAGAAAAGATAGTGATCCTAAAGGAGGGCAGTCTGGTAGTGAACATGAACAAATTCACAGGCAGTTACAATCAGGGTGCTAGAAGCCCCGCCAGAGATATGCACAGTTATGGGGGCTTGCAGCGAATGCACCCAACTACTCCTGGGGGACTATAAAGGGTTTCAAAGGAAATGACATCTCAGATAACACTAAAAATGAATAACAGCCAGGCACGCAAAAAGCTGGGGAAAGAGAGAAGAGAGTGCTGTGGCAGGCAGAGCCTGCCAGGTTATCTGCCGAGTTGAGAAAGAGCAGGGACTCCTTGGGGACCTGAACTCATGGGTTGGAGAGGCGAGAGTCTGACCCTGAGCGGTCCTTATGTTCTCCTTGAAATTGCAAGCAAGTCTTGGGGTAGGTCTGAGGGAAGTTTGGAGACCCACCTAAAGGGTACAAAGTCTTTAGGATGGCCTTGAACTCGAACACATCTCCTAAGAATCTTCTGGCCTGGGGACAACGCGAGACTTGGGAGGATACCAGGACTTCTCCAGAAAGACTGGGCTTCTGAAATGGAATGGATGGGAGATTTGGGAGGGTGGGTATTGATTCTTCTCTAGCGTCCTGTCTCGATGGATAGACCAAACACACAGCCCTCTGGATGAAACAGCTAAAGCTATCCTTGGAGAAAAACGTGCATGCAAGAGGCTGAATTGTGGGGTCAGAACATTGGGTTTGGTGACCTAAGAACTCGTCTCTCCAATACAGCTCCCTCCCCTAAAATTCAATGAATTTTTCCCTCTGTTGGTCTCAGTTTCCTCATCTACAAAATATGAAGATTGCGCTAAATAACCTTAAGGACACCCCTAGCCTGGAATATTCTATGGTTATTAATCAACCTCTTACCAACATGCTCTTTCCTCTGAAAATCTTTCCTCTCCTCCCCCCGGCCAGAGCAGCAGACGGCCTGGCCCAGGTGCCCTTGTCACCCTTGGCCTGCTTCCTGCACAGTGTCTCTGAGGTCCGTCCCCTTGCCAGGAACTTTCTGTAGTGGGCAGGGTGATGACAACCCACTGGGGCTGCATGCTCAGGGGCTGCAGCTGAGAAACGGCCCTCTTGCTGGCACACACACATCGCACTAGAAGCGGCTGCGAGTCTCCCCCTTCCCCGGCTGGGCGAGCAGAGAGCCAGGGCCTTCTGAGGGCCCTCTGCGACTCTGCCCTAAGGGTTGGGGGGTGGGCGGCACCTGTGGGTGCAGGAGCCAGACCCCTGGGAAATGGGACCAGTAGGCGCTGCTCTGTACCACAGAGCTGTCCCACGGAAGGCTCAACAGTCATTTCATGCAGGCCCCACTGCTGGCCCCATCTCTCTGGCTCGGTGTGTGACCGGCATGTGGCATAATGGGGGTAGTAGGGAAGCGCACAGCCAAGGGCCAAGCTAGGGTGGGAAGAGAGTTCTGTGTCTACATCTCCTTCCTGAGGCTGGGCGGGAGGGGCACAGAGTGGGGTAGCTCCAGCTGATCGGAGAAAGACCAGTAAGACAGGTGGACCCTCCTCCAGAATACACTGGGCCCCCCGTTCCACAGATTGCTTTCCGCGATTTTAGTTACCCACCATCAACCATAATCCAAAAATGTTAAATGGAAAATTCCAGACATAAACAATTCATAAGTTTTAAATTGCGCGTGGTTCTGAGCAGAGTGCTGAGATCTCACATTGCCCGCGCTGTCTCACCTGGGCCGTGAATCATCCCTTTGTCCAGTGGATCCACGCTGTATACACCACCTGCCTGTTAGTCACTTAGTAGTCGTCTCGGTCACCATGTCTAGTGTCACGGTATTGCAATGCTAGTGTTCAAGTCACCCTTATTTTACTTAATAATGACCCCAAAGCGCAAGAGCAGTGATACTGGCCATTTGAGATTGCCAAAGAGAAGCTGTAAAGTGCTTCATTTAAGTGAAAAGATGAAAGTTCTCAACTTAATAAGGAAAGAAAAAAAGCTGATGCTGAGGTTGCTAAGATCTACAGTAAGAACAAATCTTCTTTTCATGAAATTGTGAAGAAGGAAAAAGAAATTCGTGCTAACTTTGCTATTGCACCTCAAATATGTACGTATAAGAAAAAACAGTATGTATAGGTTTCTGGACTATCCTCGGTTTCAGGCATCCACTGGGGGTCTTGGAATGTATCCCCCACGGATAAGGGGGACCTACCGTACCAGGCAGCGGCTGACATTAGGGCAGTGTGCTAGGAGGCAGAGGCCCTGCTGGTGAGTGGCTGGACAGAAGAACCAAGTCAGCTCCAGGAGGCAGTGTCTGGGGACCATTTGGACCCTAGGCTCCTCCTCTGTAATTGAGGATAGTGATTGGATAATAATGGGGATAAATAACTGTAAATGGAGATGGGGGTTAAAAGAGATCAGGCACACGGAAGTATCTGTTAAATGGGTGGATGAGTTTCCCGTGGCTGCTGTAACAAACGACCACAACTGGGTGGCTTAGGACAAAGGAAATTTGTTCTCTCACGGTTCTGCAGACGAGAGTCTAAAATCAGTGTTGCTGGGCTGAAATCAAGGTGTCAGCAGGTTGTGCTCCCTCTGGAGGCTCCGGGAGAGAATCTGTTCCTTGTCTCTTCCAGCTTCTGGGGGCTGCTGGCATTCCTGGGCCTGTGGCTGCGTCACTCCAATCTTCAAGGCCAACATCTTCTGTTCTCTCTGCTCTGTCTTCATATTGCCTTCTCCCAGTGTGGGTCGACTATCCCTCTGCCTCCCTCTTATAAAGACACCTATGACTTCATGTAGGGCCTGCTCTGATAATACGGGATAATCTTCCCACCTCAAGATCTTTACCTTAATCACATCTGCAAAGACCCTTTTTCCACCTAGGGTCACATTCACAGTTTCCAGGGATAAGGATCTGATCTTTTTGGGAGCCATTAGTTTGCTGACCACAGAAAGGATGATAAAACCACGTGCCTTCAGAGTTGTTATGAGGGTTAAATAAGGTGAGGTATTTGGGAGTGCCTGGCACTGTGCAGGGCGCACAGATGACATCCAAGAATTGGCTCTAAGATGTAGTCTGGGAGGTGCAGGGACTGGGCCACCCTTTATGGGAGAATCATCAGGACAAGGAGGAGCCCAGTTCTGGGATGAAGCCTGCCCATGGGGTGGGATAGGAGGAGGGGAAACTGAGCCCACAGTTGGTACTAGCCTAGGAGGCCCGGTGCAATGGTCCAGCCCAGGTAGGGACAGATGGGGCCCAGGAGAAGACAGGGGCCTTACAAGTTCCTGCAAAATGGCCCTGCCTGGACCTCAGGCTTCATTTCTCAACTTGAGGTTTAAGCTAAACTATTGTACCCTTCTCTACAACCATTTCAGAGCTGTCCGGTGAAATCCAGGGGCAGAGAATACTTTGAATCAGGCCCTAGAGGGCTCCCAAAGCTGAAAGGTCTGGGCCTCCACCGGCAGCTCGGATGCTGGGCTGGGAGACCAGCCAGGCCTGTTTACAGGAGTGACCATGTGGTCAAGTTCTTCCTCAGGCCCTTCCCATTAGGGTTGGTCTTCCCAGGCTGGGTCCCAGGATCCCCCACTGGGTCTGGGATCCCTGAGGAACCAATGGGGTTGCCAGACTAGGGTAGGGGGATGCGTCCTCAGGGCTCCACTCCTCGTTCGTGGTTAATGTGGGGAGTAGGTCCCATATCCCGGGGTATCCTATGGCCTCTGGGATCCTGTTTTGGGTTAGGGGGATTCTTAAGGACATGAATGCCCACAGGGGATTCAGAATCAAGAAGAGTTCAGGAGTGGTGGCTCCTGGTTTTAAAACTCTCTCTCTCTCTGAGCAATTGGGCAGTGATAGAAGATGTTTTATTTTCTCTATTGGGTCTTTATTGGGACTCTTTATTGGGTCTGGAGGTGTGGTATAAGTCTTAAAATTAAGGCTCAGTATTATGTGCTCCAGTTATGGACTGAATTGTGTCACCCCCAAATCCATATGTTGAAGCCCTAACCCTCAATGTTTGAATATAGGAGATGTATGTATATATATGGATATATATATCTGAAGATAGGGCATTTAAGGAGGTAACTATGGTTAAATGAGGTCATTAGGGTGGAGCCCTACACCCATAGGACTGGTGTCCTTATAAGAAGAGAAGGAGATACCAGAGGTATGCGTGCACAGAGGAAAGACTGTGTGAGGACACAATGAGAAGGCAGCCATCTGCAAGCCAGGAAGAGAGGTCTCACCAGACACCAACCCTGGGGGCACCTTGATCTGGGACTTCTAGCCTCCAGAACTGTGAGAAAATGAATTTCTATTGTTTAAGCTATTTCTATTCAATAGGTCAATCACACCCTCCTGCTGGACCCAGGGGGCACCTCACCTTCTTGTTACTACAAAGCCCGCCTCCCACAGCCGCTGGTGTTCATGCTGCTTCTGAGTGCAGCCCCCACGTGGCCCTGCGTGATGCAGTATCCTTCTCCCCCTGGGCTGTGAGTCTACGTGACTAATAAACTGCCCTCAGTCTCATCAGTTCAGTGTCAGTTGTTGTCAGCCCTTCCCCATAACTCTGGGGTGGGAAACCCTCCCTCCTCAACAGGGCGAAGAGGAGTTGGTTTAAGCAGGAGGTGGCTCACAAGCCAAGAGATGGAGGTCTGTGCTGGGCATGGGGTACTCCAGCTCCAGGGAAATTCCAGCCTTTGCTTCCTCCTGGAGTTTAGGGGGGGCCAGCAATCACTTGCTCTTTGGGGCTCCTTTGCAAGTTTCTCTAGGTTTAGGTTGGCTGTGGAGTCCAGCTTCAGGTGTTGCCTGACCAGAGCTAGGATGGGCCCCCCAGGCTGAAGAAGGCCTGCAGAGGTATCCCTTTGGCCCTGGGCACCAGGCAGAGGCCAAGCCTGTGTCTGTGGGGAGCCTGACCTTGGATTCAGAGGCTCCAGTGAGCAAGTGGTGTGCTCAGGGTGGTTGATGTGCAGACGTTGTCTTAGCTCCTTGCTGGGACTTCTCTGGTTCAAGTCAAAAGTCTTTTTGACCAGATTCCGTGCCTTCTGTTAGGCAATAGGCTTGAATTCCTCTAGCCTGTGGGAAAAAGCTCTTGGAAATGGGTGGGTGGGGACCCAGCGAGATTTATTTTTAGTGAGTCAGGGTATCGGACCGACCCTGTGGCAGGGCTCCATGGAACAGGTTAGCTGAGAACTAACTCCTTAATCTTGATGGGAACCCTGGAATCTGGCTTGTGGCTCTGGAGATCTTGGGAAATCTCAGGGCCCCTGGACACATGAGCCCTGGTGTGGGTTCCATATCCAGCTGTGGGTTAGCTGGGACAAACAGTCTTAATTCTGAAAATTCAATCTCAGCCAAGAACTCCTATAGCAACCTCCAGTGGGGTGCCAATCACCCAGCTTGGGTTCTGAATATTCTTGGTCTTTCTTTTCAACTCTGAGAGAATCCGGAGTGATGGGATTTTAGATAGATTTCAACAGAATTTGATGAGTCCAGATATCTTCCAAAAATGTAAGCTTTCTGCCCATAATGCCTGCCTTTCTTTTGCATATATTATTTTATTTTATATTCATGGTTGTGATGGAGGGTGGGTTGGCTAGGAACAAGGAGATTTTCAAGGTCATGGAAGTAGACCCAGGAGCCATGGAAGGAATCCAGTCAATGAAGACCTCAGCAGCAGCCAGGGCCTTTTCCAGATGTGCGGATTTGCTTCATTAAAATACTCATAAAGTAGCTCATAATAGAAAGGTGTTAGAGTCTGTTAACTATTGGCTGTCCTCTAGAATGGGGAAATAGGCTGGCCAATAAACTGGCACTGGCTTCAGCATGCATTCTGTCTGTCTTTAAGAAAGTCAGAGGCAGTCTAGCTGACTCTCCTTCGTTCCTGTCTCAAGGAATTGCGTTTTCCTCTCCCCAGAAACCTAGATTACTTCCTTGCCCACCCACTCTTGTCCAGTGTGCTATCAAGTCCCATCAGTTTGGCCTCCGAGCTAGCTCTGGAGCTTATTGACTTCTCTCCTCCACCTCGAATGTTCTCCTCCTGCCTCCCCCCATCCCACCTACCAAAGCCGTTGACCTCTCCCCTGGACCACATCATAGCATCGACTGATCTACAGGCATCCACTCTACTCCATTTGCAAACCTCCTCCCTGACATATTCACAGGGGCCTCCTCAAAATACACATTTGATCACATCACCCTCTGCTTACTCCCATCAGTGGCTTCCCCCGGCTCATAAGAGGAGGCCAAAACTCTGGACACGGCCTCTTTGGTCCTGCACACTCTGCCTCTGCCCAGCTCTCCAGCCACATCACCACCATGCACGCCCTTGAGTTCTCTCTCCACAGCCACCTGACCCTCCTTCAGACTCTTGGATTCACCATGTTCCCTCTTGCTGAGGCCCTTGTGCATATTGTTCCTTTTGCCTGGCATTTTCTTTCCTCCATCATTCTCCTAGTCATCTCTTTCTATCCAAGTTTCAATATCACCTTCATGAGAAGCCTTCCACAATATCCCACATAGGCCAGATCCTCATCTGGTCTCCTCTTTGTCACTAGTTATCTCTCCAGCATCACACTTACCACAACTGCCTGTCTCCCCCACAGTCTATGCAAGCCCCACAAAGTAATGGCTGCTCTTTTTGCTTGCTATCTACTTCCCCAGCCCCTAGCCCATAGAAGGTTTCCAAGCAGACATCAGTTAAATAGATGGAAGACCAAATGGAGGCCTTAAGGACAAACGAAATGGGCAGTGCAGACTGGGTGAACATTTAGAGTGAAAGGGATTATAATTAGAACTCATCTTGGATCCTTCTTTTAAAATCATTATTGGTTTCTTTTCTGGATGACACAGCAATACATATTAATTTTTTTAACTGTGTGCTTCTCAGCTGGAGAATCTGGAGGCCTAGACGGTGGCCACAGGGGCCAAGGCCATGAAACAAGAGCAGACGGAGGCCTCAGAGCCCGATTCCCTAGGGTGGGAGACCACATGCAATTTGGAACCAAAGCCTGCCTGGCTACACAGGGCTCCCATTTTCCCGGGTGATTCTCAGCAACCCCACGGGGAGTGCCCAGAAGCAGGAAGTCCACCGAGCTCCTGTGTGCCTTTGGACAAGTTATTTAAACCCCCATGTGTCTCCTTTTCCTCATCTATCCAATGAGATAAATAGTAGGGCCTACTTCATTAGGTCATGTGGAGTTTTAAATGAGAGTTTACAGCTCACGTGTTGTCTAACAGCACACATAATACGTGTTCAATACATACCATTACTATATTAATCCTTATCTAAGGGTTTATCGAGGCAGGCTCCCGGCCCCCTCTCTTGCCATGAAATGTAATCAATAGAGTTGCAATCATGAAGAAGCATCGTTCTCCTTCTCAGACCAACTTGGTTCTTTTCCCAGCAATTACCTGAGTTTTTATCATTAGACAGGAAAAGGGATGCTTGTAACAGAGCTTGGAGGCTCCTTCCAACACAAAGCGTGAACATTATCAACAGGGAGAGGCTTCGCTTGATTTTTCCACCATTCGCGCAGAGCAAGTCCTCAAAGATTTTCAACTTGAGACTATGCCTAAGAAGTGTGTTTTCTGCCTGAAAAATGGCTAACTAGAAGAAAAAAAGCAGCACAGATTTTGCAGATGGAAGGCATAGGGTCCACGCGGTCCTCCTTTGCTAGCTTCCTGGGTCCCGTTCTGTAAAGCGGGGCAGCCGCTTTGCCTTTTCAACCCGATGCTCACAGATCACAGTAGGAAGATGTTTCCTGGAGCCCCTCCAGCCACTGCGGCTTAGCCATTACCGACACTCCCGCGATTCCACCCTCTCAAAGAAAGGCAGCTCTCAGGAGTGCCAACTTCAGGGCATCGGGAAGTTAGAAACGGGATCTCTGGTCTGGGTCAAACAGTCCCCAGCTTTATGCTAAGAAGAGGAGCTCTCGTAACGCGGGAGCATATTCCCTTTAATGCCCCGCACCTTGAGGCTTCCTGTAGCAACGCAGGAGGACCAACGAGCCATGTTCTTCCAAGAATCTCCAGCCATTTTCTGCCAGGCTTCTCGCCACTTGGTTGCTCCCTACTACTATTATCCAAACGTGTGCAATGGTTCTGTCGTTTAACTGTCCCTTTGGGCAGGAACATTTGAAGGTGGGGATTTCGCAAAGGTTCAGCTTTTGGAAGTGGTTTGTTGGCTCCCATCAAACAGACACACAAGGAAAGAAAAGGGGATCTGGAATGCTCTATAGTGATGACAGTTTGGGACTTGACCTAGCACAAAGCAATATGCAACTGTTTGCTTGCCCCCTAAAAGGATGGGGTGGGGACGTCTCCCCAGTCACTGAGAGCCTCAGGGTCAGTGCAGGATGAGGAGGCACTGTTCCATCTCTCCGGGCTGTTCTGTCAGCCCCTCCCATTGGTACCCTGGTCAGCCGGGCCAGGGTTAGGGAGCGGAGCCCCTTTGTGCAGCTCCCGAATCTTGAACAAGATGACCCAGGAAACACAATCACAGGAAAACTTGTCTTCAGTCCTCTGGGACATGTGGCCGTCAGTTCCTGCCTGTGGTGTGGCACTTCTATTACTGTATCCATCAACCTGTAATGCTGCTGAAGACTCTGCCTCCACCACCAGATGTTGAGCTCCCCCAAGACATAAACCGTGCGTGCCTGCCATTGTGTTTCCCGGCACAGAGAAAGGCGCTTAACACTGACTTCGATTCAATAACAAAATGAATGAGTGAATGAGTGGATGAATGAATGAATGAGTGCATTTGAAAGCCAAGGGTGTTTCTGCCTCACACAGTCATTGTCTTGTGAGGAAAGAAGGCAAATGAGAAGGAGATCAGTAAGAAGTCCTGTGTGCAGGATTGCTTCCTGTGCCTTTTGACCCTCAGCTATGAAGCATGACCTTTGCTGCTTGTTGAGCACAGACTGCTTTTAGAGGATATCCTTCCACTGTCCTCCCAGAAGGAAGGGGAGGCTGGACGGGGCTCAAAGCCCACCACTCTCAGGATCTTCCCACCATGCTCTGCAATACGAACACAAGCAAGGGAGGTGGCAGCAGTGAGGAATCCCAGCGCCGTCCTGGAGGGAGGCTGGGCACACTTGGCTGATGGCGTAGGACAAAGCCTTGGTGGGAGTAGTCAACTTGTTGAGAGGCATCTGAAAGTGAAAGGAGACAGGATAACCAAGCAAACACCCTTCTCTCAAGCCCTCCCTCCACCCCATACAAGTGTGTGCATGCACACACACCCACGCACACGCAAATGCACACTGTCACGTCCTTTGGGAAGTGGATCATGTGGTAGACACAGGTATCGAATGGAAAGCCACTTCTCCAAAAGAGGTTAATACAGTAACAACCCAAGATAACATAGCCCAGAGTTACTGGAAGTTGGATATAAGGCAGTTGGCATTAAATATTCTCATGAGGGGGGCAGGCTGGGAGGAGAAGGCAAAGCTGGTGGGGAAAAGGCAGGTATCCTGACTTGGGCAGTGGGGAGGTAGAAGATGGGTCACTGTGTCCCAGCTTTCTCCAAAAAGGATGGCAAAATGGCGTCAATTAGGAGAGTCCCGGAATCTGCCTCTGCCTTAGAAGTCCCAGCAAAACTCCCAGGACCCAGAATCGTCTTTGATATTTAAGCCAAAACAGAGAGCTGCCACCAGGTGGCGCCAAACCAGAGCCTGGGCTGGGACAGACTGCTGGCGGTGGAGCCCAGGGTGGCCCATTCACTCACTGACTTTGCAACGCTCCAACCTCACGTTTTAGGAGCTTGCATTTCTTGGCTCCTCCTTTGCCATCGTGGCAGGGTTTTACTATAGTGATTCTCTATGGGATAATGGTGACCCTTTGGATATCTAAAATGCCCTGTAGTTCATCAAGCGCTTGCCTTTACATTATTTCTTTACAACCAGACTGACAGCTAGGCAGGAAGGGGTCATTGCTTCCATCTTGCAGGTAAGAAAACTGTGGTTTAGAGAAATTCAGAGAGAAAGGAGGAGCCGGCTGTGCTTTGGCTGTTTCACGGCCCTGAGCTTTCTGTCCTTCTCCTCCTTATTGATCTATGGCATATTTACCATGTGTAAACACTCTGTGTCAGGGGTTTCAAGGGACCCAGGGGTGAAAAAGTGTGTCCCTGCTCTCATGGACCACCTCTCTGTCCCTCCTTACATTTTTGCTGTTGTATCAGCACAAACGGCTGCCTCTCTCTTCCGGGCCCCGTTCTCTTTGTCATACCCATTGTCACATTCTCATCATCACACCACAGACCAGGCTTTTCAAAATTAGGTCCCCTCACCTGGTTGCGCCAGGGATACCAGGAGCTACGGAATGAACCTGAACATTCTCCTGAGACATCTTTGGAGAGCATCACTGTTACTCAATACGTAACTTAAAAATTCCTTCTACATCAAAATACAAGAGCTATATCATGGAACAGAACGCAAAACTCACCTAGATTTTACAGAAAACCTGAGGCTTCAGAGACCTCCTGTGCCTGTGGAGCCCTTTGCTTCCAGACCCTGGGGCTCCCCTGTCAGCTCCCCTGTGCCGGTGCGGGCTCCCTGGGGCAACGGGTGAGGCCGGCTACAGCTTCTCTGCCTTTCTCTCCTTTTCTGCGAATGAACTTGTGCCAGAATGTGCTGGGTTTTCAAGGCTCCCTGGGTTCACAGAAACCCTGGTCCCAGCAGAGCATCCTCAGAGGCCTGTGCCGCTGTTACTGGCTAGGAAACTCCTGGAAGATACCAAGCATTCAGTGGGAAGAAGAGAAGCAGCCAGAAAGGGGACACAGAATATTGAAACTGACACCAGGAAGCTCCCACCTGGCGTTGCTAACATGGCCACTCTACAGCTGGAGGGCTGACCTTGGACCTCATTTCCCCATCTTCAAATGAGGGGCTTCTCTCGATGACCTACATGGTCTCATCCGCTGTTGTATTTGGCAGGACTTGGTGAGCCTCTGTGTGACCCCAGAGTGCCAGGATGCAGACTGGACACAGATTCAGCCCTGACTCCCTCCCACCCTCACACTCACATGCTCTCATCCATCCTCCGAAATCCTGCCACATTGGCTCCTTCTGCATACCCCTAGCTCCTGGCGGGTGCTGGCCTCTCTCTTCTCCTCCTAGACTATCACAGCTGTCTCTTACTGGGCGCCAGGGCTCTGCTTGCTTGCCCCCCTCCTCCACTTTCCACACAATCATTCTTGGGATGTGATTATGTCACTCCTGCTCAAGACCCTCCCATGGCTCCCCACGGCTGATTCAGGGGCCTTTCAGAGTCCTAAAGGATAGGGCCGTCCTCCTCTTGCCTGCCCCATCACGGCCTTGCAATCATGTGTTTCCTTCCTGCGCTCTCCCTTCAGACCAGCAGGCAGCAAACGTGTTCTGTAAAGGGCCAGGTAGTAAATGCCTTAGGATTTGTGGGCCCTGCTGTCTCTGTTGCAGCTCCTCAGTTCTGCCTTTACAGCACAAAGCAGCCATGGACAATATGTAAACCAATGGGCGGCGCTGTGTTCCAATAAAACTTTATTTACAAAAGCTGCTGGCAGGTGGATTCAGCCCTTGGGCTATAGTTTGCCAACCCCACTGTGTGACCATGAATGGTCTGCCTCGTCGGCCCCTAGGTTCCAAGAATACTGCCTGGCATGGGTAGATGTTTCATTAAAAGTCTTTGGAACAAATGTACAACCAGGAGGGCTGCGTGGTGGGGGCGGTAAGGAGCGTGATTTTCCTAAGGATCCGAGTCTAATACTCTAGCACTGTGGGCAGGTCAGGCTTCAGGAGTCCACTCTGAGCTGCCACACCATGGCTTCTGCCTCCCACAGCACCCTCATCATATCCCAGGAGGAGGCCCCCCTGGCTCCGCGGGTGAGCACTGGGTGAGCCAGGGCGAGATTCCTGGCTCACTAGGGCAGAGGGACAGCAAGGCGCCACAATGACCCAGCCACAGAGCGAGGGAACCCTCTCGCCAGCTCTGAGTATTAAGTGGAGCCCTGGGGGGCCAAGCTCCCTTGAGAATATCTGTCAGCTACGACTGCTCTGGCCCAGAGCCCCACCAGTGAGGGCCAATCTGGGGGTGGGGGAATCCCGTGGCTCCTGGAAAGCTCTCACCAGTTGTCAGGCCAGGAACCTTTTCTTCCTTCTCACTCTTCAAGACTGTATCTGTGGCTCCCTTGGCCTCCTGGGCATCTTGGGCCTGTGCAAACACACCTCATTTGGAGGAAGAACTTTCTTCCCAGGCACCTGGTGGACTTTTTGTGTAAAGTCACTTTGCCACCTGGTGGCGACACCTGGAAATTGCAGTCCCATTCCGGACAATCCCACATTAGCCCTGTTGGCCGGGTTCCCTCCCCCCCCCCCGCCCTCCCGCCCCCCCGCCCCCCTGTCTCCAAAGCCTTCCCCTCTTCATTCTGAAAAGTTCTGTGAAGACCTATTTTGTAAAGGCACCCCGTACAGTCTACAGTGCTCTTTCCCCTGTAGTGGCTGGTTCTGTCCCTCACCTCCCTTAGCTCTGAGCTCTCAGCGAGGTCCTCCCTAAAAAATGGCTCTAAAGCTCCCTGTCCTCCTCCCCACCCGCAGTCTTCCCACCCTCGTCCCCTTCTTTCCTTTCCTTCACTGCACTGTCCCCACCTGTCACTTTTGGTAACAACTGTTTGTGTTTATTGTTTCTTGCATCTGTCTACCCCCCGTTAGCATGTCGTTCTTCCTGAGGGTGTGCTGTGCGGCCTTGTTCACGGTTCTGTCTCCTCAACTAGACCCGCACTGCACGCAAAGCTTCCAGTAAATGTCTGAAAAGTGAATGAACAGCCCCAACTGCATGCCAGTCGGGGACGATTTTGCTTTCTCTAAACACTTACCTGTTCGTGACCTGCATTTCACTATGTGTCACCTGGTGCATAGCTCTACACGTGTAAATCTCACATTCCCTCTTGAATTGCAAATTCTGGAGAGGATTATGTTTGCATTTTCTAACTGAAACACAAGCTCAATACATAAATATTTTTATTATGAATATTAACATATTACTATCCTTAATAGCAACCCCTCAAGTTTATAATCTGTTTTATAGTTTCTGTCAGTTTCTACACTTGATCTTCTTGACAATTCTATGAAAGATTAAAAACAGGAATTGTGAATCCTATTTTTATGTAAGGAAACTGGCGCTCAGCGAGGTTAAACGACATGCCTGAGATCAGCTCCTGAGTGGATGTGCCGGGACTCCTGGCTCCAGGCTGAGCATTCTGCTCCTTGCTTTCCTTGCTTACCATCCAAATGGGGAGAGCGCCATTCGGATGAGGCGACATTACAGCGCAAAGAAGCTGTGGTCTGTAGAAAAGCAGAATCCCCAGCACTCCTCGGCCCTGCTGTATTAATCTGCTCCAGCTGCCAGAACAAAGCACCACGGACTGGGGGGGCTTAAACAACAGAAATTCATTTTCTCACAGTCCTGGAGGCTGGAAGTCCAAGATCAAGGTGTAAGCAGGGTGGATGTCTTCTGAGGCCCCTCTGCTTGGCTTGTAGATGGCCCCTTTCTTCCTGTGTCCTAGCATGGTCTTTGCTCTGTGCATGTTCACGTCCTGATTTCTTCTTTTTATAAGGACAACAGTGATATTGAATTAGGGCCCACCCTCATGACCTCATTTTACATTAATTGCCTCTTTCAAGGCCCTGTCGCCAAACACAGTCACATTCTAAGATACCGGGGTTAGAACTGCAACAAATGCATCTTGGAGGGACAAAGTTAAGCCCACAACACTCTGCCCTCTGCCCTGGCCGCCTATCAGCGGACATCACCTTTCTCCACTGGTCTGTGCGCTCCTCAGAGAGACCCTGGCTGTCTTTCTGCCTGCCTAGAATTGCCAGGTAGTTGGCTGATGACTGACGCGTGGAAGGGCAAGGTCCCAGGCTGCCAGTGACTGAGAGGATGGGAAACACCAGAAGTCATGGAGGCCGCTGCAGGCAAATTAAAATCCTGAGCAAGTGGCAGGGGACTTCTAAGAGGAATGCCATAGGGCCAACATCTAGGAGAACTTTCTGTGCACATGGACAGAGGAGGCAAGCACTTAGAGTTCAATTTCGGACACTTAAGAAGCTCTCCAAATTTGTCCCCACTAACTGACACCTGAAATTTGTTCAGCTCATTTTGTGGCAAATCTCTTCATGACCCTGGACCTCACTTTCTTAACCTGCAAAATGAGAGACTTGGACTAGATCCAACAGTAAGATTTAAAAGGAGGTTTTGAGCCCCTGCTCCAATTCCAACCAGCTGTGTGACCTTGGTCAAGTCACTTAAGCTCTCTGCAACTTAGTCCCCATCTCATAAATTAAGAGTAGGATCAGGTAATCTCTAATTCAGTGCCAGCTCTGAAATTCTCTTTTTACAAAGATTTTCAAGCAATTGTAAACTGACAGAAAAGCAGGAAGTACAGTTACATAATAAAACCTTTCCCTTCATAATCATTTGAGAGTAAGTTGCTGACCTGATTCTCTGTCAGTGTGTGTTTCCACAAACAGGGACATTCTCCTCTATAAACAGAACACAACCGTCAGCATCAGGAGATCGACATTGATACATTACTTCATCATCCTCCTCAGACCCCACTGAAGTGTTACCAATTAGCTCAATAAGATCCATTCTGAATGACGCATGCCTTGAGTTGTCACTCCTCTTTAGTTTTCTTCAGTTTGGGACAATGCCTCCATCTTTCCTTGATTTTCCCCATCTTGCTACTTTTGAAGATTATGGTCCAATTATTTTGTAGAATGTTCCTCAATGCCAGGCCCTCTCCACAAGGACACTAATTGGACTCTGACTTCCTGTGTCAGCTCATCCTGCTGCATGGACACTCTGTTGTCCCATCCAGGCTCTGAGTCTCCCTTTGGGCCACTCTTCCTCGAGGATGTTCTCCTCACCCACTTGGGCTCCAACACAGCTTTCCAGGCCACCTTTCCTTGTGGACGTTGTCCTTGCTGCTCTCACACAGCTATGAGACGCCTGTCCCTGAATCGAGGACATAAGTAGGTGCTCCAGGCCACATCATGGCTTTAGGACTCACTTGCTCAAGATGAAAGGGAAGGGAAGAGAAGGGAATGTTGGGAGCCTAAGACTTTGAGTCCTGAGTATGTCTCCCCAAGTGTAGTTGATGCCTGCTGCGTGAGAGTCAACAAGGAGGAAGAGAAGGACCAGGAGGCCTCAGGATGCAGGGAGAGGCCGTTGTGTGGTCATGAAGAAAAAAACGAGGAGCTGAGGGCAGTGAGGCTGGTTCTGCACATTCAAGGTTTCAAGAGGTCAAGTGTGAGGTCCACCTTTGGGAATCACAAAGAGAACCCCACCAGAGCAAGACAGGATGAGTCTCATCTTGGGAGGCCATGTCACATGGGGGTGTGTTCTGAGGCGAGGGACAGGATGGTGTGAATTGTGAACTGTAAGTAGGAGAAGTGACGGGGAGCTGGAGGAGTGTAATTTGGAGAAATCAAGGCTCCGTGAAGATAGCAGCATGGTCTTCAAGCATGCACGTGGCCATCTAGATGGCCCCAGCAGCCTTACCCTGTGTATGCGTGAGAGAGCCACAGGGAGGCTGACGTAGCTCACCATGGGACTTTGTTCTCCCTGCCAAAGCTGTGTAAAAGCTGCCAAGGGCTGCCGGCAGGGGGTGAGTTCCCTGTCCGACAACTAGTTACTGGGGTGGATACAGAGAACTTCAAGGGGATTCAAGTCTGGGCCAGGGAAGGGGTGAGGGGAGGAGAGACTATTCACTAAGGGCCCATCCCAACCTGAGGTTTTGTCACTCAGCTTTGCCCTGTGACAAGCATTTGGTTCTACTGAGTGTTAACTATGTGCCAGGCTTTGCTCATCGCTTTATCTGTGTCACTACGCCCTGGCTTTGGCCTTATGAGTCCATGTGATGATTCTCATTTTACAGGCGAGGGACTTGGGGCTTAGATGCTCACGGTCTTGGGGCTAAGCCTTGAGCCTTGGCCAGTGCGATTCTGGACCTGACCCCATTGCTCAGGACCACTGCTGTCCACTGCTCTCAAGACCAGCTCAGGAGAAGGGAGCCCAAGCCTTGCCTGCTCCCCTTGGTGGGTGACACTGAGATCTGGCTCTGCTCTCCAAACCCCAGAGGGACGCTGCCTTTCCTCTCCGCGTCTGTGCCAGCAGCTGCTCACACAGCATCTGAGCCCTTGGGTGAGCTGGGGACAGCACTTTGGAAGGAAGCTCCACAGGGAGGGGCGGCCCATTCACACACACAAGCAGAGAGAGATGAGCCAGGAACCAAAGATAGAAAATGCCTCTTACCGGGCCTGTTCTGATACAAAAATGCAGAACTCGGAATTAAACAGGCTCTTTGCAGTGCAGAGCAATCGTGACCAATTATGCTCTTCTGGGGCCTGAGGACACTGAGGAATTTTGTGAGTTTTTATTGCTCGAGAATGAATAATACATAAATCTCTATGGTCTCAATTCAAACGATGACTCATGAGCACATCAAAGGCTTCGTTCCAATCCAGTCCATATCCTGATGTGATCCTCCCGTATTTTAGAAAGCCTGGGCTTGGCAGCCAGTGGCCCCCTATTTCTGAGTGATTAAAGTTTGGATCTTCGAGGGAAATTCTTCTCAAAGTGTAGAACATGGACCACCGTTGGTCCGCAAACTGCTTGTTCCTGGTCCATGCAGAGGAAAGTACAGAAACGGGAGTAAATGCTTAGAAGCCTATAGCAGTTCAGCAGGGGGATTTTATGTGGGTTGAATCTAATAATAAAAGTTTGGGCTTGCATTTTATATGCTCAGCGTTGAGTGCATTTTTCTAGGAATTCAATTTTCTTATATTTTATGAAAGTATTGGTCTGCAATAAGTTAGAAATTTAAAACAAAAAACAAAAAGCCCAGATTCTTCCCCAGCAAATGGTCTGGGAAGCATGGGTCCAGGCCACAGTCCTTCCTGCTCATTGTGGCTGAGCCTGCAGAGCACACAGTCAGCTTCACGCCCCTCGACGGCCACTGACTGCAGAGCGACAAGTAGCGGTTCAAGGCATTGGTGAGGAGGAAGGTGACCTTTATTCGCTGTGAGGCTCTCTGTGCCAGGCGCTGTGTGGGGCTCCAGCTGTGTGACCCCTCAGCTGGCAACAACTGACCTTCTAGGAGCCACAGTGCCCTCCTGGGGCTTGCAGATCAGCCACTGAACCAGAACGTCTGAGTTCAAACCCTGACTGGGTAGCTGGGTAACCTTGGGCAAGTCACTTCCCTCTTTGGGTTTCAGGTTTCTCATTTATAAAATGCAAAGATTAGACCAGGTTGTTCCTAAGGGGCCCCCGGGTCTTTCATTCTATGATTCTAACACTGGCTTTTGGAACCACTGAGCAACTCATCATAAAACAACAAATCAAGGCCAGATGTCTACACAAGCTCTCAGCACACTGAAGACAAGTCGTTCATCCAGATACAGAAGAGTCACCGACATCGACACCCATGTTTTCTTACACCTCCATTAAGGTTTAACTTAACACAACAAGCTGTGCATATCTGAAGTGCATACTGTGATGAGCTTTGAGATAGCGCTCACTGGGAAGCCACATCTCAACCAAAATAGCGAAGATTCCCATGACGCCCAAAAGTCTTCCTGTGCCCCATCAAATCCACTTTCGCCTCTACCTCCGGTCCCCAGGCAACCTCTGATCTGCTTTCTGTCACTACAGATGACTTTGCACCTTCTAGAATTTTAAGGCATAGATTCACACAGCAGGCACTTTTTTTGCATCTTTTTTTCACACAGCATAATGGTTTTGAGATTTACCCATGTTGTTGTCTGCATCAATAGTTTACTCCTTTTTATTGCTGAATAATATTCCAGTGCATAGATATAACACACATTTGTATGCATTCAGTAGTTGATGGTAAACATTTGGGTTGTTTCCAGCTTTTGCTACTACAAATAAAGCTACTGTAAAGATTCATGAAAAGTCTTTGTGTGAACGTGTGCTTTCATTTTTCCTGGGTAAATATATAATGAAATGGCCGGGTTTAGAAACCACCAATTTTTTTTTCTCAATGGGTTGTACCATTTTACAATTCCACCAGCCTTGTATGAGAATTCCAGTTGCTCTACACTCTTGTCAACAGTGGGTACTATCAGTCTTAAATTTTAGCTGTTCTAATGAATGCATAGTGGTATCTCACTGTGGTTTTCATTTGCATTTCCCTGGTGATTAACGAAGTTGAACATCTTTTCATGTGCCTATTGATCATTTGTAGATCTTCTTTTGTGAAGTGTCTGTTAAATATTTTCCCCATTTTTAAATTGAGTTAATTGCGTTGCAAGAATTCTTTATATATTCTGGATAAAGTCCTTTGTTTGATATATGTGTTGCAAATATTTTCACCCGGTCTCAACACTTGGTGTTTAGTTTTGTGATTGTATACAATTTTAAGTAATTTTATAACTCTCTATAAGGTCATCCATGAGCCTGAGTCCTAATCATGGACCCACATGAAGAATATCGGTTCTAAGGTTTCAAGCCTGGCCAAAAGAAACGGTGGCAGAAACGGACCCAGTTAAGGTAGAGTACTTTTTGTGAGTAAGACAGTGTGTATAGTTTCAGACCAACTGAATTTTAGGAGATGAAAGCAAAGATAAGTGAAAATGTTCAGCAGAAAATGGATTAATGAGATTCCCACTGTCCCTACCTACTATCCAGAGAAACTACAGCCAAGAGAAGTTTCGTGGGATCTTCAAGGAAGACCTAGTTGGGTCTGTTGAGAGAAATGCAAATCAAGTTGGGATTGAGTTGGAAGTCATTCCTGGTTGAAAGCAGGACACTGAATGAGTCCTCTTACTGAGAGTCTTTAGAGGACATAGAAAGAACAAGAGATTGAGGACTGAAGAATGAGGGAATGAATATCCCCAACCAGAGAGAGCAGAAGAGGAGACACGGAGGACTGACAGGGAGCCTGAATTGATGTGTTTGACTTTTGTGACATTGGCTAGGGAGATGTGTACAAAAGCAGACATGAAAAATGGAAGAATCTCAAGGGAGGTGCATAAGAAAGGGCATGTAGATACTTGGGGAGGAGAAGAAGAGGGTGGGGAAGGGAGTTTGCCAACAGAGGAGAGGCAGGAATGGGGCGGGAAGACCCAACAGGCCAGGAATTTGACGAGGAGGGGGGATGAATTTGAGCAGCTGCTGTGAAATGTGCATTTTGGGAAAGAAAGATGAAACTAGAGGATTTGTGGCAAGTTTTGATGTGTGTATATGTGTGTATCCAGTGTTCTCTCTTCTTCACCTCCTTTTCAACAAAATTTCCAGTAAATTTCTGATGCACCAAACTCAAAGTTTTTGGAGTCAGATTTGTATTTATTCTGAATGCCACAGCATGCCAAGGCTGGCCTCAAGACAGCCCTGTTTTATTCAGGTTACATAAAGCTTTGATGGTGAGCAGCCCTTGGCTCAGGGACCTTGTATGTGCTGTTCTTTGTTTAGGAAGTGTTGGCACGTCATGTGTTCTCATCAGATGCTGGTTGAATGTTGATGCAGGAAGCCTGTAGTCATGTACTGTGTATTGCCTGTGGGATAAGTGTAGGGAACAGGGTTCCTCTAAAGAAAGCATTAAGCAGTTGGCCTCCATGTTAGACACCTGCTTCCCCATCTTCCTCTTTTCTTTTCCACGTGACCACATTGCCTTTCTTATGTAGATCATTTCACCCTCTCACTCTCTACACCTTTGCTTATATACCCATTACTCCGCTCACCCCAACAAACCCAGCAAACAATTTTCATTGTTAACCAGCTCTGAGAGATGACTGGAGACTGTAAGCAAAGGGCTTAAAATACAGAGACTTCTGGAATGCTGTAGGAATTGCAGGGTGTTAGCAACATACCACAACGAGCTGGAAGTTCGTTGGTCTGAAGAACACCGCGTGTGAGTTAATGTGAGGTGGAGAAAGGAGGTTCTGACCTTGGGAACTGGTCTTACTTCATTGTTTCTTGGGTTTGTCTCTCCCAACCCTAGACTTGGTTAAATCTGCAATAGAACACTGGACTTCCCTTCAGTGAGATTTGTCACTCTGTCCTTACCTGTCCAATGCTGTCTTCCCTACCACAACGTAAGCCTCAGGGAGGCATTCACTGTGCCTACCTTGATCATAGCAATATACCCATGCCTGGGGACACTTCAGGTGCTTAATAAGTGTGTGTTGACTGAATGTCCTATTGACTGATGCTTCCTGTGTTCTCAGTGGAAGAGCCACCAAGAGGAAGGAAGAGTCTCCTCCCCTGTCTCCTTCGTCTTCCAGGATCCAGGAAAGAGCTTCCCACCAGATAAAGAGCTGAGCTGCGGCCTCAACATTCCCTGCCATTGTAGAACCATGGATTGTTACTCTGGGAAGGGCTCTTAGAGTTTCTCTAGAGATTCCTTTTATGAAGGAGGACAAAGTTGGAACAAGTTTGACTAAATCCCTCAGAGGATGAGTGCAAACTGAGGCCCTGAACTCAGGTATCAGACCCGTGGGCCAGTGTCCCTGCCTTGGACAGCATCTAGAGGCAGTGTGCTCCCTCTAGAACCAGGCAATCTGGCCGTGAACCAACCCAAACACCTCATAGCTGCATGACCTTGGGCAAGTCACAAGTCACATCACCTCTTCAGGCTTTGGTTTCCTCAATCTGTAAAGAAGGCATGAGAGTAAGACCTACTTCATAGGGTTAGTCCAAGGATTGATGGGGATCTTACAAGTAAAAGTACTTAGAACAGTGCTTGGCATATAGGAAGCATTACACAAATGTTAGCCATTGTTAACAATGAGAGTTGGATGGTATTTCTTACACCTAGGGGCTTCAATATGCCTGTCCCACACCAGTCCTGGTTCTTAGCCCTATTCTCTGAGTCAACGCTTTCCCTTCTCTGAGCCTTGGTTTCCTCATCTGAACAATCGAAGTGGTCATCTCTGCCCTGCTACCTCCACGGGCAAGAGGCGTGGGTGAGAAGATGCTTTTAAACAGGAAGAATGAAAGTTTTCACAGTTATTTTTCAAACAAGTGATTTGTCGGGGGAAATGCCACCAGAGTTTTGAGCAGGAAGCACTCCTCCTGCAAGAAATCGCAGAGAATCTGCTTCTTAGCAAACCAGGTGACCTCGAGTGGCGAGCCAACAGTTCATTTCATTGGCTCCATCTGTGCCCACGCGGGCGCTGCCAGCGGCAGTGGCAGAGCGCCCAGGCCGGCGACGGCGACAGCGACAGCGACAACCGGCAGCCAGGAAGAGGCGGTGACATCTGCGTGGGGGCGGAAGCGGATGCGGTATTTAGAGTTGGAAAACAATATGCATTTGTCAGGGTTTTGCTCTTTCTGTTCTAAATTCAGAACATTTGGGGAGAGAAGAAGAGGGAGGAATATTGATTTCCCCTCCAGGAAAGGACGATGGATGGCAGGAGCCGATGGGAAACAGGGACGCTTCCTCTCCCCCACCCGCCCCATCAGCCGGGCATCTCTCCATCTCCTCCCTCAGCCTGGCCTTGCTCGGCTCTGGCGCTCTCTCTCTCTCCCTCCTCCTCCGCTGCCTCCCCTGGCTCCCCCTCCGCCTCGCACTCTCTCACTTTCCTTCTCCCTGACCAAAACGAAGATGCTGTCTAAGCTGGAGATTACATCACATGTCTCCGAAGGAGTTCCCACGGAGCTCCCTCTGCGTGTAACGTACTGTGAATCCCTGCCCTGAGAGAGGTGCAGACCCCATTAGGGTCATTTGTGAGGCTGGGCAGCAGGGTGGCGTGTTCCCAGGAGACCCAAAGGCTGCATCCGTGCTGTGAGGAGCAGCAGAGGCTGTGCAGGGTGGAACTAAGTTCACCAGCAGATAGAAGGCAGTGTAGAGAGAGAGAAGGCAGAGATGGGGAGGAGGGAGGGGAAAGGGAGGTGCGGAGGGGACCTTCAACCTGAAGGCTGTCAGGGGTCCTGGATGTCAGGGGCCAGAACTCTGAAATCCAGTTGTGAGACCACCTCCTGACCTTGGAGGGCCACACCACCAATCTAGAGCTAAGATAAGAAAATCAGAGTCTACATTGGGGGTTTCTCAACCTGGGCACTACTGATGTTTGGGACCCAACAAGTCTTTGCTCCAGGGGGCTGTTCTGGGCATTGTGGCATACTTAGCAGCATCCCTGGCCTCTCTTCCCTAGATAGATAGATGCCAGTAGGGCTCCCACATCAGTTCCCAACTACAACTAAAAAGCCCTCCAGACATTTCCAAGTGTTTCCTGAGGGGAGGGGCAGGGGGCAAAATCTCCCTGTGTTGAGAATCACAGAAAACCGTTTCTGTTTGGACATTACTCCTAGTAGGACAATGGGCATTTAATTTTTTATCAACAGGTATTCAAACCCTGATTCTAAGCAGACTAATCCTGATATTTCTGTTGACCTTAACTGTGCAGGTAAGAAGCAAAGTGGAGAGAAGTTTAGCACTGGGCAATACAGCCAGCATACTGGAAAAGAACATGGGCCAGCTGGGTGCCCACTGGACACCATGACATATGGTTAAGTCAACTCAACCATGGGTTGGGTCGCTCAGGTTTTGTGGTTTTATTTTGTTTTGTTTTGTTTATGCTGACTGATATTTTGGAATTAATTGAGAAAATCCACCATAAAATGCATGAAAATTGGATGTTAATTCAGGTAAAGTGAGGCACAGAAAAGGAAAATCCTTAAGTAATCCTGTTCAGAACTAGCCTTGGGTTTCTGCTGCAGATCTCAGCTCATGAGCTGAGGAGGGAAGGATGCACAGAAGTTCTTCGCAAAGCCCTGTGTCATACAAGCCATTCAAAGTCAGACACCAGCTCTCCTGTAGTGAAGACAATGGAGTAGGAAGAGAGAAGGAATCTGGATTCCTGGGGGGCACACTCGCCATGAACCGCCTATCCCCAGACTTCCTTTATGTCAAAGAATAAACCCTTGTGTGTCTTCCCATTGCCTTGTCAACCTCTGTATCTCTTGGACACTTCTATGTTCACTGACCCAATCACAGAAGCTCAGCTCAGTCCTTGATTCTGGTCCTCAAGATCTTGTTCAAATGTTACCTCCCCACCTCAGTTTCTCTTGATCCTTGTAGCTGGAGGCAGCCTCCCTGTCCTCTTACCCCTCAGTGACTTTGGTCAGCTCCTCTCTCACAGTACCTCTTTCTCATTGCACTGTTACCCATGTCCATGATTCACTTGTCCTTCCGTCTTTCCATCTTACCTGCCAGCAAAAAGCCAACTCTGAACCAGTTCAACTGTCTCCATTCCTTTTTCCTTCCTTTCTCCTTCCCTTCTTCCCCGCCTCACTCTCTTTCTCTCTTTCTTTTCTCTCTCTCTTTCTCCATCCTTCTCCCCACTCTCTTATTCTTTCTTTTATTTAGTTATTCAACAACTATTTAGTGAGTGCCTCTTCTACTACGTGCTAGGATGGGCTCTGGGTATTCAATGGTGAACAAACATGGTCTTTGCTCTCATGGGCTTTCATCAGAGCTAATAGTCTTGTGGAGGAGATCGTCAATAAATAAATTCAGTGCTATGATAACCACAGCAGGGTGTTCAAATGAAGAAGAAAAGGGGACTAAGTTAAGTGGTGGAGAGGTGGCTAAAGACACTTTCTTATAGTAGGTGACATATCAGAATTGAAGGATGAGAAGGATTCAGTGTTGCAAGGCAGGGTGGAGGTGGGTGGAGGACATCCAAAGAAGAGGGCACAATACCTTCAAAGACTGAGAGATGAGAAAGGGCTGAGTGGGTTTAAATGATGAAAAGAAGGCTTGGAGTAGAGCGAGTGAGATGGAGACGTAAGCTGATACCAGATCAGACAGGGCAAGGATAGACAGTCATGGAAAGAAGTTTGGACCATATGCTGAGTGTGTTTGGAAGTCATTAGAAGGTTTTCAGCTGGGGAACGATGGCCTGATTTAAATTAAAAAAAAATGACTCTGAGACTTCCAGAATGATATCCTGAGAAACATGACAAACCCTCTACCTGAACAAAACAATTTAACATCTAAAAATGATTTTTAAAAAACCCAACCAATTTAAATTTGCAAAAATTGTCCTAAGGCAATACCATAAATGGAGAAAGTTATTCAAGGAAATATGTTCAATCTTGGTAAGAACCATGAGAGTCTGTGGCATTTGAATCATGACCTACTCATATTCCCTCCACCACTCAGTGTGACAGGAGCTTCACTTCCAGAGGATGCAGACAAAAACTTGAGGCTTCCTCCATCATCTGGGTCCCAGGCTAGGGCTATGGTTTCACTGTGGGAGGGCAGGCCACTGGCATCTCTCATTCTTCCAGCCCCGCGTTGAAGAAACTCCATTCTGAGTAGATATGGCTGAGAGGACCAGTCTCTCTTCCTCCACCCAGTCCCCACTCATAGGGTGAAATCTCTACTCCAGGTAAAGCAGGCTGAGAGTAGTGGGACCCAAAGGCACTTACCCCAGCTCACTTGTAGGGCAAAAGTTCCATGCTGGGCGGGGGAAGCCAAGGAACCAGGGGTTACTATCTCCATCCAGAATCCTGCTCATAGAGCAGAGGTGTCACTCTGGGAGAAGCAGGCCACTGTCTCCATTCCCTACTCCCATACAGTGCGGCACAGACGTTCTGCCCAGAAGAGAACAGCTCTGCCCACAATTGATTTATTTGCAATAGAGTGTGGGGAATTTCTCGCCTAAGGACATTGTTAAAAGCAATGGAGATCTTGGTTGTAAACAATTAAGAGGAGGCTGTAGCTACCTGATATTCATAGCAACAAGTGACCTAGTAGACAAGCCAGAAGTTTACAGAAAGAATCAGGAAAAGAGACAACTAAGAGGAACCCTCCTGGAGTCAGAGCAGGCTCAAAGACTGGCAACATCCTGCCTCTGCAAAGGGACCTGCTTTAGTTGAATCAGACTGTGGAACATCATATGCCCTGGAGTGTTGTCAAAAACAATAGAGCAATCAGCTAGCAATTAGTGGAGGCTAAAAGCTTAGTGTGAAACCTATAGAGGCAGACTCACCCAGGGAGACTGTTCTCATGGCCAAGTCTACACCCTCTGAGAAGGGACATCAGAGGCTACAGACTGCAGCCAACTTCACTGAAGTAGTCCAATGAAGTCACTAAAAAAAAAGCAGACAGGAAAACAGCAGTACACCCTGGGGGAAGGGAGATCAGTATCCAGGGTTGCTACAATATGCTATATAAAATGGCCAGCTTTCAACAAAAAATTTTGAGACATGCAAAGAAACAGGCAAGTGTTATCCATACACAGGAACAAAGGCAGGCAATAAAAACTGCCTGTGAAGGGGCCCAGATGTCAGGCACAGCTGACAAAGGTTTCAAAGCAGCTATTATAAATATGTTCAAAAGCTAAAAGAAACTGTGTCTAAAGAACTAAAGAAAGGCATGAAGGCAATATCTCATCAAATAGAGAATATCAATAAAGAAATAGAAATTATTTTTAAAAGAATCAACTGGAAATTCTAGAGCTGAAAAGTACAATAACCAAAGTGAGAAATTTATTAGAGGGGCTCAAAAGTAGATGTGAGCTAGCAGAAGGAATAATTAGGAAACTTGAAGGTAAATTGATAGAGATTATGAAATCTGAAAAACAGGAAAAAATGAAGAGAAATGAACAAGGTCTCAGAGATATGTGGAATGCCACTAAGGGCACCAAGATACAGTTATGGATATCAGAAGGAGAGGACAGTGAGAAAGGAAGAGAAAAAATATTCGAAGAAATAATGGCCTAAAACTTCCAAAATCTGATAAAAAATATTAATCTCTATATACAAGAAGCTCAATGAACTCTATACAGGATAAACACAAAGAGATCCCCACCCAGACATGCCACAAACACAAAGAGAAAACCTTGAAAGCAGCAGGAGAAAAATAACTCACTATATACAAAGGAAACTCACTAAGATTGACAGCTGACTTCTCATCAGAAACAACAGAGGCCAGAAGACAGTGGGATGACATGTTAAAAGTGTCAGAAAAAAATTGTCAAACAAAAATCTTATATCCACTATCTTTCAAAAATGAAGACAAAATAAAGACATTCTCAAATAAATAAAGACTGAGAGAATTTGTTTCTGGCAAACCTACTTTACAAGAAATTCTAAAGGAAGTTCTTCAGAATGAAAACAAGTGACAGCAGACAGTAATCCAAATCCAAAAGAATAAACAAAAAGTGTCAGTAAAAGTGATTATGTTGGTAACTACCAAAGACAGTATAATTGCTTATTTCTTCTACTAAATGATTTAAAAAGCAATTACATATTGTCACAAATGGCAAGAGTCCATCTTTTTTTAATGGCTGAATGTATTATGCTAAGCAAAATAAGTCAGATGGAGAAAGATAAATACCATATGATTTTTCTCATACATGGAAGATAAACAAACAAACAAACACAGAGATTCAACAAACAGACTGGTGGTTCCCAGAAGGAAAGGCGGTGGGGGAAGTGTGAAAGGGTAAAGAGGGACATTTGTATGGCAACAAATGGCAACTAGACTTTTGGTGGTGAACCTGATCCTGATGTAGTCTATACAGAAGTTGAAATATAGCTGTGTACACCTGAAATTTATAAAATGTTATAAATCAGTTACCTATATAAAAATAAAAAGCAATTGCTTAAAGCAATGTCTATAATTGTGTTATTGGAGCTATATCATATAAAAATGTAATGTATTTGACCTTAACAGCTCAAAGGAGATGGATGGGAACAAAACTCTCCTGGAGTAAGGAAATGATACCAGATGGTAACTTGAACCCACAGGAAGAAATAAAGAGAACCAGAAGTTGTAGGCTAATATAACAAGGTTAATATAATAAATATTAATATTTGTTAATCATAGAAGTTTACTAAAACAAATACTATAAATATAAACTTTATCTCCTTTCTTCTCTCATGTAAAAGGCATAAAATCATATAATTTAATAACTATAATGATGTATGTTGAGATTTTAACATATACAGATGTAATATATGTGAAAATAATAGCAAAAACGAAGAGGAATTGAACTATGTATGAGTAAAGTTTCTACATCTCACTAGAAACAAGTTAGTATAGATCTGAAGTAGATTCTGACAAGTTAAGGTATATATTGTAGGTCCTAGAGCAACTACTAAGACTATTACTAAAAAAATAATTCAAATCACTAGAGGAATTAAAATCTTACACTATAAAATATTCTTTGCAATAGGAGGTAATACAATAGGCAGTAAAGAAGGATCAGAGGAACAAAAAAGACAAGAGACATACGGAAAACAAAAAGTAAAATGGAAGAAGTAAATTCAACTGTATCAATAATAATATCAAATGTGAATGGATTAAACAATCCAATTAAAAGACAGAGACTGTCAGACTGGATAAACAAACAAGTGCCAACTATACACTGTATACAGGAAACATGCTTTAGATTCAAAGATATGAATAGGTTGAAAGTAAAAGAATGGAAAAAGATGACTATGCAAACTATATTCATAAAAGAGCTGAAGTGGCTATAATAATATCCACAAATTGACTGTAAAACAACAAAAACGTCACTAGAGATAGAGAGAGACATTTTATAATGACAAAAGAGTCAACCCATTAGGAAGATATAACAATTATAAATATATATGCACCTAATAATAGAGCCCTGAAATACTTGAAGCAAAAACAAAATAACAGAATTGAAGGGAGAAATCAAGAGTTCAACAATAGAAGTTGGAGATTTAAATAAATCATGTTAAATAATGGATAGGACAAATAGAAGATTAACAAGGATACAGAAGACTTTAGCAACACTATAAACCACCTAGACCTCACAGACATTTATAGAACATCCCACCCAATAACAGCAGCACACACAGTCTTCTCAACAGAACACCAAACATTCTCTAGGATAGACCATACTTTAGGCCATAAAGCAATCCTTAAAATTTTTGAAGGATTGAAATCATACAAAGTGTGTTCTCTGACCACAGTGGAATTAAACTAGAAATTAATAACAGAAGGAATTTACAAATATGGAGAAGTTAAACAACACACTCCTAAATAAGCAAAGGGTCGAAAAAGAACTCACAAGAAAAATTAGGAAATGTTTTGAGATCAATGAAAATAAAATCACAACACACCAAAACATATGGGAAGCAGCTAAAGCTGTGCTTAGAGGGAAATTTATAGCTGTAAATGGATAGATTAAAAATTAAGAAAGGGAGCCAGACTGGTGGCACAGCAGTTAAGTTTGCATATTCCACTTCGGTGGCCCAGGGTTCTCTGGTTCAGATCCTGGGTGTGGACCTATGCACCACTCATTGAGCCAAGCTGTGGCAGTCATCCCACATATAAAGTAGAGGAAGATGAAGCACAGATGTTAGCTCAGGGCTAAACTTCCTCAAAAAAAAAAAAAAAAATGAAGTATGATCTCAAATTAGTCACCTAACTTTTTCCCTTAAGAAACTGGGAAAAGAGAAGAAAATTAAAACCAAAGCAAATAGGAGGGACAAAATAATAAAGAGCAGAGTGGAAATTAATGAAATAGAGAATAGAAAAAAATAGAGAAAAATCAATGAAACCAAAAGCTTGTTCTTTCCGAAAATCAACAAAATTGACAAGTCTTTAGTTAGACCACCCAAGAGAAAAGAGAGAAGACTCAAATTTCTAAAACCGGTAATGAAGGATGGGACATCACTATTAACCTTACAGAAATAAAAAGGAACATAACGGAGTACTATAAACAACTACATACCAACAAATTATATAACAGATGAAATGGACAACTTCCTAGAAAGATACAAATTACCAAATTTACTCAAGAAAATACAGATAATCTAAATAGACCTATAACAAGTAAAGAGATTGAAAGAGTAGTCTCAAAACTTCCCTAAAGAAAGGACAAGGTCAAGATGGCTTTGCTGGTGAAGTCTTCCGAATGTTTAAATAAAAATTCATACTAGTCATTCACAAACTTTCAAAAATTAAAAGAGGATGGAACTTCCCAATTCATTCTATGAGGCCAATATTATCCTGACACCAAAATTAGACAAAGATATCATAAGTAAAGTAAACCCCAGGTCATAATTCCTTATGAATATAAATACAAAAATCTTCAATAAAATACTAGAAAAACAAATCAAAGAACATATAAAAAGAATTATACATCATGACAAATGGGATTTATATCAGGAATGCAATTGGTTGACATTTGATATCAATCAATATGAGGTGCCATATTAACAGAATAAAGGACAAAAAACAAAAAAATCATCTAATAGATGCAGGAAAAGCATTTGACAAAATCTGACATCCTTTCATGATGAAAACACTCAATAAACTAGGAATAGAAGGAAACTTCCTCAACCTGATAAGAGACCTCTACAAAGCCCACAGCTAACATCATATGCAATGGTGAAAACTGGATGCTTTCTCCCTAAGATCAGGTACAGAACATAGATGTCCATTCTTACCACTCTATGCCTCCATTCTAGCCAGGGAAAATAGAAGAGAAAAAGAGATAAAAGCCATCCATATTGGAAAGGAAAAAGTATAACTATACCATTTGTAGATGACATGATCTTATATTAGAAAATTCTAAGTCCATTAAAAAAACTATTAGAATTAATAAACAAGTTTAGCAAGCTTGTAGGATACTTGATCAAGATACAAAAAATCAATCGTATTTCTGAACCCAGCAATGAACAATCTTAAACTGAAATTAAGAAAACAGTTTCATTTACAATAACACCAAAAAATGAAATACTCGGGAATAAATTTAACAAAGAAGTGCAAGACTTGTGCACTGAAAACTACAGAACATTGTTGAAAGAAATTAAAGATCTAAATAAATGGAGAGACATACCATGTTCATAGGTCAGAATACAATATTGTTAAGATGGCATTACTCTCCTACAGATTCAATGAGATCCCTATCAAAATCTGTTACCTTTTCTGCAGAAATTAACAACTGATCCTAAAAGTCTTATGGAAATGTAAAGTACCCAGATAGCCAAAACAATCTTGAAATAGAATAACAAAGTTGGAGGACTTATGCTTTCTGGTTTCAAAACGTACTACAAAGCTACAATAACCAAGACAGTATGGTACTGGCATAAGGATAAATATATAGATCAAAAGAGTAAAACTAAGGGTCCAGAAATAAACTCTTAGATTTCTGTTCAGTTGATTTTTGACACAGGCATCAAAATAATTCAACAGAGAAAGAACAGTATTTCAACAAACAGCGCTGGGACAGCAGGATATCCACATGGATATGCATGAAGTTAGACCCTTAGCTTCCATCATACAAAAATCAACTAAAACTGGACTATAAACCTAAATGTAAGAGCTAAACTTATAAAACTCCTAAAAAGAAAACATAGAAGTAGATCTTTGTGATTTTGGGTTAAGTAGTGGTTTCTTAGATACAGCACAATCATTTCTTACATATAAAAGTGACAAAAGAAAAAATAGATAAATTGGACTTCATTAAAATTAAAAAGTTTTGTGCTTAAAATGATACCATAAGAAAGTGAAAAAACACCCCACAGAATGGGAGAAAATATTTTCAAATCATGCATCTGATAAGAGATTTGTGTTTAGAATATATATAAAGAACTCATACCTCAATAATAGAAAAATACGTAACCCAATTTAAAAATGAGCAAAGAATCTGAAAAGACATTTCTCTGAAGAAGATATATAAATGGGCAATAAGCATGTGAAAAAATGCTCAACATCACTGAGTCATCAGGAAAATGAAAATTAAAATCACAATGAGGTTCCACTTCATACCCACTGGGATGGTTATCATCAAGGAGATGGGCATAACAGTGTTGATGAGGATGTGGAGAAATTGGAACTCTAACACATTGTTGGTAGGAGTGTAAAATGGTACAGTCACTTTGGAAAACAGTTTAGAAGCTCCTCAAAAAGTTAAACATAGATCTACTATATGACCCAGCAATTCCACTCTTAGGTATGTACCCAAGAAAAATGAAAACATACATCCACACAAAAATTTGTACATGAACGTTCATAGCTTTATGATTTGCAACAGACAAAAAGCAAAAACAACCAAATATCCATCAAGTGATGAATGAATAAACAAAATGTAGTATATCATACAATGGAATGCTGCTCAGCAATAAAAGGAATGAAGCTCTGATACATGCTATAACATAAATAAACTTTGAAAAAATTATGCTAAATGAAAGAACCCAGTCACAAAAGAACACATGTTCTATGATTCCATTTATATGAAATGTATGAAGGAATGAAGGAAAACCTGTAGAGACAAAAAATTCCATTTGGTAATTGCTTAGGGCTGGAAAGGGAAGGTGGGTGGGAGGAATGGGGTGTGACTGCTACTGGGCATGTGGCTTCTTTTTAGGGTGACAAAATGTTCTAAAATTAGATTGTGGTGATGGTTGCACAACCGTGTGACTATACTAAAAATCGTTGATTTGTACACTTTAAATAGGTGAACTATATGGTATGTAAATTTTACCTTAATAAAGATATTTTAAAAATCCCTCTGACATGTGCCAAATGAGAGGCAAGAAAGGAAGGAAGGAAACCAGAGTAATCCAGCCAAGAGAGAACGGCTTAGCTTGGGTTGGTGGTGGAGATGCAGAGAAATGGAAGATTTTGTAGTTATTTTGGAGGAAATACATAAAGGATGTGAAGATGAGTTTCACATGGAAAGGAAACATTCAAGGATGTTTTCCAGGTTTCTGGCTTGAGCCGCTCCGGTTTGAGCAGCTGGGTGAATGATAGCACCATTTGCTTGTCTTGAGAAGACTAGAGGAAGAAACGCATTTGGTGGGAGAGTAATCAAGGGTTCAATTGTGTACATGTGGATTTGAGATACTTAGACACTCAAGTGTACGTCCCTGGCCTGCTGAGCTCTCCTGCAGAAACTCACATAGCTCATTGGAATGAAAGCATTCCTAAGCAGTTTCCTGCTTCTACTGAGTGGTCCGTGGTGCCTAGAATTACTTCTCTCAACTCAAAGTCAGTTTTACATTCTAATCTCTGCAGAAGCTTTTTCAAAACTTCTCCATTCTTCTAAAACTTCCTATCCCATGGACTTTCCCTTCACTCTCAAAATTGAATCTTGATTCATTTCACCAAAAATTAGAAGCCACTAGATAAGAATTCCCTCAGCTTCTTGATGCAGTGGCAGCAAACTCCTGTCCCCAAGTGCTGTTGAACCCTGCTTCTACACCCAGCAGTTTGTCAGAACTGGTTCCTACTGGCCTGCAAAATCCATTTGTAAAATGCTCAGGAATTTTGAGAGCCCGTTATTTAACCAATAGTAGCTTGAAAATCAGCCAAGGTGGTAGTATTTACATGCTGGAAATCACATGTGCAAAAAATCAGTGTTTTCCTTTTGTTTAGAGAGTCAGTTTACTGGAATACCACTTGTTCTATTTTTCCATTTATTATCCCCATTCAGACACCTTCCGCCTCCTTCATACTTTCACATTCACACGAGTATTTATATGTGTTCTCCGAAGGGGAAAATGTTCTTCAGCCTAATTTCTTCTTCCATTGCTGCCCTGTGTCTCTACCGCCCTCTCCAGTCAAGATTCTTGAGTTGTCCACCCACGTTGTCTCCGTTTGTTCATCTTCTAGTCACTCCTCGATCCACCACAGTCTAGCTCTGTTCCCACCATGCCACGAAAACTGACCTTTCCAAGACCATCAGTGACCTCCTTATTAAATCTGGTAGATGTTTTTCCACTCCTTATCTTCTCTGACCTCTCAGCCATAGTGGACGGAGATGAAAACTCAATCCAGCTTCTGGGACATCACACTTTCCTGGCTCTCCTCCCACCTCCCTGGCTGCCATATCTCAGTCCCCTTTGCCAAGTTTTCTTCTTCCGCTGGTCCTTCAAATGTTAACTTTTCTCTAGGACTCTGTTCTCACCCTTATTTCTTTTCATTTACACTCTCCCTTGGCAATATCTTTCACTCCTGTTAAGGATAAAGCCTACAATCCATTCTTTCCCTCTACTGTGGGGATACCCTGGGAAAAGAGGGATGGTCATGTCAAATCCCCTTGTAAATATAATAATGCCCAACCTCTTGGAAAATACACTAATGACATTTTCTAGTGGGATATTTTCTACAGAATGCATTTGGCAGGATGTACCTGGTCTATCTGGTATTGCTTAATGGCAAATAAACCTGGAATCTATGAATTTATAGGCACGATGCTCTGGAAAATATCATGTAAATCATGTACCTAATGGAATAGAAAATGGAGTTCTTTCTTGTGTGAGTGATGTCCCCACAGTAATCACTTAGAGAACTCATATGGTAAATCCAGGCCAGAGCTTACCTCACTGCAGCCAGAGAAGGTCTGGCAAGCAGCACTGGCAGCCTCAGATGCCGGCGTGCTTTGCCTGTGCCCTTCAATTACTTGTATCCTTGAAATTATTAGTCAACTTGATACTGGGCGAGAGATCTGATTCACAAATCTGATTTGACAATCTGCCCCTTGTCATGGTTTATATAAATTTATATATAAAATTTCTTTTCCCCCAGTCAGTCCTCTCACCTAAGCTCCAAACCATTCAGCATTCGAATGCCTGCATACTAAACATCTCTACTGGATGTTCCACTGAGAGCTTAAACTCAGCGTATCAAAACCTGAGCTCTTCATCTCATGTCTTCCCCTCTCTTCCCCTTTCCTGCCTTTCCTCTGATGTCAGTCAGTGGAGCTGGAACTTCTGTTCCCCCAGATGCTCGAATAATAGCCTGAAACAGAGCCAGCAAGGGGCCTGGGGCTGACCAAGTCACCACTCAGATTTAAGTGCTGTGTGCTCCTAAATCTTGCCGAGCTGTTCTGTCACCCATTGCCACAGACCCTAATGGCCCCCTGGGGCTTTCCTGTCTTATCAGCCCTGCAGTTCTGTGTCCTGGGAAACTCCTTTGAGGTTAAAGTATGCAGATTGGAAGAATTAATATTGTTAAAATGTCCGTTCTACCCAAAGTGATCTATAGATTCAATGCAATCCCTATCAAAATTCCAATGGCATTTTCCATAGAAATAGGAAAAAAAGCCCAAAAATTAGTATGGAACCAGAAAAGACCCCAAATAGGTAAAACAATTTGAGAAAGAAAATCAAAGTTGAAGACATCACAATTCCTGACTTCGACCTATGTTACAAAGTGACAGTAATCAAAACAGTATGCTACCAGCATAAAAACAGACACAGGGACCAATGGAACAGAATAGAAAGCTCAAAAATAAACCCACGCATGTATGGTCAGTTAATTTTGTGGGGGACTGGAATTGGCCACCCCAAGATATGTCTCTTTGGGATGAAGATTATTTTGGGCTGGTTGCTTTTAAAAGCTGCAGACATGAGAGAAACTCTGAAAAGTAGAATTTACTTACCCTTTGTTAAGAGACATTTACATTTGTAAAGGAAATCGCCATCTGTAAAGGTGTCTCCCTCTCTGTATCAGGAAGAAGAGGCAGATGATCTTATCTCTAGAAACTCTTAATCAGTGCAGAAGGCAAGGACTTAAATCTGCATAATAACCTTACTCTTGTTTACTGTGCTTTTCTGGTAATGTCCCATAACTGACTCCCCCCAGCCCCAACATCCTCTTTGTCTTTAGCTGAAGGTGGTATTTAAAGGGAGAGATTCCACCATTTTGGGGAGTTACTCAGTTTTTCTGGGTCTCTCCCATGTATACATGTTATAAAGCTTTGTTTAACTTTCTCCTGTTATTCTGTCTCATGTGAATTTAATTTGTTGTCTGGCCAGAAGGACCCAGAGTGGGTAGAGTAAATGTCTTCCTCCCCTACAATTTTCAGCAACAATGCCAAGAATATACAATAGGGAAAGGATAGTCTCTTCAATAAGTGGTATTGGGAATACTAGATATCCAAATGCAAAAATGAAATTAGACCCTTATCTTACACATACACAAAAATCAATTCAAAATGGATTAAAGACATACATGTAAGACCTGATACTGTAAAACTCCTAGAAGAACACATAGAGGAAAAGCAAAAATAAACAAGTGGGACTACATCAAACTCAAAAGCTTCTCTATAGCCAGGAAACAGTCAACAAAATGAAAAGGCAACCTGTGAAATGGGAGAAAATATTTACAAACCATATACCTGATAAAGGGGTAATATTCAAAACACATAAGGAACTCATACAACTCAATGACAAAAAAACAAATAACCCAATTCAAAAGTGGGCAGAGAAACTGAAAAGGCATTTTTCCAAAGAAGACATACAGATGGTCGACAGGTATATGAAAAGATTCTCAACTACTCACCTAATCATTAGGGAAATGCAAATCAAAACCACAACGGGATATCACCTCGCACTTGTTAGGAGGGCTATTATCAAAAAGTCAAAAGCTAACACACATTGGCAAGGATGTGGAGAAAACGGAACCCTTGTGCATGGTTGTGGAACTGCAAATTGGTGCAGCCATTATGGAAAATAGTACGGAGGCTACTTTAAAAATTAAAAATAGAAGTACCACACGATCCAGCAATCCACTTCTGGGTATTTATCCAAAGGAAATAGAATCAGTATCTCAAATAGACATCTGCACCCCCATGTTCACTGCAGGATTACTCACAACAGCCAAGGCATGGAAACAACGTGTCTATTAGACACTATTAAACACTATTAGAATGAATAAAGAAAATGTGGTACATATATAATGGAATATTATTCAGCCTTTAAAAAGAAGGAAACCTTGCCATTTGCAACAACCTGGATGAATCCAGAGGATATTATGCTAAGTGAAATAAGCCAGACAGAGACAAATATCACATGACCTCACCTATATATGAAATCTTAAAAAAAAAAAAAAGTCAAACTCATAGTAACAGAGAGCAGAATACTGGCTACCAGAGGCTGGGCAGTGGGGGAAAAGGAGAGAGATTGATCAAAGGGTGCCAACTTTCAGTCATAAGATGACTAAGCTCTGGAGACCTAATGGACAGCATGGCAACATAATGCGGTTAATAATAATATATCGTACACTTGAAATTTGCTGAGAGAGTAGGTCTCAAGCGTTGTCACCACACACACAAAAAAGGTAACTGTGGGAGGAGATGGGGATGTTAATTAGTTTGATTTTGGTAATCATTTCACAGTGTACGCATTTATCAAAATATCACATTGTTACACCTTAAACATATAAAACTTTTATCAAAAATATAAAAAACTTAAAATATAAAGTGTGCAGGAGTGTGGCTGATCCCCTTGACATGGGTTGGAACTCTTCCATTTACAAGACTCAGAAACCAAACTTAAACAAAAAGAATTTCATTGGTTCATAACTTAAAATCTAAGCTCCTTTTTAGCATCTTGCAGTGCCGGAAAGTAAAAAAGTACTTAAAACACACACACACACAGTTGGTGGGGGATATGCCAAAATGGCACAGAAGCCAACAGAGAGCTCCCAATGACTAAAGCTGGAAAATTTGAAAAATAAAATAAAATAAATAGTTTTATGACCCAAAGTAA
Source organism: Equus przewalskii (assembly GCF_037783145.1). NCBI lineage: Eukaryota > Metazoa > Chordata > Mammalia > Perissodactyla > Equidae > Equus > Equus przewalskii. Next base: position 58,932,223 of record NC_091832.1, on the reverse strand, counting down.
AAAAATAAATATCCATCAATCCATACTGATATACATAAATGATTGAATAAAGTAATAAATGGAGGAGGAGAGAGAAATCTCCCATGCAGAAGAATTCCAAATATACTCCACTCTAAAGGAGGCAGGGCCTACCTCCCTACTCCTTAAGAGTGGGCGGTGCATTGTGACTTCCTTCTAAGGAGCACAGTATGGACAGGAAGGAAAAAAGACTAGTTTTACAGTGGAGAGACCTGACAAACGCCGCCTCAACCAGGTGATCGGAGTCAACATCAACATCATAAATCATGTTGGTGCTATGGACTCTTGACACGATGCAATGAGAATGTGCTTAACCATCTCTGATCTTCCTCCCCAAACCTGCAACTCCAGTCTAATCATGAGACGAGAGCAGACAAATTCCAGGAAAGTGGCATTCCACAATATGCTTGACCAGCACTTCTAAAAACTGTCAAGTTTACCCGAAACAAAGTAAGTCTGAGAACCTTGTCACAGCCAAGATGCACAAAATTGCTATAACAATCCAGGCTTTATTCTTAAGTACTAAATGTTAACATCAGCAGTTATCACCTAGGTCAGATCCCAGACTTTCTCAGTTCACGGGCCCTTAGTGTCTTAGTAATTTTTTTCACAGCACTCCTAGGCCAAAAGAAATACTGAATAATTAGATTTATTAAGTAGTTATGTCCAAATAACAGTAGTAGTCCGCTCAATGTCCAACGGATGTTGCCATTTCCCTCGATGCCCGACAGATGTCTGTCTGCTTCCATCACATCCCTGCAAGTTTGTGGCAGTGCCCTGGGGCACCTCAGTGTGTAGGTTAGGAATTGCCACTCTAGGTATTAAAACTCAGATGGGACATACATGTGGCACAACTAATCACAAGTCAATTATCTGGATAATGTTTAAACTTAATGGTTTCCAAATCATGATAAAGCATGGCATTTGTTAGTTAAATGCGCAATGACAACATTGCTTCCACCTCATTATCTTAGCAGGCCCCTTCACTGTACTGAAGATATTCATCACTGTATTAGTCAGGGTTCTCCAGAGAAACAATAGGAAGATATATATATATATATATATATACACACACACATATATATGTGCAGGGAGAGAGAGAGATTTATTATAAGGAATCGGCTGGTGTGATTACGGAGACTGGCAAGCCCAGATCTGCAGGGTGGGCTGGCAGGCTCAAGACCCAGGAGAGCTGATGGTGATAAAGTCCGAAGCCCAGCAGGTGGAGACCTGGGAGAGATGTTAGTGCAGGTGCAATCCAAAGGCAGTCTGCTAGAGCAATTGCCTCCTGCCTGGGGAGGATGGTCTTTTTGTTCTATGTAGGCCTTCAACTAGTTGGATGAGGCCCACCTACGTTATAGAAGGCATTTATTTAAATGTTAATCTCTTCCAAAAACACCCTCCAAGTAAAATTAACCATCACACTCCCCAGCTATCCTTCACACAGTGGTTCACGTTGCTCACATGTGTTTGAGTTAGGAATGTGCCCATGCTTACACTTACTTTGAGGACAACAACTCATTTTCACCTCTCTTGGGCAACTTTAATTTTTCCTAAGGATCCTCCTTTTTTTAATCATCTTATTTTCAGTCTCTGTCTCGGGAGTCCTCTCTTTTGGAGCATCAGAGTCTGCTCTCTTTCTCCCGTTCCCAGCTTGTTACCGGTTCTCACTTCAGGTATATTCTTGAGCCAAACTGACAATGCTTAGCCCCACCCGGCCCTCACTGGCTCTCTCCCCATGCCTGGAGAGGCACCCTTACTTCTCCCTACAGCTGACCCTCCTTCTTGGTGCCGCCCTTCTTAGGAGCCTTCTGGGTTCTGCCGGCTCGTGGTGATAGCCTCCTCTGCACTCCGCAGGATTCTCAGCTCCCACGCCCTCTAGAACTCGGTCGGAAGGGTTGAGTGTAGCGTGTATCACTGTTTGCCAAGAAGCTCCTTGAGAATGGGCTCCTGCTTTCTGCTGAATCTCCCACAGCACCAGACACTGAGTTCTCAATACCAAGACTGAATGGCTGCCCTGTGCCTCTTTCCTCTGGCTCTGATCTCCATTGGATTCCCTGGGCTTCCACTGAAGACGTGGTGGCAATTCAGGAAATGCAAAGCTTTAAATGGAAATTTGTGGTTTTCCCATGAACTACAGCATGGCTGATACTTTTTCAGAAAGAGATTGTGAGAGAAAAAGCTCCCCAGTTCTCCTTTTCCCTGCTCTAGCCCTGCTCCCCCAGCAGTCCTAAAGCAGCAAGCTCTGGACATCATTTCTTCAGAAGCTCCCAAGACCCTTGGATTTGGCTGGCCTGGAGGTCAGCCAGCCAGAATGTCCACCATCAAAGGACCACTCCAGTACCCAGTTCTCTTTTTCTGTTCACAGCACCCTGATTTCTGTGTGTGGCAATACCTACCCTCACTATCAATGCACATAGTTCTCGATGGCTGGCCCTTTGCTGGCTCCTGGAGTGGGCAGGTGACGCGGGCCTAGACTAGAAGAGTACCACTGTTGGCCACAGTGATTGAGTCGGCAACAGGCCGTGGGTCACAAGAGTTAGACCACAGAATTTTGCTGGAATTATCAGGAACAGGACTCTTTCTTCCTCCTGGGGCTACCAAGCTGGTAGAATGCGAACTGGAAGTACTGGTGGTCATTATGGCCACCACTTGGAAGCCCTTTTTGAGGGTAATGGCTACAAACAAGAAATAGTCCCTGTCAATATCTATTGAGCCCCTATATTCAGCCATGCCTAAAGCCAACCTACCACTCCTGGGATTTTTCTGTCATGCACATCTATAAGTAATGCTTTTTGGCTTTAGACAGTTTGAGTTCAAGAACTCACCTGCAATGGAAAGAGTCCTGACTAACGCAGGGACCCAAAGCCCAGTCCCCAAACCAGGCCTGACTTTCTGGTCCTACTTTCTGTTATCAACCTCAGTTCCTAGTCTTTAGCTCTAATCTGTAGCCAGTCCCTCTGCTGGTGGCACATTCTTACACACCCTCCTTGGTTAAGGAATAGCATCTGTTTTATTATTGGTAGAAAATGGCCTAGAATAGCTTGTAGGACAGAAGGCAGAGCAGGAGCCAGAATCTGGGGCTTCCTGGCTTTGGGAATTCTGAGGCCTGGGAGCTCCTTGGTTTCTCTTTGGGAGGAGATCTCACTTTCTTAGCATCGAAGGGCCTTCCTTCTAACTCAGTTACTTTCTTGACCCAGAAGTTGTAATTTTCTAACAAGGTGTATATTCCTGGAATGTTCTTTCGTCCACAGCTCCTTCCCCAGCTGATGATGCCCACCTGGTACCACGTCCTGCCAGATCCTTTGGTGCAGACCAGAGGTCCCCCACTGTCACCCTGTGGGCAGAGAACACAGTTCAGTAGAAAGTCCCATCCTAAACTGTCCATCTGAGGCACAGCTCAGCTCATTAATGGAAGAGGAATCTTTGATCTCCCCTACTCCAGGCTTCCAAAGGAAATCTTGTCATTGCTGACCAATGCCCACCTTTACCCTGGGTCCAGGGGAGGAGGGTGCTGCTGTCAGGGTGGCTCTGGGAGTTGTGGGTTGTAGAGTTGGTGAGCAGTAGATGGGACAGGACTGAAGAGTGGGGAGGAGGAGGAAGGGCTCAGTGAGAAAATAACTCCATCTGAAGCACAGTACGAGAGGAGCTGGCAGATGGATGTTGCACAGGCTAAGAGAAGAGTGGGGACTAGTTTTGTGGGTCTTATCAAATCAGAAGCTCTGGAAAGTTCTGTAAAGGGAAGGAATGAGAATAGGATGCGAGAAGCATTGTTGGGGTTGTGGATATGAATTGGGTCTCCTTTGATGTTCTCCCAGAGGCGTGAGGGAGAATAGTGTTCCTTTCTAATTCTTTGGTGTGGGTGTTTGCAGGGGAAAGTGAGCTAGACTTTTCTGAATTTGTGGTCCCTCCGGGGTGGAATCATGTGGGTCTATGACTCATCTGATTATTTGTCTAGAAAACATGTATGAAGTCCCTATGGTATACCCACATATATATGGCTTCCTTCCATCTATTTTAATACAGGGAAAATGAGTCTTAAGGAGGATAAGTCCTGCTCAGGGTTACCTGGTAGCCAGGCCAGAGTTGGAATCAGGACTTTCTGATGCCAAAGCCCATGTTCTTTCCACCTTGCCTCTCATCAAAGGAGCTGAGTGGCTACAATGTTTTAATCGGTCTTTCTTCAGTGGAGAGACATCTCCTTTCGCATGATGGTAAATAGGCGACTAGAATGAATGGCATCTTATAATGAACTCTAACAGGGGAGGAGGATGAATGTTTCCTGGACATGATGTGTGAGGCACAGCGTTAGCCCATTGACTTTTCTTCTCTTTAATCCTACCACCTCACATCTCTGGGGGGTAGGCATTTTGATCCCCGTGTTAGAAAATGGAAGGTCAGAAGAGATTCGATCACTCTCATTTAACAAATCTTCACTGAGGAAAGACTAATTGTCAGGCATTTGGGATACAAGACCTTATGGTCCAGTGAGGGAGATAAAAATGTAAGCAAATAGGACGAACTGCATTTGATGGGACAGGAGAAGCACGAAGATCTGGAAGCGGGACAAAGCGGGGAGGATCTGATTCTGTTGTGGGAAGGGTCAGTCAAGAGAGACTTCAAAGCATTGAGTTTGAAGGATAAAGAGGAATTTGACAGGAAGGGTGTATGTGGAGGATCGATTGAGTGGAGTCAGACAGGAGGTAGAGGGGACTAGTTAAGAGGAGGGGAAAATGATGAGGATCTGAACCAGGGCACGAGAAGGTCGGAATGGAGGGAGATGGATTGAAACTGACATGATCTGGTGACTGGTGACATTGCACAGGACGGTGAGGTCTAGTTCCAAGGTTACGGGATGTGGTTAACAGAAATAAAGTGCAGGGGAGATAATGAGTAAATTGTGTTCACGTGGAGTGTGGGTTGACCGTGGAACATATCACCAAGCAGAGGGATATTTGGGGCAGAATTAACAGAGAGATCAGAGCTCAAAGACACCAAGGAAGTGTGGGCCAAAACCAAAATTACCCTTTCCAGTACAAAACATTGCCTCTACCACTTTGTTTTTTGTGGGGATGTGCTTTTCTGTGCTATTTCTGTTTCAAAGTCATCAGGCAAGAACTAAATCAACAGGATTTCCACCCAAACAGCTCCTTCCATAAATGTTGTTTTTATAATTTTCTTCATTTTCTGCAGGCATGAATGTTACAAAAGTTTTATAAATATGTTGCCTGGCTTCTTTGTTATTTCTTTACATAACAGGGGGAGAAAAGTCCTTGGGCAAGTAACTTCTCTAAGCCTCAGTTTGTGTGTTATTAAAATGGAGATAATGCCAACTGCTTTCCAAGATCATTGGCAGATAAATTTTTAAAAATCTAGAAATCGCTCGGCTCAGGGTAAATGCTATGTAATAAGTGCTCCAGAAATGTATTAGTATTATTATTTTACCCTTGTGTATTACAAACATTACTTGTATATTTAGGAAACAGAGGATCCCTTCAGGACTGCTGGGACCCAAGAGGGACACCTGTAAATACAGGTCATTTTCTTAGAAAGAAATCAAGGATTACCTCAAAGGAGGGTGTGGCCTCACTCAGCAAGGACCCGGGACTCATAACAGCCCACCTAAGGGGGACTTTCTTCCAAGGACTAAAGCTGGTAGCCAGGGACCTGACTGGTTAGAAACATACTGACCACAAGAGCCGCCCGTGCTCACCGTGTGAGATAATCACACACACGATCCTCCTGTCCATTTGGGGTCGAAGCAGATGACCTGGCTTCCAGCCTGGCCCCACCACTACCTGGACTTTGGGCAAATCCCTCCCATTCTCAATCCCTGTTTTCTTATCCGTTAAACAAGGAGAGGGAGACCGGCCCAGCCCATCTTCCAGAGCAGTGGAGAGAGTGAAATTACTGAATATGTGTGAAAGAGCTACGAAGCTATTTTACTGCTTTGGATCCATTCCGATAGTGAAGGGAATGATTGATGATTAAAATCACCTTGTTTTCTCATCTGTAAAACAGAGTTTTGATTAAATATTTTTATACATTCTTTTCAGCTCTAAAAGTCTGAGATTCTAAAAGTCAAAGATCCTATGGAATGAAATAAGACTTCTGCATACGTATCGTGGGTGCTGTGCTCGAGATAGCGCCCTGGGAAGCAGCCCAGGACAGTGAAAATACTCTCGATGATACCGTCGTGATGGACACGTCAATATACATTTGTCTAAACTCGTGGAATGCACAACCAAGAATGAAGCCTAAGGTAAACTGTGGGCTTAGGGTGGTTCTGCTGTGTCAACGCGAGTCCATAGATTGTAACAAATGTACCACTCTGGTGGGGGATGTTGCTAATGGGAGAGGCTATGCATGTGTGGGAACAGGGGGTATATGGGAAATTTCTTCCTTCCTCTCAATTTTGCTGTGAACCTAAAACTGCCATAAAAAACAATAGTAAAGTCTATAAGAACAAGTAGCTCAGGTCTTAATCCAGGTCAGCTTGACAGCCTGGTGACCATACTGCCCAACAGCCAAGCTGGCTGCCAGTTCTCGCCCCCTCCCCTTGCAGACTCTCAGCCTCCTTCGGACCTCTCTCAGATGTCCCTTCTGCTACAGCTGCTTTCCCGACAGAGAGTTGCTGGCTTCCTTGGAAGCTTCATCTATCTGACAGACATTTGTTGAGCATGTTTTATGCGCCAAGCACTGGGCGAGGCGCTGGGAATTCACACACGAATAAGACAACATTTCTGCTGGCGCTGAAGAGACACATAAGAACACAGACAGTGCAAGTCATTGTGATGACTCTTCCTCCAGAAGGTTGCTAATCCTTCAAAAAAGTATTGCATTACTAGCTGGGGATATGTGATTTTATATTTTGTTTGACTGTGCCACTTAAAAATTATTTTTTTAAGTTGAACTTTATATGTATATGTATATACATGTGTGTGTATATATATAGTATAACCTTAGTCAGGGGATTACAAAGAAAAAAAGTGCTGGGAAAAGTAAACCAAAAAATCCAACTGTTTTTAATGTTAGCATTTAATTTTAATTTGTTTTTTAAGCATAGCATAATCTTATCACCATTATTTTGAACATGTTTAAATGTTTTCATTATAAAATTATAATTTCCCTTAATTATATGATTATATGGTTTTTTAAAGTTTGTTAAGTTTATGGGGCTGACCATGTGGCTGATGGGTTAAGTCCGTGTGCTCTGCTTTGGCTGCCTGGGGTTGGTCAGTTCGGATCCTGGGCACAGACCTACCATCGCTCATCAAGCCACGCTGAGGCAGTGTCCCACAGAGAGAAGCTAGAAGAACCTACAACTATGAACTGGGGGGCTTTGGGGAGGAAAAAAACAGAGGAAGAGTGGCAACAGATGTTAGCTCAAGGCCAATCTTCCTCACTAGAAAAAAAAAAAGTTTGCTAAGTTTAAAAGCATGATTTTATTTTCAAGGGCAATTATTTCTAAGCTCTAAGGGACTTTCTGCTTAGTTTATATGTTTTTAAGTGATGATAATGTTGTATAACTTCAGAAAAATTTCCTTGACTGGATCACTGTCAGCTTATTGTTAACAATAGAAAGCTTTCTAAACAGAGAGCAAAGCTTTCACTTCCCAATTTTAAAAAAGGCTTAAAATGATAACAGCGCATTTATTTATAGCACTTGAGCAATAGATGATTCGTTTTAGAGGCTTTCATTGAAGGACATTTTGATAGGGGAGGGAGTGAGGCAAAACTCCTAGACTCCAGATGGTGGATCCAGCCACTGAAGCAAAGGGCACAGAAAATGTCATCAAAGACGACGCTTGATTTGCCACAGTTGGCTTTGGCCTTGTGAATATGGGATGATGATGCATCAGAGACTGAAAGGAGAGGGGCAGTGTCTGTGTCTACTCCATCTTAATGTTTTAAATTGTCCAGAACGTGAAGAAAACACAAGGTTCATGTGACATTGATTTTGTCTCTCTTTCTGGTCCTCACAGTATTCAGTACACTGGGACGCCTGCTAAACCTGGTGCCATTACTGCTGGAGTCCACTCTTTCTTACCTCTGAGCCCCTTCTCCATTCTCCTCTCTCTTGATGCCCCCAGCCCCTATCCTGGCGACTCCCTCTCAAACTCTATCTCGTAGTCTAGCAGGGAAATCTACACCCTCCTGACATTAAATGGTAATACATAATTCTGTAGATAAATACTTTCCCCTTCCATGAGGCAGCCTTTTCACCACTCTACAGAATCTTTAACATCTGAATTTATAGTTTTACACCAATGACCAGATCCACTGCCCAGCCAACGAGTACAACTAAGTGGGCGCATCCAGATGACGCCTCCAATATGAAGAGAGAAGCTTTGAGCTGTAAAGATAAATCCCATCATTCACCCTTAGAGCCAGAGAAAGCTAATTTCTGATGGGTTTTTTTCCTATTTTTTCTAGCAACAATCAAAAAATGTTGTTCTTTCTTAATTTTTGTGTTCATTTTATTAAAGAGAAGATAAGATACCTGACTTTGGTTCAATGAAACCCACATGTATCATTCAATACATTATAGTTGTTTACCCAATTGCCTGCTCAGGAGACTGTGGGCTCCTTTCAGTGAGAAACCATCCTCGTTCGTGGTTGCATCCACAGGGCTTAGTCTGCTCAACAAAGGTTGCTAAATTAATTGATTAAAATGACTCTCTGTATAAATCTCAAATCCTCCTTGGCTTTTTGTTTTTTAGTAAGTCCCAGAAATGAAAAAAATCTTGGAGCCCTGTTTGTCTGGTGTGCCTGGAGAAGACTAGAAATATTTAGGCAGGGTTGCGGGACACTGGCTTCCAGGCATGCACTGATATCCCAAGGATCTGACAATGAGTACTCCCCAATCCATGTCCCCATTCCCATGGCCGAGCCCTGATTCCCACACATTTTCCAGACTCCTATTGCCTATTCCCAGTGGAGAGACGATACCCTTGCTTTGGCAGCCTTGAGGAGATGGGGGCCTATGGGGTGAGGGAGGGGATATCCCCTAGTTACCTGGCAGGCATCGTAGTTTTCAGTCTTGTATCCGGCGCACAGCATATTTCTGGTAAGTTTTGGAAATTCCTTTACACATTCTTCCCAGTGCACGATGATCATTGGTACTTTCATCAGATCAGTAGTCATAGTGTTTTTGTCATCTGGCCCACAGAGAAAGCACATTAGAAAATTCACTGGACAGTAGTCCCAGGCCAATAATACAACTGACTGTGCCCTAGAGCATCCCGCACGTCCCGGCGTCCCACCAGCCACCCATCCACACCGACCTTCACAGCCTCACGGCCTCTAACTCTCCACTTCCTTCCGGTAATCCCACAAACTTCACTCACTCCACTGCTCCAGGCTCTTCCAAACAATTCCCCACCTCCTTGAACTATCCCTCTCATTCAAAATCATATTCCTACTTCCAAGAAGACTTCTGGCTTGACTCCAGCCAGCCCCACAGACCTGACTTCTTGGAATTGGCTATTGATCTTTTCTCAGCATCCTCCTGCCTCTTCAGCATATTTGCCTGTCACTGCCTTGTATTCTGTGAGTGTGGCCCTTTCCTAGCACAGGGCTGCTGAAAGTGGGTTTGCCTTCCCGGTGGAGAGGGCTTCAGGTCCTCCAGGCAAGGGCAGGTTGGCTGAGAGTTTTTACGGGGGATTTGTCAAGACCCTCTCTGGATGCCAGCTTCCAGGAGTTTGTCTGGACGTCTCTCTGTCCCATTAACTCTGACCACACAGAAATTTCAAAATTCTTCCCCTTATTGAGTATTTTTAATCATGTGGGCAATTTCTGCCTCCTCCTCACTTCTAACTTTCGAGTGGTGCCTGGAGCTGGGAATCAATGAGACACTAGTCGCCCTCTAGTCACTAAAGCCCTGAAATACCTCCCATCTTCCAGACCCCAGTTCGTAGCAAAGCACCCCTGCGGACCTGGAGTCGTATTCAGGCCTGAGTCAGTGCTGTGCTGCTCCCACCCCTCCTCTGCCTGTTTGCTCTTGGTTTGTCTGAGTTTTCTTTGGGGACAGTCCAGGAGGGCTTTCATAATCCCTTTCTGCCCTGGTACAGTTCCTCCTGTTTTGGCCAAGTAACAACAGGTAACAACAGATTCATTTCCAAGAGTGGCTGGGCAACACTCCAGGACCATGAAGTCGAGGGCAGGGCAGGCATCTTGAATGCCTGTAGGAATCAGGTGGGAAACATCCATGTGTGAATCGAGGGAGGTGTGAGAGGATAAGGAGTAGAGGGGCCCCTGGCAAACTGAAGAGATTATCTTCAACTAAACAAGCAAACAAGACTGCTCTGTGCTGGCTGGATAGGACACAGCCTGGCAGCCGGCATCTCAGCTTGGGGCCTCGAGGACATCCTTCTTTGGCACTGGGCCTCTCTGAGCCTCTGGTGTGCAGGGATTTGCTCCAATGCAAGTTCTTTTCTCCTCCCTCCTTCTCTCAGCCCTCTCTCCTTGTCACCCTGCTCCCCTTGCCTTTAGATTTAGTGACCCATCCTCAGATGCCCATGATGTGGCTCTTCCCGCAGCAATTCTCAGGAGATGCTGAGCAGTCACATACCACTTTGGGTCTGTCCCCATCCTGCCACCCAACATTCACGCCACGAGGAGAGGTTGGAATTTGTGGGCATGCAGATGGGTTCTTTCAGCTCGCTGAACGTGATGGGCGAGTCCAACAGCAACAAGGCAATATCGTTGTCCATGTTGATTCTTGTAAAGTTCTTGTGAAGAATTATGCTGGTGACCGCCTTCATTTCCAGGGATGGGCTGTTTAAGCTGTTGGTTCCCAACACAATACTCAGGTCTGTTGGACTGGTGGCACAGAACCAGAGACAGGGAAGTGGGAGGAGAAGGAAAGTCACACAGTCACAGAATTTGCTGTGCCCAAAAACCCTAAATCCCATTCGGTTCTAGGGGACTTTAGGACTTATCCTACTCAGGCTGTTGCTCAGAAGATGTGAGAATTTGAAAAAGGTAGAGAAGGAGGGAGAAACAGCCAATGTGGCAGACCCCAGCCACACTGCTGCTCCAGCAACGTCCCAGAGACGTGAGTGCGGTACTCCCGCCTAACCATGCGGAGGCAGAACTTGGCTTCGGGCACTCCAAAGAACCCACAAAAGACAACTTGCCACAGGTGAAACTAGCCCTCAGATAGGTAGGGTATTATTACATCAACTTGTCTACCAGCAACTTAGAGACCCAGGAACAGAATTTAATCTAGACTTGCCACTGATTAAGCAGAAAGAATCTTTGGTGATAATTCAGGGATTTCCTCCAGGCAGAATGGCCAGGAACTTTCCAATAGCCAATCCTGAAGCAGCCCATGGGAGTAGATGCAGCAAGCTTCCTTGGTTACGCCATGATGCAACTTTCCCCAGGTTTTTGATTAACCCTTTAAAGGCAGTCTTTCAGTGTGTCTTCAGACTTTCTCGAGGTGGTGTAGCGGGTGTGGCAGGAAGCACAAGCACTGAAGCCAGGATTTAAATCCTTATTCTGTCTACTAGGTGTGTACCTTGGGTGAGTCACCCAACCTTAATGGACCTCAGTTTCCTTGTGTATAAAATAGGGTTTCTCATTCTATCTGCCTCAGAGGGTTGTTGTAAGATTGAGTTAAAAAGGGGTTATTCATTCTACCTGCCTCGGGGTTGTTGTATGATTAAATAAATCAATGAAGGTAGTTCCTTAGCAGGTCACTGGCACATGATTAATAATCAGTAAATGCCAGATTTTTCTACCAATCTCCCGGAGTGCAGAGAAAACTCCACAAGGAGCAGGAGAGTGAAGCGTCACATGGCCCAGGAACCCAGACTTCCAGAATGAGGAGAATTTCCTCCTAGAAGGGCATGAATGTCCTTGGAGAGGTGGACGGACCTAGCCCTTTGGTTCCACCAAGCCGTAGACGTTCTCGGAGAGGACACCATGTGACCTCAGGGCAGTCACATTTACTGGCCCTGGGTGACAACAAGGAGGGCACAGCAGAGCACCAGGCTCAAGTTCGCTGGCTCCTCATCCACAGGGTTGGGGGGGATGGGTGGTAGTCATTCACGCCTGACTCAGGGCTGACCAGTGCTAGGATTGCCCTCATCAATCAGCTCTAGCTGAGCGTGGGGAGCCCCGGGAGTGGACACTGTCAGAAGCAACAGGGACGGGCTCTTGATACTTACATCAGCTCCTCAGAAGATAAGCAGTGAGCTGCAGTGAGAATCCACCACTCGTTGATGATCGTGCCGCCACAGAAATGGGTATTTCTTGCCTGAATACTCACCAGCCATGGAAACTCACCCACCTGAGCCTCCGTCCCCTCTATGATTCTGGAATACTGAGCTCCTCGCTCAAAACTGGGTCTTTCGCCACATTCTGGTGGAATGGAAGAGAAAGAAGGGGAAAAGATGCAACACTTAGTCAATATCCATAGGAGGCTGATAAGAAGCCATCATTATACCCATTCTAGAGATGAGGAAACTGAGGCTGGCCCAGTGAAGCACCCTTAGGAACACAAGCAAGGCAAAAGATATGCTATTCTTTTTGCATAGAGCCTGGGATGTGGGTCAGAAGGGTTGGCTCTGTCCGCCCTCCAGCATTGTGATCTCAAGCAAGTCACTTTACTGAGCTTGTTTCTGCTCATCCAAGAGAAATCAGAGGAAAATACTGGTCCAGAGCCAATCCCAGAGTGGTAGTCCAAATGATGATCCTGCAAAAGATGTGCGTGGCCTACAAGACCACACCCTGGAACTTGTGCATGTTACAAGGGAAAGGGGACTTTGGAGAAGAAATTAAGGTTGCTAATCAGCTGACCTTAAAATGGGGAGATTATCCTGGATAATCGTAGTGGGCCCAATGTAATCATAAGGGTCCTTAACAGTGGTAGAGGGAGGCAGAAGAAGAGAGAAAGGCACCAAGATGCAAAGCTGCTGGCTTTGAAGATGGAGGAAGGGGCCACAAGCCAAGGAATCTGGATGACCTCTAGAAGCTGGAAAAGGAAAGGCAAAAGGATCTCCCCAAGAGCCACCGATAGGGATGCAGTCTTGCTGACACCTTGATCTCAGCCCAGTGAGACCTGAGCTGGATTTCTATCCCACAGAGCTGTAAGATGAGAGATTTGTGTTGCTTGTGGCTCTAAGTTATGGCTGTCACAGCAGCTGCAGGAAACCAACACACGTGGGAAACCAGAAGGGAGGCACAGAAAGGGCTTGACCTACTGGAAGCCCTGAGCTGTTCTAGGTTAGAACATTTTCTACCAGGCAGAGCAGCGCCCTTTCCTGGGAGGCCGAGAGCAAAGGCTGCAGCTGCCTGTGCCGAGAGGAGAAATCGCCTTCTGGACGGAGTCCTGGTCCAGCTCCTTGGCCCCCGGAGGAGGAGATGCTCCATAATATCTGCTGACTTGAACGTCCGTCTTGTGTTCTGGAACAAGGAATGGGTCTGACTCTAAAGAGCCTAAGACCCCCTCTTGTCTCTTCCTTGCTGCTACTTTTCCAACTATCTCTCAACAGGGGTTTTAGGGTTTTTGTAGCTTGGGCTGGAGTGACCCAGTGGTGGTCATTTTTGGTTTAAAAGAAAAAACTAGACGGGTTGGCCCAGTGGCACAGTGGTTAAGTTCGTGCATTCCGCTTCAGTGGCCCAGGGCTCACTGGTTTGGATCCCAGGCATGAACCTATGCACTGCTCATCAAGCCATGCTGAGGCAGGCGTCCCACATATAAAGTAGACGAAGAAGGGCACGGATGACAGCTCAGGGCCAATCTTCCTCAAAAAAAAAAAAAAAAACAAAAAACACTGGAGTGAAAATTTAGCAATATGCATCAAGAGCCTTCACCTGTCAGTAGTATGAATGGCTCTTTTCAGGACTTTTGGATCTGCACTTCCTCTTTTATTCACCAAACACACATATAGTGCTATGTGTCAGGTACCATTACAAGCAGTTTGTGAAGACAAATTCACTTAATTTTCAGAGGTAGTGTTATGAGGAGGTAGTATTATTATCATCCTCATTTTATAGTTGGGACAGCTGAGGTGCAGAGAGGTTAAGTAATTTGCCCAACGTCACACAGCTGGTCATGGCCAGACCAAGACTGATCTGGCTTCAGGGGTGATGTTCTTACCACTACTCAGTGCTGCCCTCCGTCTGGAATATTCTCTCAGGTAGTTGCACGGCTCACCCCCTTGCTTTGTTCAGGCCTCTGTTCAAGATTCACTTCTTCAGAGAGGTCTTCACAGCCCCCGCCGTCCTGGTCACTCTACCTCCTTATGCTCTCTACCTGCATGGTGTTTCTTCACCACTTCATGGTCACGTGGAGTCGCACAGTATTCCTCCCTTTCTGCCTGACTCTGACATCAGAGTGTAAGCTCCATCTGGGGAAGGAGACGTGTCTGTCTTGTTGACACTGGGTCCCAGGCCTGGAGCCTTGGCATCATACCTGGCACAGAGGTGACGCTCAACAACGAAGAGCGGTGCTCTGATTCAGTGCTTCCACCTGTAGGAAGTCATCCTACAGGAAAATCCGGAGTGCAGCGAGTATTTTGTCTACAGATGGTCACTGCAGGGGTCTTTATACCAGTAGCCAATGGGAGACAACTTCAATATTGATTAAGTAAAGTAAGGCACATCTATTCAGCCACAAAAATTACGTTTATGGGGAGCTTTCCATGATGTGAGCCAAATGCTTATAACATAAGGTTGAGGGGGAGAGTCAGGATAAAAAATCCCATAAAAATTGTGATTTCAATGATGTTAAAAAGTCACACTTATGAGTGTCGGAGGAAATTGTCAAAATACTAAGAGTGATTATGAGCTTGAAGCCTGGTCGAGTGACCCATGACTGTTATGGGTGCCAATTGTGTGGACTCTCTGAGATGCAGAATACGGCATTTGCCACGAGCAAGGCTCTGGGGTCCCACAGTCTGAATCCTGGCTTACTCACCGTATGATTTGGGGAAAACCACTTCTCCCTCCTTATCCTCCCTTTCTTCCTTCCTGAAATGGACATAAGCTAATACTACCCTATAAAACAGATTTACAGATTAAATGAGATAATGGGTGTTGAAGTGCCACACACTGCTTGGCACAGAGTAAATCTGCAAGTCACTTTAGCTGTCAGAGTTTCTCATATCGTCTTGCACCAAAGGCCCCATGGGGCCGGCCTCCAGGCCTCAGGCTCCGTTTCCTTGGTCCTGAGAACAACCCACATCACCAGCATGGACTCCTGTGGACTTGTAGGTAAATGCTAGAGTGCAAAGGCCCTGAGCAGGACGCAGGCAATGTCATCAGATGGGTGAGGAATGATCTGAGGCTTCAGGGGCAATCGGACACACTGGCGAACGGGCAAGTACTGATGATTCTTTCCCAGGACCACGCACCACCCGCCTTTCACACGCAGTGTGGCCAACCCCATGCCTGAGGAGCAGGCCAGAGAACAGGCTGTGCTCTTTTCACGTGGCAGTGTGCAAGGAGGGAAATGTGTGCACTGGAGTCAGAGGGGACAAATCCAGGCTCTACTATTTCCCTGCTGTGTGACTCAGACAAATCTTCAACCTCCGTAAGGCTGAGTTCTTCACCGGTGTGTAGGGCTGAGAGCGGAGTGCCCACGTCGCGATATGAGCATTAAACCTGGGAAAGGACTTGACCCATAACAGCTGCTAAGTAACCCAGCACCCTTCCGACCTCAGCCACCCCCTTGGAGAGAGAACCACCACCAGGGAGCTGTGGGGAGCTGCTGCTGAGAAGGGAAGGCCCGGCGCCCCCCTTCCCACTCTGAACCGAGGACTGATGCTCAGCTCATGGGGGCACGTGCTGCTGGGCACTCCCTTATTCATTCAGGGATAAAGACTCGGATTTCAAAACTGAAACTGAAGGTCAGACAGGTTGGATGTTGGGCTGGGGAAGAGAGGAGAAGAAAGGGACGTGGTTTTGAAGCAGGGCATGTGGGAAGACATGAAGCTACTGCTCGGCACTCTTGGGAGCCGGCCTCTCTGCGGCCAGTTAGCTGAGCCGTGAGCTCGCTCACCAGCTCTCTCCCCTTGGCCCTCGTGCTCACCACTGACTGGGTGAAAGGGACGTGAGCAGAGCTGTTGTCACGCCCAGCCCCGCCGGGGAGAGCTGCTCTGGCCACCGGGAGAGGAGTCCACATACCGCCACGTGCACCCTTGGCTTGGGACGTGAGCAGCAAAACTGAGAACAGGAGCATGACCCTTGGCTTTGTTGTTGGCCTAGGAGGTGACGGAGTTCAAGGCCAAGGGGAATGACGCTGGCAGAGCCTCCACTCTCAGAGCCAGGCCCGGCCAGCGATGTCACAATGGGCTGTGAGTGGAGAACCCAGACTGAGGTCATGCAGCCTTCCCTTCTCGCTGCTTTGATTCTCAGACGGCTGCACCAAGGGACGTCATCCTCCAAGCCCTCCGTCAGAGCTTCCCTTCTCGCCGACCTGGGCACGACCTGCCCCTCACTGAGTCCCAGGTGGGCACCTGGCTTCTGGCCCCTGTCACATCCAGCCTTTTTCCAGGCTCAAATGCCTTGTCTTCCACAGAGCCTGTCATGTCAGGGGTCCTCTGTGAATGCATGCATCAGGCCTGAATGAGGGGCTGCTGGGCTGGGCCCTTGAGAGTGCGGAGGAGCTGCAGGGGCCCTCTCCCAGCACTGACGCCCTGCGCGGGACAGCTGCCCTCGTGGTTCCCTACTCAGGCCTCTGACCTGGGGCCGCCGGATTGACTTCACAAGCTGGGTTCAGAGGCCCTGGAGCCCCCTCATGCCCAGCCCAGCAGGTGACAGTCCCTGCTCCCACCACTTTCTGGTTTTATTCTCCATGGCTCCCAAATCTCCAGATAGGCCTCTGGCCATTTCTAAAGACGAAAAGATCAGACTCAGAGATGGAAACACCTGGCCCAGGGCTTCCCCTTATGTCAGCGACTCAGTCACAGGATCTGGATCACACACAGGACCATAACATCTTTTATTTACACTTCCGGTGCACAGACCGGAGCAGACTCTGGCTGAGCATCCTCAGTACTGCCCTCCTGGCCGCTGGCCAGGCCCAATGGTTGGAAGAGAATCATGCGCTAATTTCACGTCCCAAAGTGACTGCAGGTCGTTTTCCACTCTGCCGTGTCTACTCTGCCCACGTTGCTCCCTCAGTTATCTCATCTGCAGAAAAGGGATGATCATGCTTATGAGTAAAACTGCTGTGAAGCTCAAAATGACTTGGGTGGTGGCCCCTCTTTGCTACACCAGGAGTGTGGCTCTGGCTACTTTCTGAGAAGAAATTCCAGGACATGTGACTTACTCTTTCTCTGTCCCATGGCCCCCTGAAGGTGGCTGCTCCTTAGTGCCCAGGTGTCCACTCAGGGTTGGGCCGAGGCCTGTTGCGTGGCCATGGGATGATGGTGCTGTCCCCACCTGTTTTGAAGAACACTTCACCTGCCTCCTCAAACAGGATATCCTGGCCCTGACGAAGAGCTAAGCCTTTCTTTACTGGCACATCAGTCACCCGGCCCGGGTCTGACCACCAGGAAGCCCGGGCTTTCCCTCTGCCCTTCCTTTGGACTCAGTACTCTCATTCTCCCAGCTTTCCTCCCTGCAGGATGCCGTGGCTTCCTTCTTTGCTCAGGATCTGGGGATGGGGATGTGGAGGCGAGAGGAGCCTCAGTCCTGGGTCTGACTGGGAGGGTGGAGGACAACAGTTAACCTCGCTGATGGGGAGGCAAGGGTGACGGGCACATCCACTTAAACCGCTGCTCATTTTCTACGAAAGTATCTGGACAAAATCACAGCTCACCTCTAGGATGATCCATTTCCTTCTGGGTCTATATCCCCCTTATTCACATGACTTCGACCCTATTTCTTATGAAATACTCATTTGCTGCCCAGCATTTTTTTGCCAAGCTTCTTCAAAATAATAATGGATTGCACCATGTCTGAACTGTTAGAGGGATGGACCATGGGGACAAAGCCACCGTGCACAGCCACAATTCCAGAGGGCGCCATTCCTATAGACTGCACTGGGAATGGTGCCCCATAGACCTGGGCAAACATGGGGGCCCGAGTGGAGAGAAACTTCAGTGCTCTGCAAGGAACCTGTAGAAATCCAAAGAGGAAAGAAGGCACATGATGACATAGGCAGCCAAGGACCACTACCTGGCTGATGCTCCAGAGACCCCCAGGGTAGCATTGTCGTGGTGACCTTCTTTACCACAGTCCTGGCCAGCAGACCTCTAACTTTGATGTGCAGCCTGGGGGGCTTGTTTGGTGCAGATTAAGTTTGCCAGATTTAGCAAATAAAAATGCAGTATGCCCACTTAATTTTTAATTTCAAATAAAGAACAAATATCTTTAGTATATGTGTATTCCATGCAATGTTTGGGGCATCCTTATTTTAAAAAATATTCATCGTTCATTTGAAATTCAAACGTTTCTCACATCCTGTATTTTGTCAGGCAACGCTGGTGTTGATTTCCAGGCTCGCCTTCAGGTGCTGGTCCAGCCAATGGGGCAGCGGAAGGAGCCGGGTCTAAGCACTTTCACAGCTGCTTCCAGATGAGTTCAGTGCTGATCCTTCTGGACCACTTTGAGAAATATCAGTCCGGCCCAGTGTAGAGAGCTTCCTGGGATTCCCAGGAACCTGGGGACTGGAGTCTGACCAACCCGGGAAATCTGGAGGGCGGGAGAATGACTGGCCAATCGCTTAGGTTTGGGGAAGGGTGCTGCTGAGGAGGGACTGCCCTGAACCCCCAGAGCTTGTGCAGTGCCGGCTACACAGGAGAGAGCTACTCGAGGGTGTCTGAGGAGCCACCCGTGGTGCTTTCTGGAGGGCGCAAGGAGACTTCAGAAGAAAAAGGCTGGGGATGTGCCACCAGGACTGGGGACTACTAGCAGGGAGCCACAGAAGAGCCCATGAAAACGCCACCCTAAGGATCAACTGGAAATGTCTCCTAGGCCCAGAGGACGGGAAGCTGATGTTCGGGCTGGCTTACCTTTCCCTGTGCCTTCCCCCAACTTTAGTCACTAGCAGGAGCAAAACAGCAGCTCAGGCTGGGCGGAGGTGAGCAGAGCCAGAGGTGAGAGAAGGCTTGTGCCCCTGAGGGACCAAGGCTGGGGAGGGAGATTGACTCTGAGGCAGATTCAGACTGGAGTGTGACAAGGGTTTGGATATTCTATACCTAAACTGAAACTGGTTTGGGACTCAAGTGACTATAGGACTATTATCCAAGCATAATGAGAGGGTGCACCTGGAGCTTTTATATCTAGGCAGGGCAAATCATCCCCACTCAATGGAGTTTAAAAAGATGGTGGGAGATAAGAATAAAGCCGTGGTTTGATCACAATCCACGTGTTGCACTCGTCAAGCATCTCAGTCACATTACCCATTGCATTTCTCGGTGCCTTGATGGCTGGCGGGAAAGGTCTGGCTGGAACTTCATGATTTCTCCATTTACAGAATTTTGCTGAACAGTGACTGTGGAAAACTTACTAAACTGTACAAGCCGAGCAAGTCACCTAACTCAGAGGGACAGATGGCTGGTACAACTGCCATGCTCTACCCACTCCCCCACCACCCCCCCACCAGCTGTCAGGACAGATGTGGCCAAGCGATCACAACTCCTCCCTGCTGAGCCCAGAACTGGCCCCAGAATCTCTTCCAACGTGGCCGTTTAGGCGGTTGTCACCAGGTGATCAGATGAAATGCCTTGTCATCACTGGACTCTGACCTCACAGCTGCCTGAGCCTCACCAACATCCAGTAAGGACAATGGTCAGAGATTTGTGGGGATGCATCTGATCTCCTCTGATGTTCATGCAGGGACTTGCTGCTCCTAAAATTTGTCGCTCTATCTACATTGTGCTGCGTTACTTAGGAGGCGGTCCGAGTGCTGTACTAGAGAATGAGTTCTGGAGTCGGACACACTGAGCTTCAAACCCTGCTCTTGCCACTTCCATAAAGGGCCTCGGGCCGGTTATTTAGCCTCTCAGAGTTTCACTTAAGTCTACATGGGGGATAATAATAGCACCTGCCTATTAGGGTCGGATCCGCTGTGGTCACAGTGTGTCTTAGCTCTGGCTGCTATAACAAATACAATAGACTGGGCAGCTTAAACAACAGACATTTATTTCTCAGTGTTCTGGAAGTTGGAAATTCAAAATCAGGGTGGCAGCATGGTTGGGTTCTTGGTGAGGGCTCTCCTCCTGGTTTGCAGATAACAGCCTTCTCACTGGGCCCTCACATGGTGGGGAGAGAGATCACCTCTCCATGTCTCTTCTTATAGGGGCACTAATCCCATCCATGAGGGCTCCACGCTCAAGACCTAATTACCTCTAAAAGGGCCCCAATTCCAAATACCATCACTTTGGGGTTTAGGCTTCAGCATATGAGTTTTGTGAGGGACACAAACGTGCAGCCCGTAACACAGTGACTACCACACAGTGGCGTGTCCATAGCATGCTTGTTCTGGAGCCCAGTTTACAAGTTTCATCACCAAGTTCGCATTTCCAGTCAGTGACGGATCCCAATCATAGACTTGTCTCAGGTGTACAGGATCTCCGAGGTGGTCATCATGTCTAACCCTCCTGGATTCTGAGTGAGGCCCTGGGGTGTGGGAAGGATGGGTGCTGATTTGTCTCTGATGGCTTCCTGTGTGCCACGGTTTTGCATTTGCTGTCACATTTGACCTGCAAAACACCCCTGTGAACTAGACTA
The DNA here is from genome assembly GCF_037783145.1 of Equus przewalskii. Taxonomy (NCBI): domain Eukaryota; kingdom Metazoa; phylum Chordata; class Mammalia; order Perissodactyla; family Equidae; genus Equus; species Equus przewalskii. The sequence continues at coordinate 58,911,514 of NC_091832.1, read as the reverse complement.
AGTTAGCCCCTTTCCTCAGTTCACGGAGAAGGAAAGAGCCTAGGATGAGTTAAAGAACCAGATCAAAATCACAGGTTACTGAGTGTGAGGGCTAATTTTATGTGTCAACTTGACTGCATCATGGGATGCCCAGATATCTGGTTAAACGTTACTTCTGGGTGTGTCTGTGAAGGTGTCTTCGGAAGAGAGTAGTATTTGAATTTGTAGACTGAGTAAAGCAGATGGCCCTCACCAATGTGGGTGGACATCATTCAGCCAGTTGAAGGCCTGAATAGAACAAAAGGGTGGAGGAAGGGAGAATTTGCTCTTTGCCTAATTGAGCTGGGACATCGGTCTTTTTTTGCCCTCAGATTGGGGCTTACACCATCAGCTCTCTGGTTCTCAGGCCTTAGGACCTGGACTAGAACTTACATCACTGGTTCTCTTGTTTCTTAGGCATTCAGACTCAAACTGGAAGTACACCACTGGCTTTCTGGTCTCTGGCCTGCAAACTAAGCTCCTGGCTTTCTTGGGTCTCTGGTGTATAGATGGTAGATCAGAAGACTTCTCAGCCTCCATAATTGCATGAGCCAATTCCTTGTAATAAATCAAATATATACATTATACAGGTGACAATATCCTTTGGTTCTGTTTCCCTGAAGAATCCTGACTAATACTCATGCCAGGATTCAAACCCAGGTCTGCACACCTCCAAAGGCCATACTGCTCCACGTTTTGCTTTTAGACGTATAATCTTATCTAATTCTCACTTTATTTTGGCTCATCCTCTCAAAAAACCCATGAGGAGGGGCCGGCTCCATGGCCGAGTGGTTAAGTTCACACGCTCCGCTGCGGCGGCCCAGGGTTTGGATCCTGGGCGCAGACATGGCACCGCTCGTCAGGCCACGTTGAGTGTCATCCCACATCCCACAACTAGAAGGATGTGCAACTAAGATATACAACTGTGTACGGGGTGGAGGGTGTTGGGGAGATAAAGCAGAAAAAAAAACCCATGAGGAGAGAGGAAACTCATAAACTTTAAATGACTTGCTCAAGATAATACATCCTATCAGGGGTGGAGCCAGGACTGGAACACCTCATGGATGTTCACAGGTCAGCCTTTAACTTCGGTAGGAGGTCAGCATTTTCTTCTCAGGGTGTTCATTCAACCTTTCATTCATTCCAACTATTTATAAAATGCCTAATATGTACCAGGCACTGCTCTAAGAACTGAGGATATAAGAGTAAATGAAAAAGAAAAGCCCTTGCCCTCACAGAGGTTACAGTCTAGTGGAAGAGATAGAAAATAAATAAACCCTGAAGCTACACTTGCTGTCTTGTGATTAAAACCCTCTCTCTGCTGCAATCTCATTGTCTCTGTGTTTGGCTTTCTGGGCGGCGGCCAAAAACTAACCTGGCGTGGTAAGAGAACCTTGAAGATAACTAGGGAATCTTGAAGATAAATTGGGAGGCTTGTAGATAACTGGGGAGCCTTATAGGTACATGGGGAGTCTTGTAGGTAACCGGAGAGCCTTGGAGATAACTGGGGAATCTTGTAGGTAACTAGGGAACCTTGTTGTGATTATGTTTTGGTCTTCATCCAGGTTCCTGACCAGAGCTCCTAAAACCTTGCTGATTTCCAAAATGATAAAAGTGATGGGAGCATCTTTTTTTAAATGTTTGTTTTGTGTCCTGGTTCTTAAAACAGCTCTGAAGTGATAAAGATGAAAAGAGTGTCTTTTGTTATCCATTACAAGCTCCTTTTAACCCTACCTGAGTTTATGTTAATGGAGTGACTTTTGGAAAGCTCTTAAGGACGGGGGGGGGGGGGGGGCGGGCGGGGGAGGGTTAGCACATGCAAAAGAATGAAAGTAGACTATTACTTTACACCATGCAAAAAGTCAACTCAAAATGGATTACAGACTTGAATGTAAGACTCGAAACCATGAAACATCTAGAAGAAAACATAGGCAGTACACTCTTTGACATTGGTCTTAGCAGCATATTTTCAAGTACCATGTCTGACCAGGCAAGGGAAACAAAAGAAAAAATGAACAAATGGGACTACATCAAACTAAAAATCTTCTGCACAGCAAAGGAAACCATCAACAAAATGAAAAGACAACCTAACAATTGGGAGAAGACATTTGCATACCGTATATCAGATAAGGGGTTAATATCCAAAATATACAAAGAACTCATACAGCTCAACAACAAAAAAACCAACAGCCCAATTAAAAAATGGGCAAAAGATCTGAACAGAGATTTCTCCAAAGAAGATATACAGATGGCCAACAGGCATATGAAAAGATGCTCAACATCATTAGCTATCAGGGAAATACAAATCAAAACTACAATGAGGTATCACCTCACTCCGGTCAGAATGGCTATAATTAACAAGACAGGAAACAACAAGTGTTGGAGAGGATGTGGAGAGAAGGGAACCCTCGTACACTGCTGGTGGGAGTGCAAACTGGAGCAGCCACTATGGAAAGCAGTATGGAGTATCCTCAGAAAATTAAGAATAGATCTACCGTATGATCCAGCTATCCCACTGCTGGGTATTTATCCAAAGAACTTGAAAACACAAATGCATAAAGACACATGCACTCCTATGTTCATTGCAGCATTATACACAATAGCCAAGACTTGGAAGCAACCTAGGTGCCCATCAAGGGACGAATGGATAAAGAAGATGTACATGATGGAATACTACTCAGCCATAAGAAATGATGAAATCCAGCCATTTGTGACAACATGGATGGTCCTTGAGGGTATTATGCTGAGTGAAATCAGTCAGAGGGAGAAAGTCAAATACCGTATGATCTCACTCATAAGTAGAAGACAAAAACAGCAAACAAACACATAGTAATGGAGATTGTATTGGTGGTTACATTGAGGAAGGGGGGAGGGCAAAAGGGGTGATTAGGCTCACATGTGAGGGGATGGACTATAATTAGTTTTTGGGTGGTGAACATGATGTAATCTACACAGAATTCAAAATATATTACAGTGTACATCTGAAAGCTATATAATGTTATAATCCAATGTTACTGCAATTAAAAAATAAATAAATAAAAAAGCATGGGGGCCTAGTTGCCAGGGAAACCAACCATGTGATCAGATGGTTGGAACTTTCAGCTCACTCTTGACCTCTGGGGAGGGGAGAGGGACTGGAGGTTGAGTTAATCGCCAGTGGCCAATGATTTAGCCAATCTTGCCTATGTAATGCAGCTTCCATAAAAACACTAACGGAAGGGGTGTGGAGAGCTTCTGGGTTGGTGAACACACACACATGCTGGGAGGGCGACACATCCAGAGAGGGCATGAAAGTTCCATGCCCTTTCCCCATACCTCGCCCTGTGCATCTCTTCCATCTGGCTGTTCCTGAGTTGTATTCTTTGTAATAAACTGGTAACAGTAAATAAAGCATTTTCCTGAGTTCTGTGAGCTGTTCCAGCATATTATCAAACTTGAGGAAGGGGTTGTGGGAACCCCTGATATATAGCCAATTAGTCAGAAGTATAGGTGACAACCTAGACTTGCAATTGGCATCTGTAGTGGAGGCAATCTTATGGGTCTGAGCCCCTGGCCTGTGGGGTCTGCACTAACTCCAGGCGGTTAGTGTCAGAACTAGTTAAACTGTAGGACATACAGTCAATGTCCACTGAGAATAGGAGACGTGTTTGGGGTAGAAGAACTCACACATCTAGTATCAAAAGTGTTGTGAGAATAGAGGAAAACAGGAGTTTTTCCTTTACATTCAGGTAACAGCTATTTCAGGCAGCGGGAACTTCATTCATTCAATCTTCCATACATTCGTTGTTTGAACAGCAAGGACTGTTGTCAATGAGAGGCGATAAAGTGGTGGCTACAAAGTCAGAGTAGAGGGAGGGCATTTTGGGGCTGATGTTTATTTAGAAGGTTTTAAGGTGAGGATGACTAAAATACCCTTAAGTGCTGATGAGAAAGACACGGAAGAGAAGAGGATGAAGAGGGAGAGAGTATGTAATTGATAGGATCAGTTTCCTGAGGCTGTGAGAGGATGGAGAGATTCAGAGGACACATGGAGGGCTTATCCTGCATCAGGAGGCATTGCTCTTGTTTGGAACATTCTGGTCCCATTTTCCACACCAGCACCTCCTCTTGAATTTCCTCCAGCACTTCTGGCAAATTGCCAGCCTCCTTTTCCGGCTCTGCTTCCTCTTTATGACCAAGTTCTTCTGAGCCCAGTCCTAGGCCCTCTTTGCTTCTCTCTCCACATGTTCTCTGTGGACAATCTCAACCATTCCCATGACTTCAATAGTCTGATGATTTCTAATTTATGCTTCTATCCCCAAACTTTCAGATCTGTGCTTGTATCTGCTGGCTCATCCTGTATAGCTCATCAATCACAATACCTCTATATTCAATCTCTTTAGTATCTCTCAGTTATCTTTAGTATCTCCAGTTCTCGGTAATTCCACTGTTATGGGCTGAATCATGTCCCTCTTAAAATTCGTATCTTGAAGTCCCAACCCCCAGTACCCAAAATGTAACTATATTTGGAGACAGGGCCTTTAAAAAGGTCATTAAGTTAAAATGAGGCCCTCAGGGTGGGGCCCTAATCCAGTATAACTGGTGTCCTTATGAGAAGAAAAGGAGACAACATGGGTGTGTGTGCACAGAGAGATGGTCATGTGAAGACACAGCAAGAGGGTGGCCATCTACAAGCCAAGGGAAGAGGCCTGGAACAGAGCCTTCCATCATGGCCCTCAGAAGGAAACCAACCCTGTGGGCACCTTGATCTGGGACTTCCCAGCCTCCAGAACTGGGAAATTTCTGTTGTTTAAGCCGCCCAGTGTGCGGTGCTTTGTTATGGAAGCTTTGGCAAACTAACACACCCTCTTTCCCACTTTAGACCACCACCATCTTTCATCTGTATTATTGGAACCACTTCCTAAATGATTTTCTCTTTTCTAGTTTCATCCTTTCTAAAATAACCTCCATGTTACCTTGAGGGGTCAGAATTTGCCACCCCAAAATGTGTCTCTTTGGCTTGATTTTTTTCAAGAAAAAAAGACTCTGAAAGAAACTTTGACCTTCCCCTTAACTGTCTAAAAGAATTCAAGATAGAACTCCTGTTCCAGGAAGGAGCTAATACCATAAGATAACTAAAGTATAATGTAAACTAAGTGTGATAGACAGGGAGGAACCTAACAAGGGCCTTTTAATCAGAGTCCTCTCCATCTTGCATTGTCTTTGCAAGGCACAGTCAACATTTGTTTATCAAACATTTGCTTTTCCATCTCCTTGTGAATTGCCTTCCTCCCCTTTGAAGTGCCAACCCACCACCCCCAACATCCTCCTTTGTCCTTAGCTGAAGGTGATGTTTAAGGTAATGGCTTCCACCATTTTGTTGAGTTACTCAGTTTTCCTAGTTTTTTCCATGTATACATGTTATTAAATTTTGTTTGATTTTTCTCCTGTTATTCTGTCTCATGCCAATTTAATTCTTAAACCAGCCAGAAGAACCTAGAGGGTAGAGGAATAGGTTTTCTTCCCTGACATTACACTCAGAGTAATCTTGTAATGCACATGTGAGTACATGACCTGCTTTCATTCCATTGCTCTCCCTATTAACCTCACAGTAAAGTCCTAATCTCCTAACAAGTCGTGGCGCGCTTTGAGATCTGATGCCAGAGACTATGAAAATTTGTACAAAGAGCCAAAGCTCTTTAATGCTGAAGCAGATACTAGAATACATGGCTCCTCAAGAGGCTCCAAGTCAAGGGTGGGAGAAGAGTGTGCAGACAAAAGTTTGCCTAACATGGTGTCCCTTTAGGCCCCACTACAGAGGGAACACAGACAGTGAAGGATCGAGCTATGCAGACTTGGCTAAGCCAGGCTGCCCTGCATCCCCTGTTTCCTCCCTAACCCCAGGCTCACTGTGACATCACCCACGACCAGCTCTGCCATGCGTATGTGATGGCCCCAACTGAAGCAGCAGCAGCTGGCATTTTATCAGCTTTGGCTACAGGCACAGGTTGGGCGATTCTGGACTGGAATAAGAAGATGCTCCAGCTTCTAATTCCACTGCTCATGGCGCTCAAGGGACATGCTCAGGAAGATCCAGGTCTGTGCCAGGCTAATCCAGAGCAGAGGATGGGGAGAGCCCTGCAACCTCTTACCCGGCTCCTATTGAGTTGATTTAGAGGCCTGAGAGGATGCTGCGTTAGAGGAAATGACTCAGGAAATGAGGAGATTACACCTGGTTAATCAAAGTAGACGTATTGGGCCCAGTGAGCATGCATTTAAAATGATCCCCCATGGCCTGGCCCCGGAGTTCTGGAAATACAGGGGGCAAGTTCTGGAAGTACAGGGGAGTTGGGGCAACAATTTAGCAGCTGCCTCTGCTCCTCCAGTCTCCACTTCACCTTTGTAAATGCATTAAGCATCTTTCTGGGCCCCACACTCAGGAAAAAGCAGCAGTGTTGTGGTGGCATAAGGACCTCATTAATCCTTATTAATTTAGACCACCTGTATTAGATTATGTAATTTCATAAAGTGGGAAAAGTTACAGGGCTATTGTAGGAGCAAACAAGTTAATGCAGCGTTTTTCAAAATATGTTCTGTAGAGCCTCTGTCTCGTTAGAAGCTGCACAGAAAAAAGCTCTCTGGTTAGACCCAATTTGGAAACATTCCATTTGATACTTTTCTCTGTAGCATCACAGTGGATACCCATTTATTAAAGATGCTGAGAAATCTCACAGTAAAGAAAATAGTTAAATTTTATTTAACCCGGTATTTCTGAAATGTATCTGGCCAGAAGACCACACTTTGCCCCCACTCCCAGCCTTATTTGCAATATTTCCTATTTATTCTTTTGAGAATTACCTGTTCCTTTAGTTTTCCCATTTTTCCTGTTGGCGTGGGTGTAGTAAATTGATTTGCAGGACCTTTTTGAATTTTAATGACATTAGCCCCTTGTCTCTTATGTGTGCTGCAAAATCTTTTCTCCTAATTCTTTAATAGTCTTCCAACTCTATTTTGGACCAAACAGAAATTTAAAATATAAGTACAAAATTCAGCAATGTTTTTACTTATGGTTCTTGGCTTTTATTTGATATACTAAACGGAGCTTTTCATCCCCAAATTATAAACACAATCAGACCTGTAGCACAGGGTAAGCTCTGAAATTAGACTGTCTGCATTCTAATTACATTTTCTCTGTGTACTTGCTATGCGACCTTAGGATGAGCTCCTAAATATCTCTCTATTAATTTTCTTTAAAGAAGTAAGCTGCAAAGGAACCTCCATTAGACAATCAGCAGATTTCTCAGCAGAAACTCTGTGGGCCAGGAGAGAGTGGAATGACATATTCAGTGTTGAAAGATAAAAATTGCCTACCAAGGTTACTTTATCTGGCCAAGTTATGCTTCAGATATGAAGGAGAAACAAAGGCTTTTCCAGACAAACAGAAGCCAAGAGAGCTCACCACCGCCAGCCCTGCCTTGCAGGAAATGCCAAAAGGACTTCCTCCAGCTGAAATGAAAAGATGCTAATTAGTGACATAAAAGCAAATGAAAGTACACAATACTCTAGCAAAGGTGAAAAATAAACCATCAGAATTAGAAAACTGTAACTCTATATTAGAATAGTGTGTTAATCACTAATTATAATACAAAGACTAAAGTAAAAGAGCATTAAAAATAACTATATCTACTATAACTTCTCAATGAAATTGCAGCATAAAAAGAGGTAAATTGTGACACCAAAAATATAAAAGTGGGAAGTAAGAGTTAGCAGAAGGAAGGAAATAATAAAGATCAGAGTGGGAATAAATAAAATTGAGACCAGAAAAACAACAGAAAGGATCGATAAAACTGAGAGTCGGTTCTTTGAAAATAGAAACAAAATTGACAAACCTTTAGCTAGACTAACTACAGGAAAAAAGAGAGATGACTCAAATAAATAAAATTAGAGATGAGAAGGAAGACATTACAACTGATACTACAGTACATAGGATCATAATAGACTATTATGAAAAATTATATGGCAACAAACTAATAACTTAGAAGAAATGGCTAAATTTCTAGAAACACACAACCTACCAAGACTGAATCAGGAAGAAATAAGAAATCTGAACAGATCAATAAATGAGTAAAAAGACTGAATCAGTAATCAAAAACCTCCCAACACAGAAAACCCTAGGACCAGACGGCTTCACTGGCAAATTCTACCAAACATTCAAAAAAGAAGTAAAACAATTTCTTTTTAAGCTCTTCCAAAAAATTGAGGAAGAAGGAATACTTTCAAACTTATTGTACAAGGCCAGCATCACTCTGATACCAAAGCCAGATGAGGGCACCTCAAGAAAAGAAAACTACAGACCAATTTCCCTGATGAACATACATGCGAAAATTCTCAACAATATTAGCAAAATGAATTCAACAGCACAGTAAAAGGATCCTACACCATGATCAAGCAGGATTTATCCCTCAGATGCAAAGGTTGTTCAACATATGCAAATCAACAAATGTAACACATTATGTTAATAAAATGAAAGATAGAAATCACATGATCATCTCAACAGATGCAGAAAAAGCATTTGAGACAATACAATAACCCTTGGCAGGTTGGGTATAGAAGGAACATACCTCAACATAATGAAGGTGGTATATGACAAACCCACAGCTAACATTATACTCAATGGGAAAAAATTGACAGCTTTTCCTCTAAGATCAGGAACAAGACATGGATGCCCACTCTCACCATTCTTACTCGATATAGTACTATAAGGACTAGCTGGAACAATTAGACAAGACAAAGCCATAAAAGTCATCCAAATTAGGAAGTAAGAAGTAAAATTGTTGCTATTTGCAGATAATACGATTCTGTATATAGAAAATCCCAAGGACTTAACCAAAAAAGTGTTGGAACTAATCAATGATGTCAGTAAAGTTGCAAGATACAAAATCAAGATACAAAAATCAGTTGAATTTCTCTACTTTACCAATGAAACATCTGAAAAAAAAAAGAAAGAAAACTATCCCATTCACAATAGCATGAGAAATAATAAAATACTTAGGAACAAACTTAACCAACGAAGTGAAATATCTGTACAATCAAAACTACAAGACTTTGCTGAAAGAGATTGAAGAAGACACAAATGGAGACACCCCATGTTCATGGATCAGAAGAACTAATATTGTTAAAATGTCCATACTACCCAAAGCCATCTACAGATTCAATGTAATCTTCATAAAAATTCAAAAGGTATTTTTCACAGCAATAGAAAAAACAATTCTAAAATTTGTATGGAAGCACAAAAGACCCCAAATAGACAAAGTAATCCTGAGGAAAAAGAATGAAGCCGAGGTACCACATTTCCTGATTTCAAATTGTGCTACACAGCTATAGTGAATAAAATCAGACACATAGACCAATGAAACCAAATTAAGAGCCCAGAAATACACTCTCACTTATAAGGCCAACTAATATTTGACAAGGTAGGCAAGGATAATCATTGGAGAAAGGATAGCCTCTTCAATAAATGGTTTTGGGAAAAACTGAATAACCTCATGCAGAATAATGAAATTGGATCCCTATCTTACATCACTCACAAAAATTAACTTGAAATGGATTAAAGACTTAAACATAAGAACTGAAACCATAAAACTTTTAGAAGTAAACATAGAGAAAAGCTCCTTGACATGGGTCTTGGCAATGATTTTTTTAATATGACACCAAAAACACAAGCAACAGAATCAAAATAAAAAGTGGGACAACTACATCAAACTAAAAGCTTCTGCACAGAAAAAGAAACAATCAACAAAATGAAAAGGCAACCTACAGAATGGGAGAAAATATTTGCAAACCATGTATTAAAGGGGTTAATAACCAAAATATACAAAGAACTCATGCAATTCAATAGCAAAAAAGCAAACAATCTGATTAAAAAGTAGGCAGAGAAACTGAATAGACATTTTTCCAAAGAAGACATACAAATGACCAACAGGTACGTGAAAAGGTTCTCGACATCACTAATCATCAGGGAAATGCAAATCAAACCACAATGAGATATCATCTCACACTTGTTAGAATGGCTATCACAAAAAGACAAGAGATAGTAAGTGTTGGTGAGGATGTGAAGAAAAGGGAACCCTTGTCCACTGACTGGTGGGAATGTAAATTGGTGCAGTTGCTATAGAAAACACTATGGAGTGTCCTCAAAAAGTGAAAAATAGAGGGGCTGGCCCCGTGGCTGAGTGGTTAAGTTCGCGCGCTCCGCTGCAGGCGGTCCAGTGTTTCCTTGGTTCGAATCCTGGGCGCGGACATGGCACTGCTCATCAGACCACGCTGAGGCAGCGTCCCACATGCCACAACTAGAAGGACCCACAACGAAGAATATACAACTATGTACCAGGGAGCTTTGGGGAGAAAAAAAGGAAAAAAATAAAATCTTTAAAAAAAAAGATTTACATGCATTTAAAAAAAAAAGTGAAAAATAGAACTCCCATATGATCCCTCAATCCCATTTCTGAGTATATATCCAAAAGAAATGAAGACAGGATTTCAAAGAGCTATCTGTCCTCTCACGTTCATTGCAGCATTATTCACAATAGTCCAGGCGTGGAAACAACCTAAGTGTCTGTGAACGGGTGAATGGATAAGGAAGATGTGGTATACATATATACAATGGAATATTATCAACCATAAAAAAGAAGAAAATTCTGCCACTTGCAACAACATGGATGGACCATGAGGACATTATGCCAAATGAAATAAGTCAGACAGAGAAAGTCAAACGCTGATTCACTTGTATGTGGAATCTAAAAAAGGCAAATTCATAGAAACAGAGACTAGAATGGTGGTTACCAGCAGCTGGGGGTAGGAGAAATGGGGAGATGTTGGTCAAAGGGTACAAACTTCCAGTCAGAGCGTGAATAAGTTCTGGGGATCTAAAGTACAGCATGGTGATGGTAGTTACTAATACTGCATTATATACTTGAAAGTTGCTAAGAGAGTGAATCCTAAATGTTCTCACTATAAAAAAGAAATGGTACAGTGGGATGTGATAGAGGTGTTAGCTAATGCTATAGGGGTAATCATTTTGCAATATATGAGTATTAAACCAAAACCTTAAACTTACACAATGTTATATGTCAATTATATCTCAAAAAAGCCAGAAAACAAAAGCATCCTCAGGAGAAGGGGTGGGAGGGAAACTGCAGAAGGAAGGGGCTTTTCTTCCTGGTTCTGTCTGGCATGGTTCTGTTTGCTTCTCCTTGCTCATAAGCCATGGTTGCCAGCAAGGGAAGGGCCATCCAGTGGCACTTGGCTCTGGCCATGGGTCCCTCTATGAGCTGGAGCCTTGTCCTGTCTTCAGTGACCTCCCGTTATACAAATGGCCCAAAGATGGCCCCTGTCTATTGGCCCCTAGATTATTTCTTCACAGAAGGCTGATCCCAATTACCTCAAAAGCCCACTGGGGCCAAACTCAATTTTTAACGTACCAAGTTGTTTTCAACATAATCCAGCTAAGCAGGTTTTAGTTGTTTAGAACCTGCTTGCTTTGCATAACCACAAAACTGCACCCGACACCTGCTAGCCATATAGAAGAAAACCCTGTGGCTATAGAGACCCCAAGCTGCCGCTGCCCCTCAGAGCTCTCTGACTTGCTTCTGAGCAACATCACCTAGACGTGTAAGGGCCCCCTCTGGTCTCTTTTTCCCCTAGAAGTTCCCTTGTACTCCTCTGCTTCTGCATGGTGGCCCCTGCTCCTTAGCCTCTGGATGATCTCATGCTGCAAAAGCCTTCTCCAGCATGCAGACCTGTCAAAGCACCACTCAAAGAAAGCTTGGGTGTGCTACTGCCACCTCATGGTCATATCTTGTTCTCTGATGGGCCCCCAAAGCCCTGGATCCCCCATACCTCCTCACTGCAGCTGTCCCCACACATACATGCACAGCCCAGGCCTTGCACCCACTGGCTGGAGAGAAGGCTCTTGACACCTAAGCACCTCCATGTGCCTGCCCGCTAGCCATCAGTCCACCTGCACCTAGGAGGGGTGTTCCAGCTCAGCCTAGCTCTACTCCAGAGGGATGTTCCCTGCTTAACTAGAAATGGGGGCTAACTCTGGCCCGGGGCACCCAGCAAACTTCTGCCTTCCCTTGGGCTGCAACCACACCTTCCCCAGTGAGTTCTGAACCTCCACCTGGAGATGGGCCTCCCCTTTCAAGTTTAGTCCTTCCTTAGGTACTCCTTAACCCTGTGGTATCCTTGGGGTCCTCCTGACCCTTTGTAGTGACTTCTCTGTTACAGTTCATAATTCTTGATATTAAACTTTCCAGTGCTGCATGGTTTCTGTCTCCCGAAGGGTCCCTGTATATTTTTGGCACATCTCCATTGCCACCCCAACCCTTTTACAGCTTCTGACGGAGCTCCACCCTGACTTCTCCAGGTCTCAAAGCTCTTTTTGAACGTGAGGCCTGGACACTAAAGGAGGTGTGTTTTGCTGGTGTTTTCTGAGCTCTGTCCTCTTCACGCCTGCTTACTTTACTCCACTCAGCTCCAGCACTGGTCTTAGCTGGGAAGATGCTGGGAATACAGGTTAGAAAGATTTCTACGTGCTTCTCTTGTACAAATGGCTCTTTCTTTTCTCTTTCAGAAAAAGCTCCGTGTGGCTACAGACCTGCCTTTTCAACTTCAACATCGTTACAATTTCACGAACTATTTGAGGTTCAGGAAGGCGAGTTCCCATGGCAAGTGAGTATCCAGAACTCTCGGAAACACCTCTGTGGAGGCTCAATCATACATCGGTGGTGGGTTCTAACAGCTGCACATTGCTTCCCAAGAACCCTGTAAGTTTCTGAGGCATTATCTTAGTTTACGTCATGTCTCCTCAATGTATTGTCTGGGCTGGGTAGCTTAATAGGTTAGTGCACAAGGCTTGTGAAACCATGAGCTTTATACCCAGTATGTTCCCGTTGGCTTTGTACCACAAAGTCTCTGATTTCATCCTCTCTCTTTACTTCGTTAACCATATCCAAAGATGGGCTACTAGCTGCGGCTATGCATCCAGTATTGGAAAGTCAGTACAAGGCTTCTCTTCTGCCTGCCATCCATGCAGCCAACAGACTGTGTTCATTCGGACAAATACTCATTGAACACCTACCATACACTATTCTAAGAGCTGAGGAAACAGGGGTCAGCAAGACATCCAAACTCCCTTTGTCAAATAGCTTACCTTCTATCCTCTTGGATGGATTCAGTCTACTTCCTTCAGGTCAGGGAAGTCCCCCTGGGCTTACAGTTCACTATCTCAGAGATTTGCCTGAGTTTGGACCCCTGACTCCTGCTACTCCCGTCTCTAGCCACTCCCTAGGTCACTGCGCACCCACTGCTTTGGACTTCTCAGTATTCGGTCATTAACTCTACCATTTACAGATGTGTCTACAAATGTGAAATGCAGTGTAACTATTATTATAGTTTGAAGTCATTGTCTTCATTCTTTAGATTAGAAATGGCATTGGGAAATGTCACTGTGGTCATGGGGATCAGAACATTCAGCGATGTCCACTTGGAAAGAAAGCGAGTGCAGAAGATAATTATTCACAAAGACTATAAGCCGTCCCACCTTGACAGCGACCTCTCCCTGCTCCTGCTGGCCACACCAATACAATTCACTAACTTCAAAATGCCCGTCTGCCTGCAGGAGAAAGAGAGGATCTGGGACCGGTGTTGGATGGCAGAGTGGGTGACTGATGCATATGGTATGTGCCTTCTCTTTGGAACCTGTAGAAAGCCCAGACTTAAGTTTCCCTGGGCTAGACAGCATAAACCTTGGAAGACTCAGGTCTCAATTTTGGCCTCAGAACTCCAACTTTGTGATCTTGAGCTAGCTCCTCCATCTTCCTCACCTCCACCTTTTCTCATCTGTAGAATGACAGTAATGTCCTTCTCAGATAAGTTATGTGGATTAAATTAAATGAAATTATACAACTAAGGTCTCTAGCAAATGCCTGGAACATAGAAGAATCTCAAAACATGAGAGTGATCATTATTTCAGAGCCCAGAAGTGGTGTGGAGAGCCAGTTTGGATTCTTCCTTCCTGGGCTGTTTTACAATGTGCATCTCCTCATCTGTTTATCATCTGATGAAGCCCATGTAGACCACCGTGCTGAGATAACTCTGAGCCAGTGATTCCCCACCCAAGCCTGGTCGTCAATGACTCCACTCTTTTCCCAGGGCACCAGGCTAGCCAGACAGAGAGGACTTCAGGGTGGGTGGAAGGGGGATGGGGAGAAGACCAGAAGCTCCTCTAGGATCATGGTTGTTTCCCTCCCACAAGATGGTACTTATAGGTGTGTCATTTTCCTGATTTCTCCACTCACCCGGCAGAGACACTGGGCAACACTGATTCAGAAGTTGGGCTGTTTTGACCTCTGCACAGGGACAAAGCATGGCTGTGGAGAGATGGTGGGGCCCTGGAGAAAGCTCATTCCAGGTTCACTGCAGGGGCTGGGGCTAAGGGTTTCACAGGCTGCTTTCAGAGGGAGTGAGCTCCCCAAAGGGAACACACAAGCAGAGATGAAGGAACCCCTTGCTGGAGATACTGGAGAGGAGACTGAGCGGGGCATTGCATTAGGTCCCCTCTAAGAACTTCCTATCCTGTGAGTTTGTGATTTGCTGAGTGTTTGCATCCTTCCAGGGCTTCCACCCTGATCATTTGTGGGCTTGTCGCTCTCAGTGGTTGATGCAGTGCTCATTCTCACACTAGCTTCCTCATTTGCCAGATGAATATGACAACTTAAACACGTACCTGCAGAAGCTGAGATTGGTGCAGATTAACCGGAGAGAATGCAGCAAGAGGGTAGACCAGCTCTCCAGCAACATGCTTTGTGCCTGGAAGGAACCAGGCACCCAAGGCACTTCCCAGGTACTCAGCCCCTGCCTCAGCCCTGTCCTCCACATGCCCCACCACTTTCTAGGCTCTCAGGAGAGCGCCCAGAAGGGAAGTCCCTAGCCCACACCACTAGGACCCTCTCACCCTGCTGTCTTGCTAGAGGTGCTGTTGATTGCTTGCAAACTCTTCCTTCTCTCCTCAGGGAGACAGTGGGGCACCTCTGATCTGTACTATGCATGGAACCCAGAGGCTCTTCCAAGTGGGTGTCTTCAGTTGGGGCATAAGATCCGGCTTCAAGGGGAGGCCTGGGATGTTTGTGTCTGTGGCTCAATTTGTTCCATGGATCCAGGAAGAGACACAAAAGGAGGGGAAAGCCTATACCATTTCGGGAGCCCGAAGAAGTTCCCTGCCTCATGTTCTGCAGTACCCCTTATTGCTAGGCTTGGGGTCTCAGATGCTGCTTACCACCGTGTTTACTGGTGATAAATCAAATCACTAAGCTTTGGACCCACCGTTTCTTCTTCTCCTCCTTCTCCTTTCTTCTCTCCTGTCCTTACACAACATCTATGGAGCATCTACTATGGGTTAGCCTCTATATCAGGCCCCAGAATGTAGACATGAACCCAATTCTCCAAAATCTCACAGTCTAATGAAGGAAGGTCAAACACAGTGCTAAAAGGAGGTACACGCAGTGCATGGGGAATCCCAGAGGAAGAAACAATGACCTCCGATAACGAAGTCAAGGAAGGCTTCAGGACAGCATTGGAAACCCAACCTTGAGAAATCACTCCATGTTTCTGGACCTCAGTTTCTTTATCTATGAACCAGGAGACTCAGTCAGATGAACCTTAAGGTCTTTCATCACTCTGACATTCTGTATTGCTGAATGACTTCCTTTATTCCTCTCATGGAACACAATGCTACCCAGCTAACGACCAGCTTTAATTTCATCAGCTCTGTGCTTAACAGAGACCCCAACACAGAGACCTCCCCATCTAAGTACAAATGCTTTAGTCTCCTGGGCCATTCATGAAAGAAGGTCTACGGTTGAGTTAGGATCAGGAGTTTCTTGTCCAGTTTGGAGTTGAAGGTGGGGAGATTATGACTTGGGACTTAGAGAACACACCTTTCTTTCCATCCCAATGCATATGTACAAATAAAAAGCTAGGATACTAAGGTGGCTCGGAGGAAGCAGCAACACCTGCCCTCTCCATACATGTGGATAACAGAATGAGGGCTACTGTCAAGTGGCCAAAGTCATTACTCATAAAAATTCAAGGAGAAGAAAGCAAGCAGGTCCTTTCATGAGAAGAAACAGAAGAGCTTTTATGGCCAGACCGAAATACCAAAGATAAGAATTTGTTTTTAGAAAATTGTGAGACAATCTTTAAAGATCAGTGCTGTAAAGTGCAGTTAGGGGCCAGTGGTAGAGTGTTTTCTGGGTCCTTTCTTGGTTAAGTCTGCCTGGCACAGGTATGATCAAAATTAGAAGATGCAAAGGAGATAATCAACCACATGCAGCCCCACAGAAGTGTATGAGGAGAAAAACATTCATTCAGTTACCTTGTGAACATGTGTACCAGGTACTGTAAAGATACAAGGATGTGGATGATATGAGTGATTCATAACTTCAAATGTGTATATCACATCCAAATTTGTACATCTTTTTACAAGGTCTCTTAGTTTCATGGGATGTTATCATTTTACTGACTATATTAGGGTTCTCCAGAGAAACAGAGCCATTAGAGTGTGTGTGTGTGTGTGTGTGTGCATGTGTATGCACACGTTTAGAGAGAGAGGGGAGTGAGGGAGAGAATTAGTTTTATTTTAAGAAATTGGCTCATTCAATTGTTGGGACTAGAAAGTCTGAAATCTGCAGAGCAGGCCAGCAGACTGGAGACCCAGGAAAGAATTGATTTTCCAGTGTAGAGTCTGAGGGCAGTCTGGAGGAAGCATTCTTTCTTCAGGGGACCTAAGTCTTTTCTCTTAAGCCTTCAACTGATTTAATGAGGCCCACCCACATTATGGAGGGTAATCTGCTTCCCTCAAAGTCTACTGATGTCAATGTTGACTGCATCTAAAAAAGTATCTTCACAGCAACATGTAGACTGGTGTTTGACCAGAAAACTGGGTACTGTAACCTAGCCAAGTTGACAGATAAAACTGATAAATCATAAAACAGATAAATCATACTGACATAGTATCATCTCTCTAACTGCTGGAAATAACATGAAGTATAGCTCTGCCCTCTTTGGAGTTTAATAAAATGTAACACACACCAAACGTCAAATGGTAAAAGGAAGATGAAATTCCTCTATGCCACTAAAACACCACTCTTCTTGATGCCCTTTACCCTACAGATGGAGAGACTTCTGGGTTATTTTCTCTCTTGCCACTGAGAGAGGCTTCTCTGTTCTCTTTCCAGACCTCTCAGGCTATTCTGCTTTCCCGGCCAGTCCTCAGGTTAGCTTCACACCAGGGTTACTGTAAATCCTGCTGCTCATATCTTAGGCCAGTGTTTCAAATGTGCATTAGAATCACCTGGATGCTGTTTAAAAGGCAGATTCCTCTTTCTCAGTCTTACAGAATTAGGAGTTCTACAAGTGAGCCCGGGCATCTGCATTAAGGAGCTCTTTCAGTCATTCATTTAAAAATTTTAATTTAAACAGCTTTATGTGTACAATAAATTGTACACATTTAAATATAGAATTAGACAGGTTTCAACACATGTGTACACCCATGAAATGATCAAGAGAGTGAATGTACCTATTAACCCAAAGGTTTCCTCATGACTTTTATAGCACAAAAGTTTTTGATTATGATGAAGTCCAATTTATCAATGTTTTCTTTTATGGTTCATACTTTTGGTGTTATAACAAAGAAATCTTTGCCTAACCCAAAGTCACAAAGATTGCTTTTTTTTAAGTTTAGTTTTTTACTTCTTCATTGATAGACTTTTTTTGAGCAGTTATAGGTTTACTGAAAAATTGAGCAGAAAGTACAGAGAGTTCCCATGTGCTCCACTCCTTCCCAATTCCCCATATTTTTAACATCTTGCATTAGTGTGGTACATTTATTACAATTGATGAATCAATATTGATATATTATTATTAACTAAAGTCTATAGTTTACATTAGGGTTCATTCTTTGTGTTGCACGTTCTAGAGGTTTTAACAGACGTATAATGACATGTGTCCACCATTACAATATCATACAGAATAGATGCACTGCTTTAAAAATTACCTGTGCTCCTCCTAGTCATCTTTACTCTCTCCCGAAAACAGCTGGCAACCACTGATCTTTTTATTGTCTCCATAGTTTTGCCTTTTCCAGAGGCAGTATATAGCCTTTTCAGATTAGCTTTTTTCACTTAGCAATGTGCATTTAAGTTTCCTCCATGTCTTTTCTTGGCTTCATAGCTCATTTCTTTTTATTGCTGAAAAATATTCCATTATCTGGATGTGCCACAGTTTATTTATCCCTTCACCTACTGACGGTCATCTTGGTTGTTTCCATGTTTTAGCAATTATGGGTAAAGCTGCTATAAATATTCATGCGCAGGTTTTTGTGTGGTCACAAGTTTTCAACTCATTTGGATAAATACTACAAAGCATGATTGCTGGATCCTATGGTAAGAGTATGTTTAGTTTGTAAGAAGCTGGCAAACTGTCTTCCAAAGTGGCTGTACCATTTTGCATCCCCACCAGCAATAAATGAGAGTTCCTGTGGCTCCACATCCTTGACAGCGTTTGACGTTGCCAGTGTTCTGGATTTTAGCCATTCTAACAGGAGTGTAGCAGTATCTCATTATTGTTTTAATTTGCAATTCCCTAATGATATGTGATAGGGAGGATATTTTCATATGCTTATTTGCCATCTGTGTAGCTTCTTTGGTGAGGTGTCTGTCTAGACAATTTGCCATTTTTCAGCTGCATTATTTGTTTTCTTATTGTTGAGTTTTAAGAGTTCTTTGTATATTTTGGATAACTTTGCATTATCGAAGATGTGTTTTGTAAAGATTTTTTTCCCCAGTCTGTGACTTACCTTTTTATTCTCTTAACAGTGTCTTTTGCAGAGTGGTTTTTAATTTTTATGAAGTCCAACTTAGTCAATTTTTTCTTTCATGGATTGTGTTTTTAGTGTTTTGTCTAAAATCCTATCACCAAGTTTAAGGTCATGTATGATTTCTCCTAAGTTGTCTGCTAGGAATATTATAGTTTTGTATTTTACGTTTAGTTTTGTGACCCATTTTGAGTTAATTTTTGTGAAAAGTATAAGGTCTATGTCTGGATCCATTTTTTTTTTTTTTTTTTTTTTTGCATTTGAGTGTCCAGTTGTTCTAGTACCATTTGTTGAAAAGACTATTTCTTCTCCATTGAATTGCCTTTCCTCCTCTGTAAAACATTAGCTAACTATACTCATGGGATCTATTTCTGTTCTGTTGGTGTATTTGTCTATTCTTTTGCCAGTACCACACTGTCCCAATTACAGTAGCTTTGTAGTAAGTCTTGAAGTCAGATAGTCTCCATCTTCCAACTTTGTCCATCTCCTTCAATATTTCGTTGGCTGTTCAGCATATTTTACTTTTCCATATAAACTTTAGAATCAGTTTTTCAATATTCACGGAATAACTTGCTGGGATTTTGATTTGAATTGTCTTGACGCTATAGACAAAGTTGGGAAAAACGGACATCTTGACACCATTGAGTCTTCCTATCCATGACCATGGGATATCTCTTCATTTCCTTAGATTTCCTTGATTATTTTCATCATAGTTTTGTAGTTTCAAAGACTGACTTTGAATATTAAATGAGTTTTGCATTCCTAGGATAAATCCTACTTGATCATGTCGTATTTCCTTTTTTATATATTGTTGGATTCAATTTACTAAAATTTTGTTTAAAATTTTTGCATCTATGTTTGTGAGGGATATTGATCTGAACTTTTCTTGTAATGTCTTTGTCTAATTTTGATACCTGGGTAGTGCTGACCGTATAGAATGAGTTGGGAAATAGTCTCTCCTTTTCAATTTTCTAGTAGAGTTTATATAGAACTGGAATTATTTCTTTCTTAAATGTTTGATTGGATTCACCAGTGGGGCCCCTGAACTTGGAATTTTTTTGTTGTAAAATTTTTAACCACATATTCAATTTCTTTAATAGCTATAGAGCTATTCAGATTATCTCTTCATTCTTGAGTGAGCTTTGGTAGTTTGGTAATTTATGTCTTTCAACGAATTTGTCTATTTTCATCTAAGTTGTCAAATTTTTGGCATAAAGTGTTCTCATAATATTATCCTTTAAATATTTGTATAATCTTTATTGTCCTTTTAACGCTTGTGTAATCTGTAGTGAGTTACCTTTCTCATTCCTGATATTGGTAATTTGTGCCATCTCTCTTTTTTTCCTGATAAGTCTGTCTACAGGTATAGCAATGATTTTATTGATCTTCTCAGAGAACCAGCTTTTGGTTTACTGGTTTTCTCTATTATCTTTCTCTTGTCTATTTCATTGATTTTTTATCTTGTATTTATTATTTCCTATTTTCTACTTGCTCTTTTTCTTATTTCATGAGTTGGAAGCTGAGTTCACTGGTTTAAGACCTTTGCCATTCTCAAATATAGAGATTTAGGTACTATAAAATTTCCCCAAAATAATGCTTTAGCATCATTTCCCAAATTCTGATATGTTGTGTTTTCATTTTCATTCAGTTCAAAATATGTTCTATTTTCCCTTTTGGTTTCTTCTTTGACCCATGGATTATGTGAAAGTGTGTTATTTGGTTTATAAAGGCTGGGGGGTTTTCCAGATATGATTATGCTCTTGATTTCTAATTTAATTCCACTGTGGTCATAGCACATACTTTGTATAACTTGCATAATTTAAAATGTATTGAGACTTCTTTTTTGACCCAGAATATAGTCTATCTTGATAAATGCTCTGGGGCACTTGGGGAATAGAAAATATATTTTGTTGTCATTGGATGGAGTGTTTGATAAATATAAATCAGATCAAGTTGGTTGACGGTATTGTTAAAAGTCTTCTATATCCTAATTGATTTTCTGTCTACTTAGTTTATCAATTATTGAGACAAGAGTATTGATAACTGTGACTGATATCGTCTATTACATCTTGCGATTCCATCAGTTTTTGTTTCATGTCTCGTGAAGTAGTTAAGTTCACAAAGATTTGGGCGTGTTATTCCCTCTTGATAAACTGACTACTTTATCATTATGAAATACCTTCTTTCTTCTTCATAGTAGTCTTTGCTCTGAAATCTACTTTCTCTCATTTTAATAGGGCCACTCCAGCTTTATTTTGACTAGTTTTAGCATGGTATATCTTTCCCCATCCTTTTATTTTTAATTAATTTGTGTCTTCATATTTGAAGTGACTTAGTTGTAGGTAGCATATAGTTGGATATTGCTGTTTTATCCAATTTGGTAATATCTGCATTTTAATTGGTATATTTAAAGCATTTGTATTACAATTATTGAAATGATTGGGTTTAAGTCTAGCATCTTGCTGTTTCTTTTCTATCTGCACAATCTGTTTTTCCTTTTTGTCATTTTTCAATGACCTTTTTTGGTTAATTGAATAGTTTTGAGTATTTTTTATGATTCCATTGTATCATCTTTCTTTGCTTACTAGCTATTCCTCTTTTTTTTAAGTTTTATTTTACTGAATGATTTAAGGTTTATAGCAGGGATTGGCAAACTATGGCCTGTGGGTCAAATTTTATTGGAAAACAATCACACTCATTCATTTACATATGGCCTGTGGCTGCTTTCAAGCTACAACAGCAGCGGTGAGGTAGTGGTGACAAAGACTCTATGGCCCCCCAAGTCTAAAGCACTTCCTACCTGTTCCTTTAAGAAAAATTTTGCTACTGTGGTTTACAGTAGGCATCTTTAACTTATGACAGAATAGCAATTCATGTTTAGTATAAGAACTTTGTAATAGTATACTTCCTTTCCCCCCTCTTCGCCTTTATTCTATTATTGTCATATAATTTGCTTATTTATGTTGTAAACAAAAAAATTAATTGTTTCTAATTTTGTTTAAACAATTATCTTTTAAAGAGACAGAAATTTAAAAACCTTATATATATTTATATATATTTGTATTTATATATATATTTATATATAAGGTCTATTTATCTATGTCAGTTCTCAGTCAGTGTTGATTGACTTAATTTCTTTATCCTAATTTTTTCTCCACCTCCTGAAGGAGTTGTGTCTTCCTTCTTCTTTGCGTGCCTGGTAATCTTTAATTGAATGCTATACATCCAATCAAAGGTGAATTTTACTTTGTTGGGTGCTGGTTATTTCTTACTCCTATAAATATTCTTGACTCTTGTTCTCACATTCAGTTACATGAATGGAAGCAGTTTGGTCTTTTTCAGGTCCTGCTTTTAAGATTTATCAGGTAGGACCAGAACAGTGTTTACTTTAGATCTAATTATTATCTACTACTGAGGCAAGACCATCCTGAATACTCTACCCAACACTCCATGAATTATGAAGCTTCCCACTCTGGCTTGTGTGAACAGGCACCTATAATTCTTTCAGATCATTCTTTCTTCATCCTAGAATGATGAAGATGATCACCCTTCTGATTCATACTCTGCCGAATACTCAAGAGGGACCCTTCTTTACATCTCCAGGGTTACTCTCCACGCAGATCTCCTCTCTCTGGTACACTGTCCTGTGAATTCCAGCTGCTTGGTCTTCCTGGACTCTCAACTCAGAGAGTCCTGGGGGCTCTGCCAGGGTTACTGCCCCTGCCTGGGGCCTGGAAACTCTTTCAAGATAGTAGGCTGGGGCAACTGACAGACTCACATCATTTGTTGCCCATCTCTCAGAGATCACTGTCCTTCATTTCTTTTTATGTAGTGACTTCAAAATCATTGTTTCAGTTTTTTCCCCTGCTTTTGTCATTGTTGTTGTTTTAGGCAGAGGATAAATTTGGTCTCTATTACTCCATCTTGGCCAGAAGCTGAATTCTCCTTTACGTCATTCTGATGCTTACTCGCTGTCGTCAGTTGGGTTCCCTGGAAAGCAGACTTTGAGAGAGAGATTAGCCTGCAGTAGGTCATGGGATCCCCACCTACTGTAGTGAGGAAGGAAGGAGGATTCCACAGAGGGCGATGTTGGGCTGTGATGAAGTCTCAGTTAGGACCTCGACTGACTCCACAGGCAGCTCTGATAGTGAGACAGCCTTTCAGAGTAGCCCCAAGTTGGAGCAACATAGTCATTGGTTTAAACTCTTATCTTGACCAGTCATTGGTTTCAGGCAGCCTGAGAATGGGGTGTGACCTTGGGCAGAGCGACTCTTTCCAGCCAAGGCCATTTTGAAGACGTCCGAGAGCTGAGAGCCATCCGCTGGCAGCACTCACAGTAGCTGAACTTTGAGAACAACCACTTTATTGCGTTAATTGAAGCAAAATGTGAAAGGAAAACTACTTTCTTTTTAGCTTCTTCTATGGTTCAGTGTTTCCTTCTCTATGGCACTTGATAGGGGGATGGGGGTGCTTTCCAGAGAATTGCCTCCTGGTCAAACTTCAAACTGTCTTCAACGGTTACTCCTGGGTTACCTTGCATCCTCCTTTGTAATAAGCCATAAGTAGAGAGCTCTAAGTCCTGTGTAAGAATGGTTGTGCTACATATATAAAAATAATGCACCTCATGGTATAAAGTATTCTGTGCAATGAGGGGCACAAACAACATGTATGGAAGGCCAGGAAAGAGAGAAATCTTCTTGAGAAGTCTGGAGCATGCAGGATGCGTGGGATGTGTAAATGGGCATTAGCCAGGGGGTGATATTTAAGAGGGGACCCCAAAGGGTAACATTAGAGTTTCTTAGAAACTGTAACCAAGGAGTGAAGACATTCCTCCTCTACGAGGTTTGTTCATACTTTATTACGTCATTAAATAGGGGAGCCCTTAAGTTGAAGTAATGGAGCTTCATTTAAATTAGGTAATAAACATTTGCCCAGATATTTCCTATAGTATACAAGTTATTCGGAGGTTTTTTAATCAAAACTAATCTTGACAGTAACTCTGGATATCCCTGATGTAGCCTGCAAATCCCATCTCTCCCACCACTGTCTCTCTCCACTTCACTCAAGAGGCTCCACCACACTGATCTTTCCATGCTTTCAATGGGCAAGTTATTTTCTACCTCAGGGCATTTGCACATGCTTGTCTTTTGCCTGGAGCACTCTTTCTACCAATCTTCCTTAGGCTAACTCCTACTCATTAGCCAAGTCTCATTTCAAACATCACTTCCTCAGAGAGGCCTTCCCTGACCACTCTAAAATAATTTCCTTCTACCCACAGTCCTTTTATTTCCTCTCATGTTTCCCATGGCAGATGGAATTATTGGCCCTGTCCTTCACTCCTTCCTGGACCAACACCCTTTTCATTTTCCAAGGTAGCCGTACCCTGGGGAAAGGAGAATATTCAGACCTTTTGAAGGCTGTTGATTCATCTGAGATGATACTGATACTGACACTAGGGATCCAAAATGCCATTATGGCCCCCTGTTATAGTCCCAGCCCAAGTCTGACTCAAAGTGGGTAACAATAGATTCATGCACCCACCCTGTGGTCATTTTCCTGGTTCCTGGGCATGTGCAAGTGTGGTTAAACTCAGCAGCCAGTAGAACCCTCCCATTCATTCACTGGCCTAACAACCTGTAGAGTAGAAAGGCCCTGAAAATGCCCCTACTGACCAAGATGGTTGTGGTAGCTTGGGTTCCCTAGGAAGCAGACTCTGAGACACTGCAGAAGGTTTATTAGGGAGTGACTTCAAGATAAATATCTGCTGTGGGGAGGAAGCAGGACTGGACAAAGGAAAAGTTGGGCTGTGATGCAATCTCAGTGAAGCCCTCAGCAACCCCACAGGGTGCTCTAAAGCTGGGATAACCCTCCACAGTTGTCTTGAATTAGGGCGAGGGCGCTAGAATTTGATATTCCCTGCATTAATTAGTCATTCAATGTGGGCTTCCTTTGGAAGAGAGACGTGACCCAGGGTGAGGAGCTCTCTTTAGCCAAGGCAATTCCAAAAGAGAGCTGACAGCTGAGGAAATAAGTTGGAGAGATTCCTGTAGGTGGAATCTGAGCACCACATCACAATGTCCACCATGGTAGTTAACCTGAAGCAAGACTTCATCCACGGTAGGATTGCCAATATTAATGCCACCCTCAAAGACTTGAAGGATGTTAGGTTGGTGATCTCCATCATGTCCCCATTCAATTCACTGCTATGACTCCTGCAAAACTCCAAATGAATCACGGCAGATGACGATGGACTGCCATGCATTTTATCAATTGGTATCCCCAATTATGCCTTCTGTGGCATCATTATTACAATACATACTCTGGCACATGGTATGCAGATATTGATCTGAAAAATGCGTTCTTTTCCATTTCCTCTAAGAAAGAAGATCAAAATTAGTTTGCATTGACTTGGAAAGTATAGCAGCTGACATCCACTGTCTTGCCCCCAGGACTATGTTAACTGACATGCTCTGTCACAATATAGAGTATCACATCAGTACACTATATTAATGTCATTGTGCTTACCAGACCTGGAGAATAGGTAGTGGCAAGTACTTTGAATGCCCTGATAAGAAATATCTCTCCAGAGGATGAAAGATAAGCCTACAGAGATTCAGGACCTGACACATTGGCAAAGCTTTTAGGCGTCCAACGATCTGGACATCCTCTCTAAGGGAAAGTACAAATTATTGCACTGTACATCTCCGACCACCAAGAAGGAGGCACAGCAATTGGTGGATCCTCCTTGGATTTTCTAGATAGTAGATGCTATACTTGGAAATAATGCTCCAACCCATTTATCAATGCCTCAGAAGTTTTCCAGTTGAGTGTAGGGCTCAAAGCAAGAAAGGGCTTTGCATTGAGTTCAGGATGTAGTACAAATTGCCCTGCCACTTGGGCTGTATGACCAGTAGATCCAATGACACTAAAGGCACCTGTGTGAGGACAAAAACTTTGGATGGCCATGAAGGTTCATTTTCTCCCCCTTTTTGATAGCTTAACAGAGAGCTGATTCAGTAGGTCTGAGTCAGCTCAATGAAGAAGAGGCTAACATTCTTCGCTGGGCTCCAGCACTCTGAAGCTCCTTCTTTCAAACAAGGTCACTTTCCAACCCATGAAGAATCCAGTGTTAAGTCATGGGGCTCCTCTCTCCTGGAACACTAGCCATGATATTCGCAGACCATCTACACCCAGCTTATCTAATGTGAGTTCAGGGGATTTCTGTGTTCTAATACTTCTCCACTATAAATTTCCCCCATCCCTATTAATCCTAATGTCTGTGTGTTTCCATGTTATGATGATAAATATGGACATTGCATAGGGTCTCTGGCAAACCAGAACAGAAAAATTGTAGACTGTTATAGATCTGAAGCAATCTGCCTTCTGCAGCAGAGAACTACTATTTTCAATACAATTCCTACTGTGCTGCAGAGTCCTAATAGAGAGCAAGGACCTAGCTGTGAGACACCAAGTAACTATGTGACTGGAGCTGCCTGTCATAACCCACAAATTCACGTGGTCTGGCAGGCCATCAACACTCCATCTTCTGATGGAAATTTAGGGTTGGGTTCAACAAGTGTGAATAAGTTGTATGAACAGGTTGCCCTGGCCCCCATGTTACCTACTGTTGCAACAAATCTTCTCTCTCAGCTTATGCATTGACTTAATGAGAGGTGCTATGTCAACTGATGACAGAGGAAAAATTCTCAGTCCTGATTCTTCAGAAGCCCATGAAAATGGACTTCTGTCACCATATAGACCTGCTCAGGGTTGGCCTTGAATGATGTGGTCAGGAGAAATACCCCTGTGGGCAGAGCTCTGAACAGTGCACGCCGTCATCTCCTTTGAATGGAAAAATAGGTGGTATAATGTAAGGCCTCTTGGGCAGTCATGAATAGCTTGGCTGGTTGGCCAAGGGCTTGGAAAGAGTAAGACGGAAAGTTCAAAAGTAATAAGGTCTAGGGAAGAGGCATGTGGATGGACCAGAGGAGAGAGCTCTGTGCTTCGCATCAATGCCCACTAGAGAACATTCACTGCAGAGAAGGCACTGATCTATGAGGGGGATCAATGGCCACAATGGTATCCTATGTAAACCATAGGAAGAAGTAGATCCTACATCATGGCCTGGTACACACACACACACAAACACACACGGAGCTAAGGTTTCATAGAACAATACACAGCTTTCCTACCTGCTAGTTAGAACCCAGTAAATTGATATCATAACTCAATAATAGGATATGAAATGTGAATCTCCATTTGAAAAACACTGAAGGAAATCAATCCCAACCTTCATTTTACATATAAGGAAACTGAGCCCTAAACAAAGCAAGGTTTTGCTAAAGGTTATTGACAGATCCAAGACTAAAATTCATATTTCCTGACTCTCAGATCAACTTATTTTCTGACATCTTTCTCATGTATGTTAAAGGAAATAAAAAAGGAATACTTCTGAGGTAATATGGGCTATGAGATTATTTTTGAAAAACCCTCTTTTTAGTATACATCTATAAATGAAGGCTAAAATTCAACAAACATTCTTTAAAATGAATCACTGAGCCCACAAGAAAGTAAGGAAAAGTTTAGGGAGTCAAAAACAGAAGTAGCAGTCCAGAGTTCTTATCCAGAATAAAAAGGCAATAAGAAGTGTGAATCTAGACTCCTGGGCTTTACTGATCATGTGGGGAACAAGGGCTTGAGCTCTTGTAGATTGTAGGAACTGAAGACCATTCACAAAGAATGAACACTTAAAGGGTTATAGCCTCAGAGAAATTGTGGGCTAAGAAATAAAACCAGTCTGATAAAAGGAGACTGTTTTTTGTTTTAGCCTCAGCAACATATGGGGGAAGAACTCTCCTTGGAGAAATGGTAAACACAGCTCTACCCTCATAAGTGTCTAGAGTTCAAAGTTAACCTTGTACATAGCCCAGAAAACACCAAACTGAAAAAATTAAAGTTGCCCTACCTGGGCAGATCCCAGGGAATCTCTCAGAAACAAGAACAGATCTTCTCTAGAGACATGTATCTCCAGCACATGTAGGGCTGCCAGATAAAACACGTGTCACAGGGTTAAATCTGAATTTCAGACAAACAACGAAAAAAGTTTTAGTATAAATATGTAGCGTGACCTATTTGAGAAATACTCGTATTAGTTGTTCATCTGAAATTCAAATTTAACTAGGTATTCCATTGTTTTTTCTCTAAAACTAGAAATTCTAATTATAGTCCCTATAGATTCCCACAGATCTTAAGTTCAGCCAAATGTGGGTTCGAAATGTAAAATTGCTAAACTCATGTAGGAAACAAACCATCATGAGAAAGTGCAGCAAGAACAGAAGATTATACACCTAAAGACTTCAGATATTTATTAAGTTATTAGATAGTGAATGTAAACAATTCTATTACAATAAAGAGGGAACTGAAAACAAAATACTGTCAAAAATGGCCAGGAAGAATCAAATACAATTTATGGAAATAAGAAATATAACTAGTAAACCAGTAGCTGGATCTGAACAAATTACCTAATGCTAAGAGACAACATGGGAAATATGAGAGAGAAGTTGTGAAACCAGGAGGATAGATTGAAAAGGTCTAACACATGGCTACCGGAGTTTCAGAAGGAGAGAATAAAAATAGTGGAGGAAAGGAAATGTTCAATGAGTCAATGACCAAGAATTTTCCATAACTGGTGAAAGACATGAGTCCTCCAATTCAGGAAACCACAAATACCAAGCATAATTTATAGAAATATATCTCTAAATGCATTTTAGTGAAATGGCAAAACAGTAGAGACAGAGAAAATCTCAAAATCAACACATGCAAGAGAAAATGTACTTACAAAGGAACATCAAGTTGACGGACTTCTCCAAAGCAACAATGGAAGCCAAAGGATATTGGAATAATACCAACAATGTGCTGAGAGAAAATAACTGCCTTATTTAAAGTGTTGACACCAAAAACTATCGTTCATGTAAAACAGATTTTAAAAGTAGTTTATCATTAATATATCTTCACCAATTGTTTTTAATGTTTAAAAACATTTCATTTAAAATTTAGAAGGAGGTATATACAGGAATACTCATAGCATCATAGTTTGTAATAAAAAATAGAAAAAAACATAAATACTCATTATCAAAGACAGGAATATTTAAGTTTTAGTATAGCCATACAACAGAATATCACTCAGAGGTGAAAACATACATGAACTGGAGTTAAACTGATCAGCAGAAATTAATCTCACAATGTCAGGCAAAAGCAAGTTGCAGAAAATTGTGTTCAGTCTACCCTCTCTATAAGTTTTTAAAATATGCAAGACACTACTATTGCTTAGTATATATTTAGATACAGAAAAATTATAAATGCAAGGGAAAGATAAACACAAAGCTCAGGCTATTTATTATGACTGGAGGAGGTGGAGAGACCCACAGAGACCTTCAACCGTGTTCGTAGTGTTTTATTTCTTAAATATCTTACCATAATTTATAAAAAGAAATGAAAAAGAGGAAGAAAATTGAAAGTCAGTGTAACCTCTTCTGATTTTGCAAAGCAAAATGCATACTGAAAGGTAAAACCAGTACTTGAGAGATGGTTCAAGAGCAAATAAGGATAAGAGAATAAAGCAATTCTGGATAGTTAGCAGATAGAAACTTTTATCACAACAGCGGGCTTAATTAGAGGGCTTCTCCTCAAGCTTGTCAGTGATTTGACAAGGAGAAGTCAGAGGCCTCCACCAGTTTTTAGGCCAGGAGGTTGGTGCTGCAGCCAGTGGTTGGGGAGGAGCATAAAACGTGGCTTCCTCCCTCCGCTGCCCAACTGTCTCACAGCCCGATACTGGAGTCCAGCTTCAGCTGCCACTGCCTCCCTTCTACATATCAAATATTAGCAAATGCATCTCATTGGACCCAAAATCACATCCAGAATGTCAGTGCAAGGGAGCTGGGATTTGTGATTCATGGACTTCCTGGTCTTAGGACACAGAAAAATGGGGATTTAGGATTTAGGGAACTGGATTTTGAGCACTATGAGACTAGTTACTATCTAGCAAACCCACCACTTTGGCTGCTCAGCATACATACACAAACTTCTACCACATTAAAATTTCTGAAAATCAAGAATAGCAACAACAGCATGCTCCTGCTTAACACAATACAACTATTCTTCATACAAACAGAAACACTGTGATCGTCTTCCCCAAATGGCTAGCCAAAAGTCTTATAAATCACAGTATCCATCTCTGGATAATAATTGTTGCTCTTCAGTTCCATCACAATCCCACTTTCATATCTTTGTGCTCTCCAACAAGCAGATGCCAAGACAGAAATATATGTGAAAGAGATTTACTGGGGAAAATGTCTGGGGAGGATAAAGAGTGGGGGGATGGTAGTAGGCAGGGCATCTTCAGACCCCAGTGCAGGTCTGAGAAAGTCTCGATCAGGTTGATAGGAGTTCCTGAACAAAGATTGCCATGTTGGGCAGTAACGGACTGGCTCTCATATCTCCTGCCACTCTCAGTCATTGGCTGGGGGCAACCCAAGAGAAGGGCGCTTGCGGCCTGACTGCCATGGTGGATCCAAAGGAGCAATAGCTGAAGAACATCATCAACTATGCTCCTCGCAACAGTTTCTCTCAAGGCAGGTCTGAGCGATACACCTCCATGACCATCACAGTGTTGTATCCTAAAGACTAAATAATAAATGTAACCACCACCAACGTACGGAAAAGGAAGAAATAAAGAGAAATTGGCATATACAAATGCATAACCAAGCAAACATGCAACTCTAGGCAGCTACAATAGTTCTCAAGTCTGCAACTGATCCTGAGGCCACGGTTGGTATTGGAAAATTCCTTCTTCCAACTTGAATGAAGCTCAGTTGATTGTGGTTCTTTACTTGATGGGGTGACCCCAAATTCCATTTCTGAGCTCTTGGTGGTTTTGTCTGTATTGGGTTGCCATGATTTTCCATTAATCTCTCCCTTTTGATAATGAAATACAAAGAGCATCCCCAGAGGATTTCATGGATTCCAGCCATATTCCTCCTTGTCCCCATTGTGTGCAGCAACATTCTATTCTCTTGATAATCAGGGTCAATCATCTCAGTGAGCACAGTTACCTCCTTCTTTGCCCCCTGGTTCAATGGCATGATGAGACCCAAATGGCCAAGCAGCTGTCTCAACTCTCAGGTCAACAGAGCCATTGTGTCCCCTGGGAGAAGCATTTCTTCCTCGGGAACTAAGATTTTTAAACCTTCAGAGCTCACAGTTGTGGTGATAAGAAGCAAAATATTTTTTGAATGGATCATTCAGTGAATAGTAAATAGAACCAGCCCCATTTCTATCCCTTGATTTACAAACCCATGTTTTCTGGCCATAGGAGAATCAGCACCATATACTGAACAGTAGTTCTCAATATATACCACACTTTGTAAAAGAGCACTTCAACCTCACGGGTTATTAGATGTCAAGAGGCTCAGTTACAGAACCTTCAGTAGACCATCACACTGTTCGTCCAGGCAAACTGCTTCCGGGTGGTGAGAGGCATAATAAGATCAGTGAACCCCATGAGCATCAGCACATTGCCTCATCTCTGTTGCGTTATAACCAATTGGTCAGAGGTAGTGCCAAATGGAAAATCATCATGATCAATAACTAGGCATCTAGTAAGTTATGTGTGGTGGGGTGGCAGAAGCATTGTGGGCAAGGCAGGCACATCTATATACAGAATAATTGTCTATTACTATGAAGAAAAATTGCCACCTACTCCATAAAGGAAGGAGTCAAGTGTAATCAACCTTCTACCAGATGGGTTATGTGTCACATCATCCTCAGCCTGCAGATGACAGCCACAACAGGATTTTTCTAGGATACTGACGCTCCCCTTGAAGATGTATTTTTCAAGGCCTAATTTAACACGGTGTCCTCAGGACTCATATAAGGGGCAGAGTTAGAGGATGGGTGAGTAGGTCACAGCAAATCTATTCTGACATTCCTAGCTAAGACGTTGGATTCCTTCTTTTATATTCTACAAAGGAATTACATTTAATACAGGCCACTTTTTTGTCCAAGGTTCTAGTCTTTCGATCAAACAAACAGAGCCACTTCCAGCTGCTTCAGCTAACCTACTGAATATAGAATTTCTCTTAAGTGCACCTAGATGGATAAATTTGGGCCAATCGCATTTTACTTTATTCTTTGCCTAACTCCCTTAGAATCTGTCCTCATACTTAATCCTCGAGTTTCTACAAATATACATTAATAGAATTTTACAGCCCTTTTACTGTGTATCTGTCTTCTCCTGGGGTCGGATTTGAACTGACGCCCTATGAGGTCTGTTGGAATGACTCTACTTATGGTTCTGACTGCCATGAGAGGTGGTAGGAGCGGGTCGAGGGGAGAATCAGCATCCCCTGGGAAAGTACTTATTTCAACTAAGGCATTACAAAGTCTTCAAGCCAGAGGGTTAGCCTTCGCTTGAAGGGGCGGAGGGGCTGCTTCTGGCAAGAAGGGAAGCTCAGCGGGCTTTGAGGTTTTAAAGTACACTGATTCATCTTAATCCACCCAAGTATCCCATTTTAATTATTGGGGTCACCTTTTTCCCCAATTAATCATCTTTCATGTAAGCAGCTGAAGAGGTTGTGAATTTAAGTTATGTTGTCATTCTTCTACCTGTAGGACAACTCCGGGTCTGATTTTTAATACAATTGGTAAGAGATTCTTTTAGGGCAATTATAGAAGCTCCTCTGGCTCTTGGATTATGTCTTTGAGTTGAAGATGTAAGGCCCCAAGATCGTCTGTCTCGTTCTTTTGTTTTCTGCAAACTTTCCATTGCATTCAGTAACCATAGCCCTTGTACTTGGCTCTCCCACTAGAGCATTCTATTGCAAACGCCACTTGATCTCTTTTATTAGGTAACTGATTCTAGGAACGACAGATAAGAACTTGAGAAACTGTTTTGTCGTTGCATACCATGGACTCCCAGAACCCCATTTTCCACTAGCGACCAGGTCATCATTGCCTTCAAATCAAACCAGGCCTGACAACAAATCTTAGATTTCCACCTTTGCAGTTGTATCTCCTGGAACTGCTTTCAGTTCCAAATATGGTATCGGTCGGGATTCTACCAGGAAAATAGAACATACGCGATGTATTCCAAGCTGAAAGGGTTTTAGTATGTAGAGATGGATGCTTACAGAACCATTAAAAGGGTTTGAGTGCAAAGGTCAAGAAAAACAGCCTCCTTCTTCCAGGAGTGTGGTAAACTTCCCAACTCACAGGAACTCCTCGCTAATGATCTTATTCTCTTCAGCTTTGGAGTGACAATTTGCAGCAAGATATTCAAAGTTAACGGCAAAATCTCATAAGCGTTGTCTGCTAAAACCTGCATGCCTGCACACTGCAGCTGTGGGAAAATAACCGTTTCTCCATGTCCTCTGCCTCCTAAAACTTGCCTGAGAATCTAAGTTTGAAGCCTGCCTGGGATTCTGAGAAAAGTGGCCAGCTGTCAGCATCTACAATTCTTAGGAGAGTTTGGAAAGGCAGAGATGGTGCTGAACGTCAACGTACAATATCTGGCATATTGATCTAATAAATATGAAACAAGAGGAGTAAATCCCTTGAATAGTTGCGATGAGGGTTAAATGAGATAATGCTTGCCGAGTCCTGAGCCCAGCATATTATACAAGTGTAGTGTAAGTGCCTGATGTTAAGTTTTTGACTGCTGGGGCATCCACTTCAAAAGACACTCATCCTAAAGAAACACACTGCCAGCTATATGACACAGCTACTAGCAAAACAGCCAGAGAAGGAATTAGGCTGTCCCCACCCATGAAGGTCCCTCTTTCAGAAAGCCCTGGGTAACCTAGACAACTGCTTGAGTGACCCCGCTTCTCCATTCCTGAGCCCTAATTCCTGCTCTTATACTTTAAATTGACCAATAAAGAGTGAACTCATGAAACCCTAGACACTCCACCCTCAATGTTAATAAAGGCAGAGCCCCAGGTCCATGCTTTCTCTCTCTCTCTCTCCCCCCCTGCAATCTCACTGTGTGGCCCTTGGGCATGTTGTGTACCCTCCAGGCCTATGAGGAATAAATCTTGTTCCTCAGAGTTCCCTGATGGTTTTTACTGAAGTGCATCCTGCAATCTTAAGAACCACAAGGGCTGGTCCAGCCACGGCATTGGGGGAACTGTCTGTGGGGGCTCACTGCAAGCAATGTGGCCCAGGCGAGTGCCTCATTCTCAGCCTACAGCATCACTCTCAATAGGCTGGGACCAACACAACACCATGATGAGGCTTAATGGGTAGCTTGGCATCTTTATCAGCCCTAAAATAAGAATGGCTCATAGCTTTCAATTCTATTATCTAGGAGAGAGCACTAGATGATTCTGCGTGAGTATTTTCCATTTGTTCCCATTTCACCTCTGCGGATCCATTGGCTGTCCTTCCCTGGGTCCTGGTAGGCTGGCCCCTAAGGATTAGTCACCTGGGATCCTAAATGTTGCTTGGCTTGCCCTCAGCAATGGGAGGTATTGACAGAAGGTACAAGGCAAGAAGTAAGAGGATTTGGGGTATTTGCTCTCTGTGCCTTCCTGTTGAGGCCGTTGTGCTCCCAGTGGCAGGGTCCCTCCCTGACCCAGTTCCTCCTCGGTATCCCTCCCCCACACTTGGACTTCAGTAACTATGGAATTTATCTCCTTGCCCTGTGGCTGACTGCTGCTGCTCGTCTCTGGAAAGCCTCATTCCTCTTTGTTGGGCCCCTTGACGATGCCCACAACGCCTAGGCCCTTCATGAAGAACCTTCATTCTAACTTTCTGGGTGGAATTCTGTCTCCTTCTGCGATCCTCCCTAACTGAGACACTCAGATCACCTTCCTCAATCCCCAGGCCTGTTGTTTCAGAGCCAATTCTGCCTCGGAGGGCCGGATGGAAATTCAGAAAGCTGTGATAGGGCTCGGCAGAGGGTCAGCAGTGAAATAATGCTGAACACTAAGAGTGGATCCATCCTTCTGGGCAGACGTGAGAACTTCATCTCTAAAAGAGACCAATGGACCGTCGACAAACAGGCAGTTCCCTTATGGAAGGACAAGTCCAAGACCCCAACTTGCACCCCTGTCCAAAATGGAACCAGTGAAACTGGGGTCACGTCTCTGTAGCCCTGTGCTCAAATGCTCCATGCAGCCTGTAACAAGAAAGAATTAGGGCACAGCTGAAATCCAAAAGGGAAAGGGAACGGGCTAAAATCCACAGGGAGCAATGTCTATTTCTTAATCTGTCTCCCGCCCCAAATAGCTCTGCTCTCCTCCCCCAACTGGTGTTTACGTGTCTGTTTCTTTCCCTGGTAGCAGATGCCACCAGGCCTTAAACTAGGTCACAGAGGGTGGCGATGAGCCGACACGGGCCCTCAGGCCACCTCCTCCCCTGACCTCACTCCCCAGGCTCCTGGGCCTCGGGTGGCAGAGCCCAGGCCCCAAATAGCCCCCTGCTCTCCAGGAGGTCCTGAGAGGGTCCCTGCTCCCTAGAACCACAAGGAGTGAGTGGGGGCTCCTCTGTCCAGCCTGTGAGTGGGCAGGGGGCCTGTTCCTGAGCTGGCAGCAGAGGGGACAGCTCTGGGAGGTGCTGCATCCCTGCCTGCCCCATCCTGCCCATTCGTCCCCTCCCATCACAGCCCTGCTAGAGTGCTCTCAGGGATACTCATTCTTCCCAGGGCAGCCAGGGAGCCACATGTCCTGCTGTTTCCCCTGGGAGAGCACTGGGGCCAGTTTCACAGCCCACAGGGCCCAAACCAGGGCTCCTAACACGCACCAGGTGGTGTCAGGGGTAGAGCATAAATTGCAGGGTCAAAAACCTGATTTCAATCCCAGCCTCCTGAGCTAAATCACAGGGAGGTGCAAGCTTGCCCAGAATCACCCAGCTGGGAAGTGGCAGAGCCCAGGCCCACAAGGACCTACTGCACGTCCCCAGCCACCCATGTCTGCTTCCCTCGCATCCCCACCTGCCTGTCCCTCCTCCTTCGGACAATCTCTGCCAGCATCGGGTCCTGACGGTAACTTTGTCTCCACAGGTTCTTTCAGAGCACGGCTATGGCCTGATCACGACCGACATCCGGGAGGGACAAACTTTCTACTACACCGAGGATTACCACCAGCAGTACCTGAGCAAGAATCCCGACGGGTACTGCGGCCTCGGGGGCACCGGAGCGTCCTGTCTGCTGGGTATTTGTTATGGACCCAAAATTCATATATTGGAGCCCTAGCCCCCAGTGGGGTGTATATGTTGATGGAGCCACTGAGAAAGAAATTAAGGTTAAATGAGGTCATCAGGGTGCCCTGATCCTACAGGATTAGAGTCCTTATGAGAAGACACCCTGGAGTTCGCCCTCCGTCCGTGAACAGCTCTGAGGCCATGCGAGGACACAGAGAGAGGCAGCTGTCTGCAAGCCAGGAAGAGGGCCCTCCCCAGGAAATGAACAGGCTGGCACCTTGATCACAGACTTCCAGCCCCCAGAGCTGTTAGAAAATAAAGTTCTGTTACGTAAGCCTTCCATTCTATGGTATTTTGCCATGGCAGCCTGAGCAGACTAAGCTGGGATTAAAACAATTTCTCCCCACGTGGTCGGCCCTTGAGGTCACAACAAAAATCCCTTCAAAAAATTGGGCAATTCTTTTGTGGTTCACGTCAGTGGCTCTTTGAAGTGCACAAAGCACAAAGGCATTTTAAAAGTCTGGTTTTTGAGATACAATTTATATTGAGTAAAATCACCTTTTTAAGGTTTACGGTTCTATGAATTCTGACAAATGCACATGGCTGTTACCACCACCACAGTTGAGACCAAGAACCTTTCCACCACCCCAGAAAGCTCCCCCGTGCCCCTTGGAGCCCATCCGCTTCCCCGAATCCTAGCCCCTGGCAACTCGGATGTATTCTCTGTGCCTCTCCTTTGGTCTCTTCCAGAATGTCATAGAAACAGCATCATACAGAATACAGCTGGTTGTGTCTGGCTTCTTCAACTTAGCACAAAGCACTTGAGATACACGTTGCTGTGTGTATCAGCAGTTTGTTCCTTTTTATTGCTGAGTGTCATTGCTTCGTCTGAATGTACCTCCGCTTGTTCATCCATTCACCCGGTAATGGTTATTACCAGTTTTTAGCAATTATGAATAAAGCCACTGCAAACACTGTGTACTGGTTTCAGAGTGGACGTATGTCTTCATGCAATGGTGTTCCGATAAAAATGTGAATCCATCTACTGACGTGCTGTGAGATCTTGAGATTCTTTGGGGTCTGAATGAAAGTAATACATATGCTGTGTTCCCCTGTTCTGAATTCGGGGGCTGGCCGTAGAAGCTATGTGATTAAGCGGGCAGGATCGTGGGTGATGTTGGAATTCTTTATCTATACCCTGTTCCACTTTATCTGAACACGTGCCCTCCAGTGCCCCAAATTTTGCAAACATTTATAGCTGCAATACAACATTTTGCTCTTCTGAGCTCAAATTCATTGTATTTTCCAAAGAACAGGGGTAAGGAAGCTTTCACTCCCATTTCAAGCCCCTTCCTGGCAAAGAAAAGCTATGAATTAGGTTGATGAATTCCAATTTTTTGCTTATGATGAATTTCCAATGCTTAACTAATGAGCTATGAGATGTATAGTAAATGCTTGGTATGTTAAAACTCTACATCCAATAACACAAGCTAACTTCTTAACACTTCCTCTGCCCTTCACTTACTCTGATGGGATATTTTCAAGAGTTTTTAAGATAAGTTTTAAAGCTTCAAAAAAGCTAGGGAAAGAAAAAGTCCCATAGTTATTTCCCCTAAAGTGGAAATCCATTATGTATAGAATTTTGGAACACATTTGCGCTGACAGCTCCTTGCCAATCTTCGGTAATAATACTTGTTTTCCACATACCTGTCACATCTATGGTAATTTCTTGTGAGAATTATTTAGTGGATGCTTCATAGGAAGACCGTTTATTCAGATTTGAGTTTTACTCAATAAATTGACCCCTGTCTACTACCTAATCTTGTACATTATTCCAACTCAATATTTTATGCTGAACCAATCAGATTTGCCAATATTAGTCTATTTTTGAGCAATTCTATATGGTTTAATTTAAAAGTTTCTACAGTTCCCATGCACCTCGGTACCTTTGCACCAGATTTCCGCCCACCTAGAATGCCGTACAGTTTCCTGGGGCTGTTGTAACAAAGCACCACAAGAGGGGTGGTTTAGAACAGAAGTTTACTGTCTGGAGTTCAGGAAGCCAGAAGTCCGAAATGGAGGTGTGGCAGGGCTGTGCTCCCTCTGAAAGAGCTGGGGAGGGATCCATTCCAGGCCACTCTCCTAGCTTCTGGGACTTCCTTGGCTTGTGGCCTCATAATTCCAATCTTCACACATTGTTCTCTCTGTGTGGGAGTGTGTGTGTATCCAAATTTTCCCTTCTTATAAGGACACCAGTCACACAGGACTAGGGGCCAACCCTGCTCCAGTATGACTTCATCTTAACTAATTACATCTGCAATGATCCTATTTCCAAATAAAGTCACATTCTGAGGCATTAAGGGTTAGGACTCCAACAGATGACTTTTGGGAGGACACCATTCAACCCATAACAAGTGCTTTTCTGCCCTTCCCAATGCCATTTCTCTTTGTGGATTGATTCAGCCCAGACAGAGCTTATTTCCTCTAGAGAACCTTCCCTAATGGCCTCTTTCCCCACCCACCACATACCAGCACTCCCCCTAGACTGGGGTGGGTACCCCTCCACAGCTTCCAGCAACACCTTTATCCCATTGTCTTAAGGTGATGTCTTAAGTGTCTCTCCCAGATGGGTGTGAGCTTCTAGGAGACAGAGAACAATTATAGCTCATCTTTGCATCATCCTCCAAGCCTGGCATATAGAAAATGCTTCATAAAGTCCTAGCTAACCTAGTGGATGAACAAATGAATGAGCTGCATCAATGGAAGCTCCCCTGCAGCTGATCTACGCATGGATCTGTACTTTATGATGTCTCATTCATAGAAACTGCTAGTCAATGTGCCTTCCTTTACTGGAAGACATTAGTAGAGATGCAATTAGTAGAGAATTTAAATCATGCGTTAGCTCATTAAGCCTCCCAACAATATAATGTTGTAAGTGTTATTATTATCCCCATTTTTACAGATGAGTAATATGAGAAAGTTAAGTAGCTCCCTTAAGGTCCCCCTGGTGATGTGACCTCTTTTCTGTAGGAGTCCAAGTCTGTGCTCACACCACTGTATCGCCTGACCTGTTGGGACCAGCAGCCTGAGACCCTTTCTCCTGGGGAGTGCCTTCAGCTCTTTTGTCCTGACATATTAGTAAATCTGAGATGCCCTGTCTTGCAGGAACCCAACTAGCATGGAGTCCTCCCACTCCCCTGTCTATAGCCCCCCAGTTCCACACTGACCGTCACAACCCAGAGGATCAGCTCATGGAAATCATCACATCTTGGTTCGGGGCTGCCAAGTGGTTGCCTTGTCTTGACTGTCCCAGCTCCACCCAGTGCCCTATTATGACCTCGGCGGTCAGGCTGGGCTGTGAGATAGGCACAGAGAGCAAAGCCCTGACCCGGTCCCTCTGAATTGAATATGCACCGTCTCACCTGAAGCCTCTCCACCAGCTTGAGTAAAGACCAGGGCCGATGAAAGGATGGAAGGATGGAAGAGCAGCACTCCTGCTGCCGGTTGCCCTGCTGCTGCCCTGGGCATGCAGCTGCCTGGCACGTAGGTCTCTCATGGTGTTCTTGTGTCTGTGCCTCACGAGGGTGCTTACTTGGCGGGCAGGAGAATCACCTGGGGGGCTTGTCCAAGAGGTCAGGTCCTATGATGCTGATGCCATAGTTTGGGGTGGGATCCAGGGAACTGCCTTTTAAGGCAGGGGGCCCCTGGACCAGACTTTCAGATCGTTGCTCTCACAACATCCCCAACTTTAAAGTTACATGTGGAGGAGCCTGGGGTGTGTGCATGCGTGTATGTGTGTGTGTGTGTGCATGTATGTAATATCTATGTTAAATACCAGAGTTTTCCAGAGTGACTGGCCAATGTAAGTACCCCTTTGACAGGGGTAGCCAGCTGTCAAGCTGGAGATGCCCACTAGCCACCTCCTGCAGCTTTAAGGTCATGTGTGGTCCTAAGAAGGTGTTTCCCTGCTGCTTCCTCTTTGAAAACCTTCTTAAGGATCATGTGGAACCTAACTGGTCTAATGCAAAACCACCACGCACTATGACTGTAACGAAGGCAGTGTATTAATACCTAATACGGACTCATCTCCCTGGGTCCTGAGATCTTACAGAGCCTTGTGTGTTCAGTCTATTTGTTGGTTGACAAATATCAAACCTCTACCATGTGCTGGGAGCTGTTGTAGGAGCTGGGTTTATAACAGAGAACGACATATTCATTTCCCATCTGTAAGCAGTTTTACTATCTAGTGAGGAGAGGGAAGTATCAAACACATAAATGAGTGAATAAGGAAGTTAATTTCAATTCCTGGTAAATGGTATAAGCAGACAGAATAGGCTAAGGTGATGGGAGATCTGTGAATGGCTGTTGAGGCTGTTGTAGGAGGTGGTCACGGAAAGCCTTCCTGAGATGATGAGACATGGGCTGAGACCCATGTGGTGAGAAGGAGACGTATTTGAAAGCAGAAGTGACAGTAAGTGGAAAGGCCCCAAGCAGTGAATGAGCTCAGTGTGTTTCAGAGGCAGACAGGCCAGTGCAACTGGGGCAGAGTACCTGGGAAGGGGCATCCAAGAAAGATGGGCTCAGAGAGGTCAGTGGGCCCAGACCATGCTGAGCCTCATAAAGGCACAGTAAGGACTCTGGATTTTATTCTGGTTACAATGGGAAGCCGTCAGAGAGTCTAAATGGGAGAGTGTGAATTGAGAGGTGCTTGAGAAAGATGCTCTGGCTGCTACACAGGCTGGGCTGGGCAGGAGCAAGAGTGGAAGCAGGGAGATGAGTCAGTGGGCATGAGAGGATGGTGGCCTAGATGCATTTACAGTGGAGATGGAGAGAAGTGGTTGGTTTCTGGAAATCGTTTGGGAGTGCTGACTGACCCGGCTGATGCATTGGAAGTGGGGAGTGAGAGCAAGAGGAGTAGTCAAGGATATCTCCTAGATGTTTTCCTTGTCTAAGCAAACGGATGGATGTGGGGACCGTTTACTGAACTTGGAAGGCGTGTAAGAAAGAAGATTTGGAGTGGGGTCAGGTAAGTCAATAGACCAGTGTGGGCCACACTAAGTTTGAGTGCCACTTAGACATCTTGTGAGATACTGAGTAGGGCAGTTGGTTAAGTGAGTGGGGAGCTCAGTGGAGAGGTCTGAGGAGGATAATGGTGAGATCATCTGTATAAAGACGGTATTTGAAGCTATGGCTGGGATGAGATACTCTAGCCAAAGTACATGCAGAAAGAAGTGGTCTGAGGACTGAGCCTTAGGTTTTGGAAGAACAGGAGGACACAGCAAAAGAGCAGGGGAAGGAGTGGCCGTTGACGTAGGAAAACAACCAGCAAGTGCATTCTCCCAGGGAAATTTTGCTCAGAGATGACCCCAGATTGATCCAAGAGTCTTGGGAAAAATCAGACTTCTTTCTCCTTGGTCCAGACTAGAATGAAGCCAAATGCCATCCCTCTAAATCAATGTTACATGAAAAAATAGGCAGCAGGCCTATGTTAATATTTGTCTTTGTATTAAAGATCAATGGCTCTAAGTCACACAGCTAGCAAACAATGGAGCCAACTCAGAGCTTCTAATGCCGAATCTCACCTCCTTCCCTCTTCACCAGGTGCCCTGTCAGCGGGGACAGAGCTAAAAATCACAGTGCCTTTTCCCTACTTGAGTTCTGTCTCAACAGTCATGCTCCTCTTTCTGTCATGGTCACCAACACGTTGATAGGATCTTTTGAGGGAAAAAGAATTTCTGAGACACCCCGATAGTACAGGCAAAGAGAAGCCACTTTGGACTAAAAAGTTGAAATGAGACCTCCTCATCTTAATCTGATTGGTTACATCCTGGATCTGGCTCAGTCAGTCACTTGGGAAAAATCTAGAGTCTGAAGTGATTTCATTCCAGTGGGACTTGCAAGGAACCATCTCTGAACTCCTTCACCAGGAGTTTCGCTCTGTGGTGCTGTCAGACCCTAAAATCCATTCAGTTCTCTGTCTACAGAATATGCAAATCCTTTGGGCTCCCAGGGACTCTACTAAAATTCTCAATCACAGGTTTCCTGTTTTCCAGGTCAGCCCTAATTCTATGTAATTTTCAACAAAGTTGAACCATCAAGCATATAAAAACAGAAGAATTTTTGTACTTGCATAAGACTTTTCATGTAAATACCTTCACGTTTCAGTTTGCACGACAATTGGCAGCCTGACATCAATAGCAATACAGCATTTAAAGTGTTGTAAGTGAAATCGTATACCCCTTAAGGAAAAAATTAAGAATAAAGCTAAAATTTGCTTCAATGTTTATATATAAGAAATTAAATAAAGATAGTTGTGTTTCATAGTAATGTAATTTAAGGAAAAATATTTTCCCCTCACCATTTTGAACTGAACAGTGTTTTAGAACTGGAAAAAATCTTAAAGATGATTTTACTGAATGCCATTATTTTATGTGTGAGAAAACTGAAGACTCTACAGATAGCCTGTTCCATTATAGAAAAATTCCACCAAGTTCATTTTTATATTAAAGAATACAGATGTCCAACAGACACATGAAAAGATGCTCAACATCACTAATCATTAGGGAAATGCAAATCAAAACTACAGTGAGATATCATCTTACACGGGTCAGAACAGCTATAATTACCAAGAAGAAAAACAAATGTTGGAGAGGGTGTGGAGAAAAGGGAACCCTCATACACTGCTGGTGGGAATGCAAACTGGGGCAGCCACTATGGAAAACAGTATGGAGATTCCTCAAAAAACTAAAAATAGGACTACCACATGACCCAGCCATCCCACTACTGGGTATCTAGCCAAACAACTTGAAATCAACAATCCAAAGTAACATATGCACCCCTATGTTCATCGCAGCACTATTCACAATAGTGGAGACATGAAAACAATCCACGTGCCCATTGTATGATGATTGGATAAAGAAGATATGATATGTATATACAATAGAATACTACTCAACCAGAAAAAAAGACAAAATCATCCCAGTTGCAAGAACATGGAGGGATCTGGAGGGTACTACACTAAGTGAAATGAGCCAGACTGAGAAAGACAAACACCATATGATTTCACTCTTATGTGAAATATAAACAAACACATGGACAAAGAAAACAGTTCAGCAGTTACTGGGGGGAGGGGCGGGGGGTGGGCACAGGAGATGACCGGGAGCACTTGTGTGGTGACAGACAAGAAATATGTACAACTGAAATTTCACAGTGATGTAAACTACTAAGAACTCAATAAATTAAAAAAAAAAAAAAAGAATAAACAAGATCCTTGGGCTCCCACGGACTCTCCTAAATATCACAACCACAGGTCTCAAATTCTCCAAGTCAGTCTCAATTCTGTGTAATTTCCAACAAAGTGGAATACAACAGTGTAGCAGATTTTTTATACTTCTGTAAGATTTTTCATACCATCCAGTGATCTCCACCCACTGATACTAGATCTGAGCAAGCCTGACACTTCATCTTTAAGAAAATCCTGCAGGAGTCTGAAGGCCCATCTGAGTGTTCTTTCCTCTTATGCTCCTTATAATGTAAGGATTCCCAAGGTGCTGGCTCCTCACCTCTGAACACCCTCCACTTGTTAATGTCATTCTTACACCTTGAGGCCCCAGACTGACGACCTGCAGTCTGTGCGGTGGAGAGCGTAGCAGTCTAGTCATCTCGTCAGCATCTTGTGGTTGATATCCTCTTGAAAAACTTCCAGGCCAAGGCTCCCTTCACAATCTCAAGCTTTGGATCTATTGTTTTTCTAATGGGAGTTGCAAGACTTTCTGTGGATTCCTTGTTGATGGTTCACACCCAGGATTCAGACCTGGCCAGCTAATTTTCAATCTCAAGTCTGTCATCTATAATATTCATTCTTGCTCAGTTTTGTGTCATGCATTATGATGCACTTTTTCTTCCGAGTTTGAGATGACTTTTTACCCATTTAAATTTTAAAGGCATCTATTAGCACTCGCCTGGCTTGGTGTCCTGTGCTGCTCCAGCACCTCCGAACCCTCAGCAGAAACTGATGATAGGTTGCCATCCTTTGTTTTCCTAAGCTTAGATGTGCCTTTGGACTTGTCCTACGCAGAGGACCAGAGACAGGTCAGACTTAGCTCTCCAGGTGAAACCTTCTCCCCACCTCACCCCAGAAAGCTTCCTTCCAGGTGGACACAGAGTTCATGATCACTACTTTGGATGTAATGTCTCAACCTGCTTGACGTTCACCTTAGAGAGCAATCATCCAAACCTCTT
This sequence comes from Equus przewalskii, assembly GCF_037783145.1. Classification (NCBI taxonomy): domain Eukaryota; kingdom Metazoa; phylum Chordata; class Mammalia; order Perissodactyla; family Equidae; genus Equus; species Equus przewalskii. The sequence goes on along the minus strand of NC_091832.1, from coordinate 58,867,146 downwards.
ACCATCATTTTGGCCAAAAAAGAATTGAGCAGAAGCTTTGCTGAAATATAGACCTATTGCAAGCTATGAGCAAGATGAATAGAGAGTTGGGCTTTAGAACTAGACACACTTGACTGAAAAATCCCCACGTTCCTCTTACAGGCTAAGTGACCTTGGGCAATACCATGATCTCTCAGAGATTGTTTTTTCGTCCGTAAAAGGGGGTGATAAAACCTATCTTAGAGGTTTGTTAGGATTATTAAATGTCTCACAGACACACACGACACAGAGGCTGACTCCTGGTAGGTGCTCAGTAAGTGGCAGCTATCATTATGTAGCAAAAAAGACTGCATACTGGGGCTTTTAAATTGTGAATCCAATTTAACTTGTAATCACCAGTAATTTTCTTTAAACTTCCACAAACTATTATTTTAATTAAGTATTTTTAACATTTCCCAGAGATTCAACATTATTGCATTTTAGTTCCAAGATTCCTTTTTGGGCCCTGAAAATTCAACACTTCCATCTGAGATTGGGCTGCAGGTTCCTTGCAATGTGTGGTGTTCCACTGGGAATACCAAATCATGTCCCCCTTCATGGGAATAGGTACTCCTGGGCACCAGCTACTTATTCTCTCTTTGTATCTTCAAAGGAGACAACACTTCCATGGGTGATTTACTCTCCCTTCCCCTCCCCCAGGCTCCCTGATTTAGGAACTCAAAGCGCAGTTGCCTCCATGAGTATGGGGTGAAATAGTATCTGAACTGAGGTCCCTCAATTTCTAATCAGCTGTACAGGTTATTGATAGGTCAAGATTTTAGGGATGTTAAGATCTTTATTGCCCATCTCACCCACCCGTCCATACATCCATCCATTTATTCGATCAGTAGTATTGGGTTTCTACCACATGCCAGTCTCTAAGGTGGGCAATGGGGATGTAAAAATTAGCCAGACATGGTTCCCGCCCTCATAGAGATTACAATTTAATGGATGAAATAGACTCTAAACTAACAGTTTCACAAATATTTAATCACTGTTAGTGTTCTGAGGGGAGGAAATGGTGTTGAACGAGAAAGTAAACCGTAGCTTATGTAATCTTGAAAGGCAAGGAAGATTTCTAAAGGGACTTCATAATTGAGCTAAGATGTGAAGGATACACAGCAATTAAACAGACAAAGAAGAGCAAGATGGATGAGGGAGGAGCCTGTCTTTCTGGCAGAGACATGGGGAAGAGCCCTAAGACAGGGAGGAGCAGGGCACTTCTGGGGGCTGAAAGGACCAGGACAGTTGGAGGAGAGAAACCCAAAGGCAGAGATAAGCAGCAGCAGTGATGGCAATGTGCACTGGTGGTGGTAAAATGTGACAGCGAGGAGTGGTGTGATGATGGTGACAAGTGGTGGGGACACGTGGTGGTGGAATGTGTGGTGTGGAGATGATTTGAATAAATACACCTTTCATATTATACTTTGTGAAAAATTTTGAATGGCACTGCCTTTTCTCCCCATATATAAGCATGGTTAACAGTTTAAAAACAATTTGCCCAGTGGTTAGGAGAACAGACTCTGGAAGCAGACTGCCTAAGTTCAAATCTTAGCTCAATCATATATTAGCTTTTGGGTCTTGACCAGATGTCCTAACCTTAAACTTATCTCTGTTGGCTCCCCTTTAAAATGGGGCAATAATAATTTCAGTTATCCATGGGGTTTGTGTTTTAGACAAAACAGAATGTTAAAAATAAAAATAGTAAGCACTCAGCATTTTAGATTTTATGATGTTTATTTTCCTCATTACTCAAATGACATTTGAAAGACATCAAAGATGTCAAAACAATCCTATCCCATAGGAAATGCCAAAATTTTTATTCCTTTGAAGGTGCAACTTGAATGATCCCTAGAATTAAAATTGGGTGTAAGATGGTGCCAGTAATCACAATAGGAAACACAGGAGGGGAATCAGATAGGAAGGAAGGGACAGATCAATCTCTCTTTGCCTGTAGAGTTTCTGGTGTCTGTGTCACCCACGTGGAGAGGCCAGTGAAAATGTGCATCCCAAGACACCACACCAAGGCCCTGATTTTCAGAGGACAATGAGGTCTAATTTCAAATAAATGAATGTTCTCATTTGGGCTTCCTCACTGGGGTGCAACAGCAAGGTCCAGCCCCAGGGCTTGTAGCGGTGCCCCCTCCCCAAGGGCCCTTAGAGGGAGACCCTTCCAAGAATCAAAGCCATAGTGAAGGCAGCAGCCATTGCTCCCCACAAGCCCATTCTCACAATTGTGGTGCCCTTGGTAGGCATAGGGGGGCATCATTCTGACTGGATGGCTCTCCCACCTGATGTTAACCTGGCTAAGGCACTGCTGTCTGTGTGCTGGGGGGCAAGGAGAAACGGGCATTACACTTAAGTTTTTTCCAAGCCAACCAACCTTGACTGTTGGGCCAGGTTTTCTCCTCTCTCTTCCTTCTTTTTGCTTTTAGTGACATGTGGCCGAAACATGTGGGACAAATCTGAGAAGTCAGAAGCTTTGGGAATCATAGGTGGGGAACCTGCAGACATTGTAGATTTCCCATGGCATGTGAGTATTCTTGACCAAGGGCGACATCTCTGTGGAGGATCGATCCTCAGTGAGTGGTGGGTTCTAACTGCGTCCCATTGCTTCATAAACAAAAATAAGTAAGTATTGCAAACAGCCTTTTTTTTTTAACCAGTGTGGTAGAATATTTTCCCCTACATGCTTGTTAATTTTTTGGAAGCTCCACCCAGGTTTGTCAGCCGTAGAACAAAATACCAGGAGGCTAAATACACGCCCGTGTGGCCAAACATCACACTGTGCAGGTGGGAGAGACACTGCTCTCCTCCTAAGATGTTTTACATCTGGTTATGTGGGACCCAAATGGGAGAACAAACGTTTCCTGGATTTCTCAGCGTCTTGCCAAGTGCATGTGGTCCTAGTCTAAACCTCTGGAAAGTACTTTCCTAAGCATTTGCTCTCACTCGGGAAGAGCATAGGCTGACAGTGACCACAGAGTCAGAGAATCCTAGAAGGGATTAGGACCCAAGGGCAGGGTACCAGGCCTGGCTACATGACAGGAGATCCTTAGGTGCTGTCTTAACTCGAGTCCAGAAGTCAATATTTTTGAGAAACTTCCCAGGTGTTTGTTATATAGCCAGTCCCCCTATTCTTGCAAATCAAGGTCAGGTCCCCAAGTACTTGTGCATAGCACGGCTTCCTAGACATTTGCTGATGAAATTTACAAGTGAATTTGCCCAAGTAAGGGGCCATCAGGGCAAGAGCGGGTTGGAAAAGGGCAGGACTGGAAGTCAGGTCCATCTCCTGCTGCCCAGTCAGGAATCTCTTCCCCAGCTCTATGCCAAGCTCATGGCCCCAGATGCCTCCCTCCCTGAAGCTCGCAGGATCACAGCCTCAGACTGGTGGAATTTTCTCCTAAGGCTCATCTTTTGCCCTTTCACCACTTACCTTTTTTCTCCTTCTTTTGTTTTGAAATAAGATCTACCTTGGAGGTCAAACACGGTCAAGGATTCTTTAACACCAAGAACTTGAGGAAGATGCAAGTGGACAAGCTAATTACTCACCCTTATTTTGACAGCTGGCTCTTGGATAATGACATCGCTCTCCTCTTGCTCAAATCCCCACTCAACTTGAGTGCCAGTGAAGCACCCATCTGCCTTTCAGAGGTCACTGACATACAGAGGTGGAGAAACTGCTGGGTGACTGGATGGGACATTGCTGGTGAGTTACTGTAACCCAACCCAGTGGGGGGCCAGCACCCTGGCTGATGTTTGCATGAGAAGCAAACTCTGGAGGCTCTGCTGGCCCTGGGAAGTCTGCCTGGTGGATTTGGCGACCTCAAGTTCTCATTTAGGTTTCTATGATGATCCTTCTCAGTCCATGTGGTGGCCATCCTTTGTGGGCCTTCCTGGGCTCCTGTAGCAAGTTTTATGTCCATATTGTGAAACATAAACTCTAAACAAGGCCTCAGTGATAACCCATGCAGAGGTTTTCAGAGTCTGAGGGGTGATTTGGAAGGATTTTGAGGGACTTATTGATAGGCAAAGGGGTGGCAAAATGGACTGGGTTCCAAGAAGGCCACACCAATGTCAGCCACAGCAACTCTGTCCCAATTAATGATGTCAGTTCTGATTCCCTGTGATAAAGGGCTCTGTGGCTAAAATATCTGAAAACCACAGATCTAGGCTAAGGAGAAGGGCATAAACTGAATATAAACTTGTCCTTATAGAGTCAACCAGTAATGCACCCCTGCTACTTCTCCCAGCCAACCCACAAAATGTGCCTTTTTGTCTTTCTTCTTGGTAAGTGTGTCTTGCCTCAAAACCAACAGAGCAGAAAAAAATTCCAGTTGGTTCTGTTCTTCCAATTAGGTATCTAAATGGCGGTACATTGATTCCTACATGGTCTCAAAGCTCAGAGCTGTTTTAGAATTCCTCGTTGGGAATTGCCCTTTAAAACAAAGCCACCTTCCCAACTTAGAGTTCCTTGAGCTTTGTACAGCATATAGTCCTTGAACTTCTTCTATGATCCAGGCGAGGTTCTAGGCTCAGCAACTTACAAAGAGGAAAATATCCCCACCTTCAAGGAGTGAACATTCTAGTGTTGGACTCACCTCCTCCATAGGTAATGAACCGCTCAAGGACCCTGACGTGATTCAAGCCCTTCTTTATGTGCCGTGGGCCCCAGGATAGAACCTGTCATCTTGGGTTCTCTTTACATCCTTACGGATTTAAACAAAACACCTTTTTAGGACCTTAGCTGGAGACTGGCACCTTCTTCAGGGTGAGAAGTGGTGCACTAGGCTGAGATTCCATAAAGACTCAGTCCTGGGGAGCTCTGGATTCAGAGAGGGTGGGCTCGAGAGTCTCCTGGACACCACTCTCACTTCCTCCTCACTCCATCCGAATTTAGGTTATTCTCTGGGCCATAAAGCAGTTCCCTTGTTGTTGAGGTGAAAAGATATGATGTGGGTGAATGATTGACCTCAACCTAAAGGGACCACTTTGAGTTCAGGGTCTCTCCCCATCTTCTTCTTTGGGTCAGCTCCAATGCAAGGTGTGAATGCAGAGCTGCATAAAGTCAACACTGAGCTGGTCAAATGGAACATGTGCTCTGAAGTGATGTCTATGCTCACCAAGAACATGCTGTGTGCTGGGAATCCTCAAGGTGGGAAGGACGCCTGCCAGGTAATGGAGCTTGTCCTTTGCTTGGAGAGGGGCTGCCACAGAGGGCTGGCCCACGGTTCCAGGATAATTGGCTCCCCTCTTCCTCCTCTGTATAAGTTACCTAAGGCTGCTGCAACAAATGACCACAGACAGGGTGAATTAAAACAACAGAAACATATTCTCTCACAGAGTCCAGAAGTCCAAACTCACGGCATCAGCAGGGCCATGCTCAGGCTGGAGGCTCTGGCGGGGGATCCTTCCCTACCTTTTCTGGCTTCTCATCCTTGCCGACAATCCGTGGCATCCCTTGGTTTGTGTCTGCATCACTCCAATCTCTGCCTCAGTCTTCACATGGACTTCTCCCCTGTGTGCGTGTCTCTTCTGTTTTCTTTTCTTATAAGGATTTCAGTCATTGGCTTAGGGCCCACCCTAATCCAGTAAGATTTCATCTTAATTTAACTAATTACGTTTGCAAAGACCCTATTTCCAAATGAGGTCACATTCTGAGGTTCTGGGTGGACGTGAATTTGAGAGGGCTGCTATTCAACTCAGTACAGATGCTCTGTAACCAAAGGGAGGCAGTGCAGGGTGATGGTTTGGGGTGCAGGCTCCCCTAGCCTCCCTCCCAGCTCCTCTACTTATTACCTGTGACTTCCCTCTGTGCCTGTGCCTTTTCAGGTTTCCTCATCTGTAAAACGGAAATACTAAGAGTTCCTCCCTTTTAGGTCTGCTGTGAAAATCAAGCGAATCAAACGCACAAAGGCACTTAGAACCACATGGAGGAGAGGAGGGTCAAAGTAAATCTTAGCAATATCATTTTCTCCATCACCATCTCTTACACCTGCTCAATGCTCAATAGCATACAAACTGTTTCCACAAATATTACATGAAAGGGTTATAAATTAGCCCTAGGAAGCAGGCCTATTTCAGATGGAGAAACTGAGGATCAGTGAAGCTGACAGCCTTGCAGAGGACACACCAGCAAGATAAATAACACACCAGAGTTCTAATGAAGGGAACTGACTTCTGGGGTTAGGGCCATCTTTTGAGTTCCAGGAGAAATGGGGCTCCAAATCCAGCAGCTCAGCCTGACCACGTGCAGATTCGCCTGTTCAACAAAAATTCACAAAAATGCTGGGAGCTCACTGAGTAGAGGCTTACCACGTGAGAGGGAGGTACAATTATTGTGGGAGAGGTACAATTATTCTCATCAGCGTAAAAACTGAGCCCTGAAATGCTGAAGAAAATTTTTCACATTCTCTCAGCTAGATATTCACCGGGGGCTTTAACTCCGGAAGTTTAAGTTCTTAACTGGGCTGATATTCTGCCCAACATCTTTCACGTAGATCCCCTCATCTCCAGGGAAGCGATTACAATTCTTTAAAGAAAGGTCATGGGACTTTCCAATGACTTCAAGGAATTTGGTAAAGAATAATTTTGTTCAAAGTAAGTTGATGGGCATAGCAATTTGTTCATGATAACCACAATCTGGTTGGAAAAAAAAATCAAATAAACCCATAGCCAGTTTTTTGGTTTTTTTGTTTATTTGTTTTGTATTTGGATTTTTGGCACATCTTTGAATGGTGCTTCTTTTCAACATTTTTGTATGTCACTTAATATTTTCAAAAATAAATCTTTGTAAGCTGTGAAGCAATATGTACTGCCTGACCCTATTTCTGTAAAATAATAGCGATGGATGCATATTTGCATACGCAAGGATGTAGGAAGTTATAGTTGACTAAGGAGTTGCCTCTGATGGTTGGAGTCAGAAATGTTTATTTCGTTTATTTATATGAGTACGTGGTAAAGAAGAGGCAAGTGGTACAGATGGGTGTACAGTGAGGAGGCAGTTTACCTCTAACATTTGTTCTCCGGTTCACTCCCCAGAGAAGCCATTGTTACTGTGTTACCATATCTTACCGGAAATAGTCTTTTCACACACAATCATGTGTGTTTATATATAAATTTACTTATCTATACAATTATGGGTATTCTTCATGTTCTTTTCCCATATCTGAGTTTTCTGATTTTTTTTGATGAAGATACGTTATTCTTTAACAGAATTTTAAAAATGGCCCAGGAGCTTTGGGGGCATGAAAGGCAGTATATGTTTTCCTCGATTTTTGTGTCAATGATGTCTGTTCCGCTTACTCATACTTATTTGGCAATCTTTTTCAAGATGTTTTAAAATTTGTAAGCTGTTTAAAATTTAATGTTTTAAACCACAATACAATATTTCGATATCATTTTTATATTTTTTGCATTTTGTATATGTCAGTTTGTATGCCTGCTATATTCAACCAATGACCTATGATGAGGCATAATGGATTTTTGTTTTTGTGTTTTACTTTGCTCCTGTGAACAATACAGAAAGAACAAAATGGGCTGACTGAAAGTGGATTTGAAGTAAAAAGGCCAGGGAAAGATTGGAAGAATTCTGAAAAACAACAAAAGTGCTTAGAGGCAAAATGGATTGCAAAACCATTCCATGGTGCATCAAAATGAATGCATGCAACTGGATGATGATGATAATGGTGGATATTTACTTTTTGACTAAATTGTCATTCATCACCATTGCTTTTGACCAATTGTTTGCTACCTTTTCTGACAGCCACAGAGCTGGGAGCATAGTCGTGGAGTTGGAGAGCCTTATCAAAATTAAAACAGTCCACTCATCAAAGACATCATAAGTGCTTTTTGCCTTGTGCCAGGTTCCCACACCTCAATAGGCTATAGGAGTGATTTGCTACTCTCCCTTCGACTCCCAAACAACTTTTCTTTCCTAGGGTGACAGTGGGGGGCCTCTGGTTTGCCAGAAAAAACACAACAACAGCCTATGGTACCAGCTGGGCATTGTCAGCTGGGGAGTGGGCTGTGGCCAGGAGCAACTGCCTGGAGTGTACACGAAGGTGTCTAATTATCTGTTATGGATTAACACAGAGACCTCACTGTCAGGAAAGCCCTACAGGCACGAGCCAGACTCTGGGCACAGTCTGCTTCTATCATCCTGGGCCATCTCGTTACTGTATTTTGTGGTGCTTCTATTATGCCCATGATTAAACATTGTATTGCCTCAAAACCAAGTGTCCTTCTCAGTTTGTGGAGTAAGGTCAAGGGTGGGGTACAAGTTATGAGGAAAGATTCTCATATGATTCGTTACATCAGAAATAATCATTTACCTATAGGAGTGCTTAAAACATACTTTGGACCCACTAAAAGGCCTCTGGTTCCCCTGGAATTTGGAGGCAGGTTACCAGTTGCAGCTCGAGGCATCTCCAAAGGTTTGGATGGATCACCTTCCCAGGGAGAGGGGCATGCCAGGGACCTCGGAAACAGAGAACCTACTCTTTCCTTTCTTGCAACAAGTGTCCTTCCATAGCTTCTTTCACTTTCCAAAGGGGTACACAGCTCCCAAATTTCTTTTGCTCTTGAAATAAGCATTCCAAGTCCTCTGTCTCCCTTCATTTGTAGCTCATTCCTGAGACCTATAGATTTGGTTTCCAGAAAGATCTTTGTTCTTCACCCTCCTTTGCTTCCATAGCTATCGCATAGTCCAGAGCCCCCATAAATTCTGCTTTTGGCTCTCCAAGATCAGGAGTAACAATGCTAAGATTCAGGATCAGGAAATCATTGAAGTATAAATGTCCTAGAGATGAGGTGGGAAAGAAACACACAGCTAATGGGTTGTATTAACGAAGGGACTTTTGCTTGCAAGCATCAGAAACTCAACCTGAAGCAAAAATGGAAATGAGAAGTATACTGGGGTAGCACAGAATCAAAGGAAGAACATTACTGGCCTTGGGAGGGTGTTCCAGCAAACAGCTGTGTGAGGGTTTAACTTAGTCCCAGGGTGCGTTTCGGGCTATCTGGAACAGTGGGTGGACTCTCCATCCTTCACCCAATCACCCATGAGCATGATTTTTTTCAACCAGGCAAGACATAATGAGTGGCATTCTTTTCTGAGGGAACTCAGCACATTTTTGAAGAGAGAGGGAAAAGCAGTAGAGTATTCAAAAAGATGTGTGTTTTTATGAGTTTGCCGTAAGTGGAGTTCCTTGAGCTATGAACAACAACAAGAAAGTGAAACAAAAAGGAGAAACCACCAACTTCCCTGCAGATGCATCCTGAGAGGGAAAAAAGAGAGGATGAAAAGACAGTTTCTCTACACCTGCCTTCATCGGCTTCATCAGAAGAGGACAGCTGGGTACCATCCGACTCTAGAGAGAGGGGAGGCAAAGAAACATATAGGTGGGTGAGGGCAGGAAAAATCAGTATGTAGTTAAGTTTTGCCAAAGCTGCAGTTACCGCAAGAATTCTAGCTGTTGCTAAGCAGAGAAATATGGCTGCAAGCAGATGGGTTAGTGTCCCCGAAAAAGGTAGGTTTAAAAAGAAATTCCTCTTTTCCGTGTAAGAGGAGGCAGTGGGAGGAACCTGGCCTTCAAGTTCAGAGGGCAGAGGCTGGAAGAGACTGAGAGAAGTCACAGTCTTGTGTCTTGTGCCCTCTGCTCAGGGCAGCAGGCTGACAGAGAAGCCCCACCAGCCGGGCCACTCGGCCAGGCTCCTGTGAAAGGGCGTGTGTGCACGCAAAAGGGAGCTCTGCCTCCCGCACAAGCACGTTCTCAAACTTGCAGCTTTTTGCCAATCCTGTAAGGAAGAAGTGGGAGCTAAAAGTAGAGTTTTTTGCTGTCAAATTAAGGCACAATTTACCCAGAGAGACATGCCCTGATCTTAAGTATAACGTTTGATGAGTTTTTAAAAATGCTTATAGCCATGTAACCTACACCCCTATCAAGACATAGAACATTTCCATCACCTAGAAAGACCTCGAAAGTCCTTTCCCTCCCAATTCCAGCTTGCTCCCACCTTCCTTCCCTTCTGCCAGGGTCAAACACTATTCTGGTTTCTTCCACGGAGCATTAGTTTTGCCTGTTATAGACTTTTTTTTGAAGGTTTTTTTTAAGATTAGCCCTGCGCTAACATCTGTTGCCAATCTTCTTCTTCTTCTTCTCTCCAAAGCCCCCCAGTACATAGTTATATATTCTAGTTGTGAATGTTTCTGGTTGTGCTATGTGGGACGCCACTTGAGTGTGGCTTGATGAGTGGTGCTAGGTCTGTGCCCAGGATATGAACTGTCGAAACCCTGGGCCACCAAAGCAGAGTGCATGAACTTAACCACTCAGCCACGGGGCCGGCCCTAGAACTTTTTATCAATGGAATAACATAGTATGGACTTTTTTGTGTCTGTTTTGGGCTTAATATGATATTTTCAGGGTTCATCTATGTTGTTGCATGTGTTAGTAGCTCCTTGTTACTGCCGGGTATTATTCCATACCACAATTATCTTATCCTTTCTCATCTTGATGGGCACCTGAACTTTCTCCAGCTTGGGCCTATTATAAAAATAATAAAACTACTACGAAGGGTCTCATAACAAATCCTTTGTGTATACGTTTTCATTTCTCTTGGGTAAACACCTAGAAGTAAAATTTCCGGGTCTAGAAGAGGTGTATGTTTAACTTTAAGAGAAACTGCCAGATATCCATAGTAGTTACGACATTTCACACCACTCACCCCACAACCCCAGGAACAGGTGAGAGTTCTAGTTGCTCCACCAACATTTGGCATCATCAGTCTTTTTAACTTCTCCATTCTATGGGTATGAAGTGGCATCTTGTTATTCTTTTAATTTGCATTTCCCTCCAAATGTTGTTGAGCACATTTTCATACACTTGCTGATCATTTGTTTACCTCTCTTGGTGAAATGCCTGTTAAAGTCTTTTGCCCATTTTTAATTTGGATTTTTTTATTATTAAATTATAGGAATTGCTTATATATACCATACATTTATATATGGTAAGTACTTTCTCCCAGTCTGTGTTTTACCTATTTATTTTCCTTTTGTTCTTTTTTATTTTTTTTCTTGGTGAGGAAGATTGACTCTGAGCTAACATCTGTTGCCAATCTTCCTCTTTTTGCTTGAGGAAGATTGTCCCTGAGGTAACATCTGTGCCAATCTTCCTCCACTTTATATGTGGGATGCCACCACAGCACAGCCTGATGAAAGGTGTGCAGGTCTACACCTGGGATCCAAACCCATGAACCCCGGGCCACTGAATCAGAGCACATGAACTCAACCACTATGTCATAAGGTTGGTCCCCTTATTTATTTTCTTAATGGTGTCTTTTAACAAGCAGAAGATTTCAATCTTTATTACATCCATTTAATCAATTTTTTCTTTCAGGGTTAGTACATGCTGAGTCCTATCTAAGAAATTTTCTCCTGTTCTAATATTGAGAACACATTTTACTGTTTTATTCTAGAAGCTTTACCATCATTTAGCTTTAACATTTAGATCTGTAATTCATCTTGAAACAATTGCCATGTGTGATGTGATATGGGTCGATTCACTTCTTCCATATGCACAGCCAAGTGAGTTGAAAAGACCTTCTTTTCCCCACTGGCTTGCTTTGGTGTCTTGGTCTAAATCAGCTGACCATAAAAACACGTGTGGGTCTATTTCTGGAGTTACGTGTTTTTCTTTTGCTGTCCTGGGTAGTCTACGATCGGATTTCTGATTTGGCTTTTGTTTGATATCTGACCTGAATGGCTTTGTTTCCACTTGAAAATGGGATACAGGGAGTTTGTGGCATCCAGTAATTTAATTATCACCTATGGGACCTTAGAATAAAGTGGCTATTGAAGGCAAGCTTTTAGCAGACCAAATGGTTGTTGCAATTGACAATTATAATGGGAAGGCTAACTGCTTAGAAAAGAACTTAAATAAGAAAACCTAGTAGGCTCAGGGTCTTATATTTTTGACTTAAGTCACTGTCAAAGAACCAGACACCTTCTATACCTGCTATACAAAGAATATCTTCTCTCGTGTAGCTGCAGAGCCAATGGAGCCAAAAATTGGCCCCAAATCTAACCATATACTGATTGCATAAATACAATATAAAATGAATTCACAGCCTCTATAGGTCTCTCATATGAAAGGTATGATTGCAGAAAGAGTGGAAACCTGAAAATCAAAATGGGAATATTTGGGTGGATTTACATGTATCTGTTTTTAAATGTAAGTATTATTATTATTCAGGTAGGGTGAAGCCAACAGATGCTGAGGTTGAAATGGGCTCCATTGATTAATATAGGGATGACCCTGGAAAATGAAAAATGAAAATCACCCTGGAAAGTCAAAGGCCAGAAAGTGGCCTTTGACTGTTAGAAATGTGGTGGGCACAGTGACCATAATAAGCAACAGGACTGGCAAATCATTGCAGTGGTTTGAACAGCAGGGATCTTTGGCAGTGGTCACTAATGATGAGGTCCCAAAGACTGAAATAAAGCCTGCTGAGCTCTTAATTGATCTGCATAACCAAAACTGAATGAGTACATGTGATGAATAGAGGCCTCCTTGAGTCCCCATGATGGAGCGTTATCTCCCTCACCCACTTCCCTGACCTGAGCCAATTCACAGATCTTTAAACCCCTTAATAGACCAAAGGTTAGGGCCTCTTGAGGAAGGATTTTATGCCTCTGACATAATATGTAATCTTCTAGTCGTTCCCAAAGGCACCTGCAGCCATTCACCAAGATTACTCTGCAATGGGAGAGAATGACACAGATTTATGGGGAAACATCGGACACTTGGTTATGAGGTGATGCTAACTCTGAAGACCCACTGTGGTTCACTAGAAAGTGTGAGGCTCATAGAAGTCAGGTGATAAATAGAGTGATGGCCTGAGTCCGTCTGACATTGAGCCTCATGGCTCTGCAAATCAATCCAGTGGTTATTTCTTCAGTTCTGTATATTGAACCATAGTGGAGAACTGAAAAGAATGTCAACAGGGAAGAAGGGAAAGCCACTGAGCTGGTTGCTACTGTGGGAAACTGGGCTCACTCCCACTGGAGACCCTCTGAAGAACCATTTAGAAGAGTCTAAGAACTATCCCTTTAATTACTGGAAGCTAGAGCTAGCTGCTGCTCTCATTGGTCAAAGGTTGCTCCAGAGGAGTGAATACCCCTGCAATTCCAGACTGTATGTAAGTGTATGTAAGTGGGCCCAGTGCACACCTGTCAGACTTCTTGACATTAGAGGAGCCCTGGGAAGAAGGCGAAGAGGCAAGACGGTTAAGGTGAGACAATGTCAGTGGGAAGTGACTAGAAGCCGGTATGGAACTGTCAGTTCCAGATGTCACTGAAATGGATGGAAAGCTGAGAGGATGTGATTTGAGGCATCAGATGTGTTTGTTGCAACGTACTTATGTGGCACCTAGCAGAATCCTCACACTGACCCCTCGACCCATGGATTCAGGGCTACTATGGCAGGAGGGGCCAAAATGGAGGTTCCTGAAAAATCCCCTCCTTACCAAAGTCATAAACTCAAAGAAATGGAATATTCCTAACCCAATTGCAGAAATTATAGAAACACGAAATGAAAAGTGTAGAAACGGTGATTCCTTTCACTTCTCAATTTAACTCATTTCAGATGTGTATGGACTTTAGTGAACGAAAATTGATTTTCATGAATTTAACAAGGTGCTGACTCCAGTTGCAGCTGATATTCCACACATGACATTTTTATTGGAGAAAACCAACATAACTTTTAAAAGATTATAAAATTGGGAAATTAATTGTTTCTCTATATCAAATATCAAAGACCACTAGAAGCAGGGGGATTTTTTTGGTGAGGAAGATTGGCCCTGAGCTAACATCTGTTGCCAGTCTTCCTCTTTTTTTTTTCTCCCCAAAGTCCCAGTACATAGTTCTATATCATAGCTGTAGGTCCTTCTAATTCTTCTATGTGGAAGGCTGCTGCAGTATGGCTTGATGAGCAGTGCTAGGTCCATGCCCAGGAGTCGAACTGGCAAAACCTGGACCGCCAAAGCAAAGCACATGAACTTAACCACTTGGCCACGGGACCAGGCCCAGAAGCAGTTTTTTCAGTTTGACATAAATAGCAAGACATCTTCTCTATCCTATCTCTCAATCCTTCAGCTGTAAGTCGTACTCACCAGGAATATTGGTCATCTCACCAGCCCAGAAGACATCACCCTGGTCCACTACGTTGATGATGATATCATGCTGACTGGACCTGGTGGGCAAGAAGTTGCAAATATCCTAGATATCTTGGTAAGACACATCTGTGCTAATCATAGGAAGGTTTCAATTGGAAGGACCGTAGAGATCATTTGCTGGTTTAAGCCTCCCATTATTTTTTTTTTAAAGATTTTATTTTTTCCTTTTTCTCCCCAAAGCCCCCCGGTACATAGTTGTATATTCTTCGTTGTGGGTCCTTCTACTTGTGGTATGTGGGATGCTGCCTCAGCGTGGTTTGATGAGCAGTGCCATGTCCGCGCCCAGGATTCGAACCAACGAAACTCTGGGCCGCCGGCAGCTGAGCGCGCGAACTTAACCACTCAGCCACGGGGCCAGCCCCTAAGCCTCCCATTTTTTATATGGGGCAGAAGGGGATTGAGAATGGCTGGTGCTGATACATACTGATGATTTACTATGTGGTAGGACCCTTACATATACCATTAAAATTAATCCTTACCACAAACCTGTGGTCTAGGGCAACTTAGCTCT